>NC_141699.1:259417055-260617055 GCF_964263255.1 Lissotriton vulgaris
TGTGCACTGCATTTTTGCAGACAATTTTGTCATTTTAGCTACAAGGAGGATTTTTTTCATCTCAACCTCCGTGTCATTGCCCCAAAAGAATTTGGTCATAAAACTGGCTGTCATGGCCCAGGGTGAATAACGTGCACGTAACGTTTGTTCATAGTATTTAAACCCTGTATTTAGCAAGAGCACGGTTTTAGCTTCACCGGCCCTGCCAGCAGCACAGCGGTATGTCTCCCATTTGGCTGCAGCGAGGCCTCCCTGCATGTCATGGTTTTAATTTTTAGGGAAGTGATTTATTTCCATGTCGTGTCACTCGCGCAATTACCAGCCTCTTCTTTTTCAAGCGCAATGCACACAAAAAAACAGCTACAAGAGGCTGCGTTCTAAACAAGTTGTTAATGCCCACATTTAAAAGACTAACAGAATTGTGGCGAGTTGTGGCACGAATGAGCCCAGTTTGGTTCCGTGAGAGCACAATTTCCTTTCCCCCGTCAGGCGATGTAAGGTCAATACACAACACCATTGTGCGTTGTGGATCAGTTGTAGGCTGTCCCTAAGCCTCATATTATTTCTGGCTTACCAAGATAAACGCTCATACTGCTAAGTTGCAGTCACGGCTCGCTCACAGTGGGGGCCAGGGGGTGGGGATAAATAAAATAAAAAACTTACCTCGTCTTCGTTTGACCGGGTCCGCACCATCTCTGCTCTGGGGTCCCGTTGGCGCCTAGACTGATGGCTGCAAACTTGCCGAGACACAGTAGTAGCCAATCCTGATGCTGCTCTCTTTAGAGGAGAGCTGCTCTCTAAAGAGAGTAGCATCAGGAGTGGGCTGAGCATTGAAAAAACGTCGTTCGTTTTTTCAGCAATGGGGTACGTTGCATTAGGCAGGCAAACCCCTAATCGGTGGTTTTTTTAAAAACCACATAGTTATCTAGTTAAAAAAGCCCTGCCGGGCAAACACCACATGCGCAGTGAGTGCGCACTGTGCCGGCACAGAGTCAATCCAGCGCCACCCAGTGTCAGACAGTGCATACTGTCCATGTCCATGACGGCAATAATTACCGGGCAATTTATTCGAGCGGCGCGTTAATTTATAAAACTTTTACTAACGCGCCGCTCGAATAAATTGCCTGATAATTATAGGTGGGGCAACGCCCAAACGCCCTAATGGTAAAACCGCCGCTGCAAATCATAAACTCGTTCCGGCTGCGCAGGCAACGGAGACGCAGGGCGCGAAACCTGTGTTTGTTGTTGTTGTTGTCTGTTGCTATCAGAAAAAGTATTAAGACCCTTGGCATTGCGGCCAACCATTTTATAAGCCGCCACAATTATCCTTGCTAACTGATGGGGTTTGTCCACGTCGGGAATCAACGCCAAGGCGTTAGCCACCTGGAAGTTCACTGCATCCCCTTGACATTCGCAAGGATCAGATCGCAAACCACCTCAAAGGAGCCACACAGGTGCATACCCAACTCAACCGCTGACTCCGGTCCGTGATCATCTTGAACACGTTTAAGGACCGCAGACAGGTTGGACATAGACGGGGAGCCAAAGCACCTCGAATAGACCGCTGCAAAAGTCTTACCCCATGTTTCACAGTCAACAAGCTCAGGGGCCAAATTTTACGGCAAACTAAGCGTAAGAATCCGGTGTTTTTCACCAGGATTCGTATTAGGAAACACAGCCTCCAGCTGGTCGAATTTCTCGGCAAGCCAGAAAGGAAAGTCATCCTTATCCTGGGGCTTCTTGCCCATTACGGAATTCACCATGACAGGACTGATTTTCAAACCAGCCTGACCTGCTTGAAGCTGCGCACCCCTAGGTGCTGCGCCTTGAACATTACGACTCGTGTAATGAACAAGTGCCCTAATCACTTCAACTGCGACCTCGTGAAGACGTCGCAGGTCACCCACGTTACAAGTGGCGCAATTAGGGTAAGGAGTAAATCCAACCAAAGCGGGCCAAGGTGTGCCCGGAATGGACAAAGGACCTAACCTCGGAGCGGTTAAAGCGTGTGGTAGGGCGCCACCAAACCAAACTCCATGCTGCCAAACATCAATAAGTACTTCCTGTGCTCTGTACGGAGCATATGCAGCAGGTACAGCTGACGGAGTGTATGAGTGGAACACACCAGAATTCGCGTCCACTGGCGGAAATTTCACCCACGAATAAAACAGTTCGTTAGGGTAAGCATGTTCCGCACTCACCACCAGAACCACAGCCAAGCCTTCCAAAGGTACATCATAAGTCCACAAATGATCACGCACCGCAATGCGACTATGCAGCGGGATGTCCACGGCTTGTGCCATGACTGCACAGGAACGTGAAAAAACAAAGACTACTTTGTAGCACAACTGGGTAGTAATTCAAGGAAACCGTTTTTAGATAGATTCAAGCTTGAAAAGACATATTTCAAAAATAGGTAGGTTTTTCCGACACCGCCGTTTTCCGGAAACGGGAATGAAGGGGTTAAGGATTGAATGATATACTACTCGAGTGTCATGATATAAGACCAACAACCGTTGGGCGTCATGTAGCAGGGTTTCCGTTCTCCCACAGAACTGTGCACAGAGATCTAGAACCTGGGTGAATTAGGGTGACCCAAAACTCACCTTAGTATCAGAAATCCCCTTACCGAGCTAGCTACAGTGTCTCATTGGTCATAACAAACTCCCAATGATTTAGACAAACCAGAACATGAACTTTAGGGTACCTCAGGTATCGTGGAACACATGAACACTCTTTCGCTTTATAATCATTTCAAACCACAACGGGGAGTAAAAGAACACACGTGCAAGTTTGAAATATTTATTTTTCAATGCAAGGTTCTCAAACGCAGTATCTTATATAATACCAACATACATATTATAAAAATCAGAGTTATCAGCATAGTCACTAGTCCATAGTAAGCGAACGGTGATAGCATATTATAATGCAAAAATCTATAGAAATCTGTATCACCTATATTTCGCGCACCCTATTTAGCATACTATATTATATCTAAGAAGGTCTCATTTGGGTTTTAGCAGGGCGGGCCCATACCTCTAAATGTCAGCAGAAGAAGATCACATCATCAGCTACCAACTCTCTCCATGCGAAGCACCATCAAGTGTGTTTTTTGCATTCTCAGTAACTCTATCTTAAACCCGCGTAGAGCCCAATGTTGGCAGCAACATTATTTGTGTTATGTCTAATGTGGTGCGAGGATCAGGCCTACCAGCAACCTTGTGTTAGGTTATTCTTAGAGGCTATAGTACTCAGTGTGCAGACAGTGTACCAAGTGTACCAAGCACGACTGATATCAGAGCAATAACATATTATTCTCAAATAAATCACATCTTTCGTCTAGGTTGAAAGCTACAATAATAATTATGTGCCGTGTGCAAACTGAAGCCGAAGGAAAATATGTTGTTTAAACATTTAATAAGCTCATGCTAACTTAACACAATATATAGAAAAGCATTAACTATATGACAATTTCTGGGCTAGCTTGATCTAAAATGGATCCCATGTTTCTAGCTCTGCTAAATGTTATAGTTGGACTTTGTGGTAAATTCATTCTCAAGACTGGGTCTGTTAATACAATTGCCCAGCTTTTGTTGACTATAGACCTAATTTTCCGTTCATTTTCACTGAAAGCTGTTATTAACCTTGGACATTGTTGATCTAGAGCCTTGACTGTAGTAGAGGTAGACTCGGTAGAGTTAGTAGAGTCATCACATTCTTCCATTTGTTGTGGCAACAGACTTTGCCTAGGTCTTAGAGCAGTTTTAGCCATAGCTGATTTAAGCATTTTGTCAGAGTAGCCCCGGACTTTCAGCCTGCGCAGCAGATCTGCTGCACAGGCGTCAAAATCACTGTCCACACTGCAAATTCTTTTAAGGCGTAGGAGCTCTCCGTAAGGAATGCTCGCAATTAAATGCTTAGGGTGCGAGCTAGAGGCGTGGAGTGTAACATTCCCTGCAGTTGGCTTCCTAAATCAAGTACTTTCCACTTTATTGTTCTTAATGAAAAGTCTCACATCTAAGAATTATATTGTCCCAGGGGGGGTTCCTGTTGTTGTTCCAGACCTTCAATTGTATCGGAGTTAGGAGTAAAGACAAACGTAGGGGCTTTGAGTAAGGACTTTAAAGAAGGTTTTATTGGAATGTAAGTCTTCTTCTGCATAACAGAACTATCAATCCGGTAGGGGAAATCAGTCTTGCAAAGAGTTCAACAAAATAAAGATAGGGTTTGGGACATATCCGTCGGTAACTCCGAAAGACCAATGGTAGGAGTGCTTCGGACCAGTTCTTCTCCCCGTTGCAGCACAGCGTTGCACGACAGGTCCGCCGACACCCAAAAGCAAAAAGACAGGCAAGAAGACTAAGGTTACTGGTACGCCCAATATGTACAGCTTGTTAAGGAAGGGGGGTGAAGGAAACCAAGTGCAAGTGAATCCTCTAACGTGGCGCAGTGCTTTCAGTGCTCGTGAGGGTAAGGGCACAAGGGATACAAGGTACACTCCGAGGCGGTAACTATTCAGTATGGACGCTACTACGTCCAACCCACCCTGCTACCCGGCCCCGTACCTTGTCAAGTCACGTTCCTCCCTCGGGACCGTGGCAGGGCGAAGCACCGGAACGTTGGCCTCCTGGCTTGTCGAACACCGCAGGGCTCGTCTGAAGCTCGTCCTCCTTCCCGGTCTCACTCGCGTTGATCCTTCCGGTCCGCAAACAGTCCTCCTCGAGGGAAACGCCGTCCGCCGAGCAAACAGTGCTTCCGCTTTTTGACGTTGCTCCGTATAGGAGGGGCGTGGCTGACATACCCGGCTCGTTCCAATTAAAGGAGCCGGTTCCCATTTCAGGAGGGGTCCAGTATTCGTCTTTCTTCTCGCTCCACTCGGTCTCGGGCAGCTGTGGGGACAATGTGCAAGGTGAGAGGGGAGCGGCGGACCACCAGTCCAGATCATTACGGGGTTCACCCAGCACCCCGTCACATATATACTTGAGTCATCTATGTGAGATGTGAAGTGGAGATTCAGATCATTTATATTGATGTTTTGAATGAAATCTACTGCCTCTTCTTTACTTCCCTCCCACACTATAAAGATATCATCGATGTATCCTAGGAAGCATTTAATGTTAGTATCAATGATTTGTTTATATTTTCTCTTGAGAACCTGCTCCTCCCACCAGCCAACGTGTAAACACGCGTAGCTGGGGGAGAAGCAGGCTCCCATCGCCACGCCCCTGAGCTGCCTGAATAAATCCTTCCCAAAAAGGAAGAAATTATTGTTTAAGCACCAGTCCATCAAACTGATTAAAACCTTGTTATGTTGGTAATATTCGCATGATCTTTGGCCTAAAAAGAATTTTACTGCGTTAAGACCTGCACTATGGTCGATGCTCGTATATAATGATTCGATGTCTACTGCTATAAGATACATGCCTTCAGACCACTGTAGGTTACCTATTTTACTTAAGAAATCGCCTGTGTCTTTGATATAGCTTGGCAGTGACTTAACTAGGTCTTGTAAGAAAAAATCAATGTACTGGCCGACTTGTTCGGCTACGCTATGTATAGCAGAAATAATGGGTCTGCCAGGAATAGGAGAAACAGCTTTATGTACTTTTGGTATCAGATAAAGCACAGGTACAACAGGATTTTCATTGTTCATAAATTTGAACTCGTCATTGGAAACGAGTCCTTCCCTGCGCCATTGCATCAGCTGTTTTTTCAAAGAATCTGTAGCTTTATTATAGTTTTTATAGTTAGTTAGCTCGTAGCAATCAGAGTCATTCAGTTGTCACTTGGCCTCTCTGATGTAATCTTCTTTCGGCCAGATGACTAAGTTGCCACCCTTGTCCATTTTTTTTAATGATGACTTCATTATTGTCTCCTAGTTTTTTCATTAAATTAGCGCAGTCACGTTTTTTTTGTTGTATATGTTTTTAGGTCGACCTCTGCCAATGCGCTTGCGCATTGCGATGGTCGACCTATAGTGGCCAAACAGGAGCTGAACCAGGCGGCCGGATTTCGGCAAGTGCACGTGCTCGTGCACGAGCTTGCCATTTGCTCCCCAGCCGCATTTCAAAGGAGCTCTCCCCCGCTCCCCTCTGCGCAATGCCTTCAAAGGGATCACCTCCCCAGCCCCCTGTCGCCAGGCTTCCCTCCCACTCGCTCACTCCCCTGCTCCTTTTGGCTCCCATGCAAAGACCAGCTCACTGAAAGTCTTTACTAAAAGAAATGCTGCTTGCGGAGTGCTCTTTTAAAAGAGTTTTTTACGAAAGATGGCAACATTTGGAAAGGTCAAGCTCCAAAATCACACAAACTTTGGCATGGTGACAGTCAGCATTTGTGTATGAGCACACTTTTAAGATAATGTTACACTGTCACAGTTTTCAGGAAATACGTTTTGTCTTTGAATTGTAATATAATTCCTTTCGTAGGACATCTCCTTAACAGTCCTTCCATCGCAAGTTGCGCCTTTTTACATGAGTGAAAGGATGGTGAAGGGATACAGCTCGGATAACCTTTATCGTTCAATGCACGGTATTCCCTGTATGTTATGCTTTTGTCGGGTAGAGTGTGTTTATTGAAACTGCAGACTGCAGTTCACTTGGAGACACCTAGCCGAGGGGCTGGAAGTGACTCGGCTGGAGCTGGGAGTGTCAAGGTCTAGGCCCGTTTTCATGCAGAATTGCCTGGGCAATCGCCAATTCACACCTGTTCCTCGTACGCCTGCAAGACAAAAGAAGCCCTGCCTTTCATATCTGCGGGAGGGGGGACGGGCGCCACGGAGGATGGCGCACCTTCTGAAAAGTGCTCAGATATGCAGCCACGGGGAAAGGGGGCTTCTACTCTCAGACGGAATAAGAGCATTTCAGCACACTACATGCTCATTCTAAAAATAGACACTTATTTTGTGGGAAATGATACTGAGCCGATCCATAGAAAAAATGCAAAGTGTCACATTTGAAATCACTGAAAGGTAAATAATACCATCTCTGCACCTGCATTAGCCACTGGGTATTTATAAAAAAGTTAATATTTAAGCTCTTAGCATGTGCTTTACATTTATTTACTTACAATACGTTTTTTTAAAAATATGAAATTTGCGCGCCTAAACTCGTTTCTACTTTTTTATGTAAACATGCTCACATTCTCATTCACATTTTACAAATCACTTTATAGACAAACATCACTCTGGGGCAACACTCATGACCAACACCGCATTACTTAGGGACACTCTAACCTCACTCATGGACACCGGCACACTACTTACGGACACCCCCACGCATCAATAAGGGACATCACCGCATCACTCATGGACACCACCACATTACTCGGGGACACCACCACATCACTCAGGGACACCACCACACCACTCAGGGACACCACCACATCACTCAGGGACGCCACCACTAATCACTCAGGGACATCACTGCATCACTCAGGGACACCGCCGCATCACTCAGGGACACCACCTCATCACTCAGGGACACCACCACACCACTCAGGGACACCACCACACCACTCAGGGACACCACCACACCACTCAGGGACACCACCACATCACTCAGGGACACCAACACAATACACTGAGCATAACATTCACAAAAGTTTTTTTAGAAAAGTTTAGGATATTGCTATTATAAATTAAAATTACTTTTAAGTATTAAATATTATTTTAGAAAAAACAATTGTTATTTGTTATATCGATACATCTAAGTCACGTTCATACTAAACATGTTGCATTACAAATGCGATAACACTCTACCCTCTCAACACTCTTTCCCCTCTACACTATCACTACTCTCCCCATTCACTACTCTCCCCTTTCACCACTCTCCCCTCTCACCACTCTCCCCTCTCACCACCATCTCCTCTCACCACCCTCCCCTCTCACCACCCTCCCCTCGCCCCCTCATCCCTCGAAATGCCTTTTAATATTATAAAAGGAATTGCCATGAACAATGCCAATAGCTCAAAATCTCGCTATTGGGAGACCTATTGCATTGTAAATGCTTGTTTCCTTTTGATTTTCTTGTACATATAATTGTTTGATGTCCTCTACTACACAGTAATGGAAGGTATCCACAGCGTCTCGGGGCATCATTGGAATAAAATTAGATTTTTTCTTTAAGGGACAGATCCCAGCTCCCTTTTGTAGCAGGTTGATATTTCTGAGCCCAGTTTGGGTGTCAGTTTCGTCAATTTGAGATTCACTTGTATTCAAATCATGCAAAGTCAAAATGTTGGTATATCTGCTGCCATAATTTCTAGGTTTTGTGAATTTGTGTCATCTCCTTGAACATTGATGTTTTTATCTTTATCTGCTTTTAAAATAAAGTATTTTTTTATTTTTAATTTTCTGACAAAGCGAAAAATGTCAATTCTTGTAGAGGCATAATTGAATGACTGACCAGGGCAAAAATTTAGACCTAACGACAATTGTTTTTCCGCTTCGGTTAGAGATACTTTAGAAAGATTAATAATAGATTTGTCCAAATCTATTTCTTCCATGTCCAACTGTTTTTCTTTTTGTTGTTTGGCCCTTTGCTTGTGCTTTTTTCGTCTTTCTTTTCTCCGCTTATTTTTGCTTGCGTTTTTTGTTTGTTGTCTTTCCTTGGTCTCAAAGTACGAAGTCTCTCTGCCACTAAAAAATTCAATTCCTCACCCATATTGAGAACAGTAGCTGGTGCTTGTCTTACATCACCTTCAACACTTGATTAGCTCGTTATAGTTATAGAGTCGCAACTGGAGCTTTCCACATTGGTAACAACTTTGTTACCTGCTCTTTGCATGCTAGAAGGATCCCCTTTGTCCTTTTCTCCAAATTGTTTGCGATTTTCATTGTTATACTTTCGTGCGAATGTAAATATTTGCCCGTTATTATAATCAGACTCCTCCCGGGCAAACTTGTGGGCTTTCCGATTTTTAATTTTGTCCTCATGCTTGCGTAGTCTTTCATTGAGCGCGATTCTTGAGGTTTTAATTAAATCGATCTGCGGTGACTTAATTAACTCCTCCTCAATGTTTTCGATTTCTTTTAGGATTTCTAAGCGATCAATGGCCGCATATTTAATGAGGATATGAACAGAGCTCATCGAAGCATCCAAGTTATTTTGTGCCCATTCTTTAAGCATTGAGGGGTTAGGATTGTCGAAGCTGGGCGCCAAAAGGATACGGAGGCCCCTTGGAACCCAGCCCACCTCAGCATACTTGGTCAAAGACTTGTGTTCCCACCATTTAGTTATCTCAAAGCGCATATTTTTCTCCAGGTTTTTCAATAGTATTTCTTCATTTTCCTCTAACGCAGGGTTAGCCTGCGAAGCAGACGCAGTATTGGATGCATTTGTCAGTTTCTTGCAAAAAAACTTGTCAGCTGCTGCTTCTCGCTGGCGTACAGCCTCCTCTGACATGCTGAAGGAGGTTATCTTCGGTTTAAATATAGCCTGCATTATTTTAGCGGCTATGGGGTATTATAACGCCTACAATCTCCCCACCTTTACAGCAATGCCGTTGTTACTCACCCAGGTAATTAGTCTGCGCCAAATCCTCCGATTCCGTTTGCGGACCAATTTCTCCTGGATATCTGCAACTCGCGGCAGCGAGAGGGGACAGCCACCAATGTTTCACCACGAACTTTGAAACGAATCCGGCTTAAGGGCGGCTGCCGCTTCCAGGTGAGAGGGTCCGTGAACAGAAGTAAGCCAAAACCTCCGTGAATTCAATTTTGAACCAACACTCCGACCACTTCCGCCAAGGCTCGGCGGCGAAGAAGGAGAAACGGACCGCTTAACTTCAGGCAAGATGTTATTTATTTAACCGTTCACATCCAAATCAACATACGACAGATGATGCGTTTCGGGCTCGAGAGCCCTTGATCACATAAAGACTGGATTGGGTATTGCCATTTTAAATGCTACGCAATATCCCGCCCAAATCACATGGTCAGATCGACTTTGATTAAGCTAGAAAGCAGACTATTTAAAAGGTATATGACATTTCCTGTTAAACAAACGTTTATGCATTATTACAACCGCCATACAATATGACATTAAAAATGCACTTAAAACAATACGGATGTTAAAAACAGAAACAACCTGATAAAAACAGCCCCGCAACTCCTATCTACAGTGAATAATCCTGCATCTTATTTGTGTGGAGTCACGTTTGCCCTCCGCTTATTATGACATAGGTTACGTGAAAGTCACAATTGACTAAATATTACCGGTTAAATCCGTTCACTATTGAACTCATGTGATTAATATTTTCTGCTTAAATGCATGAATCTTATTCTATTTGGGACAATAAACTTTAAGGATGTGCAAAACTAAGCATAGCAGCAATGAAAATATGTGCAAAATAGTGCTAATAAGATCTCAATTGAGAAAAATGGAAATGCCAAAGTACGTTTCAGAGTATAAATAAGACAATAAATATTCTAAAATACATTATATAATATAGATATCTAATGCTTACAAAAACAGTTTAAATCATACTTGGCCCTGATGCAAAAAAAGCGTGATTTTTTTTAATCAATATATATACACAAAGAGAGATCAATAAAAAGCAGAATAAAATACAATTAGTTGACGAAATTGTTTTAGCAGTTTAAGCCAGAAGCATCCAATATTATAAAAATTGCATAGAAGAAAATGTTATTATGCTCTGCGTGCGATAGTTTTCATGAGCGGAAATTAGAACAACAGTACACAGTAAGAAATTAATGAATTGATTAAAGTGCTGTCTATTCATCCATCGAATGTGGATTTCCTTAACAAACTGCTGATTTCCCTCGTTGTATGTGTTCTCGTGAACAAGCGGCTGCGGCTGTGAAACGCGTTGGGTGTTACTGCTATTAAATCTCACCTTGGATGCATTTGGGCCTCAGCTTGTTGTCTTTTGGATAAGGTATCGACAACGGTTTGTTGGATTGATTGGGGTTAGGCGAACCCGCTGTGGCACGCCATCAGAAGTGGTGCGGGCTTATATAGCCATTCAAGTTGGATAACTCAGGGCGCCTGTTGCTGTACATATGTGACTGCACAAACTGCGTATCTAAACACTTACTTAAGGCAAAGACGTCAAGATGCCTTGTGGGATATGGTGGCTGGATGATGGACACAGCATTTCCTCGGTTTTCGCCACGAAGACATCCAGGCAGGTGAGGTGAAGCTGCAGGCACGGCCCCCTGGGGGGAGTACTTATGTGTATGTGCCTGCAGCGCGAGAACTTGGAGCACCGAGTTTGGGAGCACCGAGCGGGGCGTTTTGAATTTAAAGTAGACAGCATGTAATTGAACGAGAAAAGCATTTGATGAAGGCAATGGAGCCGAAACCGGTCATGCCGAACTTAAGATGCTGGAAATAAAAAGGAAGATATCTGTGGACCTGTGTGGGCTGGTATATATATCTATATATATATATATATATATATATATATATATATATATATATATATATATATATATATATATTGACAACGCAAAATCTCACAGTCCTCGGGATTCAACCATAAAGAGCACTCAAAGCCAATACAGCGTGGGTTCGCCAAGAGATTTATTACAGAATCTTTCTGCAGGTAAAGTCAAGCTTACAAACGCGTTTCGGCGTTGCCGCCTTCGTCAGTGTAAACTGACATTTGTTTTTACCATTATTTAAATAAAACCATGGTGACCATGTGTCACATGTTTCTAAAGGAATAAACATAAAAGAAGGGCACATAACTTGTAATTACATCATTACTTTTGCGGCGGCCATCTTATAATGGGTTGAGTGAAAATTAAGGTAATCATTTTCAATACATTCGATACCATCATGTAATTTAAGTGTTGATCTAATATATATAGCAGTGAAAATCTTTTTCATGATTAAATCTTTCAGGAGTTCCTGGTACATTATGTTACATATTTACATTTTGGGGTGCCTGCGCGAATAGTGCCATTCGATCGTGAGGCTCATTGTGGTCCCATTATGAGCCCTCACGGGAAGTTCACAGTTTTTTGGCACATTATGGAACAATTCACATTCTCTAAATGACATATAATCAAGCCCTGAATGGGCATTTCATTATTCATCTTATGCATTCAAACAAAAACCATTTGGAATTGTCCCTGTGATTTACCATGACAAAAAATAACTGTTCAAGTTATGGGGTAATAGGGCAGGCATCACTGATTTTTAAAGAAATGTATGTTGGTCATTATTTTTCCAGGGTTAAGAAAATGTCATTGGGGCCCGGAATGAAGATTCTTAGATGTGAGTCCACATCTCTTCCTCATTGTTCATCCCGACCGGGGTCCTGGTCTGTAGCTGGATGATGAATCTTGATTCTAAGGTTCTCAATTTTTTCACCCAGTTGCTCCCTCTCTCTGTTCTGACTAGTTGATCCAGAATGAAATAAGTCAACAGATTGCTGTTGCTATTATGTGCTTGCTCGAAATGGCGAGCTACTGGATAGCTTGGATCCTTCGAGGTAATAGCCCTCATATGTTCAAGGACCCTGAGTTTGGTGGGTTTCACTGTGCTCCCAATATATTTCTTGCCACAGGGACATATCAAGCAGTACACAGTATAGTCAGAGTTACAGTTAAGTAGTTTCGTTATCTTATTCTTTGTTTTCTTTCCTGGAATTTGGTATTCCTTGACTTTTTTTGAGTTTCTACAGGCCTTGCACTTCATGCAAGGAAAGAAGCCTAAGACAGTTGACTTGTTATTTTTATTTTTCTCATAGTGGCTGCTCACTAGATGATCTTTGAAGGAATTTCCCTTTCTATATGTGATGAGGGGATAATTGGATAGGGATTTCCCGATTACAGAGTCTGATTTTAAAATTTTCCAATTTTTCCGCATTATATTGAAAACTTCTGGTGACTTCTCTGAGTAATCAGTGATCATTCTAATCTTTGATTCAGGGGATTTGGGTTTGTCAGTTAGCAGGTCTTTCCTCCCCACTAAGTTGCTTCTCATTTCAGCTCGATCCAAAAACCCTTTCCCATATCCTCTCTGTAAGAATCTTTTGTTAGACTGTTCCTTTGCTTTTTCGAACTCCTGTTTGGTCGAGCAGTTGCGTTTCATTCGCAAAAACTCTCCCAGGGGAATGTTATTGATGACGCTGCGGGGATGATAGCTGCGTGAGTGCAATATGGTATTGCCTGCCGTTGGCTTTCTATAAACCGCAGTTTGGATTGAATCATTTTCCACATAGACCCGAAGGTCCAGGTAGAACACCTCACTTTTACTAATGTTGCTTGTGAAACTGAGGTTCAGATTATTTCTGTTTAATTCAGCAATGTATTCCTCAGCCTCATTCTGTGAACCCCGCCACACCAAAAACAAGTCATCGATGTAGCGGGTCCACAGGATGATATTGTTCATCCACCGGTCATTGTCCCCCGCCCAGGCCACGTGCTTCTCCCACCAGCCCACGAAAAGATTCGCGTAGCTGGGGGCGAAGCACGTGTCCATCGCGGTCCCCTGGAGTTGTAGGTACAGTTTCCCTGCAAACAAAAATATGTTATTTCTTAAGCAGAAGTCTGTTAATTCCAGCAACATGGTATTGTGGCTTCGATATTTGATTGGTCTATTGTCTAGGAAGCTCTTCATTGCCAGCAGACCGTCTTCATGTCTAATAGAAGTATACAAGCTGGCAATGTCCAATGTTATTAGGATCATGTCCTCTTCCCATTTGACATCCTGTATAATCCTTAAAAAGCCCTTCGTATCTTTTAGATACGAGCTGAGATCTTTGACGAACGGGGCAATGAAGCTGTCAATGTAGCTCGAAGTCTTTTCGAGTAAACTGTCTTTTGCAGGCACAATAGGTCTACCCGGAGGCCATATTTTACTCTTATGCACCTTAGGTAGGTGATAGAACGTGGCAATCTGAGGGAACTCACATTTTAAGTTATTCCAATCTTTGAAGTCCAAAATTCCTTTGTCCTTCCATTTTTCAATCAGGTCATTGAAGGCCTTAATACTCTCTGTGTGTTTTTCCATTTTTATCTCCATGTAATGTTCTTTATTGTTCAATTGGGAAAGTGCCTCATCCTCATATTGGCTGCGTTTCAGGATGACGATATTTCCGCCTTTATCGCTGGGTTTGATAATAATGTTCTCATCCTCTTTAAGATTTCTAATTACAGCCCATTCTTCCTTTTTCAAATTTTTTCTTTTCCAATTGAATTTCTCCGCCTGTAATCCTTTCAGTTCTTCAATGACTATTTCTTGAAATAAAAAAATATATATATATATATTTATATATATATATATATACATATATATATATATATATATATATATATATATATATATATATATATATATATATATATATATATGTATATATATATATATATATATATATATATATATATATTACGGGCTCAACCTCAGCACTTGGTCTGGAGAGGAGACGACAACAATGTGGTGAAAACTTCTTTTTATTTTCTGTCTTCGCCGCTATATATATATATATATATATATATTCAGTTTCATGTGGGAGTTCTCTGATATATATATAAAACAAGTGTCACCGGTCCCAGGCCGACCTATAATTTCGGCCCAAGGAAGTCTTATGGAACCAATGTCGAAATATGTTGATTTCTTTTTACAAAATTTTGTTGTTAATTTACCTTCCTACATCAAGGACACTGGGCACTTTTTGTCTAAACTCAAAGAGGTGGAATGGAGAGAAGGATACAGTTTGGTGGCTCTTGATATCAGTTCCCTTTACACCAGTATTAGACATACTGATGGTCTTAACGCTGTACATCATTACCTTAATCAACGTAATCTTGTGTATAAAAAACATAACGAAATGTTGATTGCTATGATTGGGTTGTGTCTTATGAACAACTACTTCTTATTTAATAGGGAGGTTTACCAGCAGTTAAGAGGAGTAGCCATGGGGGCATGCTTCTCTCCAACATATGCATGCTTGCATGTAGGGTGGTGGGAGGAGCATGTCCTCAGGCGTCTCCCAGATTTCGTCGATAATATCGTCCATTATTGGAGATTTATCGACGACATTTGTATGATTTGGAAAGGGGATGAGAAATCTGCCACTGAATTTGTTGAAATCATTAACAACAATAACTTGAATCTGTCATTTACTAGCCAGATCAGCAAAACCAATATTCAGTTTTTGGATGTTGATATTTACATTCTGAACAACACCATAGCTACCAGACTCCACCGAAAAAATACGGCGGGTAATTCAATTCTGCACGCCTCAAGTGCGCACCCTAAACATCTCATAAAAAGTATCCCGTATGGGGAATTTATACGGATGCGCAGAATTTGCAGTTTAGAGTCTGATCTGAATACCTGTCAGGAAGAGGCAATTCAGAGGTTTGTAAAACGGGGTTATTTGTTGAATGATCTATTCACGGCTAGAGACAAAGCCAACAGAACTAGTTTTGATAATGTTGGAGGAGAGGGCTTTGAGAAGGAGAACGAGGATGTAGACAATGCCCCCAAACATGACATCAACACGGTCAGTTTAATCACCACCTTTAATACTGAGGAGAGAAAAATAAGGGGCATCCTTAAGAAACACTGGCCCATTCTCCATACCGACATTAATCTGTCACCATTGTTGCCCATTGAACCCTCCATTATATTTAGGAGAGGACCCTCGATGAGAGATTGCCTAGTAAAAACCAGCCCAGAAGTAAGTGATAACAAAGTTAAAATTTCCAACAAAAAGGGTTTCCATAAATGCATTTCATGCAGAGCGTGCAAGTTTGGGGTAAATACGGTTGAATTTCAATCCCCATTCAACACCATGCCTACACTCATTAAAGATCTATATACATGCCGTACAGATCACGCTGTATATGTTTTGGAGTGTACGTGCAAACTTAAATATGTGGGAAGCACCAAGTTACAGGTGTTTAACCGCATATTGCAACATCTTAGGGCAATAGTGAATTCTGATTCCAATTATCCTGTTGCCCGTCATTTTGAACTTGTACACGCCAAAAATTTGAATCACCTTACCTACTTTGTTATTGACTCCGTCCCCAAAGACATCCGGGGGGGGGATCGGGAAAGGATTCTGAGGCAATTAGAAAGCAAATACATTGTCTTATTAAATACCAGAATACCTAATGGGCTCAACAGGGGGGAAGATTTACAAGTTTTCCTGTAAATATACCAGCATTCAACCCCCTGGCAGCAATCTATATTTAGGCAGCCTATGTAAATACCGTTTTCCCATTACAGTGCGTGAACTCTGTTCTTTGATTGTCCTCCTATTGTTTCATTATTGTATAGCACAGTGATTATGAGCTTAAAAATACTTGCAAAGCATAACCCTTTGCAATTTACTGTTGCTTTTATACATTGGTCTTGGTTCTCACCATTACATTTAGTCACTATGGCTATAGTGAATTCTAAGCATCAGCAGTTTTGCCTATTGTTTTTAACTGTGGTGGGTATCTACAACACTAGCGCAGGTACATTGTGTTACATGTTATCTTGTGCTATGATTTGTCTATTTCATAGCATACATGTACTGACTGCGAATTTATTATGCACTTTGGGCACTTGAGCACTTTAATTTTGATAAACACGAA
The DNA here is from genome assembly GCF_964263255.1 of Lissotriton vulgaris. NCBI lineage: Eukaryota > Metazoa > Chordata > Amphibia > Caudata > Salamandridae > Lissotriton > Lissotriton vulgaris. The sequence goes on from NC_141699.1 coordinate 259,433,620, forward strand.
TGGAGGTCTTGTAACATCCTTGTTGGACATGCCTTAATAATTTTTTGCACATATGTACTGATTGTTATAAAATGTAAAATGAATTTGTATTTTCTCAATTGGCATCATTGTATATACCTTGTAATTAATTTTACTACATATTGCACTAGCACTTTATTCAGTTTCATGTATTATCTGAATTATTGTGATGCATATTGAGTTTTGATATTTTGTACATATGTGATAGGCAGCAGTAATTTTTCTATGTCCATGACCTCGCAATCCGTTGTTATCATTTCTACCTCTATGTTTTCACAGTATTTAAACACCCCCATTGGTAATTTGAGGCCATGTGATCAAGGCCGTTTTTGACGGCCGAAACGCGTCATGCCGATGGCGAGGGAATAATAAAGCCACAATTTTGAAATCCAATCTTGGTGTTCGTGAGATCTGTTCCGTGGTGGTGCGAGAAGACGCATTACAGGACTTTTGTTTTGATATATATATATATATATATATATATATATATATATATATATATATATATATATATATATATATATATATATATATATATATATATATATATATATATATATATATATATATATATATATATATATATATATATTCAGTTTCATGTGGGAGTTATCTGCTGCCGTAACGACACCCACCTGCAATACTGTGTATATTCGGACTATCTCCCTTGGCTTCTTTTAGCACAGCACCGTTGCTCATTAACTCTAAGAATGACGTGACGCAAAGAAGAACGTTAGGTGACGTATGATTGGTCACGTGATATTGCTAAATTCCTTTCTCTGATGTGAAATGTTAGAAGAGTGTAACGTGTTAAATGAACAGGCAACGCTTTTCCTACTGCGACTTGTAGACTCGAATTTCGCATGATGAAGTATTTAGGTCAAAATTTCAAACACTTTACAGTACTACCGGTGGCTCTTCTAAAAACTAACGTCGTGCATTTTTTAACCATATCGTTATCACATCCAGTGTCGTTTGCTCCTATTAACAAACTACTTTGTCTTAAACTTTATAAATACAAAATAAGCTGCAATAGTTGCTTATGTGAAATTCCTGACCAAGATGGCCGCCGCATTGACTTCAAATTATACTTTTTTCGCTCCACTTTGGGCAAGATAATCATTGTATTTTGACTATCACATACATATAAAGTTACTGACAATGTGTTAGTTTGAAAAAGAATGGTGGTAATGATTTTATATTGGGCTTCCGGCTGTGGGTGCTCCAGCATGTATGAAACTGCTGCCGCCAGTCCTTCGTCGGTTTCCTTGGCTCAGTCGCTTGCGACAGGCGTTGGACTGGGCAGCTACAGTTTGGGGGCCTTTCGTCTCCACGTGAGAAGAGACGGATCTAATCTCGAGACAAGCAGAGCCTTCAGAAGGAAAACATGGGTGGCCAGGAGAAGAAAAAGGTAAGAAAGTCTGCATGGCGTTAGAAAAAGTTAATAAAAGGGGCACACAACGAGAAAGTGAAAGTGGTTGGAGTAACACAGTAAGATGAAAGAAGGGGTGTTTGAGAGCAATGGAAGTGTGTGTAATAGAGACAAGTAGGCACTCGAAACATTTTGTGAAATCAAATAGGGATGAGTAGGTACTCTGGAAAATGAAAGCAAGTAGGATAAACATGGGCAGGAGACGACGAAGAAATAAATTAGGGCTAATGGGTGCGAGCAGATGGATTCCCTGTTCAATTAAGTAAGTATGAACTGGAGCAACGAGTAGTAAACTTTGTGTCAAGGCAGTAATATAAACCTGTTATTTGTATACGTCTTCTGTGACAACAAGGTTGCAGAAACAGTGTCCCATGTGAGAATCTGAATTAAGTTATAATAAGCAATGATCAAGCAAACAACACGCGTTTCGCCACAGATTACTTTTAAAAGGCCATGCGAATATACGTAAACAGTTAAGGAAGAGAGTGGACCAATAAAAGAAAAATGAAACTGCATCCACGAGAATATGTTCAGTTGAAACTCCTCAATTAGGTTTAAAAGCAGTAGAAGAACGGCTGTGCTTAAAACAAGGCAAGGTCAACTGAAGGGGTAGTTGGAAACTAAAGCAATGTAATTGTGAATTAGGATGTCAACATAAAGGTGACTGGAGAGCTGGACAAGCAGAAAGTGCAGGAGCTGGAACAAGAATAGCAGTTCAGGAAAAGAGGAAAGTAAGAGGGTTGGGAAAAAGGGTAAAAGAAAAGTGTTGGGAAACAGGAAAAGAAGCTAAAGGGGATGTAGAACAGGAAGGTAATTTGTCTGGAAACGAGGACAATAGTGGGACTGAGGAGTAGAAGTGGGAGGGATGAGAAGGCGAAGAGGAAAGAAATTAAGGGCCTCTACTGAGAAGTAGATAAAATAAAGTTATACTGCCTAATTGTGAATGGGAAAGTAAAAGGACCGACATGTAGGAGAATATGTAGGTGATTGGGAAGCAGAATCTCCTAGAAGGACTAGGAAGCATGCAAAGCGGAATCTAAAGTGGAACTGGGAAGCAGGAGAATGAGTTGGTAATGAGGAGTAGTGGGACCAGGAAAAGGGAAAGGCGAGAAAGATATTACAGGGGCTGTCGGTGACGGGACAACCGGACCAACTGGGTGTGGGCACCAACGAAAGATAAAGAATTCATGAAGGAAATGAAAAGGCAGGAATAAATTCCTCTGTTGCCCCTCCAGAAAGAAAGGGTAAAAGAATTCTGGAGAATCGGAAGAGGAAAGTAAAGGATTTGTGGATGGGGCTGCAGAAGGTAAACAAGAACTGGTGAGGTAGAAGAGAAACGAGGTCTGAATGGTCAAGCAAGGAATGTAGAGAATGCCGGAGGGGTAGACGAGGAAGGTAAAGGAGTGCTTAATGGGCAGACAAGAAAGAAGTAGGAGGGTACTTGAGTTGACGGGAAAGGTAAATCCATGCTGGATGGACAGACAGTAAAAGTAAAGGAGTATAAAACTGATATACCGTGATGGTATATAGGCAGGTTGAATATATAATCTAGGTTAGAAGAGCTGGAGAAGGATAAGTTAACAAGCTTGGTTTGGTTATTTTAGGGTACAGTGGTATACACTAAACTCACTAATAAGTGCATTGCAGCAAGAAGCCTTGTGGACCTAAACAGAAGCCAAACAGTTCTGAGAGCATCTAGCTACTCGTGAACCCAGCTTTTTCATAGCAACCAAAAGGAGTTCAGATTGCTTAATGTTGTATACAACACACAGTACATAAATACAGCACTCGGACATGGTCAATTTTAAAGCGAATGATATTTTTTGCATTTGTGTGATTGTCAAATATTTAATTAATTTGGTTATGGCTAATTAATGCAAACAATGTTGTACCTTAATTTACAAATGTACATGTACCCATATTTTGAAGTATTGTATTTTATTTTTATCTTTGTGTCAGCAGATTTCAAAACGTTGTGTGATATAATGCAATGCCTTACTTATCTACATTGTTTTTAGTTGGTGCACACTTTTCGGATGTTTGGACCACTATTGATGGTTTTTTTTAGTCTCTTTGAAAACTTGCTGTTTTATTTTATGAATTCCTGAACTGTTTGCTCTACTGATAATGTGTTGAAAGGATTTGTCAAAATAGTTATTGGTAATGATTATATACTGAGTGCAGCTAGTAACTACTCATTTAATGATGACTGATTATTTCTCATGTAGCACTTTATTTTACTGTACGATACTTGCCTATTTAAGCATGGCATACTCATTTAAAATAGTTTGGTGCTATTGGTTTCTAAAGACTGAAAGGCTGTTGGTTCACTGGAATTTGGAATCTGTTTTGATTTGTGCAGCTAGCACAAACTCATCCAAATGTACATGTTAATCATTTTTAAAACACTGTACTGTGGAGAACTGTCCCCATTTTAATTTTTTCTATGTGTTAGTAGAACTGATTTTTGTTTTTGTTTTGTTTTCTGAAGTCTTCAGATCCTGTTGGGTTACTAATATGTATCGCAAAAGTAAAGAAGCTTTGCGTGAAATTTTTATACAGAATGTTGTTGTAAGCTGCAGCATAAGAAAGTGACATTCTGGTAAGATTTAATAAAGTAGAATTGCAACCAGATACTGACAGTACCTCAGCCAAGTGTAAAATCTTCCACGAAGCTCAATCTCACATAATGCAGTATAGAACTTTAAATAAAAGTACAATCAGAAAGGAAAATATTATTTTTCACTTGTTTGCCTCATGCCAATGCATACGTATCATACATGGATCCGTTTACAGATATTTAATGTACAAATATTGTCTGTTTTGTGTATTGAATGTTGATGAAATAACTATGGCTCTCTGCATTCAGATAGGTGACATGTCCCACCCACCCTGTTCTCAGAAAAACATCTTAAGTTTAAAAAAATAAAATAAACCATCACTTTGGAATATTCAAAAGGCAACTCACCCTCTTGCTGGAACACCTTACAAATAAATAGTTACGGGTTCTATTTTTCTACACTGGCAGCCCTTCGTGGCCTTGGAAGTAAATGGAATTGAGGAAACAGAGGTTGTGGGGGGCAGTGGCAAGGAGAAGAGTGTGGGTAGGGTGAGGTAAAACGGAAAAGGAAGGTAAGCAGAACTCATGGGCGCATAAAGAGAAGAATTCACCAAAGAGAACAGTGGGGAAAAAAAGAATGCATGGCGGCTGAGATGGAGAGAAATTTCAGGTTGGGTGCACTTAACAGGCCTAATAAAAAATCATAAGAGTGGGGCTAGTAAGATGAATGTAAAGGGCACTTTGAGAACGCAACTGTAGGGGACAGTAGAATGGGTGAGGAAGTGATGCTGGACGTGGCAGGGGAAGCAGCTAAAGAGGAACTGATGAAACAAGGAGATGACAGGTTTGTGGTTTTGAATGGCAGGAAAAAAGGTTGTCAAGGTGGGAGGAGGATGCAAGAAGACAGGAAAAATAATGGGCAGTGGCAGATGGCAAGAAAACTTCTCACAGTGAGGAACAGTACGTTAAAGGGGACAGAAGTGAGTAGGCGACAATGGTAATGGTATTGCAACATTTAATTTGCTTTTACTACCCTTATGTGAGGCCCTGAAGTGCTTGCATACACGAGCAGCATGCTACACCATGTAAGGTGTGTGGTTGGAAGGATGATGGTTTTTTTAATCCTAAAAGGGAAGTGTTTCCTGTTGTGCATGATGCCCATCGAAGTCCCGTTATCGTGTTATGTACGCAGTGCGTTCCACTGTGTTGGATGATGACATGTAAGAGATAGACATGCAATGTTATGGTATTCAGTATACTGTTAGCCTTGAACAGATCTGCAGTTCCCATTATGATATTTCATGATAGTTTTCTTAGCTGGTTAATGCACTGATTCGTCCAATTTGAGATTTTGGTTATAGTTGTGACCTTGAGCTGGCATTGTTTGAGGTGGGGAGAAGTGGAGAGATCTGTAGGGAACTCCTGCAAATGCGAGACCTATTGCATTGCAAATGCTTGTTCTTATTTAGTGTGTGACTACAGATTGATACCCACCCCGGTAGGATCCATGGGGCAATAATCTCCAACAGGTGATGTAAGTTACTAATTTGCCCTGTTTCTCCCCACCATGCATGTGTATATGGTAGCCTCACGTTCGAGTGATGCTGACATTTGGTAATTTTTTACTTTAGTCTCCTTTTGCACTAAGTGTCTCATGAGTGTCCGTCCGCATTTTATGATGGACTGACAGACTTTCAACACTGCTACAATACACACGTCGGTAGCTCTTAGACTACTCTAATACACAATATAGTAATGATCGTACTAGTGCTAAAGATATGCACTCAACATTTAGGCACGCTAGGTATGTGAGCCTAAGCAGTCACTGTGAACTTCACGTTTGGCAGCACAAGGTTGGAAGTGTTACATTGTATTTACAGTCTTATAATCTGGTTGTCTTCTCAATCTGCTTTCTCTTCCGGATAATCGCATGTGTTTTCTTTCAGACAACGTTGAGAGTACAACCGTAAGTCTGCGGTACTAACTGCCACAGGAGAGGCTGCACCTTAGCGTGTGCATACCACCGTGGTAGTATTGGTACTGAAGAACGCCTTGTTGTTTTGCATATGGAGGCTGAAACATGTAGACCTGCCACCCTTCACTGTTTTTATGTAGGGATGTCACTGGTCAATTAATACCAGAGGTGATATCCTCGTTTTACTTTTAGCCAAGCCTTACTTTTCCAGCATTAAACATTTTAGGTCTAGAAAAGGTAATTTTAATTCTCACTGTCACATTCTGCACTCCCACCAAAATACCAGCTCCGCTGTAAACTCGTTGTAACACACCACAGTGGCATTCGGCTGCTCGGGAGGGAACCCCATGATGAAGCATGTCACCAACTAAGTTGGTGAGTGAGGGTTCTTCTTAAAAGCAATCAGTACTACTTCCTCTCTGTGCAAATATAGTTTATTCAGAATCACTCTTTTGTTGTTTATATAGATTTATTTCAAGGGGACCAGGAGTGGTTCCATGTGAATACCCTTTCCCTCTTGGTGTTTAAATACATCAGTGTTTATATTCCTCTTACCCAGCATACATCCTTACACTCGCTCCCTTGCATCCATCCTATGGAGAACAAAAGGTACAGAAATCCAAAATCAATACCCCGAACCTGTCCCCACTAAAAGTCAGAGGCCCAGGAGATGTGGTACATCAGGCTATTATCTGCATCACCGCCTCATATTTAGGTATGTTCCCAAGATTAATCTTCGTTGGTGGAGATGTTGGCTATACGTGGGTTTGGGAATCGGACTGTCTATTTGACCAAATTATGTGATGCGGGATAAAGTATGTTACAAAGTAATTTACGGGGGAGGGGATTGTGGGGCTCAAGGAAGGTCTATTGCCATGTACACAAAAGAAAACATATTTAAATATTTAGCAATTACTGCTCGCCACTCCAAGGTTAAAAACAGGACTGTGGCTTGGAGACATCTGCGTATCCTCCAAGTGACAAATTCTAATTCTAGTAGGATTCACACACTTCAAATTTCAATAAAATAGACAAAGCTGCAAGATTGTGGAAGCAAGAACAGTGTGATGAATAAAGGTGAATGAAGCCCTTAGTAGTGCAGCAAGTATGCCGACTGGCCTCTAGATCTTTCCTTGCTGAGTTACTTTTCTTCGAATACTGAAAATGGGAAGACCAATCACAATCCGACATAAGTATTCGAACAATAACTACAAGTATTTGAGCAGGACACTGAACTCTACAAGATCCAACTGGCAGAGCATAGCAAGTAGGGTTCCTCAGCACTCCCTGTAGTCTGTAATACATCAGGGCAGGTGTTGGTTTAACCAAGATAACTGTGTCAGGCACAGAGATGAAGATCAAGTCAAGTCAAGTCAAGTCAAAAGATTTGTATAGCGCGCTACATACCCAGAGGGTCTCAAGGCGCTTGAAGAAGGGTGGGGAGTTACTTGTCGAATATCCACGTTTTGAGTTGCTTTCTGAATGCTAGGTGGTTCTGAGTAAGGCGTAGGTGAGTGGGAAGTGAGTTCCAAGTTTTAGCTGCTAGGTAGGAGAAGGATCTACCTCCCATGGTGGTTTTGTTGATGCGAGGTACAGTGGCAAGGGCTTGGTTGGAGGATCGTAGCTGGCGGGAGGGGGTGTAGAAGGATAGTCGTGTGTTGAGGCATTCGGGTCCGATTTCGTAGAGTGCTTTGTGTGCGTGGGTTAGGAGCCGGAAAGTGATCCTCTTATTGACGGGGAGCCAGTGGAGGTTTTTCAGGTGATCAGAGATGTGTTCTTTACGCGGGATGTCTAATATGAGCCTGGCTGAGGCGTTCTGGATGCGTTGTAGTTTTTTCTGGAGTTTTGCGGTGGTGCCGGCGTAGAGGGTGTTTCCGTAGTCCAGTCGGCTCGTGACCAGAGCGTGGGTGACTGTTTTCCTAGTTTCGGTAGGGATCCAGCGAAATGTTTTTTTGAGCATGCGAAGAATGTTGAAGCAAGATGAAGAAACGGCGTTGACTTGTCTGTTCATCGAGAGTGAGGAATCCAGGATGACGCCCAGGTTCCGTGCGTGGTCCGTCGGGATGGGTGCTTTTCCAAGGGCCTCTGGCCACCAAGAGTCGTCCCAGGCGGAGGGGGAGGTACCTAAGATGAGGACTTCTGTTTTGTCTGAGTTCAGTTTCAGACGGCTGTGCTTCATCCATTCGGCTACTTCTTTCATTCCTTCGTGTAGGTTGGTTTTGGCCGTGTTAGGGTCTCTGGTGAGTGATAGGATCAGTTGAGTGTCGTCGGCGTAGGAGATGATGTTGAGGTTATGTTGGCGTGCGATGGCCGCGAGGGGGCTCATGTAGACGTTGAAGAGGGTGGGACTGAGTGAGGACCCTTGAGGTACGCCGCAGATGACTTCAGTAGCCTCTGACTTGAATGGTGGAAGGCGGACTCTCTGGGTTCTTCCGGAGAGGAACGAGGTGATCCATTCCAGTGCTTTTCCTTGGATTCCGATGTATTTGAGGCGTTGTAGAAGGGTGCTATGGCAGACTGTGTCGAAGGCTGCGGAGAGGTCGAGGAGGATGAGGGCGACTGTGTCTCCATTGTCCAGTAGAGTTCGAATGTCGTCTGTTGCTGCGATGAGGGCGGTTTCGGTGCTGTGCTTGGCTCGGAAGCCGGACTGTGAGGAGTCGAGGGATTTGTTGATTTCGAGGAATGCGGCGAGCTGGTTGTTGACAGCTTTATCGATGACTTTGGCCGGGAAAGGAAGGAGTGAGATAGGGCGATTAGTTTTTGAGTTCGGTGGGGTCAGCTGTGGGTTTCTTCAGGAGGGCGCTGAGTTCGGCATGTTTCCAGCTTTCCGGGAAGGTTGCAGAGTTGAGGGAGCAGTTGATGACGTCTCGGAGGTGCGGTGCAATAATGGAGTCTGCTTTGTTAAAGATGTGGTGAGGGCAAGGGTCTGTGGGGGATCCTGAGTGGATAGAGTTCATCAGACGGATGGTGTCCTCAGTGGAGATTGGCTTCCAGTCATTGAGGATGTTCAGGGGGGGTGGGGGTCCTGCAGGGGATTGGGTGGGTTGGTCTTCGGGTTGGTTGTCGAAGCTGTTGTGGATGTCTGCAATTTTGTTGTGGAAGAATGAGGCTAGGGAGTCGCAGAGGGCTTGAGAGGGGGTGATGTCGTTGGAGTTGGCTGAGGGGTCGGTACATTCCTTGACGATGTTGAATAATTCCTTGCTGTTGTGGGCGTTGTTATCTAGACGGTCCTTGAAGGCTGTTTTCTTGGCATTTCGGATTAGTTGGTGGTGTATGCGGGTGGCGTTTTTGAAGGCGTCCTTGGTGCTGGTGGTTGGGTCTTTTTTCCAGGCCTTCTCGAGGGAGCGACAGAGTTTCTTGGATTTCTTAAGGTCATCGTTGAACCAGGAGGCCTTCTTGCTGCCTAGTTTGATTTGTCGTTTTTTCAGTGGTGCTAGGATGTCGGCGCTGTTGGATAACCATTGGGTGAGGTTGGTGGCTGCTTGGTCTGGGTTTGAGGAGTGGGCGGGGGGCTTTTGAAGAAGCGATGAGGAGATCTGGTCGATGGTGATTTTGTTCCAGTTTCTTTGCAGAGTGGGTTGGGGGTGGTTGTTGGATGTGGGCTTTTTGTAGGTGAAGTGAACGCAGCTGTGGTCAGTCCAAAGGAGGGCTGTGGTGTGGCTGAAGGAAACATGCTTGCTGGAGGTGAAGATAGGGTCGAGGGTGTGACCTGCGATGTGGGTGGAGGTAGTGACAAGTTGTTTAAGTCCGAGGTTTGCGAGGTTGTCCAAAAGGGTGGTGGTGTTGTGGTCGTTTTTCTTTTCAAGGTGAAAGTTGAGGTCTCCCAGAAGGATGTAGTCCTCGGAGGGGAGCGTGTGTGGAGTGATGAAGTCCGTGATGTCTTCACTAAATTGTGCGCGGGGTCCTGGTGGCCTGTAAAGGAGGGTGCCTCTGAGTGTGGTCCTGGGGTCGATGTGGATCTGGAAGTGAAGGTGTTCAGAGTTGGCGAGATTGACGTCTGAGCTGGTTGAGATGCGGATGGATTTCTTATGGACGATAGCGATACCTCCTCCTGTGTGGCCGGTACGGTCCTTGCGAATGATCTTATAGCCTTCCGGGATGGCAATGGTGATGTCTGGGGCTGAAGAGGCATTCATCCATGTTTCTGTCAGGAAGGCGACGTCCGGAGAGATGGTGTTGAGTAGATTCCAGAGGTCAATGGCGTGTCTGTGGACTGAGCGGGTGTTGAGCAGGATGCATTGTAGGTGGTTGGGATCGGATATCTGTTGAGAGTTCGTAGATGAGGAGTTGTTGTTGATGCCGTCGAACTTGCAGGAGTAGCAGGAAAAGGGTCCATGGGTGTGTCCAGGAGCGGCCTGGACGCAGCTGAGGGAGCGGCCGGGGTTGAGGGCTAGGAGGGTGGAGGCATCGTAAGTAATGCGGGAGGGGTGGACTTTACGAGGACCAGGGGCTCTGGCGCTGGGCGCGGTCCAGGCGCAGACGGGCTTACCTTTGGCGCACCTTCGGCGTGGCCGTAGCGCGTGGACGCTGCGCGTGGGACCATCTGACATAAATGGACAGTGGAGGGGGCGGAGCGTGGGAGGGGCAGCAGGGAGGCGGTAGTGTGGGTGAGGGGCGGGTCAGGGGATCCCAACAACAAAATGGAGGGTCAAAGGGGAAAGCCAGACAGGGACAACAAATGCACAAATGCGAGTTCTTTGAAATCAGTACATAAACAAAAACACTGGAGAAATGAGCGCAGCTGCCTGAGCAAGGTCGCGCTGATGAAATCAATCAAAGCTGTGGCGCTACAATTCACTGCTAAACCGCGCAAAATTTGAATGTTACACAGCGCTATAATTGAAGGCTACACAGCGCTACTATTCTATGTAAAAACGGCGCTACAATAGGATGATACACAGCGTTGCAATTCTATGTAAGACAGCGCTACAAATGGATGCTACAGGGCGCTACAATTCTATGTGAAACAGCGCTACAATTGGAAGATACACAGCGCTATAATTTTATGTAAAACAGCGGTACAGTTGGATGTTACCCAGAGCACGAAATTGACGATATCAGCAACGCGATAGCGTGGAGTCAGCTGCTCCCACAGAGCAAGAGCAGCCCGTAAGAAACTCCAAATGCTCTATGTCCTTTACTACCAGCTCTTCTGGCAGCAGAATACTGAGCTGGCTGTGAAAGGTGTCAGCCTCAATCAAGATCGCACCGTCAGCTGCAAAAACATCCCGATCACACTGTCCCCTGCAAAAAATTCACAATGTTAAATTGTTAGACACCAAGATCCCACAATGTGTTTGAGTAGAGGCCTACGTTGGCTTCTTGGAAGAGATCTGCAAGCAAGCTGGCTGAGCTTGCACTTGCTCAACTACGTGGCAGAGGTACACTAAGATTATATATAGTCAAAGTCACAGTCTCAAGATAAGGTTCAGCATTGTATTTTATTTACTTCAGAGAAACCAAGTTCTTATATAATGTCTGTCACAAACCCAGTGTTACAAACTACCTCAAATACATACAATCCAAGAGCAGACATGGTATCCCCTTTGTCTGAAAGCCATGGCACACAATTTCAGTCAGAGACCCCTATCATACAGTTTCTGCTACACAGACCTGCAAACAGAACCACAATCAGACTCCGAGATCTTTCACACGGTTTTCAACTGCCATCGAATTGTGGTCCAAAGCGCTGCGAGGCCTCAGGGTAGTTACGCGCTATATAAGTTTCATTTTCATTTCATTCATTCATTTAATTCATTTCAGTAGGTGATCTACAGCACAAACAAGATACTCAGTAATACTCCTGGAAGCTTGCTGTACTTGGTTTGAGTTTCAGGGGGGTCCTCTTTAGAGACTGCTTAAAAATCAATATTACATGACTGGAGTGCCCAAGCATTTTAATGCACGCGTAGTCCTAGTGGACCAGTAGAGTGTGTGTGTGTAATACCGGGAAATGACCATTCGTTTTAAACTGTTTCAGTGAGCCTTTATGCTACATGTGTTCAATAATTGACACATTTGCTTTTTTATTAAGCTGCCAATCAGCTTAGTAAAAGTTGGGGGAAAGGGAGATTCAATGGCCGGTTTCAGTAAGTGTAATTTCCATAGGGCCGGTTCACTCGTAATGATGGAAGAGTATCACCCCACTGGTCAGTCAGTCACATAAAAATGAAATATTAGAACAATAATATTTCATTTTTCTGTGGGGTGATCTGGCTAACAGTGCAGGACCAGGCCATAACTGGCAGGAGTGATGGGCACTTAGAAGTGCGCATGTAAGTTTGGATGGTCGTCTCAGGCAGGCTAAACCAACATATGCACACTTCTATTTCTTCAACCAAGGTATTTTCACAGCTGGGGTGGAGAAAAGCAGCAAGCTCCCAGGTAGTGTCTGATAGGTAGAGCAGACCGCTCAGACCAATCCTATGTCTGCTCTCATAGCATAAGAGCAATGTCTGGACTGGCTGAGGATCCTGTGCATTCCTAGAGATTGCCAGGAGTCTAGCACCAAGTAGGCCATCTGCGTCGGGTCCGCATTAGGTAAGTTTTTTAAAATCCAACACTGTACATTATACAAAGAGGCCTTTAGCTTTTCAGACCCAAAGGAATCGCCACTGATAACAGATTAAGGCAGCTCAAGTATTTCTGGAGAGAATGGACACAGAAGCTTAGGCTCTCTCAAGGCATCAGTTACTTATTTATCCATCCCTTATTAGTTTACGTGGTAATTCTAACATTATTAAACTGTCCCTACAGTATCCAGCTGAAAACAAAAGGCGATGAGATGTGAGAGTAACCGCCTTGCAAGCCAAGCTAATGCATCCAGAACGTCCACCTTTGGATGTCTGCCAGAATGTGTGACAGACCCTTTACTGTGAACTAAACCTTCCCATCACCGAAGCACAATTAGTCTGGCTCTTTGTTACGGCTTTTGAATTTCGATCTCAATCAAATCATAAAAAACATGAGCGTTAAATTAGATTTCAGGGAGGAGTTACTGAGAAAGAAGGAAACTAGTCTAACTCCAGCTATCCCTAAATACCAGCACATAATGCCCTCCAGGCACATGAAGCCGCTTTTATTACACCAGCGTCTACTTTGAGCCTCGCTACAGTGAAGGAGAGGAGCCTTTGGGGATAAGCAGGCAACAGGTCGGAGCTCCTAACTGCTGGTGTACATCTGGCTGTTCCAACGTGTTAATCAGGGTATTAGCTGAACGCCTTCCCTAAACAGACTCCTTTACATTCATAGCAACTGTCATAGATTAGAAGGCAACACCGAGGGGCTCTGACTGTGAAATGGTTTTACGAGGAATAACGAAGTGCAAGAAAGCAGCTGGGCTGAAGGTGCCTCTCCTTGCGCATGTGGCCATCTGGGTGGGAATTAAATGAAACCTTTGCACTCTAGCACAGCGCAGGCCATCTCGACTCCCAGCCTTTCAAAAAGAAAGCCACGTTATTAATTGTAGCATCTATAAAGCAATTGGAACTAAAACAAAGCAGCTTTTCAAAGGCACAGAGCATATCAGCCTGCACAGACAAAGCATAGAGTGTAGCAGAAATTCACAGCTTATCCCTCTGGCATATGGAGAGGAGGAGAAGAACCCAAGATGTTTAGAGAAATCTCACTTGAAAAACACACTCCAAGATGAGCATACAAGTTAGGAGATTCCGAAATTGGCCCCCTGGAACTGCAGGGATGGAATACTCCGTAGACTAGTTATACTAAAACTATAAAACATCGATATGTGTAGTTGTTGGAATCTGACAACCGTACAAAAGGCTACACTATCATACCAAGCTCTGGATATGTTTTTACCTCTAGGTGGCAAATAATGGGTCGTACAGAAAAGGGAGGGGTGAGGAGGAGAGCGCGATCTAACCTTGCCAGGGTTAACAAAGGTTCAGACAGGCTTGTTGACAGGTAGAGCATTTAAACGTATATGAAGCATTTTGCAAGGGTCACAAAAGCAAGGGTTAAAAGGACAGCGCAAGTCAAGCCATGTGAGGCAATCTGTAGTCCAGGTGTGTCCAAGCATAGCTGGTTACCGAAAGCTGAACACGTATAATGTACAATGAAACCAGATTGTGTGTCGGTGCCGGAGGTGAGAATTATCAAGAAAGTGGCCGCCTAACATTAGATGACGCTAAATGCTGGGCCTGGTTCTACAGGAGCGTGCGAGGTTTCTCTTCCACTCGCCCTATTGCTGCTTGGTGATTTGTAGGACTGATAACATGTACCGAGGGATCAGACCGGTAGCTGGCTCTCGCATGCCTGGTGAGGTGCCTCCCCGATGGGCCCTGCACTTCGATGTCCGCATCCTGGCCTGCAGAGCAGCCATGTGGGTGAGCTGGAGGGAGAGAGAGCCTCGGACCAAGATCATGTGTTTGGAGAGGATTGGGGTGTCTAGTGCAGTGTATGCAATTAACCACTTCCAACACATTTCACACAGTAAACTGTCAGTTTCAAAGATAACAGGACAATCCTCCCCCCCCCCCCCCTGTGCTGTGGCCTACATTATGTACACATACGAGTGCTTTGCAGGAAATGACTCGTTCACTATTGACCTACACAGGAAGCACTAACCCTACCTATAACAAGACTCATCTTAAACAAGCACTGGCGTTGCCAATAGGTCTCGCAGTAGGAAAGTTGGAGCTATTGGTTTTGTAAATGACATTTTATATTTATGTTTTGTGATTTACAATGCGAATACTTTTAACTTTCGCAAATCTGACACTTTTAGCATTGGTAATGCCACATGTTTTGTATTGACGTGACTTAGATGTATTGATATTACAAATAACAATGGTTTTTAATTTTTTTTAAATAATTAATACTTAAATAAAAGTGATTGTAATTTATAATGGCAATGGTCCGAAGTAGATAAAATAGTGGCAAAATAGAACAAGTAATGTTACAAAAGGTGAAAAACAAAGGAAGCTTTTTTAACATATAAATTTTGTTTTAAAGAGCAGTGAATTGGTAGGATGATGTTGTTTGTATGGCTTACATCTGTTTAGGCTTATGCTGGGACACAATGCAATAGGTCTCGCATTATGAAAGTTTGAGCTATTGGTCTTGTAAATGACACATTTTTTATTTATGTGTTGGTTTTGAAAATAGCTAAATTAATAGCTTTGTCATTTTCAATGCCAATAGTTATAACGTTCGCAAATTGGACACCTATAGCATTTGTAATGCAACATGTTTTGTATTTACGTGACTTGGATGTATTGATATTACAAATTACAATGGCTTTTAATTTTTTTTAATAATTAATACTTAAATAAAACTGATTGTAATTTGTAATGGCAATAGCTTAAACTTTTGTAAATAACTTTTGTGAAGATTATGTTCAGTGTATTTTATTGTGATGAAAATCCAAGAACAGAAATGAAATATTAACATCTTTTTGTGACATTTGTAATAAAGCTTGAAACATTGAGAGAACATATTTGAACCAGTTGTTGTTGAATGGTTGCAGAGATTGATGCAGGGGTTGCGCTGAGTGATGCAGGGGTTGCGCTGAGTGATGCAGGGGTTGCGCTGAGTGATGCAGGGGTTGCGCTGAGTGATGCAGGGGTTGCGCTGAGTGATGCAGGGGTTGCGCTGAGTGATGCAGGGGTTGCGCTGAGTGATGCATGGGTTGCGCTGAGTGATGCAGGGGAGGCGCTGAGTGATGCAGGGGAGGCGCTGAGTGATGCAGGGGTTGCGCATTCCTTTGTACTGAAGCAGGGGGTGGGGGAGCGGATGCCTTTGAAGTTAAGCTCATGGCCTCGCCAAACGAAAATTAGCCTGTGAAATAAGAGCTGCTTGTGTCCAGAATGGCAAAGTAATTGAATAAAAAGAAAGCAAAAAAACAGAGGTGGGGGTATAACGTTGCCAGGGTAATAAATCGTCTTTGATTCGTACTGCCAACGACACAGGGCCGGGAAGCCTTTGCTATAATTATAAAATCAAGTTTCAACATAGATAACGACCCCATCCTACCCTTAAACCCGACCAATTATTATGCACCTCTCAGAGCAAATTCCACAAAAAGCTGCTGCGCAGTGTGCCAACATACGTGTATAATCCAAAGTGCCCCCACCGCATGTGGACCCAAGTGTGAAAGGACTAGCAGCCCGTCCTGATCATAGCAAGATGGCGTTGCCAATAGGTTTCGCATTTGGAAAGTTGGAGCTATTGGTTTTGTAAATGACATTTTATATTTATATATCGTTATTGGAATTGTCAATAACAATATATAAATATAAAATGTCATTTACAAAACCAATAGCTCCAACTTTCCAAATGCGAACCCTATTGGCAACGCCAGTGCTTGTTTTTAGTTACTCTGTGTACTTGGATAAGAGCCTGGAGAGCATCCTGCAGATCCCAGACGAGAGGTCCAGTCATGCGAGACATGCAGTGACCTCATTCAGACAGACAAGCCACGAGAGGTGAAACATTGTGCTGTCTGCGGAAAGCTACAAGGTGACATCATTAAGTTACTCACTGGATGTAAAGAGTCTCTGCATACTATGACACTCCACATGCATGCTGGGATGGAGAGGTTTCACTCTAACACAAGCACATACTATATTAGATCTACACATCGACTAGCTGCCTTATTGACGGGGTCATGGGGATGCAAGCATCACAGAAGAGTATTCTGAAAATAACTTTTTCACAGGGATATTTAGAAGGAAAAAAGAGCCAGTTAACTTTAAAATTACCTTTACAATGTCTGGAAAACGCAGGGAGAGCACACAAGGCAGTTTCTGTGCAAAGCAAACTTTAATCATTCAGCCGAATGGGGGCGGGAGAGCCTGGTGGGGGGGGCGCATTACCGACGTAATGCTGGCAAATGGCCGGAGGGAAGCCGGATGGGGGCGGGAGAGCCTGGTGGGGGGGCAGGAATGCGAGCGACGGGAGGAGAAGTTGATGCAGGCGGAATAGGGAGATGCGCGTGCTTGTGTGGTCACGTGACTCACATGCACTGCGAGAAAACCCCAGTGGTTTGACGAGTCGATCAAGCCCTTGAATTTTCGCCTATGACATTCGCAAGCGAATGATAATAGGCGAAACCTAAAAATGGGCACAAAGGGGAGAGGCCGAGAGGTGAGAAAGGGGAAAGAGAAAAAGAGGCAAAAATGTCTGAAGTGAAGACAATGTGGGAGAGGAGATAGAAGGGGGCGGAAAGAGGGAGAGATATAAACATAACAGACTGAAGGAGAGATGACAAAAAGAGAAGCAACCGGGGACAGGTATAACCAGGGTAACTAAAGTTTGAAGAGTGTGGCTGGATGAGGGGAGGAGGAAAATAGAACAGAATAGAGGGGTGCAATGGTGCAAAAGAAAAGGTGATTCGGAAGGTAGAAGAGGAGAGAAGAGACGAGGTGAGGAAAGGAGGGATACAATAGAGAAACAGGTGAGGATAGGAAGGACTCAAAAGAATAATAAGAAAAGACTAGAAGGAGAAGATGGTGGTGAGTAGAAAGCAGGTTGGACCTGGTTTGGTGATGAGGAATCCATAGGCCCAGTTGGAGGTGCTGATTAGTGTGGGTGTTAGGGTAGAAAAATCTACTGGTCCAAGTGGCCTTCACTTTAGGGATAGCAGGGCAGAGAGGGGTGCCACATGATTGATTCACACCTGCAAATGCTGGTGCACGTTTCTTTTAGATGGGTAGTGACCGATGTTCACTTTCGGGTGCAAAATCTTCTACCAACACAGGGCCCTGGAGTAAACAGTGGGAAGAACCTTGACTTTGCCCCATGTCATACTCTGAAAGTGATAGGTTACAGGTCTCAAAAAAATCTTCGCGCTCACTCTCTATGACAAGCCAGATTTTATCAGGGCAAGCTGCTTTTAGGACCTCCCATCCGATCTGGTAAAAGAGCTCAAGGTGTTCTGTTCATTCAAAAAGTGAATAAGCAATAAATACGCCTATAAATCTTGGTTTTTATCTGGTCACATTAGCTGGTTCAAGGACAGAAGTTAAATGCCAGCATGTGTCTTCTTACAAATTATTGCTTATTTCATCTCAGAGATTGGACTATGAAGTTAAAACATTTTGTAAAGTGTCATCAGTTTTTTCTCCTATAAACAGCATTTAAGTGTGTGGGGGGGGGGAGGGGCGATAAAACCATCTCCACTGAAGAAGCTTTGCCTACTTTGTGTTATGCTTGTAATGCAGAGTTTTATCAGACTCCTCGAGCCACCACACGGTTGAGTTTTTTCCTCACACGCTGAACGCTGCAGAATCGGAGCTTTTATGTCACCAGCAGAATTCCGCTGTGAGACTTTTCAGGTTCCACCCTCCCCTACATTTAAGTAGCGTGTACATTAACTGTACAAACATTCCAAAACATATGAGCAGGTATGATTTTTTTTGTGACTTGAAGTGTGACGAAACAAATATTTTAATAGGATCAAAAAACTGATACACATCTCCAAGAAATTGTTTGGTGAAACCCAATTTCCACACATCATTTGTACGCTTTACAGTTAAAGAGTGTGTGGTCACATCATGCAGTGATATTTAATTAAAAGTGAGGAACCTTCCTACCCCCAACATGACGACAAGCTATTAGTGAACTAAGAAGCAAGTCAGGAGTTACGTATACCTCGTGTTGCACCGGCTGCTTTTCTACTGGCAACCCCGGTGTTTTAAATGTCCCTACCGGAACAAAAAGAAACAAATTCACCTAAAGCTGGCATTTTAAGCCCATATATGTAGATACTTCAAACAGCAAATATAAATAGAAAATCACATTTAAATGTGTTCTATAGTGTCATTAACGATCCCCGACTAGTAATTAAAATTAACAAAGTCAGGAAGCCATGCTGCACATGAATACGTACAACGTTGTTCAAAGTCCATCCACTTCGGGCCTTTGCAGTCTCACAACAACATCAAATGGCGGGGATTTTTCACTTAGAAAGGCGGCAACCCCAAGTGTATCCTATATGGGAGCTAGGTTCTTAGAACACATGGAGCAAATTTTTTGTCTATTAAATCAAGCAAAATAGCTTTGCACAGCAGAGATGCTGAATCCACATATTTTAAGGTGCTCTGATATGAGAATGAAAAAAAGGCAACTGAAATAAAATATTTGCCTAAGATCCCACAAATGGAGACATGTATGGGGAAAGCACACTACAGTTCGGTTGAGCCTCTCCCGCCCCCACCCCTATCCGAGCTTAAAGGGCAGCCGGAGCTCAGGCACTGGTGCAAGACCCACCAGACACTGAACGCGGTCACCTCTGCCCCATCGCCACTTACAACATGGCACTTCTATAATCATTCACATGACGCGATGCAACTACTCACCTGGGCAGGTGTCCTTGCATCACCAGTCTGCATCCACCACCACAGCCCCCTCCCTATGTTACCCACACACACTCTGACCTGTGATTGGGGAATATCACAGTATCTACGATCCTTCGCAAAACACAAGACGTGGAAAGAGACACGGAGGAAAGCAGCAGTAGAAGGTGGGAGGGGGGGGGGGGACACAGCAACCAGCGAGGCCTAGCAATGGAAACTGTGCTACACCTCCCAGGGATGTCCAGCATTGCTCTAAGAGGGCAGAATTCCAGGACAATCGCCCACTAAAAGACTCCCATTCAGAGGCTGGTATTCAAGTGGACCCCATGTGGATACCCTAAAGTAGGCATTAACTGGCTTCAGAACCTCCCACATGCTGAAGCGGACACCGTGCAGTGGAGACCTTCTGGCGCAGGAGGACGCTGTATGAGGCAGGTTTGTGCCACTTTAGGTGTTGCTTCAGGCAGCAGTGCTATGGAAGCGTGCACGGAGATTACTAGCATTAATATTAATTGTCCTGTGGTGGTGCGTGCGGAGTGTCTAGGGTAGAGAAGTGAGGGGTTTCAGAGCATGGAAACGAACCGGGAGATGTCGTCAACCTGGACACATGCAGATATCCTACACAGGCTGCATCTTACTCAAGAGCGTGGAATACTCGTCAGCTACCAGGACGGGCGAGGGGCAGAGTTCACGATCTCAGGGGGTCCAGGTGAGGTGTGCTGAGGCCACCCAGCTCCCAATGGAAAACCGAGGACTACAAGTCTATTGCGTACATTAATGAATATGGTTAAATATAAAGTTAAGCTAACACAATATAAATGCCCCACCCTATTAAAAATAGAACGGTGAAATATAGTGGAAGAAGTTTTTTTTAAAAGAATTAAATTGTATCAATTTATGACGTAAAATGGCACAAGCTAAAAACAAGCAGTAGTGACTCATTGAGATACTGCACTGAAATGTCGAGACGCTGAGTCACTTTTAATTGAGAGAATGGCAGTTCTGCAGAACATAATACCAACCCAATAAACATATAAGAGCCCCTGTTTGCCCTTGAGTTATCTAAGGATCGAACAAACATACATCTCTGGGTTATGCACGGACTTTGTACATAACAAGCAGGAAACAGTGAGCAGAGATTTCCTCTCTGTTTCCGCCTTTTGTCTGGCATTTGTGCATTAACTAGCAGAAGTTCCCAGTTATGTGTTTGAACTTCAGACAACTCAAACCTAAGAAAACTGGTGTTATGCTCTGCGCCGGGCCAGCAGTATGCGCACCCTGGTGCTGTCAAGCATCTCTGCTAAGAAGTGCCGCTCTTAAAGTGCCGTATTGCCTATCCAAAGTGCAGCAACCTGAGAAGACCTTCTAACAACTGAGCGGCACCCTGGCGCTGCCCAGCAACTCCACAGCACCCTGGCGCTGCCCCGTTACTGAGCAGCAGGGTTTTCGATCGCTCTTCGTACCAGCACCAGGTGTACTCCGTTTAGGCATCAGCCACTGAACAGGCTGCATCCTAGCGCCTTGTGCGCCTCTAAGCGCTGGGGTTACAATGCTGCAGAGGCAACTGTGGATGAGCTAAAGACATGGAGATGGAGGTGGGCTGACAGTAATGACATAATTTGAGACCAAATCCAACAAGCTCGCTGCATTGTGAGTGGGTGGGGGGGGGAGCGGCGAAGCGTGGATTAAAAAACAAGTGCGGGAAATGCAAGCGGCAAGGAAAAAAATATGTATAATTGCTCATAGGGCGGCCTTTCCACAATATGGATTTGTACACTATGTACAAATATGGTTTTGGAAAATAACAGCCTTTAAAAGAAGAACAAAAGAGTGGTCCCACATCTCTGGGCCTAGAAAGTGATAAACATGAAAAATCTGTGCCTTGATGGGCTTACTGAAACCGGAAACAACACCACAAAATTCAGAAACAAAAACAAAGACTGGTTCGATATCTGGCAAGCACTTCCTGATGATTCACCACAGAAGTAATCTAACAAGAACATCGCTGAAGGAAGCTTTTAGGGGCGGGGAAGCCTGTTAATGAGGGGAAAGAGAAGGTCTGATGCGCGAGGCACAGCAAATGGTGGTGTGTGACATGGCTGGTAAGCAATTAGGGGGGAGAAGTGAGGCCAGCGTTGGGTGCAGCAGGGGGCGGAGCGGATCGCTTTGAAGCAGCTCACGGCCCGGCGACCGTGAAAAAAAAGCAATTAAGGGGGAGGAGAAGGGAGCTGGGGGAAGCTGTGGGAGGGAGGCTGATGGCATTGAGGTGGGGAAATGCTCGTGCTTGTGGTCACGTGATTTCACGTGAACTGTTAAAAAACCGAATTGCAATCCGGATGGTTTAACTTTGTGGTTTCACCACTATAGGTCTACGAGACCTAAAAAACAAGCGTCCGTGACATGTAAAAAAAAAAAAAGTAACTCCCGCGAGTGGTGCGCGCGCGCCACTGCGAGGCATATGTTTTCAATGATCGCGCCTGTGTCTGGGCATGATAATTGAAAACATATGGGCTTTGTGTGCGTGTAACAGACACAAATAGGCCATGGGCGGAGCAATGCGCCCTCCTTTGGCCTATTGCGTGCTCTGTTTTAAAAATACACGCAAACAAAGCCCAATAGCGGAACCCAAAAGGAATCCAACACGCACAAGCGTGTGCGGTTCCAGGGTCCGTTTTCAGACCCCGGACAAAAGGGTTCTCGCCTGCGCTAGCACTGCTGCGCAGTGCGACGCAGGGCGCGAGCTCTAAATAGGGAGATTTGAGCTTTGCCATTACTTTTAATGGCACAGTCGAGTTAGCTGTTTGAAACTGCCCTTCCAGTCCGCAGTGGCAGACTGTAGCCATGTTTTACCTTATACCAATTAGGGTGCAAAACAAGTGCTGCAGTCCCTGGGGGACGCTCAAACTTACAGGTTCTGGATACACCTGGTACCATATACAAGGGACTTACAAATAAGTTAGGCTATGCCAATTTGAGACCTGCAAAATGAACGTGCATCTTTTTAACGGTCAGAGCACATGCACTGAGTCCTGTTTAGCAAGGCTAAGTCATTACACCTTTACCTAGTAGTCAAAATCAGGACAAAAAGTAGGGGTAGATCTGCAAAAAGCTGCTTCCTTACATAACCCCTTCCCAGAGCTAATACGTCTAGGCGAATTCAACCAGACAGCTGGTATGTCTCCTTGACTATTCAACGAGGAAGAATATAGGGAGACTGGCTGACCATTGAAGGGATCATTCTACCCTACATCCGTTTGCAAAAAACATTCGCTCTGGGAGCTGATATACCTCAATAATGACTGGGCCCAACCTAAATTGGGCTTTGGCTAGGACTGTCTCTGCCAACCGTTTCGCCTCCCTCTACTTGGGACTGATGTATCTACCTCACCTAGCCCTACCTTACCTAGGGCAACACCTAACTGACCCAAAAGAGTCGCAGTACAGTGGAGTAACCCCCACCATGACCAACAGGATCAAGGGGTCTACCTTACTCCCTTAACTACCTAACAAAGACCAGCACCCATCGGGCACTGCTGATTGGTGTCAGTATCCAGAACCGCACCTTGAGCTCTCTACTGACAGGTGCAGGGGCTATCCTAGGGGATACTGTGAGTTCTTGGGGCCTCTCCACCACTTCAGAGTGAGGCTTTACCACCTCGGGTGGCAGACACCCTCCTTCCATCTTGTCTTCTGTCAGTTCAGGGTGAGCACCCTGACTCTGAGCAGTTGCCTGACTCTCCACAACGTCCTCCGGGGTCTGGAGAGGCCTCACCTGGGCCAGTCTTGGGGCCCAGCCCAACTTTGGTAAGTTTCCCCAGGCTCCTTGTATCTCTAACTAAGAGTTGCCTTCCTTCCTTCCTTCCTTCCTTCCTTCCTTCCTTCCTAACCGTGCCACTTTTCTGGGGTCTCCATCTCCTAACTTTAGGGACAGGACTTCCAGGATCCTTAGGACTGGCAGCGCCTTTGCTGTGCCCCCTCTGGGTGCAGATCAACCTCTGGGAGGTCATTGACAAGGAGACAATCTACGGGAGGTCAGGACTGCTACCACCCTATGCCAGCAAAGGGTACCCTCTACCTCTAGGGACACTAAGGTCACCGGGTGGTTTTGTGACCTCTCCTGGGTTACCCTAACTCTCCTTACTTTTCTTGGCAAATACTGGTCTGGGGACTGTAACCTGTCCACCACTATGGTGTGGCTGGCACCGGTGTGTCTCAGAGCAGTGGTTGGGTTCCCATTCTCCTTGAGGTGGTTGAAGTGCCTTTTGCTACTCTCCGCGATCACCAGCTTTCCATCCAACCCCCTTTACTCAGTTGAAAGCCTCTAGGGCATTCTCATCTGAGGTATACTCTTCAAAGGGTACACAAGCCACCACAGTACTAACCTTCTTCTTGGGGCATGCTGCATCCCCTCGGTGGTGTCCTGGCTGCTGGCATTAAAAACGCAACCTCTTGTCTAAGGGTTGCTTTAGCCCTGGGTCCCCACTACTTTACTTGCTGAGGTGTGCTGGGACCTGGCCCCCTCCTTACGGTTTTTGGGTTCTGAGGGAACCTTTTTTTGTTGGTTTACTCCTTCCTCTTTTCCCTTCTTTGGGTACTCTTGTCCCAACAAACTCATCAGCTATCTTGCTCAGCTCTCTGGGACCAGTTAGCATTGAGTCTACTGGATGTTGGTGTAACGTTTCTGGGGGGAGGCAATTTGTAAAGATGTGCCTCTTGACCAACCAATTATAGAGCCCTTCATAGGTACTTACCTTGTTACCTTTTATCCAATCATCTAGTGCCTTTACTGATACATCTACCAAGTCCACCCATGTCTGTGTTGCCCCCTTTTGTGATGTCCTAAGCTTGTCTGTACTCTTCAGTAGTGAGACTCTGAAAGCAGAGGAAATGTGATAAGATAGCAAGATTTAAAGGCATCTTTATTGCTCGCAAAATAAATGAGCAAAAAAAATGCTTTTAAATCTTGTTAACTTGTCGTGTACTCTGCTTTCAGAGTCAGAGGTCAAGTGCATTTCACTTAGGTTAAGGAGATTTTGTAGGTTACTAGACCTGCAGGTCTAGTGCATTTTTTTTAATGATTTTTCGAGCCCTGGAAGGGCAGTCTGCTACAGCTATGTGCATGGAGTAATGGCTTCTTTTTGTGGCTCTGATGGCTCTTTATAGGCTCTTTTACAGTGCTGTAGCATTGTTTTGTCTGTTTCATCTCCTGATTTTATCCATTTGCATTGTAGTATGTTAAGTTCTGTTTTAATACTTTCAAACTTGTCAGTAGCCCATGTTGTGTTATTTTTGTGGTCGACTCTGGATATGTTTTTTGTTGGTTATCTGTTTGTCCAATGCAGAAGAGATCCAGTTGTAGAAGGTGGGTATGCCTTGCAGCCGCATGTTTATTCAGGCGTTTTCGGACTGAGTGTTGACTTGCTGAATGTCTAGTTTTTTCCATTGTCTGTACGAGCACTTGTTGTTGGGTTTTGTCTTCAAAGTGTTGTTATGGATAGGTGTGTAGCTCTTGAGCGCTCCAGCTTACGGGGGAGTTGTCTGTGGCTAGTCCTAAGGGTGCATATATGACATTTAGTGTGTGTCCTGTGCAGTGAGTTGGGCCAGAAACTATTTCATATAGGTTGAAGCATGCCAGGTTTTATGTTCAACTTTGTTTTATTGATTTTCAACCAACTGAATAGGCACATTACAGACCTCATATAAACCCATTTTCGGTCGAATGGGTCCCACCCCACCCCAGATCCAACCCAGCCACCCCGCATCTTTGAAGTCCAATGAGAGAATCTGTAATCAAGCAAGTGGCCGAGTGGGGCGAGGTCCCCTACTGTATGGGTGATGTGCAAGGCTCAAGATAACAAAAAATACCCAACCAACCCATCTCTGCGACCATCTCTCCCCCACGCCCCCCCTCCCCGAACCAGTGTGCTACATCCGTATCGTACTGCGTCATTGCGTGAGAGGTCTGAGTTGCGCCAAGCCTCAGAAGGCCGCCAATGCTTGTGAGGTATCAGTGAGTCAAAGTAGACAAAGCTATTTCAGGCATGTGATTTTATTGAATTCTAGTGCTAGCAGAGAGAATAGAGGGCGCCATATGGTGTTGAATGAGGCCGTTGAGTGTGTAAGGTTGGCTTGTATGCGCTCCATTCAGATGATGTACCACAACTTTTGTAACCAACCCGTGTGTGTTGGACGAGTCCGTGTGCCCCACAGTGAGAGGATGTGTTGAACGGCCGCTCCCATTGCCAGTCCCAACAGTTTCCTCTGAACTCCAGTGGAAATGTAAGCACGTTGGGCAGCCCCAAGAGCGTGTAGGCAGGAAAGCGGGGTATTTCGTTTTCAAATTGTTTGTCGATGTTGTTGAGGACAGACGTCCAGTATCCTGTCACTTCCTTACATTCCCAGAGTATGTGAGTAAGTGTACCCTCCTTGGCACAGCCCCTCCAGCATGTCCGTGTTAC
The DNA here is from genome assembly GCF_964263255.1 of Lissotriton vulgaris. Lineage (NCBI taxonomy): Eukaryota > Metazoa > Chordata > Amphibia > Caudata > Salamandridae > Lissotriton > Lissotriton vulgaris. The sequence goes on from NC_141699.1 coordinate 259,459,379, forward strand.
CTTTATTCAGTCTGACAGGTGTCAAGTACCAGTATATGGCCACCGTGACTGCTGCTTCTCTGCTTGCCGTATTTCTGGCAGTGTGATTCGCCCGATAGTAGATGTCTTGCCATTCCTTTTCATATAAATCCCTTCCTAGTTCCCTCTGCCAGTGTTTCTGCCCGGCCGAGGGCCCTGAGGGAACCGGGGGAGTAGCATCTTAGAGTTTGGAAATCATCTTCCGGTCTGAATGTTTAAGAAACCATTTCTCGTAGGCCGTTAACTTTCTACTGACCAATGGGTGCATTAAACAGTGACAGATTTGGAAGTATTGGAATAGTTTCGGGTCTTTAATGTCATATAGTTGTGGTAATTCGGAGAACTTAAGGAACCCTTCTAGGTCAAATAGATGTCCCGCTGATTTGCACACAGAGGCCCACCACTGCGAGAGCTCTCTCCTCTCCAGCTCAGGCGTAAATTCAGGATTATCAAACAAACGTATAAGTGGTGAGGGAAAGGAGGTGAGTCTCCATTTGATTGCTACCATATCCCATTCCCACATCCCTGTGCGAGTGATTGAGGAGTTGTTTAGGTAAGTTGACCTATCGGGCCATCTCAGGAAGGGTATTTTCCAAAGGGATAGCCACGCCATCGCCATATCCTGAAATAGCCACCTTTTCGGACTGTGGTCTATTCCATTCTACTGAGTATCTGAGTTGTGGTAGGAGGAGCCAAGACGGGGGCCAAAATGGCCTCATAGACGCCGGCTCCGCCGCTCGCCCTCGCCTCCCGCACCATCCTGGCGTATATCCTGTATCACGATCGTGGCCCCGTATTGGTGAAGGCGTGTGGAGCCCGGCTGTGTGACTCCGGCGTGAAACCCACTTCTGGTGGCCGTGATCCATCGATCTAAACTTTCTGGCCCATGGAGTGAGAGAACCGGGACCTCGAGTGACGCAGCGGCCGGCACAGGATTGATCAACATCGGCTCCGGTCGGCCATGTTTGTCCGGTGACCCAGACCGGGACTTGTGACTGTACGTGGCCATAGACGGTCGATCGGAGCTTGGCGCTGGAGCCCCCGAGCAGCCCACCTAAGGTTTTACGTTGGTGCCTGTACTTGCGTACAACCTCAGCTACACCTATCGACACACGGCCTGGATTTGCCCTACCTCGGGGACTGCTGGCGGCCGAACGATCTCCCTGCAATGCTGTTTTTTATGGGAGTCTCCGGCTGCAGCTGGTAAGCGATTGGGAGTGCGGAGTGTGCCTGATATGACCCGTGCGTGTGTTACGGAAAGCGCTTGATTTCTCGGCTGCCTGTGGGGCTTGCTTCCTCTCCTGCTCTGAGGTTCCCTGGAAGAGGGGTGCACTACGTAAATCGTTGAAATGGCGATGGAGCCCACAATGCAGGACATCCTGCTGGCCCTCACAGATCTGCACTCAGCTTTGAGACGTCGATGGACGGTCGTGGACGACCTGCAGTCGGCGGCTAGTTATACAATGACGGGAGGACAGACTGTCGATCGAGAGCACGATCTGTCCCAGTTTGCCGATGCTGAGGATTCCCTGGCGTGCGTAACACTGGACACTGGAGTTGGCGGATCATGTGGCCGAGCTTCTGCGTTTGCTGACTTTCCTACCCTCCAGCTCATTATTTCCTCTCCTGCTCTGCAGCGCCCAGTTCTCCCGATGGCTAGTGTGACATGGAGATGCATCATCGCCTCGACGCTTTTGTTCTTACTCGTAGTCGGATCGGCTCCAACAGGGATTGTGGACTCATTGTACTTGCCTCTCCATGATATGCGGTGCTTTACTATTTCAGTTCGGACCGGCCAGGGCTGAACCTGGGCTGTTCATGTACTTGTTGGATGTTCTTGGTGCCAGACTGTAACACGGCTTGTGACGGTGATTTGGGGTGATCGGGATGACTATATATTGTTGTTTGCCCTCCATCATGGCGGGCTTCCATGGTTTTCGGGAAGGGTGGGGGGGGGAGGGCGTATCTGGGGCCGGAGCTTGGGCCCTCCTCCTAATTTCCCTCTTGTGGGTTTTCTGGGGCGACAGGCATGCCTATGGGGGGGGGGGGGGGGGGGGGGGGGCGTGGCCTTCCGCTGCATGCACGGTGGGGGCGGGACGTATTTCAGTTTTTTCTTTGTCTCTATGGCCCTACTTTCTTTCTTCTTTCTCGTTCTTTCTTGGTGTATCTTCCTTTCTTATATATTTCCTTATAGTTTGAGGCGGGGGTTCGGGTTTCTTGGGAGGATCATCGCTTGTGTCCCCTTAAGCTACGGATTTTGGTTGTCATTGCTCGCTTTCGTGAGTGGGGCACTATGGTTCAGTTCGATCGTATTTGGCTTAATATCTTCCTATTGTTCTCCCGATGCTGTGTTCGACTAAAGGCTGCTATCCTGTCCTGTGCTTTGATTGATATGCGACGTCGTACTAATGCTTGCTGTTTGATCCTTCAACCCTATTATAAATTGGAATCCTCCCATATCCTGCAATAATGTGGACAATTTTGCACGTCGATCCTGATTTAATGTGGCTGGTTGGGCCGGGGTACACAGTATTGTTTCCCATTGTTGCATGACATTTCGACATCTGGAATTATATTGCTTGGTGGCCCCTGGCCTATACTTGCTTTGCACATGCTGTAATGTTTGAGGTTTTCCAAATAAAAAAAAAAAAAAAAAAAAAAAGTATCTGAGTTGTGCCGCCTGAAAATAGCTCAATAAGTTGGGAATCCCCAGCCCCCCTCTTCAGGGGGACGATAGGATCAGTCCCTGCGCATCCGTGCCCGCTTCCCGGCCCATATAAAGTGTTGCAACCCTCCTTGCAGCGTATGAATAGGTCCACTGGGAGGCCCAACTGGAATGGTCTGGAAAGTATACAGTACTTTGGGTTGGGCAAGATGGACATCTTTACAGCAGCGATGCTGCCAAGAAGTGATGGAGGTTGCTTCTGCCACAGGCGCAAATCCCTTTGTATTTGGGAGGTGAGATTAGCGTAGTTCCGTTTGCTCAGTAGACTGGGTCAAGACTAACCCCAAGTAAGGGAACGAAGCCTGGGCTCGGATTTCTCCATATTCCTGTGATGTGCTTCTGGGCATGTTCTCATTGAGACCTAGAGGTAAGAGCATTGATTTCCCTGTGTTTATTTTAAAACGCTCCCAAATGCTGTCAGCTCCCCCAGGAAGGCTGGCACCGAACGCTTGGGTGTTTCCAGAGTTGCCAATATGTTGTGTGCATTCAGACTGATTGTATGCCATTCTCCTCCGAAGGGGGTGCCAGAGATATTGGGGTTGTCTCGTATCCTCTGTGCTAGGGGCTCCACGTAGAGCACTAAGTGGAGGGGTGACATAGGGCACCCCTGCTGTGTCCCCCGTCTAATGTTGATTGGTTGTGAGCTTGTTCCATTAACCCTTATCGTCGCCCTAGGCTTGTCGTAGCAGCTAGTGACCCAAGCTCTAAACCGGTCCCCAATGTGAAAGTGTACCAGTGTTTTGTCTAAAAAAAATCCGTCTATCCTGTCTAATGCCTTTTCGGAGTCTTATCGACAGCAGCATGGCATCCATCCTGGTGTAGTGGGCTTTGTCAATTAAATGTATGAGGAGTTTGGTGTTGTCGCTGCTTTGCCTGTTCGGGATAAAACGAGAGTGATCTGATTCGATAATACCAGGCATTCGTGGACCTGTAAAAAGGTTAAGGTTGAGTAGGGAAATCGGCCGGTAAGCGGCGCATTGGGTAACGTCTTTGCCAGGTTTGGGTAAAACAATTATATTCGCCTCAAGCATGTCAGAGGGGATTGATCCAGGGACCTGAAAAGAATTTAAAAGGAGAGTTAAAATCGGAGCTAGGAGTGGGCAAAAAGTTTTATAAAATCCGGTCGAAAAGCCATCAGGCCCAGGATATGTCAGAGGTTTAAGGCAGGAAATTGCTCCGATCACTTCCTCGACCCTAATAGGTGCATCGAGTGCTTCGGCCTGGGTTGCGTTGATAGCTGTAGTCGTCACCGCCTGACGGAAATAAGCCTCCCCATCTGTGTGTATTTGCAAATCCCTGCTATAGAGAGAGGCGTGGAAGTCCCGGAGGGCCTCTGCTATCTGGTTATTGCGTTCTACCATCTCTCCCTCTGTGTTGTAGAGGGCTGCAATTTTAGAACGCTGGGTGCGGGTTCTGAGTTTACTCGCCAGGAGATGCCCTGTTTTATCTCTTCCTATGTAATATGCGTGTTTAAGCCGTAGGGCCGCATATTCAGCTCGTTCGAGGCTTGCTAGCTGTGCTCTGGCTGCTTTCAATTTCCTCCATATCCTGGGGGCTCCTGTTCGACTTTGCACCCTCTCTAATTCCACCACCTTTGCTGTGAGTCCCTCTTTTCTTTCCGTTCTCGAGCTTCTGCAGCGGAGATAGCTATCAGTTCTCCCCTCACCACGCTTTAAAGCCCCCCCCCCCCATATTGCTGTCATGGGTGTGTCAGTACTGTCATTGATCGTAAGATAGTCAGTAATGCATTTGTGTAGCTGTTGAGATACCCCTTCTCTCTCTAGTAGAGCCTCCCGCAGCCGCCTCCTCCGCTTTGGTGTACGAGTCGGAGGTACGGCGATGGTCACTGTCGCAGCATCATGGTCGGAGAGCGCAGCTGAGATGTCCACTGTGCTTACTAGTGTATTGATCTCGGATGACCCAATAAGGTGGTCTAGTGTGGCACACATGTGAGTAAAAGGAGTATTGTGTGCTCTGAGGGTGAGCCTCTCGCCAAAGATCCACCAGCCCTCTGTGTCTCGGCCAATCCCTCCCCTCTTTCGATATGGTTTCTGTGGACCCATAGCAATGGCCCGACCTGTCCTTCTCAGGATCCATAACCAAGTTGAGATCGCCTTCCACTAAAATCTGCCTGTCCTGAGGGCTAAGAATCTGCGACAGGGCTCCCTTAAGAAAGGGCTCTTGACCTGAATTGTATTTGTGTATTTTGTATGGCGCGCAGCTACCCCAACGGGGTGTCCCGGCGCTTTTGCTCAGAATACTAGATCTTGTCAGAGGGAGCGATTAGCAGAAGAGAAAAGTTTTGAGCGCTTTACGGAACGGCAATTCTTCTTGTATCCTGCGAAGGGAGATTGGAAGTGTTCCACGCTTGAAAAGTTCTGCCCCAGAGCGTACTTTTTTAAATCTGGGAGTGACCAGTAATAGTTTGGAATTAGAACGAAGATTTCTAATATTACTGTAGGGGCGGAGGCAAGATGAAAGCTAAGCAGAGCCACGTCCTTTTGTGGCCCGATGGGCCAGAGTCAGTGCTTTAAACTCTGCCCTTTTATGGACTGGCAGCCAATGCAGCTTACGCCGATGAGGTGTAATATGTTCATGAAGGGAAATGCCACATACTAGCCGAACAGCGGCGTTTTGGACAATTTGCAGTCTATGGCACAGGCCCGTGGGTAATCCTAGGTATAAACCATTAGCATAATCCAAGTGGGATGTGATTAGTGCCTGAACAATTGTTTTCCTGGTTTCACTGGGTAAGTAGTTGATACATTTTTTGATCATCCTGATTTTTGAGAAACAGGCAGCGGAAACTGAGTGAACCTGGCTTTGGAAGGAAAGACACGTGTCCCATCTGACACCCAGGTTTCTAACTGATTCCTTAGGAAGGGGAGCAGGGCTCAGATCTACCGGCCACCAGAGGTTCGAATCCAAAGGAGAGGATTGATGAAAAAAAAGAACCTCGGTCTTTCCTGCAGTCAGCCTTAAGAAGTTGTTATCCATCCATCGGGCAATGTCTCGGAGACAATTTTTCAGTGGGTCAAATGTAGTCAGGTTAGGGTCATCATAAGAAAAGAGGAGCTGGATGTCATCTGTCAAAGATATCATCTTTATCCCTGTCAGGAAAATTAACTCAGCCAGGGGAGAAAAATAAACATTAAATAGAAGAGGACTCGGTGAAGAGCCCTGTGGTACACCCCATTTAAGAGGGTGACTGGTGGAGGTGTAAGGCAGTGTATAAACTTGTTGTGTTCGATTGTACATTAAAGAAGCAATCCAGGTGAGTGCTGTACCCTGAATACCCATGGTTTGGAGACGGCTAAGCAGGACAGGGTGAGAGACGGTGTCGAATGCTGCGGAAAGATCCAGCAGCACCAGCACCGCCCTCGAACCCCTGTCCAGCGTCCATCGCACGGAGTCGGCTATCTCTATCAGGGCCGATTCGGTACTATATGCAGATCGAAACCCGTGTTGGGAATTATGAAATAGGCCATTAGATTCAATGAAGCCGGCGAGCTGTTGATGCGTCCTCTTTTCAAGAATCTTGGCCTGGGCAGAAAGTAAGGAAATCGGCCTTTAGTTAGCCGGGTTGTCGGGGTCGGCATTGACCTTCTTCAGGATGGGAACCAGAAGGGCATGTTTTCATGCCTCTGGATATACATCGGTGCGCAACGAGGCGTTCCAAATGCTGTTAAGGTGGGGATTGAGAAATGTTGCATGGGTTTTGTATTGCTTAGCCGGCCATGGGTCATTGGATGACCCTGACTTACACTTGAATAATTCTTGGAGAGACCGTTCTCTGGTGACCTCCTGGAATTCTGAGAAGACTGGGGTCTGGACAAGGGGGGCCGGTGACATTTCCCTGATGCCTTGACTATCGGTTGTTGGAAAAGAGTCATAGATTAAGGCTATTTTCTCTTCAAAGTAATCAGAGAGTCGTGTACAAAGATTTTGCGACACTGGAGGTCGACGGTTGAGGGCCTGCGGGTCGGTAAAAGTTTTGACCGTGTTGAAAATCTCCCTGGTGGAGCCATGCGTCTTATTTATCTTCTCCGTGAGATAGCATCGTTTGTGATTTATTATCATTTTCCGGTAAACTTTAAGAGCGGCTCTGTATTTGAATTTGTTATCAGCGGAATAAGATTGTCTCCAGCACCGTTCAAGGGATTTGCAGGCAGGTTTGCACTTTCGAAGTTCATCAGAATACCAAGGAGCGGCGGGGGCTGAGCGAAAGGTTTTTATAGGCCGAAGAGGGCAATAGAATCAATAGCATGAGACACCCAGTTATTGAAATTGCCTAAACGGGAGTCTAAGTCTAAGGCTCCTGGGGGGGTCAGTAGAGGGGAGGTGATCCGATAAGCGATCCAAGGAGATCTTACTCCAGTTTCTACCAAACTCCTTAGCCAGTATCCTAGTTCGGGCCTGATGGTGCATTAAGATTGAAAAAGGGATGAAATAGTGGTCCGACCAGATCACTGGACTGGGATCACTAATTGTAATATCAGAGATTAGAGCAGATAAGATAAAGGATGTGTCCAGCCCTATGTGTAGGGAGAGTGACCAGTTGGATCAGTCCACAATCAGTCTGAGTGGATAGGAAGTTGTGGCTAGACAGACAGGATGAGTCTTCCGCATGAAGATTAAAATCTCAGAGCAAGGTGAAATTAGCATAGCGAGAGCTGGCTTGAAGCACAAAGTCTAAAAGACTAGGTAAATGTGACATGCTGGAATTAGGTGGAGAATAGGGACCCTACAACTATGGAGGTGCCACCCACTAAACACCTTGTATGCCAGCAGCCAGCCCTTGATCTCTGCCACCTTATCGCCCACCTTGCCCTGGAAGTGCCTAGCAAACAATATAGCTAGACCCGCTTTCTTATCCGTAGTAGAGGAGTAGAACTGCTGGGGAAATTCCCTGTACTTCATTCTGTGCCAATCTCTGGACATCAAATGCTTTTCTTGTAATAGACACACCGAAGCCCCAGAGTTCTCAAAGTAAGACAAAATAGCTTCCCTTTTAACAGGTTATTTAACCCCTTCACATTGAGGGTGATTGATAACCTGGAAAGTAGGTCTCGACATGTTGTCTTCATGAGTATGGACTGCTGTCATTGGTAGTCTGTCACTACCATTGTATGTCTGTGCCCTTGAGCCGCACTACTCTCTTACAGTGTTTCTGGCCTCCAGCTATGCCCCTTCCCTGGCAGCACACTGGTTCTCTCCCCCCACACGAGCCCCAACGATTCCCTCCCCCCCCCCCACCTTGAACTTTCAGGGCTACATCTCCCTTGCATTTTTATATATTCGGAATTTGCTTCAGTCTCTCGCCTCTCTCTCCTTCTCCTATACAGGCCTCCCTTCACCCCTGCCTCACGGTTCCTTTCCTCCCCCTCCTTAACCCCAACTGAACAACCCCAATATTTTACCATAGTCCAATGCCTGCCATCCAAAGCCGCGAAACCCCCCTGTCAGCTAAAGGTCAGTGCGTATATGTCCCCATGTGCAGAGTAAGGTCACTCAGGTGATAAGGTGTCTCTTGACACCGCTTCCAGGTCTGATGCCCTTTCATGCGTCCTGGTTAGGAGGTCCGGTCTCGATTCCACTTTGAGTGAGCGCCTGCGGCCCACTCGCTGCCATCCTCTCCCCGATCGTTGTGAAAGGCTGAGAGGTAGGAGTCCGGGCTTTGGTGTGTCAGGCCCAGGAGCGCACACGTCTCTTGGAGGGATCTCATCTGGTGAAATTTGCCGTTCCATTTGAAGATCAGTCGGAAGGGGGGGCCCCAGGAATATGTCACTCCTCCGTCTCTCAAGAAGGTGGTCACTTCCTTGAGTGCTTTCCTCTTTTGGAGGGTGATGGAGGCCAAGTCCTGAAAGAGGGCTATGGAGTGTCCTTGGTATTTAAGGGGATGTTTCGATCTTGCCTCACGTAGTATACGCTCCTTCAACGGGAAGTCTGGCAGGAAGGCCAGAATGTCTGGCGGAGGGGCCGGCGCCCGCCTCGCTATGCCCACCCTGTGTGCACGATTAATGCGGATATTAAAGTCTGAGGCCTCGCCCAGAATCTGCCTAAATAGGCCCCGGAGCTATCGGGCTACATCTGCCCCTTCTTGCAGCGGGACCCATCTGACGCGAATGTTGTTGCGCCTTGTCCGATTTTCAAGGTCTTCTGTGTGCGCCTGTAGGTCCACCTGCTGGTACTTGAGGCGGGTGAGTTCCTGCTGTAGGTGTTCTAACTCCTCGTTTTTGGATTGTTAACTTGTCTTCTATTGCAGCCACATGCTCTCCGAGCTCGTCGATGTCGCGGCGTATCTCACTTCTCCTGCTACCTCTTGTTTGAGTGTTAGAAAGTCCTCTCGAAGAGTGTTGGAAAGCGATTCGAGAAATGCCTGGGGTGATTGGCACTTGCCCATCCCCTTGGTCTGCTTGCGGTTTAGGGGCCAGGGGGGTGTGACCACCTCTGTCCCCTGCTGTGGATCCTTTGGTAAGCATCTTTTAGTGAACGTTCCGCTTTCTTCCTTGTTGTAGACATTGTGGGGGCCCTGCCCGCCAGTCCTAGGCCTCTGTTACTTGTCCGTGTGTGTGCTCCCAGGGAACTCCTCCAGGGGCCGTGGGGGGAGAATGGCTGTTGGGCTCACTACTCCGTTCTTGTGGTATTCTTTTTCCCTCTCCAAGCCTCAACAGATGTTTAACTGCTTCCTGGGGCTCTCCAGCTACCTTGTCTCGTCTCGTCGTTTCGTAAGTCCCTGGGACGCTTGTGTGCATCAGTGATATGGCCCTTCCTCTTGTGCACTCGCTTATTGACTGTAACGGTCGTCCCAACTGGGAGGAAAGGAGCGGATGGTCTACGGGTGCGCCCCCGTCGCTGGGGTTCACCCTCTTTAGTAGAGTACGGCACTATAGTCCAGTTCGAGCCCTGTGGTCTTTGTCAGCTCGCATGGCAGCCCTGCTGTAGGGAAAGGAGGCCATCTCTCTTCTTGGTCCCCCGGCTGTAGGATATCTTGTGCCGGTACTGCGCGCTGCCGCCGGCCTGTACTAGAGCGTGATCTCACCCCTAGGTGCTGCGTCTGTCCAGATAGGGGCCGCTCTTAGCCGTCTCCAGCATGCTATTGCCTCCGCAGTTGGCCAACGGGTGGCGGGGCAGGCGACCCCCAAGGATTGTTACACCCCCGTGGCTCCGGGTATTAGCCCTAGTGGTGGCGTTGCTGCACGCGCAGTGCCTATCCTTGCGCTACGGTGTCAGGCCTTATCCTTCAGTCTGTTTGTCCGCTGATTGCTTGTGCCCCCCTGGGTCCCACAGCCCTCCCGTCCACCCTACCTTCTGAGGCTGTTGCTGTGCTCAGCTTAGGTGTTCACTGGCCCGGCCCACCTCCAGCGCCAGGCACGCACGTTCCTGTGCGGCCTGATGACAGTCTTCTCATGGGCAGCCCCCAGGCACCGGGGTTTGTGGATCAATCAGGGGGTGGCGGGTGCCCCCAAGTCTAGACGCCCGCTCCCTGTAAGAAAGGTTCACTTTGCAGCTAGTCTCCCTACTGATGTAACGGGCACCGAGCCCGCGCCCATGCAGGCCCACCAGCCGCGCCCTCTATTTTTGCGCTGCCACCCTGGTGGGGACCTCTGGCTTGTGCCCGCCGCCTCACCCCATCCCGAGGCCGGCTCACTCACTGCTGCAGGGGGCGCCTATGCGGGTTGCTGTCTCAGGTCCGACGATGCTTTTGCTGCTAGTCGCTACCATGTGTCCCAGGTGAGTCGCTATGCACTCCGTCTCTCCGCTGAAGCTATTGGTGCCTGACCCCCGTCTGAGTAGGTCCCCCAGCCACACCCTCAATTTTCCAGCGGGCACCTCTGGCTCTCCGCTGCACCACTCCCGTCCGCCGCTTCACACCACCTCCACCGCCGGTTCCCTCTCACTGTCTTTGAGGGCGCTGTTTCAGAAATCCGTCCTAAGGTCGTGATGCCTCAGTCGGGTAGGGCCTGATCGTGTCCGTCCCTTCACGCTACTGGACTCTCTGCCTGGGTGCCATTTCCCGCTGTTGAGCCCCAGGCCACAACAAGGGTCGCCCAGAAGCGCACCGCATTTGAAACTGCTCCCTGGGAAAGCACTTCGCTCCCGCACGTCGTGGCGCCGTCTATGGTGCACAACTGGGGACTTTTATTCTCGAATTAGCTGGAAAAGGGGACCCGCCGCAAGGAACCTCCAGGTTCTGTGTCCTCTTAGGTCTCCATCTTGGCCACACCCCCAGGATTCCAGGTTTTATATAATAGCTGTGATTATTGCTAGATTTGTATTGGCAAACCATATGTTGAGGTCTTCTAGAATGTATTGTTTTAAATGTTCCAGGTAGGTGTTGGTTACTGTATCAAGTAGGCTATCTTTACAGTTGGTATTGCTGCGTGGTGATTTATATATTAAGTGGAAGGAATAGGGAGGAGTTGGAGTTGGGTGACATCAAGGATTCTCAGCCGTTCATGGTGAGACTTTAAACTGTTGTTTTTAATGGATGACTGCTAGGTTTCTGTAAGTTGCGCCAATGGAATTTCTGTGAAAATCACAAGGGATGACTTTAAGGCATGTGGTGGGTGCAGAATCCTCGCAGAGCAATGTTTCTGTAATGAAGGCGAGGTCCTTTGTTCCTGAGAGTAGTTCAAAGATGTCAAAGCGATTTTTGTTAATGGATTGTCCATTGAAGAGTAGGCATTTTAGGTTTTGGTTTTCCTTCTTTCTGGGCTGCAATACGGTGTCGATACGGAGGGGGTTAGTGTGTTTTGATGTTGCAGGTTTGGGTGTGAATTGTGCTCGTGGCTGCTTTGGAGGTGATGTGGAGGTTGCATGGTTAGAGAAATGTGGACTTTGAGATACATGTGTATGGGGTGCTTTTTATGATGGGTTATGGTGTTGTAACTTCTGTGTTGTCTAGTGATTAGTGCTGTGTGTGTGTATGTGTGGGTTGGTTGGGAATTTATGATAAGGGAACCTTGTGATCATACGTTCGTGCATTCCCTTGACGTTTGGTTTCGTCCTGGCTGGTGACATTGTTTGTAGGTTATTCGGGTCGTGGTTAATTAATAGTGTTGTTTGTGCTAGGGTGTGTAGTGTTGTGATTGTTTTTGTTTGGAAAAGTTAGATGGTGATGGAGGGATTTGATTGTAACTAAAGTTACTCAGTGGCTGTGTATGAGTGGTGTGTTGTATAATATGTGGGATTTTAAGGGTTATTCGTTGGTAAAGATTTTGTAAATGGGAGGTTCCTTACCTGAATTCTTATGGTGGAGTTGCAAAGTGCCTGGCCCTAGGTCCTTTCCAGGCTCAAACAGGAAACACCCACAACCCATTGCCCTTTACCTGGACTCCTTGAGCCTAGGGTTAACTAGGCCCAGTGATCAAATGACCCTGGGCCATTAGGGAACACCAGCCCTATTAGCCAATCAAAACCCAAAACCCAAACCCTAAGCCCTAGATCCAATAAAAGCTCTAGTCCTTGGAACCAATCGGAACCCTAGTCATGTCAACCAATCCGAACCCATGATACACATAATAAGATGGTATGGGAAATAGGGTGTACAGAAAGAGGAAATTGAACGGGAGATGATGAGTTAGGAGAAGAGAATTGCTAGAGGTGGTCATTAGTCATGTGGCTTCTGTATGTAGTATACACCCGTTTCCTGTTTTGAGCCTTCTGCCCAATACTTTAGCATTGTGTTAAGAATTAAACTAGTGTCTTTTCTCACCTGTTTTTCTTCAGCCTGCCCCCCTCCAACCATATTGCTTCTCTTGAAAGACTTTCCCTGGAACATGGTTTTATTGGTTTTATTGGTTTTATTGTTCTGATTGTTTTTCTTTTTTGTTTTTGTTTCCTGCAGTATGAAAGAGGCTCAGCCACCAACTACATAACCAGGAACAAAGCCCGCAAGAAGTTGCAGCTGAGTCTGGCTGACTTCAGGTACGTACGTTTGTCCTCTGCTACCAACAGGTAAAAAGTGCTCCTCTCCTTATTTACATATCTCACAGACACAGTGTTGTGTTACACATTATGGTGTTGGTACTCTTCCATAAGAACACATTTTACCTCTGTGCTTCCAGATAAAAAAAAAGAAAACTGGTGTTTTACAAAAACAAGATTACATTTTGGGCCACCCTGTTAACGCCTGGATTACTGCAACATCCTGTATCTAGGTGGCAAGAAATAGATTTTAAAGAGGCTGCAGTTGGTGAAATATGCAGCAGACATATTACTGTTCTTTCTACCTAACCTTTGTCCCGCCTCTGGGCTCCTTCAGAAGCTCCACTGGCTGCCTACTGAGAAGTGTATTCAATTGAAATTCATTAGTATTTCACATAAGATTATGAGTGCTTCTGGTGCTTCTATCATTATGGATCTTATGCATATGCAACCCTATCTTCCTAGCAGAGTGCTCCGTTCAGCCGAGTTAATCTTGGTGGTGATCCCTTGGTTCCAAAGAAAAAGATCCGGAGGCCCCTCCTTTTGGGTACTAGGCCCGACCCTTTAGAACAGTTTGACCCTTGAACTAAGGAACATGCAGAGTCATCTTTGCCTCAGAAAAAGCTTAAGACTAGAATCTACGCCTATTAGATCTTCTTGTGGACCTCCTTTCACTGCTTCTATCTGTATGACATTTGTCTTCTGTGGGAAAGGCTAGGAAGCCCCATTGCTGGGGCTGCCATGCGTCCTCTAAATTTTATTAACATTACATAATTGAACATAAAAAAACTGAAAACAGACTACGCCCAGGGACAGAAAAGGGAGTAGTTGCACCATTTTGGAATGGTTTAATAAGACCTTGGCAAACCTAAAAATGAAAACAACATAATTATATACTTAAACCAAAATAGTCGAGACTGTACAGTCAAAAATGCAAGACAGTGCAATAAAATCATATATACATTGCGAAATGAACCAGCAAGGGCAACAAGATTTGGGACTCCATATAGTTTATGTATGAGGAGAGTTCATTTTAAATCAAGGATTTCCAATTGTCATCACAATTTAGACCAGTGCGTATAGTGTCCAAATGAAGAATTCAGCACAAATCCTACTTATTTAATACTATTTTCATTTAGTCTCCTCTCTCGGGTGGAAATGTGTTGGTTACTTGCCACTGAAAGTCACTGTGTCAAGTACCAAACTCTAAAAGTGTAACACTGGGGGGTCAGTGAGGTCCTTGCATCTGATGCAACTCATATATGCTAACTGTGAAGAAGTACACAGGATCCAGATGTGTACAAAACATAGCGTCTTTATTGAAGTAGCTTCTGATGCATGAAAACGTCCCATCCACATGGCGTCCAGAAAGTAACTGACACAACGGAGTACTGAAGCCACAGCATTCCAACGACACAAACATACTTAATTCTAAAGACCTGCTCATGCAGGGTTAACAGGAACCCCCCCCCCCCCCTCCCCCCAACATCATTACAGAACAAACAACTATACCCCAAAGACCACAGTTAAATTAAAATGAAATAAAATAGGATGCTCTTCAGTCCATTACAACCTCACGCAAGGCATTAGGGACTTTACATTCACTTGTGTTTCTACGCAATGATGGGCGTACATCTGGGCTCTATTCAGGGGCGTCTCTTCTGGCTTGTACACCAGGAGGAGCTACCGTAATTTTGCCAAGATTCCAAATGTGACCAACATTTAGTTTAACGGCATTTTGGAACAACCTCACTACTTTAAACTGTGGTGAGTACCTAGAAGAACCAGATTCCTGTGGGTATCTCACTCTCACGCTATCACCCACGATTCCATTAAATTGCCAAGCAGCATGCCATACATCCAAATTCTGCTACCTTTTGATGATCTTTAGATCTTGTGCGATCTTCCACAATTCTACCTTAGAATCGTTAACACCCCCGTCTTTATCCCTCATCCAAGACTGAAACATAAGTGTGCTGGGCCTTCTGCCTCTGAACAATTCAAAGGACATTTTACCTGTGACCAAGTGAGGTGTCAGACGGTACATCTTCACCCTCTCCTAAATTTCCTTTAACACCCTATTGAATTTCACCACCATGCCGTTAGTTTTGGGATGATAGGTAGCGCATGTTTGTGTCTAATCCCTCTTTTCAACAAAAACTCTTCCATTTCTTTCAAGACCAGTTGTACGCCCTTTAGAACTCTAATCAGTAATCAAAATGGAGGGGCAGAAGTATCAAAACTGTAGGGAGGATGCGGAACTAAGAGCTTTGTTAATTTCAACAAATTCAGCCTCACACTGAGGAGTCCACTAAAACTTCACCCCTTTCTTCAGCAGAGCCCGCAACACATTAGTACGGGTGGCAGACCAAGGTACAAACTTGTAGTATTCGGCTATACCTAAAACTGTGCCCAAATAATCTCTCAATCCTGATACTAGAAGTTACTCAATGGTTTTTACAAGTTGGTCCTCGGGCTTAACCCCTTCTTGGTTAACTTGTGGCCTAGATATTCTATTTCAGAAAGGTTAAACCTGTATTTATTTTCTCATAATATTAGGCCTCGAGCACTGAACCACTCGAGAACAGACCTTAACCTATCATGTTCTTGCTGAGACGAGCGTTACACCAAGACATCATCCATATAGATTTTAACCCCGGACAGTCCGCCTAAGACATCCTCCATAGCACGTTGGAAAACTGAGGCATAGGGTTTTAAACCGAACGGCAACCTAGTAAATCTAAATGTCCCAAACTAGGTTATGAAAGCCTTTAATCTGTGGAATTATCATCAAGCTTGATCTGAGGATATGTGGCTTTGAGGTCCAACGTAGAAAAAACGACTACACCTTCCAATTGTGTTAACAATTCGATAATGTTTAGGAGTAGACACCTACCTGTGGCAACTGCCCGGTTGAGAGCTCGGAGATCCACACAGTCTCACCTCTCCAGAAACCTTGCATGCAAGGACTACCAGAGTGAGCATTCTGTCCCTTCGGTCTCTAGAATAATGCCCTCATCCTTTTAATTTCTCACTCAAAGCTAAAGGCACACTGCACACCTTACATGCTACTGAAGTTGCATCACTTTTAAATGTGAACTCCTGTGTATACTCTGAGAGACCGCCCAACTTCTCACTGAACACCTGTTTAAATTTACCACGCAAGAAAAGCTCACCGTCGGTTTAATTAAGATCGGAAGAGCTAACATCTACAGCGGCCTTATGCTTGCAAATGTCTCTGGGAACTATGCAAGGTTCCCCACCAATAACACACCGAGATCACCCTGATGTAGCCAGCTGATAATACTATCCCCTCTGTAAGAAATGTAAATTTATCCTGCCGTCAATCTCCCCTTATAATCTATGTCACCCACAAAGTAACCAAACAACTTTATTGGCTGGCCACCATAAGCGGGGGGCTTGATGTCTTGTTTAAATACTTTTTACTTTCCCCTTCAAAGACTTGCCGAAACAAACTTGAGGGACTAGCGAAATCTATGCTTGAGTCAAAAAGCATTCTGATATTATTTCCATTCACCTTTACTTAATCATTGGGGCTCTTGCACTTGTGCTGTCCAATCTGCAGTACAATATCTCCGTAATGTAATTCATCATATTCTCAATTACTCTCACCTTCTAGGATGACTTCTTTTACACTTTAACTTTTTTTTTTTTTAGACCTGTAAGCTTTAACTAAGTGTCCCACTTTCCCAAAACTATGACACTTTGATATCAGAGCAGGGCACGTCTTATCATTTGCCTAATGCCATACTGTGTCAACGAAAACACTTGCCTTTGAAACCTTTCTTAATGTTGTGGGTCAGAGTACTAGTGTTCACAGGCTCTGAGTTTTTTCGAGGGGTTTATCTTTACACCCTGTACCTTCTCATTCATGGGGCCATTCTCTTTCTTTATAACCTCTACGCAAGTAAGGGAATGCTCAATTCTTTTCACAATCAACACAACCTCATCTAATTTAGGATCACTTTTCTGCCATAATTCATCTCTTATTTTTCTATATGGCAACCCAACATGAATTGTCATGAATTAGTTCCTCTAGGGAACCTTCCAACTTGCACGTCGCCCCTAACTTACGGAGATCTGTCATATATGCCTCAAATGACTCCTGTGACTTTTGAAATCTCCTCCCAAAGTGGTACCTTTCTAATATGGTACTCACCTTTGGTAGGTAATTTTTGTCTAGTTTTTTCAAGAAAATGTCAAACTCATTCAGATCTTCAGACTCACTTTCACTAAAAGCAGGGAGATGATCAAATACTTCCTGGCCTACTGGCCCCAAACAGTGCAACAACAGAGCTGATTCCCTTTCTGCGCTTAGACACTCAGCAGACTCGTGCATAGTTAAGGAAGACTTTCTCCACTTGGACCAGCAAACGTTTGGTTCACCAGGGCAAAAAAGAAAAAAATGCAGAAGAGGTAACGCTTTGCATAATAACTTCAAAAGTCAACACCACCTAAGGTGGTAAACTATTCCATGTGTACGTAGAGAAAGTAGCGAAAGAAAACAATTATCAAAACTACTTTGAAAAAATTTGAGGCTGAATGTCACTTGGAATGTAGAAGAAGTGATGAGCAACTGCACAAGCACAATGCAGGGATGTCAAGTTCAAAACTGTGTGGTTTGCCGGATTGCAACATCACACCCTAGACTGTGTGCCACACCAGCGTGCAATACTCGCACCAGAGTGCTCCAGTGTGCAAAGCAATGCGCGCTGGAGAGAAATCCACGGCACAAGACTGGCACACGCAACCAGGCCGGCTATCGCGCTGGTGGTAGCTGTTGCCTGCCATAAAGAATGCGGTTGCGAAACCTCTGTTTTGAAGTATGTGCAGAATTTTGGAGTCTACCTTCTTGCAGGTCGGAACCCGCACTTCGGATTTATTCAACCGCAGCGCCAGATTAATTCAGACGCTGTCCTGGCATCAACTAGAGAAACCTGAACTATATATTCGACACTCCAGACGGTCCCCGTCTTATCCATATGATGATCCCTCCGATCGCCTGAAATCAATGCTCCTTGACGACTGGCAACTACTTAGAACCAGTGTTTACTTTTTACTCAGCACTTCAACAATCTGACAAACCTGTCCTGAAGAGGATCCCAAATAACTGTGGATCGAAACGCCGTCGACACTGCAGCGCAATTCTCTGGCGCACTACTTTTGGCTCACAACTGTGTCCTACTTGCAATTTGAAACAATTTGAATTTATTCTTGAGCCTACACTGTATATATTCCTGTCACTCTGCGCCGTCCACGCTGTTCACCCCGTTCACTTGCGTCGTCACTTTCACTTGTATTTATCACCTTGTCACCGAGTGCCATTTGGGTTGCCACATGAATGCTTTCATGTACAGTGCTGCTTTACAACTGTATTCCCATATGCATTTATCCCAAAAGAAACGGTGAATAACAAGCCTTACACTAATGAATCGAGCCTCCTTGTTTTCCTTCGTTTGTAATGCTTTTTGCATGCATATTTTAAATTGCCTTATTTACTGGTACCTATTGGGACACTGTGTTCTATATATACAGAATGTAGGAGCGGCGCTCGCAAAGGCAGTGGGGGACCCACATGGTTTGTGCGCTCATGGGGTGCAATATAGTTAAAATACAGCAAAAACTTGGACGAGTTTCCTCCAGCGTCCCAGGGGTCAGGCCAAGCACGAACAGTACTTTTTGAGTAGGTCTGAGAATGTGTTGAGACGTTTATGGATGTAGCAGAAACTTCGCAGAAAACCATGCTTGATTTCATCCGCAACGCTTGTAAGCTTGGTCCATATTTGATTTTCTCCAGCTCGTCGCCAGTGTGAAGAAGTACACTGGATCCAGATGTGTACAAAACTCGGCCACATGCAGAGAAATGAGACAGGCACCATCTATAGCTCTTAGGGCAAAAGACCCTGTAAAAATAAGATTATCTAGGAAGGACTATGCTAGAGCAATAGAGCTAGCTAAGCGCACCTGGGAAGAATCCCACTGGCAAGATCTTAAATCTGCAGCACAGCTGAAGGATTTAACTATGTTCTGGGAGCAAATCAATAAAAGCACTCTGAGGGGGATGGACCCGCTATCAAATCATATAACAGGGCGCCAGTGGTATGACCACTTTGTTAGTCTATTGTGGGGACGAAGAGAATTAGTCTCCTATGCCTGGGTTGCCTTTATCCGCCGGCAGGGCACCGATACTAGCTGAAACATTTGGGATCAATGAGGTAACACTGGCCATAGCGAGTATAGCGCCAAGAAAGGCGGCGGGTCCTGATGGCCTCCTGGAGATTTACTCTTGCATGACCCTAAGCTCTAGGCTCAATTTATTCTGCTCGTGATGAACCTCATTGCCAGAGGACATGCTGTTCCTGACTCATGGAAGGGTGCCGAGGTAGTGACCATCTTCAAGAAGGGGAATAGGGAGGATCCAGTCAACAACAGACCGATTAGTTTAATCGATGTAGTACAGAAAGTCGTTGGCAGGGTCCTTCTTATGAGGATGAGGTCCTGGATGGATGATGAAAACGTCCTATCACATTTCCAGGCAGGGTTCAGACAGGGGGTTGGCACGATGGGCCAGGTTTTTAGATTCTATATGATTTATTGGAAATCTGTAATCATTGGGAAAGGTAGTCTCTATTTGGCATTCATTGATTTAAAGACTGCCTTCGACCTGGTCCCTCGTGCCAAGCTCTGGAAGGAGCTTTTGGATCTAGGCATTCCACCCGATCCTGGACTTCGTCAAACGCCTCCATGAGGGGAACTACGCCAGAATTAGGTGGGGTAGCCAGTGCCAGCTGACAGAAAGGGTGGCGGTGGAAAGGGGGATACGCCAGGGTTGTGTATTGGCCCGACGTTGTTCTCTCTCTTCGTCAATGGGGTGGTAGACCATTTGAGGGAGGACCCAGCCCATGCCCCAACCCTGGCAGGCGAGAAAAATCCCACCCTGCTTTTCGCCGATGACACCCTCCTGGTTTCTAAAAGACCGATGTGCCTGCAAAAACTTTTAGATCGGTTTAGCCAGGTCTGTGACTCACGGGGCTTAAATATCAATACATGTAAAACCAAGTTAATGGCACTGTCGCCATCCAAACGGTTCAGGAATTGCATCAAGTTGAATGGTACCCCATTAGAATTAGTCGAATCTTTCGACTATCTGGGCATACGGGTCAACAGTTTGATGAAGTGGAATTCACACTTGATCAAAATGCTGCTCAACCACAAAAGGGTGTCTGGGCAATTCTAGGGCAATTCTAAGACATCAGCAACTCTCTTCCAGCAGACCAGTAGCCCCGGCCCTTGTGGTGTATGAGGATAAAGCTCTACCGTCGGCCCTATACGGGGCGGAACTATGGGGATTCGAGAACACCATGGACCTAGTGAGATCAGAGAATAAATTCTACCGAGGTCTGGTCTCCCTCCCTCCATCCACCCCATTGATACCGCTCCGCCAAGATTATGGGAAACATTCAATTAAAGATATTGCAAGGCTTCAACTCTTACTATTCTGGGTGCGCCTGAGAAGGACCCCAGAATTTATTGAGCTGGATATAGGCAATAAGATCAGATGGATCTGCAGGCTTTAACAGCTTGTTTCTGACATCTGACTGGCTGAGGCATGGGAAAGCCAGACCCCGCCGTTACAACAATTAGTTAAGAAAGCCTATTGGGAGTGGGTCCAAGCAGAGGAGGCACTCGGCTCCAATCGGGGCACTTTGTCAGAGCAGTTCCTAGATCACAAGCCTATTCGAAAATTGGAACCCTTGTTCGATTTTATCCAATCCCCAAGAGAAAGGTCACTTTACCTGAGGCTGAGGTTTGGAACTCTCCCTCTCAACGAATTTATAGCAGGGTGGAAACAGCATACTGTGAAACCTACTTTGTGCCCTGGCTGTGCAGCTCCCTCAAAATCTATCCCCTACTTTCTTTTCGCCTGTCCTGCGTACAGACATGTGAGAAGAAAATGGTTGAACCCGGTTTGTACCAATTTGGGAGCCAGGAACTACAGGGAGGTGCTGCGCATCTTAAAAACTGATACATCCTCCCTCAGCGTAATCTGTGGGGTAGCTAAATATCTGGATTGTGCTTGGTTAACCAAAAGCAAGTTGCTGAGGGATAACAATAATTATACCAACTAATAAGAGTTAGGTCCCTTTTATGTCCACTGCTGTCCCTATCGACTATAGATCTGCCTGCTTTTTATTGTTTTTATTTTTTTTGTATCCTACTTTTATATATTGATATTCCTAAGATGTGATTTTTACTTCTACTGGTTGTATGGAAACATGGTACTGACTTTTAACCCGTTGCGTGCTCGTGACGGAACCGCTCCGTCACGAGCCTTGGCTGGGCTGTGCTGGTGACTGAACGGTTCCGTCACGGCCAGGCTCGCCGCGCCTGCGCGGCGCTGATTTCGCGCCTGCGTGACGCGTTCTATTAAGCGGACAGGGCCGTGGCGAGCACAGAAGCGCCGCGCCCCCCCCTCCCCCTTAGCGCTGCGGCGGAATAGCCGCCGCAGCTAAGGGGTTAAAATTGGTATTGTTTTTAAAGTGATGGAATTGGATTGTACACACTTTTATGATATTTTATATCAAATAAAGTCATACAACCACAACAAAACTTAGCATCTTTATTGAAGTAGCTTCTGATACATAGAAACGTCCCATTCACAGGGCGTCCATACGGTAACTGACAAAATAGAGTTCTGAAGCCACAGCACTCCCAACAACACCAACATTCTCAGAACATACTTAATTCTTAAGACCTGCTCATGCAGGATACTAGCAGGATACCACACACCAAATAACAGGATACCAAACTAACCTTTTCAAATCCTTATTTTTTGTGTGATTTGGCCAATGTACAGTAGGTTATATAGACAGACTGATATATATTACATTGGCAGTGTTGAAATTTGAGAAAAATCTCAAAGATCTTGTGAAATGCTGATCTGTAAATTCCTTAGTCTCAATGCAAAAAGGACACACACTACATTGTCTGCATTTGTAGTGCCCTTTTGTGGGGGAAGGCCCCAAAACTCTATAATGGTGCAAGCTAGTCTAGGTGATGGTACGGCTGCAAGGATGAGATGGTCTTTTAACCGCTTAACCACTGCACAAATACTCCCGCAGTGCGGGAGAATTAATGAGTGGGCGGGGCTGCATCGGCCAATGGACGTGCGCAGCACCAGCGAGGTAGTGCTCGCGACAGCCTTTGGCCGGCGTGAGCACGGAACAGGTTAAATTCCTACCCCGTTTGTGAGCAAACATAGGTGGGCCAAACGCATGGTCCCCAGGTGCTAAAATATGCTAGTGTTTTTAATGCTTTAGGAGATTAAGTTTGAACTTTGAGATAAATTAGTGACGCAGACGATTGTTGGATTCCTGTTTTGTATGAGGAGTTAGTACAGTCTCACAGGGGCAGCCCATGCTCTCTTAGCAGAGCATTTCATCCAGAGTTTGGGATCGCTGTGTTAGTAATCTGAATATCTTCCCCCCCCTCCCCGTGCACTTCCAAGCACCTTTTCTAATAGTATTATTCTTTAATGTGTAAGGAAGTGGTGCAGAAACCACAAAGCTTTCACTTTGATCTCAGAATCTCTTCATACTTTTTTACTGGTTCTCTTATTTCTTTTTTCATATCGGCATCCTGTGCAGTTTGACTTATTAATTCTAGCCTTCCCTAAGATTCAGTGCCTCTGCCTTGGTGGAATCCCTTTTGACAGCCATAGAGTAGGATGTTTACTTCTGTGAAGATGGATATCCAGGTGATGACCGTGCTTTCAAACACTATTAATAAGAATGGGTCATTGGTTGATAGTTGGTTGGGTCTCATGGTGTGTGGTTAGAACTACTTAATCTTAATTGATGAGTAGTCCGTTGTGGAATGTATTAAAAGCAGAGAGGAAGTGGCCTGAAGATAGTGAGTTCAGTGTGGAGGAAGCTGATGTGTAGAATAGGATGTGCTTGAAGGTTTATGCCAGGTACTGTTGTGATTGGTAGCCAGCTAGCCCTCTTGCCATGGCTAGTTTGTTGATATCAGAAACGTTTGAAGGATGCCATAGACCATTTCTCATATTGATTGGGGATTGAAGGGTGTCTTTATTCTTCGATAGGCAGTTTCTCTGTTTAGAGATATTATTGTTTGCTCTGCTGTCAGAGGGCTCAGGAGTGCTGGATTTTGGTAACAGTGCATTTGGGGTTGTACATTTCTGAGAGATCCCTTGTGCTTCCTTTTAATGGCATTATGACTTTAAGATCCACATGGCATTGTGAAATCTTTTTAGATTCCTGATTGATGACTAATATATTCAGCTTCTTCGCTGATCCATAGGGTGCTCATTTTTTGTGGTTAGGGCACATTGACAACTTTAAAGGGTTTGTCCAAGTAACTTGTAGAATTGTTCCTGTTCCATAAGTTTTGTTTAGTGGGAGATGTGGTGATTTGAGTCAAATGTTTTGTTGTTGATCTGTGTTCTGCTGTCTGTAGGTAGTTTTGTTTAGCATTGACGTTGTAACAGTTCTTGTGGTGAGATTCAAAAAGCTGATGATGTAGAGTTTGTTCAATTTATTGGAAGGTATCTGTTTATTGTGATGAGTAGAAACAGAGATGGTCTCTACTGTGTGTCCAGCAAATTGTGTTAGTCCAGAGATAGATTTGGATAGGTGGAGGGCCTCTGTTTGCCAGGAGGTGTTTCAAGCAAAGTTAGATCAGCTAGTTCAACCAGATGTTGAGGTGAGTCGGACCACAGGTATTGGTTTGGTTTACCATGGTATCCAAAACTGCATCCCTGAATGCTTTATTTAGCTGCATTCTATAAATCACTTTTATGATCAATAGAAGGTAGTTGATTAAGAACAGCGAGTGCGAATACACTTGTGCGCAGTGAACGAGAAGTGATTTACATTCACTTGTCACATTCATGAAAGTATATGGTCTGCGAGGTGTTCTTGAATAAACTGCTATTGTGGGTGATTTTAGTGGGGATTCTGAATACTGGCCATGGAGGATTAGGCCTGCTTTGTTGGCCAGCCAGGTTTCAAAGGTCAGCAATGTATGTTTAAACAGTTATTTTTGATTGATTGTGCACTGAAAAGGAGCCAGCTCGGGTAGGGATAAGTAGAGGATTGGAGGTCTTATTAGTGGGACTGTTTGGGTTGAGGAGTAGGTGAGACACAAGAAATGGTGATTGAGGTAGAACTGCAACCCTATTAGTAAATGCATTAAACTTTCAAAGTTTGCAGGAGTTATACTAAGAGGTCGTAAACTAATAACCCTGAAGCAGGGACCATGCCGGGGGCTGCTCCTAGAGCGGGGCAGAGACCATGAATCACCAGGCCAAGGGATGCACTTCTCCCTAATTTAATCAGAACTAACAACAAAAGGCTATCCCCTACCTGAATAAAAATTCAGACATGAGATACGTTCAGACGGGATACCTTTTTGTTCCTAGTTCTTCTAAAAGGGCCATGATTACCAGTTTCGTCCTTCAGTGTCAGAGAGCGGTGCTGCTTTTACTGTCCGTTCTCTAGGAGTATGTGTTACAGCAGACTGTTATCTAGTATGCTTCAATGCCTCAGATTAAGGGAGGCGGATGATTTACAAATGGTGTCCCGACCAGATACAGATGATAATTTGACCTAAAGTACATGAGGCTGGACATCATCTTGAGCAGCCAGAGACTCAATTTTCTCACTTTTTGCAGAATCATTGACATGTGTGACTTTGACTCAGATGTTCTGTCCTTACATTTCCAAGAACCTGTGTAAGTGTCCAGTCACTCAGACAATTACTTCGATAAGAACACCTGATTCTACATCAGTCTTTGGCGCGTGCCTTGTTATTTCTATCTCAAGGTCAGACAAGAACAATAGCATAAACAGTAGTCTGAATTGACTTGTTTTTACCTTATTTGTTTCTAAGAAAACATATGAGGAGTATCTTGATGCACATAGATTATGTCAGAAATTCCCATTTCAGATTAGATCCATACTAATATAATAAAGAGAGAGCCCAAACCTTTGAGGCGGGTAATCTCAGGAACCACAGCACCAATCACAACACCCAATACAGCATTGGAAAGGGCAGTTGCAGCAGAAGGACATAGGCTATGCAGACCATATACATTTTAAAAGGTAAAAGAACCGTGCCAGCAAAGTAGTCCCTTGTGGGCGTGTCTGCGTTGTGCTGTGGGCGTGTGCTGGGGGCGTGACAAACGCTGGGGGTGTGTGGTACGTTCCGCCCTTCATGCCATGTCTCATATCGTGTGCTAATCCCACCCTGCTCCCTTTAAATACCCCTGCACCCCATAATCATAACCCACCCATACTCCTTAAAATACCCCAACACCTTTAAACACTAACCCATCTAAACCCTATAAATATACCATGTACCCCAAAACCCAAACCTATCCCTAAACTCGAAAAATACCCCTGTACCCCAAAACCCAAACCTAGCCTTGAACCCTAAAAATACCACTGTACCCCAAAACACAAACCTAGCCCTGAACCCTTAAAATACCCCTGTACCCTAAAACCCAAACCTACCACTGAACCCTAAAAATACCCCTGTACCCCAAAACCGATACCTATCCCTAAACCCTAAAGCTACCCCTGTACCCCATACCCCAAAACTATATCTGAACCCTTAAAATACCCGAAACACCCCAAAACACATACCTCAGTACCCCAAAACACATACCCCTATACCCATACTTACCTTATCCAAACATTAAAAAAAACATGCTTTTACCATTCATGCATTAACAACGAATTTCGTTGTAAATGTATGCGTGGTAAAAGCATATAAAATGTAATGCCATGCGTTATAATGGCATTGCGGAGTCATGGTACTTTCGTAATGAAAGTATGCGGAGTGATGGTATGCAGACAGAAAGTTGTGGAATAATGGGTGTTTACCTTCCCCCGATAAGTACATTGGTGGCACGGCGGCCCACATCTACAGCAACATACTCCTATTTTTTTCACCACCCATTTGAAAAATGCACAGGTCTCTCTCATTGATAGCCAGCACCGACATACACTTTTAGACACACCTCCTGCCAAAAGTTCTAGAATTGCGAACTTTTGAGCTGGGGAGCTACTTTCGAATCTCGGCATCCGCTCAACATCCTGTGATTCCAGGCAAATCGCTTTGTCTCCCTGTGCCTACCACAAATGAATGTGTTCTTCTGTAATGTAAATTGTGCTCGTGCCATGTTGTCGAGTTTGCGCTAAATATTATTGCAAGGAAAAATAAAGTAGGGAAACTCGAGTTCACACACTACTGAACGCGCACTCTTAAGTGCATCAGCAGTGCACTGTGAATCGGAGCGTTTCACAGGCCTGTCACAGTAAAGAAATGCTATCAAAACGAAATCGTACAAAACAATATACTACTGGCCGGCAGCCATTCATACCCGGACGGGAGAGATCCTTCGGCCCAGATTATCGCTTAAGAAAATATTTTGACAGCCAGATTCCTGGGATGTTGCTGCATCATGCTTTATGCTGAAAGCTGATAATGAGCCAAGTCTGGGAGTAGAGTGGTTGATTTGGCGCATGTTTTTAGGTCAACCATTCAAGACCTCTTGTGTATATACTTTAGTATGTACTTATATGTGTATGTACTTTGTGGACTCTGGAGATCAGCCGTAGGACTTAGTCTGCTTCCTCTTTGGGACTTTTTCTTCTGTTCAACTGCCGCTATTTAACATGTCTTGATAGAAAACGACCAGTAGAGGTCAGTAAAATACTAGAATTGTTTTCTGCTGAGGAACTTTCTTTTTTTTTTTTAAATCTGGCAACTGCCTCTATTTAACTTTGTTGACCGAAAATGACCAGCAGAATACCAGAATCACTTTAGCATTCTAGATTCTAGTCCATAGAAATTGTCTCCCACAAGCACCCTTATTTTTTTCAATCTTGTATTTTCAATGATGTGACTGCCGAAGGCCCTGATTTTATATTAAAAACAGACCTTTGGACTATACAATTTCCAGCTGAAAGGCAATATTTCTCTCCATGTGTTCCCATATCTGGAGTGTCACACAGTTTGGTGCTTACTTTCCCTCCGTGTTAAAGAACAGTAGATGTTTCAGCTCCTAGGCTAATGTGCTGCATTGCTGAATACATATAAGGACCCAAAGGTGAGACAGATTGCATTGCAAATGCTTGTACTTTCAAGGAAACATTGCCTCCCCAATTTCTGATAACTACAGCATTTTGCTGTAAACCGGGATGCAATGTGTTGATTCTCCCTTAACAACTCTAGATGCAAGTTATGGTACTTACCCATGCTCTTAATATAGTGCATAAAAGAAGGTTTTAGGATGTGAGGTTGCTTTGACATTTTAACTATGGTAGAAATGTTAATTTTATTCTGGTTTGCAACAAGCATTCGTGCCTTTTTAATAGTCAGTTTGGTTATTTTAGATGGGCTAAGCAACAGGATGCGACTGTTGAAACACTTTTACCTTAACGTGTCTTTTTCTTAGTGCAGTTTGTGTGTGAGATATACTAAGGAACAAAATTGGGCTTCTCAATTTACTACTGTGTCCATGACACCCTGTTTAGGGACCGTTAGTAACCCAAAAACATTGACACCACTTCAACTATATATTGGGTGGGGGTTACAATAGCCTGTCTTTCACATTCAGTTGCTGGTGCATTGAACTAAGTTCACTCGTTTCACCCTTGGGTGTGAAAACAAACTTTGTAGATCTATGCCAGTCTTAGTTTACGTAGCACATTGACCGGGTGACTCTTGTGCAGAGGTCCACTATGTGAATTTGCTGGTACATCACTCTAAATTCAGAATTAGAAATACAAACTATAGTGGAACGAGAACATAGTGATAAACCATGGAGGGGATGCCAGCGGACTTGTTTGTAGGGCTCCTGGACAAATCGCCTTCACACATGCTAGAGTCAATTTTAAACATACATACATAACACTTCCATCCAACACTGGAAATACCCTTTTCAAGACTTTGCATATAATATAGTGTTGTGCAATAATATTAGCATGGCTATCTAAAATGGTTTCTGCAATATCAATACTATTAAAAAGATTAATGAGGCTTTTCTTTCACAGCAGTTGCCTGGATTTTTCAAATGTATCAAATGGTTACCCTCACCCAACTCCTTAGTTTGGGCTCCACCCCTGATCTTCACCTATTCTGCTGCTGGGGTAGTAAGGCACCATTTGTTTTTCTCTGGTATTTCGGGGATTCTTTTTTTTTTTTTTTTTTTTTAAACCTTTGTTGCCCATTAACAGCAATACAAATACGGGCCTACAACCATCCGGCCGGCCACGAAACATGTTGAAGCAAGTCAGCAAACAATACAATAACTCGATAGTATCCGAGCACAAAATAGCAACTAGCCTAGGTTACACTGGGTATCTTCGCACTACCGAGAAAGGAGAAATTAAGGTTAATTTTTAGAGTTTTTATATATCCAAGATAATCAATAGGAAGGATCAGCGTTCCAACAATCCACCAATGACATAAGAGGGCAACGTTAACCAGAAGAAAGCCAAGCAACAGAAAACGTAATCAGACTAGCGGCATGAAAACAATACGACAGGATAGTGAGATCAAACATGTTGCATGCCAGTCGCCGCCCCCATCGCACCGAACCACCCTACTGACCCAAGAAAGAAACTGAAAAGAAAAAGGAGAACCAAAAGTAAGAGAAAAAGAAGGCCCAATAGAAACTGAAACCGACAAAAGAAAAACCCCACCCTCCTACCCCCACCCTACACGCATGCAGAGGCTACGGCCTACCCCCCCCCCTAGCAGTGTGTCTGTCGCCCCAAAAGAGTACCCGAAATACAGATAAAGAAAAGAAGGAAGAAAAGATATCACATAAGAGCGGAGGAGGGCCATATACATATAATCGAAACAATTGGCTTATGAATCCTCGGCCGCCCTTCCCCGGATCCCCGAACCATAGGAAACCAATATTCAACTCCACAGTCTACCCCCTGCAGCCCCCGCAGTATCCTCTACCACAGTTAAGAATAGGGGGAGCATCCTCAGCCCTGGCCCCTGCGCTCCAGGGTACCAACGTAGTCCAGCTGCACGGTAGCCATCTTGAACGGGAGAAGCAGACGGAGCGATCCCAGCAGGGTAGTGCGCTGCCCACCAGAGTCTGACCTCGCCAAAGTCATACGAGCAACAATGAAAATAAGGGGGACAGCATACTGTTTCAGATCACTAGAATCAGCCTGCCAAAGCAATGGCAACCACTTCAGGGGAAAGTTGTAGGTGTCGCCAAGAAAACACAAAGGAATAGCCAAACATGGCGTCCAGGGACGACTCTCCGGCTATTGCACAAACCCACCGTCTTCAGACCGCTGCACCGCCTTGTCAATCAGCTCCAAAATGTCACCAGGCTCTCGCACCCTCAATCCCTCTAAGCACACCCGGGTAGGCAAGCCACTGTAATCGGGGACAGGGTGTGACGCAGTGTCCTGCAGTCGAGCGCCATCTCTTCCCACCGGGGGCACGTAGGGGGAAGTAGTGTCCAGCCGATCCCCTAAATCCCGGGCATTATCTCGTAGAGCAGTTCTCAAAGTGCTCAAAGCGCACAGGATGTCTCCGACCTTCAATGGTGCCACAAGGAGGACAGAATAATTAAACAACAGGGGGTGGTGATGGACAGAGTTTATGAATTAAGCAGAATACTCTCACCCAGTCAAGAGATCGGGGCTTAATCCAACACCGTTTTTTAGCTCACTGCACCATCTGAAGGACTGGGTTCTGTAGGACCCAGCGGTGCCAGGGCACAACACCTGAAACCTTCGTGGGTAACCTGCTCCGGCGTACGAATCACAGAGACACGGGACACTTCCTTCGACGTCAAAGATTCAAGGTTTATTTGCTGCAGGGAACACAGATATCACAGGAAGTACATCGAGTGTAGTTCGGGGAGACTGCTTCAAATTGGTTCTGTGGATCGCTCCTTTTATACAGTTTTTACCCATAAGACAACATGATACACAAAAGTTTACAACCCGGTTCCCACCATCATCCCCCAGAGGGGTCGCTTTGGTCACTCTGAAACACATGAGGTCCGGATCACAAGTGCGGAAACATTTGGCGGTTCCCAACTGTAAAAACCCATCTTCCCAACATTAGTGCATTCCAATCAGCAATAAACAGATCGAAGTAGGAACAAAGACAGGTGCAGAGGAAGACGGAGACAGTGGGGAGATCGGAAAGGGTGTAAAAGGGGAGGTATCGGGAAACACGAGATACAGGCATCAAAGGGACGTGCCTAATGAGATGCACGGCTGAGACAATAAGTCCGTGCAGCAAGATGAGCCTTGAGCGGCGCCATCTGCCTTACAGTAACATCCCCCTCATCATAAAGACACTTACAAAGGACATGTGTCTTCCGCAAATATCTTGGGAGTCCCAGGGTCGCGAAGCGGACAGCGTCCGTTCGCTGGCTACTTGAGGGCAAGAGACAAAATGGATGCCGTATCTAAGATGGAACCCGTGGGTACAGATGAAAAACCCACATAACAAACGAACGGTTTAAGTTAGCACAGCGAAACTGCGCACACTTACTAAACTCGTCATTTGCGGTTCATAGATACCAGACTCGACCATATTCGTGCGAGTCATAAACACCACTTACAATTGTCACGGAACCTCAGACGCTCCTTTTGCCCTCATGTAGGCAAGCACTAGTCGGAATCATAATCGATATTCATCAGACCATCGAGATGTTGCTGTAGCATAGCTCTGTCCAACCGAGTCCCATTGGTAACAGACGGCTGTCTCATACACGTTGTAGCACAGAGGCCACATAAGGCAGGACCGCACTGCACACAAAGGCAACACGTGAACAGGAACACCACAACGACTCCGATGATCATCAGAATCTTCCAACCCCAGGTCGACATCAGGCCCCAAAACCATCCAAGTAACGTCCAATCCCCTACATCCACGTGTATGGATTCGGAGATCTTGTGCAACCTCGAGATGGCTTGATAAACAGTTGGAGCATTATCCGGAATGAAAATGCAGCAGCTCGAATGGATCACCTTACATACCCCACCTCGATCTGCTAAGATGACATCTAAAACCATACGGTTTTGTAACGTCATAAGTCTCTCCGCCTGAAGTTCAGTGGTGATATTACCAAGGGCACTGGCAGTAATATTAGCTGTCGATTCTACCACTCGAGTCAACTGTCTCAGGTTCCTACTATTAACCATAGGTCCCCAAAACGGGAGGAAACCCTTGAAAAAGTCTCCTGCCTCTTGACCGGCAGTATCCTCTTCGCTAATTACGCCTCTCACAACTCTAGTCTTGTGATAATCGGCATCCACAGTGAACGTCGGAGGCAACAGATTTGCAATGAAGCATGAGCCCATGAAGTCAGCGGGCAACCATGCATATGCACGATCATAGCAGATAAAGTATGTACCCTTGGCAGCCAGAAACACAGGGGACGAGAACATTGGCAGAATGTAATTTTCAATGCAAGCACTTGCTCCAAGTCGGGCTTGCGATCTTCGGCCACGACCCATGAGACAAAAATTACCAGTGTGGGGTACGACCCATATTGGAGGCGAGCTTTTAAGCTGCTTTTCGCTAGTGAACGCACTATATTCACCTCTACTGAGGACCCTATAGGCTTGTACCTCTTCTTCGGGAATAAGCGAGGGATCATAGATATCGCTATCTAAATCCTCTATTGCTATTGACAAAGGTTTTTGATACGAGGTAGGACCAGAGTAGGGAGAACGTGGTTCTCGAATGGGGTGGAAACCCAGTGCGCTTCGAAACATTGTCTGAAATGCTCGAGCGGACCCTTGGGAGCTATACGGTAACACCAGATATGGAATTCCCTTATCCGTAGTATGTGGCATCAACCCACACACCCAACAATTAGTAGTGTTAACCACTAACTGATGCTGATGAAGGAGCTGAATAAAGGAATTGTTGCGGAATTCTACACGTCTAGCCTGCTCATGTTCCGGTAACATATGAAAGGAATGAGGAGAAACGGTAGAGGTAGGTTTAGGATCAGGAGTAGGAGTAGGTGTAGCAGAAAGTAAAAAGGAGGACATCGTGTAATACACCCCACCCGCCAAAAGTGCAGAAGCAGTCAGAAACAATACAAACAATTGGAATATAAAACATTTGGTACGACTGAGTTGCTGCAGCTTGAATCTATGAGCTTGTGCTCCTTCCAAATCGTTCAGCTTTGAGAATGCCATTCCCTACGACCGTCCGCAACGTTTCTTGACGCACTTCGTTCTGTGTAGCAATAGTCAATCCCTAGGAGTTCCCAGGAACCGACGGCCTTCAACCTAGTGTCAAGACCTACTATCCAGAAGGAAGTACGCGCGCGGCCCTACGGCCTTCAATGCACAATACGTATATATGTAAAAACAAAGTGTCTCAGCTGTGGAAGCAAAAAGTATAAGAAATGAAGCTTAATATATATATATAGGAATAATTACAGTAATACGAATGTTCAAAACTGATCACGGAAAACGGGATAATGCAATTGTCAATACAACAAAGCAGAATCTTTTATTAGTTCTTAGTACGAGATCGCAGAAAGTATCGGGTTTTCCCAGGACGTGTCTGCTCGTCAAACAAAGGATCCGTTGAAGAGACAGCGTCCTGCTGATCAGTTGGGTGTTCTGGTCTTGAGTCCTTTGATGACAATTGTTCAACAGAGTCTTTCTGCTTCGCTGAGGATTCTCCAACAGGCTGCGCGTCGCTGAAAGGTACAAACGCTGGCAATGCTTCGGTTTCAGTTGATGCAATGCCCTTCCTTACCCACGGGTCTGCCGGCAAAGGGATAGGGACTCGCTTGGTATGGGTGGCATGCACCCAATTCTTACGTCCCTCGAGGCGAACGGCAGTCCTCGTGGCCAGGAGCACTTGATAGGGTCCGGTAAACCTCGGGTCCAGGTTATTCTTGCGTGAAAAATTTCTCGTCACCACCCAGTCTCCGGGCTGGAGCTGGTGGCCTGGACCCTCCGTCTGCGTCGGTAGTGCGTCGTAAACCTGTTGGTGAATTAACCTCAGTTTAGCAGTCAGGTCATGTAGATAATCGATCAACATTGGGTACTCAAGATCAGAAAACATTCCTGGCCTAGGAACCCCCCACACATTCGCAGGACGGCCGAACACTATTTCATAGGGGCTAAGCCCTACTCGGGAGTGTACAGTCGCCCTAGTTGACAGTAATGCTAAAGGTAAAGCGTCAGGCCACGAAAGACCAGTCGTAGCCTGAATCTTCGCTAGCTTTAGTTTAAGGGTGCCGTTGTACCCTTCAACCAATCCAGCTGACTGGGGATGATTGGCGCTATGGAATTTCTGATTTAATTCCAAGGCCCTTACATACACTCTTCATCACACTACCCACAAACTCACTTCCGTTATCTGACCACACGACTCTAGGCATTCCATACCGAGGAAAGTATTCCTTCAGTAGGATTTTCGCAGTAGACAAAGCAGTATTGTCTTTGAGAGGATAGGCCTCGATCCATCGAGAGAATGCGCAAACCACAACTAAAACGTATTTCAGGTTATTGCATCGCTCCATATGGATGAAGTCCAATTGT
The DNA here is from genome assembly GCF_964263255.1 of Lissotriton vulgaris. NCBI lineage: Eukaryota > Metazoa > Chordata > Amphibia > Caudata > Salamandridae > Lissotriton > Lissotriton vulgaris. The sequence goes on from NC_141699.1 coordinate 259,492,664, forward strand.
ATCACCTCAAAGGGACATGAAGGGGGAGCAAAACTGCCAGGAGGAGTTGGGGTTCCTTTGCCAGGATTGTACATCATACACACCATACAATTCTTCACCAAACGTTCAGCACATTTCGTGATACCATCATTCTTCCACACAGGAGACAGCAACTTACAAATACCTTTCGCGCTAATATGTGCTAACCCATGCGCCATTGTCACAACGGCCAGCACATACGCATCGGGCAACAACCATCTTTTCTGATCCGACAAATCAATCCAACAACCACTCGCATCCAACTTTCCCGTGCTTTCTTTCCACTTCGCCTTCTCAGTCTCGGTGGCCTCATTCTGAATTTCTTTCACACTCCCAACAGTGTCTTCACACATACTCGATTCTGTAGGCCACCTAACCGAACTCGTCACATACATCCGAGTGCTAAGGTTCCGGGCAGTCTCCTTAGCAATCTCGTCTGCAAACGCATTACCACGACCAACATCATCCGTCACCTTACGATGCGCACTACATTTAACAATCGCTACTTGCTTAGGCAACGTCAGTGCATCCAAAAGGTCATTCACAAGCTGGCCATGCTGAATCTTAGTACCATGCGACGTCAAGAAACCTCTCTCTCTCCACAATCGTCCAAAACTGTGTGCGACGCCAAATGCGTATTGGCTGTCGGTAAACACATTCACACGTTTCCCTTTTGCTAACACACATGCTCTAGTGAGAGCAATCAATTCTGCAGCTTGGGCAGAATTCTGATTCAACCTTGCAGCCTCAACAACAGTATTCAACGTTACAACAGCATAAGCAGTAGTCACATCACCATTCGGCAACTTAAAACATGACCCATCCACATACAGTGTACCATCCGGATCTTCCAATGGGGTGTTTTTAAGGTCCACTCGACCCTTTGTTTCTTCTTCGGTCCTCAAGTAGCAATCATGTTCTACTACTTCATCTGACTCTGCGCTAATTGGTAACAAAGTTGCCGGGTTCAGAACATTACAGCGTTTTATCTGAATGTGGCTTGCCAACAACGTCAATTCGTACCCAGACAACCTCGCACTCGTCAAGTGCTGAGTTTTCGTTCGATTCAAAAGAGTATCGACTGCATGCGGAACCATCACCGTAAGCATATTATCCATGACCAGTCCTGCTGATTGTCGGATGGAGACCGCAGCTGCCGCTGTTGCTCGTAAACAACTCGGCAATGCTCTAGCTACTGGGTCCAAGGTCGAGGAAAAATATGCGCATGGACGTTGCTTACCACCAAAAGGTTGCGTTAAGACACTCAAAGCACAGCCTTCTCTCTCGTGAACATATAATGTAAACGGCTTACTGTAGTCGGGAGTACCCAACACAGGAGCCGAACACAATGAATCACGCAATTCAGAAAAACTTTTCTGACATTCTTCCGTCCATGGTAAAGGAGTTGAAACATCCTTGCACGTAAGGGCCACCAATGGTTTCGCTAGCAATGAAAAATTAGGAATCCATTGCCTGCAGTACGACGTGATACCTAGAAAGGCACGCACATCTCTTTGGGTTGTTGGCACAGCCATTCGCGCAATCGCTGCAATTCTTTCTGGGGTCAACCTCCTTCCCTCCTTTGACAATAAGTGACCTAGATAGGTTACTTCTTGACAACAATATTGGAGTTTAGTAGGTGACACCTTGTGATTCAACTCACAGAGATGTTGCAGCAACGACACTGTAGCAATTTTGCAAATGTCCTGAGTATCGGCAGCCACCAATAAGTCATCGACATATTGTATTAAGGCCGCACCGACCGGCAACCTAAACGCATCCAGTTGACCCTTCAAGGCCTGACTGTAAATCGATGGACTTTCACAGTAGCCCTGAGGAGCGCGTTTGAACCGGAAGCTGCGTCCACCGAGAGAGAAACCGAAAAGGTCCCTGCTCTCTTCGGCAATCGGGATGCTGAAAAACGCATTTTTCAAGTCAATCACCGAAAACCACGATGCAGAAGCTGGAATCAGAGTCAGTAGCGCCGTGATGTCAGGCACAACAGGGAATTGAGGAACCACAATTTTATTCACCTCCCGTAAATCGATAACAAAACGATAAACAGGCGGTTTTGAAGGATCCGTACGTTTAAGAATGGGCAGCACAGGGCTGTTGCACACGTTTCCCCGAGTCTCTTCAATAACATCTTTCTCGATCAAATCATAAATGATCGCTAACAATGCTCGTTCACCATCAAGAGAGATACGATACTGGGGAATACGTGGCAAACGCACATTGGATTTCAACTGAACAACATAGGGCGAGATATCAAGTAGGCCCACGTCATTCGGACCCGTCGCCCACAAAGACGCAGGAAGAGAACTCAATTCCGGTGGGAGCTTGTCGAGAGACAAGTACATGGGAGAGACAACCCTCTCTCCAAACGTAAGCTGTACTCCCGCAGGAGAACAATACAAAGTCGCATACAAACGTTTAAGCAAATCCAGGCCCAAAAGATTTTCACCACAACCAGTAGTCAAAATTAACGGAGCCTGAAGCTCACGTGGCCCAATTGTAAGGGGCAAAGGGCGCGAAACTGGATTGCTAACGGGGGCGCCAGAGAATCCAACGGAAACATTTGTTAAGCCAGACAAAGGTGCGCCAGGGAGTTTCGAATGCTGAATGGAACTTTTCGCTGCACCAGTGTCCAACAGAAAAGGCTCAACGACGCCCGATGTAGCAACTGCGACGTAAGGCCCTCTCTGATCAACCGGAACTGATACCACTCCCTCTCCTTGTCTTTGGCTGTCCTAGTAATTACTGTCGTCAGTTCCCTGATCTACGTAATAGTCGTCTACATTATACTGCGCAGATCGTCCTTGCGATGATCCACGTTGATCGAAACAATTATTATTATTAGAGGAGTTATCAGAACGGTCATTCTGAGCACCACGACCTCTACCACGTGATGCCTGCTGCGAACCACCACGACCTCCTCTAGATGAGTTACCACTATGACGTTCATTCAAAACAGGGCAATTGAATTTAATGTGTCCCTCCTGTCTGCAATAAGCACATTGATTGTACCCTAACGATGATCTTTGGGAGGAGGAATCATTACGTGGCTGAGATCGATTCGATTGCGACTGTGACCTATTCTGTTGGGGTGCATTCTGATTTGAACGCGGAGGATATGCTTGTTGAAGCAACACTTTAGTTTTTAGTTCTTTCGTCTTTTTATCAGCACGGTCGTTCTCCTCTTTCTCTCTATTCTCATAATATTGTGCTGTAGCCAATATCTGAGCTGAGGTAGAAACGGCCCATGCACTTTCCGAATTCTTTAATTTATTACTCAAATCGGGCAATAAGTTTGAAACAAATTTATCCACAAACAATCGCTGACCACCCTCGGTACCCATATCCTGACCACTATGGTCGATGAATGCCTCCTCGAACCTCGTAAAGAAGTCGGAAACACTCTCGTCCTTCTTTTGCTTACAAGCTGACAATTTATCCCAATTTACCCTCATAGCTGGCATAAGAGTTTTCATTAATGTTATTATTCGTTGAGGAAGATCAACAATCAGCTGGTCGGGTTTAGCGGCAGCCGTTTGTCCGGCATCTGCCGCTACAATGGCAGCCCAAGCACCACCTAATTCATTCGGATGGTTTTCATGACGAATCTTAGCCCATACCGGTTGCGGTACAACATTGCCGAACAACATGTCGATATCGGCGAGATTCATTACCCTAGCATCCACGAGCTGCGATAATTCCTTATAATATCCTGTAGGATTTTTGCGAGGGTCAGGCAAAGATTGCTTCACCTGTAACACTTCCGAGCGTTTCCATGGGAGATGTATCCATACTCTCTGGAAATGCGCCAATGTCGGAGGTTGAGCATTAGGATTGGCTGGTATCCAAACCGGTGGAACTTCGCGCATGGGATATTGGCCAGACTCGTCTGGCGGTGGTTCAACATCCTCGACAAACAATGCATGAGGTATCGGAGCGGGGCGAAAAGATAGCAACCGCTCAATAGCACGTCGAACATTACTATCCACTATCAGTCCATTTGAGAACTGAAGCTGAAGATCAGACAAAGCGGTCAGCACCTCGTCAGGCGCATCAGCCGATATCTGATCGCGAAGGAACTTACACATTTCATCAAACACGTATCTTTGGGTGGGTATATTGAATTGACAAAATGTTTCGAGTACAACACGGGGCGGATTTCTAAGAGGGTTCACCATCCAACCCATCGCCATATTATATAGCGCAACACGTTCTCTGTTTCCAGGAAGCTGACTACGTCTTTGAGGACCATCGGAGCTAGCAGACCCATGAACAGGTCCAAGCGAATGAAAGAAGCTAGCCGCAAGAGGAGTAGTACGAGAACGAGTCGAGGGAGAATTATAGGACACAGGACTAACAAGTGAAGGAGTAGAAACAGTAGCAACAGCAGGGGTTAACAAAACAGGAGCAGCAGCGGGAGCAGGAGTATGTGGAAGCGGAGGAGCAGTAGGGATAGAAACAGACAAAGGAGCAGGAACAGTCGGAAGAGCGGGTACAGGCTGAGGAACAGGCTGAGGAACAGGCGGGGGAAGAATAGGCGGAAGAATAGGTGGAAGAATAGGTACGGCAGGGACCACAGGAGCTGCAGCTGCGGTACCCTGTACGTACGGAGGTGGCGACTTCATGAGATAAGACATTAAAGGATCCTCAACTGGCTCTTCCTTCTTGTCCGACTCCGTAGGCAAAGCGGGATAACATTTATCTATGGTCATACGCTGTAGTCTGTCAAACACTTCCTTATCCTTATCCTCCTTATCACGCTGAAACTGCTCTGCTTTCTTCACTATAGTAGCAACATTATCTCGCTGATTACGTTTATTCTGTCTGATTTCTTTCTGTCGGGCTTCTTTGCGCCACAACCGAAAGGCATCAAACATGGCCGGCCTTGATTTTCTTTCGAACAGTTTAATTTCTAGATTATCTAAGATCGGGGCCTCGAAGCTACCATGAGGCGGCCAACGAAGGTCACCGTCCTTCTTCGTGTATTTAATCCAATAATCATTAAAGGTAATCGGACCTAGTCCATGTTTACTATATAGTTCATAAGTGGGAGTTCCAACCGGAGGTATCGGACACGAGTCCTCCAGTCGGGAATCCGTACCACAAGGTCTGAAACAACTAAACAAAGTACTGCGACCAGGCATCTTGCACACTAGCCGAGTTTCACAAACTTCAAGGGTTACGGGATTTACCAAGTCCCAGCAAAGAACAAAAACCCTCGGTTTTTGGCGGCTGCAGTCGTCAAACAACACAACAAAGTACGCTAGCAAAGTGTCACCGACAAAAACACTCACACAGCGTTAACAACAAAAACACTCGCTAAAGTGTCAACAACCAAGAACTCTGGGAGCGACCCACAAATACTTAACTCAAAGATCGATGGCGTCACCAGGAAGGCCCGTCTATCGTCTCGCTCTACCAAGGTCTACGCCAGGCGCCAAAACAGGTCTACAGTCAGGGCAGCAGTCCGTCGCAGCCGTCAGGAGGCGGGAATCTTCGCGGGAAAAGTCTTCGGGCCACTTATTTCGACAACAGGATCGATGAAGCGGGGTGCACCTTCCCTCGGAGATTTCACACGAAGTTCCTCACGATCGTCGGGCTTGGACCGGTACCACTGATGCAGCCCCACGTTGGGCGCCAACTGAAGGACTGGGTTCTGTAGGACCCAGCGGTGCCAGGGCACAACACCTGAAACCTTCGTGGGTAACCTGCTCCGGCGTACGAATCACAGAGACACGGGACACTTCCTTCGACGTCAAAGATTCAAGGTTTATTTGCTGCAGGGAACACAGATATCACAGGAAGTACATCGAGTGTAGTTCGGGGAGACTGCTTCAAATTGGTTCTGTGGATCGCTCCTTTTATACAGTTTTTACCCATAAGACAACATGATACACAAAAGTTTACAACCCGGTTCCCACCATCATCCCCCAGAGGGGTCGCTTTGGTCACTCTGAAACACATGAGGTCCGGATCACAAGTGCGGAAACATTTGGCGGTTCCCAACTGTAAAAACCCATCTTCCCAACATTAGTGCATTCCAATCAGCAATAAACAGATCGAAGTAGGAACAAAGACAGGTGCAGAGGAAGACGGAGACAGTGGGGAGATCGGAAAGGGTGTAAAAGGGGAGGTATCGGGAAACACGAGATACAGGCATCAAAGGGACGTGCCTAATGAGATGCACGGCTGAGACAATAAGTCCGTGCAGCAAGATGAGCCTTGAGCGGCGCCATCTGCCTTACAGTAACATCCCCCTCATCATAAAGACACTTACAAAGGACATGTGTCTTCCGCAAATATCTTGGGAGTCCCAGGGTCGCGAAGCGGACAGCGTCCGTTCGCTGGCTACTTGAGGGCAAGAGACAAAATGGATGCCGTATCTAAGATGGAACCCGTGGGTACAGATGAAAAACCCACATAACAAACGAACGGTTTAAGTTAGCACAGCGAAACTGCGCACACTTACTAAACTCGTCATTTGCGGTTCATAGATACCAGACTCGACCATATTTGTGCGAGTCATAAACACCACTTACAATTGTCACGGAACCTCACATCCCAGCTCAGAACCTGGCTATATGCAAATTAGTCTGTCCCTGGCCCAGTGTATCATGGGAACAGGGCAAACCAAACTACCAAGCCAATTCTTTCACTGGGAAGGAAACAAGCTACCGGGGACCGGTTTCTGGCATTTCAGCCGTCTTCGGCCCGGCTTGCTTGAACCCTGATGGTGCAATGAGCAAGGGACTCACGTCTGAGTATACCCTTCCACGCTTATGGTGGACAAAATAATTAAACAACAGGGGGTGGTGATGGACAGAGTTTATGAATTAAGCAGAATACTCTCACCCAGTCAAGAGATCAGGGCTTAATCCAACACCGTTTTTTAGCTCACTGCACCATCCCAGCTCAGAACCTGGCTATATGCAAATTAGTCTGTCCCTGGCCCAGTGTATCATGGGAACAGGGCAAACCAAACTACCAAGCCAATTCTAGCACTGGGAAGGAAACAAGCTACCGGGGACCGGTTTCTGGCATTTCAGCCGTATTCGGCCCGGCTTGCTTGAACCCTGATGGTGCAATGAGCAAGGGACTCACGTCTGAGTATACCCTTCCCCAAGGAGGACAGAGGCAGTGGGTCTCTGCACACAGGGCTGACAACGATGTTGTAATCCACAGGGTTGGTCTCCATTATCTCTCCCACGTAGTGGTGCGCTCAGTCTGGGTGCCGCATGATATAAACTGGCGGGGGGCGCAGAGGCAGCATGAGTCATGCTGACACCATGCACGGCGCCGGTACCATACAAGCAATCAGACATCTCCCCGGCAGCAGCCCGGGGTAAGCGCAGGAGCAGGGAGCACTACCAGCAATATGGCTTCCACCGCTTCGCTGGCGGAGACAAGCGAGCCAGCAGCTCCGCATGCGGACCGGCTTAGACACAATGTTGCACTGTCAGCCACAACATTTCCCAAGCGCGAAGATGATCAAAGCGGCGCGGAGCCCCGCGGCAGTAAACACAGCGTAGCGGCTGTTCCCCGCCGGTCGCCTCCGTCCCGCTTCAAAGTTCGAAGAGAATGCAGACATGGCCGGCCATCCCTAGAACAAAGACCCGACCAGCTGCAGCCAGCGCCGGAAAGGAGGTGAGGCACCCCGGCACTTCCATCGCAGGGAGCGGTCAGGGAAGCACACCGCTGGAGACAGAATCGTCTCCCGGTCCCGAGGATTCGATTGAGAAGCAGGATTAATAGCAGGAGAAGTCGCGGACCGGGAGGAAAACAGAAGGATCGGCGGAGCCGAGGGATCAGGCGGCCATCATGGATGTAGGCTAGGCTCCTCCCCCATTTCGGGGATTCTTGATATGGAACACTTTTCCATGGTGTTGGAACAGTGTCAGACTATGTCTTTTAGGAAATTGCAAAAATATTCCCTTTCTAGAGAGTATGTCTATTTTGCTAAATGAGTAGTTGAACACTGTCTAGAAATATTTCAGTCTATTAAGACCTGTAAGAAAGTTGTGCTGTACAATTGAAGTGACCAACCGGATCAGGAAATGCCCCTTCCTTTGTTTCAGACTAATGTAGATTGCATGCTGTCATCCCTCTTCTCACCTTGAAAATGTTAGCTGCAACTAAGATCCTGTTGATGTAATCCATGTTTAGTTTTACTGAATTTCACTTTGTATATGCAGCTATTTATTCCAAAAAGGTTATTTGTTTGAGGAAGGATTTGGGCTACAATATATGTTGGTGTGTCACACTAGCCTGATTTTTTTGAAGCTGGAAAATATTTGAAAACATCCACATGGCAAAAGCATGTCTGAAATTATCCTTATTTTTGGATTTTCACATTGCACCGTTTAGCCACATTTCACAATTGTGGTATTTTGATATTCTAAATTTTCCAGTGGCTCAGTGTTGATGATGAAAGGAATGGTGTTCATAACTGGTCACAAAATGGTACAGCAATGTCCCGGACACCATGGATGTTTACTCCTATACTTCTGCCTATCCTTTGAAACTATGTGAAAGCCTTATTGCATTTACTTTCCTTTATTAAACTAGACGTCTCTGTATCCTGAAGGGGATTTACCCACATGAACCCAAGCACAAGAAGAAGGTGAACAAAGGCTCCACAGCAGCACGCACGTTCTATCTCATCAAAGATATAAAGTTCCTTCTCCATGAACCAGTTGTTAACAAGTTTCGCGAGTACAAGGTAGGCCCATTTCTTCTTGTTATTTGTCTGTTTCCATTTTTATCAAGGTACATAAAATGCTTTAAAAGACAAAAAAATGATTACACAAATTAATTGGAGTGTAAATCCAGACCGTAAAGCTAAATCTTAAGTGACTAAAAGATGGTTAACATTTAAAACTTTATTGAAGACATTTTCTGCTCCTTTCACCATCCTTCTGTTAGCTCCTCCTTCCTAAGCAAAATAATACTAGTCCTAGTGGATTAATCGGTACGGATTCTGCAGTAGGAGGCAACTTTGAGTTGAATGATTAATCGAAATTGCGAGCCATCTAGTAAAATTCAGCGACCACTCTGGACATTCCGTTTGGTCTCGTGTTTTTTCTGGATTAAGCCCTTCCTAATCCTTCTGCTTTTGTAATTTGACTTTACTATCAGAAACCTCATTGGAGCCTGTGTCACTCTGCTTCTTGACTAAAGGGTCTACATCTGTATTTCATCATATGCAAGAGAAAACAATGAACACAATGTGGCACAGTCTACCTCTCACTGTAACTTTTATTGATCCTTTTTTTTTTTAATGAAGCACCAAGCTGCGAACATCCAGTGAATGGGTGTATAGTCAAAGGTTTGTGCTTTCCATTTATGACTACTGGATTATGTGTTAAAGAAAAGAGGAAACCCAAGTGAGTGATTCCAGAGTTTGTTTGACTTTAACTGAGGCTTCACTGCTCATGCTTTGTATTTGTTCTGGAAGAAGACCTCCTTAATACTATATAGAACATCAGTATGAGATGTATGGGTGAAAGGGATAAAATGTTATTGGAAGATAAAGGCAAGTGCAAGAACTACTGTGGTTCATCCCCCCCCAGCAGAAAACAAATGATGTTTTCAAAAGTGCTTCGCAGGAGCATTTACAATTGTTCCACACAAGGGGGAGTGTGGGGATTTCGGGATATAATCTGTCAGTCAGGATGAATTTTTGACTCTGTTTTTATTCTGAATTTTAGTTTGCTTAATTACTTAATTAAATCCAAACATAAGTCTTCGTGTGCCTTCTTCTGGAATCTTTTTCATCCAGCAGTTTTAGAGGACCTAAGTGAACTCTCCCTCAAACAAAAGGAAGTGGCATATGTAGGTGTTCTGTCCACACCTAATTCCTTTTATTTCTTAGAAACAGGAGTGAGGGAGTTTACCCACCAGGCTAGATCTGTCACCAGTGAAAGACCACAAAGTTCTAGAGAAAAGGTTAATAGATAGTTAATTGAGGTTTCTTTATGGGCCTAACTCAAGTAAAAGTACATACTACAACGTGCTTTTGGCCTCAAAGTTGCCCACTTGGGTTGTTCTGCTAGTAGCCTCCTCCCGACCTTCCCCCCCCCCCCCCCCCAACCCCCCGAGCCACACAGTCACTTGTGCGAACCACGCTGTTCCAGGAGGGTAGCTGGATGATTCATGGATGGTGTTCCCAGTTGAATTGCTGGTACTTGTCCCGGTCTCTCCACACTCGCTGGTCCCGCTGTGGATTCCTCTGACAACTTCAGTGAGTTCAAGATGTCCTACGAAGTCCGGCTCTTGCCCGTTGTCTCTCGCTGTCTCTCTCCCAGTGGGTTCGGCGTCTTCCTCCTCTAGGTTTTCGTCGCCGTGCCGTGTCGCGCAGTCCTCCCCTGGTATTGGTTGAGTGGTCCTGATGACGTCGTCGTGAAGAGTTGGCCTCTTCTGAAGTTCTCTCTGCCTCAAGGAGCCACGCCGGCCAAAGGTTGGAGATGACAAAAGAAATGGATATGTTTCTCTGTTATTCATATCTCTTTAAGATGGGCTGTAAATAAAGCAGAGTCTCAACTGGGTGAGGTAGAAACCAATATTTCTCCTCAGTATCCCCAGTTTCAGAGTCTAGAGGGGGCTCTTCCTGAGAGGGAGATAAAAAAGGGACACCTAGGTCTAATTTTAAGCACCCTAAAGACTACCTGAAATGCCAGTTCATGCTTACTGCTATTCATATTCACTATGAAATTAAACTAGGCTAGGAGGATAGATGGCAGATAAGTCCCTTGTTCTTATCGTATATGATTTAGTAGGCTTAACAGTTTGAGGCAATCCTTTTACAGTAATTTTCAAAGACCTCCTCGCCCAAAAAAGCCTGCTAATGACCTAGCTGAGCACCGCCATTAAAGAAGATATTAGAAGAATGATGGCAGAACGGGCATGGCATCCTATGTCTTTTTAAGAAGCTCAAGGGGCACATTGCATGAAGAGGGTTCAAAATCTTACCAGAACAGAGAGAGGAGTTCGGTTTGTTTCAAGCGGATTTATTTACTAACTCTTGTTGGTCATCGCTTTGATTTTCTCTTTCCTGCTGTCTGCATTGATGTTTTTTCGATTTTTCTGCCAGGTCTTTGTCAGAAAGCTTCGAAAGGCATGCGCTAAGGGCGAATGGACTGCTGCAGACCGGATTAAAGAAAACAAACCTAGCTATAGATTGGATCATATCATCAAAGAGAGGTGAGGTTAGAGGCTTGATTATTTTCAGGGTCCACTTAGTAGAACACACACACACACGCACACTTTCCCACTGTTTTCCTCCACTCAGTTGTGATGCACTGTATGCTATTTCTACCTGCTAGATACCCGACCTTCATTGACGCACTGCGAGACCTGGATGATGCACTTTCCATGGCTTATCTCTTCTCCACATTTCCTCGCACTGGGAAATGCCATGTTCAGACCATCCAACTGTGCCGCCGCCTCACCGTTGAGTTCATGAACTACATCATTACATCACGCTCCTTGCGCAAGGTAAGTAAGAACTTCATTTTCAAGGATAGTTGCATTGGTTTTGGCATGCTTTCTCATGTGACCTCAACTTGTGGTCTTGTCACTGCAACATCTGGTGTAGTAGAAAAGGTGTGAAACTGAGCGAATCACTCAAGGGTAATAGCTGGTATTCTTTATACAGGAATCCACAATGTTCTTACAAATGTAATTTTCATTTCTTTATTTGTTTGTTTTTAATTTCCAATGTTAATTTTTTTTCCGAAAAGATGGATATTTATCCAGGTTCAAGAACTATGTTGTTTTCATCAACAGGTCATTCAAATTTTTTTTCCCCCACTGTGAGAACCAAAATGTAACAGCAAATATTTGTCACCCAAGGAAATTGGCAGGATAGAACCTTGGTGAATTTATTTTTAGGTCTTGCCTAGCAGCGCATGTGCAGCGCATGTGCTGCTCGCTTTGTGAGGCATGTAGTATACACTATAGCCTTTAAGCTTCATAGAAGCTCCTCCCATCTTTTGCATTGGCTTAGGTCCTAAATGCTGCCTTCCGATTGGTTTTAGGCTTGTTGGTTCTCCTCAACCCGGCCATTATGCAATTTGTTTCCTTTCATGGCTATTGGGCCCCTTTACTCAAAACACTATTTTCTTCCCTGTGTCCGCCCCCCCCCCGCATCCTCCCTTAATCTGTGACATCTCAGGCCCCCCACCTTCCGTTCGTGCCTTTTCACCGCTGGCACTCCCATTTACAATGCAATAGTTCTTGCGTAAATGCGAGTCTTATTGCATTGCAAAAGATTGTTTTTAAAGTAGTTCCCTTGTTATCGTCTTGCCGCACTAAGGAGGAGTAGAGAGCTGGCACAGCTGGAGTGTCTGTGCAGAAGCATGAGCAGTCAGACGTGGGCTCACAGCTATTGTCTGGCTACACTAAGGAGTAGAGAGCTGGCACAGCTAGAGTGCCTGTGCATAAGCATGTCGGCTCACGGGGTGAGTCACTGCTCCTTTTTATGGGTGAATTTTAATAGAAGCCATGTTAAATAAAGTCAACTATTTTACTTCAGACGGAGATTGTGTCTGAAACTGCCCACGCACGAGTGACATAGTTGTACAAACCGCCGCTATTAATTGAATAAATGAGTTCCCTCAGGGGAGCCCTGCTGAACAGGGGACTGACTGCTTGGACTGTGTGGGTGACTCGCTGCGATCTATGAAGGGAAACCTAGCTTTGAGGGGGAAACTTTTTTCAAACCATGGATGTGTGTGACTGGACGGCACGTCTCGAGGACATATTTACTTTCTCAGCACTGCGCATGTTCATAGTTACATTAGCCACTCTACTGTTAACCTCCCTTGCACCAATTGATGCCTGAGCAAAGGGGTGAGTAAATGATGTATTGGATGTATGTCTGAGTTAGTGGACGGAGAGTGAGCTGATTGATGAATATGTATTCTTGGGAGGTGAGGTAAATGGGAGGGAGGATGCTTTGTTTTGCCCATGCCCAGTGCATGTTGAATGCTTCATTTTGGGCATATGAATGTGCTTTCAACATAGTACTTTGTGAGTTGCCTGCCTCTCAGCGAGTGGAGCATTGTCATCTCAGTCTGGTATCGTCAGTAATGCATGTGGAGCACTATGTGAAGGCGCTGAAGCAAAGCGCTAGGGGATACTTCGCTCCCAACCTCCGCCTCGCCTTGCGCCACATAGCCTGTAACTTCATCAGCTGGGGGAAGCCAGGGGGAGCAGGAGTCGCATTGGCGTCTCCCAATGCAGCGTCAGCATGTGAAAGGTTGCCTAGTAACCTTCTTCAAGGAAGTGCGGTCCTGCCCGATTCCTGAAGAACATGAAAGCCAGACTGGAGCCGCTACAGCTGTTGGGCATCGTGGGAGAGGTCCGCTGACTTAGCCAGTGGGTATGTCCCGAGCGAGACCCGAGCAGACCCACCTTCATCCCAGTCAGCACTGTGGTCTTTGCAAGCAGCGCCGGAGGCTCTGCATGGAGTGGGTTGGGATCAAGGTACCTGCCTGCGTCAACCACACAAGATCGGGAGAGGTTTCAGACGTGTTCCTTGGTATTATAGGCAGCTGCACCTAGCGATCGTGGGCAGCTGCCTTATGTGCTTTCTGGCCATAGTGGGCCCCACTAGTCGGGCAAAAGGGAATCCTCCATGGAGGTGTCACTCGGCTTGTTCCCCTGCCGCATTACCGTACTTCTGTGGTAGGCAAATGCTTGTTAGTTTTAAGTTCCACTTGTTGCAGTGCATAAATAGCACGCAGTAAAACGTTTTAAAGTTTCAGCAGATGTTGCAAAGAAGGGACCGCAGAATGGATTCGGCCAATGCAATTTTTGAAACGTGCGCGGCTGCAGAAAGAGATTCAACAAATCTAGCTTCGCTTCAAAGTGATTTCGAAGCAAACATTCATCCGAGTGGAAATCTGGCTTACAAACGATGTACACTTTGATTTTGTGGTGTGCCGCCATTGTAGCCAGGTGATAGTAACGCACGTGCCAGGAGGAAATATACGGTTAATAGTTCTTCAAAGCAAGCCCACTTAAACTTGTGAATATAAAACCTCTATATCCTGGCCTCAGTCACCGAGGCACAGTAGTCCTTGTCAGCGGTTTGTGTGGCAGAGTGCCATATGAATAGTGTATGGCTTGAATACTTATGGTTGACTCGACAAGGCTCTTGCAATAGTGTAGTTTGACTACCGCCGTTAGAGTGGCTTTGACAGCAGCCAAATAGACTGGGTATCCTTCACTGCACCGCAAGAAAGTCAATACCGGCTTCCTGTTCATGGTAACCTGCTCTTTTCATCTCAGTAGATTTATACAATACAGTCTAGGGTTTTATCGAAAGCAGCTTAAATGTTATTTGTAGATGCTATGTAGGTGCAGCATTAAATTGTTGAAGCCCGACGAAGGCACTGAACGACTTAAAAAAAATTGCTACTCACTTGCACGTAAGCATTTTCTTTTGCCCATTTGGCATAAAATTTGGTAATATGAATCACCATTCAAGTAATATATGATTGGACACACACATTGTATACTCTGCGCTTCGAAGTTGCTTCTTTTCAGTATAGACTGTTTGATAAAAACTCTATCCATACAATAAATAGAGTATACTCTATCTAACTTTGGCGGAGACAATAGTTCGGTTTTATTTTATGATCATTAACTACAGCGTTTATTTATGGCCGTTTTCAATGTAAACTCAGCGAGACGTGCTTTTGATTGCTAACTTTGTTTGTGGTGGTCTGAGGAGACCAGTTGTCCCTTTGCCGACCACTACACTGTTGCAGCTCCTTTGTCTCACTGCAGTCACATGATGCTAGGTTTCTATGAGGCTTGTGGGCTATAGCATATACCTCCAATGATGGAGCTCAACATTTGATAACCGAAACAATTCTATATCTTGTCTAACAGATAATTTGGAAAACTGCTCCACTAAAATTGTCGTTTAAAATGAACACATTTCTAACGCTTTATAATTGTGCTTGTTTGGTTTGAAAGCTTATGATATTTTTGGATTTGCACTTTACTTAACAATCCTAGTTTCACGGTCTTCATACAGTACATTTGAAGCAGCAGGTCACCGACATCTGTGATGAATGTCAGAAGTGAATGTTTCAGGGCACTACCTCTAGGTGGCATCTGTGGGTCCAGGATAGAGAAGGGTCTGGTGTCTAATAACACTTGCCCCTTTGTCAAGGTCCTGCCTGAAGAACTACAGAGTGCCCTAACACTAATACTAGTCACCATGTTGTAGGGACAGCAATGAGGAAAATGGTTCAAAATAGTCCGGAAGGCTAATCCATGGTGGCCATCTTCAGATTCTTTTTTCCGCCGTTGGGTCTGGAAGCAAGACTGGAAGCCCCAAAGGAAGTTTCGAATTTTCCCCAAAAACTTTGAAAAAGAAGAAGGTTCCCGAAGAAATATCATCGTTCATTGATGTTGTAACCGAAGGCAGGACCACTCCGGTCCACAAATGGCGAGGTAGGGGCCATGGAGAATACCCCCTTCATGTTCTGCCAAAAGTGCCACCACAAGTACGCTCAACGCGACCCGCATGACGTCTGCAACCTCTGCCTGCCCGAAGACCACCAGGACAAGGAGTGTGAGGCCTGCGCAGTGTTCCTGCAGAAGACACTAAGGACACGCCGAAATCAAAGACAGGCTCACTACACCACAATGTCGCAGACAAGGAAGAAAACCTCCCTGAGAGACCTGGGTTAGCAACGGGGAAGAACCTGGAACACCAGCAGAGTCGACGCACAAGGGATCGGACGTCGAGGTCCTAGAGGGAGACTTTGAAAAAATCCACACGGAGAAGAAGGCGAAGGATCTGAAAAAGAAGACTGAGAGGAAAGATGCCATAAAGATCCGTCGGAACCGAAGGGCCAAGGACATAAGGGCGCACAAGGCTGCCCCATCGCGAGCAAAAAAGGCGATTAAAAGTCATCCGCGGTTGAAAGATCCCCACGGAACCCAACAGTAGGGTACCGAGTAGGGACAATCGCCGAAGACGCTGAAACAAAGGGTCGACCCTGAACCCGCAAAGAAGGGCACTACACTGATGAAGACTAACGTCGACATCTGGAAGAAAAGAAAATCTCCGGTCACCGACTCCAAGAGAGCCTTTGAGGTCAAAAAGAAGATTCGAGCAGGAAATGGCAGCTCTTCTACAAAAGAAGGGCTTCGATGCCTCACTGAAGATTGTCAAATCCCAAAGACACCGGCTGCCGAAGCAGAGAACATTGACGCCAAAGAGGCAGAAGACGCAGAAGGAGAAGAAGTTATATTGGACTCCCCTCCAACACCAGAACCTCCAGGCGAAGAACCCGAGGAATATGGAGACATATCTGAAGAGGAGGAAAACTCGGAGCATTTTGAGGATGAGTGGAACGACCTCGACACAGAGAGCCCAGAAAAGAGATTTGCAGTTACCCTTTGAAAGCTTCACCTCCAGATGACATTGCTTTCTATAATTAAATTATTAGAAGGGCAGCAAATCAATTTAGTGTACCCTTAGAGGAAGAAAAAGGGGACACATGCTTCTTGCTAGAAACCCTGGCACCAGCAACAAAAGGAACACAATACCTTTCAATGCTACCCAGTATTCTGGACGACACAAAAAAGCATTCAGGGACCCAGCCTCAAGCAAAGGGGTAACTAAAAAGTGGACAAAAAGTATAAACCCTCCTCAAAGGACCCTAAATATATTCAGGGAAGTACAGTACCTAACTTAATTATTGTCACCACTGCTAAGAGGAGAGCACAGTCTCCAACACCGGGCCTCCACCAGAAAAAGAAAGTAAGAGAAGGGATATAGTGAGGAGAAGGATGGAAAAGAAGGTTGCTACACAGTGGCGTATTGCCAACTCAAATGATCTACTGAATAGATATGGCCACCAACAGTGGGATGACATAGAGGAGTTGTTGAACAAAGTCCCTGAGGAGGACAAAGAGGGCAAAATCTATTCTGCAGGAGGGGAAAAATGTGGCAAACACCTGTCTAAAGTCCTCTTTAGATGCAGCGGACATTGCTAGTAGGCAGATGTGCACAGGAACCATCCTAAAAAGACATGCGTGGCTCAGAATCTCAGGCTTTAAACAGGAAGTTCAGCCCTCCATCATTAACAGACCATTCAATGGAGACGCTTTATTTGGCAAAGAGTTTAATGAATCCCTCCAACAAATTAAGGGCAACAAAACAGTAAGGGCAAAGGGGCCTGGCAACAAAGAGGTTCAATTGAAAGAGTGGCATTTAACAATAGGAAGCCCACAGGTTGGGGCTCCTATGGCCAAGGACAACCTATGGCACAACAAACTCAAAGGCAGAACCCAGGTAAACAAATGGGTCAACAGTCAAGCTACCAAGGTTGGCAGCAACTACAGAAGCAGCCCTTTCAAGGAAGAGGCAATGGCTGCGGAAGAGGCCAATTCTGTAGAGGGAGAGGAAATGGCTCTAACTGACTCAATCACAAAAAGGAACCCACACAACACCAGTGGGGGGAAAGATATCCTTATTCCACAGACAAAGCGAAAGGATAACAACAGACTATTGGATTTTAAATTTGGTAAAATACGGGTATTGCTTAGAGCTAACAGAAGTACCACCTGCAAACCAGCCAAAAGAAAGAATGTATGAGATCAGAACAAACCCTTCTAAACGCAGCGATCAAGGAACTATGCCTAAGACGTGCAATAGAAAAAGTACGAATACAAGAATGGTTCACAGAAAACTACTCCCCCATACTTCCTAGTACCCAAACAGGATCGAACTCTAAGACCAATAATGAACTTATTCATCAACCTGTTCATATTAACACAAAGTTTCAAAATGTGTACCCTCCAAGAAATAATACCACAAATTGAAAAGGGGGATTACTTGGCAACAATAAACCTCAATGATGCCTACTTTCATATCCCCATGAACAAATGTCTGTTTACAGAGATAGGGTGGTTTTCAGAACAAACACCAATTTCTTTCCAAAGGTGTTTTGACCGTTTCATGTCCGCCAGACTGAGTTGCCCCCCTTCTTCCTGCATCCATTCTCCTGTAGAGGACATTATTATTATATTATTATTATATGAAATTTGTAATGCGCTCAGCTTACCCGGGGGCATCCCGGCGCAACAGACCAAAGAAGGAGGAACTCGAAGCTCACTACTGTGGAAACAAGTAGGTTTTAAGAAGTTTCCTAAATACTAGGATCTTGTGCTCTGAGCGAATCTTAAGGGGCAGAGAATTCCACAGAGATGCCACCTGAACCGAGAAGCGCCTGCCCCCAGTCCGAGCTCTTCTGACTCTCGCAGATTGCAAAAGATGTTGCTGGTCTGAGCGCAAAAGGCGGGGAGGTTTATAAGGACGGGCCATATTCAAAAGGATGGGGGGGCCTTTGCCATGGAGAATTTTATGGGCCGTACACAACGCCTTGAATTTCACCCGCTCCTTAACAGGGAGCCAGTGAAGTGCTTTCAGGGCTGGGGCAGCAGACTGCCTTCTAGGGATCTCCATCAAAACTCTGGCAGCTGCATTTTGCACCTGTTGGAGGGTTTTAAAGGTGGCTTCAGGGGCACCAAGAAACAGGGCATTACCAAAGTCAAGCCTAGAAAGGATTAAGCCACGCATCAAAAGCTTCTTAGCTGGATCCGGAAGCAGTGGGAGAACCTTTCGGGCTGACTTCAGTAGACCGAAGCAAACCCCCGCAGTCTTTCTGGCGTGGGTCCTAAAGGACAGATCTTCCTCCAACCATACTCCCAAGGACTTGATCTCCTTTTTGGGAGATGGGGGGTCGCCAAGAGACCGGGGCCAACAGCTGGTAATGATGGAGGAACTGGTGTTGCCCAAGAGCATCAACTCAGTTTTTCCTCCATTGAGCTTCAGAGCTGAGTTGGACATCCATTGATAGACATTAACCAGGCAGTCATGCAACAAGTTGGGTTGTTCCGCCAGCTGAGTGAGGCCCACCACCAGCTGAGTATCATCAGCATAGCTGATGATCTTCAGCCCCGAGGGGGCTACCACTCTTTCAAGTGGAGTCATATATGCATTGAACAAAGTAGGGCTCAACGATGAGCCCTGAGGGACTCCACATTGAAGAGGGAATAGGGAAGACTGTTCTGCCCCTTCCCAGACTTGGTAGAAACGGTTGGAGAGAAAAGATCCCAACCATTTCAGGGCCGTCCCTGAGACACCTACCTCTGACAGGCGTTGGAGGAGCACCTGATGACTCACGGTGTCAAAGGCAGCACTCAAGTCCAGGAGGATCACTGCCACTGATCCTCCAGCATCAAGAGTGCTCCTTGCTTCCTCCACTACCGCCAGCAGGGCTGTGTCCGTTCCTTGGCCGGGACGGAAACCAGTCTGGGAGTCTCCCAACAGGTGGTTGGACTCAAGATAGTGAGAGAGCTGACGGTTAACCAGCTTCTCTGCGATTTTAGAAAACCCCGGCAGAAGCGAAATAGGCCTGAAGTTGGTCAGATTGGCGGGATCCAAGCCTGGTTTTTTTAATAGGGCTTTTACTACTGCCTTTTTCCATCTCTGAGGGACTATACCATGAGAGAGAGAGAGGTTGACAAGGTCAGTAAGAGGAGCTGACAGAGTATTAGCCACAAGTTTAAGATGTTTCATAGGCACTGGGTCACTCGGAGATCCACTCTTCATCTCCACCAAGACCTTTGTAACCTCCTCCTCCGAGAAGGGGCCAAAAGAGACAAGTTCGGTCGGGCAGATTATAGGACCAGTAGTCGGCTCAGAGATTTGAGGCATAGCGGGCAAAGAGGATAGGATTGTATCTATTTTGGAATGGAAGAAACTAGCCAGTTCTTCACATTTATCTTTAGGATTGACGTGTACGACTGGTGGGACTGGGGCATTGAGGAGTTCTTTAAAAATTTTAAAGGATTCTCTTGGAGAGTTACTTGCCCTCTCAATCTTATCGCTAAAGAAAATCTTTTTGACATCTTTCAGTGCACTTTTGTATTTTCTCATCTCTCTTTTATAATTAGCCCGGCTTTCTTCCGTCTGCTCTCTCCTCCAGGCACGTTCAAGCCTTTTGCAGGAAGTTCTGCAACTCCTGAGTTCCGGAGTATACCAGGGGGCAGAGGCAGTTCTTCTCTCCCTGATAAGCCTCCTTTTTTTAGGAATCAGTCGATCCAGAGAGTTAGTAAGCCAATTAGTTAGATGTTGATCAGCAATATTGGGGTCATCTACCGGGTCAGGGCGAGTTATCGCTAGCTCTTCAACCCAACTTTCAACCGGCAGCTTCGACCAGAGACGTTCCATAGTGTATTGTCTAGGCACGGGATCTCCCCGGTTCTTCAACAACCAGCTGAAAGGAATAAGGTGGTGATCCGTCCAGGGAAGGGCCAACATCTGGAGGGCTTGCAGGTTGGCAGTGTTAGCAAAAACAGCGTCAAGCTGATGACCTCTGTTATGAGTGGCTCCCAGATGAGCGAGGTGAAGATCGAGAGCATCAAATGAGCTCAATAAATCTCTTGCCACCACGTCATTGGGGTCATCAAAGTGAAGATTAAAATCCCCCAGAAGTACAAAGTTGCCTGAGGCAGCGGCTAATGGAATGATGGCCTCAATAATAGAGTCCACAAAATTCCCCAGCGCAGCAGGAGGGCGATATAAAAGGAGGCCGGAGATGGAAACGGAGGAAGATATGCCAAGGGAGAAATGACAACTTTCAGTGTTGGTAATACCGCAGTCTGCAGCTTTGCACACGAAAGTGTCTCTATAAACGATGGCCACTCCACCTCCTCTCCCATCCGGCCTATCCAGATGGAAAATGAGGTAACCCGGTGGGAGAGCATGGACAATATCGGGACCTGAACAGGCGGTCAACCACGTTTCCGTTAGGAATAATACATCTAGACAGTGGTCCAAAAGGAGGGAGTGTATTTCTATTGCGTGACAGGGCAATGATCTGCAATTCAGCAGAGCCATAGTGAGTATGTTTAAAGCCACACAGTTATTAGACACAGGACACCCGAGACAGTGTTTAAAGGCAGTACCCTCAACCCACTTATAATGGCAACTAGGAAGTTTAGTCGGGCGAAGCGAGAGCAGAGAGTCTCGTGAATACCTGAGCGGAGGGGCCAGATGTCTGGATGGATTGAGCAGAGTGGTGTGCCCTAGGCCCGTCTGGGCCCGGACGGGCACAGACGGGCTTGACTCTGGCGAAACTCCGGCGATATTCCGGCATCCCCACTGCGCGTCTCCGCTGCGCGTGGACATGGCAGCTTTTAAGCCCTAGTCGCCTCCAAGAGAGAGGACTAGCGCGTGCACCCTCTTCCCCAACCAAAGATGTCCGCCAAAGCAACAACAAAGGCGAGGGGCCGGCAAAAATACATACCTAAGATGTTAAAAGGGCAGTTGTGAGCCAAATCCATCCGTAAAACATTGTTAAATGTATACAGACTTTTTATGCTAAGGCAAAGCATACACTGCTTGTACCACCTAAAGGGCATTCCACACGTAAGAAAGGAGCCTCAAGCTTTTTTTGGAAAATATTCCTTTAGGGGACATCTGTAGAGCTGTTACATGTTCACCAAACTTTAATGTGCAGATAATCCAAAACCGCCGCCAGGCTTTAGTTGGCATGTATTAAGAACTTTATGTAAAAAATCTAGATGATCTTCCCGCTAGCCACTGGTTGCTATGAAAAGGGTGGGAGATAATTTGCAGTCCATATGGAGCATGTGTATCTACACCCATACATACCATGAAGAGAAAATACTGCTTAGCCTGTAATCATCTTTTTGTAGCATGCAGGGCTGTATATTCACATGTGTTTACCTACCTTGAAGTCAGCAGTGACTGCAAATGTTTTCAACACTATTGCATTTCACAATGCACAGTACTAACTACTTGTCTAAAATAAATCTAAGGATAAGTCTTTGTCATGGTGCAGTGTAGACTAAGAGTAGGCACAGGTCTTGTGACTCAAACAACTTAAATGAAAAACAACTTGCCAGTGTCTGGTGGCAGGAGTATGCAGAGCATGTGAATCTGCAGCAGGGCACGCATGCTGCAAACAGATGTTGCAAGGGAAGTAACTTTTTTTTTTCCTTCTGTCATGGCCGTAAAAATAAATGTGGCCTAATATCACAAAGGCTTTTTAGAAAAACTGTCTTAATAAAAAATGTTCACATATTTATTGCTACAGTGTTTGGGTCAAATTCCTTGTGCTTACTGCAACGCAGTGATAATGACGACAGAAAAATACTGTATGAGGCCTGTTCAATGTGATTTTACTTTACTGCACACATTTAAAGCCTGAAATCCTGAAATTTGGTATTTTTATAAACTCATATGGAAAAAAGGTATAAACCATATATGTAGATGTGCGCAGTGGTCTGGTCTTTCTGTTACTGTTGTTAAAAAAGGTCAGGGGCATTTTGAACCACTCAAGGCTTCGCCTCTCCCAAGTCATGTCCTCTCCACACTCTGTGTGGTATTAAACAGCATATTACATTTTTTGTATCTTAATGTATAGCACTACCATTGCAGCATCACCTATAAAAGTAACTTTCTAGCTTAAAGGTTATCAAGTCTTACTATTTTTTCTGTGACTGTAGGTGTTCCTGTCCATTAAAGGCATCTACTACCAGGCTGAGGTGCTGGGACAGATGGTTACTTGGATTACACCATATGCTTTTGCGCACAATGTAAGTAGAACAGATCAATCTAACACTCCAACACATCAATCGGCTCCTAAAGGGTTGTGCTACTTCATATGCAAATAAGTGCATATTTCCTGAAACTCCCTTACCATCTCCCTGAAATTGTTGCTCCCCCTTGCGCTGATTACCTATCTTAATCAGTGCATCTTGAAAAATGCAGTATATTGGGGTTCTGTGTCTCCCACTTGCAGCTTTGTTTTCAAATGGGGCATTTAATTTTTTTACTTCAAGGAACATTTCTTTCATCTACTAAGTAAGTACAACACCCTTTGTCCTCCCATAAATTCATCTCCAACACTCTGAGGGCATAGTCGATCCCCAAAATGAAGTGATGATGGTTTTCCTGCCCCTGTGGCCCATCAGGGGTTTCCAAGGTAGCAGCATGATACTGTTAAAACCTGGGCTGTATCAGTCACATGGTGCTGATTGCTATGCTAGGGATTCCTCTGGCCCTGCTGAGAGAAGGATGAAACCAAGATCATCAAGGTTTAGTGGGACACAGAAAACACCTTATGCCCATTGCAGCTGCGCCATAGCAACATTAAGGATTGTACTACCAGTCAAGGAGTGGAGGTACAGCACCAGCTGCAACATGAGGGCAGAATGGCATATAGAAGCGAGAGCTGGATAGAGAACGATATCATAACACGTCTGATGCATTCCTTTGATGTGACAGTAATAAGAAGCTTTTTGGACCTATCTACATAGTTGCTCGATAGCGTAAATACCAGCTGCATATTATTGACAATATTCTAAACTCCACACTCCATTAACCAGCAATTCTGTAGTGAGTTTAGATGCATATTAAAGAGTCACAGGCCCTCGCAGAATTTTACATGCCAAGACTAGAACTTCTGCCATTTTCTTACTCACGTTGTGATTGTTCTGGAGGAAGGAAGAAAACATTTGTCAAGGTTCCTTGGGTTCCCATAGCTGATTTCAGCCTTGGGCGCAGCTGTGCGTGAGCAGCGGTAACATGAACTAACAAATCATGCTGCTCCACACATAGTGTTCTGCAATTATTTGCCTTCAATGCAGGGTGTTATTATATCAGCTAGGCCAATGTTGGTACCCTCTGGGGCAAAACCATGGCAAACAACCCAAATAATGTCCCGCCCCCCCAACTACTCCCCCAGCTATGTGGTCCTAACTTTGGGACGTCAGCTGTAACAAGCAGATAAGCAGATTACCCATTGGTTATTGCTAGATAGATCTCAAAGATCCAGCAAGGGTATTTCAGTGAAGGTAGAAGCCATGCATATTTTGAAGCGGGTAGGATAACCTTGAGGCCCAGCGATGAGTTGTTTCCTTTTCCCAGTGCTTAAAGGTGCACATTTTCACCTGGGACTAAGACTCCCCGTTACAATTAGCAGGGTTGCTATAAATACTGCACCTCTTTGTAATAGCATAAACTGTGTTCAATTTCTTAACTTCTAAGGTCAGTCACCTTTTAGCCACCCAGAATGGACACCAATCTGTCCCATATTCTGCTTCATGGAGGTATCCAGGCCAGAGAAGGCAGATCTTTCACCAAATGTTTGTGACTTACAGTTTTAGAAAATTGTGCATTTCTATGCACATCTCAACAGCCGCATGGACTGCCTGTTGTAGTTTTGGAAAGTACTCTACTTCTGTACAAAACTTTCCTAATGCTAGTTGTTGTGCTCTCTTAACCTGTAACAAGACTGATTTGCATATGGCTGGGTCCAAACTGGAATTGCATGGTGAGCAAAACAACGATGGAATTAGGACCAGATCTCTGTACTGGGGTGAAAATATAACATTGTTCTGCATTCTGTCCATCAATTGTTCTTTTTCTTCTCTTAACCTGTATAGCACATTCTAAAACGTCTCCTGCACCAACAGATATTGTAAATGATCCTATTGTAATTAATTGGAAGCCACAGTTAGATGCTGGATCTGAATGATGTCTTGAAGCCTGTTCCAGTAATGTAAATGATATGCAATATAAAATCTTCATACCTGCTTTGCATACCCATTGATGGTATATTTTGTTCCCAATCATATGCTTTTCCAGTCTGTGAACATTTTTCCTTCTGAACAGACCTCTCTCTATGTAGGTTCTCTGTTCTGGGTATGCATCTCTTTGAGAACTTTTCTGTCTACTTTAAAAGAACCCAAGTTTCTGATGCTCTTTCTCATACTTTTTCAGCATCCAACCGATGTGGACTACAGGGTCATGGCAACCTTCACGGAATTCTATACAACGCTGTTGGGATTTGTAAATTTTCGTCTGTATCAAACACTAAATCTTCATTACCCTCCAAAGGTTAGGTTTTTTTCCAGATCTCTGCCAAGCCACATGATATTTGCCTGCCCCTTTTAGGCTCTGCCTGCCTGGGACTGTAACTCTCTTTATTGCTGTATGTCTTTTGCACCGCACATTGGCTGCTACTTGCCTGTAAGTTTCCCAAGCATCTGCATATCTGTATAACTCAATCTCGATTTATGGCTTCCCTTTTGTCCTACCACACCGGCTTCCCTGCACCCACGACGACTGCTTGCTTATGCCTGTCTGCCCCTTTCCGTCACCTACTGTCTTTTCAGCATTTTCTGCTTGCCACTACCCCACAATAATTGTGCTTATCTCTTGCCCATTAGCTCCTATCTTTTTGAAACATGCAGATCTTGTGTCCTATCTTCCTTCCTGCCTTGCCTTCTCTTTCTCCCCTCATTTTGAAGCACCCTCTTCTTGCTGCTTATTTTGTCCCCATAACTCTTCCCCCTCCGACCCCCCACTCTCCATCACTTTCTTACCCTCTCTTCACTGTATCCCTCTGCTTTCTGTAGCTGGAAGGACAATCTGAAGACAACCCCAAATCCGATGAAGGAAATTACGCCATGGATTCAGAGGCTTACCTGGAGGTTAGTGAAAAATACATACTTGCTGTTGATGTGAGTAGCCAGATTGTACCTCTTTCTACCCCCCGCCCTCTTTCTACCCCTCCAATTAATGTATGACATACCTCAACAGTGAGCATGCTGTACTAAAACGGCATGCTGACCATTCACCGCAGGACGCACTGCATGTTTTGTGCCTGTCCCGTGGTGAAAACCCCTCCTACTCAATTAATCCTCTTCATTCTTATTTTTGGTGGGGGGTGGGAGGGGCATTTCTTTGATTTAAGAGGAGAGCACAACCGTCACCATTTCTTTGGTTGTGGGGGGCACCACCCAGAAGTGCAGCCCACCTTATTTTTTCCTTTAATTCTATTCCTTCTACCCCTCATTCTCTCGCTTTCACCCCTGCCACACCCCCAACCCCCAAAAAAGCTGTTCCCCAGCTTTTTTTCTGCCTGCATCTGCCACAGTGTGGAATCCAGCCATGCTGTGCAGGCAGTGAAGGGATCTGCGGCTTGGTGTGCATGGTGAAAGGAATGCACACTAAGGAAACCAATTTCATTTGAAACAGTGTGTAGGGTGGTGCAAGAGCCATGTGGAAGGCCAGAAGGAGGGAAAAGGATGGTGGTGAAAAGTGAGGGAGACCGAGCATGGGGTATGGCGAGAGAAACACTATCTTTGTCTCTAAGGTGTAAACCCATGTTGTGAGAAGATGGCTGTGGCAAGGAATGGATTAATTCAAAATATATATATATATATATATATATATATATATATATATATATATATATATATATTCTTCACACGCCGGTTCCTGTTTTCCCAGCCACTGCGAGCGCTCAATGTGGGTGCGTTTCCCTACGGCGGAACCTCGCCGTTCAATATAGCACACTCTTCCGATTTCACGAAAGTAATGGGCGCACACTCGCTGCCTTTCCACAATTGTTTTAATCAATTTTTACAGCTTGGAAACAAACAAACCGATCAACGCGTTTCAGTGCTCCTGGCACCTTGCTCACGATCGCCACCTGTCAGCCCCTAGTAGATCGTGAGCAAGGTGCCAGGAGCACTGAAACGCGTTGATCGGTTTGTTTGTTTCCAAGCTGTAAAAATTGATTAAAACAATTGTGGAAAGGCAGCGAGTGTGCGCCCATTACTTTCGTGAAATCGGAAGAGTGTGCTATATATATTCTTTTCAAAAATCACCTCGATTGGAAATGATAGCCCGTACACCTCTTCTGTGCAATAAATGATAGATTTAATGGCAATTGTTATTGCCATTAAATCTATCATTTATTGCACAGAAGAGGTGTCCGGGCTATCACTTCCAATCGAGGTGATTTTTGAAAAGAATTTATTGGGACCGCTGGTGCCCGGCTCGGACCGCCCGCCGACAGTGCTTCTCCACTACCAGCACTCGTGGAAAGGATATATACATATATATCTATCAACCAAATAGAAATGCACTCGCGGGGGGGGGGTTCAATCCAAGTCGGACTTATTTGCACAAAAGATCAAAGAATAGACTCGTTTCGGCGGTACGCCTTCGTCAGTCATATATATATATATATATATTTATCTCCTGTAGTCTTTCTAAGTCTTCAAGTTTTATATCTGTGCAGAAACTGTCCGCACTCAGTGCCAGCCTGTCCCGAGTCATGGTGCCAAGTACTGAAGATGACGTGGAAGTAGATGAGTTTCCTGCTGATATGGTGAGGAATTGTTGTTGGTTTCGAACTTTAACTGCCTCACCTAGAAATTATGCCTGATTGCTGTAGTGGTCCTCCAATGTGATTGTCTTTTGATTTGAAATAGTCTGTGATTAGTGTTTGGGTGTTATTACAGAAGTTGCTCAGTGTGTACTTTCTCCAGACTTTCTCTTCTTTGCAATTGTCTTCAACCTTTGCTGCTATCACTCACTCTTTAATATTTTGC
The DNA here is from genome assembly GCF_964263255.1 of Lissotriton vulgaris. Taxonomy (NCBI): domain Eukaryota; kingdom Metazoa; phylum Chordata; class Amphibia; order Caudata; family Salamandridae; genus Lissotriton; species Lissotriton vulgaris. The sequence continues at coordinate 259,520,165 of NC_141699.1, forward strand.
TTCATGTTTGTCCAAGTAATGTTTCTCAACTAGTAATGTTCTGCAGTTGTTACCTGTGAGAAGGTGGCTCTATACTGGACAATAAGGCAGTACAGTGTGTATAGAGTCCACAAACCACCAAGGTTTAACAGAGGTTAAAGTCAGAACTGACCTTACTCTCCAAAGTGGTAGCTTGGTCGAGCAGTAAGGCCGTACCAGAGGGCAGTGTAAAGCATTTGTTGTACACACTCAGCAAAAGGTTTCACACACTCAAGAACTGAAGTCCAGGCCAATTGTTATTATATCTTTAGATATAGTTGTTTTATATTTTGAACCAACAGTTATAAAAATATACTTTTTGAGATACGAGTACTCTCAGGTAAATACTTTGCAGAGGAGCAATAAGTTTGTACACACAATAATCACAGGTTAGCTAATAGCAATACAGTTCTGAAACACACGCTAGCATTGAGCTCAATGGGTTGTCATAGGAAAGTGCAGTTGATTACTTTAGTGATTACTTTGATAGTTCCAGGACTAGATCTTGGATTCAGTCCTGGGACCTAAGCTGTAACCAGATTATCAAAAACGTTTTAGTTACAGTGATGATTTTTCCTGAATATAAAGCTGTTTCAACAGCTCACACTTAAAAACTTTTCGAGGTGATTCTCACAATGTTATTCAATGGGAGGAAATTCAGGTTACAGGTGAAGTACGATCGCGTTACTTTTGTAACCCAGCACTAGTCTCCTAGGGCCAGCACTGGGGGCTTAATTAAAAACAGGTAGGTTATTGCGTTTCAGTATGTCATACGTTTTTTAACGAATATTTTCAGTTTTCAAAAGTAGACCCTTAGAAGAAATTTCATAGAAAAACAGACAATGGGTTCCTATGGAGAAAATACAGGTTACTAGTAACCCAGCTAGGGATTACTTTTGCGGTTCAGTACTGGGCTGAAAGGTACAGTACTGGCTTCTCTCCTGATCACAGGTGAGTATTTTCGAATTTGGACTTTGGCTGATTTTATAGGAATATTTTCAGTTTTCAAAACTTCACACTTTAAGAAAATTTTCGAGTCAAAAATGGGTCCATGTTATCCAATGGCAGGTAAGTGGATTACCGGTTTCCAGGTGAGTACTTGGTTGGTGAAGTTAGGGTTCTGGGCATAGACTCGGGGGTCCCCCAGGGTCAGGTGAGTACAGTTAGTTCAGTCCCAGCGGCTCCGGGGCGGCCGGGTGCAGAGGTAGGCCCAATGTTATCCAATGAGGGAACGGGGGGCCTTCGCTGGCTAGCAGGCCACGCGGCTCTGGGCTCCTGGTCACTTGGTCTGGGCAAGGGGGTAAATATGATAGGGCAAAGAGGTCACAGCCAGCTGCACTCGGGCGGCTGGGTGCAGGATGCTTTTGAACCGTCGGGCGCTCAATATTATCCAATGAGGATCTTGAAAAAGGAACAAAGGCTGCAAGCTCGTGGACGGTGACTCTCCAGGGGCGATCAGCACTTCGAGAGGTAAGTTGGGATGTTGGAGCACAGGTAGGTACCCCAAAGGGAGGCACAGGGGGCTGTAGGGTGCCGGGTGCAGGGGTGTCTTTGGGTGCAGGGGTGTCTTTGGGTGTCAGAAAAGCTTACCCTCGGCTGGTCGCGGTTGGGGTGGCCCCTGGTTCGGAGTCTGCAGGCGTCGGCTGGTTCGTCGAGGAGGGTCTTTGGGCACTGGACTTCGGGTCCCAGTCGCCGGGGGGACGTCCTCCTGGTATTGGTTTGGGTTGGCTCGGCCCGGGCTCGGCTGATGAAGAGTGGGCTGGTCCGAAGCTTCCTGGTGGGCACCAGGTGGGTTGTTGCAACGGAGCCTCTGCTGATGGGAGTCCCAATCGTCGAGAGGGTCAAGGCAGGCAGGTCCTCTGGGTGTCCCAAGTTTGCTGTCCGCGGAGGTCGCTGGGTTTAGGCAGGAGCAGGTTCCAGGATCAACAGGCCGGTAGGGCTGGGGCCAAGTCAGTTGTTGTTGTCCTGTTGTTAGCAGCTGCACGGCGGGTCTTCTTGATCTTCTTCTTTCTTCTTTTTGATATTGGGATCTAAGGAACGAAGGTTCAGGGAGCCCCTAAATACTGAATTTAGGGGCGGTACAGGTAGGGCAAGGGCAGGGACCAATGGGTCCCTGTCCTGGGATGAGTACACCCCCTAGCCTACTCCTCTTCTGTGGGAGGGGGGCAGGAGCCTAGCTGGGATTGGCAGGACTCCCAATCTACAAGATGGCCGGGGTCGTGCTTCACCTCGCCTACTCCACCTGAGAGGTGGAGTTGGCACAGGCTGGCACACCCCCCTTCCTGATATAGTTTTTCCCGCCAGTCTTCCCGCCAGGGTGGGGGTAGCCCTGTTGGGGGGCTGGTTGCTGGGTACAGCAAATGGTCTGGAGAAGCTCTCGGAGGCGGTATGCCTTTGAAGCTTCCCCCCTGTCCATCCTGGGTGAGGAGACATATCACCTCGCCCAGCATGTGCATTGTTGCAGGCCCAGGAGAGCGGGGGGCTCTCCACCCAGGGTCCAGCAACATGTCTGCTGTGTGGCAGCCTCTGCAGCCTCTCAGCCCAGACGTGGATCGTAGGTTCGAGTTTTGGGGGGCATCTCTAAGATGCCCTCTTGTGCATTTTACATTAAATCCTACACTGGCATCAGTGCAGGTTTAATGTGCTGAGAAGTTTGATACCAAACTTGTCAGTCTTCAGTGTAGCCATTATGGTGCTGTGCAGTTCGTAATGACGATCTCCCAGCACCATATACTCTTAAATGGCACAACTGCACTTACAGTGCCCAGGAATGGCCCTGGGTACTGTAGGGGCACAGGGCGCGTGCCCCGGTGCCCTCACCTCTGGCATAGGGCACCCAGCTAGAGGGGTGACTGAAGTATGCCAGTGCAGTGGGTTCTGTGGACATGGCACATGGGGATGTGTGCCATGTCGAATCTTGCTTTAGTTCTGTACTTAGGCACTCAGCCTGCAAAGGCAGTGTGTGGGTGTCAGGGTACAGGGCCCCTGAGGGTGGCACAATAAGTGCTGCAGCCCTCAGAGGTCTTCTCTGGTCGCCATGCCCTGGGTACCTAGGGTACCATTTACTAGGGGCTGACAGGTGGCCAGAGATGCCAATTGGGTGTTTTTGTTTTAGCATAGCTTTTCTTTGTAGGGAAGGAACACAGGCCCTGGGTACCTGGTTGGCAGGGACCCAGGGCACACTTAGTCAAAGTACATCAGCAGTTCAAAAAAAAGTGGGGGCATACCAAGGCAAGAAAGATGGCACTTTCTCACATTACCACATATATTCTAATTGTACTGTCCATTTACATTGGGATACACTACTATGCGTTGCAAAACCCTAGGAGTAAAGGTCCACCAACTAAAGTATTCCGCTGATATTCACCAAAAGCTCTTTTGTTGAAATTTGTGGGTAGGTCAGTTGTCATTTGGTTACAATTTGCTGCCATGAAAGGACTTAGAATGTGTCTGTACTTTTTTTTTATTACACTTTTAAATTAGGTAAAGGCAATTTAACCACGGTTATAGTTCTGGTCAGTATTGGGTTGTGTGACATTTTTACATACATACTGTGTCTGTACTTTTACTGCTCTGCATAGAATCACTCATCTCTTGACTTGTGCTGCACTGTATAGCTGTCCTTCATGTGTACAAGGTCTCTGTTTTTATGCTACTGTCTAAGTAATATTGCCTTGCTTACCAATAACTACAGATGCACCATTCATGGCCATTCACATTTGTGTTACAATTTGTTTATTTGTGTAGGAGAACCCTGAGCAAAAAGAGGAACGCCAAAAGGAGCAGCAGGAATTGGAGCAGCAGCAGAAGCTCTTTGAGGGCCTTAAGTTCTTTTTGAACCGAGAAGTTCCCCGTGAGCCTCTTGCTTTTGTCATAAGGTGAGAAGTGTTGGCACATATGTTAAATAGAAAAGATACCCTTATGCAAAGAGAAAGTGGATTTGACGAACCCACTCCAGGTTTGTGTCTGAGCCAGTAAGGTCAGAGGTCATAAAGCTGGCACTTCCAACAGTCACGAGAGAGAGAGAGAGAGGCTTGTGCAGGGAGATGAGGCAGCAGAGCATGGGATCTTCGTTATAGTGTGGCTGGAACAGGATCTTTATATGTTTATAATATGCCTCCGTTGTTGGGAGGGATCGTAATATTGGTTTTGTGCTGCCCTCCTTTGGCCAGGAGGGGAATTTTCGTTTGAGTTTTATGTATCCCAATTATTTATATGTGGAATTCTGCCTTTCGAGTTAGTGCACATTCCTTAGACTTGCAGGGTGTGGAGGGAGCTTAGTGTATGGCTTCTTTCTTTGAGGGAGAGCAATACTATCTTGAGAGAGGGAATGCTGAGGAAGTTTTGTGAATTTCATGATCTTAACAAAAATGCTTGCTTTCATGTCACAGTATATTGTTGATAACTGATCTAAGAGGGAACTAAAGAGAGCAAGTAAGTAGAAATGATTTGACATTTACAGATTCTTCTCATTGTCAGACTTTTGCATTATGGTAGACTATAGATATATTGTATAGCAAGCCAGCGCGACTCCACAGAACATGTTACTGTTAGACCCTACACCCTTAGGGGTGTTCTAGCCCCCCACCCCCCCCCCCCAACATTTTGCCTTACTTCTCCATATTTGTCTGATCTCTTTTTTGGTAGCCTTAGAAGGGCTCTATGCTCTTAACCACTGCTAACCAGTGCTAAAGTGCATGTGCTAACACCTTAAAACATGGTAACATTGGCCTATCCCCAATCAGCTTCTTTAATTTACTTAATTCACTTCGAAGTCACTAGTACAGTGGTACTGCATTCACACATGGCTTGTTAATTAAATGCTACCAAAGGGCGTTCAGCATTGATTGTGCCACTCACTTAAGTAGCGCTTTACACATGAATCAAGCCTGACTTTGCAACCTGTGTGCGCAGTTTTAAACTGACATTTACACCTGACAAAAACCTTTTGCCATGCTTAAGCCTGCCTTTTTACTACATACAAGTCACCCCTAGGGTCGGCCCAAACCGCCCACAGTAATGTGCAGTGTATGTAAAGAGTAGGACATGTACATCTAAGATCTACATGTCCTGGTAGTGAAACTCCTAAATTCATTTCTCACTACTGCCAGTCCTGCCTCTCCCGCAGGATAACATTGTAGTCACTTTATTACATACAGTAAGCTATAATTTCCAAATGGAAGCAGGTAACCAGTTACCTCTCTTTTGGTTAAGTTGAATTTTAAGTTATGAGTTTAAAAAAAGCTACTTTTAGAAAGTTGTCATGTTCCTGCTTTAGCCATTTAGGGCTTGCAACCTGTTTCTGGGTCACATGCCTGGGTGAATTTGGGCTTTGTGTAATCCTCTAGACAGCCACACACAGTGGAGAACTTGAGTGTGACTGCTTAGGCCATCACTGGTATGTTGGCAGGGTGGAGCTCAGCACAGCCCTACTTACACTTGAATAGGCTGTGTCGTGCCTTCAGACATAGGATTACATACCCCCATGTAGTTAGTCTGGAGCCATGGGAGGCAGGAAACGTGCACTTTAAAGGGAAATCTCTAGAAGCTTCCCCATTTCAAAGTAGACATCAGGTATACATTTTGGACCTCTGACACCAACTCTTCAGTACTCTTCTGGACCTGTTGAAGAATATGCCAGGAAGGGCTGTTGTGCTGCTGCATGGAATGCTGCCCTGGAGTACTGCATGTCCTGCTGCTACCTGGATGAGAAGGACTGGACTTGCAACCTCTGTGTGAACTTGAAGGTGATCTGCCAGCAAATCTGTGGACCCAGCAGAACTTATGCATCTGCTCTGCTGCGCAGCGCAAACTTGAGCAGGATCATCGCATCACCTCTACTGTGTGAACTTTTCCCAGCGCCAGGACTCCGCATCACATCTCTGCACCGATGCATCTCCTCTACTGCTTGGCGCTTCCTCGACACTGAACTCTGCAGCGCAAGTCCTCCGAGGATTTCGCATCACAGCCCTGTCGCTCCTCTGAACTGATGCATCATTTCGGCTGTGTGAGGCATCCTCTGAGTGGACCTCACAACGCTCCGCAACCAGGGTTATGGCACTCTTGTTTCGCGGGCATAACTTGGGCCCCTGTAGTCGGCCTGTGCTCCATCCCAGTCGACCTAAACTTGTGTCTTTGTCCCGGCCCAACATGACCAGATATCCTCAGTTGGTTCTTTTTGCTTTTATCGCTATTTCCACCTAAAGCTTTAAAATTGCATATCACTGGTTTTTCTGATTGAATTGTTGTCTTTTTTGCCTTGTTTTATTATTTAAAATGTATTTTATAATCTAGGATGAGATCCTTTTTGTGGTGTTTTCACTGTGCTAGTTTGAAGTTGTGTACAAATATTTAAACGCGTTGCCTCTAATTCAAGCCTGGTTGCTCTGTGCCAAGCTACCATAGGGTTGATCACAGGTGGATTTGGGAGTTTGCTTGTGACTTCACCCTGACCAGGATTGTGGGTCCACTTGAGTAGGGTTTCACCCCCCTCAACCAGCAATCCAATTTCTTACAGTGACTATCTATTCCTGCAGCATTGTCTGTCCAATCTTTTATGCGGTCTTCCCTCATTTGATACCTTTACCTATGGGACTGAAAGATGAAGAAGGGGGTTAATAGGATGAAGAGCTGGGGCAATGGGCTTATTGGTATACTGCCTATTGGTTTTCCTAGGTAGCCTGGTCTTTAATATGCAGTTCAGGGCTACGTTAAAAGCATCCGCAGCTCAAAGATTGGGTCATTGTACTTTGCAAAACCTGATTTGCAAGGTAGCTGCTCTAGCAATACCCCATGTTGTCTGGGCCTTTGCCCAAAAAACTCTAACTTGTGTTTCTAATGTCTCATAGCATGCATGGAGGGGACCCATTCCAGAAACCTACCCATATTGACCCAGGACGTCTGTGGCACCAATGAAACAGATGTGCATAGCCTGCGTCTTAAGGGTAGTTGGTTAGCAAAATATTTGGAGAACCGGGTTTTGAGGCATGTTTTGCCTTTTCATAGTGTACCTCCTCCCCAAACTCTTGTGTGCAACCAACCTTGCATGTGCAGAGCATGTCCCCCCAACAGTTGGCATCAATGCCTCTCCTGGTAAGTCTTCAATGGCCATGTACTATGATAGTGTTTTGTGGTTTGTGTGTTTATTCATCCCCTTAAAATATACTTGCAGAGCTTCGAACCCCCAAATGTTGATAAGGCTAGTTGCATGGTCATTGAGGACAGGAGAAGGTATTGGGCTCAATGATATCCCTTCAAATGAGAGTTTGGTGTACAGCTGTCAAGGTGGACGCCTATTGGGTAAATAGGCGTCCACCTTGACACAACAAAGAAGTGCGGCTAGGGGAGATGACTTGACTCGGTGCTTCTTTAGTAGCCGATAGCTGCGGGGAACAATCGGAGGTTTATCACTGAAGCACACTGGTAGTAGCAATGCCACTTTTAAGGCACCTGCAAGCCACTGCAATGAGTCTTTTGTTCGAGCCGGCGACACAACAAGTGGCCACAGAAATTGAATGAATAGTGTGCCTGAGGCTCCTGTGAAAAATAAATACCCCCTGGTTTAGCGTGTCCTTTCTCTCTCAGGGTTTAGTCTAATCTGCTTGCTACTCGCATGGAAAGAGAACTTGGTATACAGCAATGTCTTAGTTCCCTGAGCTTCAGACTATTGGTTGTATTTGATCGAGAAGAGAGATGAACGTCTGAGAAAGCACAGCAAAAACAATAGATCAGAAATTCAACTACATCTTAAATAGAAAGCAGGGATTAGATACTGATTTTTTTACGACATAGAAGGAAAAGCTAAATCTGATACTAAGAGTTGGGACATTCTTTGATAACTCATCCATCACCAGGGACATGGAAATAACTGCTTATTGCGAATGAAAAATGTACAAGCTAGTTGGAAAGGTAGTCGCTTAAAAGTGAATGCTTTTGCTCTTACAGGGAGTGATTAATAAGATGGACAGCTGGTATACACAGATGAGGCACTGGCCATTAGAATGGAGTACTTAGAGAATACTGCGTAATTTAATCCGATCCAAGTCCGTTGAAGCCTGGCTTGGGTGAGGATCCCATTCTTTAAATGTCAAGCTGTTACACTGAGGTTTTAGAACTTGTCAATATATGTTAACGATTGAAAACCCAGAGGGGAAAAATAACAAGACAAGAGTTAGCCACACCCTGATTTTCAGGGCTTGCATTTAGAGACAGGAAGGGTATCCTTTAAGGAGTAACAAAAGAAGTCCGCCTGAAACACGAATCACAAAAGTTCATTATATAAACTTTGTGACAATGAGAACTATCGTTCTATTGTCCGAGTAGTAGAAGTTTATTAAAAGGATAGTTAAGATATCCATCGTGTAACACTGCACACTTGTTTGGTTCAATAAACAAACTTAATAAAAACAAGTTGCTGTATGTTTTGAGCAATTTTGACTATATTATTTATTTATAACGTTTTATTAACGGGGTAATAATTGTTAAAGCCAACCAACCAAAATTAGTGTCGCTTCAGAGCTGTGTTTCTGATTTCTAAAATGTTGGCTTGTGGATGTGACTTGTAATTAGCACAAGTGGAGAATGAGGTCTGTGATTAGTAAATGTGGCACTAGGGAGATTATCGCAATTTGTATTTGGACCAATCTCTGGTTGTGTATTGATCTACAGAGGATCGGATTGCAAGTCTCCTCATCATTGGAGGCTGAGTCTAAAATGAACTTTATTTTGGAATTTCTATCCTTTTGGGGGTAGGGGGACATGAGATGATCATTGTGGTGTGGAGAATGCTCTTCATTTTCTCTAGATGTAGTTTGTGCCTTCATGATGTCTTGGTAATGCAAAGTGGTTACTTTCCAGTGCTTTTGTATTTATTTATTTTTTACCTTAGTTCTCTGCTGTTCCACCTTCAAAGCCACAAATGTAGCTTGCATCTCAGTATTTCAGTCTCCATTTATATCCCTTGCTTGCCACCTCTGTATGACAACCTCTGGCCCCCTTGCACTAGAATAATACTTGCCTCTGACCCTTTCTATTAGGAGTTTTGGTGGTGATGTTTCCTGGGACCAGTCAGTGTGCATCGGAGCAACATACAGTGCATCCGACCAGACTATCACTCATCATATTGTGGACCGGCCTACTATGGACAAGCAGATTATCAACAGGTGAGTGCCGTCCTTGTATAGCGGGATACCCATGCCCCTTTGTTAGTTTCTTACAGGTAATGCGTGAAGGGTTATTTTCTATATAATATCCGACTTCTGTACCTAATATGTGCCTTACTGCCTAGTTCACATAGAATCTCTTTTGCTATTTCTGTAAATCACTGATGTGGATAAATTGACTGTGGTTTGATTTGAAGGATAGAAACACTGCAGAGCCATGCCGGTAATAACATCCAATTTTTCCTGGCTGTAAAGTAGTGTCTCACGATCCACTTTATCACCCAGCTAACTGGCCGAGTTGGATCAAATAGTCTGGTGTTCCTAAGTCGAGTGAGAATAGGAAGTCTTGTGAGTCTAGTAGTGCATTTTCTTTACCCATTGTTCTAAAGCCGGACCGGAGAATATAATCTTGGAGCTTGCATGCTACTATACCTTTAATATGTTTGTCATGTAAATAGGATTTGCAGACACGCTTTTTTAAGTTGGAGTTCATATAAAAATGTGTTAATGTTTACAGGTCTGAGACTGAGCCTTTGCTCCGGGATGCATTTACCAATTTCATAAGCTGTGCATCTAATCTTGATATCAGTTGTTTTCTTCGGTCACTTACCCACAGCATGCTTAAATTAGGATTATCTTTCCTGCCACCTCTAGGACTTAGTCTTGATTCATTGTTGTAAACCAGGGAAAGTTTTGTCCCAGGAAACATTATCTGTACAGCACCGCTAGAGTGTGATTTTTAATTACATTCTTGCCTCTAAAAAGGAAACACTTTTGGACTGATGTGTGGAATATTTTTGGTTGGTTCACGTTGACTGTTTCTGCTGAAATTCTTCAGCTTTTCTTGGTTTTCACTAGTTTCCTAGTCACATTGTAGGGTTTTAGTTTCTCATCACTTTTTGATAACCTTCTTGGCCTTTACTGCATAATCATTGGACAAATCAGCGGATTTATTCAATTAAACTTGCCATATTGTGGCCCAACCTTTAGATTGTAGCTTCTACATCAGTGGTTCCCAAACTTTTGACTCCTGAGGACCCCCATTGAGTTACCAATGAAAACTGGGGACCCCCAAGCAATTTGTATGAGTTAAATTTCAAACATTAAAACAGTAATTCGAAAAAAATACACACGTGTGCACACAAAACAAATACTCAAAGTACTAAGGATTTTGGGGCCAGATGTACGACCATTTCATTTAGCTCCTCGCAATTGGAGACATATTGCGAATGGCAAATTGTGAGTCACTAAATGAAATGTACAACAGTGTGTTTAACACTGTTTGGGTTTCCCAATGGTGTCGCAAATTGTGAGGTTCATTAATATTAATGAGCCTCTCGCAATTTGCAAGCCCATTGGGAATGCCAGCCCTCCCAGCGATGGTGGCCTGCTGGGCTCTGCAGGCCACCATGTCTCGGACTGCTTTTAAATAAAGCAGTTAAAAAAAAATGCAGCCTGTTTACCATGCATTTAAAAAAAAAAAGAAAATGAAACGTTTTGTTATCATTTTCAAGGGCAGGCAGAGGTCCCTGGGACCACTGCCTGCCCTTAAAAAATAATTTTGCATGCATTTGCAAAGGGGAAGGGGTCCCCTGGGGCCCCTTTCCATTTGTGAATGCATTACCATCTACTTGAAGTAGGTGGTAATTGTGACTGTTTTGCGACCGTAAACATATGTACATGGTTTTGAGACTTGCTATTTGGAAGGGAATGCCCCTTCCAAATAGCAAGTTGCAAAGCCTATTTAGAGAGTCGCAAACAAATTGCGACTCGCGAAATGGGCTATGAACATGGCCCAATAGGTTTTCACGAACCCGTTTGCGCATATAAAAACAGATCGTACATCTGGCCCTTAGTATTTTATATTAAAGTAATAGCCCCTCTGTCACATGCATTTCATTTGTTTTATAGCATCTCCCATACCATTGTAGGATGTCAGAGTACTTTACATAACACACATATAGAGACATTGAATCATACATGTAAATCAGTGTGTATATAAAATGTTTAAAGAGTGCTTGGTCTGGAAAAGCACAATCTCAGGATTCAGAACATAACACAGTGTCTAGCATTGCCTTTAACATTAAAAAATGTATTTCCACCCAAATATATCTTTTTTGCAGAATCGGGATAATTAACCCTTTAAGCGCTGCCGTCGGCCAATGGAAGACGGTAGCGCTACCTCCCCAGTGCTGCCGTCGGCCGTCGGCCAGTGATGTCATTAGTGATGTCATTAGTGATGTCATTAGCGATGTCATTAGCGATGTCATTAGCGATGTCATTAGCGATGTCATTAGCGATGTCATTAGCGATGTCATTAGCGATGTCATTAGCGATGTCATTAGCGATGTCATTAGCGATGTCATTAGCGATGTCATTAGTGATGTCATCAGTGATGTCACTGACCATGTCATGAATGATGTAATATGTGACATGATCAGCAGTGGATTGCGGGTGCGCGATATATAGTTAGTGCAACTAACTATATATGCGAATTTCAATGGTTTTGTGTGAGTAAAATAAGGTTTTGTAAATGCTAATTCCTAACTATATATGGTCTATAACCTATGGTTTTTTCAATGAATTTTCAAGGTTTTGTAAATGCTAATTCCTAACTATATATGGTCTATGACCTATGGTTTTTTCAGTATATATATATCCATCCTACTGGCGATAGCCAGTAGGTATATATAGTTAGGACCTAGTTACCATAGGAAATCCCCAACATTCTATTGGGAATAACTTTGGCGCCAGTGATGTCATTTGAGATGTCACAGACCATGTCATGAATGATGCAATATGTGACATGATCAGCAGTGGATTGCGGGTGCTCGATATATAGTTATTGCAACTAACTATATATGCGAATTTCAATGGTTTTGTGTGAGTAAAATAAGGTTTTTTAAATGCTAATTCCTAACTATATATGGTCTATAACCTATGGTTTTTTCAGTGAATTTTCAAGGTTTTGTATATGCTAATTCCTAACTATATATGGTCTATAACCTATCGTTTTTTTCAGTGAATTTCAATGGTTTTTTAATAGCAAATATCAAAAGCTGTAAAATGTATTCTTCTTTTAAAGGAAAAATATATTTTATATGTATTTAATATAATTTTTTTATGTATATACATTTTTTGAGGGAACTAATTTATCAACTATCATGCTGAAGAAGAGTGTGGGGAAAAAAAAACAAAGAGGAGGACTGAGAGGAAAGAACAATCAGTTCAAAAATACAATTGCTTTAAAGCATGAAGTGCTTTTCCACACATTTACATTTAAATAACCCATATTAGAACATACAAAATATCTACAGAGGAGACGGTGTACATTGAATTTTAGACTCTTCATTGGTACCTACATGTTGGTACTTACATCACCCACACAACACAACAGCTCTATTCAGAGCTACCCTACCTCAAAGCATTCTAAAATATTATTTTACTATTTCCCTTGGTTTTCCCCTTGTTACGCTTTCCGGAACGCTACCCGGTGCGCGGACCGGGGGCTTACCGTGCGAACATTTTTTTTTTTTACATATATGGGCCTCCTCAGCCACCCTCAGAAAACCTAGGGGTCAGGATATGTCTCCCGTGCCCCCTTATACCCATTCCCAACATTGTTTATCCTCCATCTTGTGACTAAATTCGTCCGAAACGCAAGATGGCGGACTCCCGTTACGCTACCGGTGAGCTACCCGGTTCGCGTACCGGGTAGCTCTTCCACAGCGAAAAATCGAAAAAAAAATTATTTTATTTTTTTGCCCCGCGGGGCCCTTTAATAGCCCCCCACATCAATCCTAGGGGGTCAGGAGGGGTCTACCTTGCCCCTTTCATTAATTTCCCCCTTTGTTTATTTCCACCTCTTGTCTCTCGATCCTCTCTCTCTCGAAGATGGCGGCCGCTCCGGACTGTTTAGAATGTTGAGTCACCGGAGAGCCAATCCGCTTCTCCTCGCATAGTTCCGTTACGTGTCGGGTACGCGAACCGGGACGCTGTCACAGATATATATATATTTTTTTAACGTTAATTTCTCAAAATCCACTGGAGCACATATCTTGAGACCTCGCAAAGGCACATCGAGCAAACAGTCTCTACAATTTTGCCAAGTTTCATAGAAATCCATTCAGCCGTTCGAGCTAAAAGTGAGTCCAACCGCCCTATGGAAAACTCAATGTTAAAAACACGTTTTGGGACCCCCCTTTTTTCTCGGCCCCCGCTTGACGAAACCCCCCCAAACTTCCAGGGGACGCTCAAACAAAATGTGCCATTTTCCAGAAAATTTCAGCCAATTCCGTCCATCAACGCCAAAGTTATTCAACATAGAATTTTCAGAAATCCCTATTCAAAAAAATCCTAACCATATATACACCTACTGGCGACCGCCAGTAGGTGATATATATATATATATTAGATGGCCTGAAGGCTGTAAAGTTCTATTTGGACAAAAGACCGGTGGAACTATACAAGCACAATTCCATGTTAACAACTATGGTGGAACGTTGTCTTAACAATAATGTTTTTAGGTCTCGCCCGTCGATGCGCATGCGCATCGAGCAAGCGAGAGTATTGGGACTTATCCACTCTTTATCCACACTGCAAGGAATCGTGGCGATTCCTTGCAGTGCCCGTGACTTTTAAGCTCAATGCGCATGCGCATTGAGCTTAAAAGCGCGTGCACGTCCGTCTTGTTTTACCCGCTCCGCCCCCTCCCCTTCCCGCCGTGTCGCATTTCTCCTCCCCTCTCCCCTCTCTTCCCTCCGTCTTGTTTATTTTACCCGCTCCGCCCCCTCCCCTTCCCGCTGTGTCGCATTTCTCCTCCCCCTCCCCTCTCTTCCCTCCGTCTCGTTTGCATTTCTCATCCCCCCTCCCCCCTCCCCTCTCCTCCGTCCGTCTTCTTTGTTTAATTTAACCCGCTCCGCCCCCACACCTGACATAGTAGTTCCCGATGCGAGTGCCCCCTCTTTGAATTTTCCGAGGCACATGGAACCTTGTACTGCATTTGTTGCTGTTGTGGCTGTAACCGCTAGTGCAGCCTCAGTGTTGGGTTTATTTGCTCTCGTAGCTCAGGGCAAGTTCTTTGGAGCCATCTGTAAACCACCGTCCCGTGCAGGGTCTGCACTCAGCTGCAATCCAGGTCGTATCCAAAGACCCGACCAGCCGAAAACCGGCCCGCCGATCAGCCGCGGTATAAGGTGTCGGGCAAGCAGTAAGTACGAGCATAGCATCCTCTGCATCCGTCTACCGTTTGAAAATGTAGTTATGCTCCCTGCTATTTTATAAGAAAGTTTGCAAGCTCGCAAGTCTTTGGGTCCAACCGCGGGTTCACCAGCCGGTTTACCGGCCCGAATACGGTCACAATATATCTCACATCTCCCCTCGCAGCCGCGTTTTGAAAGCCCTCCTCGTTTTCCTCCGCCTTTCGCTTGTCGTCTTCTTTTGTTAGCTCGCCGGCTGCAATCGCCTTACATAGATACAAAGTAACTGCTAACTCCAACAGTTACATGTGAACAAATGTTTTCTGGCTGCAGCACCATAGTATATCTTGTAAGCCAAATCACGCCATTTCGGGTGGGATCGGGGAGCTCCCACTAGGCACTACTGCTCAGCGGCGTCCTCAGTCCGCCATCTTGACCGGAAAACAATTAATACCATTTACTGTTTACAATATTTTTGCTTTCCCAGAATGTGCTCTGCCTGCAGAGGAAGCTGGTTCCCAAAAAGCAGAAACCAGAGCCTCTTAGACCCCTCCAATATCCGCGGGAAGTATGGCCAACTTGCTATAGGTAAGTTGTTCACTGTAGTGGCGCAGGTTATCTGCTAAACTGGTCAAAATGATAGAAGACAAAACTTTTTAGTAGCCGGAGTTTTAAATGACTAACATATAGCCTCTTTTACTGAAGCCACAATGTAGGCGTGCAGAACAGTGTACATGCCAGCTGGACTCCGTTATATCACTTTTCGAAGTGAAAACATGCAGAGTCTGCATCGTTGTTCTCGCGAGATCTCTATATAACAGAAAAGTCAAAGAACGCTGTAGCTATGTATTCTCTAAGCATCTCCGGACGTATAGTTAAAGATGAAGGGAACTATTGTTTTATGACCCTCATGTGACTAAAAAAATGGAGGCGCTGTTTGCTGTCAGACAAATTGACAGAATACAGAAAGCCGGATTGGGTACTAGATTGTACGTGGGTAATGTTCCAATTGATTCTGAGTTATCATAGACATAATATTTTAAACGCCGGCCAGCGTCCTATTTTGCAAATAATTGTTTTCACAGGTTTTGTCCAATTGGCTCATTGAAATAAATGGCTAATTCCCACAAAGTTTTAGCATACTTGCTAAGACAGTAACAACAACACCCCTCACACACCCCCTCACTCACGCTCTCACACACCACCTCACACACCCCCTCACTCACCCTCTCACACACACCCTCACTGACCCTCTCACACCCGCTCAGCCTCACCCTCACTCTCCCTTACACTCCCTCACCCCCTCACCCTCCCTCACCCTCCCTCCCCTCCCCTCACCCTCACCCTCACCCCCTCACCCTCACCCCCCTCACCCTCACCCTCACCCTCACCCTCACCCTCACCCTCCCCCCTCACCCGCACCCCCCTCACCCTCACCCCCTCACCCCCTCACCCCCTCACCCCCTCACCCTCACCCCCTCACCCTCACACCCCTCACCCTCACACCCCTCACCCTCACACCCCTCACCCCCCTCACCCTCACCCCCCTCCCCCTCCCCCCCTCACCCCCCTCACCCTCACACCCCTCACCCTCACACCCCTCACCCTCACACCCCTCACCCTCACACCCCTCACCCTCACACCCCTCACCCTCACACCCCTCACCCTCACACCCCTCACCCTCACACCACTCACCCTCACACCACTCAGTGCTACAACACATTTTGGGTTACAATATGTGTCAGATTTACGAAACATAAAACTATTGGCATTGTAAATAACAAAGCAATTAGTTTCGCAATTTAAAAAAAAAAACATCCTCACCCTCAAACTTTCACCCTCAACACCTCACTCACCCTCACTCTCACTCACCCTCACTCAGCCTCAACTACTCCCCCTCACCCTCACTCACCCTCAACACCTCACCCTAACTCACCCTCACCCTCACTCACCCTCAACACCTCACTCGCCCTCACCCTCACTCACCCTCAACACCTCACCCTCAACGCCTCACCCTCACTCACCCTCACCCTCACTCACCCTCACTCACCCTCACCCTCACTCACCCTCACTCACCCTCACCCTCACTCACCCTCACCCTCACCCTCACTCTGACTCACCCTCACCCTCACTCACCCTCACCCACCCTCACCCACCCTCACCCTCACTCACCCTCACCCTCACTCACCCTCACTCTCACTCACCCTCACTCTCACTCACCCTCACTCTCACCCTCACTCTCACTCTCACTCACCCTCACTCTCACTCACCCTCACTCTCACTCACCCTCACTCTCACTCACCCTCACTCACCCTCACTCTCACTCACTCACCCTCACTCACCCTCACCCTCACTCACCCTCACCCTCACTCACCCTCACTCACCCTCACTCACCCTCACCCTCACCCTCACTCACCCTCACTCACCCTCACTCACCCTCACTCACCCTCACTCATCCTCACTCACTCTCACTCACTCTCACTCACTCTCACTCACTCTCACTCACCCTCACTCTCACTCACCCTCACTCTCACTCACCCTCACTCTCACTCACCCTCACTCTCACTCACCCTCAACACCTCACCCTCACTCACCCTCAACACCTCACCCTCACTCACCCTCACGCTCACCCTCACTCACCCTCAACACCTCACCCTCACACAGTGCAATAGGTCTCAGACCATTTCAGTTAGAGCTTTTAGAAATGTTTGGCTTTTTTTATTTGTAATTCTTTAGCATTGGCTACAGGAAACAAAAATGCTAAACATTTACCAAAAAAACCCATAAACAATTCTAAAAGCACTAACTCTAATGGTGCGAGACCTATTGCATTTCCAATGCTTGTTTTGTTTGATAACAAGGTCTACAAGCAGCTGAGGGGTGTGGCCATGGGGGTCATGTTTCTCCCCCAGTTACGCGGGGCTCCACGTGGGCTGGTGGGAGGAACATGTCCTCAGGGTAGAGAACTCGGAAGCTTGGAATAACAATATTGTGAAATATATGAGATATATTGATGACCTATTTATCATTTGGAGAGGTAACATGGAGGAGGCACAGCATTTTGTGGAAACCATCAATGCAAATGACTCTAACCTGGTATTCACTGCTGAAATCAGTAGGAATAAGATTAGCTTCTTGGATGTGTTGGTAGAAGTAGTGAATGACACACTTACCACGAGCCTTTTTAGAAAGAGCACGGCAGGCAACACCATCCTGCACGCACGAAGTTTCCACCCACAACATACCATCAGGGCAATCCCCTACGGGGAATTCCTTAGAGGACCTGCAGTACGGTGGAACTTCGGGACTACCACCAAAATGAAGCTAAGAAACGGTTAGAAGCCAGAGGCTACAAAACTAATGCCTTAAACAAAGCAATAATCAGAGCTAACAACTTAGATTGGCACAGTCTGTTGGAAGCCCCGACTCCTGATTCTCATATGACCAATCTGAAAGAGAGCAGCAATGTCATTAGACTAATCACAGGATATAGCCGCCAAGCGCGCCAAATTTCCAGTCTGGTGAGAAGTCAGTGACCTGTGATCCTAACTGACCCTGTATTAAAAGACATTTTATTAAACAAGCCCATAGTGACCTACAGAAGGGCATTCAGCATGGGCAATGAATTGGTCTCCAGCTCTCCGGAGACACCAAAAAACGATGACTGGTTGTCACCCTGTAAGGGTTTCTTCCGGTGCATTTCATGCCGTGCATGCAATTTTGGTATCAACACCAGATCTTACCTGACCCCCTTTGACTCTAAACCCATCACTATTAAGGCCCACTATACCTGCAGAACAGAACTAGCGGTATATGTACTAACTTGCACCTGCAACTTGAGATACGTTGGGAGCACCAAACTTCCGGTGCACCAACGCATCCTTCAACATCTTAGGGCCATAGTGAATTGCGACCAGAGTTACCCGGTGGCTCGGTACTTTGATCAGCATCACAGTAGAAATTTGTCCTATCTCAAATATTTTGTGATAGATGCCGTGAGAACTTCCAAGAAGGGTGGCGATTATGAGAAGCAATTAAGACAGTCAATGTATATTGTTAGATTGAACAGTAAAATCCCTGGAGGTTTGAACATGGGGGAGGATCTGAGTAATTTTCTTTAATCTGTCCCAGAGCATCGTTGAAACTTTGGGCATTAATGAGTAAGTCTTTACATACAGGTATTCAGTCACCTTCCATGTATTACCAGCAATCAGAGTATCGTGTAATAGTTCAGTAAAACATGGGTCGGTGGCAGCGGCTATGTCTTTTTCTAGACCAACACATGTCCAAGCCACTTTGTCATACTCAAAAGCAAATTAAGATGTGATTCAACATCTTAAGAATGAGGTTTTAACAATAACGTTTGACAGTTGCAGAAAGGTCAATTTCTGGTTCATTTTGATTTATTCCTTCACTACCCAAGTTGTCTAATATTACTGGTCATAGACACCTATTCACTCCTTCACCATTATTATTATTTGTTTGTTTCATTAGTAACAATGGACTCTTACATTTGTGAAAATAAGTACAATACAGAGCGATTTGATAATTTCACAAATCTTTATGATGGGCGCGCATGCACCTATGCAGAAGTAAATCATGTAAACTATTAGTATCAGGGATTTATCCCAGCAATTTTTGTTCGAACACATGTGGTTACTAACAATTTTTGTGAAGTGCATTATTTTTCCATTTAGCAATACTTTTGGCTTTTGATCCGTTATGATCATATCTGTCGACATTGCGTATTTGCACAGATAGTATGAAGGCATTCTTTAAATTGCGTATTTGCACAGAACGTATAACATCGCACTTTTGCTCTTTATTTTACATAAGTAAAATTTGCAATATAATTAAACGTTTAAGATATGCATTTGCACTTTATAATGTGGATAGATAAAAACAATGGATCATTTATGCACTATTTTATTGACAAACAGTATTGTACTACTACTATTTTAATCAGTATTTGTACTTGCACAAAACTTATGTTCGTTTCTAATGTGTTCGAGAATATCTTGACGAGTCAAATATGGCCCCCACACATGATGATGTACTGAGTCTAATGATGATTTGAGTCCTTCTGCTATGTCAATGAAATGCATTGGGCGCGCTTTTCTGAATTTGCATTGTACTATTTAAATATGAGTCAGTCCATCTTACTGCTAACAGTGAGCAAGAGCGTTCACGCCCGAAACGCGTCTGTTCGGCGTTTTCTGCACCCCTGCACTTAATGCTTGAGAAAATAAAATAAGAAAAGAACAACCTGAAGACTGGCTTTGGACTTTTTGATTCGTTGTCTGCGTACTGAGTTCTGAGAACCTCCGCCCAAAATTTCTGAACTCCCGGACAGTACCACGCCATGTGGATAAAGTCTGCAACCTGTGCATGGCACCTATCGCACTCCGCCGTCTGCCTAAGCCCGTAACGGTGCAACCTCTCCGGGGTATAGTATATTATTTTTATTATTAAAGTGCACCAGCCTATGCCTTCCATTAAGGGAGAGTTTTCTTGTGCTGGTGCAGCAGTATCTCCACATGTAGTCATCAATTTGCAGTTGCAGATCTCTTTGCCATTCCGACCTAGCTTTTGAGTTCTGGAGCTGGTGATGTGCAACCCCCAGTTTGTTTAGGTTGGAGATTAGTTTGCGGGATGACGTAGAATTAATCACATAAGTGAGTTCAGGGACCTCCGGGGGCTCTTCCATTCCAGGGCCCAACAACTCCTTTAACGCACTCCGAACCCTATGAAACTGGAAGCGCTGTAGAAGCGTAGACTCCGGCTGCGTGGAGGAGAGCTGTTCCCAGGACTTGGAAACCCCTTCAACAAACAGGTCCTCCATTTTCGTGAGTCCCAGCGCACGCAGTGCCCCTGTTACTCCTTTTTCCCTTAGTGGGCCCAGCCAGAGCGCCCAGTCTATCTGCATCTGTGGCGAATACAGGAATCTACAGTCTCGCGCCCGGATCAACGCGTGCCACGCGTGATTGGTAGATTTGAGAGAGTCTAGTTGTCCAATAGCTCTGTCTACCGGGGGACAGACTGTGGCTGGAAGGGGAAGAGGCTCCGTAAACAAGCGTTCTAATGTCACATGTGGTATGCGCGGGTCCCCATGGATCCACAAGTGTAAGTGGGCTGCCTGCGCAATGCGGTAGTATCTTTCCATGTCGGGCGCCCCCCCAGACCTCCCATTTCACAAGGAAGCAGTAGAGTCTCCCACTTAACTCTAGGGTGTTTACCTCCCCATGCTAGCCTGATAAGCACCTGCGTTAGCTGTTTGAAGAACGCCTTTGACAGGACCACCGGTATGTTGTTGAAGAGGAACAGGAACCTAGGCAGTACCACCATTTTCATGATGGCTATTCTGCCCACTAGGGACAGCGGGAGTTTACACCACGCGTCCACATCCTCAACCAGTTTTGCGTACGCCACGCCATAGTTTTCCCTGACTAATATGACCGGGTCAGTGTGAAGTTGTATGCCTAGGTATCTAACTGAGTCAGTGGTCCATTTCAGGGGTATTCCATCTCAAAGGGCTGCGTCGCGGGTGTCAGTGGGAAAGCGATTGATTTATCCAAGTTCACTTTCAGCCCCGAGAGGGCGCCAAACTGCACCACTTCCCTCAAGACAGCTGAAAGATTTGTTTCCGGGTCGCGGACATAGAGGAGTGTATCATCGGCATATGTTGATATGCCGATTTTATATGTTGGAAAACTAATACCTTCCAAGCTGTGGTATTCCCTGATTGCACATGCCAACGGTTCCGCCACCAGCTCATACAGAAGGGGCGAAAGGGGACATCCCTGTCCAGTTCCTCTGCTTATATCAAATGGGTCCGTGACTCTATCCCCTATCTTCAGCCTCGCTGTGGGCTGGTAGTACAAGGCCCCCAGCATCTGCAAGAACGGCTCTCCCAACCCCAACTTCCTTAGGACTCGGAGCATGAAGGGCCACTCCACAGAGTCAAAGGCCTTTTCCATGTCCAGGAAAATTGTTAAGGCAGTGTTTTCCTGACGCACGTGCTGCATTGTCCCCAGCACAGAACGGATATTATATGTCAGGTTCCTATTGGGAACGAAACCGGCCTGTTCAGGTGCTACCAGGTCCGGTACCAGGAGCGCCAACAGTGTGGCCAGCACTTTAGCGAATATTTTAGTGTCAACATTTATCAGGGAAAGTGGCCTGTAGGAGCTGCAAGACCCCGGGGGTTTCCCAGGCTTTAAAAGAGTAATTAGTAGGGCTTCCCTCATGGCATACTACCCTCCTCGCATATGTCGTCAAATAGGGTGATCAGGTGTGGGACCAGCTTGTCTTTAAACGACTTATAAAAACCTACAGTCAAACCGTCCGCTCCCGGGGCACTACCAGATCGCATGCTCGCCAGTGCCTCCAAAATCTCATCCTCCTGTATGGGAGACATCAAGAATTCCCTGTCTGAATCAGGCAAAAATGGCATGGCAATATGCTCGAGGTAGTCGTCGATCTCTCCCTCCACCCGCAGTGATCTGGATTTATACAGCTCAGCATAGTACTGCCTAAACGTTTGGAGGATCTCCTCCCCGTCAGAAATAATCTCACCATCTGGCGTGAGTAGTTCATTCATCACCAGGGTCCTCCTGGTACTGCGTATCATTCTAGCCAGTAGTGCACCCGGTCTTTCCCCTTCCCCATAAATCCACGCTGTAGCGTATTTGCCCATGTGCTGTACTTCCCTGTCTGCCAGGTCATGGTATTCAGTCAGTAGGAGTTTGATTTGAGACTCAGCATTAGTATCAGAGCCACTCTGTAGGTGCCTCTCCAAAGCGGACAGTCTGGATTCAAGCTGTTTCAAGTCATGTCTTATAGTTTTAAGCACACTCGAGTGTTTGGACATTGCCATACCCCTGATGTAGGCCTTAGAAGCATCCCACACAGTCTGGAAACAGGTCAACGGACCCCAGGTTTGTTTCAAAAAACGTGTATGTCTTTCGCCAGTTCACCCCGAAACACATCGTCCAGGAGAGAGTAGGGGGGGGGGGGACCTCCAGGTGAAGGGGGGAATTGTTTTCTTCGGGATCACTAGGTTCAGCAGTACAGGTGAGTGATCAGAGAGGGTGCGAGGCAGCACTAGACAGCACCTAATACTATCTAGTAGAGCCTGAGACACTAGCCAGTAATCTATTCTAGTGTGGATATTGTGGAATGCAGAGTAGTGAGTGAAACCACCTTTCGTGGGGTGTTTACTTCTCCATACGTCCACCAGGTCCAATTTAAGCAGCTCCGCCTTCATGTGCAAAGCCGAGGCCACTGGCCTCCGGGCCGGCCCCGCCGACTTGTCCAGGTCAGGGTCAAATACAAAGTTGAAATCACCTCCCCACAACATTCTAGAGTGAACGTGTGTTCTGCATTGTGCCGCCAGCGTCTAATAAAATTCAGGACTATCCTAATTCGGCCCGTAAACATTGACCACTACCAAATCGTGTCCCCTGCCCACACACCTAGTTATAACAAACCGACCTTCCGGGTCTGACAACAGTGGTACCAGTTTTAGCTGCGAGGTAGGGTTAACCCAAGTGAGTACACCTCTGGAGTGTGCCGTGAACCCCGCCGCCACACTGTGTCCCCCAAGCCCCCTGGCCAGTAGCATCCTACTAGTGAGTGGAAGGTGGGTCTCCTGAAGGAGGGCGAGGTCAACATGGTGTCTGTGCAAGTAACTGAGTACCTTCCGTAGTTTACGGTAATCATTGAGCCCTCTCACGTTCCACGTCAAAATTTTCAATTCCTGTAAATGGCGTGAAGCATTCCCATCATTAGTATCAGTCATCCCAGCAGTGAGAACAATAGGGTGCAGACAGCTGTACTACTATGCTGTACAATCACTTTATACATGAAATCAGGCAACACGTTGCTTGGCTCTATTTTCAAAACACCACAGTCAAAAAAGCAATTACAATCCCCAACATAGTCCCCCCCCCCCCCCTTGCCCACAGCCGACCTCCCCCAACCTGGCCTGGCAGTACCCATCCCCTCCCATCAACATCCAACTTATGGTGTCAGTCCGTACAGTTCCCAACATTCTACCCCCGAGAACAATTAGAGCTAGAAGCGCTAGGGCAGAGGTCGCCATAAGTGGCACCAAACAGTGCATCAGAGTTATCTAGTGCAAACGTGGTTCCCGCCACCAACACCCTAGTTAGAGTTCAACAACGGAAGGTCTATTCAAGGTCCAAAAGAACATGGTGTCCAGTAGTTCCAAAGCTCCCCCCCTCCCGTCTCATCCACAGCCCACCCCAATACAACAAAGGTCTATAACGTTGCACGGCAGTGCAACCAACATTACAGAGTCACAAGCTGTGTCTCGAGCCCCACGCAGCCAAGGCCAAACATATGTACAGTGGAATGTTCTCACCCAGTCGCATGCCGCAGTCCAATCTCAGGTCACAGCAATCCCAAGGCAGCTATGCAACTCGTCCCCCAGGTGCTATCTCGAAGCAGCGGTGCCACCATCTCGACACCACTCTGAGTCTAGTGCGGTCATCCACGCCCCAAGACCAGGAGCGCACTTTGGGCTATTCTTGTTCGTCCAAACGACTGCTGTCTTCGTGCTCTTCAGTCTGTCCGCTTGGGCTGTTCCTCTGCTCCCTGGACCACTCCTTCAGTGACTTTTGTAGCTCTTTTGGGTTCGTGAAAAAGTCCACGTCTGTTGACCCGCAGTTTCGCCGGGTACAGCATTGCATAGTCTAGGCCTAGTTCTCGCAACTGTTTTTTATACGAAGCGAAGTGCCGCCTTTCCTCCTGCACCTTCGCTCTGAAGTCAGGATACAGGGAAATTTCCATGCCCTCGTACTGGAGCTTCCCCTTGTCTCTGGCCACTCGTAGGGCTGTGTCACGGTCCCTGTAGTTTAGGAGTTTGGCAATTATCGGCCTAGGGGTAGCTCCTGGCCGCGGCCCCAGCGTGCGGTGGGCTCTCAACTATAAACATCGGAGAGAAGACGTCGTCACCCAGCAGGGAGACCAGAAGGTTCTCCACAAAGAGCTCCATCTTGCCTGTTTGTGTCGTCTCGGCGACCCCTGTAATTCGGATGTTGGAGTGCCTCGATCGGGCTTCTAAGTCCTCCGACTTGTCCTGGATGACCTGTAGGAGTCTGGAGAACTGCTTGCGGTCCTTGTCCCACTCGGTCTGCTCCTCCTCCACCTCCTGACATGTCGAGGCGTTCCGCATGTTTATCCACCCGTTCCGACATGCGGTCCATGCGGTAAGTGAGTGCGTCTATCTTCGTGCCGATTGAGGACATACTTTCTTGCAGTCCTTTCTCCAAGGAGACAAGCATTTCTTTAATGTCCGCATACATTGTGCTGTCCGCGCCCTTGTTTTGAGGTGAAGGGTCCGGTGTCGGCTCCTCCGGGGCCTTTGCACTGTGCTGGTCAAACGCCAGTTTGGTCTGGGTTCTATCGTTCTTGCCCATAGTGCGCAGGGAAGTCCGAGAGCGTCTCGCCTCCGTATGTAGTCTCCGATGTGTAGGCAGTGGCTGTAGGCAACCTCGATATCCCAACTCCGCGCTCACCTACAGGTCACGTATCGCTGTGCCCCCCGAAACTTGCAGATGCCAGTCCCAGGAATTGTCGCTGCGTAGACCTCACCTCCAGTAAGCGTTACATCCACGATCCCTCAGGCGATAGTGCAGGCCTACCCCCGGTGTTAGTAGAGTGCAGTTGCGGAAACTCGGTCCCGGGCCCGGGGCTCCCACACTGTTCCAAAATCACTCCAATGTATGGCGTCAGCAGCGCTGCAATCCGCGTCGTCAATGTGCAGGAGTGTGCAGCTCCATTCACAACAGGGTCTCCAAACTGGCGCACTGTCCCTGATGTCGCAGCGCGATCCCCCAGGTAGTCTCCCCCGACTCTCCACCGTGAGTTGCTTGGATGGAGGTGGGAAACGCAGTCTAGTAGTTCCACCTAATTGAGGCCAGCGGCAAGTGCCTTTATGGGGGAGCCTGCACGAGTATCCAGCCGCCACCTCGGCTCCAGTACCCCCAGCTCCCCAAAGTCTGCCGCGCCGCAGACAGACTACCCAGCAAATGTCCAAGGGAGGGGATTCTGTCTCAGGGGTCGTCCCGGGGGGGGCAAACGCCCAGCACAGCAGCAGCAAACACGGCTCAGCCCACCCTCAAGGAGCCTGGCGGGCCGTTAAAGGCCCGTAGTTGTGCCGGGGATCAAGGCGCAGTGCGCGCGAAACGGTCTGTCTGTTTTTTGGGAGGCTTCAAAATCTCCAAAATGGGACAAGACAGTTCACTCCCCCCTCGAAAGGGGGGTGGCGCAGGATGTCCTGGGGCGCCTCACCTCACTGCAAGCCGGGTGCTTCTCTCTGCCGGATCGTTGCGGGGGTCCCCGGGCCTCAGCTCCCTCAGTGTCCGCACGTACAGGCACGCACGACGGCCGGGTTTCCAGGCAAGTCCGCTGCCTCAGGCCCAGTCGGCAATCGTCGTCGCACTGCCAGAGCTCCGCGAGTTTTCCTCCGATGTCATCGGCGACTTCACCGATCGCTGCAGCAGTGACCACGGGGCAGGTCCCCACCCCGAAAGTCCGTTGATGGCCGTTGCAAAAGGATAATTTGCAGGATATTGCGGGTGTTGGCGCGGAGCACACACTCGTCTTACATCGACGCTGGCAAGCTCCGCCCCCCATCCCACTGCTTCTATTCTCAACCTTATGCCTCCTTTGTGCAGTGCTGGCCTGCCTCTGCTACTTTTATCTGGAGTCTGCCTGTACACCTTATTTCTACCTGTGTCCACTTCTGTCATCAGAAGTCTCTCTTCCATCCTTTACTTGTCCATTCAATAATCCATCATGGAATTCAAGCACTCATTCATACATATATTAATTCCCCAGTTATTCATCAATGTACTGAGTCGTGTATCCTTTCATCCAACCTTTCAATCATTCTGGAATATTTCCACCCTTGTCAAAAAAACAAAACCCACAAAGATTCACTTTGGTTTTTAAAAGGCCTGATTTATTTGCTTTGGTCGGGCATTTTGTTGGCTGTACTGCTAATGGAGTTTTCCACTGTGGAAGAGTAGACTTCTGATAAAATATGGCTAAAACATTCAAAGAAGGCTGTCCATACATGCACTGGTGGCCAGCTATATATGTTTTCTTGGCATGCTTTATCATTGCTTTCAAATCCAATTTCACAACTGTTACTTTCAACATGTCACATCTACACCACCTTGAAATGGTAATTTAAGAATAAACTAAGTAGAAAAACATACGAAGATGTACTCCCGAAAAGATAGACCTATTGGCTTTAAGAATGCTTGTTTTATTGTTAGCTTCTTCTACTAGAATTTGTATCGTATATAAATAATATTGGTGTATAGCTTGTTATAAACTTACCAAATCTGTAATGTGTGTCATACACAATAATCTGGGTGAACAGTTGTGAATACGTTTATTTTGGAATGTAGGCTATAGGACTTACTTTTTCCACGGACAAAGTTTGATACTGTGTGTCTTTTGGATAGCCGAGTAGCGGTCAGATGGCCAAGTGTTAGTAATATAAGTAGTCAATGTGATTGTTTTCTGCCTCTGGCCACAATGCTCCTGCCTTTCTTCTGACTCACTAGTATGTAGAAGGGCAAGGTTGTCTTTACTCGTGGATATTGAGCGATTGGGCATTTATGAATGATATGCTGTCTCTGGCATTGTAAGTCATTGTGGTCGCCTCCATAGTTAGTGAGATGTTTCTATTGGCTGATGTTTAGCCTTACCTTTCTGCCTACTGTTTCTTTGCTGTAATGTTTGTCGCTGTTAAGGGATTCATATGTTCTCTGTCCATCCTTCCTGCAGATATTATGTTCAGCCGCAATGGGTTTTCGACTGTGTCAATGCCAAGATCCGCCTTCCTGTGTCAGATTACTTCCCAGGTGTGATGCTGCCTCCACACCTCTCACCCTTTGTGGAAGAGAAAGAAGGAGACTACATTCCCCCTGAGAAACAGAAGTTGCTAGCTTTGCAAAGGGGTGAACATTCAGGTAACTAGGATTGTTTTAGTGAAGATGAAGTCAAGTTTAGTGTGTCTGTGCGAGGGGATGTGTCAGAATATGGTAATGCTTTGAACAAATGGAGCTGTAGAGTCACAGCATTGACAGTGCTGCAGAACTGTCCTTCCAAAATGTTTCCCTGTACTTCTATCCTGTATTCTCTTTGGTTCTAGTTGCCAGTCCTGTTGCTTCTCCTTGCCTGTGTTAGGGGATTCCAGTTGTGCCATAGTGGTTTTGTGATGTTCCAATTTCCAATTTCCAATGTAAAACATTTATAGAGCGCAGCGTGCACCGTACGGTTTCTTGGCGCTAGTAGAGAGTTAGGCAACTGAGTCAAAGAAATAAAAACCTGTCGTAGAGGAGAAGGGAAGTTACATGAGGAAGGCCTGTTTGAAAAGAAACGTTTTAAGGTCTTTACGGAAAGAGAGATAATGAGTGGCAGAGCGGAGGTGATCGGGGAGGGAATTCCAGAAGGTGGGCGCTAAGGTAGAAAAGGTGGATACACCCCACTTTTTCCGTTTGAAACTCGGGATTTGAAGGAGAGACTTGGAGGAAGAACGAAGCTCTCTGGTGGGGACGTAATCTTTTATTAGCGAGGAAATGAAGGCGGGGGCAGTGCCTTGACGAGCCTGGAAGACCATGCAGCCGATCTTGAACAGGGAACGTTCCTTAACAGGGAGCCAGTGAAGCTCCGTGAGGAGGGGTGTGGAGTGATGATAGCGTGGAAGACCATAGACCAACCGGGCCGCCTGGTTCTGGACCATCTGAAGCCTCCGCAGGCTGTATGCTGGGATGCCGTTGTAAAGGGCATTGGCATAGTCCAGCCGTGATATCACCAGTGCGGCCATGATCAACTTAAGTGCCTGGGGAGAAAAGAAACGGGAGACAGTGCGGATGGTTCGGAGGGTGAGGAAACAAGAGGAGACTACCGAGCTAATTTGTGAATGGAGGGTGAGCTGGTTGTTCATTTTAACACCCAGTGTTTTGACCGTGGTTGAAGGAGTGGGGGAGGGGCCAAGAGTGGGGGGCCAGAAGAGAGAGTTCCAGGGACTGGAGGAACCACCGGTGAGAACCAACTCGGTTTTATCCAGGTTCAATTTAAGATGGTTGTGGTTCATCCAGTCCCTGATGAATGTCATGGTGAACTGAAAATTAGAGACAGAGAGGGGAGAAGAGGATAGATCAAAGATGAGCTGGAGGTCATCCACATAATTGTACACAGTGACCTCCAGCTGCTGAAGAGCGAAAATAAGAGGAAAGATATAAAGATTGAAAAGTAAGGGAGAAAGAGAGGAGCCCTCGGGGACACCACAGGTGACAGGGAGTGGGGTGGCTGTGAAGTCTCCTAGCCGGACCGCCTGGGTGCGGTCCCTCAGGAAGGAGGAGAGCCAAATCAGGGCTGAACCCTCAATTCCAGCCGCCTTGACACGGGACAGTAAGATGGTATGGTCCACCGTGTCAAAGGCGGCGGAGAGATCGAGGAGTACCAGCGCCTGGTGTTTGTTGTTATCCATGCCCTTCCTGAGTTTATCCAAGACCGAAACCACAACTGATTCGGTCAAGTGCCTGGGGCGGAAACCTGCCTGGCGAGAGGCCATTCCCCCATTGACCTCTACGTGGGCGCTGAGTACCGCGGTGACATGGCGTTCCAGCACCTTGCCCAAATAGGGCAGCAGGGAAATGGGGCGGTAGTTGGCTGAGTTGGACAGATCAGCGCCAGGTTTCTTTAAAATAGGCACTATGGTGGCTGATTTGAGCGCAGGGGTCACTACTCCCTGCGCAAGAGAGCTGTTCAGGAAAGTAATGGGGGGTTCTGGGCAAGAAGAGTAGATTTGTTGCAGGATACGTGCCAGACAGATGTCTGCCGGGGAACCCGACTTTACTTTGGGGAGTATCTCCAGGAATATTGCCTCAGTGAGGGGGGGAATGGAAGTAAGATGACTTTGAACAGTGGGAGGGGTCAACAAAGGTGGACGAAGGGGGGGGGATGTTGGCCTTGATGGTAACGATTTTGTCCAGGAAGTAAGTGTTAAGTTGATCGCATAATGATTGGGATGGAGGGATTTGGGGTGAAGCTCCCTCGGAATAGGCCAGGTCCTTCACTATACCGAAGATTTCCCTGGGTTTGTTTTCGGCTGACATAATTTTTGTTGAAAAATAGGTGGGTTTGGCGGAGAGGATTGCAGTTTTGTATTTAGCAAGTGATGTAAGATAGAGGATTTTTAGTGACGGGCAATCATTTTTTCTCCACTGCCTCTCTGCCTGTCGGACTGTCAGTTTTAGCTTTTTTAGGTGGTCGTTGAACCATCTGTTGGAGTCCTGGAGACCATACGTTGATTGGCCTTATATCATGACAGTCGAGTAGTATATCATTCAAACCTTAACGCCTTCATTCCCGTTTCCGGAAAACGGCAGTGTCGGAAAAACCTACCTATTTTTGAAATAGGTCTTTTTCAAGCTTGAATGTATCTGTAAACGGTTTCTTTGAATTACTACCCAGTTGTGCTACAAAGTAATCTTTGTGTTTTCACTTTCCTGTGCTGACATGGCACAAGCCGTGGACATCCCGCAGCATAGTCGCATTGCGGTGCGTGACCATTTGCGGACTTATGATGTTCCTGTGGAAGGCTTGGCTGTCGTTCTGGTAGTGAGTGCGGAACATGATTACCAGTACGAACTGTTTTATTCGTGGGTGACATTTCCGCCAGTGGACGCTAATTCTGGAGTGTTCCATTCATACACTGTTTCAGCTGTACCGGCTGCGTATGCTCCGTACAGAGCACTGGAGGTTCCTATTGATGCTTGGCAGCATGGAGTTTGGTTTGGTGGCGCCCTACCACACGCTTTATCCGCTTCAAGGTTAGGTCCTTTGTCCATTCCGGGCACGCTTTGGCTGGATTCACTCCTCACCCTCAACGCGCCACTTGTAACGTGGCTGATCTGCGGCGGCTTCATGAAGTCGCGGTAGAAGTGATTAGAGCGCTTGTTCATTACACTAGCCGTAATGTTCAGGACGCGGCCCCTAGGGGTGCACAGCTTCGTGCAGAACATGCTGGTCTGAAAATCAATCCGGTCATGGTGAATTCCGTGATGGGTAAAAAGCCCCAGGACAAGGATGATTTTCCGTTCTGGCTTGCTGAGAAATTCGGCCAGCTGGAAGCTGTGTTTCCCAACACGAGTCCGGGTGATAAACACCGGATTCTTACACTAAGTTTACCGAAAGATTTGGCACCTGAACTTGTTGACTGTGAGACCTGGGGTAAGACTTTTGCAGCGGTCTATTCGAGGTGCTATGGCACCCCGTCTGTGACCAATCTAGGTGCGGTCCTTAAACGTGTTCAAGACTAACACGGACCGGAGTCGGCTGTTGAATTGGGTATGCGCCTGTGTGGCTCCTTTGATGTAGTTTGCGATCTGATCCTTGCGAATGTCAAGGGGGATGCAGTGAACTTTCAGGTTGCTAACGCATTGGCGTTGGTTCCCGAGGCCGAAAGACCCCGACGGTTGGCAAGGATAATTGTGGCTGCTTATAAAAGTGTTGTCACCAAGCCACGAGATTCCTTTACGGTCTCAGCCGCAGCCTCAACCTCAATATCCCATACGGCGTGAAGCCAAAGCTTCAGTCGCGGCTATCCTTGAACAATTGGAATATCAAGGTGTAATTGAAACGTGTGTGTCACAGATGAATAACCCCCTTTTTACTGTAAACAAGCCGGACGGCTCATATCGTTTGGTTTTGGATTATAGGCATTTGAACTCGCATTGCCGTAACTGCGCAGTACAGAATACCATACTATGTTCAGCATTTAATCTTTCTAGCTCATGACTGAATTCTAGGGCGTGCTTTCTAACTTTTATAAAGGAATGCACACAGCTTATTAGTAACAAAATGCAGAGTGAAAAAAGAATAAAAGGGTAGGATTGGAGGAAGAGCTGCATGGTCATATGATGACATTTGAATGTGATATATGCCATTGAAAAGTAGAAAAGTGATTTGCTGCATCCACAGTATTTGGTATTCACAGTGTTTGCTGCCTCATCCAGCCTCCCTTCACGGAGTGCATTGTAACCTTGATGTCCTAGCTTTTTCCTTATTTATGTTATGTCTTGTCTGCCAAGTAGAAGTGAGGTAGTTGCTGCTGAGAGCTATAGCAGTGTGTGTCCTTCACCTAGAGGCACAACAGACCCCAAGCAAGCACCATGCTTGGAGCCATTCCATTGTAGAGTTGAATGATTTTGCTTACTGGACGTTTTAGGTCCCTGCTTTAAATGAGGAAAGTGTAACTTGAAGTCCGACAAATGCACATGCTGTTGAGTAAAATGCAGTTTTGGCTGATTATGTCACTGTTAACATTGGGCTACTTGACAGCTAAGTGTAGTTTATGTCCTAGGATTTGGTGCAAAATTAGGATGCAGGAGTCTAAGAGATGCACAGTGTTGTAAAGTAGAGTCACAACACGTAGGACTAGGGGTGGGAGAAAAAGGCCGCTGCGCCTGCATACTTTTTAAAAAATATATTTTTATTAGCATTTTGTTTATTATACTCTTGCATCACAATTTTCAGCCAATGTACATTAATTAAATATGAAGTATAGACATGTATTCGGAGTGATAGAAGGAGAACAAAAGAGGGTATAAGCCGTTCACGGGTAGATTTCATATTAGCATCCTAGTAAGGTCTTCATACATAACCTTGAACAATAGTCTGTAAACACATGCGTCTGGTGTAATAGCGGTCTGTGTGGGGTGCTCTTCGTGCTTGCTATTTTGTTCTTATATATAACCATTTTTTATAAAGATAGTAAACTAATAACTGCTTCTTGCCCCAGTATTGGAACTTTCATAGATTCCCATGCTTTGTATCATTCCCCGTCGTCGGAATGGGAGCCTCGGTAAATAGAAAATACCATAGTAGTAAGCACAAAGTGAAAAAATAGGCCTAGGCCTCATCTCAGTTTGTAGCTTATCCACCTCTTTTTGTAAAAGAGACCAAAATTTTGCAGTAGCCAATCAGAGCAGCCTCACCCCATAGAACCTTCCTGAGAGAAGCTCAGAGCCTCAGATTTTCTACCGCACGTTGTGCAAGGGAGTCTCCATTGAGCTCTGCTCAGTTTTCTTCAGTTTTCTTGTTATTTCTTCAACTACTTGGATATTTTCTCATCATGTCGGAGAAGAAAGCCCTTTTTAGAGCCTGTGCCACCTGCTCTAAAAAGAGGTTGTTTGTCGAGGACAAACACGAGGATTGTATCTACTGCCTGTATCCGGACCATAAACCAACAGGCTGTCCGATTTGCAGATCCTTCTCAGCAAAGACCTTGAGGGACAGGGAAGGACGTCTCCTCACATGGCTTCAAAAGATGAAGGACCGGAAGGATATTATCTCTTCGGACAGTGAGGGCTCCTCGTCGATGGTGTCATCCAGGAAGTCTCTGAAGAGGGGTAGGTCCCCCCCTTTCTGCTTCAGACGAGTCCCGTCACAAGGCCTTACCAGGGACCTCTGATAGGTCTGACAGGCCTGCTGCCCAAAAATCTCCTCACCACGGTGAAAAGGAGAGGCAGGGTAAGCCTGAGGAACAACAGTCCTCAAAGAAGGTGAAAAAGTCTTCAACAATCTCTTCACCTCCCTCGGAGAAGGATCGAGGGGTCAAGAAGCCTTCAACTCCTGTTCAGGAGGTCGCTTCAGACAAAAGGCAGAAGTCGTCGACGATTAAACTATCAGGTACGTCGTCGACGAGTGTTAAAAAGGACTACTCTGCCAAGGTTGCCTCGTCGACGGGCTCGTCGACGACTGCTGTGTCGACGACGCCTACACCGTCGACGGTTTTCAAGGCTCCAGATTCCTGTTCGTCGTCGACGAGGGTGACCATCTCTACGTCGACGACAATGACTGCAAAGCTGGCGTCGACGGCGGTGTCGAGGACGACTTCGACGACGACGATGTCGACGACGCCGGTTACCATGTTGCTGACGACGAGCTCGTCGACGATCCCGTCGACGATACCACCATCGTCGTCGATGAGTTCCACCTCGTCGACGACGCAACCCCCGACGACGAGGACAGTGTGTACGTCTGCACTTCCACCATCGACGCAGACCCATAAGAGCTTGCCGTCGACGGCCTCGTCGTCGACGACGGAATTTTCTGAAAAACATGTTTTTTCGCGTAAAAGGAGGCAAATAACGCCAGAGATGACGTCTCCTCGCCAGGTTCAGAGATTACCACCTAGCCTACTGTTGGAAGAGGACTCTGATGAAGAGACTTTTAGTGAATTTGGGCAAGCCTATAGCCCATCTGACCTCCAGGTTAAGGTTCAGGAGGTTAGCTCTGAGGAAGAGCAGATGGAACGACAGCACTATGTTCCAGAACATTATTATGCGGAGGAGCGCGCTACTACCAGGCACATGCCTTCACAGCAGCCTGTGCTTCAGGTACCTGAAGGGATGGTGGCAATACCATCCACCTTAGTTGCGGATTTACAACTTATGTTGCAGGACTACCGGCAACGTTTCCCTGCTCCTCCAGAAACCCAACAAGTGCGCCCCCCAACACCTCCGCCTCAGACATTACGACCTGTGGCAGACCTTTCTTTGCCTCCAAGAGAGCGTGCCACTGAGCCGGAAGTGCACCCACAAGAGGTGGTACAGGTGCAGGATACTGATGATGACGCTGCTTCTTCAGATGCAGACCAGCAAGCGGATCCTGATCAAGATCAACAGGCGCCGTGGAATACTGCTGATCCTATAGATCCGGACAACACAGATCCAGATAACAATACTTCGCCTCCAGCGGACGTTGGAGGGTTTCACAACCTAATGGACAGGGCATCCAAAAGATTTGGTCTCCCAGTGACCACGGTTCAATCGGATTGCTTCTTGTATGACTTTAAAGAACCATTCAGAAAATCAGTGAGGTCCATACCGATCATTGAGCATGTCTGGTCTGAGGGCTTGAAGGCTATGCATAATCCGGCCACAGTCCTCCCGGTGCTACCGAGACTGGAAAAGAAGTACAAGGCACCTGATGGCAGTCCGGCATGTTTGCTTGGCCAACCGAAACCGGATTCAGTCATTTCTCAGGCCGCCCAGAGCAAATCCAAGAATCCTTCTACGCCGATGACTACACCGCCGGATAAGGAGGGCAGGCGCCTAGACAATGTAGGCAAAAGATTTTCGGCTATGGCCAGTCTCCTGGTTAGAGCAGCCAATGCTTTAGCGATTCTGGGACGCTATGATCGGCAAATGTGGTGCGACCTTGCTCCATTTGTAGAAGAACTGCAGGATTCTTCTAAAGAGGAGGTAAAGAAGATTTTGCTCGAAGGGGAACGGGCCTCTTCGGAGGTCATTGATGTGGCAATGGATATAGCGACCACCGCATTCCGAGCACTTGCCGGCTCGGCGGTTCTGCGACGCCAAGGGTGGTTAAAGGCCACATGGTTCAGGCAGGAGGTGCAGAATAAGATCTTGGATCTACCATACGACGGTGAGATGCTGTTTGGCAAGCACGTCGATGAGGCCCTGCAAGGCATCAAAAAGGACACGGATACAGCTAAGTCCTTGGGTACATTACAGTATCGTAAAGTGTCTTTCAGGGGGGCTAGAGGTAGAGGTTTTTCTTCTTATCGTGGAGGAAATCAAAATCGCTACTCTTCTGGAGCACAGTCCAGCCAGACGTATAAGCCTCAATACTCTCAAAGAGGTTCTTTCTCTCGCCAGCAGCCTAAAGGACGTCAGGGGCAGCAAAGAAGAGACAACACCAGGAAACAATAGCGGCCAGGTGGCTCTTTCCACTGTTCCTGTTCCCTCATTCACATCAGTGGGGGGCAGGATTGCCCATTGCCTAAACAACTGGATGATTATTACATCGGATCAGTGGGTCCTACAGATTGTCAGAGAAGGACACACATTGGAGTTTCAAGACCTTCCTCCAACGAGAGCGCCGGATGCCTTCCCTCCCAAACATCTCAGGCTCCTTCATCTCGAAGCCCACCAACTTTTCACCAAGGGGGCGGTAGAGCCTGTACCCCTTTCGCAGAAGGGGAAAGGGTTCTATTCCAGGTTCTTCCTGGTTCGGAAGACAAAGGACAAGTGGCGTCCAATTTTAGATCTACGGCAGCTCAACACTTATCTCGTGAAGTTGTCCTTCAGGATGGTCACTCTTCAAGACATCCTTCGTCTGCTCGATCCAGGGGATTATATGGCGACCCTAGATTTGGAAGACGCCTACTTCCACGTTCCAATTCATCCAGCTCACAGGCAATATCTACGATTTGCAGTGGGCAAGAGCCACTTTCAATTCAAAGTACTGCCATTTGGTCTACGGTCCGCCCCGCGGATCTTCACAAAGATTCTGGCTCCGGTGGCAGCTTTTCTCAGGAAGCAAGCAATTCAAGTATTTCCATACCTGGACGATTGGCTGCTAAAGGCTCCATCTGTTCTAGAAGCGTCCAATGCAGTACGGACATGCAAAGATCTGTTCGAGCGACTAGGTCTTCGACTCAACAGGGAAAAATCGGTTCTATGCCCATCCAAGTCAGCGAGGTTCCTAGGGGCCATCCTGAACACAGACAGCTGCTTAGCCCTCCCATCGGAGGAACGCCAGAACAAACTAATGTGTTCAGCTCGTCTTCTCCAATCTCGAAAGACACTGACAGTCCGCAGGTACAAATCGCTTCTCGGATCGATTTCATCTTGCATACCTTTAGTTCCGCACTGCAGGCTCAGGATGCGTCCACTACAAGAGCAATTGGACAGACAGTGGCAGCAGGTCACAGGATCCTTCGACGACAGGATTGTCGTTACCCAGGAAATGAGGAAAGCAGGCAGCTGGTGGTTGCTGAAAGACAATCTTTCCAAGGGATTGTCGTTCCGACTTCCACCATCTCCCCTTATTTTAACAACGGATGCTTCCATGGAAGGATTGGGAGCGGTCCTCCAAGAGCTAAAGATCAGCGGTCATTGGAGTCCAGTACAGAGCAAGTTCCATATCAACCTCCTGGAACTTCTCGCTATCCGTTTGGCTCTGCAAGCTTTTCTTCCGAGGATTCGCAACCGTGCAGTGCTGGTTCGTACGGACAACACCACAGCCATGCACTACATAAACAAACAGGGTGGAACAAGATCCTCCACCCTCTCCAAGGAAGCCCAGACGCTGTGGAATTGGTTAATCCAGAACAATGTATCCCTCTCAGCGGAACATCTAGCGGGGACACTCAATGTCAAGGCAGACGCTTTGAGTCGCCAGAGAACAGTCTCTCACGAGTGGGAACTGGATCAAACAGTTCTGGAGGAACTCTTTGCACGATGGGGGACACCATCCATCGACCTGTTTGCGACTCCCCAGAACGCCAAATGCCTGTCCTTCGCAAGCAGGGTTCACCATCGGGAATCCTTGGGGAATGCGCTTTTGATTGCCTGGTCAGGCGCCTTTGTTTACGCCTTTCCTCCCATTCCACTGATTCCGAGGTTGATCAGCAAACTCAAGGTGGAACCGTGCAGGATGATTCTGATCGCTCCAGCATGGCCCAGACAATTTTGGTACTTGGAACTTCTTCTCCTCTCCCAGGACCAGCCAGTTCTCCTGCATCCTGTTCCAACTTTACTAACAATGTCTCACGGACAGGTTCTACATCCGGACTTGAAGTCACTGCGATTGACAGCGTGGCTCCTGAGTTCAGAGAGTTCCAAGGTTTAGATCTCTCAGGGGAATGTAGACATTCTGGCTCAGGCTCGAGCCCCTAGTACCAACAAGA
The DNA here is from genome assembly GCF_964263255.1 of Lissotriton vulgaris. NCBI lineage: Eukaryota > Metazoa > Chordata > Amphibia > Caudata > Salamandridae > Lissotriton > Lissotriton vulgaris. Next base: position 259,557,310 of record NC_141699.1, read on the forward strand.
CCTATCGTGCTAAATGGAAGAGATTCTGTGTTTGGTGCCGGAAGGAAGGTTTACACCCATATACTTCTTCTCCGCACAAACTCTTGCCTTACATACTTTCATTGGCGAAATCTGGATTGGCTCCATCTTCTGTAAAAGTCCATCTGGCAGCCATCTCTAGATTCAGACGTTCATCTTCAGGGCCTTCCCTATGGTCAGCGAGGATTATCAAACAGTTCCTGAAGGGTTTATTCAGGGTCTTTCCTCTGGTCCGGCCGCCACCACCGGCCTGGCATTTGAATCTAGTTTTGTCATCTCTCATGAAAGCCCCTTTTGAGCCTGTTCATAAGTCTGACCTTAAGTTTCTTTCCTGGTAACTGGCTTTTCTCTTGGCCCTGACATCGGCTCGAAGAGTAAGTGAGCTCCAAGCTTTCCCGATTGAGGAACCATTTCTCCAGTTTAAGAATAATGTTCTGATTCTACGAACAAATCCTAAGTTTATCCCGAAGGTGCCTTCGGAATTCCACCTAAATGTGCCGATAGTCTTGAAACCATTCTTTCCGAAGCCTTCTACACCCGCGGAAAGAACTTTGCACTCTCTGGACATTCACAGATGCCTGAAATTCTACCTGGAACGAACAAAACATTTCAGGAAATCTTCACAGCTCTTAGTTTCCTTCAGTGCTCCACGCAAGGGTTGTCCAGTTTCTAAAGCTTGTATTTCCCGTTGGATTGCCAGTGCTATACAATTTTGCCACCAGGCGGCTGGGAAACCTCTGCAGCGAGCAGTTCGTGCTCACTCCACCAGATCAATGGCTTCTTCTGCGGCTCTATTCGCAGGAGTCCCTATCAAGGACATTTGCAGGGCAGCAACGTAGAGCAGTGTCCACACCTTCACCCGCCACTACTGTTTGGATTCTTCTGTGAAGGAGGATGCGGCAGTGGGCCAAGCAGTTCTGAGGAATCTGTTCCAATAAGTCGGTGAGCTTTCCTTTTCTATCCCGCCTTCCTATCCGCATATTTTGTATTGCTGTGTTCTTGTTGTCTTTTATGATCCTAATGTGTTCTGCTTTTCTGATCAGAGATGTATCACATTTTCAGGTTCATATGTGGCAAAATATGCGTTTTCTGTTTACTGCTGGTTACTCTGATACAAAGCATGGGAATCTATGAAAGTTCCAATACTGGGGCAAGAAAACAAGTTACTTACCTGTAACTTTGGTTCCCCAGTATTGGTAACTTTCATAGATTCCCATGCGCCCACCCACCTCCCCTGGGAAAGCTCAGTCTTCTGGTCTTGGTGGATAGCTGTTCACAACGGCTACGAAAATCTGAGGCTCTGAGCTTCTCTCAGGAAGGTTCTATGGGGTGAGGCTGCTCTGATTGGCTACTGCAGAATTTTGGTCTCTTTTACAAAAAGAGGTGGATAAGCTACAAAATGAGATGAGGCCTAGGCCTATTTTTTCACTTTGTGCTTACTACTATGGTATTTTCTATTTACCGAGGCTCCCATTCCGACGACGGGGAATGATACAAAGCATGGGAATCTATGAAAGTTACCAATACTGGGGAACCAAAGTTACAGGTAAGTAACTTGTTTTCTTCCTTGGGTCAACATCCATATTAATCCTCTGTTATCCATATTAATCCTCTATTATCCATTCTATTCGCCGGTCATGTTTCCTACCAATATCAGGGGTTCGAGGGGCAGGATAGGACCCCTAAACTTGCTGTCTGTGTGCGGCCTCACTATGCGTAGCAAGTGTCTAGTAATTTACTAGGGTGGTGTCTGGGGGAGTGGATCCCATCGTCTTCCACTCATCTGGTAATCTCCGGTTGAGTTCTCACTAGCCCCAGATATTCGGGCCTCCCACGCTCTCATTACTTCTGCCCAGGATTCCGCCAAAGACATTGCGCCCTTTACTAGTTATATCCTCTCGTGCCAGCGCCCTTTCCTCTGCTCTAGCCCAAATCGAAACTTCACTCTCCAATTCAGACACTCTAGGGCCCACAGTTGCACACCACCTGACCAGGAGCAAGGCCAGGTCGACAAACCTATGTCCAATATTTTTCTTTTAGCTTTTGGCCGCGGGAATAGCCTGAACAGGCAAACCTCCGGCCACACTTTAGGGTGCGTGCCAGAACTCCATTCAGTATTTCTATGAACCTAAGCCAGTAGCTCAGTCACCGGCATCCTCCAACCATCCATCTCCTCCCATCAAGCGTGGCACACTTAGTTCATCATCCACTATTAGATTTGCACGTTTTTAATGAGTTAACTGACAATAGTGGAGTAAAAAAAAGAAAATGGCAATGCACTGTTGTCGGAAAGAGGCACCATAACTGTTGAACAATAATATGAAGACACGTTGTTTGAAAGCCTTTATGTTCTAGTGAACAAAACTGGAATTAGGGTTGTAATGGACGGATGGGGAGACTTGTAGGCTAGTATTGCAGTTTTATGAGCAGAAAATAAAGCAGTCTGAACAAGCCTGTTGTGTTGGTTGGCATTTAACAATGGATGGGTTGAAGTAACATGGCAGTTCCAGTACTTGTAAAGATTGTACCTTTGGGCATGATCAAAACGTGTGACATTTGATGTCATTTAAGAGGAGTAATCTAAAGTCTCTGGATCATTTTGAACTGGCTTTAATTTGGAGATGTCCTTAATAAAATCTTAAAAGGAATATGTATTTCGCAAACCAACTAATTAGTTGTTTGAGTCCATGGGTATTGAATGCATGTCAGCCACTGTTCCCTGGTGATGGACGTATCTTTTTTTTTTTTTTAAATACCCTTTCATCCTTTTAGGACATTTCAATGTGGATCTCCTTGATTTCCTTCATGTCTTTCTGTATCGGCCAGGTAGTGTCCTTTATACTCCTCACTAAGTTCTGACAGGGTTTGTTCTTCGTGATTTGGGGGGTTGTTGAGCATATCCAGTGTCCTGCTTTCAGCCGTTGGAGAAGGATCATCTCAGCTGCACAGTATCCAAGTTTGAAGTCGCAGCAAGCAAGCCTGTAGGTGCTGTACACAGAGTCCACTCAGATTGCGACCGAAAGGAACTGTGGCTTGAAAAACTGATTTCACTGATGTAGCGTACATTAAGTGTATTTCCTTACCACACTATCACCATTCCTATGGTTCTGAAGTGCTTTCGTAACTGTGCCATTGAAGATCATGGGATCTGCCTAGACTGGCATTATTGTGCATGGTTACATTTCATATTGTTTAGAGGTGAGTCATATTGGATAATGGCCGGTAAACGTGAAATAGACTAGTGTAGAGTTTAGTGATGGAGTGTAGATATGAAGATGAGTAGGTCAATAGGCATATATCCATCCAAGTGTCTTGAGGTTGTATTGTGCATCTGGTGCCAGGAGATGGGTGTTAGGAATATAACATGGTTGGCATTGTAAACGTTTTACAACAACAACAAGTGAGGAGGGTCTAAGGGCAGGTTTACCGACCAGCCAGATATACGCCCCTAACACAATATATCACAACAAATGATATCTGGGGGTCAAAAAAGGAAAAGAGAGTTTGACAGTAAGAACCACAATACCAAAATACACAGACCAGTATCAGTGACAAATAATAGTTAAAGAATGGTCAAGTCAAGACTCAAGAGTACTAGGAGAAAAATATTGTTCCCATCAGAAGCCACACTGTACCGCCCTTGTTGTCATCATATGGGATCTCCTTACCCAGGAGACAAGACGGCCGGTAAACATTCCCGTGACCGAAATGTGGTATGAGGGTAGAACAGAGGAGTGTGGTAGTGGCTAATGAAAAAAGCAGTGTAAGGTGATTTGGAGTGGAAAAGTGAAGGGTACTAAAATTAGGTGAATGGGTGGAAAAAAGCAATTTATTAGTAACCCCCAAACCCTAAGGTTAAAAAGGCAGGTGTGGGTGCAGGTTTTAAATAATAACCGCACTTATAGGTGGGCGACATGTTTCAGCATATTATAAGATTTTCTTAATGCATTCCTCAGGACCTATAAATAATACACTACTGCTTTTAGAAAAATAAATAAATTAAGAAAATATCACCTGGAAATCCAGTCTGAAGACTGCCTGGAGACGCCGACGGTTAGAGCGGTGCTCCTTTTACCTGCGCTGCAGCCAGGTGGGGTGAAGCTCCTCAGCCTACACGCAAGGTATATGGTTGAGTACGCCTGGATTTCCAGGTGATATTTTCTTAATTTATTTATTTTTCTAAAAGCAGTAGTGTATTATTTATAGGTCCTGAGGAATGCATTAAGAAAATCTTATAATATGCTGAAACATGTCGACCACCTATAAGTGCGGTTATTATTTAAAACCTGCACCCACACCTGCCTTTTTAACCTTAGGGTTTGGGGGTTACTAATAAATTGCTTTTTTCCACCCATTCACCTAATTTTAGTACCCTTCACTTTTCCACTCCAAATCACCTTACACTGCTTTTTTCATTAGCCACTACCACACTCCTCTGTTCTACCCTCATACCACATTTCGGTCACGGTAATGTTTACCGGCCGTCTTGTCTCCTGGGTAAGGAGATCCCATATGATGACAACAAGGGCGGTACAGTGTGGCTTCTGATGGGAACAATATTTTTCTCCTAGTACTCTTGAGTCTTGACTTGACCATTCTTTAACTATTATTTCTCACTGATACTGGTCTGTGTATTTTGGTATTGTGGTTCTTACTGTCAAACTCTCTTTTCCTTTTTTTGACCCCCAGATATCATTTGTTGTGATATATTGTAAACGTTTTGTCAACAATATGGCTTGTAGTCTTATTGCAAGTATGTTGATACGTTTGACCTTCCCATTACCAAAACCAAATGTAGTATGTTGAGACTTCATTCCTCAATTTGCCAAATAGACCCATCACTAGCTGGACAAAAGATATGCCTTAGATTTACTAAACTGAAGATTTGACAAAATATAAAAGGCATTTATGAGGGGAGGTTCAGGACGGATCCCTGAATCATCGGAGTCATGCCACAAAATGTCTGGAGAAATGTCTGCCATACTAAGCACCAGCTACCACATGAGACCTTAACTCAATCATGGTGCTTTTGCTGGTAATCCTGTATAACCTGAGACAAAACGTAACTGCATGTGAGTCGATTTGTATTGCCCTTCAAAGCACATCTGCAGAGGAGACAGTGTGTAACTGCACCCAGAGTTACAAACATACCTTGTGTAATCTAGGCTGCCATGTTGTGTTGTGGCTACGTTTACAATAGTTACAGAAACTGACTCGCCTTCAAACTATGTAAAACGCAACAGAGTGCCTTAATCTCATGACAGTGGTATGTCCAGATGCACCAAGTTAGGGTAGTCAGGAGCTTTAAGCACTTGCAGTCATCTTGATCAGTCTAAACCCCCCTGCTATTCACTGCCTTGCAGAGACATGGCGATATTTGTATGCATTTATAAATAACTGGGTGATTTTTATTAGCCCTTGCAGTTATAGAGATCTTGAAAGTATTCATAATCTGGCAGCAAAGTCTTGTCTTAGAGTTTTGATTGAACCGTCTAAAAGTTCAGCTGTACTCCAGAACTCTTTAAGTTATGGTGGAACTTGTGATATGAATGGCATTGGGGATCCTACCCATTTCCCCAGAGTGAAGACCGCTTCTATCACCCTTCAGCCATCCCTCGTTATTTTTGAAGGGTAGCCAAATTATCATTCTGCATACTTTCTCTGAACACTTGGACCTTAGTTCAGTAGCTAGTCTTAACTTAGTGTAGAACATTCTTAGAAATCTTTCACAAGGTGCCTAGTTGGCCTATGTTGCCGCTTTTCTGAAACTTCTCTCTTGGTTGTGATTTCAAGGTTTCTATACACCAAGAAACTCAGTTACCTTCTGTTATCAGCCCTCTTCTTTTACCAGTTCCTGATCACCTTATTGAGCTCAGCAACCCAGTTTATCCAATGTTTTACAAGCTGATTAAAATAGGGATCTTGAAATGTGATATTTTAGTGATTCTGAGAGGTGAGACGGCTGTGACAGAGAGACTGCAAGCATGTGAGATATCCTGTTAGAGGCTAGGAGAGGCACAGAGTGACCAAGATAGAGAAACTGAGAGACTTGTTGGTGAGACCAAAAAGGAGAGGGGGCGAGACCCTTATAATAGAACTTAATGGAAGTGGCGTCTTCAATTTAATTGTTACATGTCCGTTGATGGTTATCTGGTTTCTTAAATAGAAGAGAGTGCTGAGGAGGAGGAGGAGGAGGAGGAGGAGGAGGAGGAGGAGGAGGAGGAGGAGGAGGAGGATGATGATGATGATGATGATGAAGAGCAGTCTGAAAACGAAGAGGAGGATTCAGAGGACAATGTGCAGCTGAAGAAGATGGAGCAGAAATCGCAAGGCAAGGTAATTATTTACCCTCCAAGATACAAAAGGACTAAAATGTTTAAAGACCAGTGAGTCTGGAATCTTATTCTGTTAAAAACACTCAACAAGTACTCTGGTCTGTTCACCAGAAACACAAGATGCTGCGGACTTGGAGAATAAGGGAATGTCTCTGCTTTAAAAGCAGGTGTCTGTTTAGTATAAAAACTCACCCTTGCGTGGCATACTTTATCATAGGGTTCCACCTTAGGTCACATCAACTGTGTCATGGACTACAACTCTCTTTGGTGCAAGGAGCTCTTTAAATCTTCCTATGTGAGCTGCAGGTATGGGTGGGTGGGCAGAGTGCAAAAAGAAAGGAGGGGATACAAGTTAAAATTACCTTTTGTACAGCAAAGAATAGGATTAAACGAAAAGGGTAGCCAAGAACTTCAACCCTAGTATGAGAGTGTTGTCAACGTAATTCTGCCCTTCTGGTACACTTTATTATAGGTTTAGGACTTAAACCCTTGCTCTAAAATGTTTATGGTCTTATTTGTATCCTCCGGGCAGATGGCCATGGAGGTCGCCAGCGGATTTAAAAAGAAATTTGTAAATTGTGATTGAGACTTCAGTAGGGATCATAAACCTGAGACTATTGGTCTTCCAGGTGGGGGCTGTTGTGGTTTATGGATCCTCAGTAACATATAGGAGTACGTTGTTATCTGATTGTCCATGATAAGGAAGTCAGTCTATATATTGATGATCCACTGCGAGTTTTCTGCTTCCTGCACCAAACTTTTTCTGTAGTCTAGTTATGGGTTCTAATATAAGAGGTGAATAATGGTGCTGATACCCCAACTGTCTTACATTCGTCTCAGTATGTGCTGGGTTCTAGGATGACCATCACATCTCCTTTGTCAGCAGACTTGATGGATCAGTCAATAATTGGTTAGCAATGTCTAGTTCAAAACGTGAGAGGTTGAAGAAGAGAGCTCTGGATGTCTATCTTAGTCTGTTATTGCTATGTGTTGTTGGTCTCCATATTGCAGTGTTTTACTTGCAGAGTAAGACAACAGTGGATTTGTACTCCATATTACTGAACCATTGGATGTACTTTTCTTCTAATTCTTTCATTGTGACACATTTTCTTTTGATAATTTGACTGATCGCAGTTCCTGGCCAATGCCTCTTCACCTAATAAAGTCTATCAGAAGTACAGAAACTTGTTGACTGTACTCTCTTCTTAGGGTTGAAGTTCTTCCCTCCCTCCCTTTTTTTTATACTCTTTTTATTGTAATCCTTTTTATTAAGGCATAGTTCTTCCAGATGATACTTGTACTTCTTAAAAACCAGCAATATACATTTCCAGTACATTATTACAGCAATACAGAATACATCAAAGTCGTGTCCATCACCCCACCCGTCACATACGCACCCCCTCCTAGAGTTCATCTTCCAAACCTTCATCTACCTGGTCCTGCGGTGGTTAACAGATATTGCCCCTGAATGCAATCCATGCCCCCCAGATCTTGCTCCATTTCTTGGGACAACCATGATTAACAAACACTATTCTTTCTGTTATCATTGCCATGTCCATGTCATTGCACCATGGGGTGAGTGTCGGCACTTCTGTTGACCCCCATTTCTGTACAATATTGCGCTTAGCAACTATTAACCCCAGAGTGGCCCAGTCTTGCATAGGATGAGTAAGGTCATTCGGCTCCTATACATTTAACAAGCATCTCTTGGGCTCTGGCATTAATGACACCTCCCCCACTTGCGATACCGTTCTCATTACTTGCACCCAGTAGTCCATGATCTTCTGGCATTGCCATACGGTATGGTAAAAAGTCCCATCCACCCCACATCTCCTTAGGCAGTATGGATGTGATGTTCTACCTATTGTATGCAGGGTGAGTCTAGTAAAATGGACTCAGTGTAGGATTTTGAGTAGTACCAGCCTACGTCGCGAGGGTATACCCACCTCCTTCGGTGAGGAAAGTGCCTCATGCCAGTCCGAGTCGTCAATGTTATCTTCGTCGCGAGACCACTTCCCTCTAAGCAATGTCGTGGGGTCTGAAAGGATAATTAACTTCCGGTAAGTGAATGACGTAGCCTGCTTATGCATGCAGTCCGTCAGCACCTGTCCTCGAGAGGCAAGGCTTCCTGGACCTCAGTACCTGGTGGTAGGGCCGCTGTCAGGGCATGTTTTATCTGTGTGAATCTAAAAAGTTCAGTGGGTGCTAACGCGTATTGCTGCTGGAGGCGCTCAAATGTCATTACCTCCCCCTTGTGCCAAATGTCCCCCACCGTGGAGATGCCAATTGCATCCCACTGGGCAAAGCCCTTGTTATTCCTAAGCCGACCCAGTTTAACCTGCGCCGCGCACCATATGGCAACTGTCTGTTTCGTGGGTCCTATGAGAGATTTGGCTTGCTTCTTATCGTATCGGGGAGATAACATACCACCTGCACCCAAAACCACCCTGTCTGCCTTAAACGCCGGATCCGCCTGGGGGGTGTGTATCCATTGAATGATCACTTTTAATTGTGCTGCCCAGTAATATAACTGTATATTCGGGAGCGCTATCCCCCCCATCGTACCAGCCGCGAACCAACTTAGCCGGAGCTATGCGTGCCAGCTTGTGTCCCCGAAGCAGGTTGGAGATCTGGGCCTCTATTGCCTTAAAGTAGCTTGGGGGCACCGGGAATGGCGTATTTTCCAGCACATACAGAAAACGAGAAAGCGCCATTTTAAAAAGCGCCGCCTTACCCAACAGCGTGAGCGATAATGCCCCCCAGTGTGTGGTCCTTTTCTAAGGCGTTCCAGTGGGGGCAGCAGGTTATTTTTGTAAAAGTCTTCGGAGTTGGCTGTAATATAGATCCCTAAATATTTGAACATACCATCCGCGATCACGAGCGGGCAGTCTTTGGGGAGTTGCGGTAGAGGGCCGTGCAGCACGTATAGTATAGATTTGGACCAATTTATAGTGTATCCTGACGCCTGTCCGAAGAGTTCAAAGATATTCAGGAGGACCAGTATGGAGCGCCTGGGAGATGCCATATATAATAGGACATCGTCCACATACAACTAGATGCGGTCTTCCCACTCTTCCGTCAATCTGATTCCCCGTATCATTTGTTCCCAATGAATCCACGCCACCAATAGCTAGAGTACCAGTGCGGAAAGCAGTGGGGACAGGGGACATCCTTGGCGGGTGCCCCATGCCAGAGGAAAGTCGTCAGAGATGTGCCCATTAACTGTCACGTGAGCTACCGGTTTGGTTTAAAGCAGACGGACCCATGCACTTATTTTAGGGCCGAAGCCTAAATAACGAAGCACTGCAAACAAGAATGGCCACTCCACCATATCGAACACCATTCTCGCGTCCAGGGAGACTATGACCGCTGGCTCCTGAATATATGGGATGCGTGCCATCACTCAATGCAGACGTCTCAAATTTAGTGCTGTTTTTCTGCCTGGCATGAAGCCGGACTGGTCCGGATGTATCACGGTTGCTTTGTGCGGCGTTAGTCTAATTGTCAGCAGTTTTGCGAGAATTTTAGCCTCCGCATTAATCAGTACAATTAGGCGATATGAGGTACAGTCATCACCAGGCTTACCCGGTTTAGGTATTGCCACTATTGTAGCCATTTTCTGATCTAATGGTAACTCTCCCGTCTGTAAACAGTCATTATACATGTGTAACAGGTGGGGGGCAACAATTCCCGACGTTTTCTTTTACAGTTCAACGGGGATGCCATTGGGACCTGCTGCTTTGCCCGACTGCAATGACCCTATCGCCACCTGTAGTTCTTCTACCGTGAGAACTGCTTCAGGGGTGAGCCCAGGCATGGCAATATCTTAAATGCAAGCTAGTGCTTCCTCTACTGACATATCATAGGTCAATGTGTATACCTGCTGAAAATGATGCGCTAAGGCGTGTACTATGGTATGCGGGCCTTTTGTAATTTTCCCCTCTGCCGTCCGAATCCTCGCTATCAATTTGTTACTCTGTTCCCTTTTGTCTAGCCATGCCAAAAGCTTCCCGGCTTTATCCCCAGTCTCATATATCTTGTGTTGGGTAGCCGTCATACGCGACCTGGTCAAGTTTTCAAGATATTTCTTATGCTGCTGTTGTGTAAGACGCAGTTTCTGGGTTGTTGCTGGTGTGGGGTCTCTGGTGTGTTTGGCCTCTGCTTTTTGTAGTACTAGCTCTGTCATGTAGGTCACGCTGCCACTCCCGCTTATGCCCCGTGACCGAGACAATAACCTGCCCCCTGAGGACTGGTTTGTACGCCTCCCACAGAGTAGTTGGGGAGACAAACTGACGCAGCATTCTCCTGAAAATAATGCGTTGTCGCTGTGAGAACAGCTTTTCTAATTTTAGGGACCTGTAGGTAGCCCTGGTAAATGGGATAAATGCGTCACCTAACCTTGTGACAATAAGTGTATAACAGTAGCACTGGGGAATGGTAGGAGATACCATGGGTTTTATCTCTATGCTGTCAACGTTTTGTAGGTGGCAATCCGCTGAAGCTAAGAAATAATCTATCTGGGATAAGCTGTTGTGTACCCCAGAGTGAAAGGTGAATTGATGCGTCGTGGTGTGGTGCCGTCTCCACACTTCTGTAAGCTCAAGTGCCTCCATAAAGCCCCCAAGACGAGATATGCCAGGTGCATGTGTTTTCGCTGGGTGGCGGTCTAGGGTACTATTCATGATTGCATTGCATTAAGGCCCCCCTCCCGATCAATATTTCCCCTTCTGGAAGGTCAAGCAGGAACTTACTAAGAGCTGGGAGCGTCGCTCGTGCAGGGCGGGGAGGAATGTACACGGAGACTATATTTGGATATCGTCCTTCCCATTGGCCTTTAATGGCCGTGAAGCGGCCATGATCGTCCGTTTTTGTGTTAAGCACTATCAGTGGGGATTGTTTTTTAACTAAAATGCCCACCCCCCTTAAGCCAGACGAGAACGATGAGTGCACTATCATTTTGAACCCCCATCTGTCCATACCCTTGCATGCCGTACCAGTAAGGTGCGTTTCCTGTAATAGGGCCACCATTGGCGAGTATCGTTTCAAGCACTGTAGAACTCAACCCCTCTTTATTTTGTTGCCCATACCATGTACATTCCATGTGAGCATGGACAGGGGTGTCACTTAAGTTGTAGGGTGTGCTGCGAGATCAGGGGTAGCTTGAGTTTGTGCTGCCATTTTGGATGATACATGTATGATAAGGTAAGGATTTCCATGTGTACCTTGGTTGCTGGAAAAAGAGGAAGAAAGCCTTATGCCTGGAAACTTTGCTGACAAATAATATAAAAAACGAACATTGCTGAAAAAACAAAACTACCCCTTCGTCCCATACCCGTACCTACCTCACTGTACGAAAATACCAACTCCACCATCCCTCGCCACCCACCCCCCCTCCCCCTCCCCAACCCCCCTGACTTAAAAAGTGATAAACTGTGAAATGTTCAGCATGGTGTTGACGTCTGTGCCTTCTAAGGTAGACCTTGTCCACAGGAGGCATATACAGCCGGAGTATCGCACCTAGTTGCAGACGAGGGCCAGTTCCCGACCAACCCATTGGTGTCCGCTCTGACATCCCACTGTGTGCAGCCCAGGTAGTACAGAAGAAACCCCCAAAAAACAACTGTTCAAAAGTACCCCCCTTGCCTCCCCCTTCCCTGCCAGTCTGATCCCCAACCATCCGCCACCCCAACATAGCAGAGTGCTTCAACCCCATCAACAGTACTTGCGTGTAAGGGGGGAGAAGAGAAGTCCGTGGAGTTCTGCAGTCCATCCCCTCCTCAAGAACAATCTAGAGACTATGGCACACTTTAACCCATTGTCCAGTCTCATTGCTCCGGTCCAAGGCCCTTCCTCTTCGAGCTCGAGGAGCATATCTTATGGGTCTTTAACACTGTTATAATGTTCCTCATGCATGTGGTCAAACCGTGTATCCGTCTTCATGTTTCAGACTATCTCCTTTGTGTAATATTACAACTCGTCAGTCCTCATTGTCAATTCGCTGTGTGCCATCCTCCTCCTGATCCCGTCTGTGGTCTGCTGAGTCTTCTGTTTCTCGGCGCTGTTGCTGTCTTGCAGCCGTCCCTCTAGCCAGTCATGTGCTTCCTCTAATGACTCGAAGAACCAGCTCTTTCCGTCCGCCACCATGTGCAGTCTTGCCGGAAACAACATGGAGCATGGAAGCTCTTTGCGCCTAAGTTTGTCCTTTACTTCGAGGAAGCTTTTGCGACTTTTAGACAGGGCTGCTGTATAGTCCGGAAAGAAAGATTCCACAGAGTTGTAAATACGGAGTGGTGGGGCCACCCTTGCTGTTTGCAATATAGCATCTCTGTCGCAGAAGTTAAAAATACAGGCCAGGACTGGTCTGGGGGCCGCCCCAGATTTAGGTTTACCCCCGGGCACTTTATGCGCTCTTTCCACAGAGAAAAAGTTGGAGAGTCCTCTGGGCTGGAGTCTAGATTTGATAAGCTCCTCAACATAGAGGTCCATTCACGTTGTTCCGTCGGGAGCGCCCTTCCTGGTCGTCCAGCTTTTCTGCCATGAGTTTATTTTCTGCCTCCAGGCGGCTGATCTCATTAAGCAACATGGTGGTATCTTTTGACAAAGATTTCGTCACTTGCTCAACCTCAGTGACTCTAGCTGTCATTTTTTTAAATCTGCCCTTAAGAACGAGATATCGGTGGAGATGGTCCCCACCGTCGACTGAACCTTAGTGAGGGCTGACATAATATCTTCTAGCGCCACTTTAGGTGCTCCCTCTTGGTCGGAGACTTTTTCAGGGGAGCCTGTGTGCTCGGGTAGCGCAGGAAAGTCTTTATTGTAAGCGTATTTGTCCAGTTTGACTTGTGATTGCGTGCAAAGGCCCCTGCCCCTATCTCTGTCCGTAGGACGCTGCTCCGGCCGGTAGTCCCTGCCGCGGGATCCCACTCCACATGCGGCCTGTCGGCTTTCCTGCCATGCTGCTAACTCCAGATTTATGAGGCCCTGGACCGTTACTTGTGCGTTCTCACCGGTGCAGTGCAGTGCTCAGAGTAATCCTCCGCTCAGCGTGCCCTTCTTCAGTCTTTGGGGGCCACCAGCCTACGAGTCGGCCGTCAACCGCAACCCAGTGCTTGGGGTATGGTGCTGTCTTACCCAATATGTGTAGCAGTGCCGCCTTATCTGGCCACCAGGGCTCTGGTGTACAGTATGTCCTTATTACAGTACTAAGTGGCCACCGTTCAAAGCCACCAGGTCGCTCTATGCCGCGGTATCCCTCTCAGGCCACCTAGGCGCAAGTGAACTCCATAGTCTGTCTCCTTCAGGAAGCAGTACAAAAGGGGGTGGTGAGTGCTTGTATTGTCAACGCTCTGTCCATCATTTCCTTTGGTTTTTCATTGTTCGCCCTAAGATGGCAGGGTATGCTCAGACGGGAGTCCCTTGCTCACTAAGCCACTGGATTCAAGCAAGCCGGGCTGAAGACGGCTGAAATGCCAGAAACCGGTCCTCAGTAGCTTGTTTCCGGTCCAGGGAAGGCATGGCTTGGCAGTTCGGGCTGGACTGTTCCCATGAGGCACAGGGTCAGACTGATTTGCGTATGGCCATGTCTAAACTGGGGTGGCAGAGTGGGCTAAAGAACGGTGATGGATTAAACCCAGATCAGTTGACTGGGGGTGAGTGCTTGTATTGTCAACGCTCCGTCCATCATTTCCTTTGGTTTTTCAGCCTTCAGGAAGCAGGCGGCTGCCCCTTATTACCCAGATCTTCAAAACGCCTGGGCCCAGGACCAAAATCACTGTCCCTGCTTCTCATTTGCACAGGCGGTAGCTGTTCCAGCTTTTATAGGGAGCACACTAACCAGTCCGTAGCGGGCACTGCTTGACATTAACTAAAGCGCTCGTACTTCCCGGCTGCTGTTTCAGGGCCTGCTCACGCCTGCCGCCATTTTGGTGTCCAAGTGCGCTGCCTCAGAAGTTCGGGGTCTGTACTCTGCCTGTCGGAGCCCCGCGAGGCTCTCTCACGACAGCTCTTCCGAGGCGCACATTAAACACAGCGGGTCCTCAGGGTGCCAGTGGGCGTGGTATGCGTCCCGCCCCCGTGGTCCGCTCAGGCATCCTCCGCACGTTTTGCCTCCTCTGAGACTGCACTTGCCTCCGGTGGTCGTGGAGTCGTGCCAGTCCCCGGCTGCACGCTGGTGCGAAGGCAGCTGTTTATCGGTCGCACTCTCTGGTCTGTACGGAGCTCCTGCCAAGCAAACCAACTGCGTTCGGTACCCCTCAGATTCCGATCACCGTGGGCGTCCTTGAGGTTCACTCTTTTCGTCGGATTATTGCCGGATTATACGGGGATCCTAATTCACTCCCCGGAGCTCCTCTAGAATGCTGCCATCTTGATCGGCTTCTGGCCACGCCCCCTCTTTTTCTTTTAATCATATACTATGGGGACAGTAAACTAGCAGAGTTTAACCATGAGGTAGTTTTAACTCCTATCCCCTCCAATCCTTTTGCACTTGCCCCGCGACCCATACTTGTAGCTCGTATCGGAAGTCACTATTTGAAGAGCTCCTCCCTCTCAAACGAGTTGTAGCCCAAAATTCACCACTGTCGTGACATGAGAAGGAACCCTATGATAAAGCCTTCCGACTAAGGGTGGGCAGGGGTTTTCATCCAGTACAGACTATTGCTTTTAAAGCAAAAGATATATTCCCTTATTCAGTTTGGCAACATCTTGCTTTGCTGGTGGATAGACCCAAGTGCTTAGATTTACCCTCCTCGTTGCTCAGGTGATAACGCTTGTAAGAGCCTGATACCTGTCTGCTATATTGCGACTCCTTTGCACTATTCAGTTCTGCTTTTCCATCAACAGCGGCTAAATGTGAAGGTAACTGCAGGGGTGCTGAAAACAGAAAATCGTACCCAAACAGCTGACCGAGAGAAGAATGAGGAGAAACGTCTTGCTATCATGATGATGAAGAAGAGAGAGAAATATTTGTACAACAAGATAATGTTTGGCAAAAAGCGGAAGGTTCGAGAGGTAAGAACATGAGTAAATTGGAATAGAGCGCATGTCTCTGACTTTCTGGATGAGATGTTCTTCAGGATCTATATTTTTATCTGCTACTCAGTACTCCGATATGAATAATTGCTGTTTTGTGCTAGATTATTTGAGCTTTATATTTTTACTATCCTAAGAAGCACTTTGCCACAGCAGGAATTGAAACCCAATCTTGTGCATGGTATTGCTTTTTACATTGACTGTAGGAATTCCTGCAGCACCCCCTTAAATCCTTCCCCGCACTATTTTCCCCTGCTTTAGTTGATTGAAAACACAATGTGGACAGTCCCCGACGAGCACAATTTTAACATTTGCTTTCTTGTATTTCTTTTAATTTTGTTGTGAAAGCATATTTAACCTTTTTGTCCCACTCTTACTAATTTCTCTATGCCAAAAAGAACTGCATTGAAGCAATGCATCTGACAATGCGTGGTTGAGGAAGGACTACTCTGTTCGTACCTGCAGAATTTTTAGTTTCGTTTTTATGTCTAACATTAGAAAGCAATTTCCGCTGTAGGCTGGATTTTTGTATAGCTTGCGCTCACTTATATTTGCATGACCTTGTTGATAGCAACTGCAAGATAAATGGGAGCTTCCTTAATCAAACAGCCTTTGTAAAGCGCAACACTGTCGCCCCTAGGGGTATCTGGGCACTGTGTCTCAAAGAGCCAGGACTAGAGTCTATTTCTGAAGCATGCTAGCGAGAGGGCAGTACAGAGCTGGAAGGGATGGTCGTTCCAGTTCTTGGCAGCAATTTAGGAGTAGGAGCGGCCATCGTTGCGGCGGGGCAGGGAGTGGGGTGTGTGTGTGTGTGTGTGTGTGTGTGTGTGTGTGTGTGTGTGTGTGTGTGTGTAGCGAAGTTTAGTCAATGGTTGATTTAGACAGATACTCAGTCATGGGGTGCTCTGTAGGCGTGCGTGAGGATCTTGAGCTAGCATCTCTTCTGTATGGGGAGCAGTGGTGGTCTCCCAGGTGGGGAACGATTTGGGTTTGTTTGGGAAAGTCCAGGATGAGTCTCGATGTAGCGTTTTGTATGGTCTGAAGTCTTCTGAGGAGCTGGGTGGAGATGCCGGCATAGAGGGCATTGCCGTAGTCTGGATGGCTTGTGATGAGGGCTTGAGTGACCTGTCTTTCTGGTGTTGGTTGGGACCCATCTGAAGATCCTGCCGAATATGCTTAGTGTGTGGTGTGGAAGCAGGAGGAGACTACTGCGCTGAGGTTTCATGGCCAGTTGGCTGTCAAGAATGATGCTGCGGTTGCATGCATGGTCGGTCAGTGTGGGTCAGAGTTCTCCAAGCTACAATCTGTGGTCCCTTGCAGAGGTGTTCTTCCTGAAGATCAGTACTTCAGTTTTGTCAAAGTGGAGTTGGAGGCCGTTGTCATCCGTTTAACTATGTTGGGCATGGCGTCACGGAAGTTGGTTTTGGTGTTGGAGCGGTCGCTGGTGAATGAGAGGATCAGGTGAGGGGCCTCTGCATAGGAGATTATGTTGAGTCTGTGGGGTCTGACAATGTCTGCGAGGGGGGGGTCATGTAGATGCTGAACAGGTAGGGGCTGAGTGAAGATCCTTGTGCTACGCCACATTCGATGTCTTTGGTTGCGGATGTGAAGGGAGGCAGTCGTATGCTCTGTTTGCGTCCTGTAAGGAAGGAGGCGTTCCACTTGAGGGTGTCTTGCTGTATACCCATGTTGTAGAGTCTGTTGTGGGAGACAATGTTGTACGCCGGGAGAGGTCGAGGAGGATCAGGGCTTCACTTTCTCCACGGTCGAGGAGTGTTCTGGTGTAGTCTGTGGCGACAATCAGCAACAGTTTCAGTTCTGTGGTTGGGACGGAATCCTGATTGTGAGGCGTCCAGTAGGTGGTTTTGTCCCAGGAATTTGGTGAGCTGCTGGTTGGCATTCTCAAGTACTTTGGCCAGGTAGGAGAGCAGGAAGATGGAATGGTAATTCTTTACATCGCTGGGTTCGGCGGAGGCTTTCTTTGGAAGGGAGTCTAACGTCTGTGTGTTTTCATCTATCTGAGAAGGTTTCTTTGGAGATGTTGAGGATGCTGGCGAGTTGCGTGCTGATTACATTAGTTGTGAGGTGGTAGAGGTGGGTTAGGGCAGGGGTCGGTGGGCACCCCGGAGTGGATGGAAGACATGATGGCTGAGTTGGTCGGGGCGGTGAGCAGAGACCAGTTGGTAATGGTTTGGCTGATGTTTGCTGAGGTCATTGGGGCCGCTCCTAAGCCCCTTGTATGTCCTGGTCTGAGGGCCTGTCTGAAGGTGAACCACATTGTCAGATGTTTCACTGAGGATGACCCTTATGTGCCAGTGCAGCCTTACGAAGATTGATTCTTCAGGTACTTGTGCAGCCTTACACTGGTGGTGTTTCTTGAGTATGAGGACCCTTTTCAGTAGAACCCCTCCTTACCAGAGTTTGAGAAGCAGCATCCTGGATATTCTAGGGTTGTCATTGAGCCACTCAAATCATCACTACTGCAGAACATTCTTTAGAGCACTAATGCCCTTGAAGAATGAAAAGGCAGTCTTCTCAAAGGCATTCGCTTGTATGGAAGAATGAAAGAAGTAGGCAAATCTCTTCTTGGTGCTCAAGATCTACCTTCTCACTGTGATTTCAAATACGCCTAACCTTTGTGGCTTTGTGAATCCAGGTGGTAGGTACCCTTGTCAGGACAATGTTCTTTGGGATCATTGGTTTTACAGCATGACTACTTTTCTGGATTCACATGCTATGCATCTATTCTGCCATCTAGTGGGTGGGTCTGGAATCGTGCTTTGTCTTCTCTCCATTTTTTTTTTGTGTTTGGGCATTGTCAACCACCATTTGTTGGTAAGTCCATCCCCTGTGTGACGTTGGGCGGAACCTGTAGGAAGCTGGCTCGGTATATATCACATCACTAGGTGGTCAATCAATCAATCAATGACACTTGTAAAGCGCGCTACATACCCGTAGGGTCTCAAGGCGCTGGTGGTGATACCCTGCAGAGAGACCAGGGGTTCACAAAGTGTCATGGGGCTCGATGAAAAACACAAAGTGCTCTGTTAGGGTTAGAGTGAGCGAGCAGCCTTAACCTTAACACAGAGCAGTGTCAAACATTTATTGCACAACATGATCAATAAAGGGCACATAACTCAAGAAGGAGATCCAGATCAATTTTATAAAATCATACCTTGTTTGTACTTTATTTGAAGACCCAGGTCTTTGTAAAAAGGTAAGTATGTTTTTACTTAAAGATACTTCACTTTCAAATATCTACGCATGAAAACCTTTTCACACTGTCCAATGTTATCCTATGGGGAAAACAATATTGTGGTTAAACTGGTGAGTATTGAACTTACAGATTCAGTCTACAGAATCAAAAGTCAGTAAGGGCCAGGGGTCTGTAAGGTACCAGAACTGCATCACCAGCGGCACAAGTACGGCTCCGTGCAGAGGGCAAAATTGGAGTTTGACCTGATGATTTCCAATGGAGACTGGGGCGAGGGGGGTTGGGGGGGGTGCCTGGAGTCACACTGCCTGCAGCAAGTAATTTGGTTGCAGGGGCCAAGCCCTTTTGGGGGGGGGGGGTGCAGTTGTGTAGGGCAGGAGAAGTCAGCCAATGCTGGACCCGAGGTGAGGATCAATGGGGAGACTTCACTGCCCAGATAAGCCACTCATGCCGTGGGTGTCTGGTGCAGAGTGGGCTAGGGTCACGGATCTGGCTAGATTTGGAGTCTTTGGAGAGGTTTCTTCTGGACCGGTCCACTGTCCTTGGGAGAGTGGAGTCTTTATTGAAAGCAGTAGTCCTCCCAGGGTGTTTTGAGGTCATTGTTGCAAGACAGGTCGCAGGTTTCGGCGAAGCTGGAGACAGACCAGTAGGGCTGGGGCCAAGGCAGTTGTTGTCTTCTGGCTTCTGTTGCAGGGTTTCTTCTTTCTTCTTAGGTCATCGCAACTCTAATAGCCAGGTCTGTGGGAGCCACCTAAATACTAAATTTAGGAGGCATGTTGGGGGGAGTAGCAGGTAGGGCCATTGGGCACCTTGCCTGGGGTGCCTACACCCTGTAATATGGTATATGGTATAATATGGTAATAAGGTGACAGGGACTGAAGGTTGTACTTCACCCTGCTTGGCACACCTCCTATCGTTTTGAGTTTTCCCGCCCAAAGTGGGGCTATAAACCAGGGGCTGCCATCTGCTGCTAGCAGCAGAAGCTGGGAGTTGCATTACAAAAGCAGACCGTTGAAGCTTCCCTTCTTCGAGCACTGGCCCATCCTGGGGGAGAAGGCCTGACACCTCTGCCCAGTATGTGCATTGTTTCTGAGGCTCTCTATCCAGAGGTCCAGAAACATGTCTGGTGGTGGCTGGCTGCCTACAGCCAGTCACAGACCACACCAGGGTTGGTAGGATTTCAGGGGGCACCTCTGAGATGCCCTCTGAGTAAATTATTTAGTAAATCTCACACTGGCATCAGTGTGGATCTGTTACAAGGAGCTGTTTGGTACCAAACACTCCTGGGTTCAGTGAAGCCAACATGGTGCTGTGGAGCTCAAGTTGTCAAGTTCCAAGCCCATGTGCTCTCTGTGACTTGAAGGGGGATGGGAGCATACTGCTTCACCTCCCAGCACAGTTCACCCCTTAGCATCCTGGTAAATGCAGTTCAGTTTCAATGCTTACTTTAAATGTTGCTTTAATGTTTCACCAAAGTTGGTGCAGGTTAGTGCTGTTAATCTCTAGACTCCTGTGTTTCTGGATATTATCCTTCATCAGGAGAGATGTGCTGGAAGGTGAAGTAGTGTGCTCCCATTCCCTTCTGTTCGCTATGATTTCCCTGGCACTTACAATATTAAGGAATAGACCCTAATACTGTAGGGGCATACCTGCTCATGCAAATATGCCCACACCTGGAATATCGTCACCCTACCTTAGGGCTGGTGAGACCTGCTAGGGGTGTCACTTACCTATCTCTTAGGCACTGCTAGCTGGCATGGCACACAGGCAGTGTGCAATGTCGACTTGGTCATTTATTCACCTAACAGGGTCATGCCAGCTGCAGGGCCCTATTAAGCCTCCAGTCCCTAGGTACCAGGGGTACCACTTACTTGGGACTTACATGGAGGCAGAAGTATCAATTGTGGACATTATTTAGGCAAAGAACACTGGTACCATGAACCTGGACAACAGGGACCCAGTACTGTACAGTCAAAGTTGCATCAAAAGCCAGGGAAAAGTGGTGGTATTGCAACAGAACCCCATGTTCGAGGCATATGAGCTGCAGATAGTACACTTTGCATAAATTGCCATCTGATGTTGGGCTCGGATGCTTGCACCTTGTTCTTGTCTTGGAAGAAGTCTTTTGTGGTCACGAGATAGGTGACTCCTCTCTTGGACGATAGTGTGCATGGGCATCGACTCCATCTTCAGTTAGGTTTTTTCCGCCATCGGATGTAACTTCTGCTCTCCGGTTCGGCAACATATTCTCTAAACCTTTTTGACGCTTAAAACCATCCTAGACCTGACTGTATTGTTTTCGATCACATGATCTTCTGCGAACTCCGCAAATACTCTATTCCGGTAATCAACGCAGGCGGCTGGGCCTATCGACGGCGTTCGGGCCTACGGCTCATGGAAAGGAAACCATTTAAAAAATGCCCCCAGTGTGGAGCAAAATTCCCACACAGTGACCACCACAAGGTCTGTAACCTGTGTCTCTCGCCGGAGCACAACGAGAACAATTGCCAGGCCTGCGCCTCCTTTAGATCTAAAAAGACCACTCCTGATTGCTGGGCCCGAAGACACATCATGACGCAGCAAGCAGCTTTGGCACCGGTGGACATCTTCGATGAAGGCCCGATGTTCGGGAAGAGGACTCTAAGGATCTGCATATCATGTCCGAAGCAGTCGACTCACTCAGACCACCCTATCACTCCAGGTCAACGAGTGAGTACAACTGCCCCTGCCCCAATCCCACCTCTAAAAAAAAAAATTAAAAAAAAGGCCCTTGTCAAAACTTCACCTGCTGGCCCCAGTCGCGACCACAAACCAGCTTCAAAAGCCCCGCCGTCTGGCTCGGTTCCGAAGATAAGACAAGCCTTCCGGTAGCTCTAGACCGAGCAAACCGTATATCACTGCCCCTGAAGCGCCAACGGCACCGAAGCACGGAGCGCAACCTACTCCCAAAAAGACCTCTGCACCGACCACCCCGTGCCGAAGGAAAAGGCATCGGATCTGAAACATACAGAACAGAAAAAGGTTTCCTCGCTCGGACAAGAAAAAATCTGTGCCAAAAGTATCTACAGAAGAGGAAGAACTTTTCTGACTGGATCCTATCGATCCAAAACAAAAAAAATACTCCATATAGAACCTAAAGTAGGACATGTGTCTACTGTTCCACCCAACAAAAGTAAACTGGACACCCAGGCCTTCCTGCAGTTCCTGCAAAGAAGGACTGTGCTACTTCACCTTTGTAACTCTCTTCTCCTGTTCTTCCTTCGAAGTCTGTCTCCCCTCCTCACTCTTCTATACTTCCACCAAACTCCCCACCCGATGATGATGATTTAGGGGATGGGGACACAACACTGACCCTTTTGATGACCCTGACAACGATATAGACGTACCACAGGATGATAGGGACGATTATGATGACCCAGTAGATCCTTCAGACCTCCCTAATCCTCATGCATATCCAACAAAGCTGTCTCCCCCCAGATGACACTATTTGTTTTAACCAGCTTGTAAATAGGGCGGCTCACTTCCATGGTGTCCCAATGCATTCAGACTCCGCAGAGGAGGATATTCTACTAGAAACCTTTGAACGGTCACTAAAGTCTGTACAAACACTGCCAATGTTAAAAGGTGTCATTAAACATGCCTGTGACATATTCAAAGACCCTGCTAAGACTAGGATTCTAAATCCAAGGATTGACAAAACATATAAGCCTGCTCCCAGGTTCCTGCCTACATCAAAGGTCAACTCCCTTCAGATTCCCTAGTGGTAACTAACACTAGAAAACGTGCCAACTCTCAAACCTCCGGTGATGCGCCACCTCCGGACAAGGAGCCTGAATTATTCGATGCTTCTGGCAAACTAATAGCTGCCCAAGCTGCTAATAACTAGCGGATAGCCAACACACAAGCAATACTTGCTAGATAAGAAAGGGCTCACCATGGCCAACTAGAAAACCCATTGGAACATTTACCCGATCAATATAAGACCAAGGCTAATGATTTAATTCAGGAGGGGAAGTTAATAACTAATGCATCAACCAAATGTGCCCTTGATGCAGCAGACACCACCTCTAGGGCCATTAACACTAGCGTGTTATTCAGACGAAATGCCTGGTTGCGCATCTCTGGCTTCAAACAGGAGGTACAAACAACTATCCTCAATCAGCCGTTCAATCAGCAACAGCTTTTTGGACCCACTGTAGACACCGCTCTAGAGAAAATGAAAAGGTCATAGACTGCTAAATCCATGGGAGCATTGCAGTCTCCATACCCACGTGGTTCCTTTCGACGCTCCTTCTATAAGGGAGCATCGCAACCCTGGTCTCACTGACAAAGCCGTCACCGAGCCGCTGCTCGCACCTTGACCTGTGAGCACCTTACTCCGCACCGCCTCGCTCCACTCCAAAGCTTTGGTATGGTAGAAAGCTCCGCCGCAATGTCGCATCGCGACCCTGGTCTCACTGACACCTGTTGACGCTCCCACCGAGCCGCTGCTCGCACCGTGACTTGTGGACATCGCACTCCGCACCGTCTTGCTTCACGAGGACACCTTGGCCTGCCTGACACCGCCACTGCCTGCCGAAATAGACGCCGCTGCTTGCACTGCGGTTCGAGGACACCGCTCGTAAGTCACACGACGCACCGCCCTCATCCCGCACCGCAGCCTTGGCCTACCTATGCCGGCACAATCGACTCCAGTTCATCAGCCGACGACGGCAATTCAGCAATGACACCACTGCTGCTGCACTGTGGCTTGCTAGCACCATGGCTCGCACCGCCTTTCTTTCGCACCGTGACCCTGGTCTCAAGGACTCAATCTGACGCCGCCTCAGAGCCGCTGCTAGCACCGCGACCTGGGGGCACCGCACAGCACCCGGCGCCAACGCTCCCGATTCCACCAGAGAGGAGCTCTACCTGCAATGCGAGTGCCTTCAAGGGTCTCAGCCCCCTGCATTTCTCACAGATACTGCTTGCGGGTCTTCCAGACACCGTTGCTGGCCCGTGACCAGCCAGAACTGTTGGATTTGTTGTTCACGACGCTGTGGTAGCCTGGACGGAGCTACCCACACAAGGAAATCTTCTTTTTTCTTTTTTTTTTTTCCGTAGCCCAGGTGGACGTCGACGTCCCACCTTTTGGTGTATTTCCGGTGACGTCATGACGCTTCCTGCGGAAGCTCCCACTCTTGGGCGCCATCTTCAGATTCTTTTAACCGCGGTTGGGTCTGGATCGTTCCCGAAAGGGCTCCAGACTTTTTTGGAGAAAGAAGAAAAACACACAGTTTTGGACGAAAAGATATTGGGAAGACTACAGGAGACTACATCATCGAAGAGGACGACGAAGGAAGAAAAGATCTTCAGGAACTTCGACGTCCATCCGGGATTGCACGCTCAGGGGGCCATCTGAACGCATGAGATGGACAACACTCCTTTCAAATTCTGCCGTAACTGCCACCACAAGTACGCGCAGATGGACCAGCTACCGGTTTGCAACCTTCGTCTACCGGTCGACCACGAGAGCGAGTACTGCAACGCCTGCTCTGCCTTCACGCAGAAGACTTAGAGTTAGAGCGAGACAGAGGGTAGCCAACGCCAGCATGCAGGGCAAGGGCCAGCCACCTTCCTTTCGAGACCTGGGGCTCTCATCAGACGAGGAGGACAATGCCGCCGAAGACGACGGCTACACTGTCGTAGAGACCGATAATGCGAAAACTTCTAAGAAGGTAGGAGACTCTACGGCCCCTAGACTCCCGAGAGACCCTGAGTCTTAAAGAAACGGGGCCAAAACCTCGAAAGCGCCGACAACTTCGGCGTCCGCAGCTACACCCAGGCCCAGCGGATCCTCTGAGAAGGACTCCCTGGCGCCGAGAGCTGATGAACAGCAAAAGAAGTCTAAAAACATCCCCGAAAAGCAGCGTTCGACGCAGAGGGAAAAAGACCCGAAGAGCACTTCGGCGCCGACTAAGGACCCGAAAGTCAGCTCGGCACTGAAACCTTCGACGCCGACCTGTCCGCCGAAAAGGCTGGAAGAATCATTCGACGCAGACAACGCTGCCGAAATGGAGAAAAAGAAGATACGGCTCGAGGTCAAGATGGAGAACATCCTGCAGCGAAAGAAAGAATTAGACGCCCTGATAAAAGACTTCATAATCCCGACGAAGCCTAAGCCACAGGTGTTAGAGATAGCGGAGGAGGAGGACTACGAAGTCGAAGGACAGTCTGAGAACGTCGAGGCTTTCAACGATCCAGAAGAAGAGACCTCCTACTGCGACTATGAAGGGGACGAAGACCGCAGGACGCTCCTCGGGTCAGCATCCTCTGAGACTCAGGAGATAGTATGGCAATACGTCGACACAGAGAGCCCGGAAGAGGGCGTCGACACGTATCCTTCGAGGCCCTCGCCGCCGGAAGACATTGGGATTTACAACACAGTCCTCAGAAATGCGGCTGCAGTTTTCAAGGTAAAACTTGACTAAGAGAAGCAGAAGGCAGGCTTCCTTCTAGAGACACTGCTCCCCACACAAACTAGGAGCCAGTACCTGCCCATGCTCGAAAGCGTCATGGCACAGGGGAAATGGGCTTTCAAGGAGCCTGCAACCTGCAAAGCAGTCACTCCCAGGACAGAGAAAAATTATAAGCATTCCTCCAAGGACCCACCCTACATCCAGGGCTCGGTCTCAGCTGATTCCATCATTGCAGCCACGGCAAGGAAGAAGGCCAATGTGTCTACTACTTCAGGGCCACCTCCCGACAAAGAAAGCAGGAGAATGGACCTCGTGGGCAGATGACTTGAACGGAATACCACAATGCACTGGCGCATGGCAAATTCCAATGCGCTGCTCAACAGGCACCAGTACCAGATCCTGGATGAACTGGGCCAGTTAATAAAGAACATGCCTCAGGAATTCAAGCAAAGAGCTGAAAACCTTATCGAGGAGGGGAAGATTGTGGCAAACTCTTGCATCAAAACTGCCCTAGACGGAGCAGATACCTCCAGCAGGCTCATGATGATGGGCATCACGGAAAGGAGACAAGCCTGGCTCAAGATTTCAGGCTTCAAGCCAGAAGTGCAACACAGCATCCTGAACACCCCGTTCAATGGAAGGACGTTGTTCCGGGGCCCCAGTAGATGAGAAGCTCAGCCAACTAAAAAAGGATAACGAGACGGCAAGATCCATGGAAGCATTGCAGTTCAGAGGTACTAAAAGAGGCCCCCCTCGCGAAAACCTAACGGGAGAGAAGGTAACCAACCAGGAACATCACACCAGGCGTTCCAACAAGCCCACCAGGCAGACACCCAGTAACAGCAAGGGCAGCAACAGTCCTGGCAGTACCAGTAGAGAGGCCAGTCCTTTCGCGGGAAGGGTAATGGACGTGGACCGAATAGGAGAGGGGGACAACAACCCCCCTCTAAGTTACTTAATTGAACTCCATGCGCCCACCCAAGCAAAAACTCCCAGAGTGGAGCACAAACACTACACACAGGAGTCACGCAAATTAAACACCTGCGAGCATGTAAGACCAGCGGGAGGAAGCCTCAAGCACTTCTTCCAGGAGTGGAAGAGGATAACTTCAGACAAATGGGTACTCAACATCATACAGTTCGGGTTCTGCATAGAGTTAGAAAGGAAACCAGCAAACAGAAAGCCTAAAAGAAGAAAGCTATCAAGGAAAGAGCTAGAGCTACTTCAAGAGGAAGCAAAAGAGCTCCTGCAGAAGCAGGCCATAGAACCAGTGCCTTACAGAGAAAGGAACAGGGGCGTATACTCAACATACTTTCTGGTGCCAAAAGTAGACGAAAAGATGAGACCCATCCTAGACCTAAGATTCTTAAACAAATTCATAAGAACGCAAAAGTTCAAAATGACCTCCCTACAAGAGGTACTTCCTCAATTGCAAGGCGGAGACTTCATGGTCACCATAGACCTCGAGGATGCCTACCTGTACATCCCAATGAACAGAGGGCACAAACATCTGCTCGGATTCATCATCGGAGAAGACCACTACCAGTTCACAACCCTGGTGTTCGGACTCAAATCAGCACCACGGGTCTTCACAAAGTGCCTTGCAACAGCTTCAGCACACCTACGAAGGGAGGGGATACACGTATACCCTTACCTGGATGACTGGCTAATAAAAGCAAGCTCATACAGAACGTGCAACAGCACGCACAGAGGGTGACAAGCACACTGAGAACCTGGGATTCTCCATCCACTGGGGGAAATCCTTAATGGAACCAGAGCAGATAAAAATCTTCCTGGGAGCACAGATCGACACCTTACAAAGCAAAGTGTTCCCGAGCAAGAAGAGAGCAGTAGCACTGGTGAAGGAGACGCAGCTCTACCAGAAGGGGCAAGCTCGGACAGTGAGGACAGCGAGCAAAATTATGGGCATGATGGCATCATGCCCACACCTAGTGCCAAATGTACGGCTACACATGAGACCCTTACAGGAATGGCTACAGAAGCAATGGTCACAAGCTACAGGTCGTTGGGAGGATCTAGTGGTTGTAACGCACTCAGTGCAGAAAGAGATGGCATGGTGGAACATGGGGGACATAACAAGGGGGGAAGCCTCTGACGCCACCAACGCCAACAGTGCCCATCACCACAGATGCCTCCCAGAAAGGATGGGGAGCTCACATGGAGAAACTCAGAGTGAGGAGTCTGTGGACACCAGCAGATGCGGTCAGACACATCAATTACCTGGAGCTGAAGACAGTTTTCCTCGCTATAAAAGCCTTCCAGACAAAGCTGTACAACCAGAGTGTGTTGATCCAGACAGACAACACAACAGCGATGTTCTACATCAGCAAGCAGGGTGGGACACAATCAGCCCCGCTTTCGAAGCTAGCGCAGGAGATATGGGCATGGGCCATCCCATTCAAGATAGACTTGCTAGCCATACATCTACCAGGAAAGGACAATGTAGAAGCAGATTGGCTCAGCAGACCGACATCGGCATCCCACGATTGGGAACTCATGCACAAGAAACGAGGCTGTTCGACAGGTGGGGGACACCGTCTGTGGACCTATTTGCAACACACCAGAATGCAAAATGCCGAAACTTCGCATCCAGGCTACCCGGGGGGGGTTCCCTATGGATAGACTGGTCAAAGACATTTGCTTTTCCCCCGATACCACTGATGCACAAGGTACAAGTACAGAACGAGCAACATGACACTGATACTGGTCGCACCACAGTGGCCCAGGCAGACATGGTACTCCAAGATCATGGAGATGGCACAGAGTGCACCCCACAGGTTCGGGAGGATAAAAGACCTACTCTCCATGCAAAATGGAGAGGTGCTGCACCCAGAGCCAGAGAGCCTGAGCCTAGTAGCGTGGCTCCTGAGGACATAGAATTTGCGCATCTGAAACTACTGGAAAACACCCTGAGGGAGCTCCGGGAGGCACGGAGGCCCAGCACACGAAAGTCCTACCTATCTAAATGGAAGAGATTCACACTGTGGTGCAGGCGGGAAAGGCTGCACAATAAGATGAAGAAGGACTCAACAGTGCTAAAATACCTCACGCACCTGCTCGACAAAAAACTAAGCTCATCCTCATTGAGAGTTCACTTGGCAGCGATAGTCTCTTACACAAGAGGGGAAACATGTAGGAGTTTCTTCACATCACAGGTGGTTAAGAGATTCCTGGAGGGAGCCAAGAGGATTACACCACCAAAAAGGGTGCCGCCACCTGCATGGAACCTAGTCCTAACTGAGCTCATGAAAGAGCCTTTCGAGCCAATTCACAAAGCATCCCTAGAAATGCTAACCATGAAAACCGCTTTCCAGGTAGCCATCCCCTCGCTGCGCAGAGTGAGTGGGCTACAGGCGCTAACGCTACAAGAACCCTACATCCAGATTCACAACGATAGGGTGGTAATGAGAACGGACCGGCACTTCATGCCAAAGGTGGTGTCAAGGTCCCACATGAACCAGACTATACAAATACCAAGTTTCTTCCAGAAACCGGCCTTAAGCGCTGAACGGGCTCTGCACACCCTAGACGCCAGAAGGGCAGTCATGCACTACATTGAGAGAACAAAAGGACACAGGAAGACAAAGCAGTTCTTTGTGTCCTTCGCTAACCGTTTCATGGGAAAACCAGTAACTAAAGGAACAACTGCGCGATGGATCGCCCAAACAATACAGTTCTGCCACAAGCGGGCAGGACAGGAACTAGCAGGGGGGGGCACATGCCCACTCAACCTGGAAAAAGGGAGCTACAATAGCCTTCCTAGCCAACACACCCATTCAAGACATATGCCTGGCGGCAACATGGGCTTCAGTGCACACGTTCACAAAGCACTACTGTATGGATATACAGATGAATAAGGAAGCACAAGTCGGACAAAAGGTGCTTCAACACCTATTCAATAACCAACGCTCATCTTCCACCCAGCCGCCACAAACATGAGAAACGGCTACAAAGTCTATGCACAGCATAGTGAATCCAGAAAGATTCACGCTGCAAAACGAATAGTTTCTTACCTGTGGGTGTAGTTTTGCAGCTTGAAGATCTTTCTGGATTCACTAGCGAACCCACCCACCTCCACCAGAAAGATGAGGCTGGAGGGAAAAGGGGGTTTAAACAAAGACAATACTTGGAATAACAAACCTTGGAGGTTAAAGCGGTGAATAATTTTGGTTGAACATTGCCATAACTTCGGTAACAGAACAAACACGAGAAAAAAGAATCCGAAGATGGTGCCCAAGTGTGGAAGTTTCCGCAGGCATCATGCCGACGTCACCGGAAATACACCAAAAGGTGGGACGTCGACGCCCACCTGGGCTACGAAAAACAAAAACAAAAGAAAAGACTACGATTCCGGACCCGACCACAAGACCGCGGAGTAATGCACAGAATAGTGAATCCAGAAAGATCTTCAAGCTGCAAAACTACACCAACCGGTAAGAAACTATTTGTTTCTACCAAAGGTGGTATCTTCATTCCACATCAACCAAAGCATTATGACTACCATACTTTTTCCAAGATTTGAAGTCTCAGGCTGGAAGGACACTGCACACATTGGACATGCGAAGAGATCTCATGCAGAAAAGAGTGAACCAGGTCTGAGTCTCCTTTGCCACGGCAAGCAAGTGCGGACTGGTAAGGAAGGGGACGATAGCAAGATGGATAGTGGAAACTATCCAAAACTCTTATACAAGGACTGGAAAAACGTTATCCACGTGCCCCATGGCACACTAAGCCAGGAATAAGGGCACAACCCTAGCATTCTTAGCAAAAGTACCCATTGGTGACATTTGTATGGCATCGACTTGGTCATCCCCACACACCATCACAAAACACTACTGTGTGGACATTCAGATAAACAGGAAAGCACAGGTGGGACAGAGTGCTATAACACCGGTTTGCCAGTTCAACCCAGCTTGTCCAAGGAAACAAACACTACTACATAATCAGATACGTAGCATGTGGATCCAGAAAAGGATTCATGCTGCACAACAAAATGGGTAATTGCCAGTAGGAGTAGTTTTTCACCCTGATGTTTTTCTGGATTCACATGCGACCCACAGACCTGTTAGGAAATGGGGGTTAAACAAATGGACGAGATGAACAATACTTCAGATCAAGAAAGCTCCAAATAGGGTTAGATGCTAGAAGAAAAAATAATCTTAAAATGGCAACCATGCACAGGAATTTCCGGTGCGTGCTAGCATAGGAGAATAATCATTTTAAAATCTGTGTTTAGAAAAGGACACGTTTCTTCACATCTTGATATTGGGCCTTTTTTTGAGGTTCTGCGCCTTGTGAAATCTTTCAAATGAAAGCGAGTGTTCGTTCCCATTAACAGCACAACATCTGTCTTTTTTTTCATGCACAAATGTCAGTTATCTAGTCGAACTCCTACCCTTTCTGACATAGTGATTTTTGGCCGTGGTCAAGTGGCTGCCGCTCTGAGTCATTGATTTAGTGGTGTTTATGAAGTTCATGAATGGTTTAAACATGGAAAAAGTGGGCTTTTTGTTTGTTAGAAATTACTTTTACCCCCTCACAGGACCACTCCAAGTGCACCCATTCAGGATGCTGCTTAGTTGGGCAATAGACAATCAGTCATTTTTAGGTCTTGCCGAGTGGGCTGCGCACTTGCGCAGTCTTGCTGGCAAGATTTTATGTTTTAGAGGGCTTTCTGTAACTGGCTTTAAGCACCCCCCCTTCCCATTGGCCGGCGCGACACCGTTTATGCTAAACGGTGGCCAGCCATTGGGAAAGAGGTCTGCGTGACGTAGACTTTTCTCTTTTTTGTTTTAAAATTTGAGAGACCCCCTTACAACCAGGGGAATAGGGTACTTTAACAGTAAGAAAATAAGTTATTTCCCTTGGTGAACCGATCTTTACTCAGACAACCTAAAGTAGGTGTCTTGGCCAACCTAGTTATTGGACCCACTGGGGCAATTCCTTAACTAATACACTTAAACGGTAATGTAGTTCATTATTTATTAAAAAAGATATTCATACATATACATATACAATTAAATCATTAAAAACCGCTCTCAAGGAGCCGAGAGTAAAAGTATGCACACAAAATAATTAAAAAAACATTAAATGCACATGAATTACACAAACCATAAAATTATTCTTGCAGTAAATGGTCCGTTTTACCGAAGAGCTTCGTTTTTTGGAGCAAGAAGACCAGCGTTCGTTTCACCGAGACTTGGAGGCATATGAGGGGTGCGGGAATCCAGTGTTTGCTCCTCAAACCGGAGCGTGCAGGGAGCAACCGGCTAGAAGTACCCGCCCCAAAAAGGAAAATAGAAGGCATAACATCTCCAATATAGGGAGAATCAACACACCAGTAGAGTGTAAATAAAGCTGATAATTCCCCAAGATAAACGGTGAAACGGACCATTTACTGCCAAACATTGTAAATTCAAGGACACATAGGGTCCGCTCTCTTTTAATGCGTGCAAGAAGGATACCGACCCGAATCTAACAAACGGCGGCTTTAAGAATAAAGCAATAAGGTATAAATAAAGAAAAGATGAGAATCTGAACACTGTAGCAGGAAAATATGCAAACCGATAATATGTAAAAGGAATTCTAGACTACGGGCAACCAACCAGTGCCATATAAGAGGGAGAGACTTATCATTATAGTCTTGATAAAGATGGTAAATTATCAGTAAGACCATCGAAACGCGTCGACACCCTACAGCACGATCAAGGGAGAAAAGACCTAGCCTGTATATTTATGATTATATATTGTCAGGATTGTGTTCTATTGAAATCCCACAAACGTGCAACACTAATTGACAATTTTTATGTCCTGTATATGTCTCTCTTTTTCTTTTCCATATTCTTTGAGCATTTCAATTGTTAATCAAATAATTTTATGGTTTGTGTAATTCATGTGCATTGAATGTTTTTTTAATTAATTTGTGTGCATACTTTTACTCTCGGCTCCTTGAGAGCGGTTTTTAATGATTTAATTGTATATGTATATGTATGAATATCTTTTTTTAATAAATAATGAACTACATTACCGTTTAAGTGTATTAGTTAAGGAATTGCCCCAGTGGGTCCAATAACTAGGTTGGCCAAGACACCTACTTTAGGTTGTCTGAGTAAAGATCGGTTCACCAAGGGAAATAACTTCTTTTCTTACTTTTCTCTTTTTTGGCCATCCCACTTGGACGGCCTCGCCTGCATTACGGCTGTGATAAGCGATTTCTTATCTATAGGGGGCCATGTGTTTCAAACACAATGCCCCATAAAGACAAGAAATAGGCGGACTGCCCTTGTTTTTCTTTACTTTTGCTGTAATCGCGACACACATGCTTCACTTTTAACATTAAAAGTAAAGCTCGGGTGCTGCGATTATAGCAAAAGTAAAGAAATAGATTTTATGCAAGAAAACTCATTTTTATTCAAGTAGTTCATAATTGAATTGTGCCCTTTTCACCCCAGTTCACATTGAAAACAGGTTATTCTAAAGTGTACTTTGACGAGTTATGACCAAATTAGCGCATGCCAACTTTGAGGGAAAGCGGGAGTGGGGTCTGCTTGCCACCACTGTCTGAACAGAGCTACGTGCATTTCTAAAAGAACAAGCATTTGCAATGCAATAGGTCTCGCATTAGGAAAGTTTGAGTTATTGGTATTGTAAATGACAAATTTTTAATTATTGTGTTGGTTTTGAAAATAGCGAAATTAATAGGTTTGTCATTTACAATGCCAATAGTTTTAACTTTCGCAAACGTGACACCTATAGCATTTGTAATGCAATATTTGTTGTATTTACATGACTTAGATGTATTAATATTACAAATGGCTTTTATTTTTTTTAATAATTAATACTTAGATAAGTTATTGTAATTTATAATGGCAATAGCTTAAACTTTTGTAAATAACTTTTGGGAAGATTATGTTCAGTGTATTTTATTGTGATGAAAATCCAAGAACAGAAGTGAAATATTAACATCTTTTTGTGACATTTGTAATAAAGCTTGAAACATTGAGAGAGCATATTA
Organism: Lissotriton vulgaris; assembly: GCF_964263255.1. Lineage (NCBI taxonomy): Eukaryota > Metazoa > Chordata > Amphibia > Caudata > Salamandridae > Lissotriton > Lissotriton vulgaris. The sequence continues at coordinate 259,590,400 of NC_141699.1, forward strand.
GAACCAGTTGTTGTTGAATGGTTGCACAGAGTGATGCTGTGGCCTTCAGTGGTAACCATGCACTAATCGCATGTAATACGTACAGTTTGGGCGACATGAAATCAAGGCGACCATAACTCAAAAGCAGAGTTGCTTCTCTTGGTTTGTGAAATTTGAATATACTGCTGTTCAGCAGCAACAACCAAACACGAATGGTGAATATTCATGTGCTAATGCAACAACCTGTACTTTTTCAAACACAACTGTGCAAATACAGCAAGCGAGACTTTTTAAACACGAATGCTGGCTATTAATGTGCAAATGCGCTGTGCATCTGAAGACACCACCCGGTCTGCAGCTGATGCGTGCATATTGCTCACCTCACACTGAACATGGGCCTCTCGCACATGGGCATGACTTGCACAGCATGTATATGGCGCCCCTCGATGCATCCCCATCTAATGTGGGGCCCCCTAGCCACCAGCAACTGCATGATGGAACTTAAGAGCCGTCTGTCTCTGGGGCTACAAATGTAGAACAACTTCCGGGAAATGTAAGCTGCAGGATACATCGAGAAAAACAGACGTGGACAAACTGCATATCTGACATGGGGCAAAGGTCAGTGCTCGAGGCTCGATTGTAAACACCATCTCGGGCACACAGAGGCGCAGATCGGAGCAGCTGGCATGGAGCGCGCGTGGCCAGATGTGAGGGAAAGAAAGGTAGAAGTGATACTGGCAGACGAGCTGCATCAGTGCAGATGTAGCACTAAAGCACGCGCCAAACACCGCGAAGAACAGGCGCTTCCTTTTAATCCAGTTCAATGTACTCATTGAATTGCTCTCGAAAGGATGAAACGTAGCGCACGGATAGTTCATTAGGATTTTAAGAGCCCCAGACATGCTACTCGATTGGTGGATGCATCTTGGCCACCATTACTAAAGGCCAGCCCTGCTCCTCGGAAGGATGAAAGGCTGAGTTGCTGTACGGGGATCTCAGCGCTGAGTGGCTACGCTAGAGGCGCCACCTTACCTCCTCCGTGCAGAGCCGACATTCCTTCTGCAGCGTCTCCGTCCGCAGTCCAACAGTTTATCCCAAACAACCCCTGGCGCTGGCACCCTCTTACTTTACTCAAACACACTGGAAAGTGAACCCCCTTGCGGCCAGAAACCTGCCTTCAAGGCGGAAGGCGAGGAAGCACCCCGTAGTGCAAACGTGGCGCACGGATAGTTCATTACAGTCCAAATGCTAATCAATATTTTAAATGGGTCTGAGCACCTGGATCCAATTCTCATCTGTAAAAATAAATTATCACTGCCGACGGGCCCGGGATTCCAGAGGAAACGCTGTGCCCGCCTCCCTGCTCAGGGCTGCGCTGCCATTGGCGGACCCCTGAGGCAGGAAGCCAGGCAACGGGAGAGAAGACGTAGGCCGGGCCAGAAGAAAGAAGGAAGTCCCGCCTGCTGCTGGGCTATGATTGTGTTGTAAAGACACGGGTTGACCCAGCAAGTCCCTGGGACCTGGGTGAATGATTGGTGCAAACAAGATGGTCCCAGAAAGTAAGTCAATCGAAATCACTTAGATGAATTCAATGAGAATTATAGCAACATTGTTTTTAATCACAACGTGTCATATAAACTTATTCATAAAAATGAGTACACAGTTCAAACACATACAATGCCCCTAATGGGTAGGACAGGGAAGGGTAGTGTTGGGATAGTGAAGGTATAGGAAGTTATAACACAAGTCAATTGAATTCAAGTAAATCAAAGCATCATCATCAATAAACACAATGGAGTAAAATTCATCAGTCAATTACATAAACATGCCTCTGAAACAATAAAATCACAAATGATATGTCTGGGAAGAGGCTGAACAAAACTCATGTGACCACAGATGCAGTCATATTCTGAAATTCCACTGAGAGTGTCTGTGTACCCTACCGTGCCCCTTCCAACAACCACAGATTCTTTGCCCCGCCTTCCCCGCTCCACCGTCCTGATGAAGACCCTCTAGCAAGGTCACAATCAAACCTGCATCTACCTGTGTCGAAACGTCGACATTCCGTCTTTTGTTCAGCCTCTTCCCAGACATATCATTTGTGATTTTATTGTTTCAGAGGCATGTTTATGTAATTGACTGATGAATTTTTCTCCATTGTGTTTATTAATGATGATGCTTTGATTTACTTGAATTCAATTGGCTTGTGTTATAACTTCCTATACCTTCACTATCCCAACACTACCCTTCCCTGTCCTACCCATTAGGGGCATTGTATGTGTTTCGATTGACTTACTTTCTGGGACCATCTTGTTTGCACCAAGCTGGGCTATGATTGGCTGCCCGCCGGGATGTGTGTGTGTGTGTGTGTGTGTGTGTGTGTGTGTGTGTGTGTGCGCGATTGCGGCGTGGGGAGGGGGGTCTTTGTATGTGTGTGTAGGTGCGCTGGTGTGTGTGTGGGGGGTCTGTGTGTGCGTGTAGGTGCGCTAGTGTGTATGTAGGTGCGGGGGGTGTGCCTGTGTATGCGTGTGGCTGTGTATGTGTATGTGTGTGGCTGTGATGTGCGCATGCGTGAGTTTGGGTGCACGCAGCTGAATCCAACCGGAGTGAAGCGCGTGGCAGTTTCTTGTCCTTCATTCCCCCTCGTCAGCTAGCTATAGTTCTCCACCTGGACCGCATCCTTCGGATGCGTGTTCCCAGGCTCGACCTAATAAAGTATCGGGTGCAAAAACGCCTGAGTAGAAATCTCATTCTGCTTCCAGCCGCCTCTTTTGTTCTGCATTGTCTGCGCCGTGTTACAACACCTTCGAAAGTGGACTGGCGGAATCCCAGCTCACAGCCTGGTTTAAAGTGTCTGCTATCAGTAGGATTAGCGCAGACCGATTAAACAATTTAGCTCCACGCTTCACTTGAAAATGGAATTCTAATCAAATCAAGGCTGTGTTGGTTAAACATTTGTGTTGGGTTACTGGCACCCATGTCTATGAAAGGGTTGCCTGTACAACAGAAACATTGTATACGCAGATTTTTATCACCATGTTTCGGGGGCGGGCCCTGGGGTGTAACCAGTGATCACAAGAAACGCCATTTGTCCTTTGCAGTTGCTAATATGGACTGTATACCTGATGCACCACTAGTCTGATTGTCTTCCTGTCTGGGAATCGAAATAGAAACAAGCATTGGCTAAGCCAATTGGTCTGTTTTGATGACCAGGTGTTGCTGCGTATGGCTGCATGCACTGAGGCCATTTTGAAATAATTTGACTTTGACAATGCTTGAAACACATTTCAACAAGCATTGGCAAAGTCAAAAGGCCGAGTGCACTGGTTCCTGATAGCAAGTAGCAGCAGAGAGGCAGTAGGGGCACTACCATCAGTGCTTAATTTGAGCCAGTGGTTTCGGGTGCTTGGCATCGCCACCTAATGGTCATGCTTGTTACAGTCTGCACAAGGTGATGATGTCTGGCTAATTTAGAAATGACCACAACAACAGGTAATTAGTAATTTAATTTACACCAGAAATTACTATTACCTTCTGCCAAAGCCATTCTTATAGCTATGGAGGCTTGTTGAAATAGTCATAATTGTCACACTTGTAGTAGTGTAATGATTAGTAGTTGTGTTACTGCCATTAGCAGCGCTGGCAGGGGCAAGGGGAGATGTAAGTTACAGTGGCCTCCTAACAAGAAGAGCTTTCGCACTTATTATTATTTTTTTTTACAAATCGAGCACTGCACATCCTACACTGGGGTGTGGGGCTGGGAGTTCGGGGTGTGGGGCTGGGACAGAGTCGGTCAGGTTAGCAGAAGAACAGTGGAGTGGCTACCACAGGAGATTACTTAGAGCCCTTGTAAACGTATACAAAATGCCATGGCTTTGAGGACAACAAACCAGCCAATGAAATAGTTTAACCCTTGCATGCTGCCGCGATTCTGCGCCTGTGCGGCAAAATTGCGAGTGGGCGGGTTTGACTGCCCCCAGCCGTCATTAGCACACAAGCGCCGCAGTGCATGACTGATGGGGGCTGTCATCAGCATGCAAGGGGTTAAGAAATGCCAACAACAAATTACTGAAGGGGACTGACCAAAATCCCACTCTTCTGTGTCCGTAAGGTCAAATGAGGCTTCCAGCAGAAATCTACTGTTGGCTGTATGCTAAATGAGTAATTTGTTAAAAAACAAAGTATTTGTCTGATTAAGGATTTACAAAGTAGGAGTACGTTTACATTCATGAAAGGGTATAATGCGAGCCCAAAACAAACTCAATCCAACACCCTTGAGATGTTATCCTAAATGTTTTACCATAAAGGTGATTAATATGCATATCATCTGAGTATAAAGAGGCCAAGATGGGTGCGGGGGGGGGGGGGGTGTGGTACTATTTGAGGAGATATATCAATGGGTCCTTTAGAGGTAAGGCTGCAAGTAAATAAATTCACTTAACCCTTTCATCTTGTCATAATCATACTAGCAAGACACCGTAGGACAGAATTAGTAAACATTATTACCAGCAACAACCAGCTCTCCCCATCTCAGACTGAGCACCCGGCATATCTAAAGACCACTCTCTCTAAGCTAGAGTGGGATTATTTGTTCACTGCCATTTAAAAACATACATTTAGGCCCTATGTTCTTGAAGTACTTACAATTCTGCCACAAACAACCCCGGTTTAGGGCTTTGATGAATGGGATCCTGTTGCTCCAGTTCCCCACTGGGAGGGGCACCTGACAGGGGTGCCCGCTATTACTGCTTTTTGTGGTAGAGATAGAAATTATGATGATAAAGTGGTTCGAGATGGATGCTATTATTCAGATATTTTAGTGTGCTGGTGGTATGGAAAATCAGGTATACTTGTGTGCCAATAATTGTTTTCGTATTTGAACTATCTTCGATGGTCCAGCTCTGAGGCATTCTAGATACTCAGGGCCAGATTAACTAATAGTCAATTGGTGCTGCATTGCATGATTAAAAGTTGCACTGTGTTATGCAACTTCATTTTGGCATGGGCTGCACCGTATTTACTGAGCATTGCACAAGCACATTGCAGCATAACACAATTCATCATACTTGGGGCAAAGTGTGCAGGCGTGGCACAACAAGATATCCTTTCATCGCACTGCGCTTTCAGAACTGATAAGTCTGATACATACTTTGTTCTTATAACCTACAAGATGGCAAGCCAGTAAGCTGCTACTAGCTAGGAATTCACTTAGCAACCCGGAGGGGGAACTCGGGAGACTACCGAAAAAGAAAGCTTACCTTTACCTAGAAGGAGAATGAGATTTGATTTCTGAGTTGAAAAAAACAAGAAACATTTCTGGTGGTCATGCAATAGGTCTCGCCTTTTATTAAGTTAAAGCCATTTGCTTTGCTATACAGTGCCATTAGCAAAGCAAATGGCTTTGACATAACCCAAGGCGAGACCTGTTGCATTTTCAATGCTTGTTTTGTTATTTGTACTTGATAAAATGCTCAGATCACAAATAGTGTAAATGCTTTGGGAGACCCAGTAAACCTTTGGAGGCTTGGGCAATAAAAGGTAAAAGGTGCCTACGAGGGATTTTGTTTACAAAGAACGTATATTAGTATAGAATTACTTTGAGGGTTAGTCCTAAAGGAACAAACACCAAAATATTTTGTTATTCTTTAGTGACCGATATTCTCATAAGGAGATTTGTGGCCTGTGATTGTGTTGGAATAGATGTTTGCCATGAATTATTGGATTAATTTGATTGTACTTCCTTTCTTGACTAATTGCTGATTTATTTCATGTTTCTGTACTCCCTTTTAATTTTTGCTATATATAAAAAAACGTATACTTTTAACAAATAGGATTTCCCTTATTTTGTGTTCAAAATCTGCATTTATTGTTATCTATTGACATTTTGGTGTTTGTTCCTGTAGGACCAACCCTAATTCTATACTAATATAAGTTCTTTGTAAACAAAATCCCTTGTAGGCACCTTTTTACCGTTTATCAAATCACAAATAGGCATCGTGCCACTACAATAACAGAAACATACAGGTTTCTATCTATGCTCTGCTGCTCAACCAATCTCAAGGACCCTAAATAAATATCCTGGTGTGTTTAAGTTTTTGCATATTTCAGAGGTGGTAATTATCAATCGGTAGTCTTTCACTTTGGAAAGGCTAAGATCCCCAAGTAAAGTGCCAGAAGGATTGGGGGAGGAAGAGGGAAGTCTGACTCTTTTCCTGCACTCTGTCCCTTTTGTTGCTGAGATTTTACGGTTACCATACGACACTTGATTACCACACTATACCACGTGTCTGGTTCCTGATGCCCAGGTGCCATGCTGTCGTTGAAACCCCCGTTGCAATGTCTTCTGCTCCAGCAGCAGAAAGAATAGCTCATTTTTTTCACACTGGCTGTTTGGAACAGACGGACTTCTTGAAATGTCTCATTCCTGAAGGAGGTTTTATTTATGAGTGCTCGGGTGTTTTACCCTCCACTAAGGAAGCATCACAGATGTAATTTGTTTAAGGAGGTGCTAAACTTGAGGCTTCAGAGATCTCTGCTTTCAGCGACACAAACAGGTTCTGTTCCCTTTGCCCATTAGTAGGTAAATTAGAAAGGTAGACAAATTACAAACAGCCAGTCAACTGAAGCCTGCACTTCACCCAGCTCTTTAACCCTTAAAGACTAGAAACTCAGGGTTTGGATTCATTTTAAGGTTATACTTCTTCCAACTTATTTCAACTGTTCTCTGATCACCTCTACTGATGGAGACCTATTGGGCCCTTCTCATTTTTATTTATAATTATAAATATTAATATAAATATTCTAGAGTAGGATATTCCGCACATCACTTATTGCTACAGACATTCAGCTGCTGACCGGAGGATTGTAGGGTTGAAACGTCAGCTACTTTTCCCACTCACGATTAGTTTCGAAAGAATGTTTCGACTTTTTTGTTGGGAATGTAGTAACTTTACACTCACTTTTGATTTGTTTGATTTAGTTTTTCACTATGCACTTCGCATCTGCACTATTTTCTCTTGTATACATTGTCTTGTGTATAGTGTGATTAGATCGTATACATAACTATTGGGGTCCCTACCACTAAGTGAAATCACCTTTAATGAGTGACCCCTAGGGAGTCACTGACATTTTGTTTTGTATAATTCTTATTCTCATGGCTCCTACCTGGGTTTTAGGGGTTCGCCCTGTAATATATTTCGTATGCTTCTGGTTTTCTGCATTATTGGCATTGTCCTGCATGGTGGGTGATTGTGGTGTTATTATACAGTGTACAGTCACCACAAGCTCTGCCGTTGTACACAAAAAAATGGCACACTGTCATCTGATTGTTAGGCACTAATGATGTTTGAGTGTCAGTGTGCTCTGTCTGATGTGCAATATTAATGATTTTATTTCAGTGAGATGTGCTTTTCATGCTGCATTGATGCCATTATGGAGCAACTTTTTAGCTCTGCCGCTTATTGTCTATTAGTTGCTAAAAAGTGTTTGTGAAGACATGGTCTAGTGGACATTTTAGATCTTACTGTTTGTTTTATTGCTTCCTCAAAACAGGCCAATAAGCTGGCAGCAAAGCGAAAGGCCCATGACGACACTGTTAAACCACAGAAGAAGAAATTGAAAAAGGTAAAGGAGTAACAATGAGAAACGAATCCATTCTAGATGTGAAGCAACGCAAGGACATTACTACAAGTCTACTAATGGTGCCTGTGACCAAGAGTGCACAAATCAAGACCGACCTCAATGGGAAAAAGCGAAAGAAAGCCGCACTCTGATCCCGCACACCAACAAAGGCATAACACCATGAGACTATCACCCAAAGTGGAGACCTCCGATCGAACACCCCATCACAGAAAGCTGTTATTAATCCAGAAACCTACTGAGAACATCAAACAGTGGAAATCCGGTTTGTGTTCCAAGGGAACAGCCTTTAAAGTGTGGCTAGTCAGCCTAATGATAGATGTGTCAGTATGATTGTGAAATAAGACACCAGACCGTAAAGCAACATTTTTAAGTGTGAACATTGACCTTTTACCACAATATCCGGATTGAGAGCCTGCACCTTTACACACAAGACATTGGAGCGTGACTGCTCTCTTACGCCAGATTCCCCAAGACCCATCACAACGAGAAGAGCGCAGGCCTGCAGTACTATGGAATGTCATGTCTGTCTTCAAAAACCTGACACTTCGCAAGGATATGACTCCCGGAATTTCTCTAGAACCAGACACCTCATTATAATGGAAGTAGAATGATTAACATGTGGCCTCTCCCATAGCAGCAATCAAATCTGAGGCTTCAGTGACATAGTGAGCCCTCCAACACGTCTACTCCGTAAGGCAGAACTTGGACAACTGTCTTTCTCCAGTGTCCCCTTCAGACTCCTGGCTGATGGAGCTGCATTCTGTAGCCTATAGTTGCTAACTGTCTGCTACCTCCAAGACTGCCCAAGAATCATTTGTGGAAAATTTGGTTTAATAAAAAAATAGGTTGAAGGTTTTTGTAAAACATTTATCCTGCCAAGGCCTGTACTTAAACCCAGTCAGTTGTTTGGAATGCTGCAATTATGCTGCGTGGTAAGCAGAGGCAACAGTCTGGTGTGCCCACTTACACTGCCTAGCTCTATGTAATGGTGCCTCTCGGTACCATTTGCTCTGATGGCTGAGTCATGTGTGACTTTTAAGAAACGTATTGATCTTTCACAAAGAATGCTGACATTTTAGACTGAGACAAAGTTCCTCCAGGGAGAAAGTACTGATATGCCTCACAATGAGGGGTGTGTACTGTATTAGCGTGTCCTTATGCAGTGGAGCATTCTGCGGCTTCAAGAAAAGGTGGAGATGGTATAAGTGTACTGCTGCAAGTGTCTTTCCTCCTCAGATAGGACAAAGGAGTCTGGTAGTGTGCTGTTCCACATTCCATTAGAGAGACTGTCCTTGCAGTGCTCCAGCAATCTGCCTCTTGCCCTTTCAGGAAAGACATGTGCGCTGTGCCTGGCAGGGCGCTGCTCTTGCTCAGCCTGCCTGGCTTTCTGTCCTCATCCCAGCTCTGGTATCGTCTTAGCCAGCCCTCCCTGCCACTTACTGAATGCTGCAGTGTTTGGCTGTGGGAGGGATCATGCCCTCTCCATACCACACTCATTCCTTTACTGCCTCCCAGAATTCTTCAATAATTTGTCATACAATCAGTTGCTGCTGCAAAGTGTTTGTGGCAGAGGGAAAATGACACGAGAATCCAAGCGGGATGAGGAAAGGGGAGATCACTGTTGAGATTGAAACGTTACTTACTTATTACCCTAGTTCATAAATTTGCACTCCAAATCCACCTGTGTGCGCCAACCTGAAGGGGTTTTCCAAGAAGTATCTTCCTCAAAAAATATTTTAAAACATTTCTTATGTAAATACAGTTACATTTAAAAAATGTACTATTTTTGTATTAACCTAGTTTTAGATTTATTGGTGTCTAAAAAATAGAGCATTAACAGCAAGACTTTGAAGTATCCCTGGTACTCCGAGTCCCATAAACTACCTCAGTGTCGAGCCCTTTTCAAGTAATATTGTTTTGCCTTTTTTCCATTCAACGTTGCTTTAGACACTCTGTTGCTGCGGTTTGTTTTTTCAGTTATGCAGTTAAAAATAATTATGTGACGTAGAACAGTTGCAGGGACTACAAAGAAAAAAATAGGAGATCCATCTTCCCAGACCCCTACTAATGCGGAAATATTTTAATGCAGAGGTAGTGTAGTAGTTGGGAGTGCTAAGGTTACTAGTTTACCTCTCTCACTTTCCAGCTTTCTCTACATGGTATCCCCGGGTGAACAGCCAAACTGCGCCAACCAGCACCACCTGTAGTTGCTCTTGGTGCCACATTGAGACTTCGGTCTCTATAGTTTCTTGGAGGTGCATATCTGGACCCCGCTATTTCCAATGGATTCCCCTTTTGTCAGTTCTTGGCTGTTTCCCCGTCCATTTGATGGTACCCAAGCCCTCTATGATGTACCCCAATTCAGGCCAGGGAAGCACCTGACGCTGGTAGGAATTCTCATTGTTCTGGTTATGTCTATTGATAGAGGATGAGCGTCTCTGAAGACCTCTGATTTGAAAAATTGAGTAAAGTACGCTTGATATATTTGGATCATCGATTGGAAAGGAATCCAAACACCCTTCCTCTTTTTTCTTTCCTGTCATTTTCAAGGTCTTCCACCATAGTTTTCAGCCCCACCATAGAAATAGAAGCAGTGCCACAGTCTCTGAATATTTTTTTTGTTCGACAAAGTCATATGACTGGCGTTTCAGGCCCAGAGTGGTCACTAAAATCAGTACAACTAACACTGCATTCCCAATTCTAGTTTGAATCTGAGATACCATCTAATCTTCGCTGAGGTCTTTCACTGGATTGTGCAGTGTATCAGTTAAAACTAATTTGCTTGGTCTCATGCTGGCTAGGCTATGATCATCAGGACCCATAGAATTATCAATATCTTAATTTCGACATTAAATGTCTTCATGTAAAAACGTCATTAACTCTGGAGATTCTGTGATTGTGCTCTTTAGGCTTCATTGGGAGCGATTGTGCTCTTTAGGCTTCATTGGGAGCATGTCATAGCATAGCGCCCCAAAATAATCAAACACTTGCATCTGACTCTCCTTTCATTTACACATGCAAAGATATTCACTCAGCTCACTCGGGGTCTCCGCATGTACATAGTTGCTGGTTGCATTGCAACGCCCATCATTTCCGCAACACTGCTCGTTCTTTTTTAAAAATTTCTTTTTATTAACCATCCAAAAAGTCGATAGTACAAAGCATTTGAAATCTGGCCATGCATGTTTCGAGTCTTGGCGCACACGTGGGTACAAACCTACAAATCACATGAGTGACAACAGGGTCTATGGCGGAAGTTGGTCATCTAAAACCGGGTCCAAGGGTGGGTTGGGGGTACAGATACATCCATGATAATTATTCCATTCATTCCAGATAGAGTACCATTTTCGGGGACACCCACGGGAGACATACGCAGTTTTTTTCTCTGAACATGCACTAGTCTATGTAGTTTCCCAGGAGTTTACCCTGGGTGGCTCCCTCGCCCACCATGACTGCGCTATGTTTCATTTAGCTATCATTTGGTCCAGCGTGGCCCATATCTTGTCTCTACTATTGAGGTCAGTGGGTGCCCAGATATTCGATGGGCATCTCTTTGCCTCCGCTCGTATGACTACTCCGGACACCTGTCTCATACACTCTAACACTCTCGACCAATATGACAGAATGAGGGGGCACTCCCAAATTATGTGCAAAAATGAGCCAATCTGTCCACATCCACATCTACAAACCCCCTCATCCAGCCTACCCATTTTAACCAGTGTTGGTCTGGAAACGTATATACCGTGGAAGATCTTTAACTGGACCAGATGTAATCTAGAAGAGATGGCAACCTCCTTCGGGGAGGCCAGGGCCGCCTGCCACTCCTTGTCATCTATCTCCAGCCCATCTCCCTCCCAGCGCTGTCTCAGGAATTTTAGGGGATCTGGTGTATTATTGACTAGCTTTTTGTATGTCAGAGATATAGCCCATCAGGCTAGTAGCCATCTATAAGTCTGTCCTCTAGTGGTGAATCGTCCAATAAGAGGGTGTCCCTGGGTAGGGTCGACTGTAGTGCATGTTTGACCTGCAGATATCGGAAGTGCTCTGCGTCCGCTAGGTCGTGGCTCTCTTGCAAGTCAGCGAGCAATACCATCTCCCCATTTTTCATCCGGTCTACAACAGTAGAGATCCTGATCAAATCCCACTTGTCTAATCCCTTGGTGGTGCCCAGTGTTCCCAACTTCTCCGAATCCCACAGGGGGGTAGCCAGCGAAAGTTTCCCATCCCAATCCAGGCTCATGCTCGTCGTGTGCCATACAGCTACCCAATGTTTGGTCGGTTCTGTGAGGTGATACCTGTGGGGTCTGCAGTAAAGGGCTCTGTAGTATGTCTCCCCCGGAAGTAGCCATTTGTCCATCCTATAGGCAGGGTCATCCCCAGTGATTTATGGCTGCCAGGTGCGAGGCCCAATAATATCTTTGTCGTGTAAACTAATGCCCCCATCGTACCAACCCAGGACTAACTTCTGTAGCACAATCTGTGTCCTACCCTCCCACAACAGGTTTCTTTACAGGGCTTTGATTACCCTGATGTAGCTAGCAGGAACTAAGTCGAGGGAATTCTGCAAGGTGCGTAGAAAGTGCAGCAGTGCCAACATTTTGAATAATAACGCTCTCCCCAGGAGCGAGAGGGGGAGTAGTTTTCAAATGTCGACATCACATTTGAGCCTCACTAGTGGGGGGGGAGTAGGTCACATTCATATTGGAGCCTGTCGTCAGCAGCGATAAAGATGCCCAAATAGCGGAAACTCTCGCTTGCTATTTGCATGGGACAGTCGCGGGGCTGGGGGTCCCCGTGAAGGACGTATAGCAGAGACTTACTCCAGTTGATTCTATACCCAGAGTACCTCCCAAAGACAGTAAAAATGTCGAACAACTCGTAGGGATGACTTGGGGGAGGCTAAGAATGGGAGGATGTCCCCTGCATCAAGTGAGATGGTCCGCCCAATCCGCAGCCCATTTGAGCCCCTGAATGGAAGGACTTGTACTGATCCACACCGCCAGGGACAGAGCAAAAAGGAGATGCGAAAGAGGACACCCCTGACGGGTCCCCCGGCCCAGCCCAAAGATAGCTGACTTCTTGTTGTTGACTACTACCTGCGCCAGGGGCTCAGAATACAAGAGCCGCACCCAGCCAATGAAAGCGGCGCAAAGCCCAGCTTAGTGAGGACCGCGAAGAGATACGACCACTCCAGTGTATCGAACGCCATCGAGACATCCAGCGAGGCCACCACTGCCGCCTCTCGAATGGTGTAAATTCTGCACATGACGCCATGGTGGCGCCGCAGATTAAGCGCCGTATTGCGGTGGAGCATGAATCCCGATTGATCAGGGTGTACGAGATTACAGATTACTTGTGCCAGGCGATTTGCCAGCACCTTAGCAAGGATTTTGGGTTCTGCATTGAGCAGAGAGATTGGCCTATAGGAAGAGCAGTGATTCTTGTGCTTACCGTCCTTGTATATCGTCACCAGAGTCGCTACACACTGGTTGTAAGGCCGAAGTCCCTCCTCTCGGCACTTGTTGAACACACTGCGCAGGTGGGGAGTCTCTAACTCCACCTATTCAAGGCCCCACAGGAGTTGCTGACTAGATGAGTCTCCTGGAGGGGAGCCCCCTCTGGGGAGTGATGTTTGATATGTTGTAAGGCTATGCTGCGCTTGAGTTTGTCCCCCAGGCCATTGACGTTCCAGCTTAACAATCTAAGCTGCCGGCATTGGCCGTACCCCATAGTGAGTGATAAATTGCACACCCTGTTGCGCCAACTCGAAGAATAGTGCAGTCGACATGGAAAAACAAAATGTGAAAAAAGAGAACAAAACTACGTTCCCAAAACCCTGGGTGCTCCTAGATTCCCTGCTGCGCCTGAGCTGTCTTCGCTGACTGGGGCCACGGCAGGAAGCCTGCTGGTGCGTTACAAGCGCGTGTGGAGCCGGATTTCTGTTGCAGATGGATGGGTAGAGTTCCCAGGTGCCAGAGCTCTACAGACTTGCTGCCATGTCGCTTCGTGGCTAGGCCACGCCCCCAACTCAGCTCGTTCTTTGTCACCCAACAATCTTTTGTGCCACCCTTCACTGGCTGTGCTGCCTATTCACTTGGCTTTGCTTAATCGACAGGTCCGGAGGCAGTCATAGGACTTCCACAATAATCTGACCTCTGTTGTGCTGATGTCCCAGGCTTGTACCTCCCTACAAGATATATGCCTTGCTCAAATGCCACTCTGGTGGCTGAAGCACCATCTGGAACCACACTGCTGTTTTCTCGAGCTCCTGCTGATGGCAGCAGCCCCCACTTAAGGTCAAGAATCTCCTCAAACCACCTCTCCTAAATTAGTGTTAGGAAGTCTGCAAGAAGGAGCCAAGCCGGTGCTTAGCGAGAGAGCCACCATTACTGAACCTGGCAAGCTCCACTGTCTCACAGGTATAGAGCAATCCTTATGAAGGTATTTTTCTTCTCATTATGTATTTGCCTTGTCAGGCAACGGTTAGAGGACTCTTAATGTCCTAGGTCATTTTAGTTCTCTCATTTGATCACAAGTAGGAAATGAGGGATCCCAGGTTTGAGGGAATGTGTGGTTCCTTGGGGAATAAATATTTTCCCCATTGCTAGCAAAAAGGATAGTGTGGTTTAACAGTCTAATAACCTGAGCTACTCTTCTCTCATAATGCTTCAGTGAGTTATTTAACTAAAAAGCTTCTGGGACTCAAATTTTTATCTGAGTGAAGCGAGAAAACTGATCTATTGTGAGACCCAATAGAATAATCCAGAAAAGGCTTAACCGCATCGCTGCGGAGGCTTTTCCCGCTGTGTGCGGCAATTTTCAATAAGCCGCGTTACATGACGAACTCAGCTCGTCATCAGCATAGCAGCGCTGTAGCTGATGACGAGCTGAGCTCGTCATCAGCAGCGAAGAGGTTAAAAATAGTAAAGCGATGTTAATTTCTGTGATCGCAACAATAAACCTGCTTTTTTGCACCATTCCATTCGACTGGCACACTGTACCATCTCCTCACATCCCCACTGACAGCGGACTAATCTAGTGACCTCCACTTAATGAAGTGCATCTTTAGTAGATTGCCACCAATAGCAAATCTTGTGGAGGAGTCCCATTACTTGCATACGTATGGACTAATTACTCCCTTGTGAAAATGCTTAGTCCAGCCTATTTCTTTAAATTGCTGACCAAGCATACTCTCCCCCATGCTTTTTGATATCTCCATGTTACGATGTCCAGATATGTATTTACCCCGTTAGCAACTATAATACTCTAGTCTAGCACAGCGTTCTCTTGCTTTGTTGCAGCAGTTTTTTCGTGCCCATAAGTCTGTTGCTTTAAACACTCAACCTTTACCTGTTGTGGTCTTCCCTGGGTTTGAGTGCGATGTAATTCTGTAAGGCGAGGAAGATGTGTTGGGTAGATGGCTTCTGATCTTCTTTCTGCTGCACAATGCACCCTCCTTTCCTTAGCTTGACCTGCAGTTCTTTGACTTACAAAAGGAGGGACACAGTTTAGTGTTCAATATTTTACAGGTTTTTATGTTTATTTACAGATGTGTTACAGCCTGGTGGCGAAATCACTGTCAACATTTGCACTCCACTTCACAGGTGCTATTACAGCTCCCACACATCATGAAGGCTAGATGAGGGAGCAGTGTGTACTGGGGCTTTAGCTCTGCAGCCAGTTTATGAGATATAGAATGACGAAAGGCTATCAGAGTAATCGTTTTTTGTGAGACCTGAAGACTCTTCTTTCTAATGGATACTTGTAAACACATACTTCTCACCTTTAGAATATCCCTATGCACCAGTCTAGCCCCAGAAGATTTTCCAGCATTGCCCCTGCACTCCGGTAGCTGGTGTCATGTTTTTCTGTGTTGACTCCATTCTGCCCTGAAAGTGAAGACTGGAGCCATATATAAGTGCCATCCACGTGTGCTGACAGACTTTTATTTCTTGCCTTGGTACGTGGATCCGGAGCTAGTGCCCGTCCTTTTCTAGTCCGTAATTAGTTTTTTTTCTAGACGTTCTTCTCCAGTGTGCAAGGCAACATGTCCCCTCCTGAAAGTGCCAGGTTTAAGCCTTGTAGGGACTGTCGCAAGCAAATGTCTGTGACTGGGCCCGTACGGTGTGTATGTGGAGTTTTGGTTTGGGTCAGAATTCCAAATCGTGTGAGGAGTGTGCCCTTGTGCATCGGAAGACGATCTGGGATCATGAAGCCAAGCTCCACGTCACCTAACACTACAGAAAGTTGTGTAAGCCCCTCCCTATCAAAGTTGAGAGCTTAGATCCATTCTTGCTCACAGGGCAGCCCCTTCAACAGGTATTCTTGTAAGTCACAGACCTAGAAGAAACATAAGGTCCAAGCGGGCATCATCCAGCCTCGCCACTCTTCTGAGAAGTAGCAAGGATGCTAAGTTACCACTTAGTCTTGTCCCTGGTCCCCCGCCGAGGAGCTGATTCCTATACGCCCCACATTTCCAAGGGCATCACAACAGATTGAGCCTTGTTGCGCATCTTTGCACCCTACTAGCATTCTCTGGTGTAGCATCTGTGCCGCTTGTTCTCAATCTCGATTGTGCTCAACTCTGTAGCCAGCTCCTCATACACACCTGTCCCTGTCATGTCAATGCGAACTCTGAGACCAATCCTATTGTCCAGTCTGACTACAAACCTAATCCATCTCTGGATTCAGTAAAAACAGCACTGTTCCCAAGGACATTGACAAAAGCCAACTACCATTTGATGACGATGGAGATGAATTTCCTCCATAGTATGATGATAACTTGTATTTTGACCTACAGCATGCCAGTGGATTGGACACTTCCTCTGAGTCAGGGCTGCCTTTTCCCTCTTGACATTTCAACAAAAGAGGAGAGCCTAGTTTGCTGTAGTCCTCAGAAGAGCAGGTGATGTCCTGGACTTAAAGTTTTGTGTTGCGTTGAAAATCATTATCTTACAACCTAGCCAGACCTCTTCTGAGACCCTGCTGCCATTTAGGAAAGCTGTGATCGACACTCATGGGTATTTGGACTAAACCTTGTTCTTGCCTACCCGTGAACAGGTAGCACAATACCACAGACCTGCTCCTGGTTGACACTGTTTTCCTGCTTCGATCAAAATGAATCCTATCTCATTGCCTACAACCACCCCTCACCTTGCAACGCCCGCCTTGAGAGAGGTTCTAAGAGAATTGAGGCATTCTGGAAATGGATGTTCTCCTCACCTAGCCTGCCCTTTGGTCAATCTACCCCTGATGCTTGCTGGGTTGGTACTCCCATGCATTATGAAACCTGGTTATTGAGATCTTGTCTGCGTTCCCAGAGGAATTTTGTGCCAACCTGGCACCAACTATTCAGTATGGCCAGGATGCAAATAAGTTATTAGATCAGGACTGGACAATATTGTCTGTTTAGACAGAGCAGTTGAAATTAGCGTGGTGCTCCAGCATCATGCATGGAGGAGATAAACAGGCTTCTCTAGTGATTTTCAGGCATCACTCATAAATATGCTTTTTACGGGTCTTGCCTATTTAACGAGAAAGCTAATTTCACACCAGAGTGCTCCAATGAAAGGGGAGCCACAGTAAACCTGCAAGGCAGAATGCCTAACAGTTTTTGTTTTGTTTTTTAAATCTTTTTATTAGCAACTTAGAAAAAGTGGTGATCAACACAAGTATAGAATACAGTAATCACGTTGTACCGTAGGAAACACATAGCATACATTACATGTTCAATTTTAGAGTGTTCATAATAGCATGTAACAAAGTCAGGTCACAATTCAGGCAACTTGTCAATGGGTAAGATTTGGGGGGGGTTTCACATATGGTACCTCTGTATTCGTTCCAATTGGACCCCACCACTACCCATTTCCGTGGGCACCCTCGCGCCACATACACTGTCTTCTCCTGGAGCATGCACCAGTCCATGTCCGTCTTCCAGGAGTTTAGTTTCGGAGGCGCTGCTGCTCCCCATAGCCTAGCAATGTTTCGCTTCGCAATTGCCAATCCTAGCCTCGCCCAAAGCTTGCTTTAGCTAGCAGGTCTGAGGGCTCCCAGATATTCAAAAGGCATCTCTTAGCCTCTATACGCAGCTCCACCCCCCACACTTCTTGCATACAATAGAGTACCCTTTTCTAGTAGATCTGTAGCACAGGGCGCTCCCATAGTATGTGGAAGAAAGTCCCTACCTCCCCACACCCCCTCCTGCAGAGTCCATCCTCACTACGGTCCATCAGCTTCAGTCTAGTGCCAGAGACATATACCCGGTGGAGAATTTTAAGCTGGATCAGTCTAAGTCTGGCTTATATGGCTACTTCCTTAGGGGAAGCAAGCGCACTTCTCCACTCCTCTTAGTCTATTTCTACTCCGTCAGCCTCCCACTTTCCTTTGAGAGTTAGTAACTGGTCTGGAGAGTTGTTAATAAGTTTTTTGTATGTGAGGGAAATGGCGTGCTCTGGGAGGTGTCCATCTAACAATATATCCTCCAGGGGGGAGATTCTGGGGGCTGGGTCCCTGGGGGGATATTCTTCTGAAGGGAGTGCCTGACCTGCAGGTATCGGAAGTATTCTGTCCGTGCGTTGGAGTGAGGTGAATGGCATAACTCCATCCGGACCCTAAAGGTCTTTAACGTGTGATATTCCAATTAGGTCCAGTTGCGGAACCCTTTGGTGCGACCTAGAGTGCCCAACCTCTCTGAGACCCATAGTGGGGTAACCATTGTAAGAGTGTTGGCCCATCCCAGTTTATGCTGGACAATATACCTTAGTTGGACCGAGTGTTGGGTGGGCCCAGTGAGTGGGTACCTACCAGGCCTTGAATAAAGCGCCGCCTCAAAATTCCCGCCAGGAAGGAGCCACCTGTCCATTCCGGATCCCGGGTCGTTGCCGTCGCAATAGGTGCCCTGGTTGATGGCTGAAACGTGTGCGGCCCAGTAATACTTACGGATGTCTGGGAGTGCTATGCCCCCATCAAACCATCCCAGTTTCTGCAGGGATATTCGGGATGTTCCGGATCATAGTAGATCTCTTTGTGTGGCTTTGACGGACGCAAAGTATGACTGTGGGACCAAGTCAGGGTAGTTTTGTAGGGTGTATAGGAATCTTGGCAGCGCCATCATTTTAAAAAGCGCTACCCGACCCAATAAGGACAGCGGGAGCTTCTGCCAGGTGGCAGAGTCCCGTTTAAACCGCTGTAAAGGCGGCATAAGATTTCTCTCATACATAATGGCTTTATCTTTAGAGATGAAGATTCCCAAGTACCTAAACCCGTCCCTGACCACCTTAATCGGGCAATCTCGAGGGACAGCCGGGGGTTCGCCATGGAGGACATACAGGAGGGACTTACCCCAGTTGATGCTATATCCGGAGTTCCTCCCGAAACTGGTGAAGATGTCCCAGGCTACCATGATGGACCTTCGAGATCTCGTAAGATAGAGGAGGATGTCGTCCGCGTAAAACGAAATCCTGTCCTCCCCAGCTATCAGCCCACGGATCCCCTTCAGAGATAAATCCTGTCTGATCCAGGCAGCGAGTAGTTCTAGAGAAAGGGCAAATGGCAAAGGTGAGAGGGGACACCCCTGTCGCGTCCCTCTTCCTAGGGCAAAAACCTCAGAGGCTTTATTATTAACTGTGACCTGGGCCAGGGGCTCTGAATAAAGGAGACACACCTATCCAATAAAGATAGGGCCAAAGCCCAATTTCTGAAGGGCTGCCATCATATAGGGCCACTCAAGCGTGCCAAATGCCATTGCGGCGTCGAGTGACACCACAACCGCATCTTCTTGGATAGTGTGACGGCATCCCATCACTCCGTGAAGACGGCGGAGGTTGAGCGCAGTATTGCGGTGGGGCATAAAGCCCTATTGGTCCGGGTGGACCAGTGTATTTAAGACTGGCTTGAGCCTGTTGGCGAGACCTTGGCCAGGATTTTGGGCTCTGCATTCAGAAAAGATATGGGCCTATAGGAGGCACAGGAATCTCTCAGTTTCCCTTCTTTTGGGATGGCTACGATTGTGGCTATACGTTGGTCTCGTGGTAAAACACCCTTCTCTCTACTTTCCTCAAACATACGTTTTAGATAAGGGCTAAGGCCATCTTGTTTGAGCTTGTACAGCTCGATCTGAAGACCATTGGGCCCGATGGCTTTTCCCGAGCCAAGATCCCTATAAGCCCGACCCAGCTCCTCGACGGTGAGCGGCGCCTCCAAAGTGTGCCGTTCAGCCTCCGAGAGAGCAGGCAGCCGAATGTCAGCCAATAAGGCAACGGAGTCCTCCTCCGGCCGGTCAGACCCTCTACTGTAGACCCTCTGAAAGTGCAGCGCAAATTCCCTTACTATCTCGCGGGGTTCCGTAATGACTGCTCCTAACTCAGCCTTAAGCTCGGCTACCACTCTCTGTGCCTGCTGTTACCCGCCTTATCACCTTGGTCGTATATTCTGCCCTCCCTGTCTGTAGCTAGAGTTTTAGCGGCGTCAGTAGCCAGGGCCCTGTGTTCCGCCGTTTTGAGTTGCATCGGGTGAATAGTCCCTGGGTCGCCGTCAGTCTGCGCCGCCTTTTCCAGCACAATAATATCTCTCTCAACAGTTACCATCTGCGCCTCCCGTTCCTTGCAACGGCCAGCGATCGCAGATAGGACCTCCCCACTGAGCACGGACTTGAAGGCCTCCCACAGTACTACCAATGATTCTACAGAACCGTCCTTGCTCTCGAAGTAACTGTCAATAATGTCTTCGCTATGAAGGTACCAGGCGTTGATCGGCACAATACACCCTTCCCGCCGATCACCGATTGTGAGGTGGGCCAATATTGGGGAGTGGTCCGAGATGCCCCTTGCTAAGTGTGTGACTTCCTGAATTGTAGTGCCCTGGTGCATAGGTGCTAGAATGTAGTCTATACGTGAGAAAGAGCGATGTGGACCTGAGAAGGTATATTGTTTGTCCGTTGGGTGTCGGAGATGCCAGAGCTCAGTCAGGCCAAACTCAATGAAATCAGCTAACCACAGGTGACACCCATCTATGTCCCTAGATGGGTGTCTATTGAGGTCCCCTATACCACTGCATTAAAGTCTCCCCCCACTAGGAGTTGTCCTTCGGAAGGGAAAGGAGAAGCCTGCCCAGGTCTTGGTAGGATTGAGTTTGGAGACCCGGTGGGATAGAATTTGTGACCAGGTTTAGCCTATGCCCCTCCCATTTTCCAGAAACCGCCGCAAAGCGCCCCAGTGGGTCGGATTCTGTATGGTCAATGACAAGGGGGAAGCTACGACTGAGAAGGATTCCCACCCCTGGGACCCAGAAGTAAAAGCGGAGTTAATAGCCAAAGAGTACCCCCATCTGTTCAGTGCATGGCACGTGTTGCCTAACAAGTGGGTCTCCAGCAAAAGTACCACATCTGGGAGGTGTCGTTTAACAAATTGCAATACAATGGTCCTTTTAAGCTTGTCCCCCAACCCGTTGACGTTCCAGCTCAATATCTTGAGTCTTTTATCCCACTTAGCCATAACCACTCTTTACTGAAAAAAACAGCCCTGTGGATCCTGGTACATTGCACAACTGTGTCAGTACATTCCCGGTGTGACCATTCCAAACCTCTCCCCCTGTCCCCAACCACCCCCCCTCAACTCCCCCCATCCCCATAAAGATGTTCACCCCCCTATCTGCTTCCCTGCTCCGTAGGTTTCGAACAACCCACATCCCCAATTAGCAGAGCGCCTTTCGACCCAACCTGGAATGGGAAGAAAACTAACAATAACCCCTTTCCTCCCCACCTGTTTAAGTCCTCTATGAGGAGCGTGCACCGGCCCCAACTCCATCCGCCGCCCATCCCCACCCCATACGTCATCACATTGTACCACAAAAGCCTATACTCCATTAAGTTCCATCCATTTCGAGTCAGTGCCGTGTCCTGGGCAGCCAGTGATCCAGCCCGCCGGGGGCCTGTATGGGTAGCCTGATCAATTAAGAGAGGAAGGGAACGACCGCCATCAATGCCAGTCTGAACTTGGCCCCCCTCCCTTTAAGGAGGCATCTTCTTTTCCTCCCTTTGTCTCATGATTAACTAGAAAAAGGCATACATGGCCCTCCCTCCAGCACCAAGTCACACCATACGTTACATTAAGTAGAAGTTCACGTCGGCAGTTCTATCGCCTTCAATGTTCGGCCGCCTCTTGAAGGGTACCCCACCGAGGACTCTCAGATCTCAATCTCCAGGAGCGTTGACTCTTTCCATCCACGTCTGACCTCCCTGCCGTCGATGCTGACAACGCAGCCTGATTATCTCACCAGTTTTCACTGCCAGTCCGGTCCCTAGCTCTTGTTGACTCCCGATCAATCCAATCCTGCACATCTGATGGCGAAGTGAAGAACAAGGATTTGCCCCTGGCAATGACTTTTAGCTTGGCAGAAAAAAATATCATATATTTGACTCCTCTCTCCCTCAGTGCTGCCTTAACACCTGCGAAGGAGTGCCTTTCCCTCTGTACTTAAAGGGTGAATTCTGAAGAAAACCGAATTGTGGCATTTTCTTATTGCAGGTCCCCCACCTGCCTGCCTGGCTGTCTGTAAGATGGTGTACCTATCCCTGTAGTTCAGGATTTTAGCAATACTTGTCCTGGGCGGAGCCCCTGGTTTGGGTTTAGGGATAGGTACACGGTGGGCACGTTCAACTGTGAAAATTTTTAACAGCCGTTTAGGCTTAAGGTGGTTTAGGATCAGGTCTTCCAGGAAGAGTTAAACACTGGGCCCCTCCAAATTCTCTGGTACACCAACCACGCGAATGTTACTTCTGTGGGCTCTCCCTTCCTGGTCCTCCAGTCGCATGGCCATCTGTCGGTGCACCAGTTCGTTCACACGTTCCATAGCCCTGGTCGATGTTTGGAGCTCCCTGATATCAGCTTCGTTGGTTTTGGCTTTTGCCGAGGTTTTACTGAGGTCAGTGCGTAGCAGATTGACCTCAATAGAGACCTTATCAATTTTCGTCTCCATAGTGGCGCCAAGCGTTTGTATGGCTGCCATGATGGAAGCCAGCGATGGTTCTTTTTGTCCGCCGGGTCCCCTGTCGCGCCCTGAGCCTGTGGTGTCCCCATCTGTCCCGTATATTTATTCAGTTTGTTGGACTGTGTGTTGATATTTTGTTTGGGCCTCATAGCAAAAGTGCTCGACTGTCCTCTCGCAGCGGGGAACCTTCTGACGCTACTTCTGTGGTCTGGCGCACCACCGGGGTCTGACGCTCTCCCTCCACGCCGTCGATCAAGCCAACCGGGCAGGCCCTCTCATCACCAGTCAGGGCCCCGGTGTAATTGGAACTCCCAATACACTCTGTGCTGTTTCCCGATTAATGTATCATGCAGCTGCCGCCACCAGCCACCTCTTTCAATCAACTGTCTCGAAGGAGATAAGCAGTCCCCGTGTCAGCCTGCTTGCAATCGGCCTCTTACTCAGATTGGGCTCCCAGCATGTTCTTCATTCTGGTACCCGGCTGCAAGCTCCCCCAGCCCAGAGGTCCACACAATCCCTCCAGGGGTATGCAATGTCCTCAGTTTCTGTCTGCCCTGTGCTTGCTCCGGCACTCCTGGTCTTCCTTCGTTCTCCCAATGGGCTCACGTGGTGTAGTAGGCCCCCGGCAGGCGCGAGCACGGCGCCTCCCACTTTCTCCACCGGAATCCCAGCCGATGTCCACTCCGATCTTCAAGGCCCTTCGCTGGCCTCACCCCCACCGGGCCGCGTTCTCCACTTTACACCCAGCAGGGCTCCTCACCGGCTCCCACAGATGATACCGGTAGCCAGCGGCACGACTGGCCTGTGTCAGTGGCCCATCCGATTTAGCGCCTCACCTCACGAGCCCCACACTTGTGGCTGTGGCTCCAGCGCAGACCCGCCCGAGCCCTGCCCCGACTAGGCCTCAAAGCCGGGGCCTCTCGTGGCGCTCTTGCCGCTAGTCAAGCACCAGCGTTTCTAGCCGGCGCCCGGCCCCAGGCAACAGGCCCGTAGTGCGGCTCCAGAAGCAGGCAGCGAGACTGGAGTGGGTTTGCTCTGCTACACCTCGCCGATTCAGCGATGCAGGTGGAGTGCAGCGCACGTGGATTATTCCGGATTTTAGTGGGGTGAAGGGTTTTGGCTCAGAGGAGCTCCCGGGCTAGGCGGCCATCTTCGTTGGCGCCTAGCCATGACCCATGCCTAACAGGTTTACCCCTTTCTTGGCATTGTTGGGGATTTGCTTGCAGGCAAAATCGAGGCCCAGCAACAAGCACCCAGTACTTGGTTGGGTATCCAGAAGCCAAAATCCAGACCTGCATAGACCGTACATTTCCCACTCCCCCGCCCCTCCGGCAGCAGCCCCTGAGCTGCTTTAATTTGCCTCTATCAGTACATGACTACCCTGTCTGAGGCAGAATCGGTCATTTTCTCTGGGGTTGGCAGACCATAACTTCCGACAAGTGGGTCTTGCAAGCAGGTCAGTGCGGCTAAGCTGGGCCATTCCTGATCTGCATGGTCCACCCACATAAAATCAGCATTTGAATATTTTACTGCATGAGGTTTAGGCTCTCTTGGTGAAAGGAGTCCAGGCCTCAGAAATTCGAGCAGGATTTTACTCCCACTATTATCTAGTGATGTAAAATGTATGGAGGAATTTGCTCTATTTTAGTTCTCCTGCCCCTCAAATGCTTTCTCTGGAAGGACAAATTCAACATGCTAACGCTGGTCCAGATTCTTTGTGCTCTGCATCGAGTAGATTGGGTGGTAGTGTTGGACCTGTAGGACGTCTATTTCCATGTTCCTGTCCTGCCAGCCCAAGGCTCTACTTGCAGTTGAAGATGGGCAAGGAGCATTTTCAGTTTGCTGTGCTCTTCTTACACCTCACCAGTACCATCTGGTATTCACGAAAGTGATGGTTTCAGCATACCTTTAGAATTTGAGCGTACCAGTCTTCCCATACTTTGAGAGATGGCCGTTAAAGGTTGACTCGCCACGGTCCAGTGTGGATCCTCTCCAAGAGATGGCAATCCTGACAACTTCTGGGTTGAATATCAAGCTGCTGTAGTCACAGATGACTCCTTTACAAAGGCTTCCTTTCATCTGCTATCCTGAACGCATTGCATTATCTGGTCTTCCATCTGATTGATCAGTTTCTATCTCGGTTATGTTCTTAGAGGGGGTCAGAGCCTTTTTGGCCTATTGTCCTCCTGCAACTGTTCATTGACAAAGCCAGATGGCATATGCAGGCTCTGTAATGGGATCTGAAGACTCAGTGGGTCCAGAACCAAGGGAACATGTCGGATTGCATTCAGCTCTTGGAGGGGACTGTAAAAAATCTGCAGTGGTGGCTGCTTGACCTCTATTGGACCAGTGGCAGACTCCTTTCCCTACCCCACCTAGAGCTGATGGTGGCAATGGATGCATTGCTCCTGGGTTTGGCAAGTCAATTGGGAGAGGTGGAGATCAAAGGACTCTGGTCTCCATCTCCACATCTACGTGCTGGAGTTAACAGCTATTCGCTTGGCATTGAAAGCCTTCCTGTTGTCCATCAAGAGAAAGATTGTTTAGATCCTCATAGACACCACTGCCATGTGGTATTACGAAAAGCATGGTTGAGTGGGGTCCTGTGCTAGGATGCCATGCCCCTCTGGAACAGGCTAAAGTGTCCAGATATTTCCCGGTTAGTGCACCATCTTGCGCCAAGGAGGCTGAACACAGCTGGCGATCCCTATTGAATAACGAATGGAAGGTACAACTGGAGGTGGTAGTCTCTCTTCATAGAATGGGGAGAACCTAGTCTCGAGCTCTGTGACACCAATGAGAGTGTGCAGTGTCTGCAAATTTTTGTACAACAGTTCCCAAGAAGACTTTTTCTCTCTGACAAATTCCGTCTAGAGTGGAGCACGGGGCTCCTGTAGCCTTCCTGCAGATAAGGAGCCACCCGGCCCAAGAAATCCCAGTGGCTCCGGATTGGGTCAGGAGAGTATGGTACCGGGAACTTCTGGGCAAGAGCATTTATCCTGCGATATGGCTGCCCCATCTGGAGGCTCTTCTGTCACAGCAGTATGGCAGGGTATTAAGGCTGAGATTGAGCAGCAGCAGCAGCAGTTGTCTGCCATTGCTCACCCTCCCAAAGTAGTGAATGTCATCCTTGTAGCCAGGCATCCTTCTACAAAATCTGTTTACGCCAGATACTGGGACAATTTTGTATCTTTTTGCGGCACCTTTATTATGGACCCATTGCAGACTAAACATGTGCTTGTTTGTTTTGTCTTTGGGCCAGAAAGGACATGCAGTGGGCACTTTTAAAGCGTATTTGTCAAACCTTTAGGCCTTTTGGGGTTTATTGGACCAATCACCCAGTGGCTTAGCAAGAGGTGGGCACTGGAAATCCCCTGTTGTGATGTGATTTCTTAAAGGCCTAGTCCTATGTTTCCTCACAAGTAATTTCCGATGCCACAGTGGCATCTTAATTTGGTGCCTACTTTTCTTATATGCCCCCCCCCCCCCCCTTTGAGCTGATGCACACCGGCCGCCTCTGCTTCTTGAGTTTGAAGACGGTCTGTCTTCTTGCGACGTCTTCAGCTTGCTGCATGAGTGAGCTTAAGGCTGTTTCAGTACAGCCACTGTACACCACCTTCTTTCGTGACAAACTGGTGTTATGGACCAGAAAAGCCTTTCTACTGAAGGTTGTGACTCCCTTTCATGTTTGACTGACCATCTCACGACTGACGTTCTTTGCTCCACCGTACCCTTTGAAGATGGAGAAGAGACTTCATCGGTTGGACTCCAAATACTGCTATGTTTTTACATTGATTGCACCAAAATCCATAAAGTAGGCTGTTGTCTCTGTGTGTGGTTCACTGGGGCGAAGAAAGGCAAAACAGTGCAGAAAAGGACTATGTCCAGGTGCATAGTCTCCTGTATTAAGATCTGTTGTGAGGTGGCAAAGAAGCTGTCTTCAGAAGGACCTTTTTCACCAGGGCAAAGGCTGCTACAGCTGCGTTGCCATGCTGAGTACCTGACCACGATATTTGTCAGGCGTCAACCTTGTTAAGCGCACAGGTTCAGAAGCATTACTGCCTGGGCAGCTAGGTCCAATGGCCTGTGCATTTTGGCAGTCAGTTCCTGCAAGACTTCTTGATCGGAGTCATCCAACAGACCTATCACCTTGTGAGGTACTGCTCTGATATCTAGTCACAAGGTGAGGAATTTGCAGCATGCATCAGAATCCCAAGTTACCTTTGGTACTGCTCTTTCCGGTGGATACTCTAAACATCAATTCTTCACCAGCCTCCCACCTTCCCGTTCTGTGTCATGGCCTCTTTCTTTTCGCAAAATGTCCTAAATTGGGGATCTGCTCGGTACACTAACAGCGATAATTTGTTTTGGGGTTCTGTGCCCGAAAGCATGGACAGTGTAAAGAAAGAAGCTCACGTTAGAGTGCTATATGTGACTCCAGCCATCACTTCTGAGGTGGAACAAAGTTGATAAGGAGCAGTCACGTAGAGGTGCCAATGGGTAATGCTGAAAAATCTTCTGGATCCATTCTGGAATCGGGATACTTTTGACTGTGAGGAACCTGTGGTTAGAGTATACACCAAAAAAGGCCTTACCGAAGGCAAGTAACTTGTTAATTTTGCTTATTCCTCAGCTGGGTTACTTTGCTCAGTGTTAGTTCCTTGACTTGCAGTTGCTTACCTCCACTTCATTCAGCCTCTAACCCGAGAATACCTTTGATGACTATGTGCTTCTGTAAGTAGTCATTACACATACTGCCTCATTTCTCTCCTCTCCGACATAATTGTCCTCTTACTGGTGGCCGGTCAGTAACTTTAATACCATAATGATACAGTGCCGACCACTTACCTTCTTCTCTGGCAGCGTTAATCCCATCACAGATCTCCTTAGGTTTCATTTGCGATCGCACTTCAAGTACAGCCTGCAAAGCAAATGGTAAAACCTGTGGTAAAATAAAACTGGGAAATGCTTAATTGAAATGTATACAGTGCTCACACCTGGAAGTGAGGAACCACAATTTTGCTTTCAGTCTTCCTTGAACGCTCAAAAAAACATGCATTTATGCGCTGCATGTCTCGCTGCAGTACTGCAAGCTTCTCCGAAAAGTCCCTTGTGAGCAAGTCACTAGCACTGCATGTCTCGGTGCAGTACTGCAAACGTCCTGTAGGTCCCTATTGAGCAAGGCACCAGCACTGCAAACCTCTTTTGGTCACATATGGCACTGCACCCTGCAGAAGATATGGTAAATCCACCCTACCCAAAATGCATTACGAGTACATTCAAATAGCTATATCCATATATACAATTAGTAGCTTTGAAATGTGACAAAAGAATTATTACATTAATTTCAGATTAGGCTGTACTTTGTGTGGAGCTGATGAAGGGAAATGTATAGACGGTCTCATATAAATGTGAGACGTTATAGTGAGTAAAGCAACCACTGCCAGCCTAGCTTAGGACAAGTGTGTGTCTTGCCTGAAGCCTTTTAAGAAAATAGAGCCTTGAGGCTGTAATTAAGACTTACGGAGTAACAACACATGTAACAGGGGTTGTCCTCATAGGCGTTTACAAGAAGAGGCAAGGCGGTACTAAGGAGAGACTACTAAGCCTGTTGACCAATTATGAGGGAGGGACACATATGATGATTTCAGATAAGGCTAGATAAGAAGGCCAACACAAGCATAAGGTGGCATTCTCACTGGAAAGTAGTGAATGCTTTGGAAGCAAACCTGCACCATGCAAGAAGCTAACCAGAACCTACATGAGATGTCTGGCAGCCACCATTAGTGTGTCCCGAGCCCAGTGATGAAGTAAAGTACCTAATGAGTGCAAGGGTTTACATTTTTATTTTGCTCACACTAGTCCAGGAGAATTTGGCAGATAGGCACATGGAGGCTAAATCACAGAAAAAGAAACCCAGACCTTCAATATTTTATTATGTGCATAATCTAGGTCTAGCAGACACCGCTGAATGGCTTTTTGGCATGAGTGTCATGAGAGGACACAGCCATGCACAATTCGTGTTCAGAAAAGAAGCCTTGGGTGTTCTGGTGATGTGACTGCCCCTTCATAAGTGAAACTGAACAGAGCTGGATCAGGTACCGATCCAATGAAGAATAGAAATCCCTTTGTGTCACCTGGAACTGACAATGAGGAGGGACAGTCATCTGAAGCATCTCATTATGCAAGTCCAAGCATACCTAGGGTTCAGAAGCGAAGTATATTTGCTAATGCAGTTGCTCACAGAGCGGAATAGTTGGGTGAGTAGTCTGCATAACCTAGTCAGATGGGTATTGAAGGTCCTTCGGGGATGAGTAGTCCACTGCTGTCTTTTGGCTGAAGTGCACAAATCTGTGCCTTGAGACAGTTAAAAATTGTATACTGCATTTTTACTTTACAATAGTTTGTATTGCTTTTGTTAGCAAACAAAGCATACTGTAGTTTTTACTTAAGTCAACCTCCCTTCACCTACAACGAGCCTCAATTGCCTCGATCTGGTTTTGCAATAATGCAACACATCAGTTTATGCAATGTGAAGTCAATGTTGCATGTGGTCTAGGAACACCATTTCCTGTATTGGCATCACTCTTATGCACGAAACATCCTGTATTGTGATATATACTGTTTAAAGAAATTGCAGCAATGAAGAAGGTGTGACAACTTCTTTAACAAGATGAAGATTACAAAAAGGCGAAAAGCAGAATTCATCTTTCATAGTACTCAGGATACCTCTGTTTTGAAGACTGGTGCTCTTTATAGTTGCATCATCTCAACATCATCGAATGTATCCACTACTGTACTCTGGACCCCTATGGGCCTACTTCTTAGTCTGTTTCTTTGATGTCACTACAAACCATCCGTGGATGCTGTTGGGACGGAAAAGTCCTCTGCATTTTGGCAGGCGTGTGACCCCTGCTCCGAGTGCCTAACTGTATTGTAGTCTGGATCCTTAATGCTGTTTTTTTGGTCATAAACTAACACAGATCATGCGTACCCACCGTGAGAGGCCTGTTGCACAGATTGCTGTTTTTTTGGAATAGGTGGTGTGCTAAAGTGCTGCCCTCGTAGTGGTGGAAGGCTACTGCCTTCACCAGGAGTTAAACAGCACAAGCGCGGTGGTGGCAGCATACCCTGTAGTTACCATGTGTGACTAGAGTGAGGCGTACAGGCTCACCTTTCTTAAAAAAAGTTCCACTGCTGTGTGTTTCATTCACCCCCTGGCCTACATCAAGTTGATGTGGAAGTGCAAATGTGATGAAAACGTCCTAGGGTTATGTGTGGTACAGTGCACCCAAGGTAAATGTGTGTGTGCGCTAACAGGGCGTTCTTTACAAATAACACACTGATGCAGTACAGAGACTGCAGTGTTATGTTGTGTGCGCAGACTGTGTGTGTGCGCTGCATGTGGGAATGCTGGAGGTAATCTGACACATGAGGACAGGAGTACTAGGCAGTGAGTGTGCGTGTACTGTGAATACCCTGAGTGTAGGAATGCCTGCACTGGTACAAGATAGAAGACCTTTGGTTCCATTTTGGGAAGCCAAGGCCTGGCTGGTGGAAACATGAGGAGTAGACGAATCCCCCTCAGATGGAATTTTGTATTGCTGCATTCCTGTGAGCTGGGTTGGATAAGCACTGGATGAGTAAAAGACACGGGGGAGCCTGGCTTTACCAAGGCCTCTTTGATTCATTGACAGATTACAAGGAAAGGGTCCTTGGCACATCTCTGGAAAAGGGAGATGGGGGCTTATAAGAGCATCCTAAAGAGTAGGGCTGAGGGCTTCGGATTAAACGTTGATCACTGTTGCTGACATCCAGGTGTGAACTTGGGTCACTCCCATGAATCTTGTTTTGGGTCAGTCCACTTTCGAGTTCTGCCTGCTGTGACAGACATCCTTCAGTAGGAAGAAGAAAGGGGGGAGATGTCGATTTCAAAGAAGCAGAATCCCAACATAAAACTTCAATGGTCCAGACCCTAAATCACATTTGTGTCTGGAAAAGAACTATAAGTAAGGGAGTCTGAGACCCCAAACGTTGTCAATTGCCAAGCAGCCACCTGAGCTGTGTGAGGAGGGGAAGCTCTGCAAGACTTCTGCCTGTGACCAGGACTAGGGTTCTGCCTGCTCGTCTCCCTGCTGGGTGAGAACTCACCCAAGGAAGCCAAAATCACTTGCCCTGTTACCTGGAGCACCAGTGTCTGCCTGCTTGCGAAGATTAGTATGCCTGTGAGGAAGATGAGAGCATTGAAGGGGTTGAGGTTCAGAAGAGAGCCCTACTGTGAGGACTTTGTACGAGGTGTGTGGTATCTGGCCATGCACTGATCGATCTGTTGCCCATGTGTTTGAGTTAATTGGTGTTCCCTTATGCCAGGAGGGGCTGCTGTGAACTAGGAAACTGCTGTGACCGAAGTGGAACCCAACGGCATCTTGTGCCTGCCCCCGCGGAACCCAGTTGGAGCAAGGAGACCAACCCCCACCCTCCGCCGAGTGAGAAGGGACTTCCAGCCTGCCCGGCAGAGCACCTCACCTATCTGACCTTCGCAGGTAGCGTGCCTTGGGGGAGAGAGCGCTCATGCCTGCCAGGTGCTGCAGTGTGTGACCACAGGTGGCTTGACTCCGCTGATCCAGAACAGGACTGTGCTGCAACGCCGTAAGGTACTTTGTAACATGTAAGCGGAGAACTGGGCCCTTGGGCCCAGGAGTACATACCACCATTGGTGCTGCTAAACCCTAGACTCTAAAAGCTGAACTTACTTGCAGAGTCCGAGGGATGCAGCCTTGAAATGGGCTATTACTTTGCATTCCCTGGATGCAGCACTCATTGAATGGATAATAACATCAAACCTGTTACACTAGATTTGGGAGGATAGGGAGTGGCCCGACCATTAATAGAGCCCTGACTTCTAGAGGAATGTTATTGGTTTTTGAATGTTGTTTACCTTTGCATGTGTAGAGTTGGAATAAAAATACTTATTTTTTTATTTTAGAAAAATTATTTGACTATCTGGGCATTGATTTATTGCCACGCTGCCATCCTGTTTAGTTATAAGTCATGTTTACAGACCTGTATCTGAGCATCCCTTTAGGGCGCCTTGACTGCTCGAGCTACACTACCCAGCTGAGAGGTGCAGAAGGAGGTGCTGGCACAGTTGGGCAGGATCCAAAGCAAGGTGGGCCCCGGGACATCCCAGGTAAAAGGCCTCAATCACCATGGTTGGGCCCAGTAACTCCTGCGTGCCCAGAGACCCCCAGAATGGGATTCTGACAGATGCTCTTCAGATGTGGTATTTGAAAAGGCCACAACCCATTCCTATGTGCGACCGGTATGCCCAGACATGCATTCTGTGCTCACTGAACCATAAGACTCAAGTTACACCCGATTGAAGGGGCCCAAATAGGCTGAAAAGAGTCTTTGGCTGCTTGTGTTACCTTTCAAAGGGAGACTGGCCTAGCAATTTGGAAAGGACTGTTCCTTTTGGAGCAGGATCAAGACTAATTTGCATATGGATTGTTCCTGTCTGGGGTATCGTGGAATACAAAAGTACCATGGACTTAAAGGCAGCCTAAAGTAGTTACTAGTGGCTGAGATTAATTCAAACATTCCACCCATCATTCTTTGGTGTACCAAAATGCGATAACCCATTTCAAAGCATTTTTAGTGGTGAAGTTGAGCAGTTGTCTATACTTTGAAGTCTAAACCTCATCCATCTGCCAATTCCTCAAGTAAAACGTCAAGCACTGTATTGATGGGCTAAACATTAATCTCATTATAGCCCTTGAATGTAATGTACAGCTTGAATGTGAAATAATTAAATCAGTACCAGGTAGCTCAAGGTTGTTGTTTTATAAAGCTGGAAACCATCAATCGCAAATACTCAACGCCACAAATACAATACACCACACCGCTCTTATCTACATGCACCAGCACCACTGCAGTCCAAGATGTTAAAGGTCACATGATGGTAACTGGTTCCTCTGCAACCGCCCTAAGCACAGCCAAAACACTTCCACACCTACAGCATACATTTGAGGCATGAAGCAATGCTTAATCCATACTTAAGCATCCAATGTAGCCAGCACAATAGATATGCTAACACCACTCACACACTCGACACAGCACTGAAAGTAATTTAGATGAGATTGGGTTCACAGACCGCACTAAACGCAATTAGAAGACATCAGTGATTTCACACCAACACCATGCGGATGCTACTAATGGCTTTATGTGGCAATTTATTTCAGGTGAGGGAGCCAGAGGAAGGGTTTTCAAGGTGAGGACATATCCTCTTTTGTACATCTCAAACGATATTTGGATTTGCCCAATTTTATGTGGGGTTACAGGGATGTGATTTCCCCAGGTAGTACTTCTAAGTGGATCTTTTGGTATCCAAGATGGCTGCATGCTAATTCACACAAGTTCATTGTTCCTGTATGCTTACTGTACAAAGTAAAAACTTGCTTTGATTTTAAAATCGCCACTCACCCTTTTCCCTCGCCGCATCCAGAACCCTGCTCCACGCGCAGACGATTAGGAGCTGACGCGATTGGAGACAGGGCTTGCTGCCATATTGGGGGTGAAAGTAGGTTAGCGCACCAGGTCTTGGATGACTCCCGCCCTCCCTGGTATTTAATTTGCGTGGTACTACGCGCGCCCAGATTCAGTGATTGACAACTCTCCTCTGAGGCGGAAGCCAGGAGACTAGGCAGCTAATTTTTAAAACCATTTGATCTTTTGTGTTGCGCCTTGTAAAATCTTGCTTTGATTTTAAAATCGCCACTCGCCCGTTTCCCTCGCCGCATCCAGAACCCTGCTCCACGCGCAGACGATTCGGAGCTGACGCGATTGGAGACAGGGCTTGCCGCCATATTGGGGGTGAAAGTAGGTTAGCGCACCAGGTCTGGGATGACTCCCGCCCTCCTCCAACATATAAGGAACACCAGTTCCCATCCGCGCAGCGGGCGGGCACAGCGGGCGCGCCGAAGGCAAGCCCGTCTGCGCCCGTACGCGCCGGGACCGGGCCTAGGGCCATACCCCCTGGTTGGTCTCAATCATTAAAAGACCTCCCAAGGATCACCTTTACCTCACGTCAGCTTTTAGCACTTAAGCCGCCCCCAGACCTACCTCACTGCACTCCATATGCTCTTAAATGTGATCCTATTGTAGGCCCTTTCAAATGTCCTTCATGCACAGAAGAAACCCCTCTCCGCTAGTTCCTCCTAACGCGTTTTTGGCTGCACTCATTAATGCGCGCTCCCTTCCGAAACACAAATTAGATATTTTGGAGTTCATCTCCGCTCACAATTTAGATTTACTCTTTGTCACAGAGACTTGGGGCGATAACTAATCTGGCCCAGATTTTAGAACTCCCTTACCAGACGGCTTTTGCATAAGTAGACAAGACCGAACCGTCAAAAAGGGAGGCGGCATTGCCATTATTTGTAGAGACCGCTACCACTTAAAAACTGTAGCCCTGAACTACAGAGGTTGCGAAGCATTCTCCTTTTCTATTTGTCTCTCCTACAACCAGTCTTTTACAGGTATCTTGCTCTACCGCCCCCCAGGCCCTCGAATCAATTTCCTCTCGAGTCTCAACAATCTCATTGAGACCGCAGCTGGAGCTCCTCACCATACCATACTAGGGGATTTCAATTTTCATTTGGAATCCCTCACTGACAATGACACTAGCTTCCTCATCAGTGATTTGCTGGCAGCTGGACTTCGCCAACTTGTCACCTCACCCACGCATAAGGCAGGACACACCCTTGACAGGATATTTACCAACAACCCTGACATCATGGTATCCACCCCTATCCCTCTCACCTGGACAGATCACTCTGCAGTCCTCTTCACCATCAAACCTAGATGGTCCCCTCCCTCACAAGCCAAACCCATGTCCCCCTCATTAACCAGAGATTGGAAAAATATCGACATCCCCCTTCTTACTTCCATGCTGACAAACTCCCTCAATGTGGTGGAGTCGGATCCGGTACTAGCATCTAGCAACTACCTCACTCACTTGGACACTGCTTATAGCGCTTTGGCACCTCCTAAGACTACTCTCCATAACCGGAGGTTTCCTTCTGCCCCTTGGTTCTCCGAATCCCTTCGTCTACAAAGACAATACTGCAGAAACCTTGAAAGACATTGGCGCAAGCATTATAACCCTCTCGATAAACAAATCTATAAATGCGCCTTGGCCAAATACAAAACTCATCTTCTCTGAAAAAAGCAACTACTACATTACCCAAATCAACTTGGCACACAATTCGGCTAAAAAACTATTTCAGGTGGTCAACCATCTTTCCAATCCCCCTAACCCACCCCCTGACTCTTCCCAAGCCCTCAGCAATTCACTGGCAGAATTCTTCTCGGACAAAGTTACCTCTATTTTTTCTGCCTTTGTTCACGATCCTCCCCCCACTCAGAACACTTCTGTGCATGTTTCCACCATCAATTATCCTACTGTTCCTAATTTTAATCAGGTTCCTTACGAACAGATCTCTTTTAATTTCCACCATCAGATCAGGCTCACCTTTGGATCCTTGTCCTCCTTCCATTCTCAACCTCATCCCGGAGGTCATTACCCCTGCCATAGCCAGCATTTGTAACACCATGTTCCTCACAGGCTCCTACCCTTCCGTTTGGAAAAAGGTCATAATTAAGCCGCTTTTGAAAAAACCCACTCTGGACCCCGAATCATCCTCCAGCTATAGACCTATTGCCTGTCTCCCTTTTCCTTCTAAGATTTTTGAAAATCTAATGAACAGACAGCTATCCGAATTCATTGACACCAATCATCTGCTTGATGACACACAGTTCGGCTTCAGGCAAGGACATGGAACTGAGACGGCCCTCATAAAAGCGGCTGACGAAAACAGGATGACCTTAGACAAAGGCAGGGTTGCAGTTTTGATACTGCTTGATTTGTCCGCGGCCTTTGACACGGTCGATCATGCCACCTTGATCGACCGTGTCTCAGCGATAGGATTCCAACACCAGGCTAAAGATCTTCTTGCCTCCTTCTTAGCCAATCGCACCCTATGTGTAAAATTAGGCCCTTTCTTTTCTCCCATCATCTCCCTTCCGTGTGGAGTGCCGCAGGGCTCCTCGCTAAGTCCGACCTTGTTCAACATTTACGTTTCGGACTTAGCGAGGGTGATTAAGTCACATGGCATCAGTCTCACTACTTACGCTGATGACACCCAGCTGGTCCTATCAGTTCATCATGATGGAGACACAGTTGCAGCTAATTTTCGAGAGGGAATGCTTGCCATCAGCTCCTGGATGACTTCTAATTGTTTAAAATTGAACTCTAAAAAGACGGAGGTCATGACCTTTCGGAAGCTCGAGCCTAGCTGGTCCCCCCCATTGGTGGCCTAGCGAGATGGGTCCTCCACCTCAACCCGTTACCAAAGTCCGAAATCTCGGGGTCGTGTTTGACGACAGACTGCTCTTCAATCAGCATGTCAATGCGGTAGTATCCGCCTCCTTTTTTACATTAAGAAAAATTAAGAAATTTCTGCCTCACATCCCCACCTCAGCAGGTAAAACTCTGATCACCACCCTTATCTTCTCTAGAATTGATTATTGTAATGCCCTCCTCCTCAACGCACAGGAAAGGGTTCTAAACAAGCTCCAATTGGTACAGAACGCCTCAGCTAGAATTTTATTAGGTATCCCCCAATTCAGCTCCATCACCCCTTTCATCCGCGAGCTTCATTGGCTTCCTGTCAAAAGCCGGACTAAGTTCAAGGCACTTTGTATCGCCTACAAGGCTATTAACAACTCTGGCCCGCAGTTCCTTAAATATGCTTTCCGTCCACTTGTACCATCTAGGACACTTTGCTCAGTCTCAGCACACCTTCTTAACGTTCATCGAACAAAAAAAGCTAACTGGGGAGACAGGTGCTTTGTGATCTCCACAGCTAGACTGTGGAACTCTCTCCCCCTCATCATCAAAACCTGTCCCACCCGCCTCAGCGTCAGGAAGCAACTAAAAACCTGGCTGTTTACACACTAATGTGTACTCCACTTGTCTATCTTCTGAATCTTTACGCGCCGAGACACCCCCGGGTAATTGCGCGCTATACAAATTGCCAAAACATAAACATAAACATTGTGTCCATTCAGTATGACTCGGACAATAGAACTGTAAAATGTACCAAAAACACGATAGGGTCATTTATCTTTGCATAATAGGATGCTGTTGACATTGACCTGTGTATTCTCTTCACTTCAATTTATTTTTATTTAAGACCACACCATCTTCTATCAAAAGGAAACTGGTGCATAGATATAGTTTGCACCTTTTTATGGAGACCCATTTCTGGGGTTTTGTGATCAAAATGGGTTACAGCCTTTACAACGAGGTTTCTACCTCGTGCCTTTACCACACATTTTTTAGCGCACATATTTTTACCACATGTATGCCTTTACAATGCATTTCTTTACCATGCATTTAAGGTAAGTTGGAGGTTTGGGTGGGGGGGGGTCTACCACCACAAATACATTTTTTATATATAAAAACCATGCTTGGTAATGGCATGCTTTGTAAACTAATTATGCTTGGTAAAAACATGCGTGGTAAAATAGCGTGGAAAAGACATTCAGTGTATTTTCCTGCATTGTCACCGGTGTACAACCCTATCAAAATATTGCCTGAACATCATAAGTGTGCAATTGTTGGCAGGTTTATCATGCACAGAAGTTGCAATGGCTTTATATGTGGCCCACTACTGTGATTGTTTTAATAGGTTATTCAGTGTCCTTTTGAACATGCGTTTAGTATAAAAATATTATATAGCAAACAAAAAACAGATATTGAATAATATACCAGTTACCCAAAATGGAATAATAATAAAATCCAAAACTTAACACCTTGGCTGCTATGGGTTTTCCCCTCCTGTGCTTCTTTGTGAGCTTTCCCATTATTTCATGACGAGCTCAGCTCGTCATCAGCACAGCTCAACCGTGCCTCATGACGAGCTGAGCTCGTCATGAGCATCGAAGGGGTTAAGTTTTAACAAGTTTTTGTAAAATTACAGTAATGACAAGAGAAAAGAAAGAAAAGGTAAGAACAAGAGGCAAGAAAAATTTGTTACAGAAGTAAATTCTTAAGAGAGTTCTTCAACATGCATCTACCAATATTCTCTATACCATAAGTAGACATTGCTTCAATTTTTTTCAACTTCAGCCAGTGAATAGTTAAACCAGAAAAGGGAATCTCAATTGCAATTCCATATGATCTGATGGCAAAGAAGAGCGTTCTTGTACCACAGTCATTCAAATATTAATTTTTGAGGCATATGAGCTGCAGATCACACACTTGGCATTAGATTGCCACCTGGTGTTGGGCTTAGATGATTGCATGTTGTTTTAGTCTTGGAAGAAGTCTTTGTAGTCACGAGATAGGTGACTCCTCCCTTGGACGATAGTGCGTATGGGCATCGACTTCATCCTTAGATTGTTTTTTTCCACCACTGGGTTTGGATGTAACTTTTCCGCTCCGGTCCGAAATCTACTTTCTAAGTAGTTTGATGCGAAAAAACGTACTCAATTTCTTTCAAATAACTTTTAAACATCTCAACCATTGACTCAACTTCATCGGTTCGATTCCGGTCGTCAATGCGGGCTGTTGGGCCTATCCACGCCTTGAGGCCTACAGCTCATGGAAAGGACGCCATTCAAGAAATGCCCCCAGTGTGGAGCAAAATTCCTGCACAGGGACCATCACAAGGTCTGTAACTTGTGCTTATCACCTGAACGTGACGAGTTCAGCTGTCCAGCCTGCGCATCCTTTCGATCGAAGAAGACCATTCGAGATCGAAGGGCCCGTCAACACATCATGCTGAGATAAGCTTCGGAACAGGTGGACATCTGCGAAGGCCCAGATGTCCCAGAGGAAGATATCGTATCTGAGGCAGACTACTCCTTTGACTCCATCACTCCGGGTCAACGCGTGAGTACTACTGCCCCTACCCCAACCCCCCCCACTGAAATCAAAGGCAATGGTCAATACTCTGCCTCCTGGGCGCAGTCTCGAGCGAAAACTTACTTCAAGAGCCCCACCTTCGAGCCCGTCTCTGAAGAAAATCGAAAAGCCTTCTGGTAGCTCTGGACCGAGCAAACCGCACATGCCGATCCCACCAGCACCTTTGGCACCGACCCCGAACGAAGTCCCGGCTCCGAAACCCGTTCCGAAACCGTCGATTTCGAAAGATAAACGGGGCCCGAAAACACCCAAGCCGATTCGAAAGCTTCCATACCGACGAAACCAGCTTCGGCTCCGAAACCAACATCCTCGGAGCCAAAACCTACGCCAAACGACTCGATCATGCCTCCTAAGGCTAAAGACAAAGACAAACAACAACCATGCTCGGAACCGAAAAAAAATCGGCGCCGAAAGCGGTTCCTCCAGAAGAGGAGCTTTTTCATCGTGATCCTAAGCAGAAAAAGATCTATATTGATCTAGAGACAGGACATGTTACCACTGCACCATATAGAAAGAGGAAGTTAGACACAGCACCTGCTTCTCCAGTGCCTGTGAAGAAGGACTCTACCCCATTGCCTATGCACCCTTCTTCTCCTATACTTCCTTCTAACCCACCTCCTCCTCCTAAACCTATTACACCTCAAAATTCTCCTCATTTTTCTCCACCTCATACACCTCCTCATAACGATGATGACGACATGGGGGCACGGGGTGACCCAAATGACCCTTTTACCTAGCCAAATGTTATGTTATGTTAAAAGTTTGTGTAAGCGCGACAGCTGCCCCAGCAAAGGGGCGTCCCGGCGCTAGTAGATCAAGTGCAGTACCAAAGAAGCTGGCCGCGTCGGGAAAGCAACCTTAAGGGGGAGGAAACAGCAGGGTTTTTACCGCTTTCTGGAAGGAAACCAAGTTTTCCATGCCACGGATGCCCAGCGGCAAGGAGTTCCACAGCTTGGCTCCTAAGACCCGGAATGAGCGCTCTCCCTTGCGGCAAAGTTTGGTACGCGGTACAGTCACCAAATGACCCAAATGATCCACCTGATTGGGAGTACCCGATCCCACAAGACGTACCTGACATCCCAGATCCACATCCATACCCCTCAAAACCATCTGCCCCAGAAGATAATATCGGGTTTGGACATTTAATCAATAGAGCTGCCATCTATCCTGGTATCAGAATGCACTCCGATGAGGCAGAGGAGGACTTTTTATTAGATACTTTTTAACAATCCCAAAAGCCTGTACAAATATTACCCATGATTAAAGGGGTCATTAAGCATGCTCTGAAATGTTTAAAGATCCTGTATGTGCTAGGATTATGAACCCCAGAATAGAAAAGAAATATAGGACTGCCCCTGGAGATCCTGCCTCAATTAAGGGACAGCTACCCTTAGATTCTCTAGTCGTTTCCAATGCTAGAAAGCGCGCGAACTCCCAAACCTCAGGAGAAGTGCCACCTCCTGATAAAGAATCTAAAATGATAGACGCTTCAAGTAAAAGAATAACTGCCCAAGCAAGCAATACATGGCTCATAGCTAATACACAAGCACTGCTCGCATGATATAACAGGGCCGATTATGATCAGTTACAAACACTACTACAGCATCTACCTGACCAATATAATGCACAAGCAAATGATTTCATCCAAGAGGGGAAGCTAATCTCAAATGCGCACTTGATGCAGTAGACCCTGCCTCTCAAGCAATAAATACTAGTGTACTCATTAGACGCCACGCATGGCTACGCATCTCAGGTTTTAAACAAGAGGTCCAGACTACTATCTTAACCCAGCCATTTAACCAACAACAGCTTTTTGTGCCTGCTGAAGAGACCGCACTAGAAAAGATGAAAGAGGACACAGAGACTGCCAAATCTATGAGAGCTTTACAGTCCCCACAAATACGAGGCTCCTTTCGTCGCTCCTTTTACAGAGGAGCCTCCAAACAAATGGGAGCAGACCATTCATCTTCCTTTAAAGCCAATGCACAAACATCCCCCAAAAGAGGATATTTTAGAGGTGGATACAGAGGAAACGCCAATAAAGAAAGAAGTCGAGGTAACGACACCAATCATACCTCTCCCACCACAAAACAGTGACTTCCTTCCGCTCCCCTAACAGCATTCCACCCCTGTTGGGGGGGAGATTAGCACAGTTCCTACCTATCTGGAATTCCATCACAACACAGGTGGGGGGAGACAAATTATCCAGTATGGTTACTGCCTAGAACTTACAGCCCCTCCACATATGCCACCCAGACAGGTCCCATGTCCACAGAACATATTACGCTACTGAAACCAGAGGTTCTCTCATTGCTTCAAAAAGACGCAAAAGAGATATTTCCCTTACAACATCAAGGAACAGGGGCTTATTCGCTGTACTTCCTAATACCCAAGAAGGACGGGACACTAAGACCAATTCTCAATCTCAGGCCCTAAACCTATACATTTTCACATGATCACTTTACAACAAGTGCTCCCACTGTTACAACAAGGCGATTTCCTTGCCACACTAGATCTCAAGGACGCCTACTTCCACATTCCCATACATCCTTCTCACAGGAAGTATCTAAGGTTCATACCAGACGGACAACACTATCAGTTCAAAGTCCTTCCATTCAGGGTCACAACTGCACCAAGAGTGTTTACAAAGTAGCAGCACATCTCAGAAGACAACAAATCCATGTCTTCCCATATCTAGATGACTGGCTGATAAAAGCCAGATCATCAAATCAATGTGTCCAACACACTCATCAGACAATTCAAACATTGCACAACTTGGGGTTTACGATCAACTACACCAAGTCGCATCTCCCTCCCATATACACCAATATCTGGGGGCTACAATAAACACCTCTACAGCTCTAGCTTATCCCAGTCCAGCCAGACTAGCGAGCATTCAAGCCTTAGTCACAAAATCTCAAGACCAACAATCTCTCCCAGCCAGTGTTCATGCAACTCCTAGGCATGATGGCATCTTGCATTTTTATTGTACCATATGCAAGACTTCAAATGCGTCCATTACAGGAATGTCTAGCACATCAGTGGAATCAGGCTCAAGGACAACTTACAGATCTGGTGTTGGTGGACAGCCGCACACATCGCTCTCTGCAGTGGTGGAAAACCAAAAACGTGTCCAAAGGGCGGATGTTCCTCGAACCCGTTCCACAGATAGTGATTGCACCATGTGTTAGTGTTGTAGATAATTTACTGTCTACCACGCTTAGCAGCAGTCTTAAATCTGTGTTTACTAGTGACTTCCGTAATTTCCTGAAGGCCTATTCCAGCAAGTTAGTTGGCTGCTGCCTGTTGGGCATGGATATGTACTGAAAAGCGTCCCCTGTGGTACAGCCACACTCCTAGATATCTATACTCTTCTACGACTTCCACAGGACTTCCCTCAATCAGTGGTCGAAGTGGGAGAAAA
The DNA here is from genome assembly GCF_964263255.1 of Lissotriton vulgaris. NCBI lineage: Eukaryota > Metazoa > Chordata > Amphibia > Caudata > Salamandridae > Lissotriton > Lissotriton vulgaris. The sequence continues at coordinate 259,632,420 of NC_141699.1, forward strand.
AAAAGTAGGGTAACTGATAGAGGGAATAACCAAAGGATTGCGTCAATGGGAGGAGTCTGAGGTGTGGTCAGAAAGAGCAACCATACAAATTGTTAGTATTTGTTTTGCATTTCACTGACCTGTTGCAGCATACTAAGTTATTTAATTCAACTAAGGGATACACATGTTTATTTAAGGTTGTATATGAGTTATTGACCTTAAAATAAATTCACAAACTGGGATACATTTCGAGTAAAGACCTGGCTGTTTCAGTGTTCGGTAGCCTCTCCTGCACTGTTCCCTCTGACAATTAGCGCTGTGACTTCCCTTTTCCGAGACAGCCACGCGTTCTACAAATCCTACAACATAACAATCACAAAATTTCTGAAATACGTTTAAAAGTGAAATCACAAGCCAGGCAATTTCTGTCATCAGCACTTCTCTTTATTAGGGCTCGCTGGTACTGCATCCGAAGGATGCATCCAGCTGGAGCCTTTTAGTTGCCTGACTCGGGGGAATGAGGGACAAAAGGGTGTTACGAGCGTTTCCACCAGATTTGGGGGCGCGAACGCGCACGTTCCGTCCCGCGCCGTGCACATGCGCGCGCATATACACAGACAAACAGACACTCACTCACACACAACCCCCCCCCCACAGTCACACACACACGCATACACAGGGACTCCAAGACACATACACACACGCACGCTCACACACATACACAGCCCCCCGCCGCCGCACGCGCGCGCACACACACATGCCCCCGCCCTCGCAGCTCAGCAACAAGGCGAAGCTCCACTCACCGGCTTCCTTGGTGCGGCGGCTCTCCTCTCATCGGCAGCTGCAGGGCCCGGCAGCAGGACTCTTCCTCCCTCCTTCGGCACCGGGGCGCAGGGTAGGCTCCTGCCTGCTCCGGTGCTCAAAACAGCCGCGGCTCTTCCGTGGGAGGCGGGGTAGGCTCCCGCCCTCCTACTTCCGGTTTCCGGTTGTCCCGCCCGGCCTGCCTGACTTCCTGGTCGCAGGCCGGCGGCGATGTTCGGTTTTTTAAAGATAGTTTGGGGACATCACAAACCTCCCTTGCGTTTGTTTATTTGAATCTGTCACATTTGACCGGAGCCTTCCAGCATACCCTATGACACCTTACACTTCCTGGGCGGCCTGGCAACCTCACTGGCGGCTACTGCTAATAATACATAATAATACAGAATTTTGTATAGCGCGAACAGCTACCTCACGAGGAGGTGTCCCGGCGCTGAGAGAACAAGTGTATCAGACCATGGAGGCTGGAGAGGGTAGCATTTAGCGAGACATGTACATGTACATGTACATGTGCAAGACAACGCGATCAAACCCTGTGCGCAGCGCCGGTGTGAAGTAAAACGGTTCACCTCCATGCTCCGGTCCAGAAAACACCACTAACTTTTGACATTTTGTGCAAGCAGGATGCGTGTTGTCTTTTTTGTGTTTTGTGGCAGTGGTGTACTTCACGTGTTGGTTTGTTGTGTGACCGTTGAGCACAGGCTGCCTTTTATTTACCATGCCATAAATAGCGTATGCTGATTGTTACTGGGCACACAATATTAGTATCCACTTCACTGCACTTAAGCCTTTCCTTGCCGTTTTCCCCATCCATCCTGGCTGTGCCCCTCGCGCTCAAAGCACACTCATCCAGGTGAGGTGAGCAGGGAGCACCGTCATCTCTGCCTCCTGTCCTCCACGCACCCTGCCCGTGCCTCATCGTCGTCATACTCTGCATGACTCTGCGCTTCAGGTCATGTCGCCTCTTTTGCAGGTCATGTGACTGACGCGGGCCACAGCATTCACCTCAGCTGAGGGCAGCTCCTACGTCACCTCTGAAAGTATTGCTTGTCTGGAGGGCCAGGGCCTCCAATAACCTTGTCTCCGCCTTTATGACTACTTCACCCGTCGAGATATTCAACTCTGCATGGCAGAACTTTCTCTTTCTGCAGCCCGGGGCTGTGATGACACCTTGTTGACCTTGAACTCTCTTCCTGCTCTTCTGTATTTCTATATACTCGCTTTCTGCTTTTCTTTCTGTATGGTGCACGTAGCGCCTGCCTGCGGTGGACTGTGTTTATGCGCTATTTTATAAACTTATGGATTCATGGAAGAGTTTGTTTGGGTGACATTCTCGCCCATTACACTGTTTAATTCTCGTATGAAAGTAACTTCCAATAATGCCACTATTTTGAACATGAAGTTCGTGTACTTGTTTATTTTATTTCGAGCACTGTCCGAATCTGATACGTTTATTAAGAACATACCTAAAATTGGAATGCAACATGTAAGGTGCTAGTCTGAGAGCTGAGAGGAAGTCTTTTTCACCTAGACATACACGATCTGTAATGGTGTGTAGGATTGTTTGAAAACGTTGATTTATCAATGTCATTTAAGTAGGTGCAGGATTTCGGGTTGGGGTTGTTAACATGCACGGAGGTTACATTTAATTTGAGGTCATGATCATTTTACTTGCCTCCATGCACGTGATTAACAAAAATGCTAGGGGTAGCAGAAGGGACATCATACGCTGTTTGACCTTAATACCATCACAGGTGTGACATCACATGACCGATGCCCCAGAATTTTGAAAGAAGGTCCTGTCACACAACAATAAGCCTGATGACATCACAGTAAGTGAGTTCAGCTTGCTGCATTTATCAATGAAGGCTGAAACTGTACGTTGTTGGATTAATTAATTCATATATTTCGATTTAGGTTAGACCTAGGGCTTCAGATAGGATGAAAAAGGGTCTCTAAAAGGGGCATGGCAAAAGAAGTGTAACTAGCAATTTCTTCAAAGAGGCATGGGCTATGTATTTGAGAGCGTGGCTTAAACATGTACACTGAAATTTTGTGCTTTACGCAGCATGCCACCTGACCGGCATTGGGTGCCTCTGTGAGTTTATTTGCAATGCAATAGGTCTCACTTTTGCGAGAGTTTAAGCTATTAGCATTGTAAATGACAATGCCTTTTATTTATGTTTTAAAAACAAAAACATAAATAAAAGGCATTGGCATTTACAATGCCAATAGCTCTAACTTTAATAATGCGAGACCTATTGCATTGCAAATGCTTGTTTCCACAAGCAGTTCAAACATGAATGGCAAAATATCCTGGTTTGCAAAGGTTTTCTCCATAGTTATGGCTCTGCCATATTTGCCACTTAATACATCATCTGATGCCTAATCTGATGATTTTAACTAAAAAACAGTTTGTAGCTCAAGTGGATCAAAAGTTACTAAAAAATGTGACTTGTGTTACCCCGAAGTGGAGGGCCCTTTGCAAAGGCTTACTGCACCTTTCTCACTGCTGCAATTGTATGTTACACTGGCACTAATGAAGCAAAATCAGGGAAATGGGCGGAAAAGCATACAGAAAGATGTTCGACCAGTTGATCCATAACGCATTCCTCAGAGTCCCCTGCTGGTAATACCTGGATGCGAAGTCTCTGCATTTGCTGTTGTCGGCGGTGGCGAACAGATCCAAGGCTGAAGTGCCCCACCTGGCGAAGACGTCTTCGAGCACTTTGTCGTTTATGACCCACTTGTGGTTTTACTGAATCAGTCTGCTGAGTGCGTTCGCCTGAGCATTCTGTACACCTGGCAGATGGGTAGCAGTTATTGTCAGTCCTCTGGCTAGCAGCCAGTGCCAGATAGCCTGCGCTGCCTGTGACAGTGTGGGCGATCTCGAGCCCCCCTGCTTTTTGAGGTAATACACTGTGGTCGTATTGTCCGTCTGTACAAGCAGAGAGTTGGTCTGGAAGGACAGATGGAAGGCCTTCAGCGCTAAGTGAACAGCTCTGAGTTCCAGGAAATTGATGTGGTACGTGGACTTCGTCGGGGACCATGTCCCTTGGATCTGTAACTGTCCGGAATGCGCTCCTCAGCCGTGGAGAGAAGCATCCGTCACGATAGTCTGAGTGGTAATGTCCTTGTGGAACGGAACCCCCTTGAGGAGGTTCTCTGCTGAACACCACCAGCTCAGGGACTGCTGAGCGTGCAGAGACAGTCGTATCCAGTCGTCCCAGTTCCCTCTCCTCTGGTCCCACTGATCCTCCAGATATTCCTGCAGCAGCCTCAAGTGTAGGCGTGCATGTGGAGTGAGGAAGATACAAGAGGCTATCGACCCCAGTAGAGAAGACACCGTCCTCGCTGTTGTAGATGCAACAGCCATGAGAGCCTGAGCCTTCCGAAGGAGCGATAAGCGTCTCTCTTCCGAAGGAGACACGCTTGCTGACAGCGTATTGATGGAGGCTCCCAAGTACTGTAGGCACTGGACCGGAGTCGGGACAGACTTGGACATGTTTATGTGCAACCCCAGCTGGTTCAACAGAACGGCTGTACTGTTGAAGTGCAATTGCGCTTTCTGGAAGGTGGAGGCTTTGATCAACCAATCGTCCAGGTAAGGGTAAACAAAAACCTTGTTCTTTCTCAGGTGTGCCGCCACCACTGCCATGCACTTTGAAAAAGTCCTGGGCGCAGACTTCAGTCCAAACGGGAGTACGGTGTTTTGATAGTGATTGGTGCCTACTTGGAAGCGCAGGAACTTCCGGTGTTTCCATGCAATGGGCTCATGGAAGTACGCATCCTGCAGATCTATCGCGCAAAGCCAGTCTCCCCTTTGCAGCTGAGGGTAAATCTGGTGCAAAGACAGCATGCGAAACTTCTCCCTGTAAATCCATTTGTTTGCTTGTCGCAAATGCAGAATGGGCCTGAACTCGTTCTTGTCTTTCTTGCGTACCAGAAAGAAGCGTGAGTAAAGACCCTTTCCCCTTTGAGACAGAGGGGCGTCTTCTATCGCCCTTTTTCTTAACAGGGTATCGGCCTCCGCCTGGAGCTTGCACAGTTGGAACTGCAGGCAAACCGGTGGAATCGCTGGAGGCGGGCTGCGAAAACGAAGACTGTATCCATTGCAAACAATATTCAGCACCCACTTGTCCTGAGTAATTTTTCTCCACTCTGCCAAGTAATTTTGTATGCTTCCCCCCACCGGAGCGGGTAACGGACGAGGGGGAAGTAGCCCCTCAGGGCTTAGACCCGGAGGAGGACTGCTGACCACCTCTGCCCCTCTGGCGCTTTTGTAACTGCTGCCGCTGGTACTGCTGCTGCTGCTATTGCTGCTGTCCAGCCTGCCGACCTTGCCCTCTGCCCTGCGCACCGTAACGCCTCTGGAACGGGCGAAAGGTCTTCCTCTGTTCCTTCGGCTTCTCCAACCCGACAACCATCAGGGTTTCAGCCTCCGCCTTCATGCGGGCCATCTCCTCATCCGCATGTTTGCCGAAGAGGGTCGCCCCTGAAAACGGTAGGTTGGCAACCCTCTGCTGCGCCTCTGGCTTCAGTGACGTCAGACGCAGCCAGGCGTGGCGCCGCAGTTTGATCCCATGGTAGTACCTGTGGGCTGCCAAGAGCGAGGAATCCGCAGCCGAGCTTATCACCTGGTTGGAGACCATCATCCCCTCATTAATGATCTCTTGGAAATCCTCCCTTCTATCCCTGGGAAGGTGTTCCAGGAACTGCTGCAGGGACTCCCATAAGGCCCGGTTGTAACGGCCCAACAGAGCCGAGGCACTCGCCGCCTTCATAACAGTGGAGGCCGTACCGCAGACTTTCCTGCCATCGGAGTCCATCAAGCGGCTCTCCTTGTCAGGAGGCACCGTCGACGACGGGGCGGTGGCGTGCTGTTTTCTCGCCGCAGTCACAATCACCGAGTCCAGAACAGGGTCCGAGCGAAGGAACGCCGGGTCTGAGTCCGGACCTGTATTTCTTTTGCAGCCTGGAAGGTGCCGATTTTTTAGAGGCAGGGGTGAGGAAGAGCTCCATGGCAGGTTGCTCCAACCCTGGCACCAAGGGCAACAAGGGGCGAGACAACTGTTTCTTGTGCAGGGTCTCGAAGATGACTGAAGTTGATGGCGTGGGCACCGTGAGTGTAATGCCCAGTTTTTCCACCCAACGTAACAACACCTCTTGGAAGGGGACGATGTCGTCTACTGGAGACACCCTCGCCCGAGGGAAGTCACAATGTGGGTGAATAGTCCCAGGCACTAGACGAGTCCGTGTGGCGGAACCTAGACCTGTCCCTCCTGTGGCGCCGTTTGGACCGTGTGGAAGAGCGACGGTCACTTCTGGATCTGTCCCTCCGTCTGGAGCGAGATCTCGACCTCCTCGGTCTCGGTTTGTCCACTGGCCGTAAAGGAGGGAGCTGTGGAGGAGGCGGGAGCCTAGGACGTGGAGGCCCCTTAGGCGGTGTCGGGAGATGAGGCAAAGAGAGAGACCTCGGCCGAGGTGGCGGTGGAGGAGGAGGAGGAGGAGGAGGAGGAGGAGGAGGAGGAGGAGGAAGAGGAGGAGGGTTATGAGAAGGTGGAGGCGTAGGATTAAGCGGAGGAGGGTCCTTGGGCAACGGGGGAGGCATAGGCGTCCTAGGCCGTGCTGGCGAAAAGGTCTGGGAGTACTCCGAGCCCGGAGACTCTACCACTCTCCTTCTTTTCTGCGCCGGTCTTGACGGGGGTGACTTCGAGGCCGACCTCGTGGATGAGCGACGGCGCCGCTGCGACCGTGGGCTCGTGGAAGCCGAGGAAAGGCTGACTACAGAGCCCTGGGACTCCGACCTGGCCTTAGAAGGCCCCCTGGAGGTCGATTTTCTCCTTCTCGACGCTGACCTCCTCTTCGACGTCGATGATCTCCTTCTCAACGTCTATGATCTCCTTCTCAACGTCGATGATCTTCTTCTCGACGACGAACGTCGAGTAGACGCCGAACTGCAGTGTCGCCTCGACTGCGAGCACCGGTGCCTTCCAGACCCTTCACGACGTCTATGGCGTCTCGAGGACGAAGCGGTCCTCGAAGTCGACCTCGTCCGAGGTCTCCTTCGAGGACGAAGCGGTCCTCGAAGTGGACCTCGTCCGAGGTCTCGACGTCGAACGGCAACGTCGCTTTGACCCAAAGCCCTGGGGAGACGGGGAGCAGACAGTGGTCATCCCTCTTGACGTCGACGGACACATGAGCCATTTTCTGGCCTTCTCTTTCCTGGCGAGCCCCCAGAGGCCGAAATACGGGCAGAGGAAGAGGCATCTCCATGCCCAGACCCACCTTGACCTTGCTGTCTTCTTTGCTCCAGTCCTTGGAGCCGAGTCTTCTCCCTGTCCTTCAGGGTCCTGTTGGAGAACTGCTGGCAGATCTCATAATCCACAGGGACATGAGAAGAAGGGAGACAGAGGATACACACCCTGTTTGGATCAGATTTGGCCTTCTTCCTGGCATACTCAGGGCATTTGTCAAATAAGGAAGGCATATCTGACAAAAGAGTGGCCAAACTCACCAGAAAACACCAGCAAAAGGAAGAAAGAGCAAAAACACTCTAAACACTTGCAAATAATTAGACAAAACAGCTACAAAGGGAGAGCTCAATGCTCAGTGGTAGCAGGAGCCGGAAAAAAGAACTGTGCATTCTGGGATACCAAGAGTTCTGGAAAGTTTCCTTAAAGGCACAGTATCCCTTTTTAAGCCACATAATGGCAGCCTACGGGGGGCTTGTCTGTCCATCCCTTCCTCTCTATCATTCCAAGGATTTTGTGAAGGGGAAGTTTCTCTATGGGTGAAATTTGGCAGGCTGTGTTGAATATGTGTTGAATATGATATTGGTGGTATATCCTTTGCATTTCTAGTTGAAGTACTGGACAGTGTAGCCTTGCAGGTATAGGCTGCATTATTTGTCTTTAATTCTCTCTTAACCACATCAGTGCTAAGGGAATTCCCCTGCAGTGCTGTAACTCCAGGATCCCCATTGTTCATGACGAGCTCAGCTCGTCATGAGCACACGACCAGTATACTGCATGACGAGCTGAGCTCGTCATGAGCAGCGCAGGGGTTAAGTGTCTATGCAGGACTGCTCAGAAGACAGCTTAAGCGATTATTTTTATTATATTTATGGTGTAGTGGGGTCTTCTAAGGTCTAGCATGGAAATCTGCTTATGAAGGCTGATCCTGGTTCCCCAGTTCCAAATTCGGCAGCTCTGGCTATAGTAACACATCCTCTCCCCCAGTGAACACCATACTGCCCTACTGAGAGGAACTCGCACTGCCTTCAGCTACAACCCAATTCTGCCCTTGTATAAAAACCTGGATGCAACTTAATTCATATTATACACTAGACAAGAGTAATATACTACTTGAAAAAAAACTGCCGACATCCTGGAAAAGCAAACACTCATAGGTAATGCAGAATTAAGTAAAGCATGTGAAATGCAAGCAGGAACAACATGGTTACCTTAACACTTTTACACTCATTATTCAGAAATCAATGAGTGCTTTCGCCTGAAAAGTTAAGGGCATTACTACAGGGCCTGGAAGGGACCCGTATAATCTCCAATGCTTATATCCTTACAAAATGTAAACAGTATGGTTTAACCCTTTCGATGCTGATGACGAGCTCAGCTCGTCATGATGCACGGTTGAGCTGTGCTGATGACGAGCTGAGCTCGTCATGAAACAATGGAAATAAATGAGTGCCAGCACAGGAGGGGAAAACACCTAGCAGCCAAGGTGTTAAAAAGACTACATCCTTGAACACAGAGCTGTGGTACAAATTTTATAAACTAAAATAAGGAAAACAGCTGATCAGGATCACATTAAATGTTTCCAACTCCGTGCATCAACCAGATATTGCAGTACCTCCAGGATTGATGCACTTCCACACCTGGGGAAAACAATGCTGTTCAAAGAGAGACGAGAAAAGGAAAGTAGTGCTTCATTAGCAAACTTTGCAAAGTGGTGCTAATGTGTTTGGGTGTTAATAAAACCAATCTGACTACCTTACGACCACTCTGTCTTGATTTATTTAGTTATTTATTTTCCCCATTTTTTTCCCCTCTCCATCCTGAGGCTGCACTTTGGATTAGAAAAATATCAGAAAAAGACGACATTTTCAGCAAAAGTGTCTCTTCTTTTTTGGATCCATTTCACAGGTGAACGAATGGAGGTAAGAGAGGTTAAGAGCCGTTTCTTGAAGTCACGGTTTTCAGCAAGTGAGTAGTAGTGACACACAGACTGAAAGATAGGGAATTAGAGGAAGAATGAAAGAGAGAGCGAGGAGGGCAGCAGCAAGGCAGGAGAAGTAGACACTCTGCTGGTCTTCTCTGGGCAGGAAGGAAGAGACAGTAATTTTCCTTCTCTGCCCACCCCACCCGAACAGCTGAGCCTCCTCTATAGGGCTTGGCTATTTTATCCATCCAGAGACGCATTTTTACAATAAAGTATGGGAACGGATTCAGTTAAATAAAAAAGTAGGGTAACGCTATGCCCTGCTGATCTCACCTACTTCCACCACTGCTCTCGATAGACCAGGACCCTCTTTTTTTTTCATTTTTGATGACATTTTCATGACTTTTATTTTTGCTGTGTTTATCTTCCAGTTGTTGCTTTGGCAGTAGGCTGCTAGTGCGCCAAAAAGGCGTTGTAACCCAATAGGTGTTTGGTTGAGGAGCACAGTCACGTCTGCCTATTGTGGCAGTTGTATTCTGGAGCCTGCCATTTTTGTTGGAAAGGACCTTGTCATTTGTAGGTGGGTTGAAAGGTCAGCCAGATACAAATTGAAAAGAAGTGGTGCCAACATGCATCCTTGGTTTAATCTTTTCTCTGCCATGATTTTAGCAGTGGGGGCCCATCCTGCTCTGACTTTTATTTTGACTGTTCAAAGAGAAATAATTGGCTTTTAGTAGAGTGGAGGGAATTCCTCAGGCATTCAGTTTTGACCAGAGCCTCATTCTGGAGATGCTATGAAATGTAGTTTGAAATTTTATAATGCCTGTGTATAAGGCTGCGCCCTTCGCTTAAGTGGGAAAGACAGATGAGATTGTCCTCGCTGTGGCATTCCCTTTGAAAGCCTGTTTCGTTCATCAGAATTATTAGATCGTCTACAGCAACTTAGGCGTGGAGCTCTGACTTTAAAATGCTGGCAAAGCACTTGTCTTCTGTGAATAAAAGTGCAATTAACCTGTGATTCTCTGGAAGTGACTAAATTGCCTAAATAATTTTTGTAACAGACTAGAAACGTACATTTTTAGTCATATAGTTGAATTAATCAACATTTGGTTTTTATTTTTCAATTTTTGCAAAGGAATATACAAAACTTTTTATAAATATGTGTAGTCAACAAAGACAAACGACCTATCCTACCTTTAATATCAGCAGTAGGATCACTCAGCTAAAATGGGATTTGTGATTCTAGAAAAAATGATATTAAATCATAAGGACACCGTCAGGGTTATAGACCGACAAACACAACAACTTTTCATGGTGCCCCTGGCCTCATTACATCCGTGAGCTTACCTCCAAGTGGTGTGGAGCTGGACTGTACTACTGCTGATATTAAAGGTAGGAGGCAACGGTGCATGGTTGGATGCTATGTTGTTGTTTCAAAAATCTTGTTAGTAGCTAAAATAGTTTTTTGTCCTCTTTTCAGATTAGCTGTTGGTCCTGATGAGAACCGGACAAAAGGGTCCGGTTTGAAACGCGTCGACCTTGTTGTTTTGGTGTACTCTATGTTGTTTAAGTTAGCTTTATTTGATCAAATTCTTGTAATAAGAAGCATACAAGTCATTACTATATAGTGGCTTATTTTGTTTGTGATTTAGGTTTCACGCAGCCATTTATTAAGATATGATTGTCAAAGTGTAACTACTATAAAAAGCTTCACGTAGACACCATCACAATTTTTATGATTAGGTTTGTCTGCACAAACACATGTATTTTTTGTCTTCTTTATGTTGAAAGTGTGTGAAGAGTATCTGGTTGTGATTGAGGGAGTGATTGTGAAAGAGGGTGGATGTAATTTCGTTGTGGAGCACTTGTATTTGTTTACTGACGTCATTTGTCTTTGTTGACTACACATATTTATAAAAAGTTTTGTATATTCCTTTGCAAAAATTGAAAAATAAAAACCAAATGTTGATTAATTCAACTATATGACTAAAAATTGACGTTTCTAGTCTGTTACAAAAATTATTTAGGCAATTTCGTTTTCAGTGCTGGCACTTGTTTTGTTAGTTTGGTATATTGGACTCTGCCTCACTGAATGGAGTCAAAGCCCTTGGTTGTTTTGGTAATCAGTCTGTAGGCTTCTAGTCCATCCCCCTTTTTGCTATTAGCTGCCTGCATTGTCAGTCATCAATTTCTTTTGATTCATAGAGGCATGAATTTGTCATGCATCTTTTACTGTCCTTCCTCCCAGAGAGCAGCAACCAAGTGTAATATTACTCCTCAAGTGAGTATTATAGCATCTGTTTTCCGAACTACTTTTTTTGTTTGTTTTCGTTTAGCCGGTCTCCAATCTTTTGGAAACTTGCTTGTGTGGCCTTTTTTTGTAGGTTTCGTTTAGCAAGTCTTTTAAAGTCTTTTTTGAGGGGTTTAGCTTAGGCTGTCTCTGTTTTTTGGAAAGGTTGCCCTTTTCTTCCTTTGTATATTTAATCTTTATTTTGTCTTACTTTCTGTGTTAAAAATAAACATTGGTATAAAGTGTTTTTCTTACTATTTATTTTTGCTGTTGCTTAGTCCATCTTTTGGAAACTCGTGTGTCACCTTTTCCTTTGGTTTCATTTAGCACGTCGTTTGGAAACTTTTTCTGGTTTCACTTAGCCCGTCTCCCGTCTTTTGAAAATTGTGCCTTTCCTTCCTTTGTAGTTTTAATCTTTATTTTGGCTCATTTTCTGTGTGAAAATTAAACAATAATTTGTTTCAAAATGAACACTTTGTTTTGTGTGTATTGGTAAATTCTCAGCAAATGCTTGGCATCTCCTTCCCACCTGGGTGGAGAAACCGTCCCCAGCCCTGGGCATCAAATGCAAGAATAGTATGTGACAAAACAGCTTTTTTGAAAATGCAGTTCACATTTGGTCGTGCATTCTTTCCTCTGACAAATCCAGCAGGTTCCCACATGTACACCGATGCTCTGGCTCCCCCTATCAAAGAAAGTGATAACAATGTAATTTACTACAAATTCCATGCAAAACCACAAATGGTTCATTTCACCCAACTATACAGCTTCCTTTATTACAGTATCTGTCACAGGAGTTTATATTTTCTAAAATGTATGTAAATATAACAAACCTATAGCTCTCTGCAAATCATACGTGCACATAATACTATGTTTCTTAGGTGTTTCATGAGCAAAACATTTGCGGTCATGTTTTTATACTTTGATTATTTTTGTATTTTTTTATACCACTGGCTTCTTTTGGAACAATTATGGTATTCTAAATTTGTAATTAACTATAGTGTTACTGATATCACTTTTTTAAACAAACATGATCTTATGTTTAATACAAACACAGTTGGGGGAGGGTTGTTCTTTTTATTTTACGTGTCCGTGCAGTGTGACAGTGTCCGAAGTTTGTAGCATTATAATAAGAAACGTACCTGGAGGCAGCTGTGGGTCGCTCAGATTGTCTAGGCCTGCATATACATATAGGAGCCCAGGTGCAGGGGCCCCAGCAGCCACCATAGTATATCAAGAAGGTTTATGGAGACCTGTCCGGTGTCATCCACATGAAATGAAATGAGGGATTTATAAAGCGCTGCAAAAACCCGAAGGTGTCTAGGCACTGGATAGGCCAGTAGACAGGCATCGTATTATGGAGGTGTGTTAGTAGAGCCAGGTTTTTAAACGCTCCCTGAATTGAAACAGGATAGATTCATTTTTGAGCTAGTTGGGCAGGGAGTTCCAAAGTTTCGCAGTGGTGCAAGCAAAATGTTGCCTCCCCATTTTACTTTGAAAAGTTTGGGAATAGAAAAGTTACCACTAACAGGGTAGGGTTTAAAGAGTTGCAACAGTTGCCATGGACCCTTGCCGCGTGTGGCGTTGAATGTAATACATAAAGCCTTAAACTGAATGCGTTTGCAGAGGGGCAGCCAAACATCAGAAGTCAGCCCTGTCTCCCGACAATTACTGTGAAATGCATAACCTACAGCTGCCTCTGTTTCCCAAACAAGTGTTCGCTGACAACATTTTGCACCTGCTGTGGTTCTCGAGCAAATCCAGGGGCAGAGCTCAAGAAGCATAGAATGCTTGATGTTAAAGTGTTGATGCGGTAAATCTGGACCAATGTTTGCTGTGTGCATTGGTGCTTCTTTGTTACTCCATGTGCGTTGGGATGTTGTATGTGCTTTCCACTTTTCCTTCTAGAATGTTAAACCTATTCTACTGACTTTGGGAGTATGGTTTTCATGTGCCTTTTTAGGTTGAGCATTTGAGACCTCTTGTATATATTTTATTATATACTTATATGTGTATGTACTTTGTGAGCTCTGGAGATCAGCCCTAAGACTTGTCTGCTTCCCATTTAGGGATTTTTTTTTTTCTGATCAACTGCCTCTATTTAACTGTCGTGATAGAAAACGACCTGTAGAGGTCAGTAAAATACCAGAATTGCTTTCCGCTGAGCAACATTCTTTTTTAAAAATGTTCAGGCATCTGCCTCTATTTAACTTTCTTGATAGAAAACAACCAGTAGAGGTCCGTAAAATACCAGACTCACTTTAGCCTTCTCTAGATTCCAGTGCATAGAAATTGTCCACCGAAGGCCCTGATTTTATATTAAAAACAGAGCTTTGGACTATACCATTTCCAGCTGATAGGCAATATTTCTCTCCATGTGTTCCCATACCTGTCATGTCACGCAGTTTGGTGCTTACTCTCCCTCCATGTTAAAGAACAGTAGATGTTTCAGCACCCAGGCTAATTGCTGCACAGCTAAATACATATAAGGTTCCAAAGGCGAGACCGATTGCATTGCAAATGCGTGTTTTATTAAGTATTAACAACTTTCTAGAAATTATGGATTTTATTTCCGACATACCTCTTCTAGTTTAAAAATCATAACATTCTAGACCACAACGGCGAACCATAAATACTGCACCTCTCTCTAAGTTTCAATAAATCAAAGTCCCGTGCACCGCAGTTCCTGTACCTGCCGTTGTTTGGTACCTCTGTCCAGCAGAAAAATTGTAATAGTGGGTAGGTGCTCTCATCCATATAAGAACGTTTCATAAATATTGCTTGAAAAATTATTTAGGGACTCAATTACCACAGCCCCTACATTTGGTGACAGAAGAAATGTCACAAGATCTATTTGGTAAAGGGTTTACCACATCACCATCACGGCTGGATGATTTACATGCACTTATGGATGTATGTGAAGAGGAAAAAGAGAAATAAAAAGAACGTTTCATAAATATTGCTTGAAAAATTATTTAGATGAACACCTACCCAGTGCACCGTTCCATCTGGAGTATTCCTCCTCTTCTAGTTGCCTTTTCTAATAGTCTTTTGCTCTTGGTATTTGAACGCCAGTGTGTGTTACTTTGTAAGCCTGAATGTCCAAACTGCAGCCTTTCTGTAGCTCTTTTGTAAAGTACAACTTAGAAGTACCGCTAACTGCCGTTTTATTTTATGACCTTTATTCATTTAGATTTGAAGCCATGCCTATGATCTTTAAATTACTTCAGAGTGATTTAGTTTAATCTGTATAGCTTTTACGACTAAAGCTAAACATTCTCATAGCTTTATACCTCCGATAGTATTTTATTGCACGTTATCACCAAGGCAATAAATAAAATATTGAGTAGCGTTTGACACCTTTTCTAAAAACAATACACATACAAAATATGCTCAGCTGAGAACAGTACTCCGGTATCTTTCTTTAGCAGCTGTGGTTGAATCCTGTGTGGCTCGTTTCTGCCAGCAGCCTGTGAATGTAAAGATGTGCATACATCAACTCCGCGTTGCTTCAATTCATTAACATTAACACATTAACAATTCCACCTATCATGTGAACACAATGTCAGAAATGTACACAGCATTAAGTTATTCAGAACATACATAGCAATTTATTCGTCATCTGTTTTCTGTAAGTAAATAGTGAATAAAGAGGCGTTCAATCTCATTATGTTTCAGTAACGAAAATAAAATGTCCCGACCTTATTTATATGCAAGTTTTGATTGAAAAAATGAGTGGGGATGCATTTTTTCGTAGTTAGAAAAATCCGACTGATGGATGATTGTTTGATTGGTTTCAAATCATTCTCGTCTAGAATATTTCGGTCAGATTTTATTCATAAAACAAAACCTATAAAAGATTCATTATTTCATTGCACATTGGCAAGATTTGCTCAGTCGAACAGCATAAACAAAGGAACGCTTTCTATACAACTAAACACAAAACGGAACTCCCTGTCATTCTTGAGTACACTCTGCGGATGCTGAGCCTCTGGGCTGAATTCATTTATAACCGGGGTGCCTGGGGCGGTAGCCTCCCTGCACAAGGCCGCCCCCTAATTCTTTTTGGCCATGGTGGCCCCTTGGCGGTTTCTGGGTCCTTGCTTGCTGACGTACTGACGCATCTCTTTTTGGCGTTTTGCAGATTTATGTGGTCACTGGTGGACCTGTGTTGGGGCCAATGCTGCACTACGACTCTTTAGGGATTTCACTTTTCCTTTTTGCTTGGGTGCTGCCTTTGGTTTCCTGGTAGGCCTGCGTTGCCTCACCCCTCCACCAGACTTCCTTGCGGCAGGGCAGACGGGGTCACGAGCACACAGGGTCAAAGATCACAGAGTACCTGGTGGATGTTTGCTTCCTTACAGTCTTTCCCCACTCCCCTTGGTTGCACAAGCAGCTCTTGTGGCTGTCTCTGTAAGTGGCCTCAGGAAGAGGATGTTTGAGGTGGAGGTGCAGAGGGGCCCCTGGCCCTGGAGGTGGCCAGTTGGAAGGGAGGGCATAGGCTGGGGATAAATCCCTGGGAGAGAGCAGTGGTACCGGGCTGCAGGCTGCACCGAGTTAAACTCCGCTGACTCTGCTGCACCTGTGGTTACAGCCCCATCGGGTCTGTGTGCTTTTTGCAGACAGATTAAGTGGGATCTGTCTGCAGTACAGTACATTACACTGAATAGGATGGAAGGGCACTGCTCATGTTGCCCAGTTAAGCTTTTGGCAGGGTACATCCAGGAACGGGAAGGTGTCAACAGTGACAACTACCCTCTCACCCACAAAGATGGGACCCCGGTAACACTTTATCTGTTTAAAAGGGTGTTAGCAGCAACGGACCAAATAGCTGGGCTCTAAGGGTATCACTACACTACACATTCCTTCCGCATTGGGGTAGCCACCACAGCCTTCCAGGAGGGTATGTCGGCAAAAGCAATACAACGAATAGGAAGATGGGAATCAGACAGGTTTCGGGTGTACATTCGCCCAACACCCAGCAGATAAAGGTTAGTGGGGATTCAGTTGTAGGGGTCTTTACTACACTTATGTACAGCAAGTTACACGTGTAATAAAAGGCTGATTGAAGACTCGTTCTCAACCTTTCTGTACTTCTGTTCTACTCCACAGAATACAAAACACTGTGGGTCATCGGGCACTCTTACATGCCCATGGCTGCTAACAGAGCCCGTTCCCGTTTCAACGGACAAAGGTGCGATGGTTTGGAAAGCCAGGGTTGCACTGAGAAGAATTGGGGAGCGTCATTGAAGAATTCCACACCCGCTGGAAGGACCCGAATGTTTTAGTAATTCATCTAGGGGGAAATGACCTTCTAATGCTGGGGCAGGGTAAACTACTTGTAAATGTAAATGTATAGGCATTTATATAGCGCACTACTTACCCGGAGGGTCCCAAGGCGCTTCGACCGCTGCAAAACCCTTCCTGGCTTCCCTGAGAGATGGTCCCTTAATGGGTATCTCCAGGGTGAGACCAGGCATCCCCGGCGGTCTGGTGGGGCCGTTAGTGAAGATGAGGCAAGCTAATGCCCAGAGTTGCCGAGTGTGATCACTGATCAGAGTGGGCACCGAGGCGAGAGAATTATCGAGTCCGCTGACCCTGGTCCAGAAACCTGCCGCGCCGGGAATCGAACCCTGGTCCCGGGCCGTCCTCTGCTCTCAGGTCTGCCGCCTCTAACCGGTGAGCCACACTACTTCACATGTTAAAGAAGGATCTCACCAAGTTAGCCAGGATCATGGACACCACTGATGTGGTATGGTCCGAGATCATTCCTAGAAGGGTATGGGCTGGTGTGCGCTCCTAAAACGGCATGGAGTTGTCAAGGAAGAGGCTAAACAGCCTCATGGCCAAATTTCTAGAGGGGTGGTGGCAGGATTTAGGCAGCATCAGGTACACCCTGATTAATTTGAGACATCCGCCATATTACAGTGCAGATGGGGTGTACCTATCGGTCACTGGGACAGATGTCCTGCTACGGAATATCCTAGCAGCATTGAATGCAAGGGGCTGCTGGTAGTTCTCAAGAATGGGGCCGCAGGTATGGCATGGGGGGCCTCACTGGCAGCGATAGCTCCCAGCGAGGTATGGCGGTACTAACAAAGCGATCCAAGAGGAATACAAAAAAGCAGGTTGCAAAGCGGGCACAGACCGCAAATGGGGAAGTCAGGACCCAGGGGGTCACTGGCAAGCTCCCCAAGGCTCTTTGTTCAGGTGAACCTAGGGTAAACAATTAATGACACAACTGAGGGCAGAGCCTGTGGGAAGCTGGGATTTTCCTCTAGATTTTCTTACCCATCTCTGAAATCCCAAACTAGGTCGACTGGATCTTTTCCCCTGTTCTAGAATTGTAAAAGAAGGTTTCTTTTTTTTGTTGTTTTTTTTTGTTTTTTATTAAGCAACTCTGATAACACAAACAAATAATAGGAAACAATACGAATACAAATCTTAAATTTAACAAAGAATTGCATAAAGTCATATTAACAAATCAAGCATTCCATATACTTATTGTAAACCTGCTAAAAAAAGAAAATTATAATTACAATGAAAATGATTTAGTTCAAACATTCATAATAGACTCACTCCATCTATCTATAGGGGACCAGATCCTAGCGCCTCGACTTCTAGCCCGCCTACCTCTAGAAGCATATATAGCTTTTTCCTGGTTGTACACACCTAGGAAACAACATAACCACATTTGGAACGTGGGTAGCTACTACTGAAGTTTCAAAGATTTATTACAAAGCCAAAAATAGTTGAACATACAAACATCTCAGCAAGAGGTTTAGAAAATAAACTGGCACTAATACAAACATAATTCTACGCAAGATTCTCAGACGACTCAGAATAAAAAGCAAAGTCAATTCGAGTAACATTAGGCAACGAGAACAGTCCCCGCTTGAAGTTTGGACTGCATTTACAAAGCAAAAAGGAAGTGGTTAATCTGTCCCTACCCTATTCTAAAGTATCACTAGGGGGGGGGGGGGGGTTTATGCGTGTGCAGCCAACCGAATGACGAGTTGGTAATGGGAGTGGAACAAAGTGCTGAAAGTTCAATGACTTTAATACCGGCAGTGAAAATATGGTGCGCGGTCTTACTCGTCAGTGATCACAGAGTGGTGGGAACTCACCTGGTGCCTGCTGGCAAGTGACTGAAGTACACATACATGCACAACAGCATCGACATAAACTCACACCACCTCACAATGCTTGCAAAAACTCACCCCTAGTTACAAAGTCATGGGCTGACGGGGATTGCCAGAGCACGTTCTTTGAGGCATTTTCCTTCCACCAAGTCCCAGGCTCCCTTACCGCTCAAATAAAGGATTTCTGCCCCGTACAGAACTTGGGGGGTATCATTGCCTCAAAGGCCCTTAGCATTGGTCAGTGTGACATCTCTCCATAGTCCCTATTAAACATTTTTAAGCCGCATATCGATGTGTGTGCTTTGGCTTTTTGGGTATCCATATGCGTGTCCCATTTTAGTCTCTTGTCAAACCATATACCTAGGTAGCGATACTCATTAACCATCTCCAGTTTAAGCTCACCTAGGTACCAGTTAAATCTGCTTATTTTTTTCCCAAAGCAAAGGACTTTAGTTTTATCTAGGTTGACAGTTAAGAATTTACTAGCACAGTATGCGTTAAAGGCATTAAGCTTTCTTTGGAGGCCTATCTCTGTCTGGTCTACTATAACCAAATCGTCAGCATATAACAGGCAGGCCACCTTGTTTCCGTCCATTCTAGGACTTGCACTACCCGCGACCTCTAAATGGGCCGGGAGGTGTGACAGGAATATAGAAAATAACTGAGGGGCTAACACGCAACCCTGTCTTAAACCGTTGTCTATGGGTATTTTTTGCGTTAAAGAGCCCACCGTATCCTTGATGACTTGCGCCCAGTTCTCAATATGTAATTCCTTTATTATTGACAGAAGGTCACTGGGAATATTTACTTTCAACAGTGTTTCCGATAGGCATGCACGGTCAACTGAATCGAATGCTGCTCGGAAGTCGACGAAACAACAGCATAACTTGCCATTTTGTTCCGTCAACTTCTTCAGCATTGCCCACAGTGCAAACCCATGGTCCACTGTGGAGTGTCCTTCCCTGAATCCTCCCTGTTCTATAGGGACAATCTGGAGCTCTTTTACCCATATGTTAAGTTGACTCAGTACAATTTTAGAAAAAACTTTCTCTCCTATGTCAAGGAGGTTAATCAGGCGATAGTTTTGTGGTGCCTCCATGCTTCCTTTCTTATGGATGGGCCTAATTATTGCACCCTTCCAGTTAGGTGGCATTTTGACTTCTTTTAATATTATACTGAACATCTGTGCATAGAATCTTGCCCACCAATTTACGTCTGACTTTAATATTATTGCTGGAAGATTATCGGGGCCTGCTGCAAGAGTTAGTTTCAGCTCTCTTATTGTATTTTCAACTTGTTTTACGTTAAATTTAGCTTTAAGGTCTGCTGATATTTCCTGCCATTTATGTGTCACTACCTGGCTTATAGGGGCTCTTGCCCCATACAATTCCCTAATATACTTCTCCCATGCGGCCTCACTAACTACACATTTTAGTTCCCCATCAGAAGGGCTAAAAGCTGCCTTTACCAATTTCCAAAATTGTCGGAGGTTTTTTTCCTCAATCGCTTCCAACAGATTTGACCAACATGTCTCTTTAAATGATCTTTTAGCATAGTTTACCATTTTTTTATAATCTCTTTTTAATCGGGTTATGTGGTCCTGTCTCTCCAGGATGAAGTTCTTTCTTTGTCTTCTTTGTGCTGCCCGAATCTCACTTTTTTTGAGTTGGCACTCCGCTGAGAACCATTTTACTCTACTAAGTGGCTTCCCACTAAAATTTGTGCCCCTTTTCAGTTCTATTCTTAAACACTGTACTACTTCCTCTAATTTTCCTATGAACCAGTTCAAGTTTTTATTCTCCAGATTTTCCGGCTCAATATTAATTTGCATAGCTGACAATTTTGCCTGATATTCCTCCGTGATTCGAGTCGTCACACGTCTGGGGTACTCAACCTCCTGGGGTATCACTTTATCTCTAAGTAAACATCTTCCCCCCTGTATTGTTAGGTATAGAAGGTTATGGTCACTAATCTCTTTTTGTTCCAATTTAAAATCCCGTACTTTAGGGAAGTTCCAGGCTTGTAAAAACATGTAATCAATTGGGCAATTCTGAGAGCCTATTTTAAAGGTTTTCCCTGCTGGGCAGTCATACTTCATTCTTCCATTCAAGCATTGAAAGCCCCTGCCTCCTAGGAAATTTACGAGATCGGATTCCTGTTTCGATATCTCCCCTACTGGGAAGCTTGCTGGGTTTATTCCAAACACCTCTAACATTTCTCTGTTCCAAATATCTGCCTTTTTTGGGTTTAGTTTATGATTGAAATCCCCCATTATTATCACAGTATCCAATACATATTTTTCTGCTACAAAGTCTACTCCTTCTTTAAACAGCTTCATCTCATTCTCGTACTCTACACCATTTTCCCACTGCATGTATACATTCATTACAGTCAACATTTTATACTTCTCTTCCACTGTCAGTAGTGCTATTCTACTGGTCAGAACCCATTTACATTTCATTTTTATCGGTGTTACTTCTCTGAGCACTTTAGTTGAGACCAATGTCATTAATCCCCCCGACGGGCGACCAAAGTTCTTTTTCTTTTTCTTAGCCGGTCGGTTTAGTTGTAGGTATCCTTCGTTGATCGGGGTTTCGTCGCATGTCCAAGTCTCTTGAAGGCAGGCAATGTCCACTTTATTTACTAAGTCCTTTATAATTTCTCTCTTTTTCTCATTGCCTAGCCCATTCACATTCCATGTTAGGAGACCTAGACTTTGCGACACCCCCTCATCCTATTCTACCTCGCTCAAGCCACCCTCTTCTCCCTCAGCCTCCGTTTGGCTCTCGCTTAAATCGAACCTTGGGCTACTATATTGTGTCCAATTACCCCATGTGTCTTCGTTTCCTGTATTATCAATTTCTATGTTCAGACAGCTTTGGTTTCCTTCCTCATCTTTATATAATTTCACTTGTCTTCTCCCTAAACCTGCATGATACTTTAGGAAGGTATTGTTAGTGGGGGCTTCTACTTCCCTCTCCGGGACTATCCTTATTCCCAGGTGATATATCTCGCTGGTGGCTTTTAGGATTGCCATTTTAACAAGTCTGAATGTAATAACACTTTTGTTATTTCTTTACCATTTCTGGACTCAACGAAACCAATTCGCCGAAGGTCGCTTGTACTAATCCCACATAGGCTACTACATTCTGCGAAGACTTTCAGAATCTGTGCTCTATTCGGGGGATTCCTTTTCCTATATGTGCTCCTATTCGTACTTCCCTTTATCCCTGACTGCATGTAGTCCAAATACACCCATTTATTTTTCTCTCTCTCTTGTACTTTTTTGGGAGTTTCATATTGGTGCTGTCTAGCCTTTGATCTCTCTATCCGCAACCCAATATTTCCCGTTCTTGATATTACCTGATCTTGTGAGCTTTCGACTCTATGACCCCTCTTTGGTTGTCCTGAGGCTATTCTTACTTTCTGTTTCGTAATACAGGGTGTTCATGGTTTCTCTTTTGTGACCTTTGTTCTCCAGTTTTTTCTTGGGTTTATCGGGGTCGTTCTTAGGTTTTGCTCCCCTTGCCTAGGTCTAATTGGTACATATATCGGGGCTGATACGTTTAGGTCTGCCTGTGTCTCCCTCCCTGCTTTCCTCCCTTTTCTCTTTACTTTTGAGGTTTGCTCTCGCTTCTTTCTAATCCTACTCTTAGGGGGGGCCACTGTATACACCCCATGCCTTTTTTATCAACATTGGGCGTCTGGAGATATATACATTTTCTACTGCATCCACAGAGTTATTTGTTAAGTTTTGGGTTATTGGTTGAGGGAATCCTGCTGGACTTTTCGCGGATACCTCAGCCAATTCAATCACTACACTTCCCTCAGTTGGTTGTTCGGTGACTGCTGGGCTTTGCATCCTTGGCATTTGGTTCTTTATCCCGCTAATTCCTCTTCGATCTTTTTTAGGAACGATTTCTGGGCTTTCAGCACTCCATTATTTGAGAGTGTTACTTCCAGGATTCCTTGTAGTGTCTTCTGTAACATCAATATCAAGTCCACCAAAGGAAAAGTGGGTGTTACGGAACACTCCGGATCCTGTGTATGGTCTCTGTCTGGGTTTGTATGATGACCTGTTCTTGTGGGTTCTTGCTGTGGAAGGGAATTTTGGGTGCCTTGTTGTTGGGGGGAATGGGCTGGTTCCCCACCCCAGATTAGGATCTGGCTCTGCATTTCATTTCCCCTTGATTCCTGTAATGAGAATAGTTTTGGGGATGATGAGAGACGGGGAGCTGTGATGTGAGTATTTTGGCTCTGGAGCGTCAGATTTATTAATACGGAGTCCTCCATTCCTGTTTCTATATCTGGGTTCACCACTACTGCTCCTCTCTTTCCTTCTCCCTCCGCGCCATGTTCTTCTATATCTTCCTCGGGGTCCAGACTTATTACTGGCTCTATAGGTTTGTAGTGTTTCCCTACAAAATCCTTTATAGCTTTGGAAGTTAGCGTATTATCTTTCTGTTTCGAATTTGTTTGAACACAGTCCCTTTTAGCTTGTTTGGCATTTTTAATTGCCCTTTTAACTTTTCTTTTCTTGCGTAGCCCTTTGTTATTCTCCGTAATTGAGGCCTGGCTTTCTTGGCTCTCTTTCAATGATATGGAGCCCTCTAACATTTTACTCTTCTCTGGGCTATCTTCTTTACGCTGGATTTGCCCTTTTTTCGGTCCCATTTCTTGGTTTGGTTGCCTAATGTGTGGTGCAGCTATTTGTCGCTTCGTGTAGTCGTTTCTCAGTTTTAAAAGTTTAGAAGTTTAAAAAGGGGAATAACTGTAGCTTTACACTTACTTCTGTTGTGCCTTATACCCACTTGCCTGCCTGCCGCCTCTGTTGTCCTCTCTTGCGCTATCTTCTGGCTTTTTCCTCGCCTTTGTTCTCCTTGTACTGTTTCCACTCTCGTTTTAGTTTCAGATTTTCACAGTTTCGCAGTTTTCACTAGTCTCCCCCCCCCCCTTACAGCAGTGCCTCTGTTAATTTCCTATTTTCCAGACTGGGCACCCTGTGCATCCGTGGGGGTTGGGGTCGCTAGGCAGTCGGTCGGCACACACGAGTGCTGTGTTCTGTATTTATTGCTCTGCCAGGGGTAACTGGGACCCGGTTACCGACTTTCTCCGGCGTCCTGGGGTGCTCTCCCAAACTCTCCCAAACTGTCCCCTGCACAGCTCTGCTCGTGCTGGGTGCTATTATTCACCCCCGCTGATGGTTTCCAGTTTGTTTCTTTATTTGCCTCTCGTCGACACACCGTCGGTCCGCAGTCCTACTCCGCCCCCCTCTCTGAACTACGCGTTTGACATGCGTCGCGTGGCTAGGGGGGTTGGAGCGGCGGAGAGGGGTATCTGGGCTCCCGGTGTCCTTGTTTGGCGTCCTCTTCCAGGCGGGCCGGCTCTTTTCCTCCTACGCTCTGCAGTCCGCTTGGCCCGTGGTCTGTCCGAGCTCAGAGATCCACGCTCCGCGATCCACTGATTGGGTCTGGCAGTGCAAGGCAAGGCTAGGCAGGGCTAGGCGACAACAGAGTCTCAATTAACAGTCTAGTAGTAAGGTTTGGCAAGGAAAGGGACTAACTCAAGCTGGACAGCCTAAACAACCCTGCTATATGGGTACCTTGTAAATGAGCTACTGATAGTTTTTTAACCCTATCTTGAAGATATCGGGCCAGAGATCAGCTGCTCCTGGTACATAAAATGTAGGGATGTGGTCTTACCGTGCATGCGAGTACCAAAATGAATGTCAAAGGTCTTTGAGTTTTCAAGATAGAAGGCATTGAAACTCTTGCTTATTTTATGCTCTTTTACACAAAAAAAACGATATATGTAATAACACCTCTTTATTTAGGGCTCCCAACATTACGACTATAAAGAAGCCACCAGCCATTTGTCATTGGACCGACTTAACATCTATTTACTATTCGGCGGCATATGATATTTGGCCTGTGTAGCGGGCAAGATTGCAAATCTTCCTTTTTGTGAAACCTTCCCTTTTGATGAATATTTATCATCCAGATTGTTTACATTTGTTAAATGTATTTAACTGTTTGAGTAAAATTTTTAATACTTGTATGTATTTTATGGCTTTTAGCCAAGACCAATAAACAGTACATACGAGTTATGTTATGTCATACGGAACTTCTAAAGCGCGTGTTCACCGACCAGTTTCATGGCGCTGAGAGCACTAGCCCTGGAGTGACAATGCGATTTATCGTAGGCTTGTCTGAAGAGCCATGTTTTTGGTAGGATTCTAAAATGCTCTTAGGAGGTGGCAGCTCTTATGTTGTCCTGAAATTAATTCCAAACACCAGGAGCCAGCACAGTGAACCTGGTTCCCCCTGGTCTTTTCCTCTTAAATTTGGAACCTCTAGAAGGTTTTTGTGTGCTGATCTGAGATTGCGCCGTATCATATTAGACACAAAAGCATGGCATTTACCATTGCCGATTTTAAAGATCATACAACCCGTTTTGAACAGGGTTCTCTGAGCAACTGGGATCCAGGGCAGTTCCTTTAACAAAGGTTTAGTGTGGCAGTATCTAGGTAGTTGATAGACCAATCTGAAAGCTTGGTTTTGGACAAGCTGCAGTCTTTGACTCAGGCTCTTTGGAAGACCTAAGTAGAGAGCATTGGCGTAATTGATTCGGGACATCACAAGTGCAATTACTCTCTGAGTAATGGCCTCGACAGAGAATAATTTTCAGATTTATTTTATCTTGTGGAGCTGAAAGAAGCAGTCACTGCTTCAATCTGAGGCTTCATTGAAAGATCTTCATCAACATGTATGCTGAGGCTCTTAACAGCTTTTTTTGGAGTAGTAGGGGAACCCAACTCCTGAGGCCAAAAGGAAAGACTCCAGCAATCCAGGTTGTTTTTGACCATCAGAACCTCAGTTTTATCCAAGTTCAGTTTTAGTTGATGGTAATTCATCCAGTCCGGGATGAAGGTCATAGTGTTTGAGAAAAATTCTTTACAATTAGGAGTATCTTTGAGGTTGAACATGAACTGCAAGTCATCAGCATAGCTATATATTTTTAATTTTAGCTTTTGTAGGCCGTTTACCACCGGTCGGCTGTAAAGATTGAATAGGAGAGGGGATAAAGAGGAGCCCTGATGTACTCCGCAGCTAAGATTAACCTTGGTTGAACCAAATCGCGAAAGACGTACTGATTGCGATCATCCTGATAGGAAGGACTTTATCCAATCCAGAGGGCATCCCTGCAGGCCGGCAGCCTCGACAAAGTGAAGGATGATGTCATAATCCACTGTGTTGAAGGTTGCAGATAGATCCAGAAGGAGCGATGCCTGGGCCTGACCTTTGTCCGTTTCGACTTGCATATCGTCAACTATAAAATGTATGACTGATTCCATAGAGAGAGCAGTACCGAAGCCAGTCTGGTGGGGATCCAGTAATGAGAAACCTTTGAGGAAGAAGCAATAATGTTGAACAATATGGGCCTCTAGAATCTTGGCTAGGTAAGGGGTAACGGAGAAGGGAGATTGGATAATAGTTCTTTAGAATGGAGGGATCATCATGGGGAGAGGTTGCGGCCTTACGGTCAGAGCTGCCGACTTTGGAGCGGGGGAACCATGATTGATCCTCTGTGTCAGCTCAGCTTCCTGTGATTCTGGGCAAATCACTTAGGGGCACATGCATTGAGCATTTTACTGGTCACAAACGGGCCGATACGCAGAATCAGCCCATTTGCGATGCATCGAGCCCAAAGGCATTTGCAAAACAGGCAATCGCAATTTTTGCGATTACCTATTATGCGAGTGCAGTTAGGAAATCCCAATGCAATTCCCTAATTGCGATACATTATGCATTCGCAAATTGTGTTTTCGCAATTTAGCTTCGCAAATTACCATCAACTTCAAGTTGATGGTAATTTGCGATTCCTTTGAAAAATGCACAAAAATGCATTTTTCAAAGTGCAATGTGGTGCATACACATACCCTTAGGCCATGTGTGTGCACCCCATGTGCATACTTACCTTTGTTGGGGGTGCATCAGGGTGTCCTTTTGGCCCCCTTGCACCCTTGAAATTGCTTGCGCAATTTGCGATTACCTATTTGATAATCGCAAAAAGCGAATGCTGTCTCATTCATTCCTATGGGCCTCTAGGCCCATAGGAATGAAAGGGAAGGCATTCCTTAATTGTGAATCGCAATTTGCGATTCGCAATTAAGGAATGTGTAGGAAACGCTAATATTTTAGCGCAACCTACATGTATAAGGAATTGCAAATTCTTAAGAATCGCTATTAAGGAATCGCTGTTCTTTAGCTTGATGCAAGTGGCCCTTAATCTCCCCGTGCCCACCAAAAAGGAATGTGTCCTTGTGTAATGTAACTGGTGCTCATGTAAAGCGCTCCAATACCTTCGGGTCAAGTTCACGCTATATAACTCTGCAAAAATAAACAAGAAAATCACCAGCTTTTTAGGTCTCGGCCTGATCATGCGCTGATCTCGACCGAGACATTTTGGGGCTCTGAGAAATGCTACTTTGCCGGCGATCAGCTTGCCAGAACGCGCACAGGAGCGTGCGCGCGCATGCACGTCATAGCAAGCTGATTGCCGGCAAAGTAGCATTTGCAGTGACGCGCGTGCACACCACGCGCGTTTTTTTTTAAATTTAATTTCGCGCCCGCCAATGCTTGTTTCTAGAGCTGCCCACAACTCCCGGTCACGGCCAAACTTCTCACGTGCACCATTTGCTTGTTTAAATAACTGATAATCTGTTATCATGTTTGCTCTAATTAAACGCATGCATTGCCAGCTATTGACGTATTAATTGCAATACTGTAGGGGTTGGGAGAAAGCGTCCTCCACACTTAGCCAAAAACCGCACCTAATTCTGCACATCTGTTTCCATAGAAGGAATGGTGCTCATCCGTTTCCATAGAATGAGTGGTGCTCATCCGGGCTTCTTAGAAATCTGCTTTCAGTCAATTCGGCTGATAAGTGAAAACAGGAGCCACCTTCCACAACTTCTCCTCTTCTCTAATACAACGACAAGCCCTTTTCCATGGCAACACCGAGACTCCCAGTGTGACACATTTTTACAGGCTGAAGTTCAAGTGAAACAAAGGAAGACCTTCCCAGAGTGGCAGATCGATGACTTTGCCTCGCTGTCAACATGCAGGTGGAATTTTAAAAGATGCTCTGCTCCTCTCGAGCGTTCAAGGTTTGCTTTAATTAGACTTTATTCAAATCCTAATTGATGACACTCTTCTTGAAGTGTGAGAGCGATGTAGCTCGTTTGGCATCTGGGCCCTTTGAATAGCCTTAGATTGTAACTCCTGCCCTCTGCACCGCAGTCAAGACGACTGAAATTATGGAGCAATGGAGGACTGACTACATTATGCACCAAGGTATGCAAAGAAATAGCAAACCATGGAGACTAATGCAGCACAGTTTGTGGGAATTGTATTTCTCTGTTTTGTCAATTCAGGGCAACACATATTTCACCTAATTAGTACCAGTTAAACTTTGTCCAAGGTCTGCCACTTCATAGCAACGGGTTTTTGCACAATTTTAGTAACCTTTGGTCCATTCGACTTCTTTGGGTTTCAAACTGCAAATTAATATGTGGATTTTCAGCACGAGGGGGAAATGCAGCCTCTGGAGAATCGTGATATTCCAGTAATCATGACCATACTTAAGCATTTAAGCCACAACACTATTGGAGTGAGCAGATTTTGAATTCCTCCAGACTAAATGAAATGCTTGTACAGTGGGCGCTGCCTGTTGCATTGTTATTAAACTACAGCAAAGTAAGGACGCTAACCGCATACATGGAGAATGACTAGACAAAAAATCGAATACAAAGTCTGGCTAAGAAAATGTAATGTAAATTCTCTCCGAACAATCATGTCTCTACCAGTGATCTTTGAGCCACAGTGTCTGATGTATCCAAGGATGCTCAACTGTATCAGGCTTGGAGGAACATGGAGCTCTCCTTGTCAAATGACAGAAGATGAGATCAGTAAGTACCTAGAGAGATTTCATGTACGAGCATGCTAGTTGGTGCAATGTGAGCCATCAAATACATGTTACATTAGCCTTGATGCTACCGAGCTGGCTCACTATAGAACCATCACTAAGACAAATTCATCTGAAGAGCATATTAGACATGCATTGGCATAGCCAATAGGTCTCACATTTGGGACCTATACGGTTTTAGCTATGCAACAGTTGATGTTGTTGCACCAAGGATATTGTACTGCATAACTAAATACATATAAGGTTCCAAAGGCGAGACCTATTGGCTATGCCAATGCTTGTTTAAAAGGGGAGGACTACTGCTACTTTAAAAGTAAGGGAACTAAGCCCTGACTCACAGATAAGTTGAGCATGGCAATCGCCAATTCAGGAAACTCTGAAAAGATGGCCTTTTGAATTCGAGGGGGGCAAACGTCATTTGGGTAACCGGATTTGACCTTTGTCAACAGTTTTGATACAGCATCTCTAGATGCATTAAGGTGAGATAGGTTCCTATCTTCTAAGGAAGTAGGGCTGAATGGGGAACTAGGGAAGATACCATCTTTGATTGTCCTCATTTTTTCCCTTAGGTCTGTTCAGATTTAGTATGTAAACATTCTCTGTGAGTGCTGCTAAAATGTCAGGAGTAGAATCCTTGGTTAGCCAGGTTTCTGTTAAGAACAGCATATTGGGGGATTTTGACTTGAGTAGATCACATATCTCAGGGTTATGTCTGACCAAGGATCATGTGTTGAGATAACCAATTTAGCTCTCTGTTGAAAGATTTTGATACTAGGCAGGTAACCATTTCCACTGTGTTAATCTGTCTCAATGGTCTTTCCGGTGGTAAAGGGAGTGGAGGGCGTGGAGGGCTATGATTTAAAATATAATTTAGACAGTCTGTGGATGGTAGTCTC
The DNA here is from genome assembly GCF_964263255.1 of Lissotriton vulgaris. Taxonomy (NCBI): domain Eukaryota; kingdom Metazoa; phylum Chordata; class Amphibia; order Caudata; family Salamandridae; genus Lissotriton; species Lissotriton vulgaris. The sequence continues at coordinate 259,661,711 of NC_141699.1, forward strand.
CCCGCCATTTTTAACAACTTCACCACCCGTCACTTTTGGATGGTGAGTGGCTGTGTGGCAGTTGCAAAGACCGACTCCCAAGGATCCCACAGGCTCAGGGAGACCGAAGGTACATCGGAGGCAGAATAATGCCTACAATGCTGGAGGTGCCTACAAGGCATCGCCATAGGCATTACGATGTTCCTTTCCGCTGGCCCTTTCATGGCGGTGAACCTTCCATGGAAAGGCTGGCGGAAAGGGACATTGGCGGCCCCCACTTGCCCCCAGGCATTGGACCTGGGGTGCACATATGGTGCCCCCTACATATCCCTGCACCATGTGGCAGGCACCACATGGTGCCTGCCACATAGTGCAGGGATATGTGTGGGGTATCTGTTTTGTATTGTGGCAGGTGCTGCAGAACACAGCACTCGCCGCAATACAAAACTGGGGCAATGTGACTGCCACAGTGGCATCATAATTAGTCCTGTGGGACCGCCGCCTTGTAGGCGGACGGTCCCAAATGCGAACCGATGGCGAACGGACTGAAGTCCATCTGCCATTGTAATCGGGCCCTTAGTCACATTTTTATAGGCTAGATCTCCTGGCAACCTGAAAAATGGTATCTCAAACCCAGTGATTAAATATATAGGCTATAATTATGCATGGTGGCATGCCAGGCCTAAGATACGCTATATGAGCTCTGTGTGCCCATTCCACTTAGAAGATGGACAGGTTTAAGATGGTTTAATGTTCAGTCCTCTTCGAATAGTACAACACTTTAGCCCTCTAGTTTTTCAGGCCCTCTAACTAGTCAAATATTCTACCTTCTTGACCTCCCTTCCATATTGTCTAATTATGTCAGTAGAACACGTAAACTTACTTTCGTTAACATTCTTTCTAGTGGATAGTCTTACTAACCGCAGATTCCTCATCTTGTCAATATCCCAGGCATCAGACTCCATCCAGAAACTCAAAAGCTGTCCACTCACAGGTGGCGTAGTGCAGTTCTACACCAACCTTGTTCTGTTCTGGAAGTGAGGATTGGGGACTCACATAAGCACCACTGAGGAATTTTCCAAGACAGATACTACCTGTTTCAATGCAATAATAGAACAAGTAGCCTTAGCTCAAGTGGAAAGAGCCCATTAATGCTTTGCCCTGCTTTTCCCCCCAAGGCAACCACAAAGAGCTGATCGCCTACTCAGTGGTCCCCTGTGCAATCAATGTAAAAACTGCAGGCTCTCTTGGGATCCTAGCAAAGCACTCTCTCCTCCTCTTTTGAGGGGTGAAGCAGGGAAAAGAATGCTGGAAGGCTGATAGCGCGCCTGATATGAACAGGTGCTATACTACTTTAGGCCGATCCTCCAGCATTTCGCAATTTGCAAAATAATCGCAAAATCAGCTAAGGAGCACGACGACCGCTATATTTATCTTTTTGGCCGCTAAAAAAAGTTTAGGGCAGACAGCAAAAAAAAAAGATACCATCTGATTGGCTGCACGCACATACCTCACTACATGGCACTTTACAGCCTTAGTAGCTGCCTGCTCACTCCTGCCGCTTTAGGAATCCTTGCAGGGCATTATATTCAGAGCTTGCATTCCCAGCCGGGCGCCACTCACAGAACAAAGGGAAAAACAAGGCGAGAAAACATAAGAACCGCTACACTGGCAATTTCTGTAAAGTGCTGGTGCACACAGTTTGGGAACTGAAGGCAATAGTTTCTGTGTTCATGTAGCTCCAACAGTTTGTGATCACTTGTGCACTACAAGGGTCGTGCTGCTCTCCCTGCACGTATGCACTGAGAAAACAAAGTGGCTGTCACTTGCAAATCGAAGCCTTTCGAGACAGACCACCAATTTTGTGCTAAAGGGGTGAAAATGAAACAAGGCATGAGGATTAGGCAGAGCGCTGATGATATAGATAAGACAGAAGGAGCAGCAGATAGTATATGTGTAATCAATGAACGCGTTGGAACCAGTGCTTACACAGTGTTTTGGATGCTGGCACTGTCCCGCCCATCTGAGACAGAAGTCTTCAGCGTAGTAAATACTGGCTGGTTGCAGATTTGTGGAAGCAATCGTGAAGCTATTGAAATATTGCCTAAGAACAGTGGTGCAATATCGGCTACCTGTAACAAAAGCGGGAGCAGTGCTTCTCACTAGGACCACCCGCCCCCCCCCCTCTCCCAGGGTCGGTCGAACACCAATCTGCCAGGGTTGGTTGCTGTTCCCAATCTGGCCCTGAAAAGGACTGCAAGAGAGAGCAGGGACGGGCGCACCAGCGTGAAGAAGCAGAGAGCAAGCCGCGCTCTTGTGAGCCCCAGAAACATCTTCCGACATCCTCTCTGGGATGGATAGAGGGGCATAAATAAAAGAAAAAGACTACATAACCAACTGCAAACGTGACAGAGACATAAAGTACAATCATCAATTCTAGGTGTGATGAAAACTGCGTTTTCCGTGCAGCTTTGCAAAACACCAGTCTTCCAAGATTTAGTGACGTATATTGCACGTTGTGTTCTGCCATAATAGTTATATGTATTTAATCGGGATTCTGAGCAGAATAATGGAAATGATCATCTTTACTATCACTTTGGAAGCATATCCTCTGATTGGTAAATTACCAGGAGGTTGTAATGCTGATTTGTATCAATTCTCTAAACTGAGAAATTTCTAAGGGATATGTATGCCACTGGAACTATGCAGCAGGAGAGGGCCAAATTAAGTGGCAGGGTTAAGTAAATTATGTGGCACGCAAGGGCAAATTATGTGGCACAATGCAGCACATTTTGTAATAATATTACTTTAGTAGTTAATCATTTTTAAACTTGGTAACACTCTGTGGATATTGGTTGCACCTTATTAGTACCAGTTTAACATTCACATATAGCAAAAAGCAACAGAAAGGAGACTGGTCTAGCTTTGCAAAGCGCCTTCCACTGTGCCGCAACACGTCATCGCAGTTTTAGTAACTTTTGACTGTTTGAGCTAGAAACACTTTTTTTTAGAATTTGCAGATTGTGCGGCAGATGAAGGGTTATGTGGCAAATCCATCATTAGGTGAAAATTGCCTTGGTCACGCAATTGCACAATTCCAGTGGCCCTGGCAGACCTCGATAGAACTCATTGTGTGTCTTTCAACATTCAGGGTAATGACCAGACCCTCCAACATTTTGCAATTTCTCTATTTACGAAATCAGCTGAGGAGCAATATTTATCTTTTTGGTTGCAAAAAAAGGTCTCTGGCAGACAGCAAAAAAATGGTGCCATCCAATTGGCAGTGTACCTTTATGTTAGCTGAGCGTCATTAAAATGGATGGCATTGGCCTCTGTGCAGGTGTTATGATCTATCTGTGCATTTGTAACTGTTTGTTGTGTACCTCCTCATGCAAGTTTCATACAAGACCAAACCGACTCACTTTGTAAAAAGACTGTTTCACTAAGCAATTACAATTTTCCTCACCAATATGGTTATATTTCAAAAGATGGTGTTCTACCACAGATGGCTCTGGGGCTCGGAACCACTAGCCCCACGTCAGCACAGTGCCGCAGGAAGCAGGGTGATTAGCAACCCATGATCCAGAATGTTACCACAAAGGAGAATAGAGCAAACTAGCACTCTTAGACACTTTAAACATGCCCATTTCAAAGTGAAATACTCTGCAAAAACAGTTTCCTTTGATTTAAAAAAAATTTAAACGTAAAAAAAGGCTGAAAAGGAATGATTACAAGTAAAATAAAGTGCTGCAATAATGCCAGGAAATGTCCACTTTTGTGCCGCAAAATGTGCAAATCTATGCCGCAATTCAGGCAAGAACGCCGTTCAGGTTCTCAAAACCGGTTTGTCAGGAAATAATGATGTGTAAACATGGTTGTAATGAGAGTGCCTGAAGCATGCTCACGCGGATAGTCAAAGTTAAGGCAATCAAGAAGACAGTTTTTAATGTTAAATGAAGCAGCAGACAACTGTGCATCAGCTTAAAAGGGGTGCACATGAGGAATGTGAGGATTAGATTTAAGTCCCACTGTCGTATCACAAAGGGCTTTGGTGGAAACAAATGCTGCAGACCTTTGAGGAATCTCATCACAACAGGTGATTTCAAGACAGAAGGCTGATCCGGCAAATGTAAAAAAGCCAAAAGGGGCAAATAATATCCTTAAAAAGTGGCCAACGCTAGTCCTTGCTGGGCCAACAACAAATTAAACATCACTTTCAGACAGTTTAGCTAGGAGGGGGTCAATTTGGCAGGAGCTGCAACACAACACAAATTTGTCCCAGTGCCCAGAATACAATGATTTAATAAATGGGCCCCTTGCTGCCAGAATTACATGAACAACCTCAGGAGGAACATCATAGCAAACTAGCCGCTGCCACTCATTCTGCACAAATGGATGTACAGATTTCAGAGGCTCGAATGCAAGGCTCTGCCCTGTTACTGCGACTGTAGATCATCTCGAAGAAGCAGCTTGATTGGAGGACAAATGCTCAAGTGAAGCCGTTCTGGATAAGATCTAGAGGGGGTGTGCAGTTCCTATCAGGAAGTGTGGGAAAGACAGGTCTTTCTCCGTGATGCCCTCAAACACACGAGAGGTGTCATGCTTCATCATCAGACGTTTGCACCTCGTCAGGCTGGCGATGCAATGCTTGATGGGCTCCCAAAACTGGGGCTCTTTGAAGGGGGTATTTTGAAAAAGAAGCCGTAAGGTGAGTGCGGGTGTGGGGGCTGGGTAGTCCACAAGGAGGTGAAATAGTTAAAATAGGTATGGAGCAGTCCTATTGAATCACATTTTAATAAACTAGGTAGCTTTAGCCTAATTAAAAACTGTGTGTGTGCCCATGTGTGGAAAATAATGTTCCTCAAGGGTCAATCTAGGTGCGAATGGTCAACATGTTTCATGCTTGACTTGCCCCTAATGGGTCAATTGGCACTTTATCAGGATCGGTAAAAAGAAGTGTGATAAAGTGCACTACCGCCTGGTATTCAGTACAGTGACATAAACTACCAGGAGCAGTAGGAATGCCCTAGTAGACGTGTACTGGGGAGTTCTGTAGACCTGTGGGAAATGGGGACAAGAAGGGTAGGAACAACCAAAAGAAAGGCGTAAAAGCATGAGCCTGGGGAAGCGACATGTATTGCCCATGGTGGAAACGCAGAATGATATCACAACTTTTCAAGAATACATTTTAGTAAATAATTAATTACATCTGTCAGGGTCGCCAATGGGTGCGGCTGGTCAGTAAATTGATTAAAAAATAATCTTCAACACATATGGCAGGCTTATGGCAGGTAGGGCAGTTGAACAGTGAATAAGTTAAAAACAAGATAGTGAACTTAAGTGCAAACGTCGTCGGAGAGACGATTGGTGTGGCAGACATGACCAACAGCCTCAAGTGAACATGAGCATTCATCCTGTTAAGCATGTCAGATTGCGTGGCAGAGTGGTCCCGACATCACTTCTTGATGAGCATGCGTGTATGGGTTGCACCATAACAGTACCGTAAATGCTAATATGCGTGACTTCAATAATAATCATGAATTTTGTTTAAGTGGCCTTCAAAGTTCATCTCAAGTTATAGCAATCGGAATCGAAACCCATTGTTATTTTGGTAAAAGATAATAACACGTCATCATCAGCAAATAAAAGGATTGTTATTTTGTCCCATCCCAGCGTGGAAGGTACTGGATTGAGGCCAACAATGTAGGCACTTATAAATTAGCTAAACAATAGGAGAACTTACATACACCCCAGGTGCACCCTTGTATTTATCAGCATCTCTTGAGTACACTCAGCAGACTTTTCAATTGTAACCCTCGCTGACGCTGTGCACTTTATGTACTTCCTATTTACTTAAGTGTAGCTGTTGTTACTTTGGAAAGCTTACTTTTGCACTGCCCTTATTAATGCTGGTAAAATATTTTTATTAAAGTTTTGACGTGGGGGATACTATTGTTGGTGACTATATGTTCTGTTGCATATAAACAGTATTTTGATTAGATTCTCAAAAGTACAAAACAAATTCCACCCAGGGTATTTTTGGGCACTTATTGAAACCCAAAATAAAAATCCCAGAATCATTGTCAATCCATTTTTTCCATTGTTACTTCTGTTTTCTAATTTTAAAAATGGAGAATGAACACCCCATCTTTCTCCCTTCATGATATTTGCTGACATATATCAAGTGGAAGAGAGGAACTTGTCACTTTGTTACTTTATGTGAGATTGTCTACAGCCTGTTCGCAAAATACACTATTATCTGTGTCCCAACATTTAAAGATGTAGTAAGGGGATGAAGAGTTGGCGTGTGCCGCATTCCTCTAAATGCCCAGGTTTGTGATAGAGCAGAAACATCTGGTAGGAGAAGCCACCACAGTGTGATGAAAGCTTGGCCATAGCTCTCATTTAAGCCACTGTGGGCTAGTGGAGGCTTTTATCGGTGATAGCCTCTCCATAAGTTGTTTGTTTCCTGCTCTAGAAAAGCCAAGGTGCTTTGAGTCTTGCCAGGTTAAAAGCTTACATATGGGACACACCCAAGACCACCAGAAGGGCACAGAGCATATTCATCATCCAGCGGTATGATCCAAACAAAGTCCTCCGATTCAAATCTCTAAACCTGGCATCCATCCCTGAAATCAAAAAAGCCAGAAGTGCAGGGCGTCAATTCTCCCTGCACACTGTCAAACTCTGGAACTCTCTTCCTTCGAGCTGAACCCAACCATTTCTCTTTCCGCAGATTCCTAAAGACATTGTTGTTCCCTTAACCCGCTCTGTTCATCGGCCTCTGTCTCTGTAAAGCGCTGGGATGCCTCCGGGTAGCCATGCGCTATATAAATACCACTCAATTTCATATAATCACCCCCTTAACTTGGCAGATGTCCTTCAGGGATTCAGGATGAGATCCATCGCATCAGGAATTTCACCGGGGGTTCCTCCTTGGTGCCCTCAGGGAAGTCCACAAAGCCCTGATTGTTCCGCCGGGCTCGATTTTCTGCATCCTCCACACTGTTCTCCAGGGTACAAGACGGCATGGTCAAGTGGGGTACATCAGCTTTGATGGACGTGACAGAGTCCGAAATGTGGCCTTCTGTTCCCAATCACACGTTTAACGACATTGCGTAGGTCTTGTTGAAAAAAGCAACATCTACCCCCAGCGTCGCCAATTTTTGTTTCCAACACCATCTGGCAGGTGTGAATAACAACCAGGATTTCTGAGGCATTGGGGGAAGAGCAGGGGGGATGGGTTTCTATGCAGAAACACTGGACTGCTTTGGTGGTGTGAGGGTATGTGTGAATTTATCTATTTTAGTTTTTGCCTGGATCGGAGGGGGGTCCCTCACAGCCCATGTTTTGCCTCAGGCATTTCAGTGTGTATTGGTAATGTGTCCCTTGGGGCCCCGGTGGCTCCGCACTTCCACTGTGGTGCTATGTAAGTCCACAGAGAGCACTACGCACAGAGCATGTAGGATGAGAGGTGTCAACGCACTTGCACAAGGACCCATCCATGGCCCTAGCAGCATGAGCAGACAGGCCCTCTCAGCAGTAGCGGCTGCTACCAGACGGGGGTGGGGGTGTCAGAGAGGATTCTAATTTTAAAAAAAGGACTTACCTTAAACGGCCAGTCGGCGCCTCTCCTCCGTCCTCTGTTCTCTTCATCTTCCTGTTGTGGCCAGCAGCAGGAAGCACCCGGGCACACAGGCTCCCCTGAGCCAATCAGAATGCTGCAATGCAGCATTGTGATTAGTCTGAGCGCCGTGGATCGGCGCTCAGACTGGAGCAGGGGGCCTGTGCTTGTTCCTCACCAGGCTGTGTAATGCAGCCTGGTAGGAACATGCAAAGTGTACATGAACGGTTTGGTCGGCCCAAGGGGGCCGGCCAAACAGTTTATGAGCGCTTAGGGAGTACACACCACTCCTCCCCTGCTCTGGCCAGCCACGGCCCTCTCCACCAATGACTGCAATAGGGAAAATAAAATGATAATAACAATACTTTATTATAATTTTATTTTTCCTTTTTGGCAGTGGAGCGACGATCCTCCGCCTTAGCTGAGGAGCCTCCACTGCCTCTCAGCAACCACCAACAAGTCCGCGTAGCAACAGGGTCTGACACCCTCAGCTCAGCAACCGCCAGGCCCGGGTAGAGGCAAACCGATAGGGTCCGATAAGAGTAGGAGGAGAAGGCCCCAAGTATGCACATAGGTCCAACAGTCTACAGGGGCTCTCACTGGCCCCACCCCGGCAATTGGGTTTGCTCGCAACCTTTTGCAGTCGTCCGACTCCTGCCGTCCACTTCGCACCCATCACCTCCAGAAGTCCAAGCACTTGGTGGGGTGTTAGTCCGCCATGTACAATGTCAGCATCATGGGGGAGGCACGGACCCGCTGGCGCGTGCCTTCGGGCCCCCTCCAGCACTATCATAGCATTAAAAATCAGCCAGGGTCTTCAGTAACGTATGCGCACCCCTGCAGGTTCAGGTGGGCCCAGAGGAGCGCCCCCCCAGCTGTGCAAGGCTGGCACACCACTGCTTCTGGAGGGCTCACCTTTGGTCCATAGGGCCTGCATGTGGTCGAAGGGGGCACTAGCATGTGTTCTAGACTTGGCCCTCAGCCCAATACCTTCGTACCCTACCACATCGGTCATGGTCACAGCCCTCACCAGGAGGGCCCCCCCCAGGTAACTACTCCTGCGGAGCCACACCTTATCGACCGATGAGCCCATAGCACTCTCCATGTTGGGAACATCGGATCCACGTCCTCCCAACAAATCTGGGAGGCTCTTCTAGGGCTCACCAGGTATGTCGGTACTGCATCTTCCCACTGTAGAGTGAGGAGAAAGCGCCAGCAGCAAGGATGGCAACAGAGTCACTACCTGTGAGCCAGGAGCTTACAGACGGATGGCCGCTATCTTCACTGTCCAGACCTCTCCCCCTCATTATGCTGACAATGGCTTATGCCTTGATGTACAGGAAGCAAGTGGTCTCAATACTTTCTCTGAGACAAACTCGCCACATGGGCCACCAATGGAAGAAGGTGCCTCATTTTCATTGTAGGGCAGTCATGGATATAGAATTACAGCTTCCCTCTGTTAAGACTAAAATTAAGTTTTGACAGCCAGCAAATTCTAAGCTTGCTTTTATTTAATAATGCCCTCACAAATACTCTTGGTCGAAATCATGCTATCTTACCCACCTGTTAGCTGGCGGGTTGCCAGACGTTCTAGGCTGGTGCCCGATGGTCTGGAGTTCCTCACCAAGCACCTTACATTAGAGAATCTCATTGTATAGGCCTCAACCGGTAAGGTAAACCCTAACTCATTTCCATTCAATCTTCAATTGAGAATTCAAAAGGAATAATTCCTTTGGCAATTGTATGTCTTCCTCTGCCAGCCTGGCACTAAGATCCATAAATGCAATCTGCCTATTTGGACCATAGACACATGCACTTTGTGACACAGCCGGCAAGATCCTGCCAGCAGTCCCAAAGGGTCTTGGAGCCTCTCTGGCTCAGACAATAATTGACGGGTAGAAGGCGGCAATTAGATTGTCCAAGCCAGTTTGTATACTATGGACTTCATTGGCAGTGCAGTCGGTACCAGTGTTGTACTTTGTAGACATGCCTTGATGAGGTCCACCGGATTCTCTGGTGATGTACTGGCTTTGGTGATGGACATGCTCTTTGATGAATCTCTCTTCTTTGGAAAAAGAAGCGGACCTTGCTTTGAAACACTTTAAAGACAGCAAAGCGACATCTAGTTTCTTGGGGTTGCTGACTCCTGCCAAATAATTTCCTCACCAGTAGGGACTATTCTATCAGGCTGGTATACAGGCAGCCTTCTCTGACAATTATGCAGCAGACAGCTCTGTCATTTTGGGGACACATAACCAGCAGGCACCCTCTTCCCATGCTACAGTGGCCAACAAACCAATTCAGTGTGCCTGCTGTGCCACATGCCCACCCAGTGGGAGGCAGGATTCAGTGCTTCTTCTTGGGTTTGCAGTCTATCATGCCTGACAGATGAGTTTTGTAAAGTGGCCAAAAGGCTATCCTCTACCCTATCTCTCCTCCTCATCCAATATCTTTCTTACGCCAGAATGAATTTCGGAAGAGCATCTGTCCACAGATCCCTGAATGCCTTCATGTGGAAGGACACAGTTTAAATGTTCACATTGGCTCAGTTTCTTGCTGCTCCGGATTCAGGAGACTAGATTCCAGGTAAAGTATGAGAGTTCAATGCCTTTGTAACCTAAGGAGTTGAGGTTGCATATATTTATGGAGTAGGTAAAGTTACAGATGCAAACATTGTCCTCATTTCTTTTTTACCAGGTTCATTTCATTATTTGCAGGATGTCTATTTTTATATACTCGTCCTGCAGTCTCACAGGTATAACCTGTGATTCAAGGTGGGTGAGGAGCATTTCCAGCTTGTTGGGCTCCCCTTTGGCCCCATCAGCACCACTCGGTTATTCACGAAAGTGATGGCAGTGGCTGCTCCCCATCATCCGAGGTCGGGCCATTCTGTATTCCAGTATCTTGACATCTGGCAGTTGAAGGCAGGCTCACCACAGTCAGTCAGAACCACCTCCAGACAATGGCGGAACTCCTAATATCATTGGCGTTTACCTTAAATGAGTCAAAGTCCCACCTGAACCGATTACAGGGGCTTTTAATTATACAGGCGGTTCTGGACAGAGTGGAGTTCAAGGCTCTTCCTCCACTTCAACAAGTCTGGGACATGCAAGCTATTATCCCAATGTTTCAGGCACGGTCCTGGACCCAGGTGTGCCTCTGAGGCTCCTTGGCCTCTCGGCCTTGTGCATCCGCTTTGTCAACTACACCAGGTGGCACATGCAAGCCCTGCAGTGGAACTCTCAGTCCCAGGGGGTCCAGTGTCAAAAGTACCTTTCTTGCTCTATGCAAGTCTCAAAGGAGGCGGCCCACAATCTACAGAGGCAGCGGCGGCTAAGGACTTAAAAATAAAATGATAATAACACAACGTTAATAACATTACGTTATTATCATTTTATTTTTACTACGAGCCAGGTTAGCGCTGGGCGGGGTTTGGCAATGTGAATAGCAGGGGGAGCAGTGGTTGGTGCACTTAAGTGCGCATGACAGTTTGGCCGGCCGTCTTGAGCACGCCAAACATGCGCACTTAGCACTTCTCCACCTAGCTGTATTGCAAGGACTGGCTGGAGAACAGGCACAGGCTCCCATACCCTGTCTGAGCGCTGAACCAGGTCACTCAGACCAATCACTACTCTGCTGTCATGCTGGTGCCAGCAGTGTTGCGATTGGCTTAGGGGAGTCTGGGAGCCTGTGTGCTGTCGGGACTCGGGAGCCAGGAACAGTGGGAGTAATCTTCCCCCGCCCCACCACATCTTTTCCCTAGCGACCACCACTGTGTAGAGGTGGCTGCCTGGTAACAATCTGTCCTTCAGCAGTCACCCCCACCCAGAGCTGACAGTAGTTGTGTGTAAAATGCTGCTTTGTTAGGTGGTATCATCAAGGGAAGGTTGAGATCAGAAGCCACTGGTCTCCAATGGAGGGTTGGCTCCACATCAACGATCTGGGGCTATGGACCGTTTGCCTGACCTTGAAGGCCTTCCTGCCAACAATTAAGTGGAAACTGGTGATGGTTCACATGGAAACACCACCACCATGCAGGACAGTGTGGATCTTGGGTCCTGTGCCAGGAGCCTTTCCATTCCTGGAAATGGCTACAGCACCAGGATATCTTCCTGATCATCAACCACCTGGTGCCACATGGCAGATTATGAGTGGCGTCTACATCCTGAGGGAGCACATGGGGTCTTCCTTTAGTGGGCAAAGCCGTAACTAGATCGTTTTTCCACTCGAGAACCCCCACTGTAAACAATTTTGCGCATTGGCGTTTCTTCAACAACAGTTGTTAAGAAATGCATTCTGGCTGGAATTGAATAAAGAACTCCTATATGCTTTCCTACCACTACATCTAATGCCCAGAGATCTGAAGAAGATCAAGAATGATTGGGCCCAAGTCATCCTAGTTGCCTTGGATTGGGCCAGGAGAGCATAGAACCCGGACCTCCAATCAGGCTGCCCCTTAGGGAGGGCCTTTCTCAGAAGCAGGTTAAGGTACTCCACTGAATCTACTCCGCTTACTCCTCCATGTGTGGAGATTTAGCAGCTACAATTGACTGTGTTTGATTTGCCACCTGAAGGATGGGTGTCATCCTCGCTGCCAGATACCCCTCCACAAAAACAATTTATGCCGGATGGTGGGACACATTTGTCTGCTGTGGTGTCTAGGACGCTGAGCCTTAGCAGGCAAAGCTGTCGGACATCCTTTAATTTGTTTTGTCTTTTTTAAAAATGTTGTTGAATAGGCAATATACAACCAAGTGCCCAATCCAAGGGCAACACAAATGAAGACATGTCTGGCATACATCTTCGTGCATTTTTGTTTTTTTCTTTTGCCTCACATTTAAAATCAAACCTTTAAAGAGTTACTAAGGAAACAATAATCAACATAACTTGGTACAGTCTGGATGTCTTTTTGCAACTCTTGTGAATATAAATCCATGAATACAGTTGTAAACATTCCTGTTCGGCCTATTCCATCTCCCCGACGTGGTCCACAATGTATTAAGGTCACTCATCCCGTCACATCCCCACATCACTGATTTCATAGTTTGTTTTATCTTTAACCCAGCAAGGTCTTACAGTGGGCACTCTAAAAGGTTGTTAGCCCTTTTGACTTTTCTCTGTTTGCCAGACGAACCAGGCTTCTTTAAATACTCTGTTGTGAATAGGTTTATCAAAGGTTTGCCACATGTTTCCTCCCAAACCGTTTGTGACACCACAGTGGGCCCTTAGCTTGGTCTTGACACTCCTCGTGTATACCTTAAAGCGCCTATGTGTAGCTGCTCGCTGTGTCTCCTGACCTTAAAGATTGTCTTCCTGGTTGTAATGATGTCACCTTGCTGTATGCATGAACTGCAGGCCCTCTTAGTGCAACCGCCCTACACTACCGTTTTCCTTGGAAACATTGGTGCTGTGGACTCGGGTGGCCTTCTAACCAAAAGACATGACTCTTTTCCACGTTTGACAATCAATCATTCAGTCTGTTATTGTCTCCCCATCCCTTGATAAAAGAGGAGATACTGCATCGGTAGGACCCCAAAAATGCTTTAAACGTTTGACCATACAAAAGACCTTTTAATAGATTACTTTTATGTGGGGTTTTATGATTCGAAAAATTGAAGGCTTTGCACAACAGGACCCTGTTGAGGTGTATAGTCCTCTGTATTAAGATCTGTTACTCACTTGCCAAGAATCAGGTGGGTCAGAGATGATTTCACCAGGGCAAGGGTGGTACCACTGCGTGGGTGTGAGGAGTGTCTATCCTTGATTTTTTTTTTTTTTTTTTAAATGTATTTTTATTGCAGGAATCAGTACAACAATACAGTAACGACCAGCATCATATTATAGCCAACTTTTACAAGATACAACCCACCGACCCCCTTCCATTGCATTGCTATACAGCCAAGCAGCCCATATCCCTGGGGTTGGGCGGCAAATGTAGCTGGGGTCAGTAGGGTGCGGGAGCTGGTCCGGATAACACACTGTCCGTCATCTGCTTTTCTAAACAAACCCCAACCCCCAAAAAGATGCCCCCCCCTCAAACTTCCAGTCATTGTGAAACTCCCCCCTCCCCCCCCCCCCCACCATCAGCGCCAGGGAGCTTATCACTTTAGGATCCACTGCTTGACCCACGGGGAAGATAATAGTGCTGTTAATGCTAGTGTCTAACGGGACTCGGGTCTAGTTGCTTCTTCGCTTTCGGAGTCGCTGGGGGCACAATAATCCCTGAGGGCCTGCACCAGCGTTTCCCATTCTAACGCGGCCTCCTGCGCCTTCTCATTGCTTTGCCTCCAAGCCAACTGATATCGCAGCGCGCTCTCACCCGCCGCCCATTTCAAAAGTTCACCGTGCCATCTGCTGCCCGTAGGACCAGCACGTGCCTTCCAGTTCCTGGTCACCTCTCGCTTAGCAAGTAGGAGCCCCAGGTCGATAAATTTACTGGTGATTTTATTCCGGGGGGTATGGGGGAACCAGTGCAATAGCCCTACCGCCGCATCGAGCGATAAGTGCCTCCCCGTCACCTCTTCCAAAGTCGCCGCCACCTCCTGCCAGTAGGACGTCAATCCTGGACAGGCCCATAGCATGTGTAGGAGGTCCGCCTCCTGAGCCGGGCACCTAGGGCATTCCGCCGAAGCCGTGGCAAAATAACGCCTGATCTTAACCGGGGTCAGGTACGCCCTATGGAGAACATAATAGTGGACCAGTTGGAAACGGGCGCTACGTGTACCCTTCCATGCTCGCCTCACCAGCTGGGACCAGGCCGTCTCCGGGATCTCCCTACCGATGTCCTCTTCCCAGCGGGACTTCAGTGTGGCGAGAGGGACCAACCCCTCGGTAATCAGCCTGCCGTAGAGGCAAGTGACCGCCTTCACTGTGCCCGCCGACATCATTACATACTGGCACACCTGGGACAATTGAGGTTCCTCTAGTCCGTTTCGCCAGTGCGCCTGGATCACTCGCACAATGGCCGAGTGCAGCAGGAAGTCGCCCCGGGGGATCCCAAAGCGGTCAATGAGATCCTGAAAGGACAGGAGTACTCCGTCCTCATACAGGTCCCCGACGAGCTGTAAACCCGAATCCTCCCAGTCCGCCAGTCGCGACCAGTCTCCTCCGTGGGGGAGGGCCGTCAGCATCCCCAATGGAATTTCAGGTGCATACGGGGTCCGCAGGTGACCTCTGTTATGAGCCCGATTCCAACAGAGTCGGATAGTCCGCTCCTCCATCGACAGGTCCCGAAGGACTAAACGCTGTCGCAGCGCGATAAAGGAGAGGACGTGCCTGGCCATACCCGTCCCTCTACCGTCTTCCGGGCCTCTGAACTCCCTGGCTATCTCCTGGGTGTATGTCTGGAGCTGCGCCGCTAGGTAATACTTCTCGAAGTCCGGCACAGCGAGCCCCCCCTCGTCCTTCGGCCTCATCAGGGTATTGAGGGCCACCCGCCGCCGGCCCGTGCCCCAAAGGAACCCGACCACCATAGAACGCAAGCGGCGAAACGTAGCCGGCGGGACCCAGATCGGCAAAGTCCGAAAGTAATACAATAATCGGGGGAGCGCCACCATTTTGAGCAGGGCGATGCGTCCTGCCACGGAAAGCGGCAGCGTGGCCCAAAAGTCCATGCTGCCTCGGAGTGCTCGTATGCAACGGGCAACGTTTCCGTCTAGGAGGTCGGGCTGGTCGTGGTACACAAATACCCCAAGGTATTTAAAGCAGTCGGGTTCCCATCTGATCTCCTTACTTAGCGCCGGAGTGGGGACACCCCTACGCATCGGGAAGAGGCAGGTCTTAGACCAGTTCACTTGTAGGCCTGAGACGTCTCCGAACTCCGTAAGCGCTAATTCCGCTCCCCGTAATGCGTCGACCGGATCTTCCAGGAAGAGCAACAGGTCGTCCGCATAGAGCGAGACGTAATGTGGGCCCGCCGCTGTCCATAAGCCCGTATAGTGGGCTCCCGAGCGAAGATGCATCGCTAGTGGCTCCACCGCTAGTGCAAAAAGAAGCGGGGATAAGGAGCACCCTTGCCGCGTGCCACGCTCCACCGGATATCGCGATGAAATCAAAGGGCCCGATCTAACCCTGGCTGAAGCGGAAGCGTAGAGAACTGCTGTCCATTTGATAAATCCCTCCCCGAGGCCGAATTTCCGCAATACCGCGCTTAAGTAGTCCCACTCCAGGCTATCAAAAGCCTTCTCCAGGTCCACCGACAAAACTACCGGGGACGGGGCATCCACGAATGGTTCCCCAAGCAAGCGAAACAACCTTCGGATGTTCATGGTCGTATTTCGCCGTGGGATGAAACCGGCTTGGTCCTCGTGTACTAGGGAGCTCATATGTCCTAACAGCCTCGAGGCCAAGATGCTGCTCAATATTTTGTAGTCCACCGTCAGCATTGAGAGGGGACGGTAGGCCCCCGGGTCAGACGAGTCTCGGCCTGGCTTGAGGAGAGGAACCACCAACTCCTCACACATCGAGCCAGGGAGGCGACCCAGCCTCTTCGCCTCCCTGTAGACCACCAGTAAACGAGGGGCCAGGAGGTCAGCATAAGCTGCATAGAACTCCACCGGCAGGCCATCTAGGCCCGGGGTCTTGTTCCTTGCCATCCGTTTGATGGCCCCGCGGATCTCCCCCAAGCCGATGTCTGATCCCAGGGTGTCTGCCACTTCTTGTTCCACTGTGCGGAGTTCCAGCGGGCTAAGGTAGTTATCAAGCCGGTCTGGGTCACGCGCGGAGCGACTGCGGTATAAACATTCGTAATAATGCCGGAAGCAATTAAGAATCTCCGGTTGGGTGCACACCTCGGTCCCATCCGCCCTACGCATCCTAGTCGTCGTTTGGGACTGGCGCGTAGGGTTGGCCAACCACGCCAGTAACGCGCTCCATCTGTCACCCTCCGCTATAGATCGGACCGTGTAGGCCTTATAATCGAAACAGCGGAGCCGTTCGACCTCCACCGCCACCTTCTCCCTCGCCTCTACCGTTTGTGTTTGCAATTCCGGGTGTCCGGGTCGGCTAATTTCGAGCTCGCGGAGCGTTCGGTCCGCTGCGTCCAGATCAGCCAGGATAACACGCCGCATGCCCACCTTCTTAGAGATACAGTACCCCCTCACCACCACCTTGAAAGCGTCCCATTCGAACGCCCTAGTACTCGCGGAGCCGCCGTTGGATGCAAAATAATCCGTGATTCTCTCCCCTAGGTCTGCCTTGAAGACACTGTCCTCGAGGATCTCGGGGCGCATCTTCCAGGTGGGTACCGCCGGCGTCCCGGGGAACCAGCGAATGTCCAGCAGGAGGGGGTTATGGTCCGAGATGGTCCGCGATAAATACTCCGATCGGACCGCTGCCGAGACTAATTCGGACGAACCAAGAAAGCCATCCAGTCTGACATGCAGCTCATGAAGGCTCGAAAAGTACGAATAATCTCTAGACGCGGGGTGATGCGCCCTCCAGATATCCGTCAAACCCCAGCGGGTCTGCCAATCTTGACGGCCCTTAGCCGTCCGCCGGACCGGGGAATCGGGGAGCGGGGGATGCGAGCGGTCTATGTCTACATCTACTACGGAGTTAAAGTCTCCCCCCAGCAGGAGGGGACCGGCGAAAAAGTGAGCCAACGAGCCCGATAACCCGGAAAGGAAGGCAGTCTGGTCCACATTAGGGGCATACACACAGCAAACATTCAAGTCCCTCCCTCCCAGCGTGCCTGATATGGCCACGAAACGCCCCTCTGGGTCCAACACTGTCCTCGTGACCTGGAAGGGGACTCCTGCCCTGATCCATATTAGCGCCCCCCTGGCATAAGCAGAGTACGCCGTGGAAAAGACCTGCCCTCGCCACCTACGCTGAAGCGCCGCCCCCTCCGCCTTGTTCAGATGCGTTTCCTGCAGCAGCGCCATTTGCACTCCCCTACGCACTAAATAAGCGTGGACCCTGTGACGCCTGGACATAGTGTGAAGCCCCCTCACGTTCCAAGTAATACATTTCAAGTTAGCAACATCAGCCATTGTCCCAGAGTGTTCTTGCACAGTCTCCCCGTCCGGGTCCCCACAAAGAAAAGACATCAATCCTCCCAGCGCTGACGGCGGCCATTTTCCCCAACCAGAACCAAACCCCCCAAAAACCAACAAAACCCCCTCCCAACCACCCCAGAACAGGACCCAAACTGCACCATCTAGATCCCATCCAAACTTCTACGAAGAACAACCCCAAAACCCCACTAGTCCTACGGTCGCCACCGTAGGAAGGCCTTATGGGCCAGGTGCGGGCTGAGCGGAGGCAGTGGGCCCTCGTCGCCCAGGCCACCAGGACTATAATAAGCCCCCCCCTGTGTCAAAAACTTTCGGGGCAAGAGCAGAAGCCTCCCAACCCTCCCTCTCCCATTGTCAGCAATAAAGAACGGCAGCCGCCTCCCTCCCGTCGGGCCCCCACCCAAAACAAGGCAACCTATCCCATTACCCTTGTCCGTCCAAAAGGTCCTCCACCGATTTCGGTGTGATCACCGGTGTGTGGGTACTGTCTGCCACTGAGTCTTCCGAGTCCGATGGTGCCCCCTGAGCACCCGGGTTTTCTTCCTCCTCTTCGATGTCTTCGCCCCTTGCTCCCGACAGTTCCGACAGAACTTCCAACACTCCCCTCCGCTCAGATGATGTCTCCGCTGTCGAGGGCCCTCCCGTGCGGCCGCGGCGGTTCCTGACCCTGTTAGAGCGCCTCCTTTGTTCCGGCTCCTCCGCCCGATGGGTCGAGGCGTTATAACCATCCTTCCCCGTTCGGTACAGTTCGAGCCAGTCACAGACCTCCTCCGGGGTGTCGAAGAACTGGGTTTTGTCGTCGACAATGACTCGTAGCCTCGCGGGAAATAGGAGTGAATATTGGATGCCCTCACTCCTGAGTTCACGCTTAACCGCCAGGAAGGAGAACCGCTTGCGCTGCGTCTCGTAGGTATAGTCAGGGAAGATATTCACCTGACTGTTTGCAACCTGGAACGGGCCATTGTGTCTGGCGGCATTTAGGATCAGGTCTCTGTCCCGGAAATGTAGCAACCGCGCCACCACCGGCCTTGGGGCTCGTCCCAGCTGTGGGGGCCGCGCTGGAACTCTGTGGGCCCGTTCTAGAGTGTAAAAGGAGGACAGGCCCTCCGGGACCACCGTGTCTCGGAGCCAGGTCTCCAAGTAGCGCACCATATCGCCTTCCTCGACCTTTTCCGGCAGGCCCACTACCCGAATGTTATTCCTCCTGTTTCGGCCTTCCGCATCCTCCGCCCTCCGTTCGAGGGTCTCGATTCGGGACATGGCATCCTTTATCGTCGCAGCCAGGGTTCTCTGCGCCGGTTCGATAGTCTTCACCGTGCTCTCCACCTCCTTGACCCGGTCTGAGAGTTTACCATGGTCTGCCCTAAGGAGGCCCAGGCCAGTCGCCACCTGGGCAATGTCCTGTTGTAGAGCCGACCGAGTTGCCTCTATGGCTTCCAGTACACGGTCGAATTGTTGCTGGAGTGGTGCGCCACCAGGTCGTTTAGGATCCCCATGCTCTTCCTTGTCCTGGGCCTCAGAGTCCGAGGTGGCCTGGCTGGATCCCTTGGCTCCTTTAGGTTTCCCCATGCTGCCAGGGGCTCTCCGCAAAGGTCCCGGAGTAGGCGTCTCCGTGTGCAAGTGTCCAGCACGACTTTCCCGGGATTTCGCCCTCAAGTCCGGAATGGGCGATCTCCTTCTCCAGAGCCTGTGGAGACTCCGCCGTTTCGGCTCACGCCACCGCCACGGCGTCCGAGGGCACAGATAAGGGGGCGGAGACACCCGTCTCCGAGTCGGGCAGGCCCGTTTACCCACTATAGCTCCGGGGCAAGGGCCACCAACTCCCCCGGTTGTCCTGTGGCGCGCCATCCATGTAGTTGGGGTGGCCAAGAACTCGCAGCTAGTTGCGGAGTCGCGGTGCAGACCACCGCCTGGAACTGAGGGCACCCGTGCCCGGCGCCCTCTAACGCGTGGGCACCCGCCCGGTCGTCCAATCGAGTATGGTCCCGCTGTAGAGGGTCCGAACCAGCCAATGTCCAATGTCTAAAACCACTGAGGCTAGTGAAGCCGGGTGCCGGGCGACATCCGCGAGACCTCCTCAACTCCGTAGGATCGATCAAGGGGACAAAGGGGTCCGGGCGCCATATTGGGTCGCACTCCGCCACTCCGCAAACTTCGGCATTTCTTCAAAGCCACCTCCGTCCAAACTCCACCAGGGCCCTCGGCAGGGTGTCGTCGCCTCGCTCAACCGAATGCGGGGTCTGGGGTGCCCCTCAGCCTCCGATGTTCAGGATAATTCCGGGCTTAGTCCCGGAGCCGAGCTCTCAGGCGACCATCGCCATCGGCGCCCAAGCCACGCCCCGAGGAGTGTCTATCCTTGATATCTGCCAGACTGCGACATGGGCATTAAGAAAACATTCACAAAACACTACTGCCTTGACAGTCAGGTCCTACAGGAAATACCCTTTGCCCGCTCGGTTCTGTAAGACTTTTTGGACTAAGACCACTCCACAGACCCTCTGGTACTGCTTTGGTGTCCATTCTAAGGTGACAAATCTGCAGTTGGAAGTATCCATCAGAAGACTGTTTGATAACCCTCTTTCTAGTGAATACTCTAACTACAAATTCCACACTCTGTTCTGTGGAGTAGCTTCTTTTTAATATCTAAAAAGGTCCCTAAGTAGTACGCAGTGCACGGTAACCAACAATTGTTCAGTCTCCGAGTCTGACAGCGCAGAAAGAAAACCAGACAAGAAACTGAGGTAAGCTTGCAGGGGTGGCCCTTATATGCTTCTCTTCTCCAACTCTTTTGGGAGTGGTTTGAGTCAGTGTGAAGCTGCATGACACCACCTACCACCTACCACCTACCAGGGCACTGCTATAAAAGTCTCCAGATTCAGTCTGACACCTGAAGGACAGTATATGGTGAAGAATCTCTGCGGTTAGGTAAAGTATGCACCAGAAATAACATTGCCCAAGATGAGTAACTTGTTTAGTTAGCCCATGACCTCATCATTGTGCACTTGGGCACCCTCGACCGTTCCCTTTTTTCCACTGAACAACATGGATCAGAATCTGCTTCTCTCGTGCTCTGCTACTTTGCTGCAAGGTCTTGCTTTGGGTCTTTTGGGCTGTACTTTTTCTTGCATCTCCTTCCGTCAAATCAGGCAACTTATGCAACAACAGATTTAAGCCATGCACATTGTGCAATCAGACATTTGCAGTAACTGCCCTGTGTAACCTGTGCATCTCCTGCTAGTGCAACATTATTCCAGTGTATGCCTGTGCTCTGTGGCTACCTTTGAAACAAGGTTTCTCCCAGCTGCCTGGCTTGCATGCAGAGAAAAGGGGAACTTTCAGAGAGAGCTGTTGAATTTCATTGTCAGACAGAAGATCAGCTCCCTTCAAGCAGAACAGCAGTCTGGGTTGGACTGAATCTGATGGGCATTCGAGCCAAAAGCACCGTGGAGGATTGTGAGGAATCCAGCTGTGAGGAAACCTCCAAAGTTGGCCATGTAGTTGCTTGATGCGATTATTGAAGGGCAGCAGTGTTCGAAAGTGACCTTTGAACTGGCAAGGAAGCAAGGTGGCGAGATTGTAGCATGGCTCAGAGGTGGTGGTGAATTCTATGACGACGTTTTTTTCTAGAGAAAGCGTGAATGCAGGACATGAGAGATGTATGCCAGCTAGGCCGCATAGTTCAAAGAGGGAATATACGCCATTTTGAGGTAGAGGCGTCCTCCTAGGAAATGTGGTACTTCAACAAAAGATACAGTTTCCACTAGTTTCGAATCACCACGTGAAACTGTCTCTTTTATCTTTCCAGGGGCTCTACAGCTTGAGTGATTCCCATAGATGCTAACCACATTTCACAATGTGTTGGTCATGGAAGAAACGAAATTGAATATTTAGTTTTTCATAACTGCATCTACGACTTTGTTTTAATAAACGTTGCATGTCAAAATATTTTTTTTTTAAATTGAAATATTATGCTGCCATATTATCATGGCAACGTATAAAATACCAAAATATTGAGATGGTAAGTGCATATAGGTAAGTATAGATGTGCTATTCTTAACTGCACACATCTACGTACCGTGACACTACATATATTTCAATGAACACCAATAGAAAATTAAGTCAATTAAACCTATACTTACCTATATATAGATTCTTAATTTGTCTATGTTTTGGTCCTTACCATTTTGACAAAATATTAGTAGCATGATATATTTAGCTGGAATCGCTTTAATAATAATTGAATGTTCTCATTGAGAACGTTGCATCATTTGTTTCAACACTCTTTAATTTAAGGTGCCTTTAAGAGGTGTTACATGATCTAGAGGCATAAATAGATTTTTGGAACCCCTGCCCATCACATGTAAATCTGACTACCCTGCTAGGTTCAGTGCATTGAATCATTACAAACCCTTTCCATGCCTGGGGTCCTTGAACGAGGCAGAAAACCTGGCTCTGGAGGTCTTTCAAGCACCATAAGATGATGATTCGTGGACAGGCTGCAGACTTCAGCGGGACTCCCCCAACACAATTGACCTCTCAATGAAGCAGCACAATTGCAGTTTATCTGATTGACTGTTAAATGTTAAAAAATGTAATTTCAGGTTGGTCGGTAGCTACTGTTCAAGAAAAAGCTTAAAAGTCGTGATCTTCCTTTTAACCAAGCTACAAAGGTCCATCAATTTAATAACAACAGGAGAACAAAACAGAAAGACCAGAGAATGTGACACAATAAAACACACCAACAGCCCGACAAGCCATCTCAATAGTAAAACACAATGCGACACAAAAGCACAACAAAATTAACCTATGGTGCTATGTTAAGTTTGTTACTGATATGTTATTGTGCGGTTTTGTTAGTTTGTTGTTTTGGTTTAGGTTCTGTTATGTTTCTCCGATGCACTGGTTTAACATGTATTTGCTATTCTACTGTGGTGTCTTGTTGTAATATGTTGTTCTGGTCTGTCAGCTCTGCGTTGTGTAGTTGTAATGTTCTGCTATGTTGTAGAATTGTGTTGTTGAACCCAAAACTGCTTTCTGTCTGCTTAAAGATGCACCAACACTCGTGTCACAAAATACCACAGACACAAGCCCACTTTAATGATAGAGTGGTAAAATGAACGCTCACCAAGCATTTCGCTGCTTACCACTGGGGCGTAAAACAGCTTGAATCAAGGAATGATTTGTGAGCTGCCTCAAAGATGCTGCCGGATTGACTTTCTCTGTACGTTTAAAGAAACGCCACTATGTGAATACCCCCTCTGCCTGTAACCGCAAAAAGGCAACTCACCACTCTGCTGGAAGAGTGCCTGCCCTACTATGGCACAGACACAACCAACCTGAGAGTCCGACAGAGCTTACCTCAGGTGGAAAGAACAGTTCTTTGCAACTGTGTCACTGGGAAGCGGAAAGATTGTCTCTGCCACCCAGAGAAAGCTCCATGCCAGGAAAAACCCTTAGAACAGGGGTCTCCAACCTTTTCTATCATGAGAGCTACTTCAGATAAATGAAAATAGTTCTGAGTTAACTGATCAACGTTGCATTAGTAACATCAGATATGACCACAATAGCTACCTCTTCTTGCAGGAGTATAGTAGTGAAAAAAGAACAATTGATGGACATAATGTTGAACACTGTCAAATATTCAGCCCAGGACAGAGATCTGGGCCTAAATCCATCGTCTTTGCTCCCCATGCCATTCCAGTTTAAACCCAGCCATATGTAAATCAGTTTTGCTCCCTACGGGAACAGTCCTGATGTGGATCCCTTGCTCACTGCGCCACTAGATTCAAGCTAGCCTGGCTGATGAGGGTGATGCTCCGAAACCCATCCCAGGATGCTTGTTTTCGGTCCAGGGAGGACCTGGCTTCACAGTTCGGGCTGGATTGTTCCCGTGAGGAACAGGGTCAAGACTGATTTGCATATGGCTGGGTCAAAACTGGGGTGGCTTGATGAGCAAAATAGCGAGACATTTAGTAGGTGAAAAAACGGGGATTCAGCACTGACCTAGGAATCGCACACGTTCGTGCGTGTGCGATTACTTTTGTGCTACCCCATTGGCCTTTGCGTGCTTCTTTTTATGGAAGACTGCACGCAATTGGCCAAAGGCAGGCGCATTGCTTCGCCCATGGCCTATTGGTGTCTATTACGTTCTTGGTGCGCAAAATAGATACCAATAGGCCATGTGGTTTCAATTATCGTGCCAGACACGGGCGCGATATTTGAAAGCACGTTTCGCTGTGGCGCACCAGCGCACCACTCGCGAGCGTCTTTATTTTTTCCTAACCGTTCTTTACTTGCAGATAATTACATTGTAGTGTATGGATTAGACAATTTTTAAAAATCCTTAGTTATCCGGATTGTGAATATCAATTACAACACAGGGGAAAATCACACGTTCCGCAAACGAAGATCTATCACAATTAACAATGCAACAGCCAATGCCATTTCACATTTACCTTCTGTCTGGCCTTAGGAGCTCCTTGCTGTATTGTTGCACACCTGTTTTTTGGTACTGACCCGGTGACCTTGGAGTCACGGTAGTGTCACGTTAGAGGCCACTAATGAGAGCTTGTGGGTAGTTTCCCTGCTCTGGCCTTTCAACCTCTAGCAGGCTGCTGGCCGGAGCATCGGCGTGAGCTGTTACTCGCCTTTCCAATACTTAAGAAAAATAGCACAGTTATTTTAATTACAGATTTTTTTTCCTTTTTAATTATTTGGAGAGGTTGTATGTCCAGTTCCAATGTTTTTCTCCCCGTGTATGTTCTGTGTCACATGTCTTGAGATGTCACACTTCTCTAATGTCACACGTGGTTGAACGGTCTGGAAATGAGTCACCCTACGAGTTTTGTGATGTAACGCCTGTTAAACCTTGCTCCTAGTGTTGTATGCCATTTTAGATTCCGAATGGATTTTCCCCATACATGTCATTATAAAGGTACAATTCTCGTTGCGCTTATATAGGCATAGAAATCCAGCCCTTATTTAGGCATAGCCTATGCTAACCAAATACAGGCCTGGCTACTTCCATCTGTTCACCAAACGCCACAACGATTTCTTGGAAAACCGGCTTAAGCAGTTAGGGAACTTCCTCTTGCTTGAATATTGTTTTCTCCAAGAACTCAGTTACTTTACAATGAACAACAATTCCCCAGAGGTTCTTTCATGACTTTCATATGCCCGACTTTATGTCAAACTATGGCATTCCTAAACCCCTTCAAGGTAAAAATATACCTTCACTTGCTAGAGCAAGATACAGTGGTTTGGAGCAGTTCGAAGACCTACTTGCCCGACGCAGCTCGCTACAGCAAGTGCCGAAGGAAGCCGACTCTCCAGCTGACGCACTGATCTGGAAGCTGCCTTTCTCATGCTGAGAATCCAGCTCCAGTGTTTCCGGCTCCCCTTGTGGGGTGTTGGGAAATCGAGTCACGAGACAGAGATACCAGACCTCCTTCATTCTAAACAAAGGTATGGAGCTGATTAGAACCTAGAGAAACCTTTGGCAGATTATTGGCAAAACTAAACCTATGCTAGACAACACTTACTTCTTCCCTCTTACTAGACTTAGGTTAGGTATATTGGGGTAGGCGTATTTTAGAAGCACCAGTTGAGTATTTTAGTCGATGTTATTTATGTATGTTTTTTTATATGACTTGTATGGCTTAGAAGCCATACAATGCTCTTACAGTATTATTTCATATTACTGTTTACGCTGTACGGATTATACTTTGCATTCTGCATAACGATTGTAGCAGTTCACCTCTCTTGCATGAGAAAGAAGACTGTTCAATAAACCCTTTTATTGAAGACGCCCGTCTCTATTTCTCTGCAACTCTGTAGAAACGAAGCATACACGATTGACTGAGTGAAATACTTATATATTGTTTCCACGACTCTGAGAGATATATTCTTTCTCATTCTTGGAAAACAAAGTTGTCATGTTTATGCGGTTGTCAGAAACAAATCCCTTCTTGTGTATTCAAGAAAGTTTCTAGTGACCAGGGCCGGACTGGGAACAAAAACCGGCCCTGGCAAAGTGCTCGGCCGGGTGCGACCAGCATTGGAGCATCCTTGCACCCGGGGGCAGGGAAGCACATACAGGATAAACCCACCACAGCACAGCCGTCCGGGGATGTCTTGTGACCGAGGGACTGACTGCACAATACCACCCAGGGAGACACTTATTGGAGGGCAGACATCATGTGCTGTGGCTGACAGCTGCGCTGGCTGAGATGGCAACAGTGCCCGGAGAGTGCACACAACTGATTGAAGTTTTCTTAGCGTTCTAGTGCACGTTTTGGAGTTCTATGGGGTTTTCTCTGATTGCAGACATACCTGCACGCAGTAAACTTCCATTTGCTACATGCCTCTTGAAACAAGCATGTTTTTATAGCTGTCAGTGGCTATGCAGAAACTTAGTTGAAGAGATAAGCACACATGTGAGGTAGTCGCCCAGGGAGCTGGAGTGAGAGGTGGCCTGCGCAATGTGCGTGGTGACCACTCAGACCCACAAAGGTGGGCAGCTGGAGGGCCCGGGGTACGCCATGTCTCATGTGCTGTGAAAGCTATGCATGCACGTGCCGGGAATCACAGGATTACCTCAAGAGATTCTGCAACAGAGCTGGAAGCTCCTGAGCACAGCAGCGCAACCGAGATGCTGCAGAGGTAGGACAGATTGCATGATTAGCATTTTTTGGGGTTGGAATCTTTCTTAGATTTTCATTACCTTACTGTAGTGGTTTGAAGTTTTTGAGTGCTGCTTTGACATTAGACCCACAATTGTAGTATAGCAAACGAGGTTTAATTTTGGAATGTCACTCTGGTTTCTTTCTCATTGTCAAAA
Source organism: Lissotriton vulgaris (assembly GCF_964263255.1). Classification (NCBI taxonomy): domain Eukaryota; kingdom Metazoa; phylum Chordata; class Amphibia; order Caudata; family Salamandridae; genus Lissotriton; species Lissotriton vulgaris. The sequence goes on from NC_141699.1 coordinate 259,688,169, forward strand.
TGGCACACCCGTCTGTATTACAATGATTGTTTTACATGTTTTGTCACGGCAGTCAAAGACAAAGGCCACAAGGCTCCAGTGGGTAGACCTGATAAGGCAGTCTTACCGTACAGAACTTTGTTTTTTCTTACGTATATTTAGCATACTGATTACATTTCCATTACCTGCATCTCCGGCTACTCCTTATAGTTTCAACCAGAGTTATTGTACAGTATGAATTATGCTACAATACTAAAACTATGTTCTACCCCCTACCTAGCAGGGGCGGCTGGTGACATTTGAAAGTGGTAGGGCGTAAAATGATTGGCATACTGCGCCGTGAGCCCGAACCACCATAAGAGAAAATTTTGAAAAAAGAGAAGAAAAATGGTGCACTTTCAAGCAAATTTGAGAAAGCAAGAAGGTTAATAAAGCAATTGCCAGCAGTCAGCAGACAGTCACTAACTCACTAAACGCACCAGCACTAGGTCTAGTGTGACTGTGTGCGCCGGTGATGTGGGCTGTCCTGCGCCTGGGACGTCACCACACACACAGCCATGGCCAATCGCTACTGCATGGCTTCACTGAAGTAACACAGTGATTGGCCATAAATCTGTAATGACAGGTGCACAGGTATTACTGCACAGTAATTACCACAGTATGTAGAATGGTAATATTTAAAGACTGTAGAAGTGGGTGCCTTAATTCCTCCATCTCTCCCTTCATTCTCTGCTCAACCTGCCCTTCTTTCTGTACTTGGCCTTTCCATCCTACCTTCTCTCTTCCTTCCTCCTTTCCTCTCCTCTCCTCTCCCAGCCCCTACTCCTCTTCTCCTCTCCTCATCTGCCGCTCACCCTCCCCAGCCCAGCCCAGCCCGCCCCTCCTCTCCTTAGCTCCACTTCCTTCATGTACTCTCCTCCCCTTCTCTACCCTTCCCACTACCCTCCTCTCCTCCCCTCCCCTCAATTCTCCTCTCTCTACTCTTCTCTCTCTTCTCTCCTTCTCCCTCCCTCCCTCCCATCCTGTCCCCACCCCTCCTCAGCTCTCCTCTCCTTCTCTTCCCTTCCTTTCTTCCCGTTTCCAGAAGGGGCCCTGGCACTCGTCTCGCAGGCCTCATAGTCAGTTTTCCAGGTCTCCTCCTAATGTTCCGTTTCGCACTGACACGAGTTTAATCATAAGAGGTGCGAGCCGGCAATTGGTCTGCGCGAGTGTTGCAATGAAGGACAACATAAATAGAATAACTTCAAGTGTGAAGTTTATTGCAAGATAGAAAAGTTGAGGTGGTCACAGTGACGACGTGACGAAGCCAGCCAGCAGTCAGACTCAGCAGACAGTCACTGAACTCACTACACGCACCAGCACAAGGTCTAGCGTGACTGTGTGCGCCGGTGACGTGGCTGCACTGCGCCTCGGGGGCACAGTTAGCATTCGCCCTGATCGCCCATTTAGACCCGGGGGCTGCCGCGGCCCTGGCGGCATGAAGCAGCACCCTTGGGCCCCTTGTAAAGGTGGAAGCCTGTGCTCTGCGCATGCTCGGGCTGGTTATAGCCCTGTGCCACTCAAACAAGCTGACGCAGCCCAGCCGGTGTCGCCCCACCCCCAGGCTTCAGCAGCGTGACGCGTGAGGTGAGGAAGGAGTCGAGGACGGAAGGTCAAGGTAAGGAGCATTGGCAAATACAATTGCATTTTGCATGCTTAGCGTGCCTGCGTCCATGTGGCTTAGTGGGGCTACGCCCCAACGCCCCAATGGACGCACCGCGCCTGCTACCTAGACTTACTTTACACAAGTGAACCTGTGCCAAACCTGTGTGCTAGTAAGTAAATAGCAACGGTGTGGCAGTATACAGGGCAGGTTTCCATTGAGTCAAGCAGGCCCGATTACCAAGAGTTATTCTAGAGTAAGACCATTTTAAGTATGTTTTACCGCAGAAGACAAGTGTGACTTCTATTTTAAGCCTGTAGTAAACCTTTCTAAATCGGGCACCCTTGTATAAAACACTGAGCCCCAAGATTTGTTTGAGTGGTGAAATAACCCCTTGTTGTTCATTCTCCCTGTCTGTTTCTTCCTTCCAGTTCACCAGTCCTACCCGATTGTCAAAGTCAAAAGCTTGTTTCTTTTGCTTTTGTTACCCTAAGTGGGAAGGGAATGCCCAGATGTTGGACTGTACTCAGTGCGCAGCTGGTTCGCATTTGGAGTATAGTTGTGACCAGCCATATTTAGTTCACAAATAATAATATATATATATACACACACATGGGCACACACACACACGCACACACACACGCACACACACACACTCTCTCTCTCTCTCTCTCTCCCTCCCTATCTCTTCCTCTCTCTCCCTCTCCCTCTTCGTCTCCCTCTCTCTCTCTCTCTCTCTCTCTCTCTCTCTCTCTCTCTCTCTCTCTCTCTCTCTCCCCCTCTGTCTCCCGAGGCCAGTAGGTAGTTATAGTTAGGATCTATTTTTCATATGAAAAGCGTTTTTTGATTTGCCAATATCTTTGGCGCCGTTTGACGATTCTTCACGAAATTCTCAAAACGAATGGGGCGTTCTGGTCAGCCCCTGTCTTGAAAGTTTCAGGGTGATTTGTCAAGCGGGGGCCGAGAAAAAGGGGTCGATCCTAAAACTCATTTTCTCCATATTAATTTCCTTAGAAATTTTAGACAAAGCTACAGCCCGAACTGCTGAACGGAATTACACCAAATTTGGCAGTAAGGTTCGTCTTGGTCTAGAAAGCGTGCTTTTTTTAAAATGGTGTAAATCCGTTCAGTAGTTGCTGAGAAATTAAAAAAATAATATCGATATCTGAGCACTGAGGAGGATTCGTGAACCCTGCTGGGCATGAGCTTCACTCTGATTGGCTGCCAACACTCCAAACCAGGAAGTGATGGCAGCCATCTTGTGACTCAGTAACCCAGTCACAAGAAAAAGGGTGAAAAAACATTAATAAAACAAGAAAAGGGGGCAGGGTACAAACAACCTGACCCCCTAGGCCTGCTCAGACGGCAAGGGCCCAATAAAGCATAAAAAAAAAGAAATCAGCCGAATTCGGGCGAGAAAAAAAAAACGGAAGCACGGGCTCCTGGGGGTGGGCCAGGTCCCGGCAATGCTGAAATAATTAGCGGGGGCCTGTGGGGACCACTGGGCCCCGATGATCACCACCTCCCCGGGGCTTAAATTAGTTGGGAGGGGGGCCTCATGGCCCCCCTCCTGGAGCCCTCAATGGCCCTGGGGACCGCCATCCCCCAGGGCCGGCTCTTGTAATGTCCCGGGGTGCCCACCCCGGGACATTGCTGTTTACAATGACAGGGCGGGAGCCGTGCGGTTCCTGCCCTGTTGTTGCAAACAATGCTTTGCTTGTTGGAAGCGAGAGAGGCCCGTCCTCTACCTGCACTACTCTACAAGTGCACCCCTTGGCCCGTTCTAAGTTGGGGGATGAAGTCCCCTTTGTTCCTGAGGGTCCCTGGGGGTCAACTAGCCCACCAGGTACCTCCAGTATGCCCCACACAGTGGGATTGCTGAGAGGTGGTCCGAGGCCACACCGCTTTTTACCCTACTCTGCAAACTCACCTCTTGGCGCAGAGCTCCTCTTGTGTCCTGAGGACCTCAGGACTAAAGTGGACTTTGTGCCCTGAGCAGCAGTGCGCCAGGAGTCGTGTTTGCAGAGTGGTGTAAAAAGAGGGCGTGGCCTTTGAGCACTCTCAGCAATCCAGCTGTATGGGGCTTACTGGAGGTACCAGGAGGGCAAGTTAGCCCCCCGGGACCCTCAGGAGGAAAGGGGACTTCAACCCCCAACCAAAAGTGCACCAGGAGGCGCATTCACAGAGTGTTGGAGAAAGGGTGCGTGGCCTGTGTCCAACTCTCAGAAATCCCACTGTGTGGGGCTTACTGGAGATAAGAGGTAGGCTAGTTGGCCCCTAAGGACCCCAGCAGCTAAGGAGACTACAATCCCCACCCAAGAGCGCATCAGGGAGTGCGTTTGCAGAGTGTTGGGCAAAGGGGGCGTGGTCTCCTATGAGACTTTAGCAATCCTGCTGTGTGGTACTCAGTGAAGGTATTAGGAGGGGTAGTTGGCTCCCAAGGATGCCCTTGGGGTCCAACTACCCCTCTTGCTACCTCCAGTAAGTCCCACACATTGGGATTGCTAAAACGTCTTCGGAGGCCACGCCTCCCTTTCTCCACCACTCTGCAAATGCACCTCCTGGCAGACTACAGGTGGGGGATGAAGTTCAATTTACTTCTGAGGGACTTTGGGGACCAAGAAGCCCTCCTGGTACCTCCTGTAAGTCCTACGCAGCAAAATTCCTGAGCGCTGGTCGGAGGCCCAGCACCTTTCTCCACTCTCTGCAAACACGACTACTAGTTAAAGAAGGGTTTGCAATGTAATGGATTTCACATTTGCAAGAGTTAGAGCTATTTGCGTTGTAAAGGTAAAGGTTTTTTACTAATGATTTTGGGAGTGGAGTGGATGTACGTTGTGTGTAGTGGAATTATGTGGTATGTTTTGCAGTGAAATTATGTGGATAGAAAGTATGTGGTATTTATTTTATAGGAATTATGTAGAGTGAAATTATGTGTTATGGAGAGTAATTTTGTGGTATGGTAGTCTGTGTTGTGGAGTTGTAACCTCAGGTTTAGTCTTCCTCGTTTTCAAGCAGCTCAAATATGAACTTAGTGAGACATAAAAAGAAGGAATCACTGAGGAGCACTTGTGGACCTAGTCAGAGGTTTGAGCAGGGCCCCTGGAATTATGCGACTGTTTGGCTGCACCGACTTTCGCACAATTATACATTTTTTGCATTTGCCACATAATCCTCTGCTCCCTAATCTGCAGATTTGAACAAACAAAACATTTTTTCTAGCTCAAACGGCTTAAACATAACTAAAAATGCAGTGACAAGTGTTACAGCATGGTGGAAGGCATTTTGCAAACCTAGAATGGTCACCTGTTACTTATTGCTAAATGTGGGTGTTAAATTGGTACTAATAGTATGCAAGCTCCTCTTGCATCTTTCTGCACTTCTCTTGCCTCTTTCTGCATTTCTGTTGCTTCTTCCTCAACATTTCTTTCTTTGTCTGCACTTCTCTTGCCTCTTTCTGCAAATCTCTTCTACTTTCTGCACCTCTCTTGCCTCTTTCTGCAACTCTGTTGCCTTTCTAAACCTCATTTGCTTTTTTCTGTACCCCTCTTGCCTCTTTCTACACCCTTCCTCCCTCTTTCTGTACCTTTCTTGCCTTTTTGTGTACCCCTCTTATGTCTTTCTGCACCCCTTTTGCCGCTTTCGGCACCTCTGTTCCTTCTTTCCGTACTTCTTTTGTTTCTTTCTGCACCTGTCTTGCTTCTTTCTGTATCTCTCTTGCCTCTCGCTCCACCCCTCTTCCCTCTTTGTGCACTTATGTTGCTTCTTTCTGCACTTCACTTGACTCTTTCTGCACCTCTCTTGCCTCTTTCTGCAGTTCTCTTGCCCCCTTCTGAACTTCACTTGCATCTTTCTGTAACTCTCTTGCCTCTTTCTCCACCTCTCTTGCTTCTTTCTGTACCTCACTTGCTTCTTTCTACAACCCTTTTGCCTGTTTCTGTACCCTTCGTCCCTCTTTGTGCAACCCTCTTGCCTCTTTCTACACATCTCTTCCTTCTTTCTGCACCACTCTTGCCTCTTTCTGGAAGAGGTGTGGCGCCGCGGGTAGGGCGTCTGACTCCGGAATCTGTGGATCACGGTTCGATCCCGGCACCGGCGGCAGATTAGCCCAGCACCATGTGACTCTGGGCAATAGCTTGCTTAATCTTCCCGACGGCCCCCAGCGCCTAGAGACCCTAACGGGTGATTGTGCGCTCTACAAATGTGGATTATTATTATTATTATACCTCTGTTACTTCTTTCTTCACCTGTCTTGTCTCTTTCTGCACCCTTCGTGCCTCTTTCAGCACCTCAGTTGCTTCTTTCTGCAGTTCTCTTTCTCTTTCTGCACCCCTCCTTCATCTTTCTGAACCCCTCTTCGCTTTTTCTGCACCACTCTTGCCTCTTTCATTACCTCTGTTGCTTCTTTCTACACTTCTCTTGCCTTTTTCTGCACTCTTCGTGCCTCTTTCAGCACCTCTGTTTCTTCTTTCTGCACTTCTCTTCCTTCTTTCTGCACCCCTCATGCCTCCTTCTGCACCTCTGTTGCTTCGGACGGAGAGGGCGGGGTTGTTCAGTGTGGAGGAGGCACACTGCCTCTCCAGATTTAACCTCCCGTCCTGTGACGACCTCAAAACCACGGCCTTAAGCATTAAATCCAGCTCACCAAGGGACCCTATGACACCTAAAACTCTGAGGGGGAGCAGGGAGATCCTGGTACCTATATTAGGCATCTCTTTAAATTCTCTTTTGATTCAGGGGTGGTCCCAAAAAGGTAGGAAGCAGCGGTTGTTATCCCCATTAAGAAGAAGACCGGTGTGAGTACAAGGCAGTTGGATAACTTTCCATCAGTCTCGCTCTTGCCATATTTTGCTAAAATAGCAGAAAAAGTGGTCAATACTTAACTGACAAGGCACATTAACCAGCACAACTTACTGCACACCACACAATTGGGTTTCTGGGCAACGTACACTACTGAGTCAGCACTGCTTCTGTCAACAGAAACCATTTGCAGATACGTAGACAAAGGTCAGACGGTGGCTTTGGTCCCGTTGGACATCAGCGCAGCATTCAACAACGTCACCCACCCACTGCTCCTACAGCGCCTCAAGGAAGGAGGGCTGGATAGACTGGCCTTGGAGTTGCTGAGATCTTTCTTACAGGATTGAAGCTTTCAAGTATTCCAAAGACTGTGTTATTCTAAAAGCATTGTGCGGGCTCAAGGGGTTCCCCAGGGCTCTGTACTTAGCCCCACTCTTTTTAACGTATATATGGCTCCTCTGGCAGACACTATTGTGAAATACGGCCTTAGTGTTGTGTCATATGCGGATGACACGCAAATGGTGGTATCACTATCTCAATCTCATGAAGAGGCAGCCACCGATTTCTCCACCTGTTTATAGGAGCTAGCAGTATGGATGTCAAGTAACTGTTTAAAGTTAAACGGCAGTAAGACGGAGGTTCTAACCATGGGTAAGGCTCCCTCGATATGGTCCTCATCGTGGTAGCCGCAGACCCTAGGCCCCACCCCCTCCCCCAGTAACCATGTTAAGAACTTTTTGGATGTGGCTGGATTTTAAGCTCTGAAAAACAGAGAAACTAACTGTGGGTCTAGAATGATAAGAAAGCTATGTGTGTTGAGATGGCTATATGTAAGCTTCTAAGTAATAGCAGACTACTGGACAATCACCATATGTGAGTAAGTGTCCATCAGTTACTCTTCCTATACCGCCCAGTTCATCATGTGGTCTACTTCACAGTAGGTAGTCCAGATAGACCAACTCCAAAGTTGTTATTAGTAGATGGTTGGTAATGATGGAGTAATGTATAGGGTGATAGGTGGATGCTGTTAGTAACTGAAAGCAGTGCAAATGTGATATGTGATTAGTGATAAGGGAATGTGATAATAAAATTGGATAGTGAACGCAATATAACTTTATTCTGGAGCCGTGCACTTCCAACTATAAAAACAAATGGAGTGCAAAAAAGTCAGAAGATTTCAACAAATAAATACTGACTGGGTTATCTGGTCGACATGTTTCTGCAGACATTTAAAGGTCCACGTTGGTACCTGCCGCTTCCCCAGGACCCATAAACTTTATTGCTACTGCTCTAGTGAAAGATTAAAAAACATTAGTGAACAAAACTGGTAAATGTCACCTGTTCACTTCTGGATTTCCTCCTTCAATGTAAGGGGAAAGTGTTGCTCCTCACCTGGCAAGCAGCTCAGGACAATGGAGCACTGCTCTCTCCGTCGGTACTCCTAGCAGCCTTCTGGGCTGTTTGGGGAAGTGAACAGGTGACATTTACCAGTTTTGTTCACTAATGTTTTTTAATCTTTCACTAGACCCTCTCTCCATCCTTTTGTTTGTTGTTGAAATTTAAGCTCTCCTTTGATCACCACACCAGGATTGTGGCAGGGAAGTGCTTCAGAATAATGAAAGGCCTTCAGAAGATCTTAGATGTGCTTTCAGTGGTAGCCAGGAAAACTCTAGTCCATGTGCTGGTAATTTCCCACCTGGACTACAGGAACGCTTTATATCTAGGAGCTAGTGGTAAGTGTGTGCAGAGGCTTCAATGCATTCAGAACATGGCGGTTTGCCTTGTTCTGATGCTGCCCAGGAGAGCTCCCTCCAGGAATGCTCTCACTGCTCTACACTGGCTCCCGGTGAGGGAGAGAATCCTTTTCAAAGCCCTATGTGTCAGTCACCGCATTCTGCAGGGAAACGGACCTAGCTATCTATATAGTCTAATGTCCCCCTACACTCCCACCCGGGCCTTGAGATCCTGAGGGACGGGACAGGTTAAGATTCTAGTAATTAAAAGAGTGAGAATGGGTGGACGATCTTTCTGGTAACTAGCCGCTAAACACTCGAATGCACTCCCTCTCGCTCTTCGGACAGAACCATCGGAAAGGCTCTTTCGAAAAAAACTAAAGACCTGGATCTTCCACATATAGGTTTCCTTCTTAAGCTTTCTCATGTTACTGAAACAGACAGGGCGACTGGCTGCAGCGCAAGGACATACTAGTGAGTGTAACCATGCACTTTATAAGCTTATTTATTATTATTTATTATATTTGCTTCTTTCTGTACTTCTCTTGGTTCTTTCAGCGCAGCTCTTGCCTCTTTCTGCATCCCTCTTGCCTCTTTGAGTACCTCTTTTGCTTCTGTTTGCACTTCTCTCTCCTCCTTATGCACCCCTCTTGCCTCTTTCTGTATCTCTGTTGCTTCTTTCTGCACCTCACTTTCCTCTTTCAGCACCTCTGTTGCTTTTTTCTGCATATCTCTTGCCTCTTTCTGCAACCCTCTTTTCTCATTCTGCACCTCTCTTGCCTCTTTCTGTACCCCTGTTCCTTCTTTCCACACCTCTCCTGTCTATTTCTGCACCCTTCTTGCCTCTTTTTTGCACCTCTGTTGCTTCTTTCTGCACTGCTCTTGGTTCTTTCTCTACCTCACTTGACTCTTTCTGCACTTCTCTTGCTTCTGTCTATACCTCTGTTGCTTCTTTCAGCAACTCTCTTGCCTATGTCTACACTTCTCTTGCTTGTTTCTACACCTCTCTTGTGTCTTTCTGTCCATCTGTTACCTCTTTCTGCGCACTTCACTTGCTTCTTTCTATACCTCTCTTGCCTCTTTCAGCATCTCTGTTACTTCTTTTTGCATCCCTCTTGCCTCTTTCTGCACCCCTCTTCCCTCTTTGTGCAACTCTCTTGCCTCCGTCTATACCTCTCTTACCTCTTTCTGCACCACTCTTGCTTCTTTCTATACCTGTTACTTTTTCTGCACTTCTCTTGCTTCTTTCTGCCCCTCTGTTGCTTCGTTCTGCACTTCTCTTCCTTCTGTCTGCACCCCTCTTGCCTCTGTCTGCATCTCTGTTGCCTCTTTCTGCACTTTTCTTGGTTATTTCTGCACTGCTCTTTCTGCATCCCTATTGCCTCTTTGAGCACCTCTTTTGCTTCTTTATGCAATTCTCTCTCTCCTCTTTCTATACCTCTCTTGCCTCTTGCTGCACCTCTGTTGCTTCTCCCTGCAATTCTATTGCCTCTTGCTTCTTTTTGCACCTCACTTGCCTCTTTCAGCACCTCTGTTGCTTTTTTCTGCAGATCTCTTGCCTCTTTCTGCACCCCTATTTTCCCTTTCTGCATCTCTCTTGCATCTTTCTGTACCACTGTTCCCTCTTTCTGCACCTATCCTGTCTGTTTCTGCACCTTTCTTGCCTCTTTCTGTAACTCTGTTGTCTCTTTCTACACCTCTCTTGCTCTTTCTGCACCCTTTGCGCCCCTTTCAGCACCTCTGTTACTTCTCTCTGCACTTCTCTTCCTTCTTTCTGCACCCCTACTGCCTCTTTCTGCACCTCTCTTCCCTCTTTATGTACCTCTCCTACCTTGTTCTGCAGCCCTCTTGCCTCTTTTTGCACCTCTGTTGGTTCTTTTTGCACTGCTATTGCTTCTTTCTGTATACCTCACTTGCCTCTTTCTGTACCCCTGTTCACTCTTTCTGCACCTTTCCTGTCTGTGTCTGCACCTATTTGTCTCTTTCTGTACCCCTGTTGTCTCTTTCTATACTTCTCTCTTTTTTTTTTATATGTTTTTATTGCAGAGTTATAAACAACGCATCGGAGTAGGTCAACCTTCTCGCTCATGACATCCGAAAGCACATTCACGTAATAAAATTGCACACAGCCATTCAGCCCGCATCCCGGAGGCTGGGCGGCGTACCAGTACATTCCAGCGTAGATGTCATGGTGGCCACCTCATAGAGATGTCCGGTCAATAACACAATTTAGTATCTGCATTTTATACCACCCAAACTCCCCCCCCCCAACTCACCGCCAGTTATAGTCAGCACCCCCTTATGAGTGACGCCAGTATCCTCAGTGACCGGCCCTTCCAGTAACATTCTAGGGCCCTCCCGTGGAGGTATTCTCTGGGAACTATCATGAACCAATCCATATGTACACAAGGTGTCATGGACCGACTGTATCCTTCCTTCATTCCTAACCACAATTCCCTTCCGCGGGCATCCCTCCTGTTGCTATGGCGGGTCCCTCGTAACCCCCCCTCACCCCACCCTCCCCCAACTTCTGCTGATGTGGGTTGTAATTGTAGGACCTGACTCAATAGTTCGCCACCTGATGATTCTTTGCATTCGTTCTTATATGCCCCATGGAACCCCCCTCTCCGGATGCCCCTATTCTTCATCCTCTGTCAGGTAATCTTTCAAAGCCTGCACTATTGCTTCCCAAGCCCTCGCCATCTCCAGGCCCTTAACATTTGCAGTCCTAGCGGCCTGCCGCAACCGAATCACACCTTCACATCTTGACCATTTCAGCAGCTCATTCATCCATCTCCTAACCAATGGGCCCTCTTTGGATTTCCAGTGCCAGGTGATCTCTCTCTGGGCTAATATGAGTCCTAGGTCGATAAATTTACTCGTGATTTTCGTCCTGGCCGTGTGAGGGAACCAAAGCAGTAGACATGCCACCATGTCAAACTCCACTTCATGATCAGTAACTGCATTCAGAAGCTCCCCCACCTCTGGCCAGTACGTCCCCAGCTTCGGGCAACCCCATAATAAATGGTCAAGTTCTACCTCAGGCGCTAAGCATCTCGGACATGCTGCATCTTGTACCCGGAAGTACCGTCTGATCTTCCCCGGGGTCAGATAGGCCCGGTGTAGTACAAAGAAATGCACTTGCTGAAAGCGGGCATTTCTGCAACCCTTCCATGTTCTCTTCAGAATATGTCCCCAGACCGTGTCTGGTATAGGTTTGCCTCTACTTTTCTCCCATTTCTCTTTCAGTGTAGTAAGCAGCTCTAGTCCCTCATGCAGCCTTCTAGAGTGGAGGCAGGTAACCACTTTGATCGTTCCCGCAGCCATCACCACATACTGACAGGCCATGGTCGTGTCGGGTTCCACCAGCCCCCCCTTCCAGTGTTTTTGCATCGCCGCGACAACTGCCGCATGCAAGAGGTAGCTCCCATCCGGGAGACCAAACTGATCTTGTAACACCCTAAAGGGGACCAGCGTCCCATCAACATACAAGTCTCCCACCATCTGCAAGCCCAATTCCTCCCATTCCAATAGTGGCGACCAATCGCCGCCGTGCGGCAGCGCCGTCAACATCCCCAGAGGAATCTCCGGCGCGTACGGTCTTGCCGCTTTCGCTCTTCTCAAGCTCCTATGCCAGCACAACCGTAGGGTTTTCTCTTCCATGGACAAGCCCCTCAGCTCTAATTTCTGTTGCATAATTATATATGACAAGATGTGTCTTTGGATACCTGTCCCTCGTTCCTGGTCTGGGCCTCTAAATTCTTTAGCAATGCTTTGGGTTAAGATCTGTAATTGTGCCGCTAGGTAATACAATTCAAAGTCGGGAACCGCCATCCCTCCTTCGAGTTTGGGCCTTATCAGAGTATTCAATGCCACCCTGCGCCTCCAGGGCCCCCAAAGAAAGTCCATAACCATCGTCCTCAGTTCTTTAAAGATCCTCTGAGGAACCCACACCGGTAAGGTACGGAAGTAATAAAGCAACCTGGGCAAAGCCACCATCTTCAATAATGCCACCCGGCCCTGCACCGATAAAGGCAGGGAGGTCCAAAAGGTCATACACCCCCACAAAGCTCTTATGCAGCGCCCTATATTGCCGTCCAGAAGATTCATGGCATCGTGGTATATAAGGACCCCTAGATAGGTAAAACAAGTGCCCTCCCAGACCACATCTACTGTAAGCGGGGGATACAGCGTATCCGCCCTCAACGGGAAAACGCAGGTTTTATTCCAGTTCACCCTGAGGCCCGACAGCCTACCAAAACTTGACAGCATCTCTACCGCCCCTGCTAGTGCTCTCTCCGTGTCCTCTAGGTACAGCAACAGATCGTCTGCGTACAGTGATATGTGATGAATCTCCCCACCATTTCCAATCCCATTGTACAACGCCCCCGTCCTCGCCTGTGCTGCCAGTGGCTCCATTGCTAACGCAAACAACAGGGGAGACAGCGAGAATCCCTGCCTCGTTCCCCTACATACCGGGTAGTCGGAGGATATAATAGACCCCAGACGAACCCTGGCTGTCGCCGAAGAGTAGAGAAATCTTGTCCAGCGCCCAAAGCCGTCCCCTAGTCCGAACCTCTCTAACACCCTATCAAGGTACCTCCGCTCTAGGCTATCGAACGCCTTTTCGATATCCACCGACAATACTGCTGGTTTCTGATCCGCTTCCAAGCTGCCGTCCAGTACCTGGACCAGACGGCGGATGTTTATTGAGGTGTTTCTAGTAGGAATAAACCCGGCTTGGTCCCTGTGGATCAGCATGGTCATGTGCGGCAGCAATCTAGGTGCCAAAATGCGACTCAGAATCTTATAATCCACCGTCAGCATAGACAGGGGTCTATACGATGTCACATCAGTGGCCTCCCTACCAGATTTCAACAGCGGGACCACCAGTGCTTCCCTCATCGATGGAGGTAGATGCCCCAGTTCCATGGCTTCAGAGTATACCTCCAGTAGCCTGGGCGCCAGAACATCAATATATTTCACATAGAATTCCATCGGCAGGCCATCCACCCCCGGTGTCTTATTTCTAGCCATCTGCTTGATGGCCACCCTAATCTCCGATACCGTTACGGCACCACCCAGATCCTTCGCAGTAGCTACGTCCAGCATTGGGAGATGTACATTCTCCTAGTAGTTGTCAATTGCAGGGGTGTCCGCCTCTAGCCGACTTTCATACAAAGTTGTGTAGTATGTCAGGAAGCGCGTCAGAACCGCTGCTTGCGAGTAGACTACCTCTCCCGTCTCCGTCTTTATGCTCATAATCGGGCAGCCTCTAGGTTCCGGGTTAGCAAGTTCCCACCTTATCTCTTTCCGCATGCACCTTGGTGATATACAACTTGTAGTCATAACACCGCAGGCGCTCTGTCTTCGTCGTGACCAATTCCTTCGCCTCTAACAGCCGGTCCTGTAAGTCTGGTCGCTCAGGCCTACGCTGCTCTAGGTCTCTCAATACACATTCCGCCTTCCCCAGATCAGCCAAAACCGTTGTTCTCTCATTCGAAAACCTGCCCATGCAGATGCCCCTCACTACCACCTTCATGGCATCCCATTCTATCGACCTCGTGGCGGCTGAACCCTCATTCTCATCAAACTAGCGCTCGAGGCCCTGGTGGACCGTATCACTGAACACCAGGTCCTCTAATGTATCAGGCCGCAGTCTCCATGTTGGAACCGCCGACCTCGTTCACTGCCACTGAACAGTCATCAGTAAGGGATTGTGGTCCGAAATGGTTCTAGCCAGGTATTCTGTGTGTGCTATCATGGCGGCCAGGGGGCCACTACACAAGATGGAGTCTATCCGAACATGTAATGCATGCAGCGCCAAGAAGAAGGAATAGTCCCGAAAATCAGGATGTTGCTCCCTCCATACATCAATAAGGCCCCATCTCTCTTGCCAATCTTTCCTGTGTGTGGCTAACCTGCGCACTGGGGAGTCGGCTAGCGGCGGGTGTGACCTGTCCAGTAAGACATCGGTGATCGAATTGAAGTCACCTCCCAAAATTATGGGTCCCGCTAGGAAGTGTGCCAGAGAGCCCGTTAGTTTATCAAAAAAACGAGCCTGATCAGAATTGGGGGTGTATATACTACATAAAACCACATCACGGCCATACAGCCTTCCCTCCACTGCTACAAATCGACCTTCAGGGTCTCCCAGATGGTTCGTGGCCTGGAAAGGGACCCCCGCTCTCACCCATATCAACACCCCCCTGGCAAATGCCGAATACGATGTGCCAAAGACCTGTCCATGCCACCTCCTCTGCAGTGCAGTGCATTCCTGCTTGATTAAATGAGTTTCTTGCAGCAGCGCTATTTGAATACCACGCCTCACCAGATAGGCGTGCACCTTGTATCGCCTTGACATAGTTCGAAGTCCACGGACATTCCATGTGAGGCATTTTAAATTAGGTAACGTCCCCATTGCAGCCATCTCCCAACCACCCCAACAGTACCAATCGGCCACCCACACCTTTGCAGCAAAACCCCCTATCCAAAACACCCCAAGAAACTCCCCCAACCCATCTCCCCAGAACAGGACCTAATAACGCAACATCAGCCCCCATCCAAACCTGTAACACAACACACATTCTACTACTCTGTAGTCGTCACTGCAGAAGGCCTTAAGGGCAACGAGGGGGTGAGTCAGAGCCGACCGGGGGCAGGCAGGGCCCTCACCCCGAGCCTACAATCCCACGTGGTGTTTCAACACAGTACCTGCTACCCTGCAGAACACCAGGTTAAGCTGCCCCAACAGGATTAGCGTTCATGGACTTCACTCAAAATGTCATTCGTTAAAGATCCCATCTGCCATCTGTGGGGTGACCGCTGGACCCCTAGAGCTATCAACGTCCGAAATGTCTCCTCCAGATTTTCCTCCTTCTTCTTCAGAATCCGATCCTATCGGTTGTCCCTCCTGTTGCGAGCCCGTTATGACCGCCGTCGCTGCCAAAGCTCCTCTTTTGTCCACCGCCATCTGGTCGTCCCGCATCGCTCTCTTGAGTCTATTTCGCTTGCGGATGCGTTGGGACTTTCGCACCTGGACAGGTTTTTGTCTCTCTCTCTCCCCTTTACCCCTTCGGTCCGTTCCAGCACGATATAACTCAAGCCATGACCACACCTCGTCGGGATTCTGAAAGAATTGGGTCGTCCCGTCCAGGATCACTCGCAACTTGGCAGGGAAGAGCAAGGAATATTGTATGCCTTCATCCCGCAGTTCTTTTTTCACCGCCAAATATGAGGCCCTGCATTTTTGGACCTCCTGCGTGTAGTCGGGAAAGATCGTGACCGAACTGTTGTCCACCTGGAAGGGACCCGTCGAGCGTGCCCTTTGTATTAGCAGGTCTCTGTCTCTGAAATGCAATATCTTGACCACCATTGGTCTGGGTGGGCGGCCCTGCAAGGGCAGGCGTTCAGGGACCCTGTGCGCTCGTTCCAGGGAAAAGAAAGTGGAGAGTCCCTCCGGGGCCACAATCGTTTTAAACCAGTTCTCCATGTAGGCTACTGCGTCATCCCCCTCAACTTTTTCCGGCAGGCCTACCACCCTCATGTTGTTTCTCCTATTACAGCTTTCGGAATCCTCTGCCTGCTTCTCCAGCGTCGCCAGGTGATCAAGGATATCCGTCAGTTTGTGCTCTGCAATCACCACCGCCGGTTTGAGTTCCTGAAGCAGTGATTCATTTTCTTTCACCCTGATGGCTAGTTTAGCATGATACGCCCTCAGGAGACCCAGTCCCGTGGCGACCTGCGCTATGTCTTGATGCAGGGACTCCTTGGTCGCGGCTATTGCCTCCAGTATCCCGTCTAGTCTCTTATTCAGTCTCTGCTCCTGCGCCGAACCTTCTGGGTCGGTGTGGGTACTGCCATCTGTTTCTGGCCCTTTCGCCTGGTCATGCCCCTGTTTCACTTTCAGTTCACGACCACTGGCGGCCATCTTGATCACCGAGAGCTCCGTTTCAGACTCACCTCCCGGGGATTTCTCGGTCTCTATGTCAGTCCGCCGAGCAATGTTGGCCCCTCGATCTTTCTCCCCGTATAGTAGTCTTCAGTGTTTCTTCCGATGAGTGGCTACCACTGTCAGGGGTTAAGTCGTCTTCAGTCAGCCGGAGGGCTTCATATCCGTGTTCAAAATGGCTGTTCACTATCCGTTACGTCTCCCTCCGTGAGAGCAGCGATCACACCAGACAGAACTCCTGCAGGGACCTAGTGGCCCAAAAGCTTCTCTGTGCTCAGTCTATTGTCGCCCTCTGTGTGGGCTCATCATGCCCCTTTGACAGAAGGAAGTCCCAATACAATAGTCTTGTGGCTGCTATGTAATTGTGGAGATACCAACAGTGCACTCCAGGTCTAGCAAGCAAAGGCTATGTTGAGCTAGATCGGTGTGCCGTGTGGAGTGTTGCTCCATATGGATCCGACGTGCAGACCCCCTGCCCCAACCGGTCTCTACATAACCGCCTCCTGCGTGCTGCTTCAGGTCTCCAACCTCGCCACCAGTCGTCGGCCCGTGCCACCGTGTTCAACGGGTGAAGCCCGCCCGTGTACACTCCTCGTTCAGCTCAGCGATCGCCCTCGTGATCAATCGCTCCACTCGGTGCTATCGACCAGCCATGAGGCCGGGTCGAGGCTCTAATCGTCCCTACTTCCACTCCTTCTCCGTTAGGCACCTCGTCACAAGCCCTCCATGGCTCGGCGTCGTCGGGCTCTCAGCGGCAGCAATCGTCTCGGGCCGCGTTCAGGAAACGAGGTCTTCCTTACACGGTCGCCGTCTTAGGTAGCGGAGATCATCTCCTCGATCGTACTTCTCCAAGGTGGCGGAGAGTGCACTTTATCGCAGCCTCATCTGTTGAGCTGTGCGTGGTATGAACCCCACTCCGCTCACTCCTTCAGATATTTTCTCCACTATTTCCCAGCCGCGGTCCTTCGCACCTCACTGTTCATTCTCTTCAGCTCTGGGCTGTCGCCATCTTGTAGTCAGAACGCAACACCTCCAACTCCGAAATCGGCTCTCATTACACCATTCGGCCTCCTGCGTCTCCGAAAGTATACTCCTCTGCTACTCCTGGTGTTCCGAGCAGGGGGTCCGCGCTACAATCGGCGCGTAGACGAGGTTTATCAGGAGAAATTGCGGGATCGGGCACGGAGCTACAGGCTCACGCCGCCATCCCTATCGGCGTCCAAGCCACGCCCCCTCTTTCTATACTTCTCTTGCTCTTTCTGCACCCTTTGCGCCTCTTTTAGCACCTCTGTTACTTCTTTTTGCACTTCTCTTCCTTCTTTCTGCCCGCTCCTGCCTCTTTCTGTAACTCTCTTTCCGATTTGTGTAGCCCTCCTACCCTTTTCTGCACCCTCTTGCTTCTTTTTGCACCTCTGTTGGTTCTTTCTGTACTGCTCTTGCTTCTTTCTGCACCCCTATTGCCTCTTTCTTCACCTCTGTTGCTTATTACTGCACCCCACTTGCCCCATTCAGCACCTCTGTTGCTTTTTTCTGCAGATCTTTTGCCCTTTTATGCACCCTTCCTGCCTTTACTGCACACCTGTTGCTTCTTTCTGCACTTCTGTTGCATCTTTCTGCACCTCTCTTACTTCTTTCTACACCCCACTTGCCTCTTTCAGCAACTCTGTTGCTTTTTTCTGCAGATCGCTTACCCCTTTATGCACCTCACTTGCCTCTTTCAGCACATCTGTTGCTCTTTTCTGCAGATCTCTTGCCCCTTTCTGCACCTCACTTGCCTCTTTCAGTACCTTTATTGCTTTTTTCTACAGATCTCTTGCCTCTTTCTGCACCCATCTATTCTCTTTCTGTACCCCTGTTCCCTCTTTATGCACCTTTCCTGTCTGTTTCTACACCTCTCTTGCCTCTTTCTGTACCTCTATTGCCTCTTTATTCACTTCTCTTGCTCTTTCTGCACCCTTCGTGCCTCTTTCAGCACCTGTTATTTCTTTCTGCACTTCTCTTCCTTCTTTCTGTACCCCTCTTGCCTCTTTGTGTACCCCTCCTACCTTTTTCTGCACCCCTCTTGCCTCTTGTTGCACCTCTTGGTTCTTTCTGCACTGCTCTTCCTTCTCTCTTTACCTTGCTTGCCTCTTTCCGCACTTCTCTTGCTTCTTTCTACACTTCTGTTGCTTCTTTCAACAATTTTCCTGCTTCTTTCTATACTTCTCTTCCTTCTTTCTGCACCCCTTATGCCTCTTTCTGTACCTCTCTTGCATCTTTGTGCAACTCTCCTACCCCTTTCTGTACCCCTCTTGCCTGTTTTTGCACCTCTGTTGGATCTTTCTGCACTGCTCTTGCTTCTTTCTCTACCTCACATGCCTCTTTCTATACTTCTCTTGCTTCTTTCTGCACCTCTCTTGCTTCTTTCTGCACCTCTGTTGCTTTTTTTCTGTACTTCCCTTGCCTCTTTCTGCACCTCTGACTTAGAGGTAGTTTTAATCCCCTGTCCTATTATGTACTAGGGCCTTACAGGGGAGGGCATGCCAATCACAGGGGTACCCCAACCCATAGTGTACCCTAGTGTATGTAGGTGTTTTCACTGTATGCCAAGTGTCTTTCAGCATAGCACTGGCTCTGGGCCTGGTTAGTCAGTCAATTACCACCAGTACCAGTCAGAAAAAAGTTGGGTGCACAGGATGCAACAAGGCCTCTTTCTGCACCTCTGTTGGTTCTTTCTGCATATCTCTTGCTTCTTTCTGCACTTTTCTTCGTCTTTCTGGACTTCTGTTGCCTCTTTCTTCTGTTCTCTTGCTTCTTTCTGCGCCTTTCCTGCTCTTTCTGCACATGGCCAACCTCTGTAGGCATAGTTAGAAATTATCATTTAAAAAACCTTAGAAATTCACTGAAAAAAACATAGGTTTTAGGGATGTTATAGTTAGAAATGAGCATTTAAAAAAACCTTAGAAATTCACTTAAAAAATCATAGGTTTCAGAGACGTTATAGTTAGAAATTAGCATTTAAAAAGCCGTAGAAATTCACAGAAAAAACACCGGTTTCAAGGATGTTATAGTTAGTTGGACATTTCACTCGTACAAAACTAGGGAAATTCAGCCGTTATAGTTAGTTGAGCTAACTATAACTCGCTTCCCCGCAATGCACTGCCAATGACGTCACATATTACATCATTTATGACATGGTCAGTGACATTACTGATGTCCAACTATCTATAACGTCCATGAAACCTGTGTTTTTTTTGTGAAAATATATATATATATATATATATATATATATGAACACACAATTATGGCTATTCCCCAAGCCTCTGGTTCGGCGGGCACACGGCAGGGGTAGCCACCCCCGTCTATTAGCACAGTTTCACCGGCAGGTTCCCTCCTGCAGTCCCGGGAAGAAACCACACAGGAGCCGTGGCCACGATTCAAAGTGCAGTTTATTGCGAGCACAAGGACCTTGTGCTCGCAATAAACTGCACTTTGAATCGTGGCCACGGCTCCTGTGTGGTTTCTTCCCGGGACTGCAGGAGGGAACCTGCCGGTGAAACTGTGCTAATATATATATATATATATATATATATATATATACATATATATATATATATATATATATATATATATATATATATATATATATATATATATATATATATATATATATATATATATATATATATATATATATATATATATATATATATATATATATACACACACACATACTCCTACTCTCCTGATACCCACTCTGTGTTTTTCCCCGTTCTCATTCCCAACCACTGATGTGACTTTATTTGACGTAATTATTCTGATTACAATTGTTATATCGATGTTAACATGTACGGATGTAAAGTGCTCTGATACCCTCGGGTCTTGGCAGCGCTATATAAAACTCCTAAATAAATAAGTTTCTGTGTGTATATATATATATATATATATATATATATATATATATATATATTTATCTTCATGAAGTTATGGTTTTCAATATTGTGGATACAACATTATAGCATTCAGTATTGTGACGAACAGCAATGTTGGGAAAAGTTTTATCAATATATAATGCCTCTACATGACTAACAAAATAACAGCCACAGCAAGAAGGGGCCACTGGCACAAAGTAAATACTAGCCACAATCAATCCCCTAAATACTTGGTGTAGGAACTTATCAGAGGGTAGTAACAAAAATTTAATTTGATAGCAAGCATGTTGAGCTTTAGACACTGCAGGATGATTAACACTTTTTCACAGAACATATATTTTGAGGGGCATATTTATGAGAGCTTTGCTTCATGCTTGCACCACGCAACGTGCTATATGCGTGACGCACACCTCTAAGTCTGTTAGTGCTTCTAACCTTTATCAAGTCACGCAAAGCCACTTTGCGTGGCTTTGAATGGTCTAAAAAATATGAAGTAATGCAAATCAGCGCAAATCGCTGTGTTGTATTCCTCTGCCCAAGGGAGGTGCTGAATAGGCGTGGCGGAGGGTGTTACCCACACAAATCCCATGATTTTTGACGCATTATCAGCTGTACCAAACCTAGTAAACCAGAAAATGCCCAACAAGATACGCCTCCCCAGGTGAGGCGTAACAAGGAGAAATATCTTTATTTCTCCTAATTTATACGTCGAGCCTAGCCAGCGTGCATGCACTGTATGCAAGACATGCTATAATGAGTATAGGAGTACAATCCCGCCTGCTGCTTGCCATTGGTTAACTCTTGCATTGCTCTTCTTTTCTTGATCCTTATTGGTTGGCGCTACCAACGCCACTTCTGTTTTTTCTCAAGCAGCACGGACCAACCACAGTTTACTTACGCTGTTGTTGTCTATTGTGTTACGTTTGGGGACTACTTTTCATTTAGGGCGCATAACTTTAATATGCACGGGTGCCATGCTTTATGTTTTAGCATGGTGCCCTATTTTGTGATTATTATTTTTAACTTCAATATGCACGGAGCCACGCTTCAAGTTTTTCAGCACGGTGGCGTATTTTGTGATTATTAATATTTTTTTATTACCATGGCCTGAAGCTGGTCTCTCCATGCCGCCGTCAGTACTGCCAGCCTGTCATCCAACAGCACCGTGTCCGGCTTCCCCAGTGACGGCAGCAGCTTCATCTCGGACGAGTAAGGGTACATCCCCTTTTACAGCATGATACCGGACTCCCCCAGCTACATTATGCCCACTGACGGGCTTTCATACATCTACATGGGCCGTGGGGCCCTAGAACATTGCCGGCCGCTGCCAGCCCAAGATTCGTGTTTCAGGAAGCTGGCACACTCAACCGGTATGTCAGCAGTGACCCCCGTGCCCGGCCTGTACCGAGAACTACACTGCCATGTCGCAGCCCTTCCGACTGCCTGCCTTCCTGCCCCTGCACTCGCAGCCCTGCCGACTGGCTGCCTTCCTGCCCCTGCACTGTTACCCCGCGATGCAGCCACTTGACAACAACTACATGCTCATGAGTTCATGGTACCAGCATGTCTGCCCCGCAACAAACCATGCCTGCCATGGAGCTCACCCCGAGCTGGGTGCAGTTTTGCAGCACAGGGACCTACAAGAATGTGGCATCGCAGATTAAGAATGGACGTGCTAGAGGTAGGCTTTTTTTTTCTTCACTTTTATATAGCGCAAACTTGACCCGATGGTATCAGAGCATTTTACATGAGCGCCAATTGCATTATAGATGGATACAAGGCACACAAGGAGAGCAGGCATGCACAACGGGGGGCACCAGCGTTTATGAAATATGTGCTAATGCACAGTGCGTGTATGGTGAATTAGCATAAAGATGAGAAGCCGGGGTGCACTTGAACTGGTGTGCCCGGGTTCTACAGTGCACCACTTGAAGTGCACGGGTGTAGCTCAGTTAAATCCCACTATCTAGGATTGACAGCAGCGCTAGGAACTTATTTATAAAGGGCTGCGTGTATGGTTGTAAAAATGCAGCCATATATTAAAAGGGACGACCTAACATCCAAAAGACAGCTTTTTTTAATCTGTATTGCAAAATATGTGGAGAAAAGTCAAGCACCTCCTCACAGGAGCATAATACAGGTGCGCCACTTCTGCGTGCGAGTGAGCATCTGTTTGCAAACACGGTTCTGGAAGGGTGCAAGGCGATACCTAGTTCTTTAACAAACGAGCAGGACTTTACATTTGGGGAAAAAAATCATAAATAGCATTGACGCACGTACTTTGCACGTACACACTCAAACCCTGTACCTTTGAATAACAAATAGGGTGACTGGAGTAAAAATGTCTGCTGAATCTGACCTTGCTTAATATGACTGGTAATCGGGTAAACCCCTAAAATACCTTCAGGTCAAGATTGCTATGTATAAAATTGCAAAAGGGGGCTGGGGGGTCCGGTCTTTCACAGCGTGAGAGAACGTCCTATACCCTTTGCATGTACACATAATGAATGGCCTGTGCCGCTTGTTAAACTCTTCCCCGCCTACCAAAAATCTAGAGCAGACAGCTGAAATACAGCCATTTATTTCCATTTTATAAATATAAGGCCTAAGCATAAGATGTACTTATGATAAGCAAATAGCATCATTACTTCCTCTCCCTGCTTGATGATTAGGGTGACATTTTGTGAGATTTAACAAGTGTTCCTGTTTTTCACACATTTACAATGCCAGTAGCTCTAACTCTTGCAAATGCAGACCTATTGCATTGAAAATGTTTGTTTCCTCTTTCTATTGTTTTTGTGCAGGAAGATGTCCCTTCCTGCACAAAACAATCCTGCCTATAACACAGGCACCCTTGCTCCACGTTGCAAGGTGCCTGCTTTGGCCCTAGGCTGCCAAAACATGACAAGCGCAAGTGGAAAGAACAGGAATGCACCCTATTGAATAATTAGGGTGCATTCCTGCCCTTTCTCTGTAACGCAAGGTACCCTGCTGTGCTGTCCTGCGCCACAAAACTAATATATATGCCCCCTAGAGCCCAGGGAGTATCATCAACGCCCTCTACACTTGGGATGTTGACCATGTGAGGTTTGAAGATGAGGAGACTTCACTGATTGAAGATGGTGATGTTTGATGCCTCTTGTTAAAAAACACTCTGATAAGTTGTGTGTGCAGATGAGTTACCAGGTCAATTGCTCCTGCCTCCCAATCCTATTACTTTACCTCATGGCTCTTTTCCATTCTCAATCTTGTGGTCCATATAGCCTTGCCACTTTGTGACCGCACTAGAAACTGCTTTTGCAGGTGTTAATGCAGACCTTTGTGCACTCATCCTGCACATGCATGTATGGGTTATACATGGCATCTTCCCATCTCTGCGTGTATGCAAACCCTCACCAATGCCTTGCAATAGTAGGCATATGCCCTTACCCTTTTTATGGAATTCTGTTTTACCATCTCCATCAAGAGCTAAACACTACCACATTTGCGCTTGCACATACACGTGATGGAGCTGAAGACAATCTTCCTAGCACTGACTGCCTTCCTGCAAGTGTTGAGAGTGGTAATGATTCACACCATACACTACATCTCCTTGTTCCTCTATTTGAGGAAGGAGGGGCTACTTATGTCCTGCAGCTCTGCTGACAAACAGTAGCCCTTGGCACTGGACTTATAACACAAAATGTCCCTGCTAACATTGGATGAATCAGCAACACAAGCACAGACAGCTTGAGCAGGCATCTTCACTCATTACATGCATGGGACGTTTCCCAGAGCATCTTCAATCCCATCTTTAAGGCCTGGGATCTTCCAGCCAATGAAGGCTTTGCTACTCACTGGAATATTAAGAGTGAACAGTTTGTCTCTTGGACTGGTAGATGCCCAGATCCAAAGGGGCAGTTTCCGGGTGACCTCCAGATATATGTAAATGTAAATGTTTTGTACTTGTATAGCACACAGCTACCCGGACCTGGTCTCCCGGCGCTTGTACTCATACCGCTAAGGAACCCTTCCTGGCTTTTCCCTGTGAAATGTCCACTTCTGGGCATCCCCAAGGTGAAGCCAGGCATCCCAGCGCTGTTGGGGCCATTGTGGAGAGTAAGCAAGCTATTGCCCACAGTTGCAGCGTGGGACCCATGATTAGAATAGGCACCGAGGCGAGAAATCAGGTCCGAGGAATTTAGAGCTCAAGACCCCTGCCAAGGCCGGCCGAGGCGGGGAATTGAACCCTGGTCCCGGGCCAGACCTCTGCATCAGGGTCTGCCGCTCTAACCATTGAGCCACACTTCTCAATCAGAGCGAGTCCAGGATGATTGAACATTCTACTGGCCCTAGCTTATCCTTTCTAGCATTAGTTCTCAGACCTTCCCCATCTACATTGTAAGGACAACCTGAGCTTCACTTAGAGGAAAAGCCTACCCTCCATGGAGGAATGAAATTGAAAGTGATGCACCCACCCCAACAATTTCTGGTCAGAAGCACATGGTAGCTGAAGAGCTAACCTTTGCCTTTCTGGTTCTCTTCTTGGAATACTTGGAGATCCTGGTGCCTTTCAGAAAATATTCCACAAAAACAAATTACTTAGATTCCACCACTAGGCACTAGCACATTACATTGATCATCTTGCCTGCTAAGTTTGACTTCATGTGAAGTTCATGTCACCTGGCTAAGTTTTGCGTGGCGGTGGATACCTGTAAAACCTACCTCTCGGCCATTGAGACCTATGAGAACATGCCTTAGTTTGCCATGGCAAAGAAGTAGTTAAGAGCTCTAGGATGGTTCTAATGCATCTGTTCTCTCCAGTCAGACATCTACTGCCTTGAGACCTATACCATATCCTGGTCAGGTTGATGCACGCCTGTTTTTAGCCGAAGGCCTCCCATGACATAAAACGTCTGCCACAAAGGACTTTCTTCTTGATGGCATAAGTAAGCTGCTATCTCTTTGTGCCTTGGAAACTTTCACAGTTTTCATTGCAGACAGTGTCCTCCAGACAGCCTTCACTTGTTTGAAAAGCATCGCTGGAGTACTCTCTGAACCAAGATGATCCTCCTTATATATTCTTTCACATGGACAAGCTTCTATGGCAGAGGAAATAATATGTAAACTGGATATAAGATTCACATTTTACTTTTCTTTGAACAGAAGCAGAAACATGCATTCTTGTGAACCACGTTTCGTGACTTTTCATGGCAATGACAATGTCTGAGTGGCTACAAGGTCCTTTGTTGGGGGACGGCTAATGTCATACATCCCTGATTGTTACATTGTGTATGAAGCCCAGTCTCAATCCGTTGTCAGGCACAATTGTCCAAGGCCAAGGCAGTGTTGGTGGCATTCTCTGGGCATGTACACGTCAGATACATATACACTACGGCAACATGTGATACCCCAGATACAAAGTGAAACAAAAATAATACATTGAGTTTGCTGCAATCTGATAAACCTGAGTTGTTTGCTGTTGACTCCTCTGACTCCCCCTTTGTCGGTCTAATTTCCTGTGGATTCTGCCACGTATTGAGTGGGGGACGAGCCAGGAGATAAAATTTGAATGAAGTTACCTTACTCTTAGTCTGGATTACCTTTCCCATTATCAAAACCCTCCCGCTACCCCTGCCATAGGGACCTAAACACACACCCCTACTGGACTCCATTTTATGTCACAGCTTACTAGACAGCACAGTTGTCTGGTTTGCTAAAGACATCTTGGAGAAATTCAGAAAGCTGCTGCAGGAATGCATTCTGCCCATTGCTTGCCATTGGTTTGTAACTCCTGTTTTCTTGCTTTCCATTTGCTGGCTTTATTTGTTTTAGGCTGTCCAGTTTGAGTTTGTACCTTCCCATGCCCAACCCTTATTTACAGTTTCCTTCTGAGTGCTCCCTTTCTGTAAACAGGCGCGTAAAAGTCAAATGTCAGGCACTGTCTTTCAAGGAAGCGTGTTTACTTTCTCTAACTTCAAAGTGAGAGGATTTATTTGACATTCTTGCTGGATACTTGGGGTAGGAAAGATTGTTTTTTCTAGCACATGACAACACTTAAATGAACTGTGTAAGTATTTCAGAGTATATAGGATTAGAAACACAAATGAAGCACATTTGTTGTTATTTCTGAAGTGTGTTGGAAACAAATGCTTTAATATGATCAAAACATATCATTAGACTAGATGATGCATTTCCACACATTTTCAACTGTGCACTGTATAGTTTTATTAGTAATGCTGTATGTCTGTGCAAATGTATTGGCCCTTTCAATTGAAAATACGTTGCCTGTAATACCATTGTGCTCCCACAGCATGTATACTCCAATTTACACCATTCTACTCTACTCTGCACCATGCCACACCACTCGACTCTGCACCGCTCCACTTTACACCTCTCCAGTCCACTCCACGCCACTGTACTCTGCACCTCTACAGTCTATGTCACTGAGCTCTACACCACTGCACTGTACGCCTCTTTACTCTACCCTGTGCCACGGTACACTTTGTCAATGCACTCTTTGCCCTTCTACTCTACACCACTGCAATTTTTGCCAATGCACTTTATACCACTCCTGTCTAGGCCACACCAATCTACTCTGCACAACTCCACTCTAAGTCACGGTACTCTACTCCACAACTCTGCACTCTACGCCACTGCTCTATGCCAATACACTCTACGCCAATGCACTTAACTCTGTTATACTCAACTCTATGCATATGTGCTCTACGCCAATCCACTGTATGCCACGCTAATCTACTCTGCACCACTGCACTTTATGCTACTGCACTCTACACTACTTTACTCTACACCATTATACTCTCTGCCACTCTATGCAACTGCACTATACCCTGCACCATTCCACTCTACGCTTGTTTAAACTGGAACTTTCTGGTTGGCTGAGGCAATCCCCCAGCCAGGCAGAACTTACCACTGCCGACAGGGCCAGGTGATTGGGTAGCTTTGTACTGAGCAGTCAGGCTCACCACAGAGGCAATATGTAAAGCTTTAGCACAGCAGTCACTCATGATAAATAACTAGACCTTCACAATGGAGGCTTCACAATTGATGTATGTAAATAACATTTATATGAAACACACACGTAATAATGAACATAACATGAACATTGTGTACTTCTAGGCATAACTCACATTGGAAATTATTTCTCGCAGTACTAGGCCCAGCTGTGTTCTAATGACATCAGCCATGTGTGCACTTGGGAAGGATTGAATCCTACACCCTCCCTCCAGCACCCTTATGTGGTGTGATACGTTGTCCATCACAGGCCCAGCCCAACAATTATTATAAGTCAATACCATACAGTTAGAAGGTTCACCCCAGGTCACAACGATATCAAAAATATGTACATAACACCGAATTAAAACACTTTTTGGCAGCACCATGGGTGGAGGCTGTGTGGGTCAAACCAATGTTCAAGGTAGTACTTTTCTAGCAAGAAAAGCACACATACGACAACTGCAGGCCAGTGTTGTGAAGCACAGGCAGGTCACCTGCTGTCACTCCCACACACACACTCAGTGGCTATCAGGCGGGTCAATACAGCACACGCTCGCACACATATGCAGCCATCACTCTAATGAGGTGCCACTGATTTCCAGCAGGTCAATTGGTAACACGCTGCAGACCCTGTGATAGGTGTGGGCGGAAAATCCGTTCCGCTCGCGGATTTTGCGGATTTTCGGGAAATTCGCAATCCGCGAGATTTGCGAATCTCCCGCAAAATCCGCAAATCTGCGAGCAGCGGATTTTGCTCGCACTGCTCGCACTGTTCGCGTGAGTTCGCGCCCCGCGAATAAGTGCAAAATTGCAGAAATACGATTTTAGCAAAACTGAAAGTAACTACTTACCAGGTTCAAAAGTTCAGGCTCATCATTAGTAGCCATTTCCTGTAGTGCTTCCTGAGGGGCCCCTCCAGAGTTCAGTTGCCAGTTGAAACTATTATGTGACCCTGCTCTGAACCTCAGAATAGTTACACATATGCCACAAAGGTCCTGAATTACAGCTAAGGGAGACAAGCAGGAGCCAGGCTGGAAGTTAAAATCCATTAATCATCCCCTAATTCATTATTGTCAGTTGGGGCAGGGCAGGTGTTGTAACTAATTTTGCAACAATGAAAGCACTTAGCAAGTGCAAAAGATCACTAATCAGGGCGCACTAAGGAAACAGGTGCCAGCTAAAAAAATATTCTGTGACACATTAATCAGCCCCAAATTAATTCAGGTCACTTGAGGCAGGGAAGGTGTGCTTTGCTTTGCCGAAAATAATGTACACTGGACAACCAGAGGGTGTGGTGATGAAACAGAGGGTGGCATGGGTGGGCCAGAGGGTGGCATGAGTAGTCAGAGAGTGGCAGTGGTGACAGAGAGTGGCAGTGATGAAGAAGAGTGTCCCAAACAGGCTGGACACGTAGAAACAACAAGTTCGCGAAACTTGCGATCCGACAGGTAAGTTCGCAAATTGCGAAATTGTAAAAACCCTCGCGAACTGGCAGAAACACGGGCGAACACAAAAAAAAAAAATCCGCAAATTCGCGGGAATTCGCGGATTTTGCGGATTGCGAATCCGCAAATCCGCAAAATTCGCGAACGCGAGATCCGCAAAATTCGCCCATGCTTACCCTGTGACTCCAAACCTCCCTCCACACCCTAACTCACCCCGACTATCCTACACACTGCTGATTGGAGACACCCTCTCCTCCCCCCTGCTACTAGGCTGAACACGGCCAAAATCACTCTTAGTCAGGGTCCCAGGGAAACAGGTGGGGGTAGAAGTAAGGTAATTTAGGAGGCAGTTGGCAAAAGGAGTTTGGTAGCCACTCAAGAAGTTCACCCACAGGATGCATAGCAGGAACAGTGTGAGGGCAATAGTCGTCACACCAATGGGATCCACAAGTGCCTTCCCGCACCAGCCCTGATCTGCAGAGCACAGGGGAGTCAAGCAGTCTCTTGACCTGCTTCTGATCATTCTCTGAAGCGTTCCTTGCCCAGGCAAACAATCTCACTACCCAGGCCCTAGCCAGCCAAATCTACCTGGCACCACAGTGTTGTTGGGGAAGGCCAAATGAGGAGAGGGCAATTGGTCCACCCTGCTGAGGCCAAAAAAGAAACAATCGAAGAATGAAGAAGAAGAGGGGGGCCTCTCAGAGGAGAGGCACCCCATCAGGTACAAGTTGATCAGAGTCGCACCCAGGCCAGCCCAGGCACAATGGCTGGTACACGATGACTCTGGTCGCACCAGGCCATTCTTGTCACACACAAGGAAGAGTTGCAATTCTGTACCTCTCTGGAAATGAGGCACAACGTCCGGTGCACATTGATATTGGTCACACCAATAGCTGGAGCATTTGCGCGCCTAATAAAAACCACATAACATAACATAACATAACACCAGACCGTTCAGGTCACACACACGTCCAGGTGCAAGTTCAGCAATGCCTCATGAGGTAGAATGAGGCACTACTACAGTTACGCTCCACCTCTGAGGGTCGCAACCTGTGAATCGGGCATCAAACGCAATGAGTATGCAGGCAGCGTGTCGCAGAGAGAGAAATTCGGCAAGATCGAGGAGGCAGGTCACTTTGGATCCCACAACCGGTGAATCCGCTCACCACCAACAAGACGCTTAATTGTGCCCATGACCCCACAATGTGGGGCCACACACCTTCGACGCAGGTAAGACTTTGGAGCACCGAATGAGGCAATACTGTCTCCAGGCACTATTCTTAGTTCGATTCTCACGCTGTGCTACGAGGTGGATTCCACTCGGCAATGTAGGTACTTGAGAGGGCACTGCTCTCAAGGGTTTCACAGGTAGAGGGTGTGGGTACCTTGTAGGAGATTACTATTGAGCCACACGTACTCACGTTTACTTTGCTAGAGCGCCTATAGAACCCATACACTTAAAACCCTCTTCTTTGATCTCACCTTGTAGGAGATATTTGATGTCCCTGAGGAATTCAAAGAACAGGGGGCAGGCTTGACAAGCTCTTGGAGCACACACTTCAGGGTACCATATATCAGCAGGTAGTTGGCCCAGGCCAGCAACTATTCAGGAAGGGCACGCAGTCCCTTTCACTGACAGTAATCCTCCTTGTGCACAACATATTCCTCTGGCAGTGTGCACCACGTAGTTCCAGGTTCACTGGTCCTATGTCCCCACAAGCGTATCTCACCCTTTGCTGAAGTGTGGCACCTTTAGTTAAACTACAATGTGTCCTTGAAGTTGGGGTCGGTTCAAAGAGTCTCCCTTTGCATCACAGATGTCTCCCCTAAATTTCAGTCCTGTCTGCCATGATACCATGGAATGCAGATCCTAATCTTTAGTAAGACAATGATCTGGCTCAAGAGACCAAGTGTCAAAACCTCTCCCTCCAGTCTCACCATCTAGACCGACAAATGGCAGAGTTTTCCCATTCCAATGGAATGCCCAGTGTTTTATAGATGTCACTGTGGAATGCCCAGATGTGCTCCCCCAACCTCCAGTGTGAAATTATGTCAAGCATAAATGCACACAAGAGATGTTAAGGGCAGAGAAATGCCCATGCATTAGTAGTGGCATTTTTACGCAAATTCCAACAAAGCCACCTTTACCATTGGAAAGGGGTTGTCACTATGAATCCAATGATAGGAAACATGATGAGGCTACGCCACTGCAAACCATGGTTGCAACACCACTGCAATCCATGGTTGCAGCCCGCAGTGCACGGCTGCAATGGCAGGCTAGACATGTATGCAAAAGGCACTATTGGTGCCAGTAAACCTACCAGCAGGTTTGGGCACACCATCGGTGCAACGCACTCCTGAGTCTGCAATGGCAGGCTGGTCACGTATTTGGATATACCAGCAGTCCAATATGCACACCATTCTACAATGCCAGGCTGGTCACATATTTGGAAATACGAGTGGTGCCACACACACCAATCTCCAGTGGCAGGCTAGGCTAGTCACATATTTGTAAATAGCAGCGGTGAATCACGCACACCAGTCTGCAATGGCAGGCTAGTCACATATGGAGAAAACACCATTGGTACGAATGTGCATGCCAGCCCGCAATGGTGAGCTGCCTATATGTTTGGACCACCATCAGTGCCACTGCACATATCAGCCTGCAGCGGCAGGCTGGACACACACCAAGCAACACCATCAGTGTAAGTGTGCACTCCCCCAGCCTGCAATGGCAGGCCTGACACCGGTTCTGCAACATCAGGGCACACGCTGACCCGCATTGGCAGGCTGGGCATCGGGCTACCAACACCCTTGGTGAGAATGCACTTACACACACATACCAGCCTGCACAGCCAGACCGGACCTATGTTCAGAAACCGTGGCTAAGCACCCCAATTCCTAACTTGTGTAGGGAGGTCGTGAGCACTATCACACTGCCTTGAAAGTCGGAAAGCGCCCCATGCCCATAAAAAGGGCCTCAGCCACACCCAGAAGGTGTCCCCCATGGGGCCAGCTGGCTCCCTAGGTAGGAAGAACCCACAGTGGGGTTCGACCCTACCCAGGCAGGGCACCCGCAGATGCACCTACCCTGCTGTGGTGGTAGGAAACGGCCCTCTCAGAGTTGGCCACAGAGTGAACCCGGCCAACCTGAGCCTGAGACAGTCTTGGTAGGTTCTTCTGGTGGGTGGCACACTCAGCGCTGTGTCCCCCCCATTAGCCTGTGTCGCCCCCTCCTTGAGTATGTGCCACCGAGCACCTGCAGGTAAAACACCTAAACCAATCAAGTAAGCACCCTGTCTTGGCATGTGTAGGAAGGGTGCACATACTTTCCCACTGCTGTACAGTGGGAAAGTGCCCAGAGTCCTAAGGTCAGGAAAAGAGAGTTGGCAAAAACCAGGAGGACAAAAATAAAAACGTTTTGGCTGAATCCCACTAAGAAGGGCCATGTCCAACAACACCACTTCCCTCTACTCTGAAACAATCTACTCTATGCCACTGCACTCTATGCCACTCTACTCTGCGCCACTCTACTCTTAATCGCTGCACTCTACGTCAATGCACTCTACACAAATGCACTCTGTGTCACTGCTCTCTATGCCACTGCACTCTACGTATTCTATGTATAAAAGTTACAAATCACCATTTAAGATTGTTTATATTGTTTATGTGCAGGAAGGGGGACCTTCCTGCACATAAACAATCATTCCCACAACGCAGGCACCTTGCACCACGCTGACACCCTTGCACTATGGTGCAAGGGTGCCTGCGTTGGTGCTAGGCAGCTGTATTTAGCACCAGCACAGGGGGAAAAGCAGGGCTGCACTGTTTTGTTGTGAATACAGTGCAGCCCTGCGTTTCCCAAGTGGCAGAGCGCGGCTTTAAGCCAAGAGGGCTAACGCCGTGCTCCACCTCTTCCCTTGTAAATATCCAGTTGGGGGTGAACATTCTACAGAATTCAATGGGAAAGTAATGTGCATTGTCATGCAGATACTGATCTCCGGTGTAATAAGGGATTACCAGTGCGAGTTCCTTTGAAGTTCTGCCTTCTTGAGGTCGGCACAGGAGCACTGCTGCTCACAAGTGGAGGTGCTTCGAGGGACAGATCCTTAACACTGGCGCTGGAACAATTCACCTGAGGCCCAGGGCTGGAAATCTGAGCCCTGTGAAGAAAGGCGGATGAGAACGAGAGCAGGGCCATGTGATCTCCCCAGACACTGCTGGGTCAGGCTTCAGAAACCAGAGCTGCAGATGGAGGGTTTGTCTGACCTTCCAGGAATCCTCTTACAGGTGGCTCCAGCAGTGGAGCTCCCTGTGCTTAGTTTGTGCCAGTGGTTGGAGCTGGTGGGGACCAACAATTGTTTTTGGGGAATTATTTTACATCAAACTACGACCCAGAGCCAGAAATAAAAGGCAGAATGAAGGAAGAGAAAGATAGGAAAACAGTTACAGAGGGAGAAAGCAGGGACAAAAAAGAAACTGAAAGGGTGGGAAACAGAGACTGAAAGTGCAGGAGGCTTGGTGTAAGACCATAAGGCCAATTCCCAGTGCGTTGGTTTCTAAGAAATATGTGAGATCATTCATGTATTTTTCGCAAAATAAATACTGGTTGGTGATTGCAGGGTATAATGTAGTCTCCTGCAGCCCCTGTGACGCAGGGGGTTATACAACTATCTGTGACCCATCAAATAATTATCCATTTGGGCCCAGGGCACAAGTCCTAAAAGGGGGGACTAACCAAGGTAGGCAGCATGCAAATGACATCATGGCATGTGACATCATACTCATCACAGTGCATTACATTGCATGTGGCATCACAGGAAATAACATCACAAGAAGTGACATCAAATCTAAAGACCGCACACTTATAATTAGCAGGTCTATCATGAGTCCGTTTAAGTGCATTACAATATTTAACAAATGGTGGGGCATATTATCAAGGGGGTTTATCTCCGCTTTTTTGGCTTTAAAAGCCAAGAAAGCGGAGATAAAATTATCTCCCTATTACCTAGCCGTCGCTAACACCAGTTAGCGACAGCTAGTAGGAGATAGCGACCATTTTGGGCCCCACTTTGCATGTCAGTGATATTTATCACTAATGAGATGCAAAGTGGGCGTGCCAAGATGTTAGCGACTGAAAACAGTCGCTAACATCGCTATCTCCTATTACCAACTTTTGGAGATATTCACGCTAAGCGGGAATATCTCCAAAAGCTAACACCTGCCCTGAGCAGTTCTTAGCCATGTTATCCAATGGGAGGTGGATAACATGGCTAAGAGCATTAGCTCGCTAATGCATGAATATCGCTGACTTTTCAGCGATATTCATGCTTTGCGGCGATTTTTACCGAATTTGCGTTAAACCTTGGTAATACCAAGGTTTATTTGCGGTAAAAATCGCCGCAGCGCTGCGGTAAATTTTTGTCTCTAACCAAGCAATAGCGATAATTATCGCTATTGCTTGGTAATATGCCCCGAGATTTTGCGTCTGGTTTGTAGCAAAAAGTATGACGCAACCCAAACGCAAAATCCTGGCCTCAACATACGCATTTATTTTTTGGAACGCTGCCACAAAGAAATTGGCAGCAAGAAAAAATGTGGCAGTAAATCTGTTCTGCTTAATTGGTTGCATAGTCAAAATAAGTCAAATATCTTATGGGGTTAACACACCTGATGCAGAGATCTTTGAGTGCCAACTAAGTCTCAGGTAATATTAATAATGGCAAGATAACTCTGGAGGTTAACGTATTTGCTGGAGATTGCTGTGTTTTGTATAGTCCCAGTTTTGAATCAAAGTAGCATAGAGGGTTAACATGTCTCCTGCACAGCACATTATGCAACATGCAGAAAACAGCTTTTATCTGCTTTTAACACAGAAATCCTGTTGTTATTTGCTCTTCATAAATTGTAATCCATCTAATATAACTAAGTGACCTATAAAGGGTATGTGGCTCCTTCACCTCGTAGCCCTCACTGCCTTATGTAAAACATTCTGTACATTGTTTTACACACATCTGATTTCTTGTCAATGTATAATTTGTGCATGTGATGTAAAGCGCTCTGACGCCCCGCTATCGGATGAATATAACTATAGAGCTATAAAAGAAATAAAACAAAATAGTTTTATTTAAATTGCTATGTGTGTAAATATTTGGACAGACCAACACATCTGACATTCTTAAAGTCAATGTATATCTCTTACATACAGGAACTGAACAAAGTCAAAAGCATGCTTCTCTTTAGTATTTGTGAAGTGATAAGCTGTGTGCCTGTGTTTTCCCTCCTTTGTATTTGCATCTAGGTATGAGGTTCCAGATAGCTCCCAGCCAGGATACTCCACCAAAGGAGGCCTGATGGCCCCTTAACTTTGGGTTCTGTTATAGGTCCAGCTGGAATTTGATAAGCCCCTCCCCGCCTGGACCTTGCTGCTCAGAATGAAACCAGACAATGTGCAGGCACTGCTGAATGTGTCCCGGTGTCTGAAAATCACACCAGGACAAGTTTACCATATTTCTGAAGGGCCCAACCTCTTGGCAGGGAAGATGCTGTCCACCCACGTGTACCGTCGGCTAGTGCCCTGTAGGGTCCTCATTCACCCCAAGGCCAATGAATATCCGAGAGATATGAGAGACTTTGGGGACCCTCTTTATATTTTAGAGGGGACCCCATCATTTTGCGTTACACCACTGTCTGATTGGTTTACAAGCTGTATTGTTAAGTGCTGCAGACTACAAACACCACCTCAGCAAGGGAAGGTAGGCATGATGGGTTGGCGGGGGAACCGCGACAGACTGGAAGGCCATCTGCAGCCCAGGCAGGAGGCAACTGCATCCCAGTTGTGAAACTCATACACAACCCACTTCCACACCAGTGTGAGCTAGACCTTCGATTGCATGGATGACTGGGAAGGAGATGCTACACGCTAAAAGTGTCACACGCAGCTCAGTTCTCGAAATCCCTGTATCCCTGCCTGATTATAAAAGATGTCTCTTCCGAGGGAGCCTTTTGATTGGTGACAGAAGGAGGCAAGGACAATTAACACATACATTGATGTAGCGACCAATCAGCAAGAGCCATGCTTTGAAGCAAATGGCTGACTGGACATTTTTCCATTCAGATTAATGGCCAGAACGCCACTCTAGTTGTGGTGAATCAAGGTTCTTTCTAAAAATATTCGACAATTTAGGTTCACTCTTACTGTTCAAGAATATTACTACTCAGGAGAACCTTAGCACCATTGCAATTGTTTCCTATAGTGGAGACATTCTGTAGCCTACATTTTTATGGAAGACATTTTAGGTTCATATCATAGGACTTTTTAGGATCACGTGAAAGACCCTTTTAGGATCACATAATAAATATTTTTAGGATGGTATACTGAGAACGGCTAGTGCTACTCTCAGCTTGTTTTCTTTCCTGTGCCTATTTTTCCTGTGGGTAAGTTTTCGCGAGGCTGTGAAATTGTCCTCCAAAGTAAATATTCCTATTGTATGTTGTCAGATTTATTGAGTGTTGCATTGCTGTGTTATACTGAATGCCTGTCCATTCATGTTTACCATGTGCTAAGAGTCAATCGACCACATACACCATGTGTAACAGATACAACTTTAGGGGAGTTCTTTACTGTATGAATGGTTTAATTGCTCTCGGTGGGTTGCCCTGGAGGTCGGGTGGAAATACCTAGCGTCAGCGTATCTCTGCCCAGCCCAAGGAGCACAATGGGACCAGGGCTGTGCTCCCTTTTATTTGCTCTCAAATCCCTCTGAGATCAGACCACCTACCTTTTCTTGATGACGTGCCCAGATTTCTCTCTATTTATCCCAGATTCACGGTCTGGAGTCTTTCCTGTCCGCCTAGAAGTAGATTCACCTTAATGCCAGGTTAGTGGAAGTGGCATCACATACCCCTTGACCCTAATTAAATCAGAATTTTGTCCATTCATCCTAGTCTACAAAATACTATTTTTGTCACATAGTGATGTTCTCTATCAATCTTCCACGTGCTGGGGGGAAGCACAAGGAAGGGCAAGGAGAAAAAAGCACGGAAAGTAAAGAGAGCTCTTCGAACCCCGCATCCTTTCTTTTCCTGCTGCTACCTTGACTCCTGAGATCAGGGGTAGCAAGGGCACTGCCAGAGAGAGCAACGTTAAAGCCAGTGGTGATAGGGAGAACCCATTACTGTACCTCTCTGAAGGCCAAGCCTGTCAGATTCCTCTTCTCCATCTTTGGAATCCGGCTTATGATACCGAACTAACTACCAATTATCCGGATGCTCACCCTCATGTTATATTTACAGCTTGTCCCCACTCGCGGCAGATGTATATGCAACTACAATGTGATACAATGCGCTAATCTTCTCTGGATAGAACTTTTAAAATGAGATATCATCACCTGTGGGATGTCTTTAGCTAGATGTTTAAATGGATTTGAATATGTTATATTCAGGCATGAAATCTACATGATGCTTTATTAGCTTGACACCCCACCACATACCCTCCGAGTGGGGTACCTCAAAATGTCGGCATTAGAGCCTCATGGTAATGTCTATTGACATACAAACTCTAGGGACATACAAGCCCACGGCAACCTAGCCTCCAACCACAGCTCTTGATAATACTGTTCTTTGAGCAGCAACGTTTCAAGAGCATGGGTCACTCTGCAGCCTATCTGGGAGAAAGACCCACCACATTTTCCAGGGGCTCTCATGTTCCTGAACGTG
The DNA here is from genome assembly GCF_964263255.1 of Lissotriton vulgaris. Taxonomy (NCBI): domain Eukaryota; kingdom Metazoa; phylum Chordata; class Amphibia; order Caudata; family Salamandridae; genus Lissotriton; species Lissotriton vulgaris. Next base: position 259,725,344 of record NC_141699.1, read on the forward strand.
GGTAGCCTCACTAAAGGGCCTGATCTGAGCAAAGACAGCTAACAGCCTGGTGTCCACAGAAGGCCTTTCCATGGTACAGATGCTCAATGCCCATGATGGTCGAATGGACTATTGTTAAAACTTTGAACTTAACTCTTGCATCTACTGGATCCAATCTGATCTCTCAGGCGACTCATGCCCAGCACAGTACACACTGCATGTTCCTCCCAGTCCTGGACTCAATAGATCGAGTCAGAGCCCAGGTCAGACCTCCGGGTATCTGGCAAAGAATGAGTACACACAGTATTTATTTTATTTATTTATTTATAAAGTTTTGTATAGTGCGAACGTGACCCTGGATAACGTTGTAGCCTCAGCCACAACCAACCAGCCTTATCAGTCCCAAAGAGGTGTGATAGTCCTAGTGAGGAGAAGCTGGGAATTACTATCTTTCAACTGTTCTGAAATCTGATTTGTAGTGAGAGATAACAATCCAGCCAAATGTTCATGTTCTTCGAGGCTGTGCACATTTTTGGGGTTGCGCACAGGGACTCGGCCTGTTGGGTAGGAAGGTTAATGGTGCTCAGACTGACAAGTGCCGGAACACTTTCTCTGTTCAACTTCACTGGAACAAGACCTCCCCACAAACCTGCTCATTTTTCGGGGTTTGTGCTTGAGATGTGAACTGAAGAAGAGTTGTTTACATATTCGAAATGACCCATCTTTAAATTCTTTCAAAAACCACCTGAAAAATCATCTACTGGACACACCCAGATACATCCTTGCTTGTTCTAGCTTGCTCTTTATTGCAGCACCAGATACAGCTACCCACTCGAATACATACAGCTCTCAGCTCCAAGGAAACCACCTGAATAACTGTTACAAAGAACTATGCAGTCACAAAACAAAAAATATAATTTACTTTTGTTTCAAGTTGAACCCTATTCAACCTCTACTTGATTAAATGTCATATGCATGTATGCCTATCTTTTTACCACTGTAAACTTGCACATTTATCGCATCCATATATGTTCTATGTGTAGCTCTCTAATACCCTTTCTAGGTTTTGCCTGCACAACGGTTGCGCTGTGCTTGAGAAATCTATAGTTTTTAATATGAACCTAAATGGGACTTACATCCCACCCCCTCTCTTTCCTGGCTTCTCATTGGTTTCTGTACATGCCACTTACCTTTCCTCCATTTCTATTGGCTGTGACATATTTGCCTGCATTTACCAATGCTTGTTCATTGTCTGCTTTTCTTATCAGTTTTCCGCTGCCGAAATACTGTTAACATCTGCTTTGGTGGAACTATATTTTCATGAAGTTTTGCCTTTTACTATTGCAGCATATTTATATAACAATTTATCACCCAGAGAGATTACGTGATTTGCATAGAATCACAGGATGTGGCATGACTCCGACCAGACTTGAACTGGGATCCCCATCTCATAAGTCAGCAGTTCTGCCCACTGTGCCAGATCCTGTCCACTCCCATGTTATCTGTCAGGGAGCTCTTTCCTTCTCCCGGATGATGAAACAGCTCTTTATTCATTATGTAGGCAAAACCGATGCATTACTAATGCTTGTTCATCATGTCTGCACTATAATATTAACTATAAAATAAGGACTTATGTACCCTGTTTCATCCAGCTCAATCTAGATAATACGTTCTTTCTCCATTTACCCTACCAACTCAGTGTTATCAGTATACTTTTGCAATTACTTCTGGAGCTTCAGGACAGACTTCCTAAGTTTTTCTGCAAAGCAGCTCAACACTAAAAGTTGCTCTGCTGTGCTGCAAAGAAGAGACATATCAGAACACCACTGTATATACTAAGAAATGGCACTGTTTCTATCTCCCTCTGTACTAGCACACTTTAGCCTGCCTTGTGCCGACATACACACCCTTAAAACACAGTGCAAGGGTGTGTGCCTGATGTCAAGAATAGGTTTTGTGCTTGAAGGCTACGCTTCCAGTACAAAATATTATGCTTTTAGTTTAACATGTTTTCCACTTTGTATGTTAGTTTTTGGTACAGAGTCCAGTCTAACTTTTTTTAGTAGATGGTGCTTTGCATTAAAATTCATGGGTGATTGCATTTGAATGCTCATGTATGTTGTTATGTTTATCAAGGATGGCTTTAGCACAGGTGGTGCCCGATGCAACAATGTTTTTTGGCACCCCCCAATGACCACCTCCACCACGGATTCCCTCACCACCACACTTTAACAGTGCCCCTCAAGTCTCCATAACCACTCTCTCAGATACATTTAATTAGTTTTACAGTGTCACTCATAAAAGTGAAGGGTGTCAGAGCACTGTACATCACACACACATTACACAGAGACAATCAATCATACGTGTGTAAATCAGTGTATAGGAAACGTTACATAAGACAAAGGACTACAAAGGGGTAGTGGGATTCACATGCCATCTATACTGGTAGGCAGTATGGTTTAAGGGTGCTTGGTCTGGAGAAGCACAAACTCTGAGTCTAAAATGTAACACCATGGTTGGCGGTTCTCTGTAATAATAAAAAATGGCTTCTGCCAAAATTAACCATTTTTGCAACATTAGGATAATGAAAGACGGGAAAAATCATAACGCTTGAATCTATACTTTTCAGTCTGCAAGCAGTTCTTTGATGACAATTAATAGTTCACTTTTATATAACGGAATTTTAACTTATAAACTGCAAATAACAAAAGGAAGCCTCTGACAAAAGCAGTAACCCACTGACCTAATTACATTTCGTTCACTTTGCGATCTGAATTTTACATGTTCTTTCCCATTAGGCCCATTAACCCTCCGGGCTACCTTACAATGAATCAAAACTTCCTCAAGTCAAAACGTTTACTGCGATCTCTCTCCATGAAGAATATCGGTGTTATCTTGACATTTTTATTGTTGCCTGAAAATGGCTGGAGGCCAGGAACATAGCAGCAGGTGCTTTTAAAGCCAAAATATACTTGCAAACGGGTGCCCCCACCCAAAGGATGCACCCAGTGCGTTGGCACCGGTCGCACCACCCTAGAGCTGTCCCTGTATGCTTTGTAACTTTGTAGAGTGCACTATCACCCAGGTGGGTATCCTGGCATTGAGCAGGTGTAAGTCTAGCCACATCTAGGGCCTAGTGGGGCACTCGAAAATCCAAGTCTTCAGCTTCTTAGGAATTCAAGAAATGAGGAGGTAGCTCTTATGTGTAGCGGCAGGTTGTTCCACCCTTTAGGAGCGATGTGGAAGACTTGAACACCAGATCTGATTTTCCGTATGCGAAGGATGTATGCAAGTAGGAATCCGGATGAGTGGCGGTGTCTGGAACGTTTTTAAAGTAGATGAGATTGTTCAGGTATGCAGGCCAGTGGTATGTAGCACCTTGAAAGTACAGCGGGAGGAGTTTTGTTGGGAGCTAGGCTCTTGTTGCAGTACCTCCCTACTTTTTGCCTGGTACTGTACTGGGTTCCTGTTATCCAGGTCCCCAGTGCCAACGTTCTTTTCCTAAAAATGTTCTGTTGTTTTCCCCAAATGGCAAAACCTTTAGCACCCTCTGTAAGTCCCTAGTAAATGGTACTTCCGGTACCTAGAGCCTGAGGTACAAAAGATGGTCCCTAAGGCCAGAAGCTTGGGGTGGCTGGTGTTAACAGGTGAAAAGGGTGTTGCCCTGACACTTTCGGAGCAGGCAAAAGAGGATTAAAAGAAGACCAAGCAGCTTGAAGCAAATTGTACTTGCTGCTCGGTCAGAAACCAGTTTGAGTGTGTGTTCTTTTGTAGGGAGGAGGAGGGGTTCGAGGAATGTCCTGAGACTGCTCTCTGCGCATGTCATTTCTGGTCGATATCTTCCTCGTTGTGGAGGCATAAACCTAGTCAGTGACGACAAGTTGTGGGCATGGTGGATTTTACCTTCGACGCATAGGCTTTCTTTTGGACGTTATTTACAATGGCCTAGGGTGGGACCGTAATACTTTCATTAAACTAAATGGACATGGACGGGGCTGGCTCATGGGAACAATGGAGTGGGTGTGTCACTGGCTCTGCCTCCTTCATTGCAACCCAGCAACTGTTGCTTTTCTTTAGATTGCTATAGGTAGGTGAGGCTGGGGAAGGAGCCCATCATGTCATGCATCGAAGCTCTGGTTCGATCCAGAGAGGTGTTTTACTTTTTAGGTCTCACCTATGCAGTGTTGCGCTGTCTCTTCGAGACATGTTGTATTCAGAATATGAGCTTTAAGCTTTGCCCATGTTCTGCCCATGTTTTTAATTGGCTCCTTTGACTGTCTTTTGGAAATGTTTTTTTCATTGGTTAATTAGTTTAGCAGTCCCTCTACTGTTGTAACCTACCATCAGGACTGCCCCTGTTACATGTAATCATACTCAGTATGTTTTATTTTCAGTTTACGAACACTCTTTTGTTAACGACATTTTTGTAGCTGGTGTTGTAGGCACGAAAGCTACACACTTACCCTACCGCACTTTCCCGACACATTGGTCGTGTAATTTGAGGTGTTTTTTTTTATTATATAATATCGGTTGCATTCGCGTGCTGCTCAGTAAAAGTGCGTGCAAGCCAACATTCATTGTTTTTTTTCCAGCGTAGCAAGCCGCGTTTCATCTTTAACAATGGCGGCTGCACAGCTTTTCTTTTGCTGTGCTTGGCTCACCCAACTCTATTTTTGCAACATTCTATGTTTTTTCCAGCGTAGCATGCAGCGCTTCATTGTTAACAATGGCGGTAGCTTGCCTTTCTTTTTTGCGTGGCCCAAATCTATTTTTGCAATATACAATGTTTTTTTGCAGCGTGGCACGCTCTAGCAATGGTAGCCACAAGCCTTTCTTTTCTTCTGCCCGACTTGCCCAAATCTATTTTTGAAATATACTATTGTTTTTTTCTGCTAGGCACGCTTGAACAATAGCGGCCGCATGCCTTTCTTTTCTTCAGAGTAAGCAGGGGGTGGAACCTGTCCCTCGCCACAGCTTGAGGAGGAGTCACCTCTGCTGAAACTTGGGGGCAGATTTACAATTACTGGCGCATCCCTGCATATCGGCAGGGATGCGCCAGTAATTGTGTGCCGCAACTCCGCCACCCTTGATGCGCCGCATTTACAATGCGGCGCACCGTGGGGCAAAAACAGCACAGATGCGTCACGCATCTGTGTCGTAAAAGTGGCGCATTGCTGGAGTTGCGTTGCAAGCGCGACGCAGCTCCAGCAATGATCAGGGGGGCCCTATGTGCACAATGCTGCGTCAATCCTTACGCCTGCTTCAAGCAGGCGCAGGGTTTTGACGCAGCATGGGCCCAAAAGTGACTGAGTGAAATCTTGTAGATTTCACTCAGCCACTTTTGAGAGGCGTTCCTCAACGGAACGCCTCCCCCTGCGATGGTACGCCTCTCTCTTCTGGCGCAGGGCTTTACAACGTGACACATCTGGGAGATGCGTTACATTGTAAATACCCCGCACCATGGCGCATCTTCTGCACCGCCGCTGCGTCACAAAAGTGATGCAACGGCGGTGTAAAAGCGGCGCAAGGGGCTTGTAAATCTGCTCCTTAGTGTTTAAGGCTACCTTCCTTCCATCGCCGTCCTCTGTCTCTCTAGCCAGCTATCCATTGCTCTCTCCTCCATGCTGGCCTCAGTGGCTGTTGGTCAATATCTTGCGGGGGCGGGATTTTGATCGCTATCTTATCACCCTTGATCTAAACCCCGTTCTGGTCGACTGAACCTTTATTGCCTGTCATTGAGGGAAGAAAGTGCATCTCTTACCAGATTAGTTCAATCAATAATGGACCCAGCTCGGAAAGACCACAAACCACTTCTAGCTTTCAAAGGTTTATTATAAAGTCAAGATTAATTGCAGATACAGGCATCTCAAAATGAGATTCACAAGATATACGGGCCCAACTACATACATATGCTCTCTGAAAGCCCTCAGACGAGCAAAGAAAACTACAAGGACTAATTCCAAAATTAAAAGAGCTGCAAGCATAGACACGTATTGTGACCTCTCAGTCATTTACAGCCGGAATAAAGGTTTCAGGTTAGGCTGTCCCTACCCTGCTCTGGATGGTATCCCTACTTAACAGAATCCCAGCCTAACAAAAGGTGTCAGCGGTGAATGACTTCCAAGGAAGATCACCCACTCTTAGTCTCTAGGTGAAAACCTATGATCTCCAGTCATGACCCCTCTCTGCCTACCCATCCGCTCTCTAAAGGGTCCTCAGGCATCTGCTCTAACTCCACCCAGGGGTGCTGTCCCTAATACCAAACACACAATAACATTTGAGACGCCCCTCGTGAGACGCCCCTCACGTGGTGTTGCTACTGGCTTTTTCCATGATGTTCTTCATTTGGGCCTCGTGCGTTAGAGTTGACCTTGCTTCTCAGACTCTTCTCCGGCCCGCCGATACCCCTTAAACATTCCTGAATCCTCCTCCGTGTCTGTGCCAGTCTCCTGAACAACCCTCTATTCATTCGATGTATAATTGGATCCCCCCTCTCACTTGCAGACAGACATCTGCAGCTAGGATCCCAATTCCCATAAACTTCTAACAGAAGTTTGCAACATTATTTCTCGGCACAGACTAATACGTGTAAATCAGAGTCTTTTAAACATTTCAGGCCTACAACATTTCTCATAATGATTATTTTCTTCAAACCTTTCATTAATCAATATCAGGTTAATACTTTGCTTTAGGATTATGTAAACACATCTATAAAATATAAACCTATAGAAACAGAATTACTAAATAACATTAGTGCAATCCATATTAATGTAAGTGGACCCCTTTCCCAACTCTTTCAGCTCTGGCCATGAGGCCTATTCCGTTCTGTGCTTGCCATTCCTTCATTAGCAGCTACATAATATGGATCAGGATTAATCACTCCTAATAAGGTTATACATTTTCACACATTTCTGCATTAGTTCCACTTCTATATAAAATCCCTAGATTAACTACACATTTCAGAATATAGGTGAATATAATATCAGCACTCATGGCATTTCTCTCATGACTTGTGCTTACTACATGTAAGTGTGGTGTACTCATACATTTTGGTCAGTTTGCGCTCTCTCAGTTCCCCCCTTTGATGACCTCTCGGGGTCATCACTAACATTTAAACTGAAGTGATTGCTAGTGTACCTCGTTTCTGCGTTTCTAGAGCCCTCAGGCTCCTGTACTGATTGTCTTGTATGGCAGCTAATCTCTGTAGCTGTTCTCTCTGGGCTCTTTCAAATCTCCTTGATCTATACCATCTGTATGCCCTCACCAATCCCCACAACATGATCACACAGATCAATATTATGATGATAGGTTTCAGCACATACCACACGAAGCTCTTTCCTAAGGTGGTGAACCAACCTCCAACTTCACCCATTCCATGGCCCACTTTTTCCCACACATTTTCTCTACTCAGGTCTTCGATCTCTTTGTGGATATTAGTTATGTTCATGATAACTTTCTCCAGGGGCTTTGAATTGTCTGGAATGTAAGTGCAAAATTCCTGGACCTTCAAAGCCTTACAGACTCCGCCCTCTTTTGCTAGCAGGACGTCTAATGCAAGACGATTCTGAAGCACCATGGCCCTTATCGATTGCATCTCTCCTTCCACCAGCATTAAGGACCTAGCAGTGCTGGCAGACAATCTGTCTACGACTGTTGCCAGTCGCCTAATTTTGACATCATTGAGGATCAGTCCCAAAAGAGGAAAAACAGCTCCAAATACATCTCCGACCATTTCTGCATCTCCTAGGTCTCTTCTCCCCCTCGCTGAAGCCTTGCCCTCGATGATCTCTAAGTCTTGGGCATGATATATTTTGGGGAAGATGATTGCCAAGTAACATGATCCATACCAGTTGTCAGGCAATCTCACGTAGGCATTTCTTCCACACACAAAATATACATTTGGAATCACTTGCATTCCTTTCAGGAAATCTTTTGTATAATATTCTAAATTGAAAGCATGTTCACAACTGACTTCTCCTACGTATACATTTTCGTAGTACGTTTTGGCTCTGTGAAGACATAACTTTCCTCTCTGCGTTTTATCCAAAGCTATTGGACCACTACTACCCTTTCTCTTGTGTGCCTTCTCTTCCTTGGTCCAATCTGTTTTCCATTGTCCTGATTTTTTCAAAATCTTTTGCCTCCTGTATCGATCATCCACTTGCCCTATAAACTTCTTCTCGACTTCTGACACCTTGCATGTCAGGTTATTTCTGCGGGCTTGTGAAGTATATAAGGTAATCCAAGGAATGAAGAACTTGGCCAATCTGTCTTCACTCTTCCAGTAGTCCCATTTGTTCATCTGCTTGTAATTTGGGACTTCTGGTAACACTGAATCATAATTGGAGAAATAGTATTCAAAACTATCTCTCCCATAAAATATACTAAGCAATAAGCTACATGTAATGCCATATGTCAGCGGGAGGTGATGATATCTAATGCCTTCATCTACAGACGCCGGCAACTGCATGCAGACATAGCAGTCCTTAACCTCCATGGCATCCACGTATTCATACAAAAGTTTAGCATAAGCATTTGACCTATAGTCGCCTTGGGACTCATCCATGTGTAACCTACGGGCTTCTGCTGCTAATAGCGCCTTCTCCTGTTTGTTTTCTCCTTTCTCACCAGCAACAGTGGGTTTCGGTGTCACTACAGGTTTTTCATCGGTTACCTTTGCCTCACTCTCATGTCCCATAACATACGATACTGTAACTACTAAAGCTATTAGAAGTATCACTCCTACTATTAGTGTGCCTATTATTCATTTGGCTCTACGATTCGGGGTGCCGGCTTCCATTTCGTCAGACAGTAGGATTCTCTCTTTTCTTTCAACACAAGTTCTTTTCTTCTCGTTCCTTTACAGTCTTTTTGCTCCTTCAGTCTTTAGAACCCCACAACTGGACGCTGACAACCTCCTTTGAAAAAGTCCTTTTAGAGCTTTAACACAGACAACCCTAGCCCTTCTCCGTCAACTTATAGGAAGGTCCCTAAGATTCTCTGCTTCCTAGGCGCTAGGTAATCTTCTTTTTCTTGCTTATTTACAAAGTCTTTAAGCATCTACTATAAGGCTTGAGCCTGCGGCTTGGACAGCATAGTTCAATATTTCCAACCGAAGAACGTGCTCTTCATGGCTAGTTATCTTTGTTCCAAAGTCGGGGAATTGCAATTCTGTGAAAAACATGTGCTTTAACTTGCTGAGGCGGGGAGGGTTGGGGAGTCTGAACGTTAGTGACCCTTCTGCTTCGACTCCGGGCACTAACAGCTGTACTTCCACTGTGATGATGGGTTCAGAGCTGGACACCAGCACCGCTCTGATCCTCCCTGTCGCTCGTTCCCAAGACATCTGTCGCCAGATATGTCCACTCAGGGGTGGCGTATCTTCTATTAGGCACACGCACTCTTCTTGACCTTCTTAGATCTGGTGCTTCAGCGCCCTGAGCACCTTCTTCCAGGTCTGAGTCTTCGGATATTGGAGGAAGGGTTCTCTCTGGAGTCGACCTCAGGCTTGAACTCCTTCTTTGAGGCCAGCTGGCTTCTCCACGTCTTACCCTTCTGCTCCTTGTCCTTCTGCTTTGCTCTCGCTCTCTTTCAGCCTGGTCAGTGTCTGATTCGTACTCCCAGCTGCTTTCTCCTTCAGTAGCGTCGTCCGTTTCGCTGTTGTACTGACCGTCCGCAGGCTGGTCAGACTCGTTCCCTGCTTCTTCTGGCACCTCTACAGCTTGGCTGGCCCCCTCTATGGCTTCTCGGTCCACAGCTGGACTTCTATCCGAGAGAGGAGCTGTTTCTTCCAGAGGTGCTGGAACCCTCCGCGTATGCGACGCGTGGATCCAATTGGGCAGGCCTCCCACCTTCACTGCAGTGTTCGTGATCAGAATGATCTGGTAGGGCCCACGCCAACGAACATCCAGGCAGCTTCTTCTTACGTGCTTTCGCACAAGCACCCAATCACCAGGGCACAGGTCATGGCACAGATCCTGGCACGACGGAACCTCGGCAGCCTGCACCTGAAGAGACACAGAATGAATGGCGTCAGACAGCCCCTTACAATAGTCCAGGATCATATCATCTGTGATGTTTAACAGTGCAGCAGTTGGTACAGACGGCAACCTCATTGCTCTCCCCATTAACACCTCGTGCGGTGATAGTCCCGTTCTTCTGTCTGGGGTACTACGGAGGCTCATAAGGACCAATGGCAGAGCATCAGGCCAACTCAGGGACGTTGATGAACACATCTTTGCAATTCGGGCCTTAATGGTACTATTTATCTGCTCCACAATTCCTGATGCTTCTGGTTGGTAACTACAATGCAATTTCTGGTCTATATTCAGGGCCGCGCAGATCATCTTCACAAGCTCGCTGTTGAAATGCGTTCCCCTATCTGATTCCAAAGAGGCCGGCACCCCGAATCTAGGGATGAGTTCCCTAAGCAGTAACTTGGCCACTGTGAGGGTGTCACACCTACGTGTAGGGTATGCCTCGACCCATCTGGAAAATACGCAAACAACCACCAAGACATAACGAAGGCGGTTGCACCTTGGCAGTTCAATAAAGTCTAACTGCATTCTATTGAATGGACCTCCAGACCTCCCTATGTGGCTCAATGCAACTGGTGTTCTTTTCCCTACATTCAACTGCTGACATGTCACACAACGCTGGCACACTGCTTCGGCTGCTACTCTGAACTTAGGGTTATACCAGGTTTGTCTGAATACCCTCAGCATAGCGTCCCTCCCTAAGTGTACTGGACCATGGATTTGTCTAGCCATTGGGCTCACCATCTCATTGGGTAACACTGCCCTTCCATCTGCCGAAACCCAGAAATGAGCCTCACCCACCACACATCCTGCCTTTTCCCATGTTTGCTTTTCAAAATCGGGTGCGTTCTCTTGCATGCATTTCAGCTCATCCCAAGAGTCGACAGTTTCCAATATCATGGCTAATTCAGTTCTTACATTTATTCCGCCCACTTCCACCTCTGTGAAAGAGTACCCTTGTTCCGCACAATACCTCGCGACTTCGTCGGCATATCTATTGCCTTGTGACACGAAGTCCATGTTCCTAGTATGTGCGGTACATTTTACAACTGCGATACCTGCTGGACATTGCAAAGCCTCTAACAGCAAACGCACAAACTCTCCATTGCGAATAGGAGAGCCTGAGGATGTCATGTAACCTCTTTGAGACCATAACTGCCCGTAATCATGAACTACCCCGTAACCATATTGGCTGTCGGTGTATATGGTGACTCGAATTTGGTTGCTTGCCAGGCAGGCACGCGTCAATGCAATAATCTCGGCTACCTGCGCGGAGTGTACTCCTTCCAGGCATCCGGCTTCCACAACTCCAGAAATTGTACAAACAGCGTAAGCTGCTCTTAATTGCCCAACTTCGTCTCTTACACATGAGCCATTGACAAAGAAAACTTCATCGGGGTCAGTCAGTGGCTCATCCACGATGTCGGGTCTCGGTTTGGTGCATAGTTCAGTCACATCAAGGCAGTCATGGTCTGTACATTCATCATCATCGATATCACTTGGGAGTGGCATCAAGGTAGCAGGATTCAAAACAGAGCATCTCTTGAGGGTCACGTTTTCTGCAGCAAGAATGACTTGCTCATAGCGCGTGAGCCTGCTATTGGTCAAATGCTGTGTTTTGGTCCTGGTCATCAACAGTTCAACAGAATGGGGCAGGTATACCTCTAACGGGTGCCCCATTACGATGTTTTCACAGCGCTCAATACTGACACCTGTTGCAGCAACGGACTTGAGACATCCGGGCAACGCTGCGGCTACTGGGTCTAAAGTAGCCGAGAAATAGGCAACTGGTCTACGGGCATTCCCATGGATCTGGACCAACACAGACAAAGCACAACCCTCTCTTTCACAACAGTAAAGCAAGAATATTTTATCGTAATCAGGCATTCCCAGAGCAGGAGCACGACACAGGTCCTCTCTCAGCTGCAAGAACGCCATCAAACAGTCCTTGTCCCATGGTACCGGATCGCTCACCTCCTTGTGCGTCAGTTTTTGCAAGGGTTTTGCTTTCAGTGAAAAGTTCGCGATCCACTGTCGGCAATAACCCACCATCCCTAGAAACATCCTGACTTCTCTCTGTGTTTTAGGCGCATTCATTTTCATGATCGCCTCTATCCTATCTGGGGACACTTTTCGTTTGCCTTTCTCGATTCTGTGCCCCAAGTACTGCACCTCTGTCAGGCAGTACTGCAATTTTCCCGGGGACACCTTATGCCCATTCTCAGCTAGGTGATTTAGCAAGGCAATGGAGTCCTCCCTGCAAGCCTCCTCTGTTTCTGACGCCACAAGTAGGTCGTCTATGTACTGGACCAGAACTGACTTCTGGGGCAGCACTAGACTTTCAAGATTTTTCTTCAGAAGCTGGTTGAAGATCGATGGGCTCTCTGTATACCCCTGGGGGATACGACACCATGTTAGTACGCGACCTTCCAGCTTAAATGCGAAAAGAAAATGGCTCTCCTCGTCCAGAGGGATCGAAAAGAAAGCCTGGCAAAGATCTATCACAGTGAACCATTCGGCTTGAAACGGTATCTGAAACAGTATCACTGATGGATTCGGTACCACTGGACAACATGAGACAACTATGTTATTAATCTTTCGGAGGTCCTGCACTATCCTGAATTTCCCATTTGGTTTCTGCAAACCCATTATCGGGGAGTTACATGGACTACCCACGATTTCCTTCAGTATTCCCTGCTTAATCATAGACTCGATCACGGGCTTTATACCTGCAATCGTTTCTGGAGTTAATTTATATTGGGGTGTTCTTGGAAACTCAGCATGCGGTTTCACTACGATTTTCACTGGGTCCACCCCCTTGACCAGTCCAATCTCCTCCCCAGTGAAATCCCACACTTCTGGTGCCACGGTCTCTCTCCGATCCCAAGGAAGCTCATCCACGGTCAAAGTGGGATAAAGCTCTACACATATTCTCGAATTTGCGACTTTGAAGTCAGCATCGTCGTCATTGGTCAATACCTCCACTCCCTGTGGTGTGCAGTATATTGTACAATTTAATTTGCACAAAAGGTCTCTTCCTAGCAGACATACAGGACTAGAATCGCAAACCACAAACTGATGCTCATCGCTGTATTTCCCTATTTTCACCTGTACTGGTTCGGTCAATGGGCTAGTTATTCTCCTGTTTGCGACCCCCACCACTTGTATTGTCTCCCCCGACATGGGCAAGCCTGGAACTGCGGCTGATCTGATCGTGGATCGAGTGGCTCCTGTGTCCACTAGGAATGTCGTGGGGCACCCTGCCACTTCGGCCTCAACATAGGGTCCCCTTTGATCCACTTCTAAGGCTGCCCCGAGGGTACAGTCTTCCCTTTCCACTCTTTGTCCAGTCAGTGGATCAACGTAATAGCATTCCTCTCCTCCTACAAACAGGGGCATCTGTCTATATGTCTTTCCCATGGTCCCTACTCTGGGTGGCTGAGGGAACTGGGCTTGTGGAGGTGGGGCCCCCCCTTTGAGCACCTTTCCTGGGTATGGCGTTACCCCCCTTCCTGGAGTGCTTTGAACCTCTTCCTCCTCTACTTCTTGTTCTCCAATTTCCACGTTGTAGGGACACTCGCGTTTCCAATGCCCCACCTCGTTACACTGGTGGCACCGGGTCGTCTTTTTCAATGTGGCTATGTCTACCCTAGGTCTAAAGGTGGAATTCTCCTCATTGCCCTTGTTCTGACTATACTGTTTCTTTCCCCCAGTTCCTGTTCCCTGTTGCTGTTGTCCACCCTTGCCAGCTGACTGCATCTGCACCACCATCAATTTCTCCTTTAGCTTCTTTGCCTTTGAGTCAATCTCATCCCAGCAATACCTAGCATATCGTAGGATTTCGTCCAGCGGTTTACTTTGCCAACAAATCGAATGTTGCTGAATCATCAAACTAATATCCGGTCTTAGACCCAATACAAATTTAGACACAAACTGCCCTATGTCTTTTGGGTCCATTACGTCCAACCCGCTATACTGTTTAAACGCCTTCAGCAATCTCTCATAATATTCATGAACTGTTTCTTTGGGTTCCTGTCTAGTTCGATCTATTTTGACCCAGTCTATGTCCTGCATTGGCACCTTGTCTTTTAGCCACGTCATCACTCTCTCATATTTTACCATGACTGTCTCGGACGGGCCATTAGTCCGTGCATCTCTCTCTGGTTCTGCTGTGGGCCACTCGGCACTAACCTTACATGCGGTCCACAAATCTCCTGGTACCACAATGTCAAACAGGGTGTTCAGATCTATCCATAAGACCTTGGAGATTTTTACAAACCTCTCCACTTGCTTATACCACTCGACTGGGTTCTCCCTCAATTTGGGGAAGGAATTAGTAAAGGCTGCTAAATCCCCCCTACTCCATGGCACATGCACATAGTTCCCGTTTGCAACCTCACGCAAAGGGTATGCCTCTATTCTCTGCAATCCTCCTGGTGTCATACCAAGCATGCTTCTCCTGACGGTCCCTTTCTTGGACCACCTTTCTTCCCATTTATCTAGTGCCCTCCATGTCCTTATTCCTGTGATCAGTTCCCTTATGTGTGTTTTTAACCCTATTGTTCTTCTCTCATCCAAGTCTCGATCTGTATAATGTAGCCTGTGGTTACCCTGTAATGCTTTGGTCCTTGATAGGTCCACCATATATTTGCCTGCCAGTTCAACTAACTTCTCATGGATTGTTCTCGCCTTTCGAGTGATGTCCTTTGCCATGAACAGTATTTCATCCTGCTCATACATCTCCATTCTTTCTAGAGGCAAGGTACCATCCACCATGTCATCCAGATCTGACTTTAAGCTGGCGACATCAAGTCTCTTGGCTTTTATCTCAGCTCGCAGTATGTCTTTCGAAGGGGGATCACTGGTCTCTCTACCATCCCAACTCCGAGTCCTACGCTTGGGCTCAGGAGAGTTAAGGAGAGTTCTCCCTTGCTCCCATCTCTCTAGGTCCCATGCTCGGCCATCCGATCTTGGAAGGTGATGGAACACGGGCCTGTTACCCCCAATCTTATTTTGTCCACTCTCTCTTTCTTCTCTCTCTCCACGGTAGGATTCCCTGCTATTCTCCCTCCGGTCGCCATTCTCTCTCTGTCTAGTGTCACTCAGTACCTGGTAAGATCCTTCTCGGTTCCCCATATCCCCTGGACTGCGTTCTTGTCCGTAATCACAGGGGGTATGGCGAGGCCTCTCGCAACTCCCACTCTGTTCACCATTGCCAGGCACATAGTGGGTACACTTAAAGCTGTCTCGGTACTCCTGCGTTCTCCTGTCTCCTTCACTGTGTATTGGGCGGGACACCCCCCCACACTCAGGGTTCCTGTTTTCCAGGTCTGGTCTACCTCCACTCCTGTCATGATGGGTGTCCCCCCTACTGTCCTGACCCCTTCCGTCCCACTCCGGACTGCTTTCATCAGCCCCGCAGTGAGTCCGGGTCCTGCTGTCCTGGCTTTCCCTTCCAGGTTCCGCAGCTATGATGCTCTTGTGAGCCTCTACTGCCTCGTCCCACTTCTTCATGTACTCATTTAACTCCTGGAAGGTTGGCGGTCTTGCCCCCCTTAGATCCATCGGCCATCTGGGGCCCCCCTGATCTCCTATTGGATCTACTGCTGTGTGTACTGGGGTGCTCCAATCTCTCGGTCTGGGCAACTGACTTGAGGAAGTGATGGTATCATTCCTCCTTGCCATCTCTGCTCTCTCCCTGTCCCTTCGTACCTGTTCCTCCCCTCTTGCTCTCTCTGGGTCATAAATCGATACTATAGGGCCTATAGTCACAGGTACTTGCAGGGCATCTGGCAGTGCGTAGGATGTGGCACACTCCGTTTCTGGCACCCTTTGCACCACGAACCTTCCGACCACCTGTTGCACCGGACTAGGCTGGGACAGTTCTTTCTTTGCAGTGGGATCCCAATCAGTAATGGGAAGCGGTCCATACTCCCCTATGCTAGCCCCCCCTTCTCGACTTGGCTCATCTTTACCTGACTCTTTGTTGTACGGGGGTGGCCTATCTGTTAGTAACCTATTTATCAGGCTGTCCTCTGTCTCGCTCTCATCATCTTCTTCTAGTGGGCTTTTGTTTCCGGGCGCTTCTAACACTGGGTACAGTTTATTTACTTCAATGTTATGCACTCTCCATCTTTTAGCATCCGCATCCCATTTTGCATCCTGCACTGCTCTTACCGATCGTTTCACCCTCTCCTGTCGTCTATTCAGGTTCCTCTCGTGCGCTGCTCTAATCCAGGCATTGAGAGCTTCAAACTGGGTCGGTCTAGGCATGGGTCTCATTGAGGTCATAACTGCTTTTAATCGGTGTAACACCTCTAATCTGAACGTCCCGTACTTCGGAAACGTCAGTTCCTCATTTCCTTCTGTAATCTTACTCCACTCTGAGATCCACATTATTGTGTGTAGCCCCACATTCACCGCCATATAATAAGCCGGCGTACCCTCGGGCGGGGCTTCTTCCCCTTCATAAGATCTCCGCCTCTCTCTTTTAAAAGCCGCTCTTAACCATTTAAAACATTTCATGATTACACGCACAATTTCCAGCCTCGCTATTCTGTTTACTTCCTGATGACAATCCACCAATCCTAGCGCGGCTTTGCTAGCTGGCCTATCACAGCGCGGTCTTGCTCCAGCCGGCCAATCCCAGCGCGGCACTTTCTGACGTCACTGGTCTCCGCTTCGCAGCAGCACCCCTCCTTTCTCAGCTCGTCTCCCGGTCATGCATGCGTCCCATTCATACACTGAAAAAAAATTACTACTTCCGACCAAGCGGTCACTTCTCTCGACTGTACGTCCACAGTCTATCTGTAATTGTCACCACAACTGACGAAATGTCTATCGTCTCTCTGATAGGCTGCTTACACACACAGTAACTTCCGACCAGCGTCCGTTACTCACGCACTCACTCTTCCGTTCCCCCTATCTCGGTCCTGCGGGCGATCAATGGTACCTCATGACCCCCTTCACACTGGTTGACAATTACTCTGGATGTCCGATACACCCGAACCACTTAAGCTCTCCTTGAACTTAAGATTTCCACCGGTTGCGCGCGCTAACAACCTGTTCCACAGTCACTCTACAGGCATTCAACTCCGCCAGACATTACAACATAGATACAATACAAAAACACCGCAATCTAACACGCATGACCCTTTATACTCACTCTCGACCGATACTGCTGCTTTTCTGTCTCACGTCATCCGGACCTTCTTCGGCGGGCGGTTCTTCTGATCATCGATCTCTAGGGGCCTTGGGGTAATCTAACCTGGCCTAGATCACCTTCCTCAAGAAGGCAACCATCCTCTATAGCTACCAACTGCGGGGGCGGGATTTTGATCGCTATCTTATCACCCTTGATCTAAACCCCGTTCTGGTCGACTGAACCTTTATTGCCTGTCATTGAGGGAAGAAAGTGCATCTCTTACCAGATTAATTCAATCAATAATGGACCCAGCTCGGAAAGACCACAAACCACTTCTAGCTTTCAAAGGTTTATTATAAAGTCAGGATTAATTGCAGATACAGGCATCTCAAAATGAGATTCACAAGATATACGGGCCCAACTACATACATATGCTCTCTGAAAGCCCTCAGACGAGCAAAGAAAACTACAAGGACTAATTCCAAATTTAAAAGAGCTGCAAGCATAGACACGTATTGTGACCTCTCAGTCATTTACAGCCGGAATAAAGGTTTCAGGTTAGGCTGTCCCTACCCTGCTCTGGATGGTATCCCTACTTAACAGAATCCCAGCCTAACAAAAGGTGTCAGCGGTGAATGACTTCCAAGGAAGATCACCCACTCTTAGTCTCTAGGTGAAAACCTATGATCTCCAGTCATGACCCCTCTCTGCCTACCCATCCGCTCTCTAAAGGGTCCTCAGGCATCTGCTCTAACTCCACCCAGGGGTGCTGTCCCTAATACCAAACACACAATAACATTTGAGACGCCCCTCGTGAGACGCCCCTCACGTGGTGTTGCTACTGGCTTTTTCCATGATGTTCTTCATTTGGGCCTCGTGCGTTAGAGTTGACCTTGCTTCTCAGACTCTTCTCCGGCCCGCCGATACCCCTTAAACATTCCTGAATCCTCCTCCGTGTCTGTGCCAGTCTCCTGAACAACCCTCTATTCATTCGATGTGTAATTGGATCCCCCATCTCACTTGCAGACAGACATCTGCAGCTAGGATCCCAATTCCCATAAACTTCTAACAGAAGTTTGCAACATTATTTCTCGGCACAGACTAATACGTGTAAATCAGAGTCTTTTAAACATTTCAGGCCTACAACATTTCTCATAATGATTATTTTCTTCAAACCTTTCATTAATCAATATCAGGTTAATACTTTGCTTTAGGATTATGTAAACACATCTATAAAATATAAACCTATAGAAACAGAATTACTAAATAACATTAGTGCAATCCATATTAATGTAAGTGGACCCCTTTCCCAACTCTTTCAGCTCTGGCCATGAGGCCTATTCCGTTCTGTGCTTGCCATTCCTTCATTAGCAGCTACATAATATGGATCAGGATTAATCACTCCTAATAAGGTTATACATTTTCACACATTTCTGCATTAGTTCCACTTCTATATAAAATCCCTAGATTAACTACACATTTCAGAATATAGGTGAATATAATATCAGCACTCATGGCATTTCTCTCATGACTTGTGCTTACTACATGTAAGTGTGGTGTACTCATACATTTTGGTCAGTTTGCGCTCTCTCAATCTTATATGGGCTCCCAGGCTGGAATGACTGCTGGGAGAAACAGGAAGGAGGCGGACTGCAGCTCCGAGGTAAGGCACCTCCATCTCCAACCTGGACCACACGAAAAGTTCAGGTATAAGCACCGTCCAGCAGACCTGCTCCCCTCAGAGCTGCCTTGCAGCCAGTTTGGTGTGTTATCGGTAAAATAAAATATTTGCCTCAGATCACACAATTTGGTTAAGCTCGGAAGCTGTGATGAATCCAGGTTTTTTGGTTTAAATTTCTGCGTCTTGACTCATGCGGTTTAGTAGCTTGCTTTGTGTTTGCATGTTTTGAGTTCTGCCGATTGTTAACCTCAAACCACTAATGAAGTCAAGTAAAGTAAGCTGGTGCTTTCCCGATGTTTGCAGTTGCTGGTGAGCCTTCTTCATGTGCTTTCATTTTGAGGGAGGCGATTGTTTGCAGTCGGTCTTAACAATTCGAGGAGGGACCCCCTCCCGCGCTCTACCAATGCCACCTGTCTATTCCCAGCGCATGTCATCGACCACAATAGCCCCGCCCCTTCCTCTAAAATGTTTTCACAAAACTTTCTACAGTAGCTCTCTCAATGTAAGTCTCCGCTCCTCCCTAATGGTTTCCAGACTTAGGAATACATGTGTGTAAGTGGCCCCTGACCCTGTGTTTTCAGAAATGTCAGCAGGGTAAAACAGTAATGTTTGTTTCGGTTACGGGGCATATGACACTTTCACTGAGTGGGCAGCCACTCCAGCTACTTTCCTGATGATTATCTTTTAATCACAATAACCACAACTGTGTGATGTTAATCTTGGTGCTCTGTGATCCTGGCCAAAATCGACCGTAAGGCTGTATTTACATCCGTAAAAAGGTGACAAATACTAATGTCAAATATAGGCCCAACTTTGTTATTGCTTTTGGATTTAACAGGATTTCCTAGCAGGAAGGATTACAGGAGAATTTTGCACAGGGCAGAGCTGGAGCAAATTAATTTGCCGCATAAGTTGAAGAAAGTCTGATTGATCATTGCGTATTACATAAACATGGAAAAAGTGATAAATCTAGGCAACCTTTTCAGAAGTTGAACTGTGGCATGTAAATAGCAAACAGATCCCCGCAGCAAATGCATAACCCACCAAACTACCTTAACTACACGTCTCAGATTCTGAAATATTGCATGTAGTAACTACTTTAGGAGGAACAAGTAGCCCTGTTAGTTTGGACACTGTCTAACTTCTTCACTCTTCAATCATGCATTCTTTTAGTTTAAAACTCTCTTAGCATATGGTGCCTCTCTAAACTGCCAGCTCATAAATACTACCTTCCTGTACATCCTCATACTGAGTTCTCACCCCCTACTCTAGCTGCCCCAAACACTACACTCTCCCTATCTGTCGTACTCTTTCACACAACTCTCCCACTCTCTCACACACTAGTAGTCAAGCATTTCTCATATTAGTTCACATCAGGTCTTTCAGTACATTTTCTTTACCATACCTTTTAAAACAATTCCGGACCTCGAACACACACTCTCCTCCTCTTTTGGTCTCTTCTGCGTACACAAGCACAGCCTCTTTAAACGTCTATAGCCTTATCTCCCCTTCTTTACCTCTTTCACACACACTGTTTCTACTACTCTATCTGGAGTTCATTCACTACTTTGTGCACAAATTATCTATCCCTCCCAATCTTTCCTTTCTATCTATTCTATACAACTCTCCCCCATCTATTCACCATACCACATAATTCCACTACACAAATGCACTAAATACAGCACAATTCCACCCCACACAATATCACAACGAACAGTTCCACTACACCATACATCCACTCCACTGCAGAGAAACAAAACAAAAACAAAAATAAAAAGCGCCATTTACATCGCCAATAGCTCCAACTTTCACAAATGCGAGACCGGTTGCATTGCAAATGCTTGTTTCCAAATTGCAGTTTAGCCGGGGACAAGCTGCACCGCTTGACTTTAGAGGCCTCATTGTCTCGCCCTTGTGAATGTTGTGTCCGAGTCACCGACAGTCTAGTGCTCTTCTGTATCTACCTCTTCCCCCGGCCACCTGCTCACTGGTTTTCCTAATAGTATGCGCACAACGTGATATTCCCTCCTCCCCAAATTCTGTCACCTTACCGCCCGCTACGCCCAAGAACTCTCAGAATCAGGGTATGTTGTCCACGGCGTAACTTTTTATTTACTTCAAACCAAGTAATTTACCACAGACAATTACCAAAGAAACATATCCTTTTTAGATATATAACAATTATTCACAGCATCACACTTTAGCTGCATCAACATGTCAACGGCAGTAAGTGAATTAGGCACAACATTACACTTTAATTTTAACTTGGCCATACGCTAGAACAACTTGGCCGTACCTTCGAACTTTACACTTTAACTTTTTAACTCGCCCGTACACTAGAACTTGGCCGTACATTTGAACTTGACCGTCTCGGCCACCAATGTTCCACTCTGCTGCAAACATTGTGCCGGCAGGCCCTAACGTGCTACATCCAACAGTTTCACTGCTTGACATCCAGGGCACCGCATAACGCACCGGCCCACCGGGTTACCTGAACACAGGCCTCCTCCCCAAGATTCTACTCAGTCCATACGTTGTGGGTTAGGGCAGTAGAGTCCAGGATTACCAGCAGGTCAGTCCCTCCTCCCCTATATGACCACTTTGTGTGGGAAGTGGGCATCACCCTGTCCCAGAATTCCTAAGTATGCCATCACAAAGATGGCTACATCCTAAAAATTGTGCCCATCTCAGTGTAGCCGCCTTTCGGGTGGTAATAGCATGGATGTGGCACACCTACCTGAACAGCTAATATTCCTGCATGTCCAGGTGCCAAAGGGGCCCAACAAAGGAGGGTAGCTTCCTTTCCTATGAGGGGAGCCAGATTCACCTTCTAAAGGTGACAGCTGTCTGAAGCTTGCTGGCCTATGAAGGTTAATTATCAGTCATCCTGTGGGAGGGGCTGTTACACCCTCTTCCCGAACAGGCTTTTGTTGAGGGCCTCCTTAGAGCATACATACATTTGTGTAGGGCAGTGTTCCATCTCTTGCCATAGACCGAAACCATCTCTGATGTCTGTGACATTAAGGGCATAGCTGCCAACTTTAGAAAAGGGTAACCAGGTTTGAGTCTCCGGGCTGGCTGACCATCCTGTGATTCTGGGCAAATCGCTTAGTCTCACCATGCCTGAAAATGAATATGACCTTGTATAATGTAACTAGCGCTCATGTAAATCACTCCAATACCTTCCAGTTCAGTCAAAGTATATAAAAAGGATAGTAGCCTGGTCTCCCCACCAGCACAACAACATCAGCCAATTAATGGCAAAGTACCCGCCCTCCTGAAGAAACCAACAGCGGACCCCACCGACCTCAAGAACTACCGTCCCATCTCGCTCCTTCCTTTTCCGGCCAAAGTCATCGAGAAGACCGTCAACAAACAGCTTGCCGCCTTCCTCGAGATGAACGGATCCCTCGACCACTCGCAGTCTGGATTTCGGGCCAACCACAGCACCGAGACCGCCCTGATCGCAGCCACCGACGACATCAGAACCCTGATCGACAATGGGGAAACAGCGGCCCTCATCCTCCTGGACCTCTCCACAGCGTTCGACACGGTCTGCCACCGAACCCTAGTGAAGCGCCTCAGCAACATCGGAATCCGAGAGAAAGCGCTGGAATAGATCATCTCGTTCCTCACCGGAAGAACCCAGAGAGTCCGCCTCCCTCCGTCCAGATCCGAGGCCACCGAAGTCATCTGCGGCGTACCACAAGGATCTTCTCTCAGCCCGACCCTCTTCAACGTCTACATGAGCCCCCTCGCAGCCATCGCACGCCAACACAACCTCAACATCATCTCCTACGCCGACGACACCCAGCTGATCCTCTCCCTCACCAACGATCCCACCACCGCCAGAGCCAACCTACACGAAGGGATGAAAGACGTCGCCGACTAGATGAGGAACAGCCGCCTTAAACTGAGCTCAGACAAGACGGAAGTCCTCATCCTGGGATCATCCCCCTCCGCCTGGGACGACTCCTGGTGGCCCCCGGCCCTGGGCACCGCTCTTAAACCAACGGACCACGCACGCAACCTGGGCTTCATCCTGGACTCCTCCCTGTCAATGACCAGACAAGTCAACGCCGTTTCTTCCTCGTGCTTCAACACCCTGCGCATGCTCCGCAAGATCTTCAGATGGATCCCCACTGAAACCAGGAAGACCGTCACCCAGGCACTCGTCACCAGCCGACTGGACTATGGAAACGCCCTCTACGCCGGGATCACAGCCAAACTCCAGAGAAGACTCCAACGCATCCAGAACGCCTCCGCACGACTCATCCTGGACATCCCCCGACACAGCCACATCCCCGGACACCTGAGAGAACTGCACTGACTCCCCGTCAGCAAGAGAATCACGTTCAGACTCCTCACCCACGCACACAAGGCTCTCCACGACCTGGGCCCCAAGTACTTCAACGACCGCATGACCTTCTACACGCCCACACGCCAGCTACGATCAACCACCCACGCACTCGCCGCCGTACCACGCATCCGCAGAACCACCGCCGGAGGAAGATCCTTCTCCTACCTGGCGGCCAAGACTTGGAACTCCCTCCCCATTCCCCTTCGGCGAACCCAGGACCATCTCTCCTTCAGGAAGCAACTCAAGACCCGGCTGTTCGAGCAGTAACATACCCCTCTCCCCCAGCGCCTTGAGATCCTCCCGGGTGAGTAGCGCGCTATATAAATGCCGTGATTGATTGATTGATTGTGCCTGGTGGGTTGGTTCATAGTTTACAGTGCGGCTACAGTGTGCGTCCATGGCGCAAGGCATGTGTTTACTTTCTGCATACACTTTACATTGTGCGTGGCAAGGGGAAAAGAAATTGAATCAAAGGTAACAAATAACAAGAACAGCCATACCCCCTCCTTCGGCCACAGACCTCAGCTTGTTCCTTCATGCAGTACAGTGTTTGTCAATAAAGAGCCAAGTGTTTGCCAGTTCAGTTGTGGCAATGTTTGCCAGTAGCTCTTAAGCAGACGTAATCTCTCTGCCACATCATAATTCAAGCACTGGGCAGCACTTTGCACAGTACCAACAATCTCCCTACCCCTCCCCCCCAATTCTCGCATTCACTTTCCGCACAAACTTTAGATGGAGCCGGTGCCGATTTTAACATTCCCATGGGCTTCTTTGTGCACTGAGACTTCTTCTCACCTCACAGTTCGATTGTAACCCTGGCACCCTTTGCTCCACAATTACTATTAAGCACTCTCTAGCAGCGATGTATGTAGAAAAACTTGGGCGCGGCCCATGCAGGTAAAATGGATGGGGCGAGGAGGAAGTCGACATACAAAGGTATTGAGGGAAACCATTTTTTTTTTTTTTAGGTTTCTCTCATCATCGTATGTCGACTCCCCTACACCCCCTCCCATCCCCCCACCCAACACGCTTACCTGCACGGCTGTGCCTGGAAAAACTGCTCAGAGATTTATAACGGCCCACGAAACGGGCTGTATCATGCGCATGCTCAGTTCATACAGAACACACGTCTGTTATTTACAGTACTGAGCCTCCTCTGGGGCCCATGGCCAAGGATTGGGTTGGCTGGTGAAATGAAACCTTGCAGAAATGAAACTTACACAGTGAAATTAAACCTTGCAGAAACGAAACTTAGTGGGTATTTAAGGCTGTGCCCTGGGGGGTTTTGTTCTCTTTGTCCCCTTGGACCACAGCCTGGCCACAGGAGTATCTTTGACCACCCACCCACCCGGCAGATGAGAAGGTTTCATGGAGGCAGAGCGCTGACAGTAATCAACAAAGAGGGATGCACAACAATTGAGGTGCAGCCATTCGATGGACCCCAGGAGGGGGTAGATTCCACGTGTGCAGTGGGTCAGTAGCCCATTGGTTACTACCTACACTTCCCTAACATTCAATATTTAGGGGGGTCCCTGGCACCGGAGAAGCAGATCCTGATGACCTAAGAAGCGAGCGGACACTAAAGAGCCACAAATGAACCACAACAGCAGAGAGGAGAAGAAGCAAATGGCCTGGTACCAGCCCTGCCAGCCTGTCTGCATCCCTTGTCAGAAACTGCATCAAATTTGACTCGTCATGCAGTCTTTTACTCCAAAAATAAGGAAGGACTGCCTGCCATCTATAAAGTAAGCTTGGGCGAATTTTGCAAATTCGCGATCCGCGAATTTGCGGATTTGCGAATTCGCAATCTGCATAATTCGCGAATTCGTGCGAATTTGCGGATTTTTTTTTGCGTGTTCGCGGGTGTTCGTGGGGAACTTTGCGTATTCGCGGGGCGCTTTGTGTGTTTGCAGGTTTTTTTTTGCCTGGTTCATCACTGCCACCCTCTCGTTTTTTATGCCCTTCTGCCCTCTGTACCACTTGTTTTTGTGCCTTTCTGCCCTCTGCCCCACTCTTGTTTGTGCCCTTTTGCCCTCTGCCCCACTGGTTTCTGTGCCCTTCTGCCCTCTGCCTAACTCATGCCCTCTGTCCCACTTTGTGCCCTTCTGCCCTCAGCCATAAGTCAGCTTCAACAGGACGCACTAATAGATAAAGTATAGCAGGTGCTTGAGTTGAAGGTCAAATTAAGTTACACAGTCATTAATCACCCCAAGTTTGGGGTGATTAATGATTGTGTAACTGAATTTGAGATTCAACTCTAGCACCTGCTTTACTTTATCTATTAGTGCTTCCTGTTGAAGCTGACTTTTGTACCTATTTTAGAGGCTCTGGCAGCTTGCCGGCCCCATTCTAAAACACTTACAAAAAGTCAGCTTGAACTTTTGACCCAATCCGTTCCGCTCGCGGATTTTGCGGGAAATTCGTGAATCTCGCGGATTGCGAATTTACCGAAAATCCGCCTTTTTTCGCAGCGACTGATCTCCATTGTATAACATTGGGCTCAGGGCCGGACTGGCTGTAGTGGGCATTGGGCGTTTCCCCGGTGGGCCACCAGGGTGTAGGCTGGTTTTAGGCTCCTGGGGGCCGTTTTTGTTACAGGGCCGTTTTTTGCAGCATAGCTGCAATATCGCCCCCTGTAAAAAAAAAACAGCCAAAACCGTCCCTGGCAAACAGCTCGGTCATACCCCCAAACTCCCTCTGGAGCGGGCCGAGCACTTTGCCAGGGCCAGTTTTGGTTCTCAGTCCGGCCCTGATTGGGCTCCTGATGCTGTTTTGCACCCTGCACCTGGCCGCCCTCTTGCCGCTGGCTGGTGCTGCCTTGGACCTTGCCCACCACTCACCTTAGCTCCTATAGATTGGTCCCATAAGTCACTGTACAAATCCTGTTTACGGAACTTATACTTCCTTCTATAGGCTAACACTGCAGAACCCCAAAATTATTTTACTATGATGCCTAAACATATATAAAGATACGTGCTATTTTTATAAATTGGTGTGGATCTCCTTCTTGAGTTGTGTGTGTCATTTATTGATCAATGTGTGTATATGGAGATGTGTTGCACTCCTCTCGGTTAAGCCTAAGGCTTATATGGGAACCCCTGGACTCTTTACACAGTATATCAGTTTGAATCGTGCTAGTTCTGAAAGAGGCGTAATACAAAATGATGGCCCCCCTGCAGAATGTGATGAGGGACCCTGTTTCTCCCAGATTGCACAGATATTCATGGTCTTTTGCTCAATAGGGGCCCCCTGAACAGTTGGGCCCCCTCCTACACTGCAGGGGCCTGCTTGGGAACGCAGAGTGGCTTTCCCGAGCATTTATTACATAATCCATGCCACTGCACAGTTTTTGTATGGCATGCAATGACATGGCTTAGAGGTTGGGGAGCCCCCTTCAAAATCAAGAAAACCTGGGGGTCCCTGCACTGTGGGAGTTGCAAGGGTCCTCCGTTACGCCCCTCGTTTGTGAAATGTGAGTCAGTGGAGCTCCATCTGCTATGGTGTGATGTGAATGTGGCGTGGGAGGTTGGGGTGATTCTGACCACAGAGTTGCCGCCTTGGGGTCAGAGCAGCACAAACCACTACTTTGTGTTACTTTAGGGCTACTTTCTAGTGTAAATCGGGATTTACGCTGGAAAGTAAATTCCAAAGCAATATTTTGTCCTGGTTTGCAGCACTTTTGTGATACAAACCTGTTGCAAAGTGTTAGTAAATCTGCCCCTTCATTTGCAGCCCATACCAAGGTTGGAATCTGATTCTTTCTGTATCAAGATGTCATTACAAAATATTGGTACCAGCAGCATGTCATTGGTGGCCTCCTAGCTTTGACCATCAGAACTACTAGTAACCATTTATTACTCGTGGATGGTTTGGCTGAACTAAAGGGCTTGCCAGAGACATCAGATTTCATTCTTTTGATTTTTGTTTTTTTTAAGGGCCTATCCCTTTCTGTCATGACGATACTATCTGATTCCTCGGGAGTGGCACAATGATTAATATGGTCCCACCTGCAGGCGAGTCAGTTCCCTTTGAACTTCAATAAAGGGCAGAGCTTTGGCGCACCAGGTGAGGGGTATGGCAGGTTAGGGGTGGGTAGATGAGGAGTAGGGCAGGTGAGTAGTGGGTAGGTGAGGGGTATGTTTTAAGATGTGGATCAGCCAGGGGGGGAGATCTGATACGACAAAGGTCTTTGATTACTAGCAGACTATTTTAGTATTCATAAGCTTCTTCTTCACCAAAGTCTTAAAATAGATAATACTTTTTTAGTTATTAGCAGTAGCCACATAGATAAACCTGCTTTTTCTCTCCAAGGAGTAAACACACAATAACATATGGGAGCATTAGCATTTCACCAAGCCATTCAGTATTAACATTCTTTGGGTTTAACCAATAACCAACCTTTCTTGTCAACATTACACTAATGAATACCTGGATCAGCCTATTGAGGAATTCGAGTTCCATACGTAATTTTGTATGCATGGATTAATGTCAACCACTAGAAGTCTTTTGCAAATATATTGTGGAAAAGCCTTACGCGAGCTGGAAAAAATATATCAAGAATAGGCACGCTGCTCCAGCATTATGGAACTTGAAGTCCCAGGGTATATACTCCCTGAAACCATAAATGAAAAGGCAAAGCTGTCCAGACATGTCCAATCGAACATATCTGAAGTCCCCGTGAGGATCACGACATTCGTGAAAGTCTCTGGGGTACAGAATCATGACACTTTCATGTAGATTCTCATTCCCATGGTAATCCCCATAGGGCTAGTAATATATGTGGTATTTCACCTGCAAACACTTCAAAGCAGCTGAAATCTCCAGGAGAAACACTGGAGGGAAAAAAAATCAGGAATTTGCGAAGAATTACAGATTCACATGTTTTTTCTCAGAACCCTTATTGCAGAGTATTTACCTGCCTGAGTTACTAATACGCCTGATGTTGGTACCTCCAGAAGGCGAGAGAAAGAAATATTGAGCTGATTTATGCCCCACTTGTAGTTTCACCCAATATGTCTTAAAGTTAATCTATTTTGCCTTCCAATGTTATTCAGAGTAACGGTAGCCTGGGGGTGAATGTATATTCTAGTTACCACCGCCAATCAATAACAGAGCCTGGGAGGGCAGGCGGAGAGCTCTTGTCACACACATGCCCTTAAAAAGCAGAGCATGATGGGGGGTGTGAGTGTTCCCACTTACCAGCTAGAACAGCAAAGCCTCATGTCAGACATCCAAGTCTAGAACATCAGTGCCGGAGAGTGCGAGGGGATTCATGTCACACGTCTGCCATCCAACCAGGAGAGTAGTCAGAAAAACAAAATACCTCCTGGCTCTGAGCGAGTAGATGAGGCAAGCGAACCCAGCAGTCGTTCAGGAGATTGATCCACGTGAGGGAATTCAGATTTTTTTAAATTCCTTTCTTCTCTCCATTGGTCTTTCAGCCTTTTATCCTTTTTTCTCTCCTTTCTTCTCTCTTTTCTATATTTCTTTCCTCCTTTCATCCATCCCTTCTGCACTTCCATCCATCCATCCACCCACCCATCCAGCCTTACATGCATCCATCCATCATTATTTCTCTCTTTCACATCGATTTTTCATTCTCTACATCTTCCTTTATATTCAACCTTCCTTGTCTTTATTGCTCCTGATTTTTCACCTACCTTTCCTTCTCATCATCTATCCATTCACCCATCCATGCATCCATTCTTCTACCTATCCACCTCTACATACTCCCTTCTCTCCATCTATTCATCTACTAAACTTTCCTTCCTTCTTTTCATCCATTACTCTATCATTTCTCGTTTATTCAAGCTTCTCTCCATTCATCATTTTGTTCATCCATCTATTCCTTCATCCATCTTTCCCCCCACACAATATCCATCCTTCTATCCAGCTATCCTCCTATCCTTTGCATTCATCGAGCCATATATCCTTCTTCATCCTTCTCTCCACCCCTTCCTCTCTCCCACTGCAAGAGATAATTTTTGAGACAAAAGTCTCCAATCAAAGTCAAAGGCGCCATATAGCACAACCTGCATATTTCATATTACACAGAACTGCCCCGAGACGCCCCTACGTACAACCACACACAGAGTAGGGTGTCTATACGGACAGGTTGATTGCTGGAGCCCGGAGACTGTCGTCCTTTTGCCTCTTTTCCAGAGCAAGCACTGCCAGTGATAGCCTATACTGCTGCCTCTTTCCCCGTGCAGTTGTTGCATTAGGCAGACAGTAGCTCAGAATTCTTGAAATTGCCGGATTAGTTTACTGAAAGGGCAGAAGATGGTGTCTGGTTTTCGTTTGCCTTTTATTAATTGATTAACAGATGGTATCAGCAGTGTACATTACATCCAGCCCGCCAAGGAATATACATCTTCCTCCTAGTGAGCGGCATCTCACTCCGCTATGAGTGCCCGCCTGCAGGTCAATCTAGCCCACGTCACTCTCGTTGTTGTAAAGGGGTGAGTACCCACACATGTAGAGATACTAGAATGGAGGGGACACATGCACACACTGTGGCTGGATAGTCGGATCGGAAGTCCCGAGCGACTTCCGACCATTTATTTAAAGCCTTCTGGCCACGCTTGGCCAGAAGGTGATACATGGTGCATACGTAGTTCCGGCCGAGGCCGGAGCTACCAAACACTAGAGCGCTACATTCCTTCCCAAGTTAGTCCTTTGAAACAAATTTGCTTAACATAGAAAGTCTGCAAGTCTTTGACTGGGCCTAGGGTTTGGCCTGACACTGTACTGCCTTCTTCCTCTTACCAGAGTGTTCTCAGGGTGAGCTCTCCCGGACTGTGTCGGTGATTCGGGGATCAAAGCGGAGTGAGCGGATATTGGACTGCCCAGAGTGGATCCTGCCGTTTCACTGACGGTGTCTTGCCTCTGCGGTGTACCTATTTGACGTTCTGTGTTGGCCGGTGTTGATGGGATGCGCTTAAACCATGACACGTTTCTTGTCACCTCTTCACCTTCGCGTCGGGCCGTCACTGCCGTGCCTCTGCTTGCTCTGACGATCCATGGTTCGATTTCATATGGTGTTCTGAATTTTCCTCCAGGTCTTCGGGTTCGAATGAGCACACGATCTCCAGGAACCAGTGCTCGGTCTCGGGCGCCTCGTTTCTTGCTTGCTTTGTCATTGGTGCTTTTCCGCCGGGCTTGGGTGCCCTCTGGATGATATGGCTCAGGCCTCCACTCCTCTGCCATGGGTAGTAGGTCATGTCGGGGTCCTGAGAACATGAGAGACCACAGCGATCTTTGGGTAGTGCTGTGGGGAGTGCTTCTGTACTCCCGTAGGAATTTTTGAAGAGCATCTTCAGGGTTGGTTCCTTCTACTGCGGATATTCTCAGCACTTTATTTATTGTCCTCATGAATCTTTCTACTTCGCCATTGGCTTGCGGCCACTATGGCGTTATGCGGTGATGGTGAATTCTTAGTCTTTGCATGAACTCTTTGAACTCGCTCCCCTGAAAGGGAGGCCCTTTGTCTGTTCTCAGCTGTTGAGGGATTCCAAACATGGCAAAAGTCTTGCTCAATATCGGTTGTGTGTTCGTGAAGCTTGTGGACAGGGCTACCTCTACTATTGGATACTTCGTGTAGCTGTCTACTAGTACAACAGTGATTCTCCCATCCGGGAAGCTGCCAAAATCCAGACTAACCCAGGACCACGGTGCTGGCGCGTGTTCGTCTGTGATGATCGGTGCCGGTGCTTCAGCCCTTCCTGTTAGTTGACATGCTTGACAGTTTTGCACTATGGCGTCGACAGCGTTTTCCAGGTTCGGGAACCAGACTTTCTCCCGCATCCGGGCCTTCATTCTCCTGGTGCCTTGGTGTCCTTCATGTGCTAGCACTGTTGCTTGTTCTTGTAGGGCCTTTGGGATTATTACTCTTGGGCCTCTCAGGATGAGGCCATTCTCGGCAATGCTGATCCCGTTGTGTATTTTCCAGAATTGATTTAGCCGTATGCGGTCATCTTCACTCCAACTGTGTACGTCTCGCAGGAAGCCTTCCCATGATCCCATATGTACAGCATTCTCCACTCTCTTCAGGACTGCATCGTTGGCATACTGCTCAATGATTTTGTCTGCTGACATGGCTTGGGGGCATGCTCCTTGTGACACCATGTTTACGAACTCTTCGGTCTGTCTCTCAGGCTCTTCCTCGTGCGCTTCTTCCTTGGCAGGGTGTCGTGACAGGAAGTCTGCCGGGTTTTTGGCTCCTGGTCTGTACACAAGGTCCATTTGGTACTGTTGAATTCGGATCGCCCATCTCTCGATTCGCGGCGGCGGGTGAGGTGCTGTGCCTTTGAACAGTGGAATGAGTGGCTGGTGGTCAGTCACCATCCTGAACGGGTGTCCGGTTATGTAGAGGTGAAAATGGTTGCATGTCCATTTTACAGCTAAAGCTTCTCTTTCGATTTGAGAGTATCTCGCTTCGGTGGCAGTGAGGGCTTTGCTCGCAAAAGCTAGTGGCGCCCATGTTCCTGGTTCTGTTTCCTGAGTGAGGAGAGCTCCTAATCCAACAGGGCTGGCATCTACCAGTATTTCGGTGGGTTTGGACGTGTTGAAATAGGCCATGGTTGTCCCATCTAGTAAGGCATTTTTTATCTTCTTGAATGCTTCCTCCTCTGTCTCCGTCCACCTCCACGGAGTCTCTTTCTTGGTTAGATTTCGTAGGGGTTCGGCAATGGTGGCTAGGTTCGGTATGAACCTTGTGCAGTATTGTGCCATGCCCATGAAACTTTTTACTTCTGAGGCTGTGGTCGGCGCTGGGGCATGCTTTATGGCTTGTTATTTCCTGGGACCGACTTGAACTCCATCAGAGCTAAACACGTAGCCGAAGAACTCTATCGATTTTTGAAAGAACTTGCATTTATCTTTGTGTAATGTTACTCCATGTTCTGCCAATCTCTTGAGTGTGGACCTCAGACTTTGGTGATGTTCTTCACTGGTCTTGGAGTGTATCAGGATATCATCGCTTACATTTAATACTCCTTGTAGGCCAGATAGTATTTCCCGGATGGTATTTTGAAATATTTCCGCCGCTGAGGAAATCCCGAAGTTAAGTCTCTTATATCTTCTAAGACCGAAGTGGGTTGAGAATGTCATTATGTATCTGCTCTCTTCGGCTAGTCGGAGTTGATGGTATCCAGCGTTTAAGTCTAGCTTGGAGAACCATTGGGCTCCATTCAGGTCTGTGAGGATGTCATCTACAGTAGGTGTTATATGTCTCTCTCTTTTTATTGCCTTGTTGGGCATGCGCATATCGATCCAAATCCTGATTTTTCCTGGTTCCCGTGGTTTCTCTGCTATTACCATGGGTGACACCCACGGCGTCGGTCCAGTGACTTTCTCTATCACTCCTTGCTTCTCAAGTTGTGTCAGTTCTTGCTCAACTGCCGCTCGTAGGTGAAACGGAACCCTTTGGTGTTTCAGAGCTATTGGCTGGATGGTTTTGTCAATGTGTAGCTTGACCGGCTGCCGTTTGATTGTGCCCAATCCTTTGAATAGTGACGGGAAGAGTTGTAGTATGTCCTCTGTCTGGAGCGTTTTGACTGCGTTGGCGAATGCGACTAGGCTGAGGTCCTCCGCCGTGTTGCTCCCTACCAGCAGATCTGCTTCCTTGTCGATTACGTGAAATGTAGTTGTTACTTCATGATCTTCTGCCTTAACTTGTACTCGCATTTTCCCTCGTAGAGGGAGTGGAGTCTGGCTGCCATATGTCATGATCCTGATCTTAGATGGCGTTAATTCGGGCCTAGGGTTGAGGCTTTTGTAGTGCTGTATGCCCATCACATTCACTGTTGCACCGGTATCTATGACCCCGGTGACTTCCGACCCGTCAATTTGGATTTGACACTTCGGCTGTGGTCTTCGCCTTTTCTTCAGGTCTTTCGTGAAGGACATGAAGTAGCACTCGCCTTCATCATCTGTGGAGGAGTCTTCTAGTCGTGCGTGGCGGTGTTGTCTGTTCGTTATGGGTCTTGGTTCTTGAGTTTCTTCCAGACTTAGTTGCCTTACTGCCCTTGTTGCAGTTCGTCTCCCCGCTGTGTTCCTTCCGCGGAATCCTCCTCTGCACACGCTGGCAAAATGGTTCGGAATCCCACATTTAGAACATGTCTTTCCTTTCGCGGGACACCCATCTTGATTATGCTCATCACGACCGCAGTAGCCGCACAGTGTTTGTCTCGGTGTTCTGGTCGGCCATCTTCCTCGTACACCCCTACTTGAGGCGCGGACGGCATCTACCCGTTCTGTTTTCACGATGGCACTTGCTTCTGCTTGAGGGGTCATGACGGCCTCCATCGCTGTGGAACGGATGTCAGATAATTCGTGTGACCGCGCGAGCATGAGTATCTCATCCAGTGTGATGTTGGGTTGGCGCAGTATCAATGTTCTTAGAGTCTTGTTCCGGCATCCTTGAATGATCTGCGCCGTGACTTCTTTGGTTTGGTCATACTCGGTGCATGTGCTCACAAGTTCTCTTAGTCGGGCATGGAATGCATCCATTGTTTCACCCTCTCTCTGTCTAGATTGTCTAAATTTGAACCGTTCATAGTGCGGGTTAAGCTGGGGATCAAAGTGCGCATTGAGTGCTCGCACGGCGGCATCATAATCATTAGCGTTGCCGGTGTCTGGAAGGTGGGAGAACAGTTTGTAGATCTCAGTACCCCCGAAGTGTAGTAGCAGAGAGCGTTTGACCGTGTCATCGGTTTCACAAGTAGCTACAAAGTAGTTGTTCAGTTGTCCGATCCACACTGCCCATCTCGGTGCTGCTGTGGACGGGTCAATCAGCTCACTAAATGGTGGGAGTGCCTGAATCTGCCAGTGAGCCGATGGGTGTGTTGGTTGACCTGGGGGTACTGCTTGCTGTTGCGCTGCTGGTAGTTGTACCACTTGCTGTGGCGCTGCCTGCTGCGGTGCTGGCTGTTGTGGCGCTGCTTGCTGGTTCTGGTTCTCTCCTGCGTTGCCTGGTGGGTTCGACATTGTGATTGCGTGAACACTACAGGTTGTGTGTAAAGGCCACTGGTGAGTTCCTGCGTGTTTATTGCACCCTTTCTCTGCTTGCTGCCCAGTGGTTTAATGGCTTTTCCTTTGTTGGTACGTTGGCTGTGGTGTTTGCCTGTATGAATTTTATTATATATATATATTTTCTCTTGGATTGTCCAATGCTTGTTTCTTTTTCGTTTTTTTAATTTTTTTATCCTCTATTGTGTTCCCAGCGTCTCTGGTTACTTGATGTGTCCTCAGCGTCGGTATTGTGCTGTTGCGGGCAGGTGAGGTTACTCTGGAGCGTCTTGCGGCTCCGTGCGTCCTTCGTGCTCTCACTCACCGGGCCTTCATTCTAACGCGCATGCGCGCTCGACGCGCTTGGGCCTGGTAGCACACACGCGTGCGGGCGCTGCTTCGGGCCTTCTCTTGCTTGCGTCCTCGCTCCACCGGTGCCCCTACGCAGCACAGGGCATTCGCTGCTCACTGGTGTAGCTGTGGACGTCGTTGGATCTCTGGGCACTGCTTGGTCCTTGCGACGGGCGATTCGTCCAGCGCTGGTCCTTCCGGTTTGTTCGCGCGGCGCTCCGCTGCACCTGGCGCCTCTTCGGACGGCGGATCGATAGGGATGATGTCGCAGTCTGGATCCCCCACTCGTCGCCAGTGTAAAGGGGTGAGTACCCACACATGTAGAGATACTAGAATGGAGGGGACACATGCACACACTGTGGCTGGATAGTCGGACCGGAAGTCCTGAGCGACTTCCGACCATTTATTTAAAGCCTTCTGGCCACGCCTGGCCAGAAGGTGATACATGGTGCATACATAGTTCCGGCCGAGGCCGGAGCTACCAAACACTAGAGCGCTACAGATGTGTTTGTGCAAAGCACGTCAGAGCAGCTTCCCTTGCGCACCTCTTGTCTTCTATGTGGGAGTGGGGTCTCAACCACAGATCCCTCACGGTGCCAGGTCGATCCATCAGCAACTCACCCAGTCCAAATTTTCCTTCGCATTTTGGAACTTGTAGCCCTGCAGGCCCCGGCAGGGAAACCCTAGACTGAGCTACTCCTGGGCCTGACAAGTTTAGCCCTCTGATCACTAAGACATTAAAGGTCTAATACGGTCAGATCTTACTGTGATCTCTCATACTGTGGCTTCCTGAGGAAGGTTCTGCCTCTGTAACCGGGGTTGTTGCCCTTAGCTAAACCCAGGATGAATATTAGGCACCCTCGATTGGGAAAGAAGCCTCTGAAAGCCAATTCACTTGCTTGGCTCCTAGAATCTCAATTTTTTCCATCTTGTCTAAATTAGTGCCCGGTGTAGTCTCTTTGTTGCTGCTGAGGAGGCCTCAATTTGCTGTGTTCGAAAGGCATGTAGGAGTCTTTATGTAGATATGGACTACGGATTAATTGAGTTTCATCCAAGGAGCAAGTAACTAGCGGAAGTGTCTTTGTTCAACTCCTTGCCAAGGTGGCTACCTCTGGCAAGATGATGAATTGAAAATACAAGTTAAACACCTACATTGTACATCACACCAGCTAAGGACAAGGAACAAAACGAATGGGGAGAAATAACTGCTGATGTTGTACATTGATGATATATGTATGTAAATGTATGCTTCTCAGACACATAGGAACATATAGAAATATTTATTGTTTGGCAATTCGAATAAATTATGTTCACCAGTAGGTAATTACTGATTCAGTCAGGTTCACAATGAAAATGATGTGATTCATTGTTGACAAAAGCACAACAGGTCATTATCAATCAGCAAACATTGCTGTACAATTCTTTTTGCAAGTTTCAAAACTATCATAAACTAATGGGTGCTGGTGATCCCTCCATGGATGCATTATTGTTGCCAAGGTCCAGGTAGGTCCGAGGGAAGCCAGGCTTCGAAAAGGTCACTCATTTCATAAGGCAACACCATTGGTTGCTGACCTTTTGGCTTTGCAAATGCTTTTTTGGTTTGTGGATGTTTATTTTATAAAGGGACACATTGTTTGGAGACAATCATACTCTAAATGCCAAAATACATAAATACATTTCATGGTTAGGCCTTCTTATTGAAGTTTACCAGTGGTTTCAAAACTATTATTTTACAGAACAGAGGTCTAACTTTCCTATAATTTACAGTTGTGAATTAATTTGCAGGATATTTAACTTCCCTAAACAAATAAAAAAAGTTAAAGACAGAATTTGTCTTCTTTCAGTGCTGGTGAAAAACACAGGTTCACATGAGAATGCTAGCATATGCCAAGGATTTTTACCCAGTGTGTGAAAATAAACAGAACCCTGTCAGCAAAAACCTACACTATGTCCCCACATTCTATTTTTGTTACACACACACATATATACATATATTTATATTTATTCCAAGATGCCCAGAGATGAAGCTGCACTCCGCTGCAGGTAGGTGTTACCACTTTATTGAAGATAAACATGCAGCTTCCCATCCCGCATTCAGTCTCACAGTCTGACGCGTTTCAAAGCGTTTTTGCTTCTTCATCATAGTCACATCATGGCAACAGGACCCCCCACCTCACAACATACTCATGCATCCCACAAATAACACACTAGACACCAGTGTTAGTTTGGGAAAAAGCTGCTACAGGTTTATTACATACAACGTTATGTAATCAAAGTGGGTTATCTTACGGGCAATCCAAGGGCAGGCCGCATTCTCGCCACCTGCCCGCCTGATGAGCCAGGCAGCACCGTGGCGAACCACCTATGTGCTGCCCCTTATGGTAATGATTATACTCGCGCGTAGCTAGGCAAGCCCCCGGTTGCACAGGCCCAAAACCGCCCGAAGGACTACTGGGGCGCCGACACGGGTTCCCGGAACCTCCCCAGAGTCCCCAGGTCTTAGGCTCTGGCAGCCCTATGTGCCCGCTGAGGTACAGTGCTGCACCTCTCTGCTTCCGGATCGCCCTGTAACTCTGCCTGCAACGAAAATCAAAATATTAATAAGTTCAAACTGTCCCCCCCATGCTGACACACGGGGTGAGAGTTCGGGAGGGAAAATGTGTGTCCCCACTGGCTAGGCCACCTCGACGCGTCCGGTGTGGCAAAGAGGCAGAGAAAATGGCAAGGGGGACTTATGCCTGCCGCACCGGACGTGACCTCACAGTCTCCTCCCATGCTCCCTTTGGGACTCCTCCTGCCCGGGGGAAGAGTGGGAGCCAGAGGGGGGTGGGGGGAAGCCCTCTGTGACTAGGGGGCCGCCCTCCTGAGTGGCCACCGGGTGGCCTCGGGTAGCCGCAGAGACCGTGTCAGGACCCATATTTCTTGCTGCCACATATTTCCCCGCGTGTGCTATACATCTGTTGGCTTCTGGCGTGAATTTGAATACTTTCTCATTAACAAAGCACGATGGGACATGTAGTCTATTTGCAAACTTTATACCCTGCAGCGGGTTTGGGTTCCGGGCACATATTTGGAGACATATTTTTCACAGCCCTCCAATTGGCCTAGTGAGGGGGGCTGTGTGCCCCTTCCCTTATTTTACATTTCGGGCCGGGAAATGATGTCCCTGGCAACTCGATGAGGCTTGAGGAGGGGGGGGGGCTCACCCCCTCCCCTTTGTTTGCAATGGCAGCCTCGGCTTCCATTTCATGTTGTTTTTTAATACCAAGATTCTGCAGAAGTCCCACACATGGCCTAGTGTGGCCTAGTGTGGCAGGGTATCCCTACCCTGCCTCATTATATTTTATTTTTTAATTATACTGAGGACAGGGGACTAAGGGCCTCATTTTCAATATTTTGATGCACAGCAGCACAGCAAACCTTACTGCTGCACTGCTGTGCCTTAAATTAAAAGGGCAAGAATGTGCTGTATCTACAAGATATGGCACATTCCTGTCCTTCTCCCCTATGCCGACTCACAAGCAGAGGCCGTGTGCCAGCACAGACACCCTTGTGTCATTTTGCAAGGTTGCCTGCACTGAGGGGATGATTGTTTTTGTGCCGGAAACTACACCTTCCGGCACAAAATAATCATTAAAGGTATTTTCCTCTTTCTATGGCATAGAAAGAGAAAAAAACAAGGAGAAATAAAACTATTTATCCTCGTTTCACCTCCTTACACCTCCCCTGGGGCGGCACAGGATTCTGATGCATTCCCAGGTTGTCAAAATGCTGTAAATCTGAGAATGCGTCAAGTTCCATGGATGTTGCGTGGGAAGAACAACAGCAACACCCATGGAACGCCCCTTTCACACAGAGTTATGTGGGAAAGGGAAACATATTTGCAAGGCCATGAAAAGTCAAAAATATGGGAACGCCCAATGCGCTGCCGGTGCATCAATAAAAGTGACACATCGGCGGCATAATGGGATTGTACATAATCCCCTCAGTCCTGTAATTGCTGCCTGCAACATTTTGCCTCATGTTGCAATCAGCCAATCAGAGCGCACGTACCTGCAGAAGCATGACACCTGTGGGAGCCAATTGGACCAAGGGAAAAAAAAGTCCACTTGGCCAATTAAAACACTCTATTTTTCAAATTGGATTTGAGGGACTCTCGCAAGAGTCTCTCGAACCCAACCGTCCAGATATACAATTATTTTTCATCCCGAATATCTCAAAAGCTACTGACTGCATTTACACCAAATCACAAAAAGCACAGTTTATGGACCAAGATGTAGCTTTTTGACAAATGTTATGTAATTCTGTATAGCAAGTTTTGGGATATTGCTTTCCAAAAAAAGAAAACCATGGAAAATGCATAGGGACTCCTGTTAATTTCCCTGGGGCATTGTGTTCGAAGAAGGGAATTTGGCAAAGCCGAGGAACAAGGATGTGAGGTTAGGGCTGGGTAATACAGACTACTTCGCACTCAATGTGTAAGGCCCCCGAATAAAGGGGTATTTGGAGCCCTACATGCTTTAATCTTGACCCGAGGCGGAATCGAGACAAATAAAATCTTTTCAAGCAAGACTTTATTGTAGGATGGAGATAATGTTGAAATATATTGATCTGCTCTTATTATTTCATCACAGCATAATAACCACTTTTCTGCAAACACATAATATTCTTGTAGGGCGTGCAGTATACATTAAGTGCATTTCAATATACAATGTATACAGATTTTATCTGTTTATTGTATCAATATTTTTATATACTCTCTTCACTGCAAAACTGGAAGACCCAGAGCTGATGAATTGCAACGTAGAATGGGAATTGGTACTGTTACCCAGATGAGTACCATTGAGTTGGGTAACAATAAACATCTTTTATTCGGCACCAGATGCCCACTGGTGAACAGGTGATTTACAAATACAGTTCAGTTAATAACTTTATTTCGGCCACTCGGGCCATGAAAGTACATTATTACAATCATAAAACCACAAATGGAAGAATAAAAATTAGATAAAGACAGACAATACAATCATATTTCTACATTTGTTACGGTATAAAAATATTGTCTAGCCATTATCCTAAAATCGGGTAAAATACAAATGTACAATTCATTTAAGATTATTAATTAAAAGAAATTGATGGATGGAGCAAATGTCCTCATTGTATAAGCTTCCATAGATTTGTTAAAATAAGGGCACACTTATAATTCCCCACACAATCACTTCAGAAAGACCCTGCGCTTATGCCACATACCATTCAGGACACCCGAAACAGCAAAAACAATGGGGGGATATGTATCGTGTTTTAATATCCTATAGGCCTGAAGACAGTGCCTGAACCCTAGGTTTCCG
The DNA here is from genome assembly GCF_964263255.1 of Lissotriton vulgaris. Classification (NCBI taxonomy): domain Eukaryota; kingdom Metazoa; phylum Chordata; class Amphibia; order Caudata; family Salamandridae; genus Lissotriton; species Lissotriton vulgaris. The sequence goes on from NC_141699.1 coordinate 259,765,251, forward strand.
CATATTACAAATACACATGTTATGTTATGTTATGCTATGTTATGCTATGTTAGTTATGTTATGTTATGTTATGTTATGTTATGTTATGTTATGTTATGTTATGTTATGTTAGAGGCCCTGACCAAGCGACCTTGATGTTGTGGAACACATGTTGGCCAGTTTGCTTTGTTTATTAAGAATATAAAATTTCTACTGCAAAAAAATCCTTGTGGAATTTCCTGCATTATCTGTTAGACCTCAAACCCTGTCTATTTTGGTTACCAGCCACATAAGGCAAGGAAACTGCAAGATGAGCTCATGCCAGGGTCATGGACAACAAGAGCCCCATTGGATGTGTTCTCAAAGGCCCAGGTATGATGTGTATCGAGTTACAGACAGAAACCTCATCTCACAGGGATATAAATCAAGGTAGGGTGGTAGAGAGTCGTGGAGCAACTATAAAGGAAGAAAGCCTGACATCCCTACCCACAAAAGCACTATATCACTTTACAGGGAGCAGGAGGGAAATTAATGAAAAGAGGGTGCTCCCAGGTCCGCAGAAATTGGACAACTGCGCACAAAGTCCACCATTGTTTGAGGTTGCCACACGGGACCCAAATGAACCACACCATTCACTCTATCAGACATGCAGCAGACATCACACTCTTTTCTCACATATTTGGATGTTCACATCCACCTTCCATACATATGGAACCAAAAGAGACTTCTGAAAGGAGGCTATCAGAATATTTCACACAGAAAAAACTATAGCCATTTTGCCCCTGGAAGGGACAGCGATAAAACAGACCTTTGACAGTCGATCACACTTCCACCACTGCCAGTGCCTGGAAGCCCAGTCACTTCTCTCTGTAAGGGGTGCTCTTTGGTGCCCCCTTGACCTCAGCGCACGGCTCTGTTGTCTCAATCTATTAAACGGGAAGGGCCATTGTTGAGGTACAAGGTACTGTGAGATAAGCCTAGCAACGAGGTTTTGAATAACACTTTAAGGTTGGGCCCTTAAAATGGGTATATCTTTTTACCTTAGGACCCTACAGGCTCATGTTCCATGGCTCTCCACCAGGACACCACAACAGGACCATCTCCCATCCCATCTCCCCCCCATTCTCGGACCCCACTACCACGCCCGCACCCTACGCTCATCCCTCAACCTCCCTGCCCCCCTTCCACGGACCCCCGCCCCAATAACTCCGACCTCCTCACTAATCCAACCGCACTCCTCCCCCCCAACTTTCCCACCCCTCCTACCACCAACCCCCTCTCCTATACCACCAACCCCCTCCCTAATCCAACCACACCCCTCCCCCCCAACTTCCCTCACGCTCCGAATACCAACCCACTCATTAATACCTCCAACCCCTGCACTATCACCACCCCACCCCTCACTTACTCACCCTCAGTGCCCATCCCCAACACCTTTCCTAATCCCACGCTGGACAAGATTATGTCCACCCTCCTCCAAATCAAAGAGGACCTTCACACCTTCAAAGAGTTACTCTTCTTACACTCCAGACACCCCCTACCCACCACTACCTCCCCTCCTAATAAGTCCCCCACCCATCCTACTCACCCTCTCACACAAAACTCCCCTAACTGGACCTCAATCCTTGCTCGCAATCCCACCAACCGCTCCCGACGTACCATCAATCCACTTTTGGACCATGAGATACGCACCCTCCTCCGCTCATATGACCCAGTTCCCCAAAAACACATAGCCACCACACACCTTTCCATCCCCATGATTCACTCAAACCCCCTCAGGCCCTCCACTCAAAACAACAGAGGCTCTGTTCCTAATAACCTTAAAGAAGTCACCCTCACTCTGTAACCCACTACCACCCCTTTCACCCCTCGGCTCAAGTGCACACTACTCAACTGCAGATCGGCCCCTAGACACTCCTCCGACATCGCTGATCTCATCAAAACACTGGACCCTGACCTAACCATTCTCACTGAAACTTGGTTAACTGAATCTTCTACACCAATCATGGACATTCTAGTTCCCTCCTACTACCACATCATTAGACTTGACTGGACCGGCAAAACAGGCGGTGGAATCGCATGCATCTATAGGAGCGCCCTCTCAGTCACTAGAGTCACTTTCCCCTCTCTTACCTCCTGTGAATACATCTGCCTCGATGTCATCAGCGAGGGCAAACCTGTATGCTCCCTACACATCATCTACCACCTACCTGGGGACAACCTCAACTTCCCCCAACAACTCATGGACACTATCACAACCAATTCCGGACGGCAAAACACTCAAATTTTCCTTGGTGATTTCAATCTCCATTAGAACGATCACAATGATGCGTTGGTAAACAGTCTCAAAAACTTCCTCACCGCTCTTGACCTCACCCAAATCTGCAATAGCACCACCCATGATAAAGGCTCTATCCTCAACCTTATCATTTCCAAAGAGGACTCTACCCAACTTGGGTCAATCCAACCTTGTGACTGGTCCGACCACCACATTATCACATTCTTCATCAACGAAATAGTTAAACTTAACCCGGTTCAATCCACCAAACCCAAGGTCTGGAAAAGGGACCTGAAGAAACTCAATCCCAACTCTTTACCTTCCCACAGCTGCAATCTCCTCATTCTCCCTACCGGTGCCTCAGACCTTCAAGCTCTGACCGACCACTACCTCAACTCTTTGACCTCAATTATCAATGAGACCGCCCCCTTGCAACTGAAAAGAGTCTCCACTAAGAACTCGAACCCATGGTACGATGGTAGACTCAACGAAGATAGACGTGCCATGCGTATGGCAGAGCGCACCTGGAGATCAGCCCCTTCCGCATTACACCTTAAAGCTCTTAAGAAAAAGAGAAACGCCTACTTTAGGAAAATCAAACGCTCAAAATCAGATTTCTTCAGCCTCCAGCTCGACCAAGCAAAAAACCAGCCAAGAAAACTGTTTGAACTAATCAAAACACTATCCAAGGAACAACCCCAACAATCACATAGTACAATGGGCAATATACCTTCCTGTGAAGACTTCTCTGCTTTCTTTAATCTAAAGACTGATTACATAAGGAGTGATCTCCTCAATGATGTAAGCCTTTACTCAAGCCCCCACAGCATAACACCCACTGAACCAAAAAACAATGCTGCATGGTTGTCCTTTGACACCTACTCAGAAGAAACAATTGGCATACTGCTCGGCACACTGAAACCTTCCAATCACCTCACAGACCCCCTTCCAGCTAACGCCGTAAAGGACTTTATCCCATTGCTCCTTCCACTTTGGACCAGAATTATTAACTGCTCACTTCAACAAGGACTCATCCCCGACTCCCTCAAAGTGGGACAAGTCACGCCTATACTCAAGAAACCAACTGCTGACCCTACTGACCTAAACAATTATCGTCCTATTACCAATATCCCCACCCTGGCCAAACTGTTGGAAAAATGCGTACAACTCCAACTGACAAAACACATTGATCAGTTTGACCTCCTCAACCCTCATCAATCAGGCTTCCGAGCAGGACACAGTACAGAAACAGCTATGACACACATAATTGATGACGCCCTCCAAATCCTAGATCAAAATGACACCTGTCTCCTCATCCTACTTGATCTCTCCTCATCATTTGACACCGTCAAGCACGAGAACTTACTTGAGCTGTTAAATATCAGAATGGGTCTTTCTGGGACTGTACTCAAGTGGTTTACTTCCTTTCAGCATAACCGGTCTCAGAAATTCAAGAGCAACAACTTGATGTCCCCACCTATGCCTGTAACTTTAGGTGTCCCACAAGGATCCTCCCTATCCCCAACTTTGTTCAACCTAGTCACGGAGCCACTCACCACCTTGTTACAAGCATCCAATGTACACTTTTACATGTACGCTGACGACACCCAACTCTATCTCAAATTACAATCCCCCGAAGACATCAAACTTCTGAACACAACGCTCAGAAACACCCAATCATGGCTAGCCGAAAATCACCTCAAACTCAATGCTCTGAAAACTGAATTCCTTCTTATCTCACCTCCCGCGAAAATCTTCACCACTCAAACATGGCTTAAACATCTAACTGCACTCAATGTCCAACCTACCATCGTGGACTCCGCAAAATCCTTAGGCATAACGCTTGACACCAATCTCAATATGCAACAGCATATCAGCATGACAACTAAGGGAGCGAGTTTCCAAATCAATACTTTGAGGAAACTTAAATGCTTCCTTCCAGCTAAAGATTTCCAAACTGCAGTACAAGCCCTAGTTATTCCTCGCATAGACTACGGAAGCGTCGCTCTCTGCGGACTCCCCCTATCAACAACCGCACCCCTAAGAGCCTCTTTGAACACTGCAGCGAGACTTTTCACTGGATCAAAAAAACGCTCCCATATTTCCCCTGACTTAAAATCCCTGAACTGGCTGCCTTTTGAAGCCAGAATCCATCTGAAAATCGCCTGCATGACACACATGGCTGTACATCACAACTCACCCAGCTACCTCACACAGAAGCTGACAATATCAGGTGGCTCAAGAGCCACTAGAAGCACAAAAAATCTTCTTCTAAAGCCTTGAAGATTCCGGAAGGAAAAAACGTACAAACGCTCCTTTTCAGGAATGGCACCCAGGATCTGGAATGCACTCCCTCCAGAAACCAGACTTATCTCCTCCACTGCATTTTTCAAGAAAGAAGTAAAATAAAAATCGTCCTATATGCCCATAAAGATCCATTATAGCTGAATGGCAAAACCAGGTAAGGAATACCCTTATCCGTAGTATGAGGCATAAGACCACACACCCAGCAATTAGTGGTGTTCACTACCAACTGATGCTGATGCAGAAGTTGCACAAAGGAATAATTAACGAATTCTGATCTTCTAATAGATTCATGTTCAGGTAAAGGATGAAAAGAATGCAAAGAAGTAGTAGGAAAAGACATAGGTTGTGTGGTGGGTGCAAACGTCACTTGGAAAGAGAAAACAACATATCCCACCAAAAACATCGTCATGCTAAGTGACATTAAAAGACACGTTATCAAAAAACATTTGCTACTCATCAATTTACACAGTCTCGTCTTAAAGTTCATTTCTACAACAGCTCTTACGATCTCAAAAAACTCCATCCTCTAACCGTGCTGTTCGCGGCAGGCGGTTCTCTTCTGCTTAGATGTACGTCTGTAAGTCCAGGGAGCGCCCTAGAACAAACTAGAACCGTCGACCTTGTGTCTACACGGCTGTACACTCCAAGGCTTTATACCGCGACCCTACAGCTGAACCTGGATGGCGGTTCGAAAAAGAAAAATAGGTCAAAACAGCTTTTCGGATGAGAGAGCGTAGTTTCAAAAATAGAAAGAAATTTACTTTATTTGTCCATTGTTTCTCTGCCGCAAATTATAGCGGTCTTTGCCAGGCAATGTCTGATCTTCAAACAACGACTCAGGCTCAGTAGTGTCTAGTCTTAAAGGAGGAGACACACGTGCTTGCAAAATATTGTCGTCCTCACGCTCAGAGCTTGTCCCAATCAAACGCGCATCACTGAATGGAACGAACCTTGGCACAGTCTCAGTCTCTGACTCACCAACACCCTCCTGGACCCACTGGTCATACGGCAGAGGCAAAGGGACCCTCTTACAATGTACGCCGTGGACCCAGTTCTTCTTGCTGTGAACTCTCACTGCGGTACGCGTCGACATAAGAACTTGATGGGGTCCAGTCCAGCAGGGCTGATCGTTCTTTGTCCGCTGAAAGTTGCGTATCAATACCCAGGAACCAGGGTCAATGGCGTGTCCTGGACCTTCAGATGCTGGTGGAAGTGTATTGTAAACCTGTTGATGTAAGACACGCAATTTAGCCGTCAAATCATACAAATAGTCGATCAGCACAGGATGTTCAATCTCTCTAAACTTTGTCGGCCTCGGCACTCCCCATACGTTAGCCGGGCGACCAAAAATTATTTCATAGGGACTAAGACCCACTCGAGAATGCACTGTAGTTCTAGTTGACAAAAGTGCCAATGGCAAAGCATCGGGCCATTGGAGACCAGAGCTCACCTGAATCTTGGCTAATTTCAGCTTCAGACTGCCATTGTAGCATTCGACTAAGCCAGCTGATTGGGGGTGATTTGCAGCATAAAATTTCTGCCTAATGCCCAAACCTTCACACACTCTCTTCATGACTTGACCCACAAATTCACTTCCGTTATCACTCCATACCATCCTTGGCAATCCAAATCTAGGGAAGAATTCCTTGGGTAGGGCTTTGGCTGTGGACAAGGCAGTATTATCTTTCAGGGGTAAGCTTCTACCCATCTCGAGAAGGCACAAACAACTACAAGGACGTATTTTGAATTATTACATCTCTCCATGTGTATAAAATCCAATTGCAGCACCTCGAACGGATATGTCGGAGGCGCAAAGTGACCAGCTGGAGGTGGGGTTCCCTTGCCAGGATTATACATCGGACAAACCATGCAATTCTTGACCAGATTCTCCGCACTCTTAGGAATTCCAGTATTCTTCCATACTGGAGCCAACAACTTACAAATCCGTTTTGCACTAATGTGAGACATTCCATGCGCCATAGTAACCACTACAAGCACATACGCATCAGGTAATAACCATCGCTGATGTTCCGACAACTCAACCCAACAACTAGTCGAATCCAATTTTCCCGTGATCTCTCTCCACACACTCAATTCTTTCTCCGTAGCTTCAGCCTGAATTGACTTCACACTCTCTATCGTATCCTCACACATTCCTCTATCCGGAACCCATCCTGCTGAACCCGCAACATACATTCAACTCATCACATTTTTCGCCACTTCTTTCGCAACTTTATCCGCAAACGCATTACCACGACCAACGTCATCGGTAACCTTCTTATGTGCACTGCATTTCACGATCGCAACTTGCGTCGGCAACGTAAGTGACTCAAGAAGCTCATTCACCAACTGGCCATGCTGGATCTTCGTACCATGAGACGTAAGGAACCCACGTTCCTTCCACAAACGCCCAAAACTATGGGCCACACCAAACGCATACTGGCTATCGGTATACACAGTCACTCTCTTTCCTTTCGACAACACACACGCTCTCGTCAGTGCAATCAACTCTGCTGCTTGAGCTGAATTTTGTGGGACACGTGCAGCTTCAAAAGTCGTAACCGCATATGCTGCAGTCGTATCGCCATTCGGAAGCTTAAAGCATGAACCATCTACCCATAAGGTGCCATCACACTTCGCAAGAGGAGTATCTTTCAAATCAATTCTACCCTTTGTTACTTCCTCTGTCCTAAGAAAGCAATCATGCTGTTCCTGAACATCTGTCTCTACAGAAATAGGCAACAACGTAGTTGGATTCAACGTGTTGCATTGCTTTATATGCACACTAGCAGCCCGTCCCGACCTTGTCCGGGAGCAATCAGGCTTCAGGGCCCCCGCCCGCCCGGCCCGGCCCCCGCCCGCCCCGACATTGTCCGTGGGTCCCCCGGAGCCTTACCTCATCCGCCGCACCTCCCCGCGCTCCTGAGTTCACCGGTCAGCCGCTCCTCGCCGATCCTCACCGGTCCTCCCCGCCTGTCCACTGCTCCTCCCCGCCTGTCCGCCGCTCCTCCCCGCGCTCATGTCCGCCGCTCCTCCCCGCGCTCGTGTCCGCCGCTCCTCCTCGCGCTCCTGGACGCAGCTCCTCCCCGCGCTCCTGATGTCAGCACGCACGTCGCGGCTGGCGCTACTTCCATGGGACTACTTTTTTTTTTCTCGTAAATTTTTTAAATAACTTCTATTTTTTTTATTTATATAGCCTATGTCCATCTGCACACCCTGACAATTACAACAATGTATAGGGTGTGTGGATTGGCACTGCGGTTCCCGAGTTTACCCGCCTCACAGGTTGAAAGTTCTTCCTTTGTAATAGTAAGTATAGATAGCTATAAGGTCCTTCCTTCTGACTGGATCGCTAAGTTACATGTCCTAGACATCTTCCCTAAGATTGTGAAATATTTTAAATACCTAGATGTCACCACAGATAACTCCCTCAATCTTGACTTCAAATCAAAGAAATCCCAGTCCAATCTGCAGACCAGCTGATCATCCCTACGAGTAAATTGCTCCCTGAAATGGTTAACACTTGAATTTTGCACAGCTCGTAAAAGAGCACGTATCACATGGAAAACAATACATCTAAATTCCTCATTCCAACAGCTGATAGTTATTACAAATGTACATATTGCACGTCGCTTGCACTTGTACTGCTGCTCTCGAAGTATGTTCTCTCTCTACTGACTACATATTTATATATTTTTTTAATTTCCTAGGGTTATACTGATGCAAGCCACAAAGGTGCATAGGCCTCATTTTCCTCACTATTGTAATTTCTCTTCCCCCTTCCGATATTGCTCCCGGTTGTGTCCTATCACCCTTTGCAGTAAAGCACTCTATCAGTCTGGAGTCTAGCAGTTTAAACATAAAAGGCGCAGATGTGTAAATGTGGGCAAGCTTCAGGAGGAGAGGCTGACTGAGGTACACATAGCCTACTTCAGAGCCCGACTGTAAGCTGTATTATCTAAAAAATGCACTTTTTGAGAGAGTGAGCAGTAGTATTCATAAATAGTTGCTCAGCCGTCAGCCCTGGCTATGGTTCAGTGGCATGTCACCCCGCTACCTAAGAGTACTTGCACCAGTGCGTGTCATGTAGCAGCCTGTCTAAACACACATATGGCACAGAAGTGTTAACTTTAAAACATACCGGCAGTCTCTCTCTAGTACGTACTTCATTCTGATGACCAATGACTTCTTGTGGCAGCTGAGCCCGGCTGCCCATGCTGCGTCTGCAACCTGGTATCGGATCCGCTCCGGAAAGTCAGATGCCACTAAGAGCTCTACTCCTTTATTGCTGCACTGCTTCGCCGACAAATCATGAGGCCTGCCAGCCAGGTGCCTCACTCGAGTAAAGCACAGATAGGCCTGGGGTCGAGGGTTCAGACACTGGGCGGGCGAGATCCCAGTGTGTCCACCGCCACCCGCCCGTGCCCATATGTAATGTAACGTGTGCTGTTGTAAAGCGCTCCTATAAGTTCGGCACGAGTTGTATAAAAAAAATTGTGTCCGTCCTTTTTGAGGCAGAACCGGATAGGAGTCCGCTTGATTTCCAGTAAGTCGCCCGCCGACCCTGACAGTAAACATGAAGCAGCACACTGTAACACCAAGCTTACTGTTTGCAGCCCAGTGACTGGCATTGTCGGCGCTCGAGGTCAGTCAATATCTAGTTACCAGCGTCTGATGTCAGCACGCTCGTCGCGGCCGGCGCTACTTCCATGGGACTACTTTTTTTTTTCTCGTAAATTTTTTAACACCTTGGCTGCTAAGGGGTTTTCCCGCTGGGTGCTGCAGTAACAGATTTTCCATTGTTCATGACAAGGTCAACTCGTCATAAGCACAGGGCAGGTAAAACCCATGACGAGTTGACCTTGTCATTAGCAGGGAAGTGGTTAAATAGCTTATATTTTTTAAATTTATATAGCCTATGTCCATCTGCACACCCTATTACAACGATGTATCGGGTGTGTGGATTGGCACTGTGGTTCCCGAGTTTACCCGCCTCAAAGGTTCAAAGTTCTTCCTTTATAATAGTAGTATAGATGACTCGCCAAAAGTGTCAACTCGTAACCTGACAACCGAGCACTAGTCAAGTGCTGTGTTTTAGTCCTGTTTAATAAAGTATCTACTGCATGTGGAACCATCACAATCAACATATTATCCATCACCAAACCAGCAGACTGTCAAATAGAAACAGCTGCTGCTGCTGTAGCTCTCAAACAACTTGGCAACGCTCTAGCTACCGGATCCAAAGTCGGCGAGAAATACGCACATGGACGCTGTTTATCGCCAAACTGCTGTGTCAGGACTGACAATGCACATCCCTCTCTCTCATGGACATAGAGTGTAAAAGGCTTACTGTAGTCGGGGGTACCCAACACCGGAGCCGGACACAGTGCATTACGCAATTCAGAGAAACTCTTCTGACATTCGTCAGACCAAGGAAGAGGATTTGGAGTATCCTTAAGAGTAAGTGCTAACAACGGCTTCGCAAGTAATGAAAAGTTCGGAATCCAATATCTACAGTACGAAGTAATACCCAAGAAAGCACGCACTTCTCTCTGTGTAATTGGCACATTCATTTTCGCAATCGCTTGAATTCGTTCTGGGGTCAACCTTCTTCCCTCCTTCGATAAGAGATGACCTAAGTAGGTCACTTCTTGTCGACAATACTGCAACTTCGAAGGTGACACTTTATGATGAAGGTCAGACAAATGTCGCAACAAAGAAAGAGTAGCTTCTTTACAAATCTCCTCATCATCAGCAGCAACTAACAGATCGTCTACATACTGAATAAGAGCAGCACCATCAGGTAAGACAATCGTATCAAGCTGTGTTTTCAAAGCCTGACTATAGATGCAGGGACTTTCACAATAGCCTTGAGGAGCGCGCTTAAACCGGAAGCTTCGGCCTCCTAAAGAGAAGCCAAAAATATCTCTACTCTCCTCGGCAGCCGGGATACTGAAGAAAGCATTCTTCATATCTATCACCGAAAACCACGCAGCTGAAGCAGGGATCATAGTCAACAAAGCAGTAATATCTGGAACAACCGGAAACTGTGGCACAACAATCTTATTCACTTCTCGAAGGTCGATCACAAACCTATACACAGGCGGTTGAGAAGAATCAGTATGTTTCAGAACAGGCAAAACCGGACTATTGCACACATTACCTCTCGTCTCTTCTATCACATCTTTCTCAATCAGATCATAGATGATCGCTAAAAGCGCTCTTTGACCATCACTAGAAATCCTATATTGTGGAATACTGGCAACCTAGCATTCGCTTTCAGCGTCACAACATATGGTGGAATCTCCAAAAGACCCACATCATTAGGACCAGTTGCCCAAAGAGTATCAGGGAGAGAACGCAATTCCAATGGAAGCCGATCTTTAGATAAATACATCGGAGAGATCACTCTCTTACCCAATGTAAGCTGTACTCCTGAAGGAGAACAATGCAATGTCGCATACAATCTCTTCAGCAAATCCAATCCCAACAAATTCTCACCACAACCTGTCGTTAGAATGAGGGGTGCTTTCAATTCACAAGGTCTAACAGAAAGAGACAAAGGACTAGAAACCGGATTACGAACTGGGGCGCCAGAAAAACCTACCGAAACATTCGTCAAGCCAGACAAAGGTGCGCCAGGGAGTTTAGAGTGCATGATAGAACTCTTCGCTGAACCAGTATCCAACAGAAAAGGCTCTGACACACCTGATGTAATCACTTCAACATAAGGTCCACTCTGATCTACTGGAACTGACACTACTCCCTCTCTTTGTCTATGACTATCCTAGCAATCATTACTGTCAGCATTCTCACTCTCAACATAGTAATTTATCAGCATAGTACTGAGTCGACTGACCAGACACAACATTCTGTTGATCAAAACAATTCATAGCATTCTGTGGAGGAAAGGATCGTGCATTCTGGGGAACACACCACGTCCTCTACCTCTAGGAACTTGCATAACACCTCGACCTCTCACAACAGACACACCATTCGTACGCTGTAACAGAACCGGACAACTATTCTTGAAGTGGCCTCCTTCTTTACAATACGCACACTGATTAGGGCCTACAGGAACACGCTACTGAAAAGACTCGGGCCTTTGCGATCCTCTCTGAAACTGCTGAGGTTGCTGAAACTCACGCTGATTATAACGAGGCGGATACGCCTTTTGCAAAAGAACCTTTGTCTTTAAATCTTTGGTCTTTTCTCTGCTTTCTCTTTCTCATCCTTATCTCTATTCTCGTAATATTTTGCAGTAGCCAATATTTGGACCGACGAAGAAACAGCCCATGAACTCTCTGAATCCTTCAACTTATTACACAACTCGGGAAGCAAATTATGAACAAACTTATCTACGAACAACCTTTGGCCACCTTCCGTACTCATATCTTGACCACTGTGATCGATAAATGTCTCTTCAAACCTGGTGAAGAAGTCAGACACACTTTCATCTTTCTTCTGCTTGCATGCAGACAACTTATCCCAATTCACTCGCATAGCAGGCATCAGAGTCTTCATATAATTAATAATCCTACCGGGGAGTTCTGCAACTAAAGCCTCAGGTTTAGCTCCTCCACCTTGAAGACCATCCGCAGCTGTAATATTAGCCCATGTATCACCTAACTCTTGCGCATGATCCACATGACGAATCTTTCCCCACAAAGGTTGAGGAACTACATTACCAAACAACATGTCTATATCAGCTAAATTCATGATGCACGCGTCAGCTGTCTGAGACAATTCCTTATAATACCCTGCAGGATTCTTACGAGGGTCAGGTAGAGTCTGCTTAAGGGCCAAAACTTCAGCCCTCTTCCACGGAACATGTACCCAAACACGCTGAAAATGAGCCGGTACTGCTTGAATACCCTGGTTAACATTAGCCTGAATGCCTCTTTCCATACCGGAGGAACTTCTCTCATAGGGTACTGTCTCGCTTTTCTCCTAACAGAAGGATCAGGCTCAAACAACGACTGGGAAGGAAACACATTCCAAAACGCAAGCAGCGTCGCAACTGTTTTCTTAACATCTGAACCCACTATTGTTCCTTTCGCAAACTCGGACTCTACATTAAACAACTCCAATGGGGTCTGACCCAACTCACTATCTTCCCATTCCTCACGGAGGAAAGTACACATAATATCGAAAACGTATCTCTGCTTTGGTGCTTCCCATTGTCGGAAGACATCCATAACCGACTCTAACTCATATCTCAAAGAATTAGTAACCCATTTACGAGCCAAATGATCTAACACTACCCGCTCTTCGGGACCAGGAAACTGGCTACGTAATTGTTTATGCGCTGAAACAGGGGTCACATTCAATGACCCAAAGAAAGGAGACAAAAGACCAGAAACAGTACTAGTCATTCTCTGTCGAACAGAAGGAGAAGTTGTCAGAAGGACAGGAGACAAAGCAGACTGAGATGAAACAAACGTAGGAGTAGTAGCAGAAGAAGTAGCAAGTACAGGAGAAAAAGTTGTAGGAATTTCAGGGGGAACTGATAGCAAAGTCGGCGGCCCTAGAGAAGGCTGCGCCAGAGGAGAAGGAACCAGCTAAAGAGGAGCTGGCGGCTGTGCAATAACCAAAGGCTGAACAGCTGGAGGTTGCGGAGGTGCCGTAGCACTCTGCACTCTGGGGGTGGTGAACTCAACAAATGTGACATCAAAGGATCCTTTTCAGGGTCCCTCGTTGCACCTTGTAGAAGAGGTGGCAAAGCTGGATAACATTTATCGATGGCCATTTTATGTTGCCTATGCAACTCTTCACTCGCTTGATCTTCTTCATTATCTTTAAACTGCCTAGCAGCTTGCATTATCGATATACCCTTCTCTCTTTTATCTCTTTTAGCTTTTTTAATTGCTCTCTGTTTGGCTTCCTTACGCCAAAGGCGGAAAGAGTCAAACATCGCCGGCCGGGCTTTCTTCTTAAATAGTTTGACTTCCAAATTATCTAAAATCTCTGTTTCGAAACTACCATGCTGTGGCCATTTTAAGACACCGTCTTTCCTAGTGTATCGGACCCATACTTCATTAAACGTAATGGGGCCCACGCCGTGTTTAGAATAGAGCTCATAAGTCGGAGTTCCAACCGGAGGTATCGGACACGAGTCCTCCAATCGGGAATCCCTGTTATAACTATAACAAAATATCTTTCCAAGTTTGCTAAAACCAGGCATCTTCGCCCACTAATCTAGCTTCAAACTTCAAGGGATTACCAGAAACGATAGTCTCGCAAATATACAAGTCCCTCTGCTTTGGCGCTTGCAAGTTCCAAATCAAAGATCCCGAAGGAAACCCAAAACTAAGGACTGGGAGAGACCCACTTATACTTAACTGAAGTATCAATCACGTCACCAGAAGACCCGTCTATCGTCTCGCTTTACAAATCATCACAAAGGGTCCAAGACAGGGCGACAGTCAGGGTAGCAGTCCTTCGTAGCCGTCGGAAAGCGGGAAGCCTCGCAGCAAAAACCTTCAGTCCACGTTCGACATGCAGGGGTCGATGAAGAGGAGCCGTCTTCCAGAATTTCCTCACGAAGCTCCTCACGATCTTCGGGCTTGGACCGGTACCACTGAAGTCGCCCCACGTTGGGCGCCAACTGAAGAACCGGGTTTTAGAACCCAGCGGCGCCAGGGGCACGCCCAAAGTCTTCGGGTTCACCTGTCTTAGAATACACTGTGGCTTCAGCGGTTGTGAAGGGTGTGAGAAGGGAGAGAGGCAGAGTGCAGGGGTCTGCAGGGTTGGTGGAAGCTCAGGAGGTGGTTGATGTAAACTGGTACTTGGTTGTGCAGGGCTTTGTAGGCCTGGGTCAGAATCTTGAATTGGCATCTCTTGTAGACGGGGAGTGAAGAACCGGGTTTTAGAACCCAGCGGCGCCAGGGGCACGCCCAAAGTCTTCGGGTTCACCTGTCTTAGAATACAGAGACACAGGATACTTCTCGGTGACGTCAAAGATCAAATTTATTGGCTGCAACCAGGAACAGAAGTCTAGGAAGTACAACACGGGTAGGTTCGTCAGAGACTGCTCAATTTTCGTATTGCGAGACATCGTCTTTTATGCTAAAAATCACATTCCGGACAAACACCCACTAGTTACAATTTGTCCAATCATAGGTGACATTGCAAAAGGTATCGCATGATGACAAACCCACTTTTCAGTTGTCCAGCCCACCATCAATTACATGGGAAAGCCCAACATTCTTTCTCGAACAGGCCGGACAAGCCCATAATAAAAGACCACAACCCATACCATAAATAGACCATAAAAGAAGGAACAGAAACAGATGAGAAGTAGGGTAAGGGGTGTGTATGTGCATACCAAACTTTACAATCTCCTGTGCTCTGATCCTTAATCTCGATCAGCTACCGGACAAGGAACTGGCTTAACAAGGTCAGCTTCAGGCAACGGGGTCAGTTCACTCAAGTCACTCAGAAGTCAGCTAACGTGTACGTGTACTAAAGACTCGTTTGGCCGTAGTCATCGGCCTATGTGAGGGCAACCACAAAATGGCTGCCATGCACAAAATGGAACCCGAGTGTTCAGAACGAAATCCCTAAATACGTAGTGAATCCATCGGTCTAACATGACGAAAACACTTGTACTTGCAGCACTCACTAGTTATGGTTCGCTACTATCCAATTGTGACGAAATCATGACCTTTATGAAACGGGTTCAGAATTCACGGAACCTCAGGAGTTAGTGCAGTTTCTTCAGGTAAGGGATGATGTGGGTTCATCTGGGGAGGTCAAAGATGAGTCTAGCCGCTGAGTTCTGAATGGTCGCAGTCCCTTCAGTAGGTGAGTGGTAATTCCTGCATAGAGTGCGTTGCATTAGTCGAAGCGGCAGCGATGAGGGCTAGAGTGATAGTGTGTCTGGTGGAGATTGGGAGCCAATTGAAGATTGTTCGTAGCATTCGCATGGTGTAGAAGCAGGCAGAGGAGACTGCATTGATCTGGTTCTTCATGGTGAGTTTGTTGTCCAGGATGCCGAGGTTCCAGGCTTCTTCTGTGGGGGTGGGAGAAGGTGCCAGTTCAGCAGGCCACCAGGAGTCGTTCCACAGGGAGGTTTTGTTCCCAAAAATAAGTAATTCTGTCTTGGCTGTTATGAGCTTGAGACAGTTGTTTTACGTCATGTCTGCGATGCTGGTCGTGCACAGGAAGAAGTTGACCCTCATGGCAGAGAGAGGATGAGCTGGGTGTTGTCTGCTTAGGAGGTGATGTCCAGTCTATAGTTTCTGACAGTGTTGGCCAGGGGGGTCATGTAGGCGTTGAACAGAGTAAGGCTGAGGGATGAACATTGAGGGACGCCGCAGATGATGTTCTTTGGCTCCGAGGTGAACGGTGAAAGGCGTATTCTCCATGTACTTCTGGTGAGGAAGGGTGCAATCCATTTGAGTGCATTGTCTTGGATTCCGATCTAATGAAGCCTCTTGATCAGTGTGTGGTGAGAAACAGTGTTGAAGGCAGCTGAGCGGTCGAGGAGGATCAGTCGCTTCTCCCTGGTCTAGGAGGGTTCTGATGTTGTCAGTGGCTGATGACAGCTGATGATTGTAGTGGAGTAGCAGGGTACAGGCATTTTTACCTGAGCCCCGGAGTCTGCATCTCCCTGGTACATCTTTGAAATATGTCATGACTGGGCCCCTAGTTACCCCTAATTGTCTTTTGTGTGCTTGAGGATGCCCGAGTGCATTCAAGATGGAGTAACCTGTACGTAGGACCTAAAGTTGTTGAGCACTGCATATCTTCTAGGGGTAGTCAGTGGTGCTAACTCCCTTTCTCATTGTATTTCATCCCTGCACTGCTCATCGTATTCCCTAGTCAGTGTCCCTGTAGTGACACAGGGTGTAGATGCTCAGTCCAGCTCAGGCAACCTGGAGCTGCCTACCTGCAACTCTGCGTCGTTTCCAGGGTTCATGAGTGATGGGATACTGCAGTCCTGGTTTTTGTTTTCTTTGAATTTTGGAACTAGGGTCCCAGGATCCGCCCCACAAAAAAAAACCTGAACTGGAACAGCTCATCACTCATGGACCTGGGAAACTTGGCAACTATGCACCTGTTTACTGTTTTGCTCCCCTATGGCGAGGTGACAAATGACCAGCTATAAGCTCAGTTGAGGAGAGCAGTGGTGCCTCAGTCCGAAGCGGGAATCGAATAATATGGCAGTATACTACCTCGAAATTGCAGCCCTGAGGGTTAATTTTGCTGGGATGGTGAGTGGAAGTCTTATCTTTCCCTGAGTGAATGCCCTTGCTGTGTGGCCTACCTAATCCGGATTGCTTTAACTCAATCTCCTGTGGGTTTATTCTTTCCAATTCCCTTCCTACCTTCCTTACCCACACCACCATGACGCAGCCCCCCACGCACGAAGAGAGTTGAACCCTTTTCCCCCCTCCTTGTGTCATGAACATTTTTGACAAAAGACTTGGACATATTTATCAAACAGATGTGTTGTCTTTATGCCACGCAATGGGGTGCAAGGGCGACACAACTACTATCTTAGATACATTTAGAGTAATGCAATAAAGCACAAATCATTGTGCTGTGTTACTCTTCCCCCAGTAGGCGTTCCATGGGTGGAGCGTGGGTGTTCTCTCGCATCCACCCATGGATTTTGGCGCATTCTCAAATTTACCAACACTGGAAATGCGTCTAAATGCTACGCCTTCCCACATGGGGCGTAACGAGGAATAAAATCTTTATGTATCCTTGTTATTTTCTCTTTCTATTTGTGACACATTCTGCACTATATATAGGCAGAGAAAACTGCCTCAGAAAATAGTTTTTGTGCAGGAAGGTGCCCCTTTGTGTACAAAAACAATCCTGCTTACGAAGCATGGTGCAATGGTGCCCGCGTTGGCGCTAGGCAGCCATGAGTGCGCCAGCGCATTCAAAACACAGGAATGCACAGTACGATTGTTAAATACAGCGCATTCCTGCCCTTTGCACTATGCTGCTTGAAAGTTTGAAAAATTTGCTCCTCAAACTATTCATGAGAGCGGCTATTATTCGATCAGGGATAAGTGGCAAGTGTGGCACTAATGTAGTTTTACTATTTATGGACCGGTCAGTGCTACCTTACTCCACAATCATGTACCACATGTTCCTCGCACTTACATCTGTGCCCCCTCCGTGGTGCCGGTTACCATCAGCATGTTCAGCACATGAGAGGCTTTGGATAGAACACGGAGGAACTGAAAAAGGGGCAACACTTTTTTCACCTGGTACCCTGGTTTCGTTCCACTATTTTGACTCAGGGGCAACTTTGCGGTATGCTATACCTCTTTCTATACCTCTGCACTGAGACTCATAGGGAACTCGCATCAGGACTGGACTGGAATAGGAAACTCAGCACTTGACAATAATGTTTGCCTCAGCCCCACTCTTCAAGAGGACACGACTAGCGTGATGCTAAGGGGCATGGCTGAGCCACGGCAGCCTGTCGTGCTCTGAAAGCAGACAACTTAGACTATTGACTATCGGGAAAATGACAGACTGCGCTTTCTCTGTGGTAATTATTGAGACCCTCTACACTTGGGATACCCTGTCTCTGAGGTATTCTGCTCAAGTACTAGTAGGCCTCTGTCACACCCCGTCTCCTATGTCTTGGGCGCTCTGCCCTCCGAGTATTCTACATCAGTGTCCCTGTGGCACTCTGTCCCCGTGGTGGTCACCCGCCCCTGGTATTCTTCCACACTCTGTGTCGTCTCTATGGTCCTCTGATCCCTCATCGGCCTGGCCCTGGGCCGCCCGCAGAGGCCCCCATGAGAGGGCCATTGTTGGCGCAGATGGAGACAAGCGGCCGCTTGTTGTGGGCGGCAGTGAATGGGCTCCCTGTACGGAGCACGGGCCCGGGCTGGGGCGGAGGAAGAGCGGCGGGGCGCTGACAGCCTCGGGGGAGGGAGCGAGCGAGGGGGGGCGGCTGCAGGTGACCGCGGAGGTCCGGAGAGGACTCACGCGCTGAAGGGAAGGAGGGGTGGGCAGGCGGGGCGCTGACCCGAGGAGGGGTGGAGAGGGGTGGGCCAGGTGACCGTGGTGGCACACTGAGCGCGGGCGCGAAGGAGGGAGAGAGGAAAGCAGCAGAGGGAGGGGGAGGGAGCAGGTTACCCAAGTAACTCACCTGAGGCGGAGGAGGGCGCACCGGGGCTGCGTCATGGGAGAGCGGGACGAGACTGCAGGGTAGCGCACCTCCTCAAGCCGGCATATTTTTCTTTAAGTGTTTTATATAGCGCGAACTCGCCCCGAAGGTATCAGAGAGCTTTACATGATTACCATCTGTTCCACAAGGAGCAGAACCTCAGAAGAAGAGGACAGCATGTGAGCGGTACCGGCCCCAGCAGCAGCACCGAGACCAGAGGAGTGCATGCCAATGACAAGGTAAGACATCACCGCCCAGCGCCGATGGAGAGAGGGTCCTGGAGATAATGAAGTGAGAGCGCTACGAAACGGGCAAACAGTGAGGGTGAGAGGACACCGCCGGAGAGTGAGGTGTCTCGAGTGTCATTGGAGCCGGCGGGAGAAGTTGTTAGTGCGTGTGCCAGACTAACTACAATAACACTAACGTTTCTTTTGTGTAGCTCCAAACACTTTACTGCATCCGCTTCTAAACGCTGTCGCTATTACCAACTTCAGCACTGCTATGGGCACATTGAGGGTACTAGTTCTGCGCACATACCCAGTGAGTCCCACTCTATGTGTGAGTGTCACACGCGGCGCTAGTTCCACACACAAGGGGCGAGTACCGGGCACAGGACGATGGTGCCACGCGCAGACTCAGGCGTCCACACACAAGGGAGTGATAGTGAAAATGCCTCAGACAGACTGAGGATACCACACACTGGACGAGTCTTCCATTTGCAGGTGCAAGAGTGCCTCACGTTTCTCGGGGAGAGCTGCGCAATGCTGCTGTAGAATTGTCCAGACGAACGAACGATGTCAGTTGCTGCTCCAACGAAGAAACGGTTATTTCCCCATTCCAGAGGCCACAACCAACGCTTTGCTTTCCCTTGAAAGTGAACAATTCTTTAAATCTAGACCGCCCTCCCTACTTGCGAAAGAATGCGGAGGTAATTTTCAAGGAGGAGGGACCGCTTGCATGGCGCACAGTGGGCCAGATTTACAAGCCACTTGCGCCTCTTTTGCGCCGCCATTGCGTCACTTTTGTGCCGCAGTGGTGGCGCAAAAAATGCGCCATGGTGCAGGGTATTAACAACGTGATGCATCTGGGAGATGCGTCACATTGTAAAGCCCTGCGCCATTAGGAGGCGTTCCTGCGCAGGGGGGGGGGGGGGGGGGGGGCGTTCCTGCGCAGGAACGCCTCCTAAAAGTGGCTGAGTGAAATCTAGAAGATCAGTTGTTAATACCCCGCACCATGGCACATCTTTTGCGCCACCGCCTTGTCACAAAAGTGACGTAATGGTGGCGCAAAAGAGGCTCAAGTGGCTTGTAAATCTGCCCCAAGCTGTCTTGGCCACTAGGCGATGGGCAGAATGCGTATTGCTGCCTTGAATGTCCACATATCTACAAAGAATGTCCGCCATCGTGTTCGTGTAGAGACAGCCCTTGTTCCCTCGGCCTTGGCAATGGGACAATACCATTCGAGCGAAGAATTTGCCCTTGAGTACTAACATTCTAGTATGACAGGCATCTTCCAAAAACTAAAGAATGTGGGCCTCTGGAAAGCATTAAACTGCATCCTAGTCACGCTCAGAAGAGTCAGCTGAGATTCATTCGTGTTCTGTGGGCGATGAGAGGGCTTGCTGAAGCTAGGTTATTTCCAGGGTCCCCCAACAGTAGCCTCCATTCAAGCAAGCTAGAAACCAAGACTGCACTGTAGACAGTCCAAACCTCTTTGGACCCCGCGATTTCCCCAGATGCATTTCCATCCCCCTTAATGTGCAATGTGACCATAGTCCCCACATGCACATACGAAGCCGAGACTCTTTGCCTGATAGTGGTCAGAATCAGCTTGCCATCCAACCAGGGAAGAAGTGTGTTTCAGGACCTCTGATGCCGTTTTTTGGACTTGAGAATTTGTTATTTTTTGAATTGATAATGTATTAAAGTTGTGAATACACATTTGCTGGCCATTTTCTTTTAAAGAAGTGTTACTTGAATGTAGTTTTAATGCGAATAGGCTCACCGTGGAAAAATACCCGAACTACAATATTCATCTGCAAGTGCACAATGGAAAATACGCCAGTTTTATTTGTTTAATCTGAATGATTTCTCCTTGAGAAAATTATTTATGCATTGAATGAAGTTAATTATGAAGTGAATGCTTTTATTGAAATACAAAATAGGCAGATGGGAAGGATTGGCTGGCAAACTATGTCTATGTAAATATCAATAAGGACTAGCTAGAGAAAGAATTTAGAAGACTCAGGTAGGTACGTCAATGTGTAGGGAAAAGCATTGTTTTCCTTATAAAGCCCTCACCCACCGACCTAGTCGGTGGCATGCTTCATCATCGGGCCCACCACAGTGGCACCGAATGTGCCCCGGGTTTGCTTCAACGCCAGGAGACTGAGGAGCTGGTATGTTGCTGAGCGTGCAGTGAAAAGGGTGAGAAAGTGAAAGGTTAAAAGCTATACAGAAGGTCCCAGCACCCGAGGGTTACTTACTTTTAATAAACTGGGACTTTGTTAGCGGATAAAAGGCAGGTAGACATAAATTTGGAGTATGGATTATGACCCCCAACGTCTAGTGTGGTCTACATGTTTCAGCCAGTGCCTTTGTTTAAGCTGGCTTTCCTCAGGACCATTTATTTATGTGAGAATGTGCAAATTAAATTAAATATTAAACTTATATTTAAGTGTTTGTGTAGTTCTTTGACTATGTGTAGCGCACGCTAAGGCGCTGTAACTATTAGATGGGGATTCCCTCAAGCTTGACTACAGATAACACATAGGACAAAGACAAGACGTACATGGTTGAGTCATGTTAATATATTATACTGTTGTATTTTAAAATGCCGGCATATAAGGTGGTGAACGACCTATAATGGGCTATGGTGATTTCATGCCAATTGCATGAAATGGGTGAGAATTCTAAATAAAACCGTTGGTGTTTGGTGGTGGGCTAAAAAGCGTATTTACAAGGTGAGGTACAGGTAAGTAAAATGCTAGGTCCTCACTCTGTTTTGTCTTGTAAAAAGCTTCAAGGGTCGCCTGGCAGAGAAAGAGACCCTGTAGGAATGAGAGTTCGATCAAAAGGTATCCAACCTGTAGGGAAAAAGAGTGGTGGCTTACCCCAGTCATAGCTGTAGTTTTTACTCACGAGTATTTCGATCTGGTTCCTCCTTGGACCTATTCGTCCTTCCGCGGCGCCCGTTATGAGGAAAGGGGCCGCTGGTCTCTGTTTTATACATTCTATTGATTGGTTTCACCTGTATGAGATAGAAAGAGAGGGATGGGTGCGCGCTAATCACCATGTCATTGCTTCCCTGTTGTGCCCATGCGTTGAAGAGTAGAGCACGATTCGCGCATGCGCTGAAGGGTGGAGCGCGAGTCACGCATGCGCAAGTGTGTAGCGCATGCGTGCTAGTATCGGTTTGGGTTACTGACTGAGGGCAATAGTGTGAGCATGCGCGGGTGTGCGGCGCATGTATACAGGGGCAGGCGGGCTGGCCTAATCAGGGGTAATTTAAGCAAAAAGCAACAATGCCAGTATTGTGGCGATGGATTTATACAGTAAAATACTGTAAAATACACGGGTGATTTTATAAGTGCACATATGTGCACTGGGGTCTCACAATCATATGTGGTGCTCTTTTTGGAGAATATAGGAATCAGGACGGGGACGTTCACACATAGATACCCTGGCACAGGTATCGGGTCTGTGTTTGACTGTTTCTTACTGCAGAATAGAGTTTTATATAGCTAGGGAGTTCCAAGGTATGGCATCATTGAGGCCATGAGTATGTGTGGACAAACAATATATCCATCTTTCTTCTTTTTGTAAGAGGAGTTTTTCATTGATAGTATTGTCAAATTTCTCAATGACGGCCCAGGAGAAGTCATTGGGGGTGTGGTTGTGGGTGAGGAAATGATCTGTGAGTTTGCTAATACTCTTGCCACACCTTATTGTGCTCCTGTGTTCCGTCATTCTTATCCGGACTTTCCGGGTGGTCCATGCCGATGTATCTTAGGCCACATCGGCAGGTCATCAAGTACACCAGGTTTGTGGAGTTGCAGTTTGTAAACTGTTGTTGAGTCCAGGTTTTGCCTGGTTCCAGATTCAGTGTTTTGGAAGGGGAGGTCAGGTGGCACACGCTGCAATTGTTGCAGGGTTGGTGGCCAGTGATTCTGGGTAGGCCCCATGCATTGAGGATGGTGTTGTCATTCCTACGAGTGTTTCGCCGTGGTCTAGTGTTAACCAGCTGGTCATTAAGGTTGGTTGCTCTTTTATAGGCAAAGCGAGGTTTTTCCCAATTCCTTGTGCCGGAGTTGATGATCTTCCAATTCCGTTGGATAATGTTGGCTACCTGGTTGGATGCTGTGTTATAGGTAGTCACACATGTTAGGGGAGGTTCTTCCTGCGGTTTCTCAAAGGTTTCCAAGAGTGCTTCTCTGTTTTGGTTCCTCGCCCTTTTGCATGTTTTGTTTATTATCCTCGAGGGATAGCCACGATCCTTGAGCTTGTGTATCAAATCATTAGATTGTGATTTGTAGTCTTGGATGCTGCTACAATTACGTCTGATGCGCAAAAACTGCCCGTAGGGTAAGTTTTCCCTAAGGTGTCAGGGGTGAAAACTGTCAAATCTTAGTAAGGAGTTCCTTGCTGTTGGCTTGTAGAAGGTGGTAGTGGTGAGACCTCCATTCTCCGGTTTGATGTTCAAGTCAAGGAAAGCTAGTTCAGTGGAATTGCTGGTACTTGTGAAGTGCAGGTAGGAATCTTGGTGGTTGATCCAGATCATAAAGTTGTCCAGTTGTTCTTGGGTGCCTTTCCATATCAGGAGGATGTCATCAATGTATCTCCGCCACATTTTTATGTTGGTGGAGAAGGGGTTGGTTGGTTGTTGTGTATAGGCATATTCGAAGTGTGCCACATACAGGCCTGCCACGCTCGGGGCGAAAACGCTGCCCATGGATGTTCCATTGGTCTGTAGGTAGAAGGCTCCCTCGTATTCGAAGTAATTCTCCTTGAGGGCCAGGGTGGCGCAGTCCAAGATGAAACTGCGGGGGGTGTTGTATTCCCAGGGGCTAGCCATCAGGACGTCATGTAGTACCTCCAGCGTTGCGTCCTGTGGTAAGCTGGTATATAGACTCTCTATGTCTAGTCCTACTAGTAGGTCAGTTGTAGGGTCAAAGCGGATGTCTTGGATTACACTTAGAAGGTATTTGGTGTCCTTGATGTAGGAGGGAGTTTTTTTTAACCAGAGGGTTGAGGAAGAAGTCACAGAAGCGTGACAGGGGAATCACTTCGAATACGAGGGAGCCTTCTACCTACAGACCAATGGAACATCCATGGGCAGCGTTTTCGCCCCGAGCGTGGCAGGCCTGTATGTGGCACACTTCGAATATGCCTATATACAACAACCAACCAACCCCTTCTCCGCCAACATAAAAATGTGGCGGAGATACATTGATGACATCCTCCTGATATGGAAAGGCACCCAAGAACAACTGGACAACTTTATGATCTGGATCAACCACCAAGATTCCTACCTGTGCTTCACAAGCACAGCAGTTCCACTGAACTAGCTTTCCTTGACTTGAACATCAAACCGGAGAATGGAGGTCTCACCACTACCACCTTCTACAAGCCAACAGCAAGAAACTCCTTACTCAGATTTGACAGTTTTCACCCCCGACACCTTAGGGAAAACTTACCCTACGGGCAATTTTTGCACATCAGACGTAATTATAGCAGCATCCAAGACTACAAATCACAATCTAATGATTAAATACACAAGCTCAAGGATCGTGGCTATCCCTCGAGGATAATAAACAAAACATGCAAAAGGGCGAGGAACCAAAACAGAGAAGCACTCTTGGAAACCTTTGAGAAACCGCAGGAAGAACCTCCCCTAACATATGTGACTACCTATAACACAGCATCCAACCAGGTAGCCAACATTATCCAACGGAATTGGAAGATCATCAACTCCGGCACAAGGAATTGGGAAAAACCTCGCTTTGTCTATAAAAGAGCAACCAACCTTAAAGACCAGCTGGTTAACACTAGACCACGGCAAAACACTCGTAGGAAGGACAACACCATCCTCAATGCATGGGGCCTACCCAGAATCACTGGCCACCAACCCTGCAACAATTGCAGCGTGTGCCACCTGACCTCCCCTTCCAAAACACTGAATCTGGAACCAGGCAAAACCTGGACTCAACAACAGTTTACAAACTGCAACTCCACAAACCTGGTGTACTTGATGACCTGCCGATGTGGCCTAAGATACATCGGCATGACCACCCGGAAAGTCCGGATAAGAATGACGGAACACAGGAGCACGATAAGGTGTGGCAAGAGTATTAGCAAACTCACAGATCATTTCCTCACCCACAACCACACCCCCAATGACTTCTCCTGGACCGCCATTGAGAAATTTGACAATACTATCAATGAAAAACTCCTCTTACAAAAAGAACAAAGATGGATATATCGTTTGTCCACACATACTCATGGCCTCAATGATGCTATACCTTGGAACTCCCTAGCTATATAAAACTCTATTCTGCAGTAAGAAACAGTCAAACACAGACCCGATATCTGTGCCAGGGTATCTATGTGTGTACGTCCCCGTCCTGATTCCTATCTTCTCCCAAAAGAGCACCACATATGATTGTGAGACCCCAGTGCACATATGTGCACTTATAAAATCACCTGTGTATTTTACAGTATTTTACTGTATAAATCCATCGCCACAATACTGGCATTGTTGCTTTTTGCTTAAATTACCCCTGATTAGGCCAGCCCGCCTGCCCCTGTATACATGCGCCGCACACCCGCGCATGCTCACACCATTGCCCTCAGTCAGTATCCCAAACCGATACTAGCACGCATGCGCTACACACTTGCGCATGCGTGACTCGCGCTCCACCCTTCAGCGCATGCGCGAATCGCGCTCTACTCCTCAACGCATGGGCACAACAGGGAAGCAATGACATGGCGATTAGCGCGCACCCCTCCCTCTCTTTCTACCTCATACAGGTGAAACCAATCAATAGAATGTATAAAACAGAGATCAGCGGCCCCTTTCCTCATAACGGGCGCCGCGGAAGGACGAATAGGTCCAAGGAGGAACCAGATCGAAATATTCGTGAGTAAAAACTACAGCTACGACTGGGGTTAGCCACCACTCTTTTTCCCTACAGGTTGGATACCTTTTGACCGAACTCTCATTCCTACAGGGTCTCTTTCTCTGCCAGACGACCCTTGAAGCTTTTTACAAGACAAAACAGAGTGAGGACCTAGCATTTTTAGGTCTCGGAACTGCAAACAGATTGCGAAGCAATCTGTCGTTCCGAGACTCTTTTGTAATCATTCTGGCTTTCGAGGAGTCAAGGGAGACAGACAAGCGAGGTGCACGCGCAACCTTGGAACTGGGTTTAGGTCGCGCGCGCTTCCTGTCTCCCATGGCTCCTTGGAAGCAGACTCACACGCACGCACACACATACAGATCCCCCCCCCCCTCGCCGCACATACACACACTCACCCACACACACTCACACACACACATACAGAACATCCCCCCTCGCCGCAGCGCATGCGCAAGCACACACAGAGACCCCCCCCCTTCCTACCTCGTCTCGGCGTGTCTTTGCGCTCCATGGTGACGTTCGCCAAATGAGGGTGAGCACTGGACAGACTGTCTTGCACAAGGACGGGCAGGTGCACAGTCGTCAACAGGCCCCCAACAAGTCACCGAGCACCTAAGGAGGGGTACCCTCTTTCAACAGGACACACGGCTTGCCCCAGTCGCGTGCCGTCCCTGCCTCTCAGATTGCGTGCTAGTGCTCGCGCGCAGCCGCCGTTCTCGGCTGCGCGCGCCCCCCGCAGCTGAAGCAGCAGGCCTAAGGTCGCCAGTACATAGGGAGAAGCGGGTTGCTTTGCTAATTGTGCCGGTGCTTTCTGGTGCTTAGCACCGGCACTTACCTATCAGGGCCGTGTCTACTGCATGTCACATTTATTCACATGCTATTTATTACCTCACTGACTGTTGCTGTTAGTGCGCCCTCTGTCGGCTCCCAGCCGCTACAGCATTGATGCCGCCTGAGACGATTACTAAGTACCGCTGGAGCGATGAAGAAATGCTCCCGCGGTGTCACTTAACCACCAGAATCAAACTGAGCTGAAAGAATGGGTGACTTAACTGCTGGCGAGCGGGAAAAGAAAGATGAACACTGACTCACTGCCTAATAGTATGGAGACCCGGGCAGTGGTTATGTGTGTCGTGGCTGTGACCTCGCATCCTCCTCTGGAAGGAAGTGAGGTCGGATATTCAAAAAGTTGCTGGACCCGACTCAAGTGAGTGGTGTGCTCTTCACGTCCTAGCATCCAGCAGCATTACCGGCAGCAGTAACGAAGCATTCTGGTGACAACCAACACGTCTGATTGCAAGTAGGTTCCATGCACACGTACACCACCACTGCCATGCACACACGCACACCACCACTGCCATGCACACACGCACACCACAACTGCCATGCACACACGGACACCACCACTGCCATGCACACACAGACACCACCACTGCCATGCACACACGCACACCACCACTGCCATGCACACACGCACACCACCACTGCCATGCACACACAGACACCACCACTGCCATGCACACACGCACACCACAACTGCCATGCACACACAGACACCACCAGCTGAGTGCAGAGTGCTGAGTAGTGAGTAGTGAGTTTCCAGAGTGCAGAGTAGTGAGTGCAGAGTAGTGAGTGCAGAGTAGTGAGTGCAGAGTAGTGAGTAGTGAGTGCAGAGTAGTGAGTGCACAGTAGTGAGTAGTGAGTTTCCAGAGTGCAGAGTAGTGAGTGCAGAGTAGTGAGTGCAGAGTAGTGAGTGCAGAGTAGTGAGTGCAGAGTAGTGAGTAGTGAGTGCAGAGTAGTGAGTGCACAGTAGTGAGTAGTGAGTGCAGAGTAGTGAGTAGTGAGTGCAGAGTAGTGAGTAGTGAGTGCAGAGTAGTGAGCAGTGAGTGCACAGTAGTGAGTGCAGAGTAGTGAGTGCACAGTAGTGAGTGCAGAGTAGTGAGTAATGAGTGCACAGTAGTGAGTGCAGAGTAGTGAGTGCACAGTAGTGAGTGCAGAGTAGTGAGTGCACAGTAGTGAGTAGTGAGTGCAGAGTAGTGAGTGCAGAGTAGTGAGTGCAGAGTAGTGAGTAGTGAGTGCACAGTAGTGAGTAGTGAGTGCACAGTAGTGAGTGCAGAGTAGTGAGTAGTGAGTGCACAGTAGTGAGTAGTGAGTGCACAGTAGTGAGTGCAGAGTAGTGAGTAGTGAGTGCAGAGTAGTGAGTAGTGAGTGCAGAGTAGTGAGTAGTGAGTGCACAGTAGTGAGTGCAGAGTAGTGTGTGCAAAGTAGTGAGTGCAGAGTAGTGAGTGCAGAGTAGTGAGTGCAGAGTAGTGCGTAGTGAGTGCAGAGTAGTGAGTAGTGAGTGCAGAGTAGTGAGTACAGAGTAGTGAGTACAGAGTAGTGAGTACAGAGTAGTGAGTAGTGAGTGCAGAGTAGTGAGTACAGAGTAGTGAGTAGTGAGTGCAGAGTATTGAGTGCAGAGTAGTGAGTGCAGAGTAGTGAGTGCAGAGTAGTGAGTGGTGAGTGCAGAGTAGTGAGTAGTGAGTGCAGAGTAGTGAGTGCAGAGTAGTGAGTGCAGAGTAGTGAGTAGTGAGTGCACAGTAGTGAGTAGTGAGTGCACAGTAGTGAGTGCAGAGTAGTGAGTAGTGAGTGCAGAGTAGTGAGTGCAGAGTAGTGAGTGCATAGTAGTGAGTAGTGAGTGCAGAGTAGTGAGTGCAGAGTAGTGAGTGCAGAGTAGTGAGTAGTGAGTGCAGACTAGTGAGTAGTGAGTGCAGACTAGTGAGTAGTGAGTGCAGAGTAGTGAGTAGTGAGTGCAGAGTAGTGAGTAGTGAGTGCAGAGTAGTGAGTGCAGAGTACTGAGTAGTGAGTGCAGAGTAGTGAGTAGTGAGTGCAGAGTAGTGAGTAGTAAGTGCAGAGTAGTGAGTGCAGAGTAGTGAGTGCAGAGTAGTGAGTGCAGAGTAGTGAGTAGTGAGTGGTGAGTGCAGAGTAGTGAGTGCAGAGTAGTGAGTAGTGAGTGCAGAGTAGTGAGTAGTGAGTGCAGAGTAGTGAGTGCAGAGTAGTGAGTAGTGAGTCCAGAGTAGTGAGTGCAGAGCAGTGAGTAGTGAGTGCAGAGTAGTGAGTAGTGAGTGCAGAGTAGTGAGTGGTGAGTGCAGAGTAGTGAGTGCAGAGTAGTGAGTGGTGAGCGCAGAGTAGTGAGTGCAGAGTAGTGAGTAGTGAGTGCAGAGTAGTGAGTGCAGAGTAGTGAGTGCAGAGTAGTGAGTGGTGAGTGCAGAGTAGTGAGTGCAGAGTAGTGAGTGCAGAGTAGTGAGTGCAGAGTAGTGAGTAGTGAGTCCAGAGTAGTGAGTGCAGAGTAGTGAGTAGTGAGTGCAGAGTAGTGAGTGCAGAGTAGTGAGTAGTGAGTCCAGAGTAGTGAGTGCAGAGTAGTGAGTGCAGAGTAGTGAGTAGTGAGTGCAGAGTAGTGAGTAGTGAGTCCAGAGTAGTGAGTGCAGAGTAGTGAGTAGTGAGTGCAGAGTAGTGAGTGCAGAGTAGTGAGTGCAGAGTAGTGAGTGCAGAGTAGTGAGTGCAGAGTAGTGAGTAGTGAGTGCAGAGTAGTGAGTGCAGGGTAGTGAGTGCAGAGTAGTGAGTAGTGAGTGCAGAGTAGTGAGTAGTGAGTGCAGAGTAGTGAGTGCAGAGTAGTGAGTGCAGAGTAGTGAGTGCAGAGTAGTGAGTAGTGAGTCCAGAGTAGTGAGTGCAGAGTAGTGAGTAGTGAGTGCAGAGTAGTGAGTGCAGAGTAGTGAGTGCACAGTAGTGAGTGCACAGTAGTGAGTAGTGAGTGCAGACTAGTGAGTGCAGAGTAGTGAGTGCACAGTAGTGAGTGGTGAGTGCAGAGTAGTGAGTGCAGAGTAGTGAGTGCAGAGTAGTGAGTGCAGAGTAGAGAGTGCAGAGTGCAGAGTAGTGAGTGCAGAGTAGTGAGTAGTGAGTGCAGAGTAGTGAGTGGTGAGTCCAGAGTAGTGAGTGCAGAGTAGTGAGTAGTGAGTGCAGAGTAGTGAGTGCAGAGTAGTGAGTGCAGAGTAGTGAGTTGTGAGTACAGAGTAGTGAGTAGTGAGTGCAGAGTAGTGAGTGGTGAGTGCAGAGTAGTGAGTGCAGAGTAGTGAGTAGTGAGTGCAGAGTAGTGAGTAGTGAGTGCAGAGTAGTGAGTAGTGAGTGCAGAGTAGTGAGTGCAGAGTAGTGAGTAGTGAGTGCAGAGTAGTGAGTAGTGAGTGCAGAGTAGTGAGTGCAGAGTAGTGAGTGCAGAGTAGTGAGTGCAGAGTAGTGAGTGCAGAGTAGTGAGTAGTGAGTGCAGAGTAGTGAGTAGTGAGTGCAGAGTAGTGAGTAGTGAGTGCAGAGTAGTGAGTGCAGAGTAGTGAGTAGTGAGTGCAGAGTAGTGAGTGCAGAGTAGTGAGTGCAGAGTAGTGAGTGCAGAGTAGTGAGTGCAGAGTAGTGAGTGCAGAGTAGTGAGTAGTGAGTGCAGAGTAGTGAGTACAGAGTAGTGAGTCCTGAGTCCAGAGTAGTGAGTCCTGAGTCCAGAGTAGTGAGTGCAGAGTAGTGAGTAGTGAGTGCAGAGTAGTGAGTGCACAGTAGTGAGTAGTGAGTGCAGACTAGTGAGTGCAGAGTAGTGAGTAGTGAGTGCAGAGTAGTGAGTGCAGAGTAGTGAGTAGTGAGTGCAGAGTAGTGAGTGCAGAGTAGTGAGTAGTGAGTGCACAGTAGTGAGTGCACAGTAGTGAGTAGTGAGTGCACAGTAGTGAGTGCACAGTAGTGAGTGCACAGTAGTGAGTGCACAGTAGTGAGTGCACAGTAGTGAGTATAGAGTAGTGAGTATAGAGTAGTGAGTAGTGAGTGCAGAGTAGTGAGTAGTGAGTGCACAGTAGTGAGTGCACAATAGTGAGTAGTGAGTGCACAGTAGTGAGTGCACAGTAGTGAGTGCACAGTAGTGAGTATAGAGTAGTGAGTAGTGAGTGCAGAGTAGTGAGTAGTGAGTGCAGAGTAGTGAGTAGTGAGTGCAGAGTAGTGAGTGCAGAGTAGTGAGTAGTGAGTGCAGAGTAGTGAGTAGTGAGTGCAGAGTAGTGAGTAGTGAGTCCAGAGTAGTGAGTGCAGAGTAGTGAGTAGTGAGTGCAGAGTAGTGAGTGCAGAGTAGTGAGTGCTGTGTAGTGAGTGCAGAGTAGTGAGTGCAGAGTAGTGAGTGCAGAGTAGTGAGTGCAGAGTAGTGAGTGCAGAGTAGTGAGTAGTGAGTGCAGAGTAGTGAGTGCAGAGTAGTGAGTAGTGAGTAGTGAATAGTGAGTAGTGAGTGCAGAGTAGTGAGTGCAGAGTAGTGAGTGCAGAGTAGTGAGTGCAGAGTAGTGAGTGCAGAGTAGTGAGTAGTGAGTCCAAAGTAGTGAGTGCAGAGTAGTGAGTAGTGAGTGCAGAGTAGTGAGTGCAGAGTAGTGAGTGCACAGTAGTGAGTGCACAGTAGTGAGTAGTGAGTGCAGACTAGTGAGTGCAGAGTAGTGAGTGCAGAGTGCAGGGTAGTGAGTGCAGAGTAGTGAGTAGTGAGTGCAGAGTAGTGAGTGGTGAGTGCAGAGTAGTGAGTGCAGAGTAGTGAGTAGTGAGTGCAGAGTAGTGAGTGCAGAGTAGTGAGTGCAGAGTAGTGAGTTGTGAGTACAGAGTAGTGAGTAGTGAGTGCAGAGTAGTGAGTGGTGAGTGCAGAGTAGTGAGTGCAGAGTAGTGAGTAGTGAGTGCAGAGTAGTGAGTAGTGAGTGCAGAGTAGTGAGTGGTGAGTGCAGAGTAGTGAGTGCAGAGTAGTGAGTGCAGAGTAGTGAGTGCAGAGTAGTGAGTAGTGAGTGCAGAGTAGTGAGTAGTGAGTGCAGAGTAGTGAGTAGTGAGTGCAGAGTAGTGAGTGCAGAGTAGTGAGTGCAGAGTAGTGAGTAGTGAGTGCAGAGTAGTGAGTGCAGAGTAGTGAGTGCAGAGTAGTGAGTGCAGAGTAGTGAGTGCAGAGTAGTCAGTAGTGAGTGCAGAGTAGTGAGTACAGAGTAGTGAGTCCTGAGTCCAGAGTAGTGAGTCCTGAGTCCAGAGTAGTGAGTGCAGAGTAGTGAGTAGTGAGTGCAGAGTAGTGAGTGCACAGTAGTGAGTAGTGAGTGCAGACTAGTGAGTACAGAGTAGTGAGTAGTGAGTGCAGAGTAGTGAGTGCAGAGTAGTGAGTAGTGAGTGCAGAGTAGTGAGTGCTGAGTAGTGAGTAGTGAGTGCACAGTAGTGAGTAGTGAGTGCACAGTAGTGAGTGCACAGTAGTGAGTAGTGAGTGCACAGTAGTGAGTGCACAGTAGTGAGTGCACAGTAGTGAGTATAGAGTAGTGAGTATAGAGTAGTGAGTAGTGAGTGCAGAGTAGTGAGTAGTGAGTGCAGAGTAGTGAGTAGTGAGTGCACAGTAGTGAGTGCACAGTAGTGAGTAGTGAGTGCACAGTAGTGAGTGCACAGTAGTGAGTGCACAGTAGTGAGTATAGAGTAGTGAGTAGTGAGTGCAGAGTAGTGAGTAGTGAGTGCAGAGTAGTGAGTAGTGAGTGCAGAGTAGTGAGTGCAGAGTAGTGAGTGCAGATCAGTGAGTGCAGAGCAGTGAGTGCAGAGCAGTGAGTGCAGAGCAGTGAGTGCAGAGCAGTGAGTGCGCAGGGTGAACAATTCCAATCCATACCACATAATTCCATTACACACCACATGCATACACTCCATAACACATGGCTAAAAGACATTGCCATTTACACAATGCCATTAGCTCTAACTCAAATAAATCCGAGACCTATTGCATTTCCAATGCTTGTACTTACCTGTACCTCACCTTGTAAATACACTTTTTAGCCCACCACCAAACACCAACGGTTTTATTTAGAATTCTCACCCATTTCATGCAATTGGCATGAAATCACCATAGCCCATTATAGGTCGTTCACCACCTTATATGCCGGCATTTTAAAATACAACAGTATAATATATTAACATGACTCTACCATGTATGTCTTGTCTTTGTCCTATGTGTTATCTGTAGTCAAGCTTGAGGGAATCCCCCTCTAACAGTTACAGCGCCTTAGCGTGCGCTACACATAGTCAAAGAACTACACAAACACTTAAATATAAGTTTAATATTTAATTTAATTTGCACCTTCTCACATAAATAAATGGTCCTGAGGAAAGCCAGCTTAAACAAAGGCACTGGCTGAAACATGTAGACCACACTAGACTTTGGGGGTCATAATCCATACTCCAAAATTACGTCTACCTGCCTTTTATCCGCTAACAGAGGCCCAGTTTATTAAAAGTAAGTAACCCTCGGGTGCTGGGACCTTCTGTATAGCTTTTAACCTTTCACTTTCTCACCCTTTTCACTGCACACTCAGCAACATACCAGCTCCGCAGTCTCCTGGCGTTGAAGCACACCCGGGGCACATTCGGTGCCACTGTGGTGGGCCCGATGATGAAGCATGCCACCGACTAGGTCGGTGGGTGAGGGCTTTATAAGGAAAACAATGCTTTTCCCTACACATTGACGTACCTACCTGAGTCTTCTAAATTCTTTCTCTAGCTAGTCCTTATTGATATTTACATATAATTCAGGGGATACGGTCTAGCATATCTAGTCCTCTCTCTCCCATTGATCTGAGCAAACTATGTCTATGCCCTTTTGTTCACAGTGGATGTGGGATTTATCTCATGTTTATTGATCTGACCAGTTCTGTTAACATATTCTAAGAGGTTTCTTCGGTCTAAAATTATGAAGATTCATTTACAGAAGACCCAACTTTGTATTATCTTCTCCGACTGTCAATGATTATTATTTAGTGCATACATTTAGAAAAAATGTTTAGATTTAAAGCTGTTACGCGGTGAATTACTATTAGGGTTGTAATGATTAACTTTAATTGATATGCTTTTATGGAATTGACGGACTGTAGATGTTCTTCAAAGGCTATTATCAAAGTAAATAAAGATTAATCTGATTTTATGATTCATAAATGTAATTTATAGAAGCAATAAAGGATAGTCCCAATTGCATTTTCTATTGATATTTTACAGCCCAACCACAAGGAAAAATCATTTTCGTTGGAAGTACAATATAAAACATTGAAATAGACCTTGTGTAGGCCAGTAGGTCAGTCTAGTTTCTCTACTGTAAGGACTTTTGGATCTTTTTCAGGATAACCCTCTTGAAATGCTAAAAGACAAGACATTGTTTGAGATCGAAAAGAATCACAAAAACCCATTCTATCTCCTTCGCCAAGTTCTGACAAGATTTTCATGGGATATATATCTATATATTTATATATATGTACACACACACACCCCCCTCACTATGCCCATTGAGGCAGCCGTTTTCCTGCCTCCTTCGCTTAACAAAAAAAAAAAACCTTTCTTAGTTTGTTCTTTCAACCTGCATATCAGGTTCATATACAAATACAAGTACATAACACTTCTACCTCAGCCGAGGTCCTGAAACAAAGAAGTGAGGAATTTAGTGCAATATACAGTCCTTTGGACTTTGTCCAAGCATGCACGGTTTACTTTGTTGCTTTTGTGTCGTGGCATATTACCTTAACTGTAACCAAACTATCCCTAACCCCCCCCATCTCTCCTGACCCCCGCCAAACACCCCCCTCTCCACCCCTCACCCCTGCTGGGTCTGTCTAAGTAGAGGTCCAAGTATCTCAATGCTCATTTGGGGTTTCCACATTCCTCTTGGCTGGGGGCTAGCCCCCCACTGGCAGTAGTCCCCTCTCGTGACACCTGTGTGGATTGTGAGGCCTGCCCAGTTACTTCCTGAATCATCATCCCCCATGCCAGTAATACCTCAGGTAGTTTGCCAACCCTTCTGGTGGCATGCATATGCCCCTCCTCGGCCAGAGCCCACTCTTTCAAGTCTGTTTTCCATTTCGCCACTGAGGGCCCCTGCTGGGTTAACCAATGGATCGCGATGCGCCGTCTAGCTATAACAAGTCCCAGAACCAGAAACCGCCTACTAGTCTTACGTTTAGGATCCCGGGGAATCAGACCCAGAAGACAAGGGCGCGGATCCATGACAATCTTCCAACCTTTAATTCTAGTCAAGTGCTCTAGGACCACCATCCAGTATGTCTGGATCATCGGACAGGTCCACACCATATGCGGGAAATCCGCTGGAGCATGGCGACATCTAGGGCAGTATGGATCTCTGGAGTTGTCAATTACATGAAGCCGCCTGGGTGAGAGATAGGTCATGTGTACCATATTATACTGGATTTGTTTGAATCGATTGCAGACCGGCACCTTCCGCACACTCACATGTATTTTTTTCCCAGTCACGTGACGTGATCTCCTGCGGACCACCCAATGCCATTTCTCCTCTATCTTTAGGGGTCCATTCTTTTTATCCTCCCTCAGCACCCTATATGGGTGGGTGACAAACTTCCGCTCTCCTGCCATGGTGATCATGGTGACCAGCGTATGTGTGTGCCCCAGGGCTTCTGGGAAGGAAGGCCACAGCTGCCGCGCTGTTGCCGCTAGTGTTGCATACTGCAGGAATTGCCCTGATCCCAACTCAAAAGTAGCCACTGCCTCCTGATAGGTGATGAATTTGTTGTCCGGATAGAGGTCCAACAGCATAAGGCATCCCCCCTCTTTCCACTTATCAGTTGACATAACCCGCTCAATTTGAGCGAAGGCCGGCATAAGCCAGAAATCTGCCTCAGGGGCAAACGGTCTGGCCCGGATGAGTCTGTGGACTACTCGGTTCCATATCCCAGCTAATAGCCGCACCAATGGGGGACATCACTAGCGTCGCCCGCCCCCCGCCTGCCAGAGAAGAGCCCGCAACTGTTGATCCCCATAGGAGTCTGCCAGCAAGGACCTTTCCCAGGAGGGGTCCGTATTCAGCCAGGCTATAGCATGTTGGATTTGCGAGGCAATGTAGAAGAGTTACAGATCTGGAATTTCTAAGTCTCCCTTGCCCCACCTACGTTTCATGACCTCCAGGCTAACCCGACTCTGTTTGCCGTTCCTCTAGGGGGCGTGGCTTGACAACATGACCGGCTAGTCGCATATCTGCGCTGCTCCTGCCCCACTAACTGAAATCCTGCAGTATACTGGCGGAATTTGAGACCCTAAATATACGGATAGACAGCAGAGGGCTCCTCCGACCCCGAGGGTCCTGCTCGGAGCGAGAGCAGATGGCCCCTAACCGAGGGAATCGACCTTAGGAGCCCCGTCGGAATGCTGAGATTCAAGATGGCGACCGTGGCCTGTCCCAAGAGGTAGGGATTGCCGTGGGCTGGCCCTGTCTACCTGTGAGCTGAAAGCCTGATGTCGGCTCCTGGCTGGACCCCAGCCCCTGCTGTGCCGCCCGGAGATTGCAAGAGGGGGTTCTGAAGAAGAGGGACAGCCGTGGATCGCTCTGCTGAAGTGCCTCCAGAGGCCGTGAGGCTCGTGTCACGCAAGCCTGGTGCTTGTGGCCTACTGTAATTGGCCCGGCCCACCCCCCGCCGAGCGCACCCAAGCTGGCGGCGAAGATGGTCACGAGGCTTGCGGAAAACTGAGATAGAGGAGGGCTCCTCCGACCCTGAGGGTCCTGCTCGGAGTGAGAGCAGACGGCCACTAAGTGAAGGAATCGTCTTAAGACCCCCGGAGCCCTGTCGGACTGCTGAGCCGCAAGATGGTGGCCCAGGCTCGTCCCGAGAGTTAGGGATCGCCGTGGGCTGCCCCCATCTACCCGTGAGCTGACAACTTGACGTCGGTTCCCGGCTGGACCCCTGACTGCTGCTGCACTGCCCGGAGATCGCCGACTGCGTTTCCTGTACCAGTCATAATGGCGAAAACTGGTTCTGCGTTGGGATCGCCTCTATTTCCGAAAGAAGGATGCCATCTGGACCCACCATGATGCGCCCTCCGTCTGACGAATCTCGTACCCAATGTCTCTGCTCTCCAGTGTGGCCCCCACCTCCTTCGCTCTTATGGTGCTTCCATGCTGGATCCCTCTCCACTCCTGCTTCTTGCCTCCTCCTTTCACCACCGCTCTCTCTCACACATTCTTTAATGCCAGATACCCACACTAACAGTGTGACTGATCACGTTAGGCGTGCAACAGGATCAATAAACATGTAGCAGAAACTGCGAATGTGAGGACAGGTTCTTGCCATTGAAGAATGCTGTGGCCTCACTTTGATTGCCTGTTTTGCAAGCCCCATGCTGTTGCTCGCACTATGATTCTGAGTGCGGGCCCTCTATATGGATGGCTAGCCTTTGAGACAACAGTATATATCAGTCTACTAGAGACAAGAGTGCCTTGATGCAAGCCCCATCTGCCTCCCTGCCTCACCACCCCTCAAGAAAACAGAAACTGAGCATTAATGATGGAATGCTCATTCCATTACATACACTTTGAATGTCACCTTTGCAGTAATTCCTAATGTCAGGAAATGGGGGGGTGCTACCTTCTGCATTGTGTAGGAGTGGGTGACACAACTCCATGCTCTCATGGCTCCACCTAATATCTATTAAGGATGGCCCATTGCTGGTTGCAAGAATCCAGGAAGGCTTCCACCATGGCAGCTACTGATGAACTACATCACGCCTTCATAGTGGACATTATGCCTCGATAGTACACATCATATCAATACAAAGGAAATTTGTCGGAATCAATATTTCTAATACTATTATTTGGAAGAAAAACATTAATGAATCTTTCCCAAGTAACCAATCCTCATCAATACTTTATATGAATAAACGCCACTAACTCAAACATTTAGTTTTTTTCCTTACACATTTTTAAATTGTTGCAGACAATTGCACACAAATATACATACAATAAATATCACCAATGAGATATATCAACATCAGCTAATAACAAGCAAAACAATTCAAACTAGCTCCCTGAATTACCCTAATCATTTATACAGATGCTTATTGTTATGTAATCCACTGCATTCTGTCAGGAGATCACTCTATTTTTTTCATCATCAGAGAGTACAACCAAGGACCACAGTTTTTTAGTCCCTCTCTTAGTTTTTTGTGTACTCGCACTTTTATTCACACAATTATTTTGTATTTTTTAGGGCTTCTCCACACAAGGTCGATGCGTTTCGGCCTGACGTGTCTAAGGCCTCTTCAGGACTGGGGTAACACACTGGGTACCTTAAATCAATTTGAACACGTGGTTTATTTATTTTTAAGTTTCTCCCATGTATTCTTCTCTTCGTACTACTGCTTGGTTTCCCACACATATCTTTGAATTCAAAGACCGCTGTGCCGCAGTTGTAACCCTTCCGGGTCGCGCATATATCGCGGTCTCTGCTCTAGTCAATCTCTGTCTTAATATTTCCACATGTAGATCACAAAATCGGTAGCCGCCTCTCTTTCTCCATCGCATGAAGGTGGAGAATGCTTTATGCTTGTCCTCTCTGCAGCCTTTGATACCTTGAACTACCCTGCTGTTAGGTGGTCTGGCCACGGTGCCTTGCACTAAGGGGAACACCTTGAGCTGATTTTTATCACATCATTCCTAGGTAAATGTGCTGAAAGAGGTCTAATCCCAGGGTTCCCCTCTGCTACTGTCACTCTTCAATGCATATGTGGTAGTGGTATTCAATATCTTAGATATTTGGATTATACCCAACTATATGTTAAATTCCCCAATGAATTGTATGTAGTGTATTTTGTAAAGCGCACAGCTGCCCCAACGGGGCGTCCCGGCGCTGTATAACGCTGTGGAACCCTTCCTGGCTCTCCCTGTGAGATGCCCCTCCTGGGCACCCCCAAGGTGAAGCCAGGCATCCAAGTGTTGTAGGGGCCGCTGTGGAGATTAAGCAAGCTATTGCCCAGAGTTGCAGCGCGGGACCCATGATTAGAGTAGGCGCTGAGGCGAGAATTATCGAGTCCGCGGACATTGAGCCCAAGACTCTGCCGCGTCGGGACTTGAACCCTGGTCCCGGGCCTGATCTCTGCTTCAGAGTCTGCCACACTTCTCCACTTCCCGGGAATTATTTGAGATAAGGTTGGGTCAAGCAGAGGTCAGGATGCAAAATACTTATTTCCAGTTTAACCGCAATAAACTCAAATTAATTGTATTTACCACTGATTGAAGAATCAGTTTGACTGCACTTCCATGCCAAGTGCAGTCTGCAACCTTTTGACTAGGTTCACGCTACAGAAATACTACATATATACATGGATCCAAAGTTGTTATAGTTAAACGTACACATTGCCTCGAAAGTAAAGAGAAGAGGTTGCCTGGTCAATGCCCACAGGGCGCCAAAGGGCACCGAACTTCCAGCACAGAGCTATGGTAGGGAAATGCTATCATCAATTGACCAAACGAAAGCCCATCTTCCAAATGGACCCCTTGCTCACAAAGCTTTGGTAGTAGGCAGAAGCAGTAAACTTGAGATTATAGTATTGGTCTTCTCCAGCCTCACACCCAGTTATTCAACGTATTAACATCCTCAGTAAAAGAGACCATATCTCACAGGCAATATACTCCCTGCATTGGCTTGCTATGCAAGACTGCAGCCAGCTTAAGGTAGGACTC
Source organism: Lissotriton vulgaris (assembly GCF_964263255.1). Classification (NCBI taxonomy): domain Eukaryota; kingdom Metazoa; phylum Chordata; class Amphibia; order Caudata; family Salamandridae; genus Lissotriton; species Lissotriton vulgaris. Next base: position 259,804,606 of record NC_141699.1, read on the forward strand.
ATCTCTAGAAATGTGTCTAAAATCCGGGTCCTCCATCTCTGGCTAACAGGATTTCAGTGTACTCTCCTAGTTATAACGCCAGGAGCGAAGAAAAACGACATCTTTGATTCCTCGTTTTTACGATCCATGACAGCCCAGCTTTCTCCTTCTCGTGACCCATGGAGTGGAACCCCTTACCCCTTGACGCCAGGCTGTTTCATCCTATAGGAAAACTCTTAAAAACTCTGGATGGCCCTCGCTAAGAGACCTATTGCGAAATTTAAATTTATGCATTCATTAATTCTTTCAATAAGCAGTGGATATCTCCGAGTGTGTCAAATGCAAAAACAACAGTTGATGGACAGAATGCAGAACAATGTCATACATTCACCCCAGTACAGAGATCTGGGCCTAAATCCATCGTTTTTTTTGCTATATTTGAGTGTGTGTCAGGCCTCTTGGGCCTGTGTGAGTAATGGTCATTTAGGCACTCCTTTAACAAGTATTGCAACTGTTTAGGAATCTCAGGAACTAGGAACTACTGCAAACTCACTCAGTTGCCAGTACCTCCTCTTGAGGCGTTGTGGTAGTGGATTTGAATAGTGAACAGTTAGTCATGGAGGGTGAAGCAGGGTAGATATTATAGTATCTCTTACAATAAAGGAAATCTCAAAGCAGTGTAGTTGTTGTCAAAATGACATGACTTTTATTATCACTAATATGCTCATTAACTTTAAGACATTTGATAGCATTAACAATACTTTTTCTTCAGAATGCTTATCACTGCTATTCAGTACCTTCTCTGTGCCTTATGCCTCGTCTCATTGAGCAGGGAATATAAGGGTTAATGCTACACATTGGCATTGACACAGTTTGATGTCTGATTCAGGTCTCTCTTACATGGCTGCACAGAAGCCACACACAGGATCACGCTGCTGACCCATCATGGTTGTCAGTGGCAGTTTCAGTGTCATAAAAGATGTCCCTGGGCAGCAGCGCCGAGAAGGCTACTTGTATCTTAGCGCTTGGTTTTGCCTCTCTGCAAGAATTCATTCACCATGGGGAAGCGGGTGATGGGCATTCAGATCTCACTGAGTCATCAACTGCACTGGAAGAAAAGGTTCACAACAATGTCTTTTGAAAAGAGGGTGCACTGTAAAAGCTGGGTGCAGGCCCGTAGGCCTCACACAAACACCACACACAGAGCCTCAACAATAAGCTTCTTTTTATTCACCACAGACAAGACAGAACCTTACCTGCCAAGAGGTGAATGAGTGCATGCCTGATGTGTGGAGTCAGCTGTATGACTGCATGCTTAAATTAATAAATGTCTCTATCTGAGGCATGTGAGGAAGTGTCTAGGGTGTGTGTAGAGCAATAATCGTTGCCGTTGTGATTGGAGGTTGGTGTGCATATGTGTGTGTGTGTGTGTGCGTGTGTGTGCGTGTGTGTGTGTGCTGTACATCCATGTAATCCATTCTGAGATAAGTATAACACATATCTGGCTGCCACGGGCTTCCAGATTTTCGGGAATGTGAGCAAGAACACAGACACCATGATAATGTGAACTGTGGATATTTAATTTGTTGGATCTGCCTTTATGGATCTGCTAGCCAAAGACCGACACGACAGCCTGTCCTTCAAAATGTCATCAAAGCAGTTCTCCAGTTCTGCATTGACAGTCCTGATCTTGCGGTGTCTGCATGACATGTTAAACAGGTGTAGCAACTTCAGAGGTGTTTCACATACTGTTCCGTTCATGCAGGGCTGAATGTTCCTGGTGTACTTAATTGTCTTGTCTACTCATATGTCTCTCCTTTTCGTTTTGTTGTATTTTTATTGTTACTACAACAACCCCTGTGTACAGACTGCCCTGCTTGGTATTATCTTTGACTATGATAGGATGTTTGTTCTAATGGAATTAGAACGGGTTCCGCGTGGGTGCAGATAGGAGTACAGGAGAGCTCTAATGGCTCGAAAAAGAGTAATTCAGGCGTATTCGGGTTCCGCCCAAATTGACGCGTCTCATGGCATTCAGCTGCAAGATACAGATTTTTCTCTAGTGGATGCCCTCTCTTTTTCCTTCTCTGGCCTTCATATAGGGCTAGAAGACGTTATAGATGCTAGAAATAGATGCCCGGGTATGAAAGCTCAAGGGTTAGATGGGATCCCTGTGAATCTCTTTAAGGAAAACATGCCTCTTTGGACCCCTTTTTTTGGCAAATGTTTTACGGCGACTTTAAGTACTGGCCCTCCTAAAGCATGGTAACATGCTGATATTGCATCCTTCTTCAAGAAGGAACGCAAAGAGAACCCTCGATGTTACCACCCAATATCAATCAATTCTACTGCAAAAATAATAGGCAGGATTTTTACTAGAGTGTCTTCAAACCTGGGTCATAACAATAGCGTTCTCTCTGAGTTGTAATTTGGATTTCATGCTGGCCTTGGGACAATTGAGCAGTGTCTGAACCTTTACTTCTTGATAAACAAATAGCGGCTAAGGAAGAGAAGTTATATCTAACCTTCATGGAGCTCAGTTTGGCGGTTGAATCTGTTAAAACATCCAAACTTTGAAATATCATGACCGAACTAAGGGTTGAGTCCAACATTGTTAATTTTTTGAGGGAACTCCGCTCTGAGGTAACTGCCAGTCAGTGGCGGTTTCTAGTCATGGGCGGAGGGGCTCCGCCCCCTTTATTTTTTCCCCGAGGCAAAAGGAAAACTAAATCCAAATCCATTTTTTTCTGTATCAATAATAAAAGCTTCAGTTACAGTACCAACTTAAAAAAAAACCCACATTTATAGTTAGGTATGGGCCGCGTGGGGAGACCACACACGCTTTTAGCTTAGTTAGAGGTATATGCAGGGGCTGCGTCCTTGCTCCTTCTCTTTTTACTCTGTATATTAATAGCCTGGATACATATCTAGGTGGCCACAACACTGTTTTTCCACAGGTAGGCGAGCGCTGTGTTCCAGCGCTGATATATGCCGATGATACAGTCCTGCTCTTGAGGACCGGTATTAGCCTTCACCGCCTGTTAGATACTTTCTGTGTATTTATGGCCAACTTACATCTGATATTTAATCAGGGCAAGACACACATTATGGTCAATGGTTCTAGGAAAAGGAAAGGAATTTCATTCACTGTTAATAACAAGGACATTTGTGCGGTTCTCCCGTATCCGTATTTGTGGGTACTCTATGATGATAGAGATGTGGCCCTCTGAGTATGTCTAAAGCTGTGGTCCTGGCTTGAAGTACTGAGGCTGTCTTTAGCTTTGCCTCTAGACTTGGTAGCAAACCAACTAGAGAGCTTATGGCGGTGTATAATGCAAATTGCCGTTTTATTACTAATTATGGGGCCAGTTTGTGGGACATCAGGGCATATTCACATATCCAGAGGGTCTAGAATAGTTTTATTAGAAGATTCCTAGCTCTCCTAACAACTACCTCTACCCATACATACCACTCTGAAGTAGGGTAAGATTATATTAACAATCCAATTTAATTACAGCCTCTTTTACTGTGGTTTAAGAGCTTGACCAAGAAGGACACTTCTTTTAATCATTCAGTCTTAGCCGACTGTCTCCAATTGGATAAAGGTTTAAAGTTCTTCTGATTGTTGTATTGACCTATGGCATTATTTGCACTACCCCTGGTATTGAACCGTATCTTATTTGGGCCACGAACAAAAAACACATATTTCTGTTGACTGGGTTGAGGCTGAATATTGCACGTTTCTTGGTGTCTTTCACAAACCTATTTTAAGAATTTGCCTGTTTGTCCACGTGATTGCTCCTCTGCTAAAAAAACGATGCACTCTCTGCTATTTTGTAAATTCTATTCTGCATTGAGGAAGTTCTATAAATTACCATTTTTAAGACAAGCACATTTTAGACAATTTAGGGCTGCTATGGTGTTTTTACAATCTTTCTCACCTAGTTTGTGTTTTTCAGTAGCATTTTTTTATGCAAAGTGCCAAATGCCGGAGGTCAATGTTAAAACACTGAATCAGTTTGTCATAAAATACTTTAAGCCTGAGAAGGTTTTCACTTTTTGAGAAATTCTTTGCATTGAATGCTTTTATCATGACTGAATATGTTTTGTAATATTTGATGAAATATGAGAATGTACCTTTTATGGTCATTTGTTTTGATTGAATAAAGAATTTTGACTAACTGACTGACTGAACACTAAAGGCCTGATTTAGGTCTTGGCAGGCGGGTTAATCTTCTCCGGTTCTGAATATACTAAGATTCTACCTCTACAGATGCACTTTTTTTTATAAATGAAACACTGTATAAAGATCGAATATGGCACGTTAGTCCACATGAGTTTACAACGTATGCCATTACAACGCGTTCTTTACAACGACTGCGTTGTTACATCGTGTAACTTTTCAATGCAAGTCGGAACAACGACTTGCTGTATGGGGCGCTGGATGTTGGAATAGTATAATTTATGATAGGATCTTTGGAATATCTTGACCCAGGGGAGGAGGTGAGACAGCAACAGGGTGACCTGCATCTGCAGTGTAGGGGGAGGAGTAGCCCCTAGAGGTGGAGGCCTGGGTTGCTGCCATAAAACAATTGTCCCATCTCCTGCTGAGCGATTGAGAATCCAGACCTCCACTAATCAAAGGAAGAAGGTGTCACTGGCGGGGCTGCACCCAGAACTGGTTTGAACAGGGTTCAGTGCCCTCCTGAACACAAAGACTTCAAAGACATTTAGGGGTATAACTATGCAAGCTTAAGCCCCTGAACATTGCCTTGATCAAGATTGAACAATACTGAAGCCACTTCGTGGTCAAGAGGAATTTTTGCCAAGGAAGAAACAACTGAAGAGACTGAAGGAAAGGACTGACCCTCTGTGTGTTCTGGGGCTGGTCGGCAGTTTGCTGTTTTAACGAAGGAGAGGCTGAAGGCACTTTGCTGTGTGCTGTGTCCCCCTGCTTGAAAGGGCTTAGCTGTGCTGTGTCCTGAAGTAACTTATCCCCAAGGGCCCGAGGTGAGCTGGCTCCTTGTGCGGAAACTCAGGAACACAAAAGTTTCCAGGAGAGTCTCAGCGAGGCTCTGTGCGTGTGCTTTTTGCAGCCTGAGTCCTTCGTGCGGATTTTCCTGTTATCGTGTGCACCGGAATCCAAGTGAGTCTCAGCGACGCTGTGTGCGTGCACTTGGTGCAGCCTGAAACCTTTGTGAGGATTGCCTTGTTATCGTGCACACCCTGAATCCAAGTGAGTCTCAGCGAGGCTGTGTGCGTGTGCTTTGTGCAGCCTGGGACCTTTGTGAGGATTGCCTTGTTACCGTGCACCCAGAGTAAAAGTCAGTCTCAGCGATGCTGTGTGTGTGTGCTTCGTGCAGCCTGAGACCTTCGTGAGAAATGCCCGGTGTGCACCCGAAGTTCAAGTGAGTCTCAGCGACGATGTGTGCGTGTGCCCTGTGGCAGGCTGAGATCTTCGTAGAAGCAGGGCAGGAGAAGCTGAGCCACCGGCCCAAGCCCGCCGTTGCCATAGCAGGACCTCGAGCCAATCGTCGAGGGAGGGCCCGAGTCCACCCCCCGGAATTCACAAAGATTGCATCAGAGGCCGAAGTCGCTGGAAGGGGAGAGGAGAGTGAGGTCGCACCCCCAGGTAACGTGTGTCGACTCCTGGGGCGGGGTGCGGGCTCAGAGCGAGACACTCTTGGCCTCTTCCATTCCTGCAGCGCGAGCCTCTGCTTTGGCTCGTATGGTGGCCCATACTTGGCAAAGGAATAGCAGTACCGGGGCGGGATTGCAGAGCTGCACTTTTTGTTACACCGTACCTGTGTGGGGGCAACTGTTGACAGAAGCTGACTGCGAGTCAGCCGGAGTGACAGAGAGACCGCCTAATGCACCTTGATCGGTGCTGGAGTGTATTACTCATTGCATTATTTCTGCATAATAAAGTACCTGATTGTCATATTACACATTGTAATATTTATGCATAACGAACTACCTGATTGTTGTATGACGCATTGCATTGTTTATGCATAACAAACTACATGATTGTCGTATGACTCATTGCATTGTTTTTGCATAACAAACTATCTGATTAGCGTATTACGCATTGCATTATTCCTGCATAACGATCTACCTAATTAGTGTATTACCCGTGGCATTATTTCTGCATGACGAACTACCTGATTGTCGTATGACGCATTGCATTGTTTCTGCATAATGAACTATCTGATTAGCGCATTACGCATTGCATTATTCCTGCATAACGATCTACCTAATTATTGTATTACCCATGGCATTATTTCTGCATGCGAACTACCTGATTGTCGTATGACGCATTGCATTGTTTCTGCATAATGAACTATCTGATTAGCGTATTACGCATTGCATTATTCCTGCATAACGAACTACCTGATTAGTGTATTACACATTGCATTATTTCTGCATAACGAAGTACCTGATTGTTGCGTTACGCATTTAATTATTTTTGCCACTGCAAAGTGCCTGATTATTGCGTTACGCATTACATTATTTTTACATTGCAAAGTGCCTGATTCTAGCATTATGAACTGCATTATTTTTACATTGCAAAGTGCCCGATTCTAGCAATACGGACTGCATAACATTGTATTAGGACTACAGTGGAACATTTAGCAGTGCTCATTAACATCGCTAGAACTTACAAGGGCTGGCTGGCCTAACAACTAGCCAGAAGGTATATTACAAATACGCATATGTTGTATTTATATTGTGTGGCCTTATTTTATATCTTTTTATATAAATTTACTCTCATTTTTTATGAAACTCGTGTGGAGTCTATTTGTGGTGTCATCATTGGGTTGCTGTGAACGAGATTGCAAAAACTTTACACATTTGCCTTGAAGATAAGCCTGGCTGCTTGTGCTGAGCTACCAAGGGAGTGAGCGGGGGCTATCTAAGAAGGTGTCCTTCCTTTCCCTGATGTGGAACCGAGGGTCCCTATTTGGCCTAAGGTACCTACCTCAGCCAACCAGGGATCCTGGATCTAACAGGATGGTTTAGTTAGTTGGCAATATCAGCTAAATCATACTGTTTTAAACAAAATCACTGAAATTCTCCACTTACAGTTCTCTCACGTAACTGTAACTAGTGTCTTAAAGTAAGTATAACTCGTGCTGCGGTCATTCACCGTGTTATCAGGGATGACATTTCAGATGTTGCAGTGATGTTATTATTTATTTATTAGAAAGTTTTGTATAGCGCGAACGTGACCCTTGGGTATCAGAGCGCTTCACATATACAGGTACAATACAATTGGTGGGTTAGGGATACATCTTGCATATCACAACCAATCCGAGAACGAGGTAGGTAAGATTAAGGTTATGTAGTAAAATGATTAATACTGATAAGTGGTGGGTTAATGTAGGAATGTACTGCGCTTTCTCATAACAATGTACAATGGTGCAGTAAATTAAACTACAACTTGCCATCGGCAAGTGCATATTCCAATATAGGTTAGCCGGATTCTATCTTCAAGGTTATCATATATGATATTCTATTTGCCTACAGTACTGTAAATTGAAGTACAATAACAAAGGACCAATAGTCTTTAACTGTGTCTTTCTCCTCCCGATTCTGGATAAGTATAACACCTTTAGTTATTCCCAGTGCAATTAGAGACTTTCTCTTTACTTCCCTTTGTTGTTCTGCTTTGGCACAACAATGTCGTGGCGGCGGTGAAGTCTCTTCTCATCTACAAGAGGAATTTTTGCTTCCCTCTTAAATGTTGCCGTGTTCGTAATTTTCCTAACATTTGGAGGGAGTGAGTTCCAGATTCTAGGAGCTGCCCCTGAAAAAGCTCTGTCATATGTTTTCTACTTCCAGAATATGGGTGGTCTCAGCAGCAGTTCCTTGGCACTCCTGGCTGGTCTGTCTCCTCCTGATAACTCTATTTTCTGAGCCAGGTATCTTGGTGTTTTGCAGTGAAGCGCTTTGTGGGTGATACATGCCATTTTAAGTTGGATTCTCGCTTCATATGGTAGCCAGTTTAGAGCTTTCAGGTGTGGCGTGATATGATTGAGTTTCCTAGATCCGTTGATGAGCCTTGCAGCAGTATTGAGACAAGCTTTTAGCGGTGCCGTGGAAATTTTTGGTAGACCTGCTAAGGTAGTGCAACCATATTCAATCCTTGAGATAACTAAGGATTGTACTGCCATTTTGAGATCTGCTGTAGAGATGAATGGTTTCATTTTCCTGAGATAGTTCAGGTGAAAGCGTGCGTTTTTTGCCATAGATTTGATATGGGTTCTCATGTCAAGGTTCTTGTCTAATGTTATGTTATACGGTCTCTTTTATAGCGCACGGCTACTCCTAGGAGTGTCCCGGCGCATTGTCAAAGAGAACTGGAAAAGAGTACACAACACAGCAACTCACAAAGGGCCGAAAGAATATTATTGAGAGAAAAGCCAGGTCTTCAACTCCTTTCTGAAAGAGAACAAAGTGTTGGCTTTTCTTAGGGAAACGGGAAGCTCATTCCAGCACCTAGGTGCCAGGTATCGAAAGGAGCGACCTCCAGTACGTGCGTGTCTGATAAGGGGAACAGCGGCTTTGGCCAACAAGGCCGACCGTAGAGTCCTCCTAGGCGCGTAGAAGGCCATGTGCTTCCTGATGTATTTAGGGCCAATCGAATGAAGGGCCTTAAAAGCAAGGGTCAAAACCTTAAAAGTAATTCTCTTGGAGACAGGAAGCCAGTGCAGTCTCTTGAGCAACTCCGAGGCTTTTGCCCTCCGCTGAAGACCAAAGATGGCTCTTGCAGCAGTATTCTGCACGATCTGCAGACGTGCTAGAAGATATTTGGGCAGACCGAGGTAGAGGGCATTTGCGTAGTCCAAATGCGAGCCTATCAAGGCCTGAATAATGATTTTTTTATGTTGCAGAGACAACAACGGGAGAAACTTCCGCAGCATTTTCAAAATGCCGAAGCATTTCCCGGACAGCCCAATGATCTGGGGTCTGAACGAAAGGCCGTCATCGAACAGAACGCCAAGATTTTTGACTTTTGAAGAGGCATCGTCAGGAGGAAACATGTCCAGAGGCCACCATGTCTTCCAACTGGGATCAGGCGGACATCCGAAGAAAAGCAACTCTGATTTATCGGAGTTGCATTTCAGACTGTGCCGCTGAAACCAGTCAAAAACAGCGCCCAGGCATTCTTTGATCCGACTACCATCAAAGGCCTCACCCTTATTACACGTAAAAAGGAGCTGGGTGTCGTCAGCATAAGATATGATCCGGGCACCAAAGGATTCCGCCACCGCCGCCAGAGGGGCCATATAGATATTAAAGAGGGTGGGGCTCAGGATAGACCCCTGAGGAACACCCACCTCCAGCGGCGGCATTTTGACGGAGAACGGAGGTGCCCAGACCACTTGTGGCAGACCAATGTGATTCCTAATGATTTCGCTGTGTCCACTAGAGTGGGAGTGCAGTTTAGTGCTGTGATCAATTTTGTCAATTCTTTCACTTCCGTGTGGTTCTTAGGTGGAGAGATTAGAAGGAACTCCGTTTTTTGTGCATTTAGTTTCAGATGATTGCTGGACAACCAGTTTAATGACTTTTTTAAGGCCTCGTTCACTAACATGATATCTTCCAGGGAAGCGATCTTGATGTATATCTGTGTGTCGTCTGCGTACATATGATAAAGTATGTTTGCGTCTTTAAGAATTTCAGTCAGAGGCTCGACATAGAGGTTGAAGAGAGAAGGAGATAGTGTAGACCCTTGAGGAACTCCGATCACATTAGGACAAGTTGGAGATAGTGTCTGGTCGACCAAAAATCTTTGAGTTCTATTCTGCAGGAAGGATTCAAACCATTTCAGCACATTTCCCGATATTCCCACCCTGTTATGTAGCCTGTTTAGTAATTAATGAGGTCATAGAATATGTAATGAGTGATGTAATATGGAAGGTAATTAGCAGTTCATGGCGAGGGCATGAGTTAGAGTTCCTTTAGGACATGAGTTATAGTTATGTGCGATAACTTTAACTAGTGAATTTCATTGGTTTTGTTAGGTTGTTTCAGTCTGTTTTAACTGACATTTTCAGCAAATTATAACAACCCTTTGACCTTTGTTTTTTTGTGTGTGAATTATAATTTTTTTTTAAGGTAAAGTAAGATGTCCATTTCCTTGCTTGATGTGCGCCCAACCCCTAGCAGTCACCCGTCCCCTTGCCCCACACTCCTGGTGTATAATAATAGTGATTGTCGCAAAATATTTTCAATACAAAAACATTGAACATATTTTTAAGTCTTTTTTAACATTTTTCAGGCCACAAAGTGTAGCTATAGAAACTACCACAAGGGCTCTCAGCCCTCCATCTGAAGAGCATACAGCTCCATCTCAAGGTGCTTTAAAATATATTTTGTAAGCTCTCCTGGGATCAGTGATTCAATGACACAGGAGACTTACTGTGTTTTTTCTAATGGTGCTGGGGGATTGCTGCGCCTCCTGCAGCCCTCTACAAGATTTAAAAAATGCTTGGTGGTGCCCCAGCCCCTTCTAAGGATACCACCTGGATCCAAAATTATAAATAAAGTACAGAGCAGGCATTATGGAGTGCCCCTTACTTGGAGCAGTGAAAAATGAAAGAGTGGGTCCTGCGGTTCATTCTTTGTTACTTAAATATTTATTTTCAATGGATGTCCCAGTCTCACCCGAAACACCCACAGTTTGTAATAATCTTGGGGCCATGGAAACATTATTTTAAAGTGGGTTTGGTAATAACCTATGGCGCTATTTGACAAATCTTCGCAAAACTTTCAGAAAAAAGTTAATCCATCTCAGCTTCTTCCTTGAAAGTTTGAGGGTGCTCCGTCAAGCAGGGCTGAAAAAACATAGGGATCCCAAATCCCAATTTTCCCATGCAAGATCCTTAGGTACTTTTGAACATCTCTACAGCCCAAACTGCAGAAGGGAATTGCCCCAACTGTGCAGAAAGCTAGATCTTTACCAAGTAAGCATGCTTTTTGTGATTTGGTGTAAATCTGCTATGTTGTTTTTGACTAATTAAGGTTCCAAATGTATGTACCTCTGGACTGCTGGGTTTGCAAGACTATTAGGAGAGTCCGGTGGACATGCAACTTCAAGTACTAGAGCAATCTGATTGGCCCAGGGGGCTTTTCTTTACCTGTCTCAATCTTGCGGCAGCAAAATGCTCCTAGAGTCCTGCAGGATCTTGCTCTTTGATTGGCTGACCACAACATGAATGGAAATGTTGAGCTGCCATTGCAGGATATAGGAGCTTGGTCCCGTGTCATAAAATAGATTATAAAAATGTATAATGGGGCAGGGTAGGGAGACCTGGACCTCCTGGACCTTGTGAGGGAACCCCCCACTACTGTGACCAAATTAAAAGAAATTTTGGCCATGCTGCGATCCGTTTGGACTTTTGAGGGAACCAGCGAGAGCCCTCCTTACTCCCACAAGAGTCCTGCGGAAGCATAGGGACCCAAGCTGGCTCCTGCGAGAGTCCCTAGAGATTGGATTTTTTTTAAAAGGGTGTGTGTGTGTCTGTGGTGGGTTGGCCACGTACGGATGGTTGGTGGTCAACTGTATGCTGTGCATGGCCTAAGGTCTCTCTCTGTGGGGGGTGGCCCCCAGTGGGGCGGGGTAAGAAGGGACTCACAACAGTTTAGGCCTGCTGTGAAGCCAATGCTGCACATGGCCAAAGGCTGTAAGAGGTGGTGGGTGGCTGCCTGCAGGGGTTGAGCACAGCGGTTATGCCCTGCAGCCAAACCAGGGCATTCACGAGCAAAGGCCATCTGGGGCGGGGGTTCGATATAGTTACATATGGCTATAAAATATTACTTAAGGTTGAAAATAAGAACCCAGATATTTACTGAAAAAAATACAATGGTGAAAGTGACGTTATAGCTAAGTATGGTTTTAATATCTTACATTGCGTTTAAAAAACTCTAAAAATTCACTGAAAAAAACAAAGGTTAAAGTGACGTTATAGTTATTTGAAACACAAAAAAAAACACTGCAATTCAACGCTTTAGTTATTCAAGTAACTATAACTTGTGCCCTTGCTATGCAATGGTTGTGACTTCACATAGTGCATCACTCATGACATATTAGGTGACATTATTGTTAACATGAATACAACATTTGAAATTACACAATTGACTACTACACTGGTGGGGCATGAGTCCACCACCAGGTACTCCCTGGGTCTATATTTCCAGCCTGCAGGTTCTTTCCCATTCTTGCTTTCTTCCTTTGTCACTGTTTTTCCATCTTTCTTTTGACATTTTGTGATTTTTTCTCTTTCTTGCTCTTCTTCTAAGTCTACTGAGATTAAATATGTGCTGGTGGGTCCCACCTGCAACGACCATGTCAAATGTTTCACAAATAACTTGTGCACATTTGATGGATCGGCACAAAACCTTTAAAAACAATATTTATCCACCTCAGTCCTTCCATGGTAAGTTTCTGCGTGATCGTAGGGGGCTAAGAAAAAGCAGGGGCCCCAAAACATTGATTTGTCATGTTAATTGCTTCAGTAAGCTTTGCTCCCTGATACAGAAAAAACGAATGCATTGGATTTTTTTATTTGATGTAACTCTGTTCAGCCATTTTTGATAAATTAACAAATAAAGAGGTGCTCAAGTGTAGCTTGAAGGGGTGAGAATATTCATTATAACTGGAATGTGGGGTCTGCAGCAGGTGTGCGGTACCAACAATTAAAACAAATAGTGTTTTATGATTGAGGGAGGGATCTTTTTCACCTGTATGCCATTTTGGTGTTGTGGGTCCAGTTCAGTGAACTAAGAGATATGATTGGCTGTCCACAGCTGAAAAGAAAATGTTGTGGATGCCATTATGGGACTTACGGACTTGGTCCCTGTGTTCCAGAAGAGTTTGAAAAATTAGGTATACGGGGCAAAGTGGTGATATCCTGATCACTAGGAACTTGTTCGGGAACCCAAAGGACCCATAAGGTGCTAAAAAGTAAAAAATACATTTTGGCTGTGGGCACCGCAGTACTCCTGAAGGACCCAGTACTTGGGCCAGAGGCCCAGCCATGCAGTTAATCCCCTTCTGCGGATTGGTGACGGTACAACGCGTACCGTCACAACGCGTGCTGTTACAACGCGTCCCTTACAACGCAAGTCGTTACCACGACTTGCGTTGGGGGGGCGGATATCGAATAGTATAATTTACTATTCTAACACCAGTCCCCGTGGACACTAGGGAAGGTGTTGGAATAGTAAATTTACTATTTTTAATCTTCTAGCGCCCTCCAGCGCAAGTCGTGGTAACGACTTGCGTTGTTACGGACGCGTCGTAACAGCACCGCGTTGAAACATCCGCGTTGTAACGGATGTTTCCCCCTTCTACACATGGCCAAAGACATGCACAGTGGGGAGTCGGGCACCTGGATAGAGTTGGGCTCAGGCCTTGCGTCCAACCCTCTACTATGTACTGCCAAAGGCTATGCCCAGGGGGTTTTTGGATGCGCGTTCAGGAGTTAGGCAGAGGGCCAGGCTGGAGGCCATGTGCAGCTGGGTGGAGGGTTGAATATGATGAAAAACCACAGAAATTCACTGGAAAAAAACAAAGGTTAAAGTGATGTTATAATTAGGTATGGTAATAAGCTCTTAGTTACAAAAAAACAAGAAATTCACTGAAAAAAAGGAATGGTTAAAATGGCATTAGAGTTAGGTGCTGTAATGATATAAAACTACTATTTAGAAAACGAAAATACACTGAAATTCACTGGTTATAGCTTACCTATAACCCACAACCCTCTGCTATGCACTGCTGATATCTTCAAACATTACACCACTCATGATATGTTAGATGACATCATTGATGACAACTCAAATGACATCATTGATGATATTACTGATGACACCATAGTCATATGCAGCATCGAGTTACTGAGAGTGCATGTATAGGTCCATAGCGTGGAAATAGCAGGAGCCCTTGAAGCTAGTAGAATTGTGCATGCTGAAAGTTATGTAGTGCACCATTTGCAAATCATAAAAGTCTGCGGCGCAAGCATCACTCCATGTTAAAGATATTTACATTGTGTGTTTTATTGCATCCTACTCCAACCCACCACAACTAATTGCTGTTCTGTTCCCTTAAAAATCCCAGGAATACTATGGACTTTTTGTCAACACTAATGACATTCATTACCTTATAGAAACTTTGTGTATGGATCCCTCACACTCTTTGATCCTTCAACTATAGCTCATCTCATAAATTCAGAGCAGTAGCTCGAGAATGCTGCATCACCATCAGCAGGTACTCTCTCACACAACATCCCACAGAGCAAATTAGAACTATGAGGGCGCATCAAACAATCCAAGTAGGTGGGTATCACCGAGCTCACAGAAGTACCAAAGATTGTCATAAATAAACAATCACAAACCCAGCAGTTATTATACAGAACAATGCACACACATGCAACACAACTCAGAGGCATCATAGAATCAGACCTCACTGAGCTCCTGGCAATGCAACATTATAACAATACAAAATACACAATACTCTCAATCAACACCTACACAATACCCCTTAGTTGATGTAATTAAAGGGAGACTGTGGATCCTAATAAACAATAATAATCTAATTTACCTCCCAAGCACACTTGAAGATGGCTAAGGCAAACACTAATCCTCCCAGATGAACAAATAACACTAATGATTACAGGGCCCATACAACCAAAAACATACAGGAAAGAAGCATAACAACCGCACCCATGCTAATGATGAGCAAGAATATCGGAATGAAAAATAAAAGTTGATAACTCCAGAGGCCGAGTTGAGAAGTACTCGCACACATGTGGATACTGCTAGAAATTAAAAACTGGTCTTGACTGTATCAAAAGTCTATTCATTATTCTTCTTCCTTCCCTACTCTTCTTCCTCTCTTTTTCTTTAACCTCCCTTCTGTTTCTCCTTCTTTTCTTCCCTCTTCTATCTTTTTCTCTCTGCTTTCTTCTTTTTCTCTATATTTTTCTTTCTTTGATAACCTATGGTGATGCCATTGTTTTGGTTCCCGGTTTTTTAGATTTCATTTTATATTTTATCTCAGATATCAACTTATGATGTATTCATACTTTTTATTTTCTCTTATGTATCACCTCTATGCTATTCAAATGTTTATATACTCTTTTAAATTCTAATAAACTTATTGAACAGAAAAAAAAGTCTATTCATTGACGTTCTAGTTACAGTCTAGGAGCACCTTGAAAAGAGAGTGGGCACACAGTGGTGGGCAATGAAATACATATATATTTAAAAACACTGCAGGAAAAATGGCAACTAAATAAGAAGCACTAATGGAAGGTAAAGTAAACATCATGAAAAGAGAAGTATTCCTTCATCTGAGCTAGGCCGTCCAGGATCTTTGTTACCCATATAGTAATCGTGATCTCTCTGGCAGAGCTTTTATTCAAATCCCACTCCTGGGATGAAAGCCGGTCGTGCTATGACATACGAACCGCAACAGGCCAGGGTGACTTGTGCATCTCCACAATGAACAGCCACAGGGGTTCTCTCACTGTTACTGTGAGAACGCACAGATGTTCAGCTATATGCATCTTTAACTGGCTTATGATGCTACCGAAGCAAAGTAATGTTACATGGGCAAATCAAGGGGTATACAATAATGATTATTTTAAATATTTTATCCTAGAATGCTTTTTTCTTTGGATATTTTATTATAATTTTATTATAATTAATTAATCAATTAGTATACTAAATATTTTGTCTTGGTTCCTATAAAATAAAGGTAAATGTTGAAATATCTGATTGTAAAAGACATACTACTGAAGCCACAGATTACTTTGCAATTATTGCTAATAAAATTACATCCTATGCAATTGCAACATTGAAAGAAAACAGATTCTGGCAGTAAAGTACTATCCGGTCTTGTAATCATTTAAAAACGTTTCTTAGTTACTATTTCCTTTGGATCTGATTCTGTCCTGAATGCTACTTCTGGTCAGATTTTATAAATAAGGTGAGACAGCCACATCTGCATTGATAAGAAAAGTTGTTGATTAACTTTCCTCATTAGTTGTCTGTATAGGTTAATGTAACATGTCATTAAATAATTTAATATGTTCCTCCAATAATAAATATACTATAAATGTACTGCCACCCGTATGACTCTGTTACATGTTCCTGATCACCCTGTTTGTAAAATCTATTGGACATATTATTTGCTATTTTCTAATGTTCAGTTTTTTTTGCTACAATTCTCTCTAGGGCAGAAACATTTCCTATATGAAAATAATGAAGCTATTGAACTGCATAGAAACTGCACACATGTAATAGAGTATTGGTCGATGCTGACTACTTGAAGAAAGAAAGTTCTTATGCATTCATCATTGACTCAAATCGTAGATCAATATACTCCACCTCCTGTGGGCTACATTGTTGGGTACATATATTCATTAACCCATTCTTCGTTGAACTCCAACTAAAGGACACGTCATTGATGCACTGGCTCCACAGCCTAAATGCTGTGGTTAAACTCTACATATGTGGGTTTAAAGCAATTGTCCTCTCTCAGTATCCTAGTAGGAAACTGGCATAAGATGAGATGAAACATAAGCTATTTACAGATCCCCATTGTTGCAAATAAAACTCTCTTTTAAACACAAAACGATTATTCTCTAGGATAGATCTAATTATCTCTAATTACATCTAAACATTTTTGTAGATTAAATTGAGATTTATCTAAATGGAAGGTTTTTAATGCAGTCAGACCATCAACAAGTCTGAGTCATACAGAATTCTAATCTTACTACTGTCAGTCTATCTAGATGGTTCGTTTAATATTCTGTGTCCTTAAATTATGATGCAAAAGATGTAAGATAAAAGCCATCCAAAAAAATGGCATGGTAAAACAACATTTTTTCTGTTTAATGTTTTTTTATATAACACATTTTATTAGTTGCGTGTGTAACACCCCTTGGTCTACATCAGCGGTAGTATAATCTATTTCATGCAGATTACACCCTGCCAGCCAGTACGAGAGACACTGCAGTTGACTCGCGTAGCAGTAGGCATGGAAGTCTGGGGCTCCCAGTCCACCCCTGGTTGCATCTAGTTGCAGTTTAGCCAGTCCCACCCTGCGGGGGCCATTGCCCCAAATCAGGTCGGATAGCATTGTGTTCAGTGAGTTGAGAAGCAGAGTCTGGATCACTACTGGCAAGTAAAGAAATATAAAAGATGAGGTAGGACCACCATTTTTCAGATTGCTACTCAGCCCATCACAAAGAACGGCAGTGAAGACCAGAAGGAGACCTGCGACCGGAGTGCTCTTATAGTCTTAACTAAGTTACCCTCTATAAGATCCAGCTCGGTTCTGTACACTTGTATGCCCAGGTATTTGAACGTGTGTGTAGAGACCTTTAGGGAGTGTGGACCAAACTGAATCGCCTCTGGGCATTCCCCAGGGCGAAAAGAAAGGCATATGACTTATTCTCGTTTATGCTAAGGCCTGAGAGTTGTACAAGGGTTTTGAAAATTTCTGGCATTGGTGTGAGATCCGTGGTCAGGTCATTGGAATACAGTAGTATATCATCTGCATATGCAGATATTACATGTGTAGCCTGTCCCAAGCGTATACCTGTCTGCGCAGCCGATAGCCGCAACTTAAGCGCCAGAGGTTCCAGGGCTAGCACAAACAGAAGCGGAGACAAGGGGCAGCCCTGGCGGGTGCCTTTGCCAATCGGATATTCCCGTGAGATGTGGGTACCAGCACGAGCCCTCGCAGTGGAGGCTGATTACAGCAAATTAACCTACTTCAGATAGTCAGTGCGTATTACAAATCTCCCGAGTATCTGCAACATATAGTCCCATCTAAGCGTGTCGAATGCCTGCCTCAAATCTAGAGTGATACAGCCTGCATTACAGGTTTATGGAGGGGTTGTCGCCATGACGGGGTATAATCTCCTAATATTGAGTGAAGTGCTATGCGCCGGTACAAACCCACATTGGTCTGGGTGGATTAACTTATGCAGATAGGGGAGTAAGCGACTTGAGAGGACTTTAATCAATATTTTATATTCAGTCGTGAGCAGGGTCAATGGTCTGTAACCTGATAGGTCCGTAGCCGAACGGCCTGGTTTGGGCCGGGATACCACCAATGTCTGCCTGGTGGTGGGAGGCAGTGTTCCTGTGTCTATCGCAGAGTTATACAGTTGCTCTAGTTGCGGTACCAGGGAGTCTGAGAATGTAGCAAAGAATTCAGCCGGAAGGCCATCAAGGCCGGGGGCCTTGTTTCGAGGGAGGTCTTGGATGGCCTCCTTGATTTCCGCCCTGGTGATGGGGCCGGAGAGGTCGTCTTGTGCCGCTTTGATTAGTTCAGGGAATGGTACATCAGTTAGGAGAGCATCAAGGGTATCTTCCGCCAATGGGGGGGGGGGGGGTGATTGGTATAGGGTCTGATAATACTCACAGAAGGCCTCGTTTATTCCATGCTGCGTGCCTAATATGTCCCCGTCTATCCTAATTATCTCATCTATTGAGGTATGCAGGGGGTCATCCTGGAGTGTGCACACCAGTAGCGGGCCAGCCCTATCAGCTTCAGCATGTTTCGCTTGTGTGTAGGTCATGTAGTCAATGTGTCTTAGCATTTCTAGTAGTTCTGCACGCTTTATTTGAGTTTCCTGTAAGAGTGCTCCCTTAGTGGGGTCACTCGCTACTTCTTGCTCAAGGATATTCAGGGAGTTTTCGACGTCCCTGAGGTTGTTTTGTATTTCCTGTTACGCCCCTGCTGTAGTGCTAGCTGGCTATCCCCCTGAATACCATCTTGAATGCGTCCCACTCCACCTGCGGTGTGGAGGCAGTGCCTGTGTTTTCTGCAAAGTAATGGTTGATACCTGTGGACAAGGCCTCCCGGAAGACGGAGTCCTCTTGCATTTGGGGCCACAGCTTCCAAGTGGGGACTGGAGTGGGTATTCTGCCCCAATCTAGGGTAATCGTCAATGGGTTGTGGTTGGGGAGCGTCTTACCCAGGTATGTGGCATGCGTGATCTGAGTGGTGATGCGATTTGAGCAGAAAATCCTATCTATTTGAGTGTGACGTTGATGTGGATGAGAGAAAAACGAATATTCTCTGCTAGTTGAATATGTCAAATGCCAGACGGCCCCAAACCCCCATCCCTCCGCCCATTTACATAGTGCATCTGCCTGTCTTATAGAGCCAGCTCCACTGAGGGGGGTGTGATCTGTCAATGGTAAGATCCATCACAACATTGTAATCTCCTCCAAGTATCCATGGCCACGCAGCCCAGGACGCCAGGACAGGGTTAAGGCTCAGGAGGAATTTATCCTCCTCAAAGTTAGGAGCATATGTGCTGCCCAGGATTATTTGTGTGCCGTCTAATGTGCCTCTCATCAGAATGTATCTACCCAGAGGATCCGCTTACTGTTCCAGTGCCTTGAAAGGGACTCCGCTTCTAACCCATATTAATGCACCTCTGGCAAAGGCGGAATATGATGTGGAGAATTCCTGACCCCTCCATTTCTTACGTAGTTTAGCCACCTCAGCTGTAGTCAGGTGGGACTCCTGTAGGCAAACTATGTGCGCATGTCGCCTGTTTAATTGTGCATAAATTCTGTGTCTCTTGTGGAAAGACCCCAGTTCCCGAACTTTCCAGGTTATCACTTTGTAACTATCCTGCAGTGTACTCAAGTTGAACTAATGGTGGATGCATGTTTAGCGTGGGGGGGATCAGCAGTACGCAGAGCATCCTAGGGGGTGGGCCAAACCACAAAATGTCCTAAAACACAACCTGCAATACTCGGGCCAGCAGCGAGAACCATGCTGGCCCAAACTATGTACACAACGGTGCTAACAAGTAACAGTTTAGGTGTCGGTTTCGCTTTAGGGGGGTGCATTCCTGTAGGCTGCCTGGTGAGGTGAGAGCATTGTGAGCTCAACGCAGCCAGGACCGCACTTAGCAATAATCAACACTAGATCAGAACTTCGGTGATAACTATGCACTGCAAATATAGAAATCTAGCATATTTACTACATTGTGACTAACATACGTTATGCCCTGTTACTGACAACATTTTTTGTTTAATGTTAAGGTCAATATTAAGGCAGAGACAAATTGCCGGGACTGTAAGAAGATGTCAAAACAAGAAAGAAAAATCTTTGTGATAAATAATTCCTTTGTCCTTTTAACCATACAACTTCATGGGGCACATCAACCTATTTAGGAAGTGCAAACGGTGCGAATCGGTAAATTCGGCCGTTTGCGCTTCCTAAATACGTTTTTGGGATGCATGAAACAATTTTTCAAAATTCGCTTATTTTTGCATTTCCTAAAAATGCGAATGCAGTTAAGGAATCGCATTTGTGCGATTCCTTAAATGCAATGCATCAATTTTTTTTAAAATGCGAATTTTGAAATAGGAAGTGCAAATTAACACGAGGTTGACCCTCGTGTTATTTTGCGAAATTCTTTAAAAAAGCACAAAAATGCATTTTGGAAAGTGTCATGTTACAGACAAACATGTCCTTAGGACATGTGTGTGTGAAACATGCACTTTAAAATACATTTCAGGGGTGCAGGGGGGGTCCTTTGGACCCCCCTCTGCACCCTTGCAATGCATCAACAAATTGCGAATTCCAAATAATAGAAATGCAAAACGGCATTGATTCCTACGGGCCTCTAGGCCCATAGGAATCAATGTAATGCCATTCCTAAATTGCGATTCGCAATTAAGGAATCGCAAATTCCGAAAATTAAGAAATCCTAAAAAATGTTAGGATTTCTTGATGCATAGGATTTTGCAATTCCTAAATTGCGATTCCTTAATTTTCGCAATTTAGGAAATGCAAATTCCTACAATGATGCATGTGCCCCCTAATGTATGACCTCAACAAGTTTATTTGTACATTCAAGTAGAATCTGTAAATTATCAATGGCTATCAGGCATGTATTTCTCTGTGCTCAGAATAACACTATTGCTTATCGGAGGACATGAAAAGAGTAGGATAATCAGCATTAAAACAAAGCAGGGAAATTTTTTTTAAACAAAAATACATTTTGGCTAGTTACTTTACATGCCGCTTCAGATGTTTTTTGAATCTTATCCCACAGCTGTTTTTTTCAAGTGCTGTAATAACTTTTTTAAACAAAAAGCACAGGTGCACCACTCAACACGTAGTTCAAATAGGGTCAACTACAAAGTTCAAATCCAATAGATAACAAGAGCAAGTTCTTCAATTTGATTTCTGTAGAAAAGAAGATGTAGGCAGATCCAGTTCCATATTCCTTTATTTCAAGAAAGTAGTACAAACACAGCGGCACCAAACACGCCTCCACCTCCAACCCTCCTCCTTCAGCAACTGCCTTCCCTACAACATCAACCTTCTAGTATCCCATGCATTCCACACCCTACACACATGCACACACAACACGCGCTATCATACACTCTCATACCACGAGACAATCCACGCGCACAACACAACACATACGAAGCAATACCACACACCCTCCTCCTCAACAACTTACATGACACAGACCTAAAATTAACCTAACTTAAAATCAGTAAACCGGACAGGCAACTTCCTCGTTCTATTACCACGGCGTAAAGCCTCACCTTCAACCCCCATATTGGTACGAATAGAACAAGATTCAATAACATCACTAACGCCACTCCTACTCCTGATTTCATCACAACCTGATGTGTCACATCTGACATTACCACCACTCGTACTTCCAGTTGACACCACATCTCTCTTAAGTCCAAAGTCATCACCTAACATATATCCGCTACACACCCCTTCATCATCACCAGACCGTGAACCTACCCCGCCATCCTTCCCATTGCAAAGACTCAATTGGCGAAAATTCCATCTCTTACCGTCCTCCAACTCTACTGCACTGCCAAAAACCTTAATTACTCTCAGGGGTTTAGACCATACACTTTCACCCTTCAACACCATTCTAGGATTCTTTACCCGAACCATTTGACCTATCTTAACCAACGGCCAACTACATCTACCTCCACGATACTGCTGGCTACGATCCTGACACTTCTTGACCTCAGATCTAATTTCTTTATCAATTTTGTTGTCATTGCACTGCACTTTACCATTCCTTTTCCTCAACCACCATGGGACCAATCCAGTGAATGGTTTCCTACCTCTCAAAACCTCAAAGGGTGTTTTTCCTGTAGCAGAATGCGGGGTGACACGGTATGCTGTCAACCTTTCTTGTAGAGCTTTCCTCCAGGGTAAACCTGCACTCAGTGCTAATTCAATCACTTCCTTGACCACCCTATTGAAGCGCTCAACTTGACCATTACATTCTGGATGATATAATGACGACTTAATGTGCTTGATGCCCATCACCATTAAGAATTCTTCCATTTTTTGTGACACAAACTGAGGCCCATTATCCGAAACAAGCACTTCCGGAACTCCTTCCCTTGAAAACACATCTTCTAAAAACTCAATGACCACATCAGTAGTCCTCCCACTTACCATTCTCACCTCAGGCCATTTCGAATAATAATCGACTAATACAATGGCATAACAATCCTTTACTGACAAAGCTGAGAATGGACCCATAAAATCAATAGCAACCTTTTGCCACGGATACTCAGGTAACTCCACCATAGTTAAGGGCACACTCAACGGCTTTGCTACCTCATCGCTGGTACAACAAACTTTACAGTTCCTCACCAAACGATCCACCATAGAATCGACTCCTGGCCACCAAAACCACTCTTTAATTCTCCTTTTTGTACTGGACATACCACTGTGCCCCACATGACTCTTCTCAACAATATTCTCTCTTAAACTAAATGGAGGCACAATTCTGTCCCCTCTTAAAACAACATCATTAACAACACACAGTTCCTCTTTGACTTTCCAAAATGCAGCACATACACCCCGTAAGTTAGACTCTCTTGGCCAACCATTAATTATGAATTGTTTAACCTCTTTCAAAACAATATCCTTGTCCATCTCGCACATCTTACAAATAACTACCTGTCATTTAGAAAACTCATTAAAACCTTGTTGTTCCCTTCTATCTAGTGCTCCTAGTGGCGCTACACGTCTCCCCCTTGGTTCAAAGTCTGTCTTACTTTCAAGTTGTCTGCAAGCGCTGGGACGCCCCGTCACTGGGGTAGCCATGCGCTTTATAAGCATTTTTAACATTAACATTAACATCCATGACGCTTCAGATAATATGTCATTAACATCCTTTCTATCAATCAAAAATACATCTTTGATGGTAAAGGCTATTTCACAATCACTGTTGGTTTCAGTTCCTGTCGAATCTACATTTGGTAATCTCGAAAGACCATCCGCAACCACATTATCCTTACCAGGAATATATTCTATGTCAAAACTGAACATTTGTAACTTTGAAGCTAAGCGAGCTAACCTAGGAGTTAAATTCTTCCCACCTTCAGGTCTCAAAATATTTTCCAACGGTTTGTGATCAGTACAAATTTTGAACCTCCTCCCCCACACGTACATCCTAAATCTCTCAGCAGCCCATGAAGCAGCCAACAATTCCTTCTCTATAACAGAATAATTGCGTTCTGATTTTGTCAACGTGCGTGAAGCATACGCAACTACCCACTTCTCTGATTTAATATGCTGAGAGAACACAGCACCAATACCATACCCAGACGCATCCACAGACAATACACATTCAGCAGTTGGTAAAAAGGGTTTCAAACACGGTGTTGTGAGAATTTCTTCCTTCACTCTTTCAAAACATATTTTTGTTGCTCATCCCATGTAAATGCTACACCCCTTTTTAACAATGACCTTAATGGTTCAACTTTAGATGCATAATTTTCAATAAAACGTGAGTAAAACTCTGTTAACCCTAAGAACGACATTAATTGTTCCTTATTTGTAGGCTCAGGAACAGCTAGAATTGCATCCACATGACCAATTTTTGGTCGAATACCATCCTTGGATATAACATGTCCCAAATACTCCACTTCAGGTTTACCAAAGACACACTTTTCATTTTTGATAGTTAATCCACTACTTCTCAATGCTTGTAAGACAGCATATAAACTTTCATCATGACATTCCTTATTTCTTCCATATATTAAAATGTCATCCTGGAATACCTTTGCGTTTTTAATCCCTTGCAAAATTCTACACATCTCTCTTTGAAATACTGCAGACGCACTTGCAAGGCCAAACGGCATACGTTTATATCTAAACATTCCCTCTGTGGTAATGAAAGCAGTACAATGCTTAGAATCTTCATCTAAAACAATTTGGTGATACGCACTTGTCAAATCTATCTTGGAAAACCAAGAGGACCCACCAACAGAAGATGTAAGTTCTTGTAAGTTCGGAAGAGGAAATGTATCGACCCAAATGGCATCATTTAAACATCTTAAATCGACACATAAGCGCAAATCGCCATTGGATTTAAGGGAAATCACCACTGGAGAAACCCAGTCTGAACTCTCAACTGGTTCAATAATTTCATCCTTGCACAATTTTTTAAGTATTTCACCCAATTTCTCTCTATAACTAATAGGTACGTTCCTAAGTTTTTGTCTCACGGGACACGCACCTTCTCTTAGAATAATTCTATGTTCAAATCCAGTCATCTTGCCGATGCCATTTGAAAAAACATCAGAACATTTTTCCTTAAGGAATGAATAATTGTTCATCTCACGACAATCATCCTAAATAGAATAAACAGGACAATCTAAACTAGGATCAATTTTCATACCCAAGTCAGTTATGTGTGGCCATCCTAAAATAGTTGCACCTTTGTTGGCCACATATATTTTACCTTGACATGAGTTATGTCCAAAACTAATCTTAGCCAAAATGAAACCTTCTAAAGCTATTTTATGTCCAGTATAACTTCCAGGATGTACATCCGATTCCAATAATGGTCTATTAGGCCAAAGTGTTTTAAATAAATCCATGCCCATAATGGTATACCATGCACAAGAGTCTACCATTACTTTAACTTCAAGACCATCAATGTTGATGATACATGATGGTAACTTTTTAACTTTACTCGTCCCCTTAATTGACTCATCATGCACACTGCAAATTTCACCTACAACGTGAAAAATATCATCTTGATCATCTTCTTGGACACAATTG
Organism: Lissotriton vulgaris; assembly: GCF_964263255.1. Classification (NCBI taxonomy): domain Eukaryota; kingdom Metazoa; phylum Chordata; class Amphibia; order Caudata; family Salamandridae; genus Lissotriton; species Lissotriton vulgaris. Next base: position 259,829,696 of record NC_141699.1, read on the forward strand.
ACCTTAGCTTTAAAATTGTGACATACTCTAGTAAAATGTCCTTTTTTTTACAATTAGTGCATATTTTGTCAAGTGCAGGACACCACTTATAATTTGCTAAATGGTTGCTAGATCCGCATCTATAGCATGCAAATTTCTTTTGCTCATTACTTTTCTCATAACTTTTCTCACTACTTTTCTTGTTAGAGTAATTACTAGATGACTTATTATCATTCTTGAACTTGGATTTGTCATCCTTATTAATCACATTAACTGAGCTAGATTCAGAATCACTTTTCTCATTTCTAACCTCACAAATACATTGGTCCGAAATTTCCACACCTCTAGCTACTTCAATGGCATTTTTTAATGAAGTACTACCAGATGACCATAACTTTTCCTGAATTTTTTTAGATTTAGTTTTCATAAGAATTTGGTCACGAAAAACTTGGTCATATGTAATATTTTCAAACTCACACGTAACAGCCAAACCTCTCAAAACAGAAACATACTGATCAATAGACTCATCCACTTTTTGAGCCCTCGAATAAAACTTAAACCTTTCCATAACAACATTAATTTTCCTCCCAAATCTTTCTTGCATTTGTTTGACAGCACATTGATAAACACCCATTTCGCCAGCATTCTCAATTTTTGGTAAATTCTTGAATTCCCTTAAGCCTACTGCACCTAGGCTGTGTTTAAGTAAAGACACTTTCCTTTCCTGTGAGCATTCTTCTTCATCTAAAACCTCCACATAAGCTTCAAACATGTCAACCCATAAGTGCCATGCAATAGGAGGTTCACCAGATTCTGCTAAAAAAATGGCGGTGGGTGAATTGAAGACATTTTAAATAGAAAAATTAAATACAATGCAAAAGAAAAATAAATAAATAAATAAAATTCCTTTAGAAAATATAATTCTTGCTCAAAAAGTTCACCAAAGTTCCAGTAGATCTTTTGTTGCACTTAAATTTGGGCAAAAAGTTCACCACAGTTTTATTGGAAATCTTCCTAAAGGCTTGTAAATCGAAATAATCCAGAAGATTAAGAAAAAATGAAATAAAAAAAATAAACGCTTACTTAATATGATAAGCGCTGGACAATAAAAGCTCCTTCATGCAAACAGTGTAAGAATAAATAAATGTTCGGCGCTCGGCACTCGTAGATCGGTACACGGCAATTGTTGCTAGGATACCTTCGATAAAATTAAAGATGGCCGCCAGGTTGCATGGTAGTGCGTGGTGATGCAAGAGCGTTAATGACGCAGTACGGAAGCTTGAAAGCGTGTCCTTTGCATCATTCGTTGCTAAGAGACGTAGATCGTAGTGCGCATGCTCAATTTACTCACGCACGCAAGCCACTTGAAAGACGCCAGGTGTAACGGCAACAAACAAGCGCCACAGAAGCAAATGTTCCAATCAAGATTTTCAAGGATTTCCGCCGATACAAAGCTCGAAGAGCGCCTTAGAAAATCCACAAGTTTGAAGATCGGTAAGAACCGCAAAAAGTAGTAAATCCGATGTGGCAGAAAAGTCCTTGAAAAAAAATAAATTCACAACAAAATTGTGCTCAGTGCCGCTGAATCCCGCTCGTCGCCATGGGTAGAAAAGAAGATGTAGGCAGATCCAGTTCCATATTCCTTTATTTCAAGAAAGTAGTACAAACACAGCGGCACCGAACACGCCTCCACCTCCAACCCTCCTCCTTCAGCAACTGCCTTCCCTACAACATCAACCTTCTAGTATCCCATGCATTCCACACCCTACACACGTGCACACACAACACGCGCTATCATACACTCTCATACCACGAGACAATCCACGTGCACAACACGACGCATACGAACCAATACCACAATTTCTTCATTCCATTTTCATGTTGCGTAGAAAAGACAGTGCAGCCGACGTGTTTCGTCCTAGTATAGTCAAGTCAAAGTCAAGTCAAGATTTGTATAGCGCACTAGTCACCCAGAGGGTCTCAAGGCGCTTGAGGGGGGGGGGTGTTCGCTACTTATCAAATAGCCAGGTTTTGAGTTGTTTTCTGAAGGAGAGGTGGTTCTGTGTAAGGCGGAGGTGGGTGGGGAGAGAGTTCCAGGTCTTGGCCGCTAAGTAGGAGAAAGATCTTCCTCCCATGGTAGCTCTTCGGATGCGTGGAATCGCGGCGAGGGCTTGATTGGACGATCGTAGTTGGCGGGTGGGGGTGTAAAAGGTCAGGCGCGTGTTGAGGTATTTGGGTCCTAGGTCGTAGAGAGCTTTGTGTGCGCGGGTGAGGAGACGGAATGTTATTCTCTTGTTTACGGGGAGCCAGTGGAGGTCTCTCAGGTGATCGGATATGTGATTGTGGCGGGGTATGTCTAGGATGAGTCGGGCGGAGGCGTTCTGAATGCGTTGGAGTTTTTTCTGTAATTTGACTGTGGTTCCGGCATAGAGGGTGTTTCCGTAGTCCAGTCGGCTTGTGACAAGTGCTTGGGTGACTGTCTTTCTTGTTTCGGTGGGGATCCAGCGGAAGATCTTTCTGAGCATACGTAATATGTTAAAGCATGATGATGAGACAGCATTGACTTGTCTGGTCATTGAGAGGGAGGAGTCTACGATGAATCCCAGGTAGCGAGCATGGTCCGTTGGTTTGGGTGCGCTGCCCAGTGCCGGTGGCCACCACGAGTCGTCCCATGCGGAGGGGGATGATCCTAGGATGAGGACTTCCGTCTTGTCAGAATTCAGTTTTAAGCGGGTGTTCTTCATCCATTTGGCTACGTCTTTCATCCCTTCGTGTAGTTTGGTTCTGGCCGTGTTTGGGTCTTTGGTGAGGGAGAGGATCAGCTGTGTGTCGTCAGCGTAGGAGACGCCACTGATGAAAAGAGGTTAGATGGAGGATAACAATGGATAGAGAAGGAAGAAAACTAGTTTGAAGATCCGGATCATTCAGTCAAACAGGAGGATCCAGAGTAGAAGAGGAAGAAGAGGAAAAAAGAGGCCATAAAAAAAAACACCTTTGGACCATCTTCTAACTTATGTTGTCTACTACATTCTGACACCCTCTATTAATTCCCTTTCAAAATTATACTTACCACTGATTAGAGTATTCAGAGAGCCTCCATGGATAATGGAGGGTGCAAGACGACGATCGCTCAGGGTTATGTCTTATCCGACGTAAACCAATAGACAAATGACAATGGATGCATACAATTACCCTCACAAAAGTTAATGGCACAAAGGGCAGACAAAGTAGATAGTCTAAAGCCTCATTTCTCCACACTTACATATGTGTGAGTAACGATTTCAGAGCCGTCCAAGTGTAGGGCACAGTTATTAAGAGAAGGGTCCATAAGTACCACCGTCAATGTAAAGATTGTAATCTAAATCCAATCTGTAGAAACAATTATAAACCCGTTATCTTGGCCCCAACAAGGCATGCCAGTTGGCACACGACATTGAGTGTATTAATATATATCGATATACTCTGACTCAGATCTCTTAACGGTAGAATCACCCATGAGACAGAGCCCACTAAGGTATGTCATATTATCTACCTTATAACTAGCCAGTGGTTAATTCGATACTGCAGATTGATATATTGTAAGCTGGAATATCAGCACAGCATAGCATACCTTCAGGAGGATCAATGGTAAGTGCAGGCCTCGGAGCAGTCAACAGTTTGATGGAGCGATCATGTGAAAGGTAAATAAAATTGCTGAATCTAAAGAGAAATAAGATTCAAAACCTTATTCTATTCAAACGGTGTGCCTCACTGAATATAACAGAGATTTAAAGCTAGACAGGACGTTACTTATCTAGAGGTCCCTAAGGTTCCTCACAATTTTATATGTACTGCTTTCTTACCTATATTCTTATCAAGTGATGGGTGCATTAAATCAGCAAGCAGTTTTACCACGAGCAGCCAGATAAGGTGTAAAGAACGGGATCTAGAAGAGAGAGGTGTGTACCTTAAACAAGTTGACATCACCAGCCATATACTTATAGGGCCAAGCTCTCTCTTAGAGGGCTTCATACACGTAACCCCATGTCCCTCCAATTTAAGAGGATAAGTGAATAAGAATTATCACATCAGACCAGCCCAGAGGGTGAAATGAGAGGAAAATTACAGGTGGGGACAAACTATGTCCATAGTTTCAATTATTGAAAGGATACAACAATGGTACTACATCGGTAGATTATTTAAGCAAAATAACCTACTGCCCTCTAAAAATAGTACGAGTGGAGTTGGTTTACGACCCCAATGTAAACAATAATGTATTGAGGGCCAAATATCACTCTCCACAGAGTCTCTCGGCAGTATGCCACAAGATAAACCAGTCTAGTAAATATAAACAGCTAATGCCAAAATAAACATCAATACAGACCATGAGGTGGCATTATCAAACTAATGGGCCACATGCAAAGCACCCAACACGAAACAAACTCAATAGCGTCATCCTAGTAACACACTTACCGCAATTTGATAAATGCGATCAATGAGGTCTCAGAAAAATATCACAGCAACGGGGACTCCCTTCAGCAGTAAGTAGCCTCCGTTTCTATGAGTCATTTAAAAAAAAAAAGTAACCTCTTCCATGCTCATGACGGCTCCAGACCGTCCAGGCGGGCATGTGCTGATGACGGCCGGGAGCCGTCATGACCACGCCCGTGATTGGAATCTTCAGCATTGCGGCGGAATTTGCGCCGCTGCGGTGAGGCCAGAGAAGTCAATACACCTGTGTCAGGCAAGCACAGGACATTCATTTCGAGTCATGTGACTCTTTGTGAAGCACCGGTGGCCATCTTGACATATCAAACTTGACGTATATATCAAACGAAGGGAAGTTATAACCTCTCCATACAGCAGAATATTCCCGCATAAAGTTATGAACGAGGGGCATATATATAATAAAAAATTATTTTTCAATCAAGTGTTATAAAAAATCTGTAGCATGTGAAGTGGCATGGTCCGAAATGAAATGGACACACTGGTATACGTTAAGATAGGCCCACTCTATAAAATGACTCAACGACGAAGGTACAAGAATGTATATAGGGATATGTGTTGCCGAGACCGGTATTTTTCGGCAATAGCTCCTGTGCAATGTCCCGGTATCGGTAAATCCATGGCGGCCATCTTAGCCTGGTCTAAGTTCATCTAGTGTATACTCCCTATATTGGTAAGTTAAAAAAAAGCCAAATAAATGGCAAAAACATCATCAAGTAATATGGAATACCCAATAGGGTTCCAGACCCCCAAGTGGCATTGTAATAGCCCCAAAATCTGAGAGTTCCAATGCTTTACTGAAAAGCTATGACCTCCTTTAAACAGTAGCCATATTTTTAAGCAATTCCTCCTATATAATCTTCAAGTGTCGGCGAGCCACTGCGGCCATCTTAACCTGGTCTAAATCCAATCTTATGTGTACACAGTATCTGGGTAAGTTCTAAACACCTAGTAAATGGCAAAAACGCCATCAAGCAGTGTAATAGACCCAATAGGGCTCCAGACCCCAAAGCGGCATCATAATATACCAAAGTCCTGATGGCTCCAGTACTTCAATGGGCAGCTATAACCTCCGTTAAACTGTACCTCATTGTTTTTAAGTACATATATTGAAAAGCAACATCATAACCCCAGTATTTATCTGGTTTAACACCTTGTGTGCGACCCCGATTTTCCCCCGGTGCTGAACATTCCTATCGCGGGTGTCGTCATGACGGAACGGTTCCGTCATGAGCACAGCGCGACCGATGCTCATGACGGAACCGTTCCGTCATGGGCATCGAAGGGGTTAAGCGAACATTATACTTCTTCAAAAGATATAAAGATGAACTCCTGTTATGAAGGAGATACGAAAAAACAAATGTTAAATATAAAAGGAGCATATTATGATGACATGACAGTTGAGTCAAAATAAATTCTTCCAATGTTTATCAATCAGAATCCCCAAAGCAACACTAATGGAATAAAAGAGAGAAAGAGGTGTACAAAACACCAAACAAATATGGTCCCATATTTGTTAGTGGACAAGGAACAGAAAGGAGGAGGGGAGGGAGTAGGGGTTGTTGTAAGGTTAGAGGTAGAACAGCTGGGAAATTTTCATCGTTACTTAGATCATAACATAGTTCACTATTGGTGCAAAGAAGAGATAGCGTAGACGTATATCTAGTTTTTTGAGTTCTTTTACTTTATATGGATTTATTTTATAAAGATATACTTTGCCTTTCAGCAACTTTAACTATGATAAATCTAGCCCTCAGATATTCTTTGGTGTAAACGTTCAATAACATATCTGTCTCTGTTACACACCCAGGGACTTATGTACAAGCCCCATGCACTGCCAGCACGTCACTTTTAATACAGGAAAAAGTAACATACCGCCGGCGCAAGAGGCTTTTTAGATAAACCCCCAGGGCCTCATTTACAAGCCCATTGCGCCACCGGTGCATCACTTTTTTTTAAACTAGCGGCGCAATGGGCTTGTCAATATTTAGAAGGCCACGTAAAGTCACCCTGCATGACTTCTCATGGCCTTGTTTGGGCCCCCTTTCACGCATTAATCTGCGTGAAAGGGGCATTCCATGGGTGTTGCTGTGGGTGGTACCACGCAACATGCATGGAACCTGACACATTCCCACATTTATAATATTTTGTAAAGATGGGAATGCTTCAGAATCCTACGCCTCCCCAATGGGGCAGGGGGTAGGAGTGGCACCACTCGTTTTTTTTCCCTCTTTCTATGTGTGCTACATTCTGCAGCATCCACAGAAAGAGGTAAATTATTGTTTTCGTGCATGAGGGTGTCCTTTCCTGCACAGAAACAACCATCTCCGCAACGCTGGCAACCTTGCACCGTGATGCAAGGGTGTCTGCATTGGCGTACGGCTGCTGTTTGTGCACCGGCGCAGTGGAGAACAGAAATGCGCCGTATCTTGTAGATAACGGCACATTCCTTTTTTTTAACAGCTTTTATACTTTACCCAAAGTTATCGGGTATTAGAGCGCTTTACATGAGCACCAGTTGCGTTATGGAAGGGCGAGATTTTGATCGATACCTTATCACTATTGATCTAAACCCGATCTGGTCGACTGAACCTTTGTTGCCTGTCATTGAGGGAAGAAAGTGCATCTCTTACCAAGTTAGTTCACCCAATAAAGGACTCCGCTCCGAAAGATCACAGACAACTTCTAGCTTTCAAAGATTTATTATATAGTCAGAATAAGCTGCAAGTACAGGCATCTCAGAATGAGATTCACAAGATACACGGGCCCAACTACATACATGTGCTCTCTGAAAACCCTCAGACGAGCAAAGAAAACTACTAATACAAGTTCTAAGAATAATAAAGCTATCAGCATTGACACGTACTGAGATCTCTCCGTCATTTAAGTTGGAGGAAAAACACAGGTTAGGCTGTCCCTACCCTGCTCTGGATGGTATCCCTACTTAACAAAGTCCCAACCTATCAAAAGGTGTCAGCGGTGAGTGACTTCCTAGGGAGGTCACCCACTCTTAGTCTCTTGGTGAAAACCTACAGTTCTCCAGTTAAGGGCCCTCTCTGCCTACCCATCCACTCTCTAAAGGGTCCTCAGGCATCTGCTCTAACTCCACCCAGGGGTGCTGTCCCTAATACAAAACAGTCAACAACATTTGAGACGCCCCTCGTGAGACGCCCCTCACGTGGTGTAGCTTCTGGCTTTTTCCATGCTGCTCTGTGTTGGGCCTCGTGCGTAAGAGTTGACCTTGCTTCTCAGACTCTTCTCCGGCCCGCTGATACCCCTTAAAACATTCCGGAACCCTCCTCCATGTCTGGGCCTTCTCCTGAACAAACCTCTATTCATTTCCTTTATAATTGGATCCCCCCTTTCTCTTGCAGACAGACATCTGCAGCCAAGATCCCAATTCTCATAGACTTCCAAAAAGGTTTGCAACATGTCTCGGCCCAGACCAATACGTGTAAATCAGTGTCTATAAACATTTCAGGCCTACAGCATTTCTCATAATGATTATAGCGTTCAACTCTTTCATTAATTAATAGCATGTTAATACTCTTATTCTATTATTCGGTAAACACATCTATAAATCATGGCCCATTAACATTTCTACTAAGACATTAGTGCAATCCATGTCGTGAAAGGAAACACCTTCCCCATCCCTTCCATCTCTGGCCCTGAGGCCTACCACGTTCTACGTTTAACCGCATGCCATCTTACATTTTAGCAGCTACACGACATGGATTCAGGATTAATCACGTCTAATAAAGTCATATAATTTCACACATTTCTGCATTAGTTCCACTTCTACTTAAATCTCTAAGTTAACTACACATTTCAGAATACAGATGCATATAATATCAGCACTCATGGCATTTCTCTTCATGACTTGTGCTTACTACGTGTAAGTGTGATATACTCATACATTTAGGTCAGTTTGCGCTCTCTCAGTTCCCCCCTTTGATGACCTCTCGGGGTCATCACTAACATTTAAACTGCAGTAATCGCTAATGGACCTCGTTTCCGCGTTTCCAGAACCCTCAGGCTCCTGTACTGATTGTCTTGTATGGCAGCTAATCTCTGCAACTGTTCCTCCCGAGCCTTTTCAATTCTCCTGGCTCTGTACCATTTGAATGCCCTCACCAATCCCCACAACATGATCACACAGATCAATATTATGATGATAGGTTTCAACACAGACCACACAAGGCTTTTTCCTAAGTTGGCAAACCACCCTCCAGCTTCACCCATTCCATGGCCCACCTTCTCCCAAACATTTTCTCTACTCAGGTCTTCGATCTCTTTGTGAATATCAGTTATGTTCCTAATAACTTTCTCAAGGGGCTTGGAATTGTCTGGAATGTAGGTGCAACATTCCTGGACCTTCAAAGCCTTACAGACTCCGCCCTCTTTTGCTAGCAGGACGTCTAAGGCAAGACGGTTCTGAAGAACCATGGCCCTTATCGATTGCATCTCTCCCTCCACCAGCATTAAGGACTGAGCAGTGCTGGCAGACAACCTGTCTACGACTGTTGCCAGTCGTCTAATCTTGACATCATTAAGTATTAGTCCCAACAGAGGGAACACAGCTCCAAATACATCTCCAACCATTTCTGCGTCTCCTATATCTCTCCTTCCTCTCGCTGATGTCTTGCCCTCGATGATCTCTAAGTCTTGGGCATGATATATTTTAGGGAAGATAATTGCCAGGTAACATGATCCATACCAGTTATCAGGTAGTCTCACATAGGCATTTCTTCCACAAACAAAATATACATTTGGAATCACTTGCATTCCCTTCAGGAAATCTTTGGTATAATACTCTAAATTGAAAGCATGTTCGCAGCTGACTTCTCCCACGTATACATTTTCATAACACGTTTTGGCTCGGTGAAGACATAACTTTCCTCTCTGGGTTTTATCCAAAGCTATTGGACCACTACTACCCTTTCTTTTATGTGCCTTCTCTTCCTCGGTCCAATCTGTTTTCCATTGTCCTGATTTTTTCAAAATCTTTTGTCTCCTGTTTCTATCATCCACCTGCCCTATGAACTTCTTCTCGACCTCTGACACCTTGCATGTCAGGTTATTTCTGCGGGCATGTGAAGTATCTAAGGTAATCCAAGGAATAAAAAACTTTGCCAATCTGTCTTCACTCTTCCAGTAGTCCCATTTGTTCATCTGCTTATAATTTGGGACTTCTGGCAACACTGAGTCATAATTGGAGAAATAGTATTCAAAACTATCTCTCCCATAAAATATACTAAGCAATAAGCTACATGTAATGCCATATGTCAACGGGAGGTGATGATATCGAATGCCTTCATCTACAGACGCCGGCAACTGCATGCAAACATAGCAGTCCTTAACCTCCATGGCATCCACGTATTCATATAAAAGTTTAGCATAAGCATTTGACCTAAAGTCGCCTTGGGACTCATCTACGTGTAACCTGCGAGCTTCTGCAGCTAATAACGCCTTGTCCTGTATGTTTACCCCTTTCTCCCCTGCAACAGTGGGTTTAGGTGTCACTACAGATTTCACATCGGTTACCTTTGCCTCTTCCTCATGTCCCTTTACATAAGAAACTGTGACTACTAAAACTATTAATATTATCACTCCTACTAGTGTGCCTATTATACATTTGGCTCTGCGGTTCTGGGTGCCGGCTTCCATTTCGTCAGACAGTATGGCTCTTCTCGTATCTCTGCACAAAGTTCTTTTCTTCTCGTTCCTTTACAGTCTCTTTTACTCCTTTCGTCCTCAGAACCACACAACTGGAAGCTGACAACCTTCTTCGCAAAAGTCCTTTAACAGTTCAATACAGACAACCCTAGCCCTTCTCCGTCAACTCAAAGGAAGGTCCCTAAGATTCTCTGCTTCCTGGGCGCTAGGTAATCTTCTTTTTCTTCTCGCTTATTTACAAAGTCTCTAAGCATCTACAATCAGGCTTGTGCCTGCAGCTTCGACAGCATAGTTCAATATTTCCAAACGAAGATTGTGCTCTTCATGGCTTGTTATCTTTGTACCAAAGTCGGGGAATTGCAATTCTGTGAAAAACATGTGCCTTAACTTGCTGAGGCGGGGAGGTCTGGGGAGCATGAAAGTTAGTGACCCTTCTTGTTCGACTCCGGGTACTAACAGTCGTATTTCCACTGTGACGATGGGCTCAGAACTGGACACCACCACCGCTCGTATCCTCCCTGTTTTCTGTTCCAAAGACATTTGTCGCCAGATATGTCCACTCAGGGGTGGAGTATCTTCGGTTAGGCACACGCACTCTTCTTGACCTTCTCAAGTCCGGTGCTTCAGCGCCCTGAGCACCTTCTTCCGGGTCTGAATCCTCTGATATCGGAGGAAGGGTTCTCTCTGGAGTTGACCTCAGGCTAGAGCTCCTTCTTTGTGGCCAATGAGCTTCTCCTCGCACCCTTCTACTCCTTCTTCTTCTGGTCTGTTCACACTCTCTGTCAGACTGGTCAGTCTCTGTCTCGTACTCCCAGCTACTTTCTCCCTCAGTAGCGTCGTCTGTTTCACTGTTGTACTGACCGTCTTCAGCGTGGTCAGACTCGTTCCCTGCTTCTGCTGGCACCTCTACAGCTTGGCTAGCCCCCTCTATGGCTTCTCGGTCCTCAGCTGGACGTCTATCCGAGAGAGGAGCTGTTTCTTCCAGAGGTGCTGGGACCCTCCGAGTATGCGACGCGTGGATCCAATTGGGCAGGCCTCCCACCTTCACAGCAGTGTTCGTGATCAGGATGATCTGGAAGGGCCCACGCCAACGAACATCCAAGCAGCTACTCCTCACGTGCTTTCGCACAAGCACCCAGTCGCCGGGACACAGGTCGTGGCACAGGTCCTGGCACGACGGAACTTCGGCAGCCTGCACCTGAAGGGACACAGAATGAATGGCGTCAGATAGCCCCTTACAATAGTCCAGGATCATATCATCTGTGATATTTATCAGTGCGGCAGTTGGGACAGATGGCAACCTCATTGCTCTCCCCATCAACACCTCATGAGGTGACAGCCCCGTTCTTCTATCTGGGGTACTACGGAGGCTCATAAGGACCAATGGCAGAGCGTCAGGCCAACTCAAGGATGTGGATGAACACACTTTTGCAATTCTGGCCTTTATAGTGCTATTGATCTGCTCCACAATTCCTGAGGCTTCTGGTCGGTAACTGCAATGCAATTTCTGATCTATGTTCAGAGCCGCACAAATCATTTTCACAAGTGAGCTGTTGAAATGCGTTCCCCTATCTGATTCCAAAGAGGCCGGCACCCCGAAGCGCGGAATGAGCTCCCTAAGCAGTAACTTGGCTACTGTGAGGGTGTCGCACCTACGTGTAGGGTATGCCTCAACCCATCTGGAGAATACGCAAACAACCACCAGAACATAACGGAGGCGGTTACACCTCGGCAATTCGATGAAATCCAACTGCATGCGGTTGAATGGACCCCCTGACCTCCCAATGTGGCTCAGTGCAACTGGGGTCTTCTTCCCTACATTCAGCTGCTGACAGGTCACACAACGCTGGCACACTGCTTCGGCTGCTACTCTGAACTTAGGATTGTACCAGGTCTGCCTAAACACTCTCAGCATAGCGTCTCTTCCTAAGTGTACGGGACCATGTATTTGTCTTGCCATTGGGCTCACCATCTTATTGGGCAACACTGCTCTGCCATCTGCTGAGACCCAGAAATGAGCCTCACCCAACACACATCCTGCCTTTTCCCATGTTTCTTTTTCAAAATCAGGAGCATTTTCTTGCATGCATTTCAGTTCGTCCCAGGAGTCAACAGTTTCCAGTATCATAGCTAATTCAGTTCTTACATTTATTCCACCCACTTCCACCTCTGTGAAAGAGTACCCTTGTTCCGCACAATACCGTGCGACTTCGTCGGCATATCTATTGCCTTGTGACACGAAGTCCATGTTTCTGGTATGTGCGGTGCATTTCACAACTGCGATACCTGCTGGACATTGCAGCGCCTCTAACAACAAGCGCACAAACTCTCCATTGCGAATGGGAGAGCCTGAAGAAGTCATGAAACCTCTTTGAGACCACAACTGCCCGTAATCGTGAACTACCCCGTAACCATATTGGCTGTCGGTGTATATGGTAACTCGAATCTGGTTGCTTGCCAGGCAGGCACGCGTTAAGGCAATGATCTCGGCTACCTGAGCGGAGTGTACTCCTTCCAGGCACCCAGCTTCCACAACTCCAGTAATGGTACAAACAGCGTAGGCTGCTCTCAACTGCCCAACTTCGTCTCTTACACATGAGCCATCGACAAAGAAAATTTCATCTGGGTCAGTCAGTGGCTCATCCACGATGTCGGGTCTAGGTTTGGTGCATAGTTCAGTCACATCGAGGCAGTCATGGTCTGTACATTCATCATCATCTATGTCATTTGGGAGTGGCATCAAGGTGGCAGGGTTCAAAACAGAGCATCTCCTGAGGGTCACGTTCTCTGCAGCAAGTATGACTTGCTCATAGCGCGTGAGCCTACTGTTGGTCAGATGCTGTGTTTTGGTCCTGGTCATTAACAGTTCAACGGAATGGGGCACGTATACCTCTAACGGGTGCCCCATAACGATATTCTCACATCTCTCAATACTGACACCGGTTGCAGCAACGGATTTGAGACATCCGGGCAACGCTGCAGCTACTGGATCTAACGTAGCTGAGAAGTAGGCAACTGGTCTACGGGCATTCCCATGAATTTGGACCAACACAGACAGCGCACAACCCTCTCTCTCACAACAGTAGAGCAAGAATGGTTTATCGTAATCCGGCATTCCCAGAGCCGGAGCACGACACAAGTCCTCTCTCAGCTGTAGGAACGCCATCAAACAGTCTTTGTCCCATGGTACCGGATCGCTCACCTCCTTGTGCGTCAGTTTTTGCAAGGGCTTTGCCTTCAATGAAAAGTTTGCAATCCACTGTCGGCAATATCCCACCATCCCTAGGAACATCCTGACTTCTCTCTGTGTCTTGGGCGCATTCATCTTCATGATTGCCTCTATTCTGTCTGGTGACACCTTTCGTTTGCCCTTCTCAATTCTGTGCCCCAGATACTGCACTTCTGTCAGGCAGTACTGCAATTTTCCCGGGGACACCTTGTGCCCATTGGCAGCTAGGTGATTTAGCAAAGCAATGGAGTCCTCCCTGCAAGCTTCCTCTGTTTCTGACGCCACAAGGAGGCCATCTATGTACTGGACCAGAACTGACCTCTGGGGCAGTACTAGACTTTCAAGATTTTTCTTCAGAAGCTGGTTGAAGATCGATGGGCTCTCTGTATACCCCTGAGGAATACGACACCATGTTAGGACGCGACCTTCCAGCTTAAATGCGAAAAGAAAATGGCTTTCTTCGTCCAGAGGGATCGAAAAGAAAGCCTGACAAAGATCAATCACAGTGAACCACTCAGCTTGGAATGGAATCTGAAACAGTATCACTGATGGATTCGGTACCACTGGACAACACGAAACAACAATATTATTAATCTTTCGGAGGTCCTGCACTATCCCGAATTTCCCATTTGGTTTCTGCAAACCCATAATCGGGGAGTTACATGGACTACCCACGATTTCTTTCAGTATTCCCTGCTTAATCATGGACTCGATCACGGGTTTTATGCCTGCAATTGTTTCTGGAGTCAATTTATATTGGGGTGTTCTCGGAAACTCAGCATGTGGTTTCACTACAATTTTCACTGGGTCCACCCCCTTCACCAAACCAATCTCTTCCCCAGTGAAATCCCATACTTCTGGAGCTACTGTCTCTCTCAGATCCCAGGGGAGCTCATCTACTGTCAAAGTGGGATACAGCTCCACACATATTCTGGAATTTGCGACTTTAAAGTCCGCATCATCTTCATTAGTCAATACCTCCACTCCTTGTGGTGTGCAGTATATGGTGCAATTTAATTTGCACAAGAGGTCTCTTCCTAGCAGACATACAGGGCTAGAATCGCAAACCACAAACTGGTGCTCATCGCTGTACTTCCCTATTTTCACCTGCACGGGCTCAGTCAGCGGGCTGGTCATTCTCCTGTTAGCGACCCCCACCACTTGTATGGTCTCCCCAGACATGGGCAGGCCTGGAACTGCCGCGGATCTGATCGTGGATCGAGTGGCTCCTGTATCCACTAGGAATGTCGTTGGGAACCCCGCCACTTCGGCCTCAACATAGGGTCCCCTCTGGTCCACCTCTAAAGCTGCCCCGAGGTTGCAGTCTTCCCTTTCCACTCTCTGCCCAGTTAATGGGTCCACATAATAGCACTCCTCTCCACCTACAAACAGGGGCATCTGTCTATATGTCTTACCCATAGTCCCTACTCGGGGGGGCTGAGGGAACTGGGCTCGGGGAGGAGGACCCCCCCCTTTGAGCACCTTTCCCTGGTATGGCGTTACCCCTCTTGTAGGCGCACTCTGGACCTCTTCCTCTTCTACCTCCTGTTCTCCTATCTCAACGTTATAGGGACACTCGCGTTTCCAATGCCCCACCTCGTTACACTGGTGGCACCGAGTCGTTTTCTTCAAGGCAGCTATGTCTATTCTGGGTCTGAAGGTGGAGTTCTCCTCATTGCCCTTGTTCTGGCTATACTGTTTCTTTCCCCCAGTACCGGTCCCTTGCTGCTGTTGCTGCTGTCCACCCCCCCCTTTGCCGGCTGCCTGCATCTGTACCACCATAAGTTTCTCCTTTAATTTCTTTGCCTTGGAGTCTATCTCATCGCAGCAGTACCTGGCATATCTCAGGATTTCATCTAAGGGTTTATTTTGCCAACAAATCAAGTGTTGCTGAATCATTAAACTAATATCCGGTCTCAAACCCAGGACGAATTTGGACACAAATTGCCCTATGTCCTTTGGATCCATTACATCCAGACCGCTATACTGTTTAAAGGCCTTCAACAATCTCTCATAGAATTCGTGAACTGTCTCTTTGGGTTCCTGTCTAGTTCGATCTATTTTGACCCAATCTATGTCTTGCATTGGCACTTTGTCTTTTAGCCAAGTCATCACTCTCTCGTATTTTGCCATTACGGTCTCGGACGGCCCATTAGTCTTAGCATCCCTTTCTGGCTCTGTTGTGGGCCACTCAGCACTAACCTTGCATGCTGTCCACAAATCTCCTGGTACTACAATGTCGAACAGCGTGTTCAGATCTATCCATAGGACCTTTGAGATTTTTACGAATCTCTCAACTTGCTTGTACCACTCCACTGGGTTCTCCCGCAATTTGGGGAAGGAAGTGGTAAAAGCAGCTAAATCTCCCCTACTCCATGGGACGTGTACATAGTTCCCATTTGAAACTTCACGCAAAGGGTATGTCTCTACTCTTTGCAGCCCTCCTGGAGTCATACCAAGTATGCTCCTCCTGACGGTCCCCTTCTTGGACCACCTCTCTTCCCATTTATCTAGTGCCCTCCACGTCCTTATCCCAGTGATCAATTCCCTTATGTGTGTTTTCAATCCTATTGTTCTCCTCTCATCTAGGTCTCGATCAGAATAATGTAGCCTGTGGTTCCCTTGTAATGCCTTGGTCCTTGACAGGTCCACCATGTATTTGCCTGCTAGTTCGACTAACTTCTCATGGATTGTTCTCGCCTTTCGGGTAACGTCCTTTGCCATGAATAGTATTTCATCCTGCTCATACATTTCCATTCTTTCTAAAGGCAGGGTACCGTCTACCATGTCATCCAGATCTGACTTTAAGCTGGCGACATCGAGTCTCTTGGCCTTTATCTCAGCTCGCAATATGTCTTTCGAAGGGGGTTCACACGTTTCTCTCCCATCCCAACTCCGGGCCCTACGTTTGGGTTCGGGAGAGTTAAGGAGCGTTCTCCCTTGCTCCCATCTCTCCAGGTCCCATGCTCGGCCATCCGATCTTGGAAGGTGATGGAACACGGGCCTGTTACCCCCAATCTTACTCTGCCCATTCTCTCTTTCTTCTCTCTTTTCACAGTAGGACTCTCTGCTATTCTCCCTCCGGTCGCCATCCTCTCTCTGTCTAGTATCACTCAGTATCTGATATGATCCTTCTTGGTTGCCCATATTCCCTGGACTGCGCTCATGTCCGTCATCACAGGGACTGTGGCGCGGCCTCTCACAACTCCCATTCTGATCTCTGGTGCCGGGCACACAGTGGGTACACTTAAAGCTGTTTCTGTACTCTTGCGTTCTCCTCTCTCCTTCACTGGGTATTGGGCGGGACACCCCCCCACTCTCGGGGCCCCCGTTTTCCAGGTTTGACCTATCTCCACTCCGGGCCCAGTGGGTGACTCCCCTACTGCCCTTCTCCCTCCCGTCCCACTCCGGGCTGCTCTCCCCAGCCCCGCAGTGAGTCCGGGCTCCGCTATCCTGGCTTTCCCTTTCAGCTTCCGCAGCTATGATGCTCTTGTGAGCCTCGACTGCCTCATCCCACTTCTTCATGTACTCGTTTAGCTCCTGAAAGGATTTTCGTCCAGATCCCCTCATATCCACTGGCCATCTATGGCCCCCAGGATCCCCCCCGGGTCCTCTGCTGTGTGTACTGGGGTGCTCCACTCTCTTGGTATCGGCATCTGACTTGGGGAATTGATCGTATCGTTCCTCCTTGCCATCTCTGCTCTTTCTCTGTCCCTCCGTACCCGTTCCTCTCCTCTAGCTCTTTCTGGGTCATAAATCGATACTATAGGACCTATGGTAACAGGTACTTGTAGGGCATCGGGCAGTGTATAGGATGTGGCACACTCCGTTTCCGGCACTCTTTGTACCACAAACCTCCCCACTACCTGCTGCATCGGACTAGGCTGTGACAATTCTTTCTTTGCAGCGGGATCCCAATCTGAACTGGGAAGCAGTCCATTCTCTCCTACGTTGCCCCCCTCCCTTTCACTATGCTCGCCTTCTCCCCCTGCTCTGTTATACGGGGGTGGCCTATCTGTCAATAATCTGTTTATCAGGCTGTCCTCTGTTTCGCTCTCATCATCTTCTTCTAGGGGGCTTTTGTTTTCGGGCATCTCTAACACTGGATACAATTTATTTACTTCCATGTTATGCACTTTCCATCTTTTAGCATCCGCATCCCACTTGGCATCCTGCACTGCTCTTACCGATCGTTTCACTCTTTCCTGTCGTCTATTCAAATTCTTCTCGTGCGCTGCCCTAATCCATGCATTGAGAGCTTCAAACTGGGTTGGTCTAGGCAAGGGTCTCGTTGCGGTCATAACTGCTTTTAATCGGTGTAGCACCTCTAATCTGAACGTCCCGTACTTTGGAAACGTCAGTTCCTCATTTCCTTCTGTAATCTTACTCCACTCTGTAATCCACAAAATGGTATGCAACCCAACATTTTCCGCCATATAACGAGCTGGCGTACCCTCCGGCGGGGCTTCTTCCCCTTCATAAGATCCCCGCCTCTCTTTCTTAAAAGCCGCTCTTAACCATTTAAAACACTTCATGATTATACGCACAAACTCCAGCCTCAATACTCTGTTTACTTCCTGATGACAATCCACCAATCCTAGCGCGGCTTTGCTAGCTGGCCTATCACAGCGCGGTCTTTCTCCGGCCGGCCAATCCCAGCGCGGCACTTCCTGACGTCACTCGCCTCCGCTTCGCAGCAGCACCCCTCCTTTCTCCGCTCTTCTCCCGGTCATGCATGCGTCCCATTCATACTCCGAAAAATGACTACTTCCGACCAAGCGGTCACTTCTCTCGACTGTACATCCACAGTCTATCTGTAATTGCCAACTCAACTGACGAAATGTCTATCGTCCCTCTGATAGGTTGCTTACACACACAGTAACTTCCGACCAGCGTCCGTTACTCACGCACTCACTCTTTCGTTCCCCCTATCTCGGTCCTGCGGGCGATCAATGGTACCTCATGACCCCCTTCACACTGGTTGACAATTACTCTGGATGTCCGATACACCCGAACCACTTAAGCTCTCTTTGAACTTAAGATTTCCACCGGTTGCGCGCGCTCACAACCTGTTCCACAGTCACTCTACAGGCATTCAACTCCGCCAGACGTTACAACATAGATACAATCCAAAAACACCGCAATCTAACACGCATGACCCGTTATACTCACTCTCGACCGATACTGCTGCTTTTCTGTCTCACGTCATCCGGACCTTCTTCGGCGGGCGGTTCTTCTGATCATCGGTCTCTAGGGGCCTTGGGGTAATCTAACCTGGCCTAGGTCACCTTCCTCAAGAAGGCAACCATCCTCTGCTACCAACTGGAAGGGCGAGATTTTGATCGATACCTTATCACTATTGATCTAAACCCCGATCTGGTCGACTGAACCTTTGTTGCCTGTCATTGAGGGAAGAAAGTGCATCTCTTACCAAGTTAGTTCACCCAATAAAGGACTCCGCTCCGAAAGATCACAGACAACTTCTAGCTTTCAAAGATTTATTATATAGTCAGAATAAGCTGCAAGTACAGGCATCTCAGAATGAGATTCACAAGATACACGGGCCCAACTACATACATGTGCTCTCTGAAAACCCTCAGACGAGCAAAGAAAACTACTAATACAAGTTCTAAGAATAATAAAGCTATCAGCATTGACACGTACTGAGATCTCTCCGTCATTTAAGTTGGAGGAAAAACACAGGTTAGGCTGTCCCTACCCTGCTCTGGATGGTATCCCTACTTAACAAAGTCCCAACCTATCAAAAGGTGTCAGCGGTGAGTGACTTCCTAGGGAGGTCACCCACTCTTAGTCTCTTGGTGAAAACCTACAGTTCTCCAGTCAAGGGCCCTCTCTGCCTACCCATCCACTCTCTAAAGGGTCCTCAGGCATCTGCTCTAACTCCACCCAGGGGTGCTGTCCCTAATACAAAACAGTCAACAACATTTGAGACGCCCCTCGTGAGACGCCCCTCACGTGGTGTAGCTTCTGGCTTTTTCCATGCTGCTCTGTGTTGGGCCTCGTGCGTAAGAGTTGACCTTGCTTCTCAGACTCTTCTCCGGCCCGCTGATACCCCTTAAAACATTCCGGAACCCTCCTCCATGTCTGGGCCTTCTCCTGAACAAACCTCTATTCATTTCCTTTATAATTGGATCCCCCCTTTCTCTTGCAGACAGACATCTGCAGCCAAGATCCCAATTCTCATAGACTTCCAAAAAGGTTTGCAACATGTCTCGGCCCAGACCAATACGTGTAAATCAGTGTCTATAAACATTTCAGGCCTACAGCATTTCTCATAATGATTATAGCGTTCAACTCTTTCATTAATTAATAGCATGTTAATACTCTTATTCTATTATTCGGTAAACACATCTATAAATCATGGCCCATTAACATTTCTACTAAGACATTAGTGCAATCCATGTCGTGAAAGGAAACACCTTCCCCATCCCTTCCATCTCTGGCCCTGAGGCCTACCACGTTCTACGTTTAACCGCATGCCATCTTACATTTTAGCAGCTACACGACATGGATTCAGGATTAATCACGTCTAATAAAGTCATATAATTTCACACATTTCTGCATTAGTTCCACTTCTACTTAAATCTCTAAGTTAACTACACATTTCAGAATACAGATGCATATAATATCAGCACTCATGGCATTTCTCTTCATGACTTGTGCTTACTACGTGTAAGTGTGATATACTCATACATTTAGGTCAGTTTGCGCTCTCTCAGTTACATGAGGACATATTCATTTTTGTTAGGCACGGGGAGATTGAGTGATTTGTCCAGAATCACAGGATGTTGCGCGTCCTTGCAGAGCTTTGAAAATAAGTGAAAGAAGGGGGTTCCCCAATGGGCTTTAAGGGTGTGGGCAGGCTGTAGGGGGAAACAAACTGAGAATAGAACAAAAGAAAGCAACCCTGCCTTGTGATATAATGGTCCTAAGGGTAGGATCCAAACAATATATACGGGGTGATTTGTCTAAGAGCCAGCATTGCACATGACAAGAACCAGATCAATCCAGGTATACTCAAAGAGGATTTTTTAAGAATATATATATATTTTTATTTTTTTGTATTCTTTGAATTGATATAGCAAAAGGTACAAAAATAGATTGCATTTTAAATCCACATAGTATTTTTTAGAACATCAAAAACATACATTGGTGATGGGAAAGATAAAAAGAAGGAAAATTCATCCTACGTTGTGACCTACCCAGTAACATACCACACTACATTCATACTCTCATACTTGCTAATTCCAATTCACTCAACCTAATATTCTTTCATTCAACTTTCATTCATTCATATAGTCCTGATGTGTACAACACATAGATGGTAAATTTGTTGCATAAATCAGAATGTTATTCCAGGAGGCAGATGAAAATGGGTCCTGATGGATATAGGACAGTATGCCGTATTCCTGGAAACACAAGCCGACGCGCGTTTCGGTGACAGGCCAGTGGGGCCACACCTTCGTCAGGGCTAGGAGTTGTTTACTGGGAGGGGAACAGGTATAAAATCTATAATGGAATCCTAGTCATAAAGGCACAGATACTCGTAGTCGGAAGACCTAAGGACAAGAGGGATAACGCTCTCTAATTCCATTCACACCGGATATTGGAAGTTGTAGTCCTGAAGGATTCTTCAGTATGCTCTCCAATGGAAATATATAATTGATGAGATTCAAAGGAACAAAAATTGTAGCTTTCGATAATAGTTCCTAAATGGTTCAGTCGCTTGTCGGAGAGCAGATAGCAGTTGGAGTCGTTATCACGGAGCGCATAGCAGTGGTCACATTTCCGTGAAAGGCGAGCGAGTAGTTGTGGGTGTGGCGTTGTGCCGCCGTATTTCCTGCTATGTGGGCAGAGAGCGTGTGGCTGTGGATGGGGATTCCTTAAAGAGAAGGTGAATCGTCCTTAAGTGGGATTCCGTTGACTCCACGGGTCGACCAACCGCAACGGGAGACAGGACTCTCCCTTGCAGAGCTTTGAACCTGGTTCCCCTGATTGGAGGTCGACCGCCCAAGCCGTTAGGCCAACTCCTCTCCCCTTGCCTTTTATTTTGACACACGGCAGCGCAGTAGGAATGCTTGCTGCACTGCCGTGCGTCAACATCTAGTAAATGAGGCTCCTACTCTTCCTAGCATACTATCCTCTTCACACAGAATTTCTCATTCTGACTCTTGTCAAATCTGATCTTTTACTCATTTATTCTCTCATACAAATGGTCATTCAAAAACTTCCTTTTTTACTTTATCATGCACTTTTAGCCTCACAGCTTTTAACCTGATTGGCCCGTCATATACTCTCAGAAATGTAACTTTCTCAAACACACCCACGTTTACACTCTCAAGCATTATCCTCTTTCAACACA
This sequence comes from Lissotriton vulgaris, assembly GCF_964263255.1. Classification (NCBI taxonomy): domain Eukaryota; kingdom Metazoa; phylum Chordata; class Amphibia; order Caudata; family Salamandridae; genus Lissotriton; species Lissotriton vulgaris. The sequence continues at coordinate 259,851,448 of NC_141699.1, forward strand.
CCCCAGCATTCCTTACACTTTGACACTCTCACAAACTTGTATCACATCAATCATGTAACATCTTTTGTCTGCATTTTTAATACACTGCCTTTCACACACACACACACACACACACACACACACACTGAAACCATTAGTCTTACACATTGTCTTTCTCACACTGCCTCTTTAATAAACTAGCCCAGTCACAACACTCTCCATCTTCCTCCGCCACACTCATGACTCACACCATCCTTCTCACAATAGCTATATTATACACTCTTGCACACATGTTCACACATGCAGTCATACTCTCACAAGCCATCACCATGTTTCTGACACTTTGGAGCATATTGAAAACCTTCATTCGCCACCAGAGCATCACTTTTTTATACGCTCTGATGGCATCGTGCCATTTCCCATATTTACAAGGTGGCTCTAAGCCACTTAATGTTGCTTTACGCCTCCTTGTAAATATGCCCCTTTCTGCCACAGTCCTCTGTGGCAAAGTGCCGTACAATGTGTTTTGCAATGGGCGTTCCAGGGCAACACCTATTGCTTTTTGACGCTCCCCCAGATTTTCAAGGTTGAGGCATGCCCAAAAACTAACGTCAGGAAATACCTGGTCTTAGAATGGGGATATGAAAAGAAATTATTATTTTCTCCTAGTTTTTTGCTCTTTGCACACATAGAAGGAGCAAATCGCCATTATTGATTCTTGATCCTTGTGAATTTCCCTCACACACACACATACACTATCACTCACAGGCTGTCTTTCATGCATTCTCTCGTAAACTCCATCTGACATCATATTGTTTGAAAACATATCACGTCTGTGGAAATTAGTTCTGATTTAAAACCTTGTCCGTCGAAATTTGCTTATGTTTTCATTGCTAATCAGCCGTGCTATTAGTGTAGTTCCCCAATGCTTAAAAAGGCTTTATTTCAAAGTCACTCCCAAATGCTTATCTTTTCCTTTGTTCACCCCGTAATATCCCCGATTACTAGTTACCAGGTGTATTTCCCATAGTAAGTTTATCTCCTTCAGATTTTCCACATCGCATTCTTTGTTGCACACACGTCTTCGGCTCCGGCTTCTTCAGTGTTCTCACGTTCGTCTCCTGCTGTCTGCTAGTCTGTGCAGGCCGTACCCTGGTCTGCCGCATGTCTTGTGCAAGTGTGTGTTTTCTTTCACGGCTACTGTTTTGTTTCCGTACCACCCTTTCCGCGCACCCTGGTGGCCTCTGCTTATCTGTCTTTTCTTTAGGCTCTCTCCATTCAATTCAGTCTAAATCAATATTGTTTATTGACACGAGTTGCAGGTTTTCGTTTACTGCCAACTTCTTACTCATTTCACAAAACACAAAAGGCTGTTGTCCAACCCTTTATAGAAAAGTATTGTGTAAACTTACCATGCCGTGTGTTTCTTCTCCCCGAGTTCTGATAGTCGTGGTGCCATACAGTGTCAGTTGTGTTTGTTGGCTATCTGCCCACGTCTATTGCCTGTTGGTCTTTAGGTGTCTCGTAATTTCCATTGATCGCTATGTGTCTGTGGGGTGCCTGCCAATCTCTGCTTGCTTGTCGATGCCTATTGTTATCCAGCATTGGAGATCAAAGTTTCTACTTGTGAGCACCCTACAGTGCCTGGCCCTGAACATTTTTTCAACCTCCCCTCACCTGCATTATCTGGTTTTGACCATCACCAGCTGGCTTCCGCTCTCCGGGGTCCTGATGGGGGTGGCATCTCAGAAGCTTTATGCTTCTGCTTTCTGGGGGTGCCCAACGCATCTTTTTTCTCAGGCCTTCACCCTTAACTATCAGGCTACTTGAAGGTCGCCTGGTTGGTGCACTTACTAGTTTTGGGGTACAGCACACGTTTCTGTGACCATGGGTGATGGTTTCCGGCCACCCCTCTACATTCCTGAAATCCCCGGCAGCCAGATGTCTTACTCAGGGTGAAGTTAGATATTTCCATGGCCCTCAGAAATCAATTGTCACTTACATCAGGACTGATCAATATTCAAAGGTGTGCCTCACAGCATTGTTTTCAAGCTCTGGCAAAGGGGCCCAGGTGTCATCCAACTGATGGATCACTGCAAAGCTTGGCAGAGTCTTTGTAGGTGAGTGGTTCCTTTCTCTGATGGGGTAGCATGTCTTTGGGTAGACAGACCCTGCAGCAAGGCCTCTGACAGATGTTTTTCAGGCTTGGTTCCAGCTTTGGCAGTCAGGCAGCTCACAGTTTTTATATTGAAAGAGCACCAGCACTGGGACCACACAGGTCTATACTTGACGTCAGAGAGGCTTCAAAGAACATCAAGGGATGAAGGACAACAGTCGAACTCCAGTCAGCAGTAGTGGAACTTTCAAAGTTTTCAGTGCTAAGAAATAAGGAAAACGAGCCAATGTGAAGGCTATTATCCAGGGATGAGCTGAGGACTTTGGTTTGGACTAAAGCAGGGTGCAGATTCTGTCAGGGCAGACATGAGAAAAATATTTGTAATTTCTTACATTTTCTGTCTGTCCACCGTCCTGCCTTTGGGATGGGGGTGGGGGGGGGGGAGAAGTGGAGCTGGACTGGGAGACCCAAGGCAGGATGCTGCAGGGTATTGGGAAGGCCAAAGGGCACTCTAGCCACTGCAGACACACAGCACTTTCTAAAGGGTAGATTTGTTTCACACGTTTTCCACTGCAGAAGTGAGGAAGGGACAATGGGCCTATTTCTGAAGAATGCTTAGGTTTTATCTAGAGTGCATTAACCTTGTGCTTGGGGGACAACATAAAGACTGTATGCTCCAGAACATTCAAATCATCCCTTCTTAGGGCCTTTATTCTGAGTTGCATTCTGCTTGTGGGCAGTAATTGCATGCAAATATACCATAACCTTTATCTTGTGGAAAATCCGCTTCAGGACTGTTAATTTACAGATTATACCCCATGGAAATGGAGAATTACGATATGGGATCAGATTTACTGATCATGAAACCACAATAAATATCTATTTCCATGAGGTTTAATGCATGCATATACCTCCTGCTCTGAACAGGTGGTAAATATATGCTTCTGACCCAAGGTGGGTTGAGGAGTAGGGGAGGAATGGGAAAGGTACGATCTGGTTGAGGGTATCATAGGCTTTTTTGTGATAGAAAAAATGTGGAATGAGTGAAATTGCTACCCAGGAAAAACAGGGTCTGTCGTTCTCACATTTGGGAAAACTGGGTGTTGGAACAGTGACTGTTTGGAGGGAAATGTACTCTGCTTGTGCAGCCGGGTTCGCCTTTCCTCAGTGCTAGAGTTCACCTTTCTTGTAGCCTGGTTTTTGATTTTAGCCCTAGACCTATAGAAATATAGTGTGTAAACAGAGTCCTAGGGCTGTTCCTTGACATGAGTGAGGTCATGGTCCAGTCCTGGACCGGGAAGGGTGAAGGGATGTGTGAGGATCTGGGTGTATTATATGATATGGCGAGGTAGTCTTATCATTGAATAAACTCACAAAACATTTATTGGGTCCATTCAAGCTTGTTTGTAAACCTTAAGCTCAACCCTGGGTACATATGGCTTCGAGCAGCAAGGCTTAGACAAAAGAAATTAGTGAAAAGCATTTCACAGTAGCACACAACGAAATAAGAAAGCCACACAACACGAAAGAAACGTGGCACAAATTTATAAAAATATACTATTTTTTTATGATTTTTTAGAGTCCTTGATGAAGAAAATCTATTGTAGGGTTCCCGGAGATATAGATTTTAAAAATGTTTATCACTTTTAATTCCTACCACGAACAAGCACTGGTCAACAAAAACTTTGCAAACTTTCAAAAGTCTGAAACAGTTAGTTCGGCTAATCCAGCCCAGTTTGGGTAACCAAATCCAACAGGGAGAAGGTCTGGGGGCCAGTAAGGATACTTGGGACAGTTACCTGGCCACTAGAGTGTCTGTTTTCTAGTCCAGTTCCAGTATGTAAAGCATGACCACCCAAGACTATAATGGAGTGGACCTTTATGGGTTTTTTCAAATCACATTCGTATTAGTTTTTTACACACCAAACAACCACCCCTTACCCCCCCCCACCCACACCCCACAACACAGTAAGAAACATTAATGATTCAATTCATCAATTTGGGTTCAGCAGACTAAAACAATGACATATACATTCGTGACCAGAGACGGCATTCAGACCTAAAAGCGAGAAGAGAAGAAAAAGAAAAAAAAGAAAAAAAACTAAGGATTCATCCAACGCATCTACACACAACCCCAGGCTAATATAATCATCATTTCAATCTATCACCCAGTATCACACCCATTTTTAAAAGTCACACTCGATGTATTAATGCCACTGTATCCATTTTGTCAGTGGGACCCTGATCTTCAGGCCTTGTATTATAACTTTTGGGGCCTTCCTCTGATAAAAGGCTATTTCCAGATTATGTATAGCCGAGAGCCGTGCCAGCCATTGCCCGAAACAGGGGGTTTACGCTGTAGCCAGGCAGAGGTAATGCATGAACGAAACACAGCTGCTGCGATAAACAGAAAGGTCTGAGCACTTTTTTAGGTCTCGCCTGTCGATGCGCATGCGCATCGAGCTTGCGAGACTATGGGGGCTTATCCACTCTTTAACCAACTTGCAAGGAATCGTGGCGATTCCTTGCAGTGCACGAGAAATTTACGCTCAATGCGCATGCGCATTGAGCTTAAAAGCACGTGCACATGCCCCCAGCCGCCTGCCTTGCCTACTCTCTCTCACAGCCTCCCCCAGCTCCGCCCCCTCACTTCTTGATTGCACGGCCGCTAGGCCGTGCCTCCCCTACTCTCCTCCCCCCTCCTCCTCCTACTCTCCTCCCCTGCCTGCCGTGTCGCACCTCTCCCCGCTCCGCCCCCTCCCATGCCCGCCGTGTTACGGTCTTTGCAACTCCCCAGCCATATGTTAAAACCCCTCGTGTTCTTGAAAAAAGTAAAAAGGTCCCATAAATTATTCTCTTATAGCTATTCGCCGGCTCTTAGAAGTGAGATTAGCTCGTTTTCGCTCGCATATCCCTAAGGTTGCTGTCAGTAATTCTTACCTTCTCGGATTTCATGAAGTTATCGAGACGCCTCCCGGGGTCCTCGAGGCAGAGTACGCTCGAGTGAGAGACTCCCGCGTTCCTGTTGAAATACTATCTGAGATCTGCGTGATCTCGTGGTGTGTTGATTTCCTCCCTTGTCTACCAGTGTAAAGATCGAGGAAGGACTTCTGGTTTGTCGTTTACACTGCGGCCATCTTTAAGGACTAAAAAGTCCGCTCTGTTCATTATTTTTGGTAATTGTCTATATTATATAACCTCTATTTGTGCCGTCTTTGCCTAAGTCATTTTTATATTTATTTTGGGTTGTATTTGACACTCATATCTATAATTGCTCAATCCCTTGGTGCAACTGTATGATACTATATGTTTAAGTATCGCAGATATCAAGACTACAAGTACATGTGAAAGTACGGCAGCCATCTTCTAAAGCCGGACAGTTAGTACGTTCATGCTTATCTCTGTATGTCCTATCCTAATTACAAACGAACCACCAATTTGATCGCCCTAATTTCTTATATTTTGTGATTCCTTATTTATTTTGGTATAAAGAGAAATGTTTTTAGGAATTGGACTATTTGACCATTTGCTTCACGAGTGTGGTCATCCCATATGTTAGTCTCACTGAAGTCCCTTGTTGGGTATCCTATGATAAATATTAACGTTCTTGTGTTGAGCAAGCCAATTCTCCATTGTTAAAGTGATTGTGCTTAAAACTATGTATCTCCATCTATTAGAGTCAGTACAATGTAGTTGACTGACATACAGTGCTTATGATCGACAAAATCCACATCCACCACCACAACCACCACCGCACCACAACCACCGTGACATCCACCACCACATGCACCACCGCATCCACCACCACCACCGCATCCACCACCACATCCACCACATCGACCATCACCTCCACATCCACCATGACATCCACCACCACATCCACCACATGCTCCACCGCATCCACCACCACCACCACCGCATCCACCATCACCACCACATCCACCACATCGACCATCACCTCCACATCCACCATGACATCCACCACCACATCCACCACATGCTCCACCGCATCCACCGCCACCACATCCACCACCACATCCACCACCACCACCGCATCCACCACCACATCCACCATCACCTCCACATCCACCATGACATCCACCTCCACATCCACCACCACAACCACCACCGCATCCACCACCACAACCACCATGACATCCACCACATGCACCACCGCATCCACCACCACCACCGCATCCACCACCACATCCACCACATCGACCATCACCTCCACATCCACCATGACATCCACCACCACATCCACCACATGCTCCACCGCATCCACCACCACCACATCCACCACCACATCGGGTATCCTATGATAAATATTAACGTTCTTGTGTTGAGCAAGCCAATTCTCCATTGTTAAAGTGATTGTGCTTAAAACTATGTATCTCCATCTATTAGAGTCAGTACAATGTAGTTGACTGACATACAGTGCTTATACTTAAATGATCGACAAAATCCACATCCACCACCACAACCACCACCGCACCACAACCACCGTGACATCCACCACCACATGCACCACCGCATCCACCACCACCACCGCATCCACCACCACATCCACCACATCCACCACATCGACCATCACCTCCACATCCACCATGACATCCACCACCACATCCACCACATGCTCCACCGCATCCACCACCACCACCACCACATCCACCACCACCACCGCATCCACCACCACATCCACCATCACCACCACATCCACCACATCGACCATCACCTCCACATCCACCATGACATCCACCACCACATCCACCACATGTTCCACCGCATCCACCACCACCACATCCACCACCACATCCACCACCACCACCGCATCCACCACCACATCCACCATCACCTCCACATCCACCATGACATCCACCTCCACATCCACCACCACAACCACCACCGCATCCACCACCACAACCACCATGACATCCACCACATGCACCACCGCATCCACCACCACCACCGCATCCACCACCACATCCACCACATCGACCATCACCTCCACATCCACCATGATATCCACCACCACATCCACCACATGCTCCACCGCATCCACCACCACCACATCCACCACCACCACCGCATCCACCACCACATCCACCATCACCTCCACATCCACCATGACATCCACCACCACATCCACCACATGCACCACCGCATCCACCACCACCACCGCATCCACCACCACATCCACCACATCGACCATCACCTCCACATCCACCATGACATCCACCACCACATCCACCACATGCTCCACCGCATCCACCACCACCACATCCACCACCACATCCACCACCGCATCCACCACCACATCCACCATCACCTCCACATCCACCATGACATCCACCACCACATCCAACACATGCTCCACCGCATCCACCACCACCACATCCACCGCATCCACCACCACCACCGCATCCACCACCACATCCACCACATCCACCATCACCTCCACATCCACCACCACATCCACCACCAGGTGCAAATGCAATGTTCTTGGATTTTCGTCACAATAAAATACACTGAACATAATCTTCACAAAATTAATTTACAAACGTTTAAGCTATTGCCATTATAAATTACAATAAATTTTATTTAAGTATTAATTATTTACAAAATTAAAAGCCATTGTTATTTGCAATATCAATACATCTAAGTCACGTAAAGACAACACACATTGCATTACAAATGCTATAGGTGTCACATTTGCGAAAGTTAAAACTATTGACATTGTAACTGACAAAGCTATTACTTTTGCTATTTTCAAAACCAACACATAAATAAAAAAAAGTGTCCTTTACAATACCAATTGCTCAAACTTTCCTAATGCGAGACCTATTGCATTTCCAATGCTTGTTTAACCATTTCTTCCTGAGGCCCCAGCATAATCAGCTTGGGAGAAAAAACATATTCCAAATTGAGCTGCCTACTAAAAAAAAATAATATGTCATAAATTACTGTGACCAGGGAAGACCTCAAATATATGGATTGAATCTGGGTCAGCGAGATCCTTTGTCCTCCCCCATGTGCAATTTTCCCCTGGGTGTAATATAAATCAAAACATGTCTTATAATGTTGGGCTTGAAAATTTACGGTCCAAAGAACAGAATTAGCAAGATGAATAGATTCCGGGAGGGTAGGAACTGACCCAAGTTTTGCCTGCCCCTTTTGGGAGTGTTTATCCAAATCATCCTTCATACGAGCATTTAGGAAGACTATTGTGCAGAGCTTACAACTTAATAACCGCTCCACCAAGTCTACCCTAGTGAACCCTGTCACACCCCACCCCACCCTTCTGTGCGAGAAAATCCATGATTTGCAAATATTGTAAAACAATCCATATGTCCGATTTTAAATTCTTTATGTAGTTCTTCAAATGACACAATTCCCAAAACAGAAAATAAGGCAATTTAACGAGACATTCCTCTTTCCATCAAAAGATGCATGGATCTTGAAATATCTCTGGTAATAACGGATTGTTGATCTGGGGATATATTGATTCAATCGTACAATACCAAGATTCTTACGAACCGAGGACCAGACTTTAAAGACACACACCAGGGACTTAAATCGAACTCTCTTAAAACACCCATAATCAACCTGTCTCCATAAACATCCCAATGCCTCCTTCCCCACAAGAAGGGAGAAGGTGTCCCTATTTTTGCTTCTGACACGTTCTCTTTCTCCTGTAGTAAAATTAAGCTTTGCTGAATCACAGTAGCCCAGAAGTACAACCTAAGATTTGGTACAAACCAATCTCCCCTCTCCCTTAAGAGAGTGATATACTTCAGAGCTCTTCTCATCTTGGCGTAATGAAGTGGTCCTGATGCTCCGGTTGCTGTGCAGCTGACGGTGGTGCCTCTGTGATGATTCCTTAGTATACAGGTAATTTGGGGCAACTTTGGACACAGAGGTTGGGGCCCCAAGAAGTCCTCTTCAAGACAGTAGAAGGCCATCTGCTTCTGGGCTACCGGTCTCCAAGCACAGAGGTTGGAGCAAAATCCTTTAGTAGGAGCTAGTGTCTTGGGCAATCAATCCAGACTCTGATGGCACTTCCGCATCTGGCTGACTTGGGTGAAACTTTTGGCAATTACAGATCGGTCTCCTGTGGTGTCCAGCCGCAGCTGCCAGTGAATCTTCTCTGGTGGCTTGCAACTTGCTACTCTGGGCTTCTTCAGCTCTTTTGTCCCTGGAGCTGGTTCCTGGGGGCCAGCCAACTGACCCTTGGAGTCACTGCTTCGGTCTGGGGTTGGGAAATTACTTTTCCCCAAGCCAGAAGACACAGTTTCAGCCCAAACTTTGTTAGCCCTAAAGTGCAGCAGGTGCAGTTCAGCAGACGGTGTAGTCCAGGCGCAGCAGGGCAGTACTTCTTTGGTCCTCTTTCCAAATCCAGCGTGATCTAAGTTTCAGGGTTCCAGGGGTCCCAATGGGACAACGTGATCAGTAACCAATGGGCTACCAGATCCCCTCCTGCTTGGTGACGAATTTCCGACGATGAGTGCCATCTGGCGATCCCAGAGTGCACTATTCCAGCCACTCTCAAGATGTCTGAACATTCCTTTGGCTGTGAGGATCTTAGTAGCCCACCCCAGAAGTGTGGCTACTTGAGGGCTACACGCTCACCGGTTTGGGGATGGGTTTTTGCTCTTTTGTCCTGTCTCCAGCTAGTCTACATGAACAAAAGGTAGCCCCTCAGGAGTGTTATCACCATTTGACCATCAAAGACAGTTTTGCCTTTAAAGTTTTCACAAGATGAAAGGGAGGTTGATTTCCCAGACAGTGGAAGTGTATTTCTAACATTCCTAAAGGTAGAGGTAGGAGTTCTAGACATTGAAGCATGGAGGGGTGTCATAAAGCTCCTTTAGAAATTCAATTAGGCCTTTTGTGGAGAGGAGCTGCTAAACAGCCTTCTTGTAGTTAACCTCTTCGCCGCTAATGACAAGGGTAACTCGTCATGCCCCTCCCATTCATTTCAATGGAAATCCCATTATATGGGCCCGAGTGCCATAGCATCCAAGTGGTTAAGAGAAGACAGCCTATTGACTTGCTCCTCATCACTCTGCATTGTGGCTGAAGACAACAAGCAGAAAGCTAACACCTCTGCTATGGATTTTCTAAGCTGAAGAAGTCCCTATTGTGGGTGCATCACTCTACAGGGGGTCTTTAGAGAGCAGCCTGGAGAGGATAATTGAAAGGAGAGCCACACTTACCCTTGTTCTAAAAATGCAGACAGTGGATCCACAACTGCCTTGAATGAATAAAAGTGTGCCCCTCATACCCACTTGTGGCTCCAGTTCCAAGTTCTCTGTGACCTAGGAAGGAAATGCTCCACAGAGTACTCACAGAACATCAGACAACAAGGGATTGTGTTTGTTCACACCAGCTTCCCAGGGGTGATTGGACATCACCTGAAATCTTTCCTTTCGGGAAGAAGCTGTTCATATGACCTGAGGAGCCTAGAATGCATTCTGCACATGAGAAAGGTAAGATGCCTGCCAGCCCTGCAGGAGACGTGGCTATCCCGGAAGAACATACCGAACACCACAAGATGATGGACGGAGTGCTGAAACTTTTAAAGCACTCACTCCCAGTCAAGAGATATGTGTTTAAACCATCGTTCTTTTGCTCACATGCCACCCCAGTTTGGACTCAGCCATATGCAAATCAGTCATGACCCTGTTCTTGACGTAAACAGTCCAGCCTGAACTGCCAAGTCAAGTCTTCCCTGGACCCGAAACAAGCATCCTGGGACCTCTCATCAGCCAGGCTTGCTTGAATCCTGTGGCAAAGTGAGCACGGGTCTCACGTCTGGGAATACCCCGCCAACTTAGGGCAAACAAAGCAAATACAAGGAGATGATGGACGGAGCACTGAAACTTTTGAGACACTCACCTCTGGGAACAGATCTGGGATGAATCCATCATCGTTCTTTAGTTCACTTCGCCACCCCAGTTCAAACCCAGCCATATGCAAATCAGTATTGGCCCTGATCCTCGTGGTAACAGTCCAACCTGAACTGCCAAGTCAGGTCTTCCCTGGACAGGAAACAAGCATCCTGTGACCTGTTTCAGGTTAACACCCCTCATCAGCCAGGATAGCTTGAATCCTGTGGCAAAGTGAGCAAGGGATCCACATCTGGGCATACCCATGGCCACTTATGGTGAACATAGCAAACACAACAAGATGATGGACGGAGTGCTTAAAGTTTTTAACCACTCACTCCCCAGTCAAGAAATCTGGGTTTATTCCATTGTTCTTTTGCTCACTATACCATCCCACTTTGAACCCAGCCATATGCAAATCAGTCTTGACCCTGCTCTTCATAGAACCAGTCCAGGCTGAACTGCCAGGCTAGGTCCTCCCTGGACCAGACACAAGCAGAGCTTAGGGGCTTATTTATGAGAGCCCTGGGTCACTTTTGCACCATGTAAAGTGGTACATGTGTAACGCAGGGCTCTCAATTAGATTTATGAAGCCACCTAGGCAAAATCACCCTGGGTTGCTTTGAGTGGCCTTATAAAGCATGAGTAAGGATGCAGTGCAAATCGCGGCATCATCTTACTCGGCGCCCAGTAGGCATTCCGTTGGCATGGCAGTGGGTTTTCCCATTCAACACTCATGGAATTTGACCCGGCCCCAGATTTACAAAGTGATGGAAACCTCTGGAAGCGTCTAATCCACACGGCTCCTGAGGTGAGGCATAACGAGGGGAAATATGTTTATTTCTACTTGTTTTTTCCTCTCCTCATTCTGCAGCACACTATAAAAGAGGAAAACGACTCTTAGGATTGCTTCTGTGCAGGAAGATGCCCCTTCCTGCACCAAAACAATCCTGGCTGCAACGGAGGTACCCTTGCACCATGGTGCAAGGTTGCCTACATTGGCGCTAGGCTGCCGAAATGACGCCAGCGCAGGGAGAAAGGACAAGAATGCACCGTATTACTTAAATACAGTGCATTGCTGCCCTTTCACTTTGGCGTCGGGCAGTGCAGCAATATGCCTTACTGCGCTGCCCTATGCCAAAATCCTATAAATAAGCCCCTAAGTGTCTAATATTATACACTCACCTAAAGCTTGGGAGGATTATTTCAAAAGCCATGTCACAAAATATTTGTTCTAGGTCGTATGAAACACCTACCCTTCAACCCTTCAAGATAAGAGTGTGAATGGAAGGTTTAAGGTTAGTGTACAAGACAGAGGTGAGGTGTCTGAGTGAGACAATGGGGATAGGCCACGTGACAGTACAAAGGATATGACGTCAATCCAGATCTTCTGGTGTCAAGTACCCGAGGGTGCAGAAATCCATTCTTTATGGTTTTCAGGCTGGTCAGCAAGGCAGAAGGAACACTCATGCACTTGACTCTTCTCGCGGAGCTTAGATGCCTTTTAAGAAAGCCAGTCATTTCATGCTTTAGGCCTGCCGCTTTTGAGTGCATGAACCCCACCAATATATAGCACTCACTGTGGGTATTGGGAACTTATTGATGCAGTCTGTAAAATAGGCTGAGGCCAGGAGCTGCTCATAATAAGCTTCTGAATAGATTTGCAACTGTTGGATAGCCAAAGTGGAGAAGCGTGGCTCAATGGTTAGAGCGGCAGACCCTGATGCAGAGGTCTGGCCCGGGACCAGGGTTCTATTCCCGCCTCGGCGGCTCTTGGACTCAGTCTCCCCGGACCTGATAATTCTCGACTCGTTGCCTAGTCTAATTATGGGTCCCACTCTGGGCAATAGCTTGCTTTATCTCCACAACGGCCCCAGCAGTGCTTGGATACCTGGCTTCACCCCCTTTTGTACCATTCACCTTGGGGGTGCCCAGGAGTGGACATCTCAAAGGAAAGCCAGGAAGGGTTCCACAGCGATATGAATACAGCGCTACGAGACCTCTGGGTAGAAGGCCCTATATAAATACAAACACATTTACATTTACATATTGTAGTGAACTGGTTCTGAAACCCATGTCTCATTATCACATTTAGAGTGGTCGACCTCAATGAGGAAAGCCCCAAAAAATGATCTTCTGACAGCTTATTATGTTTGCACAGCACTCATTTTGAAGAAAATAGCACAACGCTGCGCGGCAAGCCATTTTGTTACACTGAGCTGCGTCATTTTCAAAGCACACTGATGCGTTGTATTAACAACAATACAACCCATCTGTGTGCTTTCCCCTGTGCTGGTGCACAATTGGCTGCTAAGCACCAGCGTAGGCACCCTTGCATCATTTTGCAAGGGTGCCTGCATTGCAGGGATGATTGTTTTTGTGCAGGAAGGGACCCCTTCCTGCACAATAACAATAATTGATGGCATTGTCCTCTTTCCATGTGTGTAGCTGCAGAATGCAGCACACATAGAAAGAGAAAAAAACAAGGATAAATAAAATTATTTCACCTCGTTGTGCCATTCCTACACCTCACCTGGGGAGGCGTAGGATTCTGACGCAATCCCAGCTTTACAAAACGTTGTAAATCTGGGAATGTGTTAGGTTCCATGAATGTTGCGTGGGAACACCCACAGCAACACCCATGGAACGCCCCTTTTATGCAGAGGAATGCGTGAAAGGGGCCCATATTTGCAAGGCCATGAAAAGTCACGCAGGGTGGCTTTACGTGGCCTTGTAAATATGGGCAAGCCCATTGCATCATTGGTGCATCAAAAAAAGTGACGCACTGGCGGCGCAATGGGATTGTAAATGAGGCCCAAAGTTCCTTATTTTCAACATGCACTAGAAGCGCAGAAAAAAAAAACACCTTGTCTAAACCGCTGTGACAGTCCAATCTGCACAGCTTCCCATGTACTCTTCCACTGAGTAACTATGGAAAGCACTGACATGCGACACAAACATGACCTAAAACATAAACGATCAAGGCCTATCGCTTAATAGTTACTTTGACATAAACATTGTGATCACCATATATCTCATTAATTTTATTCTGTAATCCATAATTAACATTGTATTTTTCTTTTATTGGAGCAAGTATGGGATTTGTGCTTGTTGTAAATTATGCTGTATTATAATAAGATATGGCATCTGTTTATATAGGATGCTGATTTAGTCATGCAATGCTTTTAATTAAGTAATGCATGGTAATCAATATTCTTTGGGTATGGCGTTACAGCATCAGGAGCGCTGGAGCTCTCATAATGAGGTTATTAATATTGTCTTGTTGACCATGCCTGGAAAGCTCATAAGCGCCATAACATTTTCTGAAAAGCTGTGCCCATAACATTGGAATATTATTTCCAATAACCTTTTGTTTTTCTTGTAGCCTGACACTTGATTTTATGGGAGGTGGTTGAAAAGGACCTCTGTTTCAGGTACATAGGTACATCCTGTGTTGTGCATCTCACCATAACGTAACGTTTTAGGCCCCTTTATTGGTTACTTTATACAATCATCCCACTAGGTTTCCTGTAGGAAAACAGAAATCATATAGAGAACCACAGGTTTAACTTTTTTGCCACCCCCCCATCGTCCTGACTCACCTATGTTAAACAAAATCATCTTAATATTGCATCATAGCGAGGGGGCGTGGTCTTACCAGCGATGTGCTGAGACGTGTCTCAGGGGAGCTCCTGGCACCCACCACCATTGTAAGCCATTTAAAGCGGAGCTGGGGGGCTAAACCTGATGCCCTAGGAGTGGCCGTTGGTCATAGCGATCTGGGGCACTTGAGGTGAAGTGAACTCGCGGCCTGCAGCGACGACACGGGCAGAGGGTGAGCGGAGGCTGCGAGACGGGTGCCGCCATCCTGCGGACCCCGCGTTGAAGCCCGCCTTACAACTTTCTGGCCCCCGGGGGTCCCTGGATTCCTGAGGCGGGGTGAGAGGTCCTATCTGTGGTGATAGTGACAGCGTAGACCGGGCTGGTGCACGCCGGGGGCGAGTGACTGGGCCGCCGTCGTCGTCCCACCGGCTGCGGCGGAGCCCACAGGACCTGCAGAGGAGTGGTGGCCCGGCTGGGAGGCGGAGGCCCTGGGCGGAGCTGGCAGACCCCCTCCTGCCTGGACAAGCCCTGGACGGAGCGGAACGGTGCAAGCGGGGTCCCCGTCCGTCAGCGATTTTGGAGGCCTGTGACTGGCGCACCGGCTGGGGGCCTGTGGGAGGTCCTGGCGACCCGTGTCTGGGCCGTTTGTGCAGAGGAGGAGGCGAGTGGGCTGACCCAGCCCCGGCGGTGCGGACCCTGACTGAGGGGCAGGAGGTCTCCTGAACCTGCTGAGTCCCGCGGCGACACAGGCGGACCCTGAAGGTGAGCGGCAGATCTAAGCGCGCTCCCCCGCCATCTTGGTTTCTTGCACTGGGAGGCCTGGCGACTCCGGCCCCTAACTGTTTCTAGAGCCTTGAGCCCGACCTGAGACCCCATCCCCCTGAGTGCTGCTGCCTGGGGGGCTTGAGGTGTGCCTGTGTGGAGCTGACCTGGACAGGCTGCAGTGTGGAACCGCGGGGAGCACTGCGCGGCGGCGCCTTCGGACGTCATTTTGTGATTACAGCCCAGGGTGGACTAGAGGTACTGGTCACCCTTCATCGGCGTAGTGGGGGACCGCATCCTGCCTCTGCGGAACTGTTTAGAGGGCAGGCGGACTTTACCCTCGGGGACTCATATGCAGGGTGCGATACCGCCGCCAGAAGAGGAGCGCAGTGAGGCGAGTACGCCCCCATCACTTCAGATCTCAACCCCCCGTGGGGCCTTGCGATGCACGCACTGCCTACGCGACACCCGCCTCCAGGTGCGGCAGGGGGAAATCGCATTTCACTTTGGGGAGCTATTAAGTGGGGTACCCTAAGAAAACTGTCGGGCTGAAAGTTGGGGAGTGGCCAGCACACATCTATTTCACGGCTACGGCCCTAGACACTGTCGGACAAGGAGCACAGCGGTGGGGAGCGCAGGACTGACCTCCCTAGATACCTTGCATCTAGCCTATAAAGAACGCGCAGCCGGGCGGACTGCAGAACGATTGGGACTGGCGATGACGCGCTCCAAAGGGGGCAACCGGGTGGACGGGCTGGAGAAAACGGTGGATGCTCGTACGGAGGACCAAGAACACTTGTGGCAACGCCTGGCGGTGCTGGAGGAGCAAAACATAAATCTGCAGGTAAAACAGGAGGATTTGGAGAACCGGAGCCGCCCGAATAACGTCCGCATCCGGGGGGTTCCTCTCGGGGTAGAGGGGAAAGACATCCTGACGTACGTGGCGCAACTCCTCCACAAAGTTTGGGGAGATGATGATGCCTCTCCGCCGGCTTTGGATCGCGCCCATCGGGTCTCCAGGCCCGCGGGCAGGTCGGGGCTCATCCCAGACATCTTGACAAGGGTCCACTTTTTTACAGAGAAAGAGGCCATTTTACGGGTAGCGCGGGGCAAACCGGACCTTAGCTACAGTGGACACAAGATACAGATCTTCCAAGACCTGGCGCCCAACACCCTGCGACGCAGACGGGCCTTCAAACCGGTGACAGAGAAGCTGCGAGACATGGGCATCCCCTACCAATGGGGCCATCCTTTCGCTCTCATTGTCCAGTAGGAAGTCAAGCGGAAAGTGATACGGACATATACAGAGGCGACACAGCTACTTCGCCTACCGACGTCACCGCCAAGCCCAACTCGCCCACGGAGACAAGAGCGGAGCCTAGTCAAGCCATCCTGGACTACGGTCCAACGCCATCGACGCTCACTTCGCGTGGATGAGCAATCTGCTTCGCAGGCCAAACAGGACATCATTGCGCATATTAAGTCCCTTTAGGGAGACCGGGATGAGATCGCCTCGCGTCCATCGACTCCATGACCATCTGGGCAGGTATATACCATGTTCTAGGATGCACATCTCCGTGGAGCAAGCATTCCCCCTCCCTAGGGCTGATACCCGTTGCGATATTGTGATCCCAGTCCCAGCTCCCGGCCAGTGGGGTGGGGGTTGTCTGGACTTTCCCGATAGACGACCTAGGAACTTATGGAAGACCTCCCCCGTGCTGCCCCTGAGGGAGTGACATCCCCGAGAGTATCCGTACCCTTGGGTGTAGGATGCCCTGTCACTGGGGCAGAGTGGTGCGGCCCCGTTGGCTGCTGCAGATATATACTGATATGTGGCCCATTTGGACACCTTTGGGTTTCTTGATCTTTTCCCTTTCCCTTTGTTTCTTACTGCTTCTTTTCTCTTTCTTTCTCCCCTTCTCTGTGTGTGTTGGGTTGGGGGCTATGCGGCAGCGACGCCTTGTATGGGATGGGGTAGATGACCTTCCCTGCGTCTATATGCTGCTGAAGAGATGGGGCGGGGGGCATGGATGAGCCCTGTCTGGATCTCAACATGACAGCTAACTTGCCTAGCCCATTAAAGGTTTTAACGCTAAGGGGTCCATTAGGATGGCGGGCGGATTGCCCCCGTCAGGCTGGTGGTAGCCACCGCCAGCCTGGCGGGGGCAATCCGCCCGCCATCCTTCCCTGTATTTCCCCCCGCCATATTAGAATGGCGGGGGGGACCACGGCGGAGCAAAACACTGCCCGCCACTTTTCCGCCCCGGTCGCATTGCGGCCGGGGCGGAAAATGATTAATATGGGGGCGGTGTCAAGCAGACACCGCCAGCCATATTATGATGGGCTGAGGGTGATGCCATGCATCACCCTCAGCCCTGTCAAGACTGCCATGCGGTCTTCACTCTGGGGGCCCCCTGCAGGCCCCCAGTGTGAAGGAGGGGGGGTATTGCACATGGAGGGTACCTGTGGTACCCCCCTTCATTTGCATTAACAAAGCGGCAGGCACCGCGCGGTGCCTGCCGCTTTGTTAATGCAAATGCAGAAATGCATTTCTAGCATTGTGGCGGGCGGTGCTGAGAGCACCGTCCGCCACAATGCTAGAAATGCAGGATGTGCCCGCCACTGTGGCGGGCACATCCTAATGCTGGCGTCGGGCCCCCCGCCTTTAAGGCTGGCGGTCCCATTTACCGATAGGGTGGCGGGCGGGCTTTGCATCCTAATGGACCCCTTAATGTCAAGGGCCTGAACTCCCCCAATAAGCGGCGGCAAACGTGGCCCTACCTTCTACAGCAGAGTCCTGACATCA
Organism: Lissotriton vulgaris; assembly: GCF_964263255.1. Taxonomy (NCBI): domain Eukaryota; kingdom Metazoa; phylum Chordata; class Amphibia; order Caudata; family Salamandridae; genus Lissotriton; species Lissotriton vulgaris. The sequence goes on from NC_141699.1 coordinate 259,869,602, forward strand.
TATTTTTACAGGAAACCCACATTTAACAGGCTGATATAGGGCACATGGCTCACCCTAGATACCCTCTCCAATTTTGGGCCACGGCAGACACCAAGATAGCAGGTGTAGCGATATTGTGCAGGACTGGCATCAGGCGGGGAGAGGCCAAACACTTCAGGAGCGGGAATGGACGCTTTCTTAGAGTGAGTGTGGGGACTGAGCGGCGCATCTTCACTCTATGTAATGTTTATGCACCCAACCAGATGCAGGATCATTACCTCCGGTCACTCCTGAAAGAACATGTCCCGCAAGGAGACCCCTCGCTGATTTTGGGGGGGATTTTAACTTAGTCTGGGACCCGGAAGCGGATCATAGTGATGCCTCATTTAGCGGAGGTGGGTCCATGTCCTCAGCACTACGTACTCAGGTAACAGAACTGGGGCTGTTTGATGCATGGCGCTACCATTCCCCGGGGTTGAGGGACTACTCGTTCTACTCTCACGCCCATCACTCGTACTCCCGTATTGATTATTTATTCATTTCCCTTGCTCTGCTGTGAGACATGTTGGGAGCCTCCATGTCTGATTTTTCGCTTTCGGACCATGCGCATATCAAGCTGCTCCTGCAGGACCCGGCCGCTTGCCCTGCTCGAGAAGCGAAGTGGCGCCTGCCGCCGGGTATTCTCCGGGATGCGGCCGATGTAGAAAGTATTCGAACTGCCATTGACTCCTACTTTGCTAATAACAATCTGCCAGAGACGCCCTTTCCCGTGGTGTGGGACACCTTCGAGGCAACGATTCGGGGTCAGATCACCACTCTCTCGATTGCACGGGTACGCGAGGCTCGGTCTTTAGAAGATGGCTTGGCGAAGGACATAAAGTTAGAGGAACAACGGGATCAGGGTCGCACCTCGCTGTCGTCCAGGCGGCAGCTCGCCAACCTCAGAGGGCAGCTTCGGCTTTTGCCCACTAACAGGGGAGACAAATCTTTGCTGGCCTTGAAGCAGAAATATTTTGAGAGAGGGCACAAGGTGGGCAGGCTGCAGGTGGGGCGTCTGAGGGCACGTGCGGCCAAGGCTCATATAGTCAATGTCCAGCTTCCGGATGGGACGAGGGCCACCTCGGAGAAGGACAAGTGCGAGGCATTCCGGGCTTACTATTCTGCACTGTATAAGGAGGAGCCACCATCCCCGGATGTGGTGGCGAACGTCTTGAGTAAATATACGGGGACACCGCTACATCCGCACTATGCGAAGACCCTGGAAGGCCCCATCACCCAAGAAGAGGTAACAGCAGCCATGAGGGATCTTCCCCTTGGGAGTCTTCGGGGCCAGATGGTCTACCTTTGTCTTTCTATCGCATGTTTCAATCACAGCTTTGGCCTCATCTTCTAAGGCTGTATAATTATTTTACTGACACAGATATGGGTATGGCGTAGATAGCATTGATCCTGAAGCCAGGGAAGGATCCTGCGATGTGTGCATCATACCGCCCCATTGCCTTACTAAACACTGACTTTAAAATCTACACCAAACTCTTGGCGAGGCATCTGGACCCCTACATGCCGGGTCTCGTGGATCTGGACCAGGTTGGCTTCATTCGCAACCGGCAGGGGGCAGATAACGTGCGCAAAATTGCACACATAGTGGGGAAAGCGCGCCACTGGGGATTTCCGGCCTGCCTTCTGTCGCTGGATGCGGAGAAGGCGTTCGATCGGGTGGATTGGACATTTCTGTGGGCGGTTCTAAGTAAGATTGGCCTAGGCCAGAACATGATCATTCGGATCATGGCACCATATCTTGCCCCACAGGCTAGGATTCGGATGAATGGACAGCTCACGGCACCGATCACCATTCATACGGGTACCAGGCAAGGATGCCCACTCTCACCTTTGTTATTTGCCCTTGTGGTGGAACAACTGGCAGAGATGATTCGTCAGGCGACTGATATATATGGTAGAACGTGAGAATAAGGTGGCGTTGTTCGTAGACGATCTCATCCTCACCCTAACACGTCCCCGGTAATCCCTCCCGGCTCTCCATACTGCGCTGTGCCTCTTTGAGCGGGCCTCTGGCCTAAAGATCAACCATAGCAAGTCCTGGGCCCTGAACCGTACCATCCCGAAGGAAGAGATCTCCCTCCTGGAGAAACTTGTGCCATACCGATGGGCCTCCCAATGCATTCACTACCTCGGCCTCCAGGTGACTACCTCTCTAGACACATGGACACGAGTAAATTGGCGGGAATGTCGAAGGTCGATCCTCGAAGACTTGTAGAGGTGGAGGCCCCTGGTGTTGTCATGGCTGGGCAGACTTAATGCCATCAAGATGTTGATCCTCCCCAAAATTGTATATCTATTTCAATGCCTTCCCACGCTCATTCCGCTACATTGTATACAAGGCCTTCAGCGCGACCTCACAAATTTTATTTGGGGCGGGAAACGACCTTGGTTCTCACAGAAGCTCCTGATGACATCGCGAGATAGGGGGGGGACTGACATGCCCCAATCTAGTGGACTATTACTGGGCCTCGCACCTCCGGTTTGTGGTGGAATGGGGGGTGACAGAGAGTGAGAAGGAATAGCTGCATATGGACCGGGCAGTGGTGGGCGAACCATCTGAGACCTTGCATGGCATCATCGGGTGGCACGCCCTAAGAGTGCCTATGTTGCAGTAACCACAAGAACGGTCCTGGACATATGGGATAAAGTAGCTGTGCGCACAGGCCTCACGACATTTACTTCACCGCATACCCCAATAGAGGGGAACCCGTCCTTCCCACCGGCACATCGCACGTGTGCCTTTGCCAAATGGGCGCAAGGGGACTGCAGGGTGATTACTGACCTGTTGGACGAGAGTATGCTTAAGTCCTTTGCTCACTGTAGGGAAGAGTTCTGGGTCCCGTCGTCGGCGGGGCTGCAATACGCCCAGCTGAGGCACTGGGTGTCCGAGGAGGAAATGTATCAGGCGGCTACACGCGCCTTCACCCCCTTTGAGTGGCTGGCCCGATATCCTGTTGAATCAAGGGGGCTTACTTCCCGGATTTACCAGATTTTGCAGCATCCAAAGACGCTAACCCTCCCAACCCCTATCAATGCAGATGGCAAGTAGTATCAGACACGGACATTAATCCCACACAGTGGCATAGGCTATGGCAGGATATCTCCAAAGTATAATGTAGCATCCCGCAGCGGGAAAACGCCTATAAGCTCATGACTCAATGGTACTACACACCCCAACGTCTCCACAAGATGTTTCCTACATCCTCTCCTTTGTGCTGGAGGTGCCGGTCTGCATCGTGGGATTTTATTCATATTTGGTGGACATGACCGTCGCTGACTCTATTCTGGAAAGAGGTCCTTAGCCACATCAGGGGGGTGCTTGCGTTCCCTTTGCCTGAGGTAACAAGCACAATCCTACTAGGTATTAAACCTGCTAGCCTGAAGGCGCTCACCCGGAGCGATTGGATCTTGACGCTCCAAATGTTAGGAGCGGCCAAGCAGCTTATAGCCCTGTACTGGTAAAAAAACGAAGCTCCTCCAATCGCAGCCTGGTTTGTGCGTTTATGGCATGTTGTCACAATGGAGCCCTTCACAGCGCGGCTGCAGGCACACGACACATGCTTTAAGGCTGTTTGGTAACCTTAATTAAATACCTCTGTACTGTTGAACATGCGCGCCACATGCCCATCAAACTCAGGACTCTGCGCCTTTTTGAAGATGCTGTTGTCCCCCCTGACCCGAGCAGATTGCTTCCATAGCTGCCCGCCTGCATTGCGACCCCATCGCCACTGACACTGGGTCTTACTTATTGCCCTTCATTCCCCTCTCCTCCGCACACTACTCCTACTCTCGCTGTGCTGTCCCTCCTTTTTTCTCTTTGCTCATTTCTTCTCGTCTATCCTTTTCTTTCTTCTCTCCGTTACTCTTTGGATTCCTGGGCCCTGTTGGGCTGATTGTTGAGTTTGGGCTGGCTGCCTGTTTGTTATTAAGGTGGACCTAACCTCCCCACAGGATCAGATGGCATCACATTCTGCAATATGGAACGCGGCCGGCCCCTTGAGGGTTGTAAGCGCAACGCTGTGTACAATCTAGCTTTCTACATAGATTCCTAACGATGTTAATGTACTGTCCAGTCACGTGGCCGGCCCTGGATAGGGTTGTAGGCTTAACGCTGTGTATCAAATAGTCCTGTGGTATGTGTTTTCGCCAGAAAATAAAAAAAAATTGAAACAAATATTGCAACATAGCAACTTAAAATGCCATACTCCACTCAGAAAGGCCCAACTTTCTGAGCCCCCACCCTCAGGATTCCCTGTAGCCCCTACTCTCCTTTAGGGTATCCTCCAGCGCCTCCTTTATCTGCATTAAGTACAGCTCCATCCCGTAGTTAGACAAGTGATCCCCATCCCCTCTTAAGAATTATAGAGCATCATATCTTAATTCTGGATGCTCCACCTTACCAAAACATTCTTGCTTACAGAAAATATGCGTGTCTCGATTAACCTTGCACCTGGCCTTCTCAATGGATGTTGGCCTGTCTGCCCCTCTCCATTGCCTCCTTGGAATAAATTCCATCCACATTAAGAAAGTGGCTACCACTGTCTCATGATTTTCATTTCGCTCAATAAGGCCAGGCACTTCTTCACTGCCATGTCGTTTTTCCCCCAAGTGGAACACTAGGCAATCTAGACATGTGCACATCCTCAAAAACCCGTTCAAACATCGCAACAATCTGTATCACTTCATACCACCTTTGCCATGCCAAGACACCTTAAACTGTCAAAGATCGAAACCAAGATTGGTGCATTGCCTCTTCTGCACCTCATTCCACTTTGTCCACTTGATAAAACAAATATCCTACTATCCAAATCGCAAGTTCTACTGACTCCGGACCAGCCACTGCCCCAGGAATGAATGGTATATATGAGATACAAAGCAAACTCTACCCTAAGAGGATTCCCCTTGACCCAACCTCACATAACGCTGAAAACACTTTGATGACCACCTACCCAATTGCGTAATCCTGCCCTTTCCCCATCCCTGTTGTGCCGCCACTGTGGGCGCTCCAATCCTGAAAGAAAATGTGCCATATTGCACTGAAGGATCCCCCAATTTTGACAGTGCATTCCTCAAAAACCATAGAATTTGGAAAGACGTCACCCGTGCCATCCAGGTGCCTAAAAACTGCCCCTTCCTGTGCTCTGGTTATCATGTGAGTTTGGAGTCCCACCTCACCTGGCATAGGTTCAATATTGGAAAATGGTTGCAAGACTACCCTCTTCTCTCTGGTCCTCTGATCAGTCTTGGACTGCCAAACTAGCAACTCCAATCTATCGCTCCTGCCCCCCACATATCTTCCCATCCTGACCCTGGTAATCCCCCTGCCCCAACATTTCGGACACTCTGAATGCCCCAAAAAATATATCCACAAGTTTAGCGCCGAGAACAAAATGTTCTCCTCCTTGCCATTGCATTCATCTGGCAGGATCCCAAACACTTTCTCTAATAGCTGTTGTGACAAAAGCCTCCTATGTTTGGGTTGGCAACACCTTCCTCTCACCCAGCCCTCAAGCATTCTCCTCCCAAATCCCTGGTTTATGGTGCATAGCCCCACAGGAGCTTGCCCATGAATGCAGTTCCTGCCAGTTTCCCTGCAATCGTGATTCTGGATAAACACATTTAGATCAGTGCGAGTAAGTATCGCATCACATCTTCCTATCTGAGCCCTACCTGTGACCTCCCCATAGCCCCACTGTCTAAGAACCCCTGCCAAGCCTGCGTGTATACCTTTCTGGTATATTCTGCCAGAGACCCTACCACCAACAGAAGCATCCTTTTTAATTTATGCTCCACATTACTGTCGGCATCGGCGTCCTGATCTTGTCTGCTTCAGTGGCCAGCTCAAGGAGCCTCTCCCACTCTGAACGAGACAGAGAATCCACAATGTCAGTCTCCACCCAGGTACGTGTCTAGCCCTAAAAACCACACAGTTTCTCAAGCAACCCATTACAAGCACTTTCAACAGTTTAAGCACCTGTTCATTTCACAGGATTGTCCATTGACCACGTGTACCTCCACCATATTGTCAATTCTGAAAAGTACCTTTTTGTGGGTAATTTTTTCATCCCAACATGTCACTCTCACTGCCACTACCAGTGGAAAAAAATCTAGGAAGGATATGCTCCCGCCCCCGCTTCCAGTCCTGAGACCACTCCTCCGTGCATCGCCTGCCTCCCCAGTACAAACCAAAACCTAATCCTCCTACAGCATCTGAGTATATATGTATGTCCCATTGGGAGGCTATTGAAATCATCCAAAAACGTGTGCTGCATATGTAGATACTCCTTCGCGCCTGCTGAAAATTTGTTGTGTTGATGAAGCAGTAGTAGTCCTGCCAATGACAAACCTAGCCACCTGCAAAACGTCCTCCCAGCCCTCACTACCCTGCATGTAAAGTTGAGATGGCCTAGCAAAATCTAGACCTCTCTGACCTTCACCTTTGGTTTTTGTATCATCGTGCCTAGAAGTAGTTGCATATGAACCTTTTTGTCCACCGGGAGCTCAATGCCCAGAAATGACAACAATGTGCTGGGTGCCTCCGTCTTTTCCAGCGCCAGAGGCACTCCAATGTCACCCATGAGATCTTAAAAAATTGCCAACTGTTGACAATCCACATAACCGGGTTGACCCATGAAAAAGAAATCGTGTGGGTAGTGTGTCTCTGTAGTCCTCACTGTCTGCCATGTGAATGCCCATTAAAAGAATATACTGAATCGCTCAAACAGTGCACATAATATGGAGCCCCCCATGGGTAGGGCTTTTTCTGCAAACCAGGCCCCGTAAACCTGCATCCCCAGCAGATAAAAATCCTCTGGGTGTACTGGCAGCAGTCAGATAGGAAATTTGATATCACACCTAGCCATCAAAGCTGCAGGACCCACTTGCTCCACCAAACACATTGCTTTATTCCCGACGCTACAGACACCTTCTCTGCTGATATGTAATCATTGACTGATCCTCCTTTCGGCCCTGACAAATGCTGTATTAGCCGGAATTGCTCCCCCTCCTTCTTTGGCACCACACCAATAGGCAACACTATAATTCTCTGCATTGGCTAAATGCTAAACTGGCCCTCCATCTTGCCTTCCTGTACCTCTTTTAGGAGCTTTGCCTGTACCACTTGTTTATGTGACCATGCTGATTTCAAGTTGTCCGCCCACCGATGTAGCCATAGCCCTTCGTACCTCAGCCTGAAACCTTCCCGAAAACCTGAACTCAACAAATCTGCGTTCTCTCATTTGTGGTATAGGGACAACCAGTCATCTAAGCAGTCCACCTTAATTGGTGTATGAGCCATTGCCCATGTTCCCATGTGCTGCGCCTCCCCCTCTATTCCCTGATGCTGATTACCCTCCAGCCAGCCCCTGGCATTTATTCCACTGACCAGGCTGTTGCGCCTGACTGACTGCTACCTTCAGCCCCGTAGCACTGCACAAGAGCATGTCTCCCTCCGCACTTGGAGCACTTGCGCCAGAACTTATAATACTCCCTTGTTGAAGTACCAGCATGTCTCAAGGACACCTCCTGTGACTTTGCCCCTGCTTCCACACCCCCTCGGGGGGATGCTGCTGAAAGGGCCGGTAAACCAATGGATGGCTGCTTGCTGTAAATTTTGTCTTACCGAATTTCTCCAGGCCCTTAGTCTGATGCCACAGTCAGATCATGGTCAATTTCTCCCCACTTAGCTTCAGGATCCCAGGTCAGACGCGTGTGAAACTCCACATCAAATTGAAACCATCCCTGACCCCCTCTACGTATGGGAGCTTCTTAATGTTAATTTCTTTACTCTCCCTGCTCCCCCCTTTCTGCCTCCCTTTCAATTCTCGCACTCCGTCTCTGATACTTCCAGCCTGCCCCGTAATGAATGCTACTTGGGCTCCTTGAGAGGCCTCCCCCATTGGGTTGGTCCCATCTTCATTCTTAGACATGTCCCACCAGTTGCCGATGCTAATGTCTGTGTGTCCATCCCCACCTCTGCATCCTCGACATACAGACCCTTCATTAAATGTACATTGCCATTGTGCCTGTCTCACCCGTCTCTACCACAATTGACACTTTCCTCTTGACCTCCCCAACTCCCCTCTCCCACTATTGCCCTTACCTGGCATCAAGGTCGGCCTCCGCACCGGATCCAGTTGCTTAACCAGCTGCAAGGGTTTCACGTCCATCTTGGCCGTATGTCTAGCCTCTCAATTGCCACCTGCTTCCTGTAAAATACAAGTCATAAAATTAGGCGAACTCCCCCCGCATGCTCCACGTCACCCCCAGTGGCATTCTTTATCCTCTCCGGGTTCATCTTCTACCCGTTCCTCTTCCTCCAGACTCCTTTCATCATAGTCCAACTGCTGATAAGAGTCAATGCTCTCCCACATGCCTGTGGGTAACCTTCCTTCCGAATCCAACTTTACCAAGCCAGAGGCCGCTGGGCCTTTCCCTGCAATCGAGGAGCACCCAGGGTCCATTAAACGCCCCACCTAGTTGTCCTCCCCTCATACTTGGTGCCACATTGTGGCCCTTTGTCCCAGGGGACGCAATGACCCGTGTGGCAGCGATTTAGCCGTCCTGCATTGGCCTCCGTCTGGGCATTCTAGACCCTGCCATCTCTTTTTCTCTGGGACATTGAACCATATAAGGCTCTCCCCAGTCTGGCCTTCCGCCGTCGCCAACGTACCTGTGAAACCAAAGGCAGGTCGGGAGTGCTGGCGTTAGTATCCCAGCCTGCCCTTTCCAATCCCTGCTCTAGGACCCACAAACAGAGCCCCCCTCTCCCCTGACTTAATGGCGCTCCCACCTCCACTTCTCCTCAACCCTGATGTCCACTCCCCCAATGCGTGGCCTCCCCATGTCGCTTGTGACACCCCCTCTCATATCCCCCTGTGAACACACCCAGGCAGGAGCCCTTACTTGCCATCCCTGGGTCTCCCTTTCCTACTCCTCCTCCTTCTCTTTCCCCTCTTCATCGTACTTGCTTCACTCCAACATGGCCACCACCAACACTGTAGCAGGGTCAATTACTTTATTCTTCAATGCTACACCAGGCCACCCTTCCCCCTCCCACCCTGTCCTACTCCCCTCGCCCTTGGTTCCCCACCCTCCGTCCTCCGACTAGCTGGGACAAATCCCCCTCTGGGCCCCCTTCAACCACCCCTCAGGTCCAATGACCCCTCCTGAAATTCTTCATCGCCTCCTACTTGCGCCTCTCAATTTGCCTCCACCCGGCGCCTTCCTCCCACTCCATCATCAGGTCCAACTCCCTGTCCCCTACCTCTCCCCAATATACTTCTCCCACCCCTCGGTCCACCCCATGTGGCTCCCCACCCCCTCCAATGGATGTATGCATACCACAAATAGGCCCCCTTTCCCTCCCTCACCACTCTCTTGCACATTGCTCCCCCAGCCCAACCTGTCTCCTCTTACGACTTAACCTGAGGGACTGTTTGTCTGGCCTCCTGTGTGTGACTGACCCCTAGGCACTCCCTCTATCTGCCTGCACTAGTAGTTGCTCGCACCCCACCCTCTCATTCTGGTCTGAGGAGGCCGCGTCCTTTGCAGCCTCCTTTCCCTTCTTGGCCTTGCCACCTGCAAAAGCCTGGCGAGTTCAGGCCCGCCCCTCCAACTGTAGCGATGTCTTCCGTGCGGTGCCCCGTGCACCGAGTGTGCCTCATGCTGAACTGGGGTCCGCTCCCCTCGCTCGAGGGCGGCCCGACTGCCTCACTTCAGAAGTGGCTCAATCAGACCCCCTAGGGTATTGCGGCATGGATTAGCAAATTTAGCGGCACAAATATGGAAGTTTAGCGTCACAAATATGGAAATTTTGCGGCATTTTTGCTGCAATTTATTTTACTCATAATCATTCTTTTTCAGCCTGAAATCAATGGAAACTGTTTTAGCAGAGTATTCTTCTTTGAAACAGGCATGTTTAAAGTGTCTGCAGTTCTACAGGAGTACAGCTCCAGTCCTAACCTCGTGGGAGGGAGCTGTATTTCTCCCTGGGATGTTCTAGTGCTCATGTATGCACATTTACCCACGCAAATAGAAGCGGTACTGTATGAGCACCAGAAGTGCACGCTTCCTGCACACACACAAATTAGTCCACACAGACACCACCGTTGCAAGCTGCTCTAAGACGAATACATGCACCCACAAACACAAAGTGTTGTCAATGTGTGTTGGTGAGATTTCACCATTTGTGGGTGCTGTATGTGTTGGACTCTGTGACACCATGGAAGTGAGTTTGTCATATTTTGTCTGTTAATGTATGTGTTCTTCTAAATGCATGTCCTCCCCAGAAGCCAAACCTATTGAATTTGGCATTACTTGTTAAGGCATGGCTGTACCTGTTCTTAGGACGTCCAGTGATCTCTAGGCAGCCTAGACAACCTTACTGGTCCCTCAGAGGTGCATGTGCAATACTCTGCCCCTGCCATGCCTATCCGTCAAGGGAAGACTGACGTGTGACTGAGTCTCTGTGAGCTGTCTGCCTACCAGTAGTGTTCCTGACGGTACTGACATTTCCCAAGTTCTACTGCATTATCATATGTACCCACAGCAGGTGCCTGATTCTACCCCAGCCCTACTGATCTTTCACAAACACGCCTGATGTGACCAAGGCACAGGGTCAGACTGATTTGCATATAACCATGTCTGAACTGGGGTGGCGGAGTGGGCTAAAGAACAGTGATGGATTAAACCCAGATATTTTGACTGGGTGTGAGTGTTTGATTGGTTCAGATGCTCTGTCCATTACCACCCCCTTTTGTACCGTGACCAAATCTGTCAGCACTCTGTCATTCATAAAGTGAAGTTTGCATGCAACTGACTGTACCCCAGCCCTACATCAGCAACCTCTGTCCAACACACCTAGCTAGTGACTGACCCTTCTTCACGCCTATCTGCTTCGAGGCTGAACATGTAACATGTAACTGACTCTTCCACAAATCAGCCAGCCTTTCAAACACATGCCTGAGATGTAATAGTATGCCTCGTTGATGCAGCCCTTTAGGATTTAAGTGTGGCGTGCTCTTCCTCAGTCCTACTTTCCTTTCAGTGGTGCATCTAACTGCCAAAGTTTCAGTGGCCATTACAAGTTCTGCCTTACGTTTCCCACTCTGCTTCAGCCATACTTGCCTTTCAGTAGGGCACCGGCATCTGGTTGAGATTACCCATGCTATACCAGCTTGACAGATGCGCCTCTCCAGCTGTACTGTCCTTTCAGATGTGCCCTTCAGACTGTAAATTCAATCAGAATGAACTCCGTGCAGAACATTATGCATGCATAAACGTGACACAAATGTGCATTTGTCATTTAGCGTTTTTTGTTTCTCTACCAGGAAAATTATTTCCAAATGGAGAAACCACCTTATCCCGTATGGTATGGCGGTGCTCCCTCTCTGTATAACTCTGGTAACATATTAACACCTGCAGCAGCGCAGGGCTCACATGGAGTTTTGCCTGCCTCTAGGTGCCCGACGGAGGACTCTGGTATGCCTTAACCTACTGCTCTGAAACCAGCCTGTGGCTTGATTCAATCAGAGCAGACAGTGGAGTGAGTGTGGTCGATAGCTGTTCAGTGTTAACTTCTCTGCAAAATAGTTTTGCATTCCTAAGTATTGTGCAGTATTTGGCCCATTACCTTGCTCATCATTCATCATTTCAACAGTTAAGAGTCCCCCCCTAAAAAAAAAAATTCAATTTTTCCGAATTTCGCGGGAAGTTTAGTAAAATCGCGGCATTTTTACAATACTGCCGATTTCGGCATTTTTTTTGCAAATCGCGAAATCGCGAAATCCTGGAGGGTCTGCTAAATGGAGCACGCTATCCCCGCTGCAGCCAGTCCCCCCGCTGCACGCCTCAACGGGCGCTGTTACAGGTATGCGCTCAATGCTACCAAGGCCATGTGAGCTGCATCAGCTAGCAGGCGCATGGCCTCCGTCACTCGCTTGCTGGAATACATGCTGGCAATGAAATACCTAAACCCTTTTTCTAACTATCCTGAGCAGAGGTCACCATGTCAGACTACCTAAAATGGTGCTCGGTGCCAGAAAATGGCTGGCTATCAAGCACCCCCCCCCCCCCGCAACCCCCCCCTTGCCACAAGCCCAAGCAAGGGAACCCAAAAACAGCCCAAATCAAATAGAGTCTGGGTTCTCCCACTTGCTAAAATTCCCAAGAGGCACACATCCCGAGGTCGGTCGCCCCCCAAACCCAATTTGAACTATCATGGGATAATATCTGTAAGTAAGAGATATAAATACTGCTGCTGCTCTGGCTGCATCATATTAAAGTCTGAGCCTTTATTTGCTGTGAGGCCAGATGGTTGCTGTAGAAAATTAAAACTAGGAATGTGGACTTTCAGGCTTGGCCACGTCTTAGGAAGTTGGTGCAGCTCTGTCTTGTCATGCAGGCAGTCAAAGTATATTGTTTGCCTTGGCAGCCCTTCTAGTTCTTACCGAACAATGGAAGACTTAGTTGAGAACATTAAATTCAGCCACAAATCGATGAGTGTAATTAGAGAAAAGGTTTGTGCTAACAATGCAAATAAAACAATAATATATTATATTAAAAAATCACTATAAGGATGGGAGGAAGATTTAGCCTGTCCCGAGTAAGACATGCACTTCAGCTCCCATAACACAAACTAAAGTACACCTGTTACAGATGGTATACGACGCCCTGCTAGAATGCACTTAGCAAACATCCTAGATTATATAGGTTGGCATGGTGAGTAACACAATGGATGTTCTTCACTTTTTTTCATATCACTGTAAGTAAATTCATTAACATTGGAACTCTATAAGGTAATTTATCCTCAAAAAAGTGCAAATCAACAATATAATTCTCTCTTGTATGAGCTATATTAAGGGTTGTATGTCAGAATGTCTACCAGGCCTAAAGAGACTGGGCCCTCCAGTGCTAGGAAGCTGGCGACCCTCCAGCGGATTACCCAACACCAGCTAAGGTTCTGGCACTGAAGACCAAGCAGGCCCATGTTTAAGTGATGCACAGGATTGGCGGATGTGGCATCCAATTGCTTTTGGCGGATACTCTGCATCTGCCAAATCTCAAATAATTCCCAACTAATCTCAATGAGTCACAGGGGTAGGGGGGGGCATGGGGTCAGCATGGGGTCAGCAGTGGGGGATAGAGCACTTGCAGCCCGGGTCCGGCAGGAGGGCCGCTCACAACATTTGGCAACAAGGTGTAGTCTAGAGGAGGAAGTGCTGGACCGGCTGAGAAGGGGCATTCGCTCGAAACGCTGTCACAAAGGGTTGTGCTGTCTAGGTTATGCCAGGACATCTACGATCAGCAACGAAATGGACAAGCAGGACTGCTTGGTTACGTGTTGGTTAATTGTATGTTAATAAAGCTGCGGCCTTTTGCACCATAACCAAATTGCGTTATTTGTGAGCATGAGGCAAGTGGGGTGCAAAGGTTGGGCCTGGAGCTCCAGGGTCTTGCCCACCAGGGAGGGGTTATGACTGAACACGGCAACAGTTACTGTACTTGCTATATAACATTGCATAAATAAATAAATATAAAAGTTTAATCAAAGTTATGCAGAAAAAGACAGACAGTAGATTTCTTGTGTTCCATGTGCTGTCAGCACAAACATATTACAGGGCAGGACACATTTCCGGAAGAACAACGTGGGTAGTTGGAACTCTGCTGAGCCTCTTAGACTCATTAAGTGGCTCAGAAGTACTGAATTTTTAAACAAGTAGTCACTTAAGAGGATGGTTACATGATAGCATGATACACATGGCTGAGTACAGTCGCGTTGAAAGCAGGAGTTGGCCACGTTTAACATTCCCATTGCAGGATGCCTATAGGCATCATATTAAAGTCTGAGCCTTTATTTGCTGTGAGGCCAGATGGTTGCTGTAGAAAATTAAAACTAGGAATGTGGACTTTCAGGCTTGGCCACGTCTTAGGAAGTTGGTGCAGCTCTGTCTTGTCATGCAGGCAGTCAAAGTATATTGTTTGCCTTGGCAGCCCTTCTAGTTCTTACCGAACAATGGAAGACTTAGTTGAGGACATTAAATTCAGCCACAAATCGATGAGTGTAATTAGAGAAAAGGTTTGTGCTAACAATGCAAATAAAACAATAATATATTATATTAAAAAATCACTATAAGGATGGGAGGAAGATTTAGCCTGTCCCGAGTAAGACATGCACTTCAGCTCCCATAACACAAACTAAAGTACACCTGTTACAGATGGTATACGACGCCCTGCTAGAATGCACTTAGCAAACATCCTAGATTATATAGGTTGGCATGGTGAGTAACACAATGGATGTTCTTCACTTTTTTTCATATCACTGTAAGTAAATTCATTAACATTGGAACTCTATAAGGTAATTTATCCTCAAAAAAGTGCAAATCAACAATATAATTCTCTCTTGTATGAGCTATATTAAGGGTTGTATGTCAGAATGTCTACCAGGCCTAAAGAGACTGGGCCCTCCAGTGCTAGGAAGCTGGCGACCCTCCAGCGGATTACCCAACACCAGCTAAGGTTCTGGCACTGAAGACCAAGCAGGCCCATGTTTAAGTGATGCACAGGATTGGCGGATGTGGCATCCAATTGCTTTTGGCGGATACTCTGCATCTGCCAAATCTCAAATAATTCCCAACTAATCTCAATGAGTCACAGGGGTAGGGGGGGGGCATGGGGTCAGCATGGGGTCAGCAGTGGGGGATAGAGCACTTGCAGCCCGGGTCCGGCAGGAGGGCCGCTCACAACATTTGGCAACAAGGTGTAGTCTAGAGGAGGAAGTGCTGGACCGGCTGAGAAGGGGCATTCGCTCGAAACGCTGTCACAAAGGGTTGTGCTGTCTAGGTTATGCCAGGACATCTACGATCAGCAACGAAATGGACAAGCAGGACTGCTTGGTTACGTGTTGGTTAATTGTATGTTAATAAAGCTGCGGCCTTTTGCACCATAACCAAATTGCGTTATTTGTGAGCATGAGGCAAGTGGGGTGCAAAGGTTGGGCCTGGAGCTCCAGGGTCTTGCCCACCAGGGAGGGGTTATGACTGAACACGGCAACAGTTACTGTACTTGCTATATAACATTGCATAAATAAATAAATATAAAAGTTTAATCAAAGTTATGCAGAAAAAGACAGACAGTAGATTTCTTGTGTTCCATGTGCTGTCAGCACAAACATATTACAGGGCAGGACACATTTCCGGAAGAACAACGTGGGTAGTTGGAACTCTGCTGAGCCTCTTAGACTCATTAAGTGGCTCAGAAGTACTGAATTTTTAAACAAGTAGTCACTTAAGAGGATGGTTACATGATAGCATGATACACATGGCTGAGTACAGTCGCGTTGAAAGCAGGAGTTGGCCACGTTTAACATTCCCATTGCAGGATGCCTATAGATGGGCACTGGAAGGGCACGTTCACCATTATTGCCGAAGATATAAGGGCACAGCCAAACCTACAGGGCCCAATTCCCTTGCCGAGGATAAAATGATGTACAGTCAAGCAAAGCATACACACACACTAACACACAGACACGCACACACAAACATACATATATATTACCCAGTGAGGGTCGCCAGTGGGTAGTTATTGTTAGGTCTGCGTTTCCATAGGTAATGCCTTTTTTGATTTGCTAATAATTTGCCGCCGTTTGATGAATCTTTACTAAACTTTCCAAAAAGACATGCTCTTTTTTGGCTAGTTTGTTAGTGGAAAGTTTCGGGGTGATCCGTCAAGCTGGAGCCGAGAAAAAGGGGGGACCAAAAATGCAAAAACCCTCTGTATATCCCATAGACTTTTTTTTAACAGCTTTACCTCAAAAACAGCTGGGCGGAATAACACCAAATTTGTCAGGCAGCTAGATCTTGGTCCAGAAAGCCTGCCTTGTGTAATTTTGTGTAAATCTGTTCGCTAGTTTTAAAAAATGAAGCTAAAAAAAAATGTGTGTATCTGGACAGTTCAGTTCGAGGGACTGTCATGAGAGTCCAGCGAGCTCAATTACAAAATATTGAGGGTTCTGACTGGCCTGGGGGCTTTTTTTCACTTGAGCCACCTTGCTTCTGCAGAAAAAAGCGTTCTGATTGGCTGGCAGCCACATGAAAGTAAATGTTGCGGTAGCCAGTACAGAACACCAGAGGCTTAGTTCCCTGTCCTGAAAAAAGTCAAAAAAGGTACAAGGGGGCAGGATAGGGATACCATGCCCCCCTAGACCTTTGGCTGTGCACAGCAGGGTGTTTGCAGCCCAGGAGAATTTGAACACAGGGCTTGGCCTCAGGCCAGGCTCTGCGGCTAACCCCACACATGACCTTCGCCCGTGCATGGTTGGATTTACATTTGGTAATAAAATATTGCATTATGTTAAAAAAAAACTGGCGATTAACTGAAAAAAACTAAGTTGAAAGTTACTTATAGTTAGGTATTGTAATTACCCCACATATTACAGAACTCATGACATGTTCTATGACATAACTGATAAAACTGCTGCTACATTTGAAAATACATCATTGATGCCAAAACTATGCATGGTGGGGGCACGAGTTATAGATAATTGAGATAAATATAACTGGTGAGCTTCAGTGTTATTTAAAACTTTATGTTGCCACTGCAGTTTTCACCTAACTGCAATGTTACTATGACCTTTGCTTTTTTTCAGCATATATATATATATATATATATATATATATATATATATATATATATATATATATATATATATATATGTAAAGAACTCCGCTGAATTCCAAAGCAACGCTTAGAAAAACATCGAAACCGGACCCATTAGGAAATTTGCAAATCTTTATTTTCTTATCCTTGTGCAGACACACACGCCGCCATGACGCGTTTCGGGACCTTGATCCCTTGATCACATGACATGGTCTGGCAAATCACCCATCAATTTAAAGTGCGAGTGCATAATCAGCTGACCCCACTGCCGTGGCACTAGTTTTCTCAGTCATATAATCACATCTGGGCTGCAGGTTAATTCCACCGCTCTGCTAACTTCAGCTCCCACTGTGAGCTTTAATTTAATATAATTAACTGGTGAGCTTCAGTGTTATTTAAAACTTTATGTTGCCACTGCAGTTTTCACCTAACTGCAATGTTACTATGACCTTTGCTTTTTTTCAGCATATATATATATATATATATATATACACACACACACACACACACACACACACACACACACACACACACACACACACACACACACACACACACACACACACACACACACACACACACACACACACACACACACACACACACACACACACACACACACACACACACACACACACACACACACTCTGGAGATGGCTAGTGTGTGGATTTGGGTACCTCAGAGTTTCTATTGAGATGCTGCAAAACGTTGACATCTTTTGATGGATCTGAACAAAACTTTCCAAAATAAAATTAAGTTCATCCGATCTGGGTTCAACATGGCAAGCTTTGTGCAGATCTGTGAAGGGGAAGGGATGGAAATGAAAGTGGGGGTTAAAAAGGGGAAATTCTCCATTTTAACTCTAATATGAATATTTGCTCTACTCTACAGAAAAAGTGGCTGAATGGAACTACCTCAAACTTGGCATGAAAGTAGAACGTTACTTGAGGAAGTGCATTTGCTTTTTTGGTGTAAATCCGTTCAGTATTTTTTGAGAAATTAGCACATATGAAGTGTTTCAGGATGGGCATAAAGGGTTTAAACTATAGAGCTATATGGATAGTTAATCCGCAAATCCTCTGCGGATTTGTGAATCCACACATAGGTTTTGCAAATCCAGTTAAAAAATAAAAACATACTGTTGACTAGGTTGCTTTTTCTCCCATTGTCCATAGCGAATTTGCGAATCTGACCCCAGATTCGTGATTTCTCTGTGTTCTGATTTGCTGACCATCACAGATAATTTCTGTTACGGCCATCATTACCCAACACATTGTGTTGGGAACAATGAAGGCAAAAAAGAGCATCATCTGGTAGGGTTAGTTTTGCCTGACCGCCAATGCCCATGTGAGGTCCCAAAGAAACTCCCTCATCAAAATTAAGGTTAAAAAAAAAAAATTATTGTGTCATTTGTGTATCTTCTACTAAATTTGCAACTCCTAGATCAGCCTTATACCCCATCAGACATTCCTGGGGTCTCAAATCTTGCAAAGCCAGCACGATTGCAAATCCTAAACAATTTTAAAAAAAACATATTGGTGCCTTGCAGTTCAGCAAAATGGGGCCGTCCTTAGTGGACTGGATGGAGAACTGGCCTGCCCTGTGGCTAATGCCTGAAGCACACAGCCATGAACAATACGCATGGGCAGATGGCTACCTGTGGCAGTCTGGGTGCAGGGCAAGTCATAGGCCAGGTCCAGTGGCCAAACCTCACTGCACATGGGCATATGCAGCAGAGGTTGGCAATTCATGGCTGACTGACCACAAGGAACTGTTGGATGTTGTATATGATTTAAAAAAATATGGAGAATCTATAAATGACATTCGCTATAACACCTCGACATGTTTTAAAACATCTCCAAAATTCTATTAAAACCATATTTAAAATGAAGTTATGGTTACGAACTAAAATTGAAAAACCACTGAAATGTGCAAGATATGGTTAGGGCCACAGGCCTGAGCCTTACATATGCTGTGCGAGCTATGGTTTACATTGCAAGTGTTCTGGATTGTAGTCCTAACCATAACAAAGTTTTAAATATGGTTCTGCATGGAACCTGAAATGCCAAAACTTAGCCATTAAAGATATCTAATTGGAAAGTTGTGTGCACATTTCTCAAACTGCATCAAAACTACAAGCAAATGAAAGAAGGACTGTAACATGGAAAGTAGAACCTAACCATTGCTATACAGTTGTTATTGCTGACTTTAAAGGGGAGATGGGGAGAGACACGAGAAGAAGCGGAGAGAGACAGAAAGAAACAGGGAGACATTGGACAGAGAGACATGGAACGAGAGAGGAAGACAGGGGCAGACATAGAAAGACATAGAGAGAGAGAAAAAGAAAAACAGATAGATAAATAAAATTAAGTACAGAGAAGTAGAGATGACAAAAGGCATAGAAGGTCAGATAAATAGAAAGGGACTTCGAAAGACAGAGAGAGGGAGACAGGCGAGACAGTACACATAGTCAGAGGGCGATACAGAAAGAGAGAAAGGCAGGAATAGACAGAGAAACAAGATAGAAATAGGAAGAGATGAAAAAGGCAAAAAAGGCTGACACCAATAGCAGGAAAATACATAGACAGAGAAAAAAGAAAGACAGAATGAGAGGAAGAGAAAAATTGCAATAGGGAGAGATGGGAGAGAGAAAGAGAGGAGAGACAGAGAAGGCAACGGCATGAAAAGACAAGAAAGAGCGAAAGAGAAAGATAGAGAAAAGAGGGTGCAAACATCAGGCAGAGTGAGAGAAAGATGGTTAGAGACAGAAAGACAGGGAGAAATAAAGAGCAAGCGTGAGACAGAGGGAGAGATGGGGGAATTAGAGAAACATCAAGAGAGAGAGAATGAAAGAAAGGGAGAGATGTTGAGTTAGAGACTGAGACAGAGAGGTCAAGGGAGAGAAATATAGAGGTAATGAGACAGGTCTATCTATCTATCTATCTATCTATCTATCTATCTATCTATCTATCTATCTATCTATATCTACCTCTTTCTTCCCTGTGAATCATTACATTTTAAAATTAACAGAGTAGAGAAGTGTAGAAGGAAGAGGTGGAGGAGGCACTGCCAGCAGAGTAAGTGATGAGAGAGGCAAGAGAAACAGAAGGGGCTGTATCGTGAATGTGCGGTCAAGCAGGGAACAGCTGTGCACCTGTTGTTGTGCTATTGCACATCCTAAAGCACACTCAGGCCTTCTGCAAATTAGTGCATGCGCTGCTGTGAGCACACATCAGAAGCAGGGAGCAGTGATGATCACTTTCTGTTTGCAAAAGGTGCTGCCTGCAGCTCGTGCGCGAACTCAGCGGTATTTTGAGGTAATGCATGCACTTTAGAAAGTGCAGTCACACAACAGAGGGCGCACTGCTCGCTCTGCAGTAGCGCGCACCTTCAGGATATGGCGCCGGGGGTGTGGATATCATTCCCAAAGGTGAAAAAGGGTCCTATTCCCGGCTTGCGCTGGGGCCTGTGACGTCTTTGCTAAGTCACCAAGAAACAGAGGGGCAGATTTACAAGCCCGGTAGCGCCACTTTTCCCATGTTAAAAGTGACGCAAAAGTGACGCAAGGGGCTTGTAAATCTGCCCCAGAGAGCTTAGAGGTGAAAACATCCTAAGAGCAGAGAGAGAAGGGCAAAGATCCACTGGCGTAGCTAGGGGTGGGGCGGTCCGCCCCAGGCGGCACCACTTTGGGGGCGGCGGCCTTTATAATTTATTTGGGGACAGTTGTGTCAGTGTCCCCAATTAGATTATAAAGGTCGTCGCTATGAGCCACCAGTGCCACGCCGGTCTCCGCCCCGACACTAGAGATGTGCAAGTCTTTAAACTACGTATTTATTGTACAATGAAATACAATAAAGTAATAAGTTAAGTTAAAGCGCATCTGTTTGCAAAATGCAGCCACGCACACAACACCAAGTGTACTGGTGGGGCTGCGGTGTACGACGTCCCGTGTCTGTGGATCCCAGGGCCGTCAATCTCGTAGCGCATAAGCGCTACCAATGACGGCCTGGGCATCATATGTGTCCCGCCTCCGCGCTGAAAATGCACGCAGCAGTGACGCACACCATCATGACGCCATCTCTTCGTGAATGGAGTCGAGCCTGGGGAGTGGTGGGCAATCAGCAGAACTAAGCCCTACCGTAGGGGCCCTGCCACCGCGGTGCAGTCTTCACACGACCGACGAGACACAGAGCACGAGGTGAGAGAGCTCATAAAAACGGTAGTCCTCAACAATGGAATTTTATTACAAGAAAAAAGTTATCATCCCTCCGAGCCAAGAGGCACCGCTCTAGCCCTGAGGCTACATCCTCTCCAACGTGTTGCTTACATTTCCTGTGCTCCGTTTCGTTTGAATGAAATAATTCAGGTCCAATTCCACATGCTACTCAGTAAATTCCTGCTTATATGACCGTTTGTTTTCTAATATAGTTAACAGGGGACTCTAACCATTGAATTTACCTGCACAGCGGAACGTTAAATCTAACTATCCAAATTAGTTTCCAACATTGTGTTGCATTTAATGTAATATATGTTGTAAATAGTAATACATTAGGTTTGAAATTTTAAAGGATACTTCGAAGCACGCGTGATTGAGTATTCACGTTAGGGTGCTCTCCTGGCGCCAGGCTGCACCCAGAACACTTGTCTCAATAGGAGTGCTGCCCTGAGCCGTAAGGTAGGCTGTGTTGCTCTGCGCGGACTCCACGTCACCTTTGAAGTTTTTAAATGAAGCACATACAAGTGCAAAACATGCATACTGACACCAGATATTTTCTTTCTCTGTCTTTCGACATAGATCGGAAGCACTGCTCTCAACTTGTCGCATTTTTTCCAGACTACAACACTATTTAATCAGTGTTAGGGATCAATGTCTACACCAAAATAGGCTGCAAACCATGCAGCTATTGCAGGAAGCATACCGGTCACGGGCCAGCTTGAGATGAGCCTTGTGTCTGTGGTCATCCCAAAAACAATAATCCAGAAAGAAAGACTGGTGCTGCACAGGAGGAGAATGGTGAACGGCCCTTGGAGATGGCACTTTGTCCAGAGCCTTTGCAAGCGCTGCACTTATCTATGGAGGGAGGCAAGAACACATGCTTATTTCTTGGTTTTAGATAGTAAATGAAGGCTGGCAATGGTGCAGTGATATACTGAATGCAGTGTTGGTGTGTGTACGATCATTTGTTTGCTTTGAGCTCCTTGAAGGCCTTGCATAACTAGTATCACTGCAGTGTTGACAGTAAGGATTGGGTGTTGTAATACCAGATTGAAAAGTGTTTTGGATGAATTATGTCATTGACACAACATGGCTGCAGTTTTATGTAGCAGCCTTGGGTCTGTAAAGAAGCGGTCTCAAATTAATACTGCATTTCTGGAATGAGTGGACCCATGCAGCTTACTTCCCTTGTGAAGCCTGTACAACTGTTGAATTTATCTGAAGAGGAAATTAAGAAACACTTGATTGTTCGCTAAGAATGAGGAGTAAGTGAAGTGCAGTGAAATAGTGAAAAATGTCTCTGCTGTGCTTTGGTGTGTGGGGATGGGTGGCATTTGTTTGAAAGTCACAGGAGAATGAAAGTAGTGTCAAGCTGGTACAGTATTTTGTGCACAGATGTTGCATCAGCTTACTTTGAATTTAGAATGGAATTGCAAAGTTCTCCCAGGAAAATATGTGTAGAGAAGGTAATTTTTTGCATGACAAGATGTTAATGATAGATTAGCCTGTTCCAAAAATTATTTCTTGCTTGTGGCTAAAGTCAATTAGGCATAAATCGCCACAGTGCAAAAGCAATGTAAGACACTGATTGCTCATACCAGCTTTCATTATGCTCGTTGGGTCTGTTTGTTCAAGTCAATCGACTGCAGCATTTCTGAATTCTTGGAATATTCAAAAACTTTACAAGAAGCTTACTTTGACACTTGCACATAAAGCCTATGAAGTTCTGAATTATCCTGCACAGGTTGTTGCTCAATTTAAGCATACTCTTCCTCCTTACAGACCAATATATTCCTTCGCTAGAGCGGCAGCGTAAGAAGATATTAGGGTAATAGAACAGTCTAAGAAACAGAGATTTTATACTCCCTAACCGGTTGCTTTTCGAATCACAGTTCTAAAGGAGCAATGCTTAAATGTAAATAAAATGTGATACCAAGGGAATATGTTACGTTTTGCCACTGTACACACGAGAAGCCATTGTAAGTGAGAAATTTGTGTGTACTCAAAAAATGAAAACCTGAGACTTTATATTGCACTACCTTAATTCTCACCCTATACCTCTCTCAATATATCTTTTACCTCAACTCTACACCTCTATCAATATAGCCTCATCATCCACTCATTCATTTTAACCCCCATACCACTACTATGACCCCCAAAATAGCCCTTTCTAGACTCTCCCCTACTCTACCCCTCCTTGCACCATCTGACACCTCTTTTCACTATACTGATCCTCCAAAACAAGCCTTTCTAAACTCTTCCCCCTGACTTTTCCCCTCTACATCCCTTTTTACTCATCCCAAGCCTCCCCCCTACTGCTATGACGTACACAAAAAAATCGAAATCTTTTACTTGTGCGTCCCTCCACTGTCATTTTCAATAAAAAAAACAGACTAACATGTCCACTTATCAAATTTCATATGTCACTATACTAATTGACCACTAATCCTTTATGGGTTCCAAGTAGCGTGCCACTCGCTGAAAAAAGCGCTTCAACACCTCATTAGGGGTAGCAAGCACTATATAAATGCAACCTTTTTTCCCTCTTCTATCCTCCGCTATCCTTCTCAATCCAAATAACTGACTAATATCCACCACTCAAATTACTTTCGTAATTCACTATTCTAATTCAACACTAATCCTTTAATGGGTTCCTGAGTAGCGTGCTACTCGCCGAAAAAGCTCCACACCCCAACACGGGTAACAAACGCTATATAAGTGCAAACCTTTTTTCCCTCTTCTATCCTTCCGAATCCAAATAACTGACTTACCTATCCACCATTCAAATTACTTTCATATTTCACTATACTAATTCAACACTAATCCTTCTTGGGTTCCGGAATAGCATGCTAGTTGCTGAAAAATCACTTTGACGCCTTGTCAGGTGTAGTAAGCGCTATAGAAATGCAATTACAATACAGTAAGGGGAGGAAAGGATCTTTGATGAGCGGTGAGCCTCCTCATTTTGGTGTTTAGAACTGCCGCTGAACATTACCCCACAAGAGTTCTTTTCACAGGGCTCCATTCCCAACTACCTCAGGCCAAGGGCCTCAAGTTTCAGCAGCAGTGGAATAGAGAATAGGTTAGGTTGGTATCTTAAGTTGCAGCAAGGGAGTGAGGGGGCATGTTAAGGCTGACTTCAAAGCAGATGTAACTTCATTCTTTAAAGTTCATTATATGTTTCGTCATTAATGTTCATTATTTGGTGTAGCTTTTTCATCTATAAAGTTCATTGGTTCGTTTCCAGAGTGTTGCACTTCAGAATGATAAAAATGTCACTCGGCTGCAGGACCGTTTTTAGCATTGGTGGCAGGTAGTATAACAATCTCTGTTGGTAGCCTCCAATGTCTTCCTTGTTCACAGATTCCCTCACTACTGCCCTACATCTCTCCAAAGGGCCCTTTCTCACATTTATTACATTTCTTTTATAGTGCTACTCATCCCTATGTAAGGGTTGGAGAACTTTATATTACACACACATTATGCAGCAACAGTGTTTTGTGCAATTGTGTTAATGAATACGTCTCACATGAGTGTGGCAAACAACCATGTCACTGACCTCCTCCAGGCGACAAACTATCTTATGCTGTGTGCAGTCTATTTTATACTGAGTGTAAAACAATAATTAAATGAATTGCATACATACTTAGTGTTTTCTCAGATTGTGCCCTCATAGCACCATAAATATAAGTCACTATTCCCCTAATGCGCCAACAAAGAATCAAATCAGTGACTCTCTGGCTACAGACTTACACATCTGAAGTGATCAAATCAACCAACTGAGTTTTCTTGCAGCGCAACACATTTCCCACAGATGAGTTTACCTTGCATTTATTTTCCATTTTAGGTGTGTACAATCAGGCCGAGGTGATTGCTGGTGACGGGGGAGGGGGAAGTTAGACCTGAGGAGCGAGTAAATGTGAGAGCGATCATGATAACGAAAGAGACAGAGATGAGTGAGAGTGTGGAAGTTAAAAAAGACGAGAACATTTCAGTTGAAATGGGGGAAGGTTCTGAATGTGGAGATGAGAGAAAAAAGGCTTACAATACATGATATCGGGATGGAATAATGAAGTATGTCTAACGTTATGACGTAAGGTTTTGCTGCACTATTCATGCCTGCCTATGTCAATAAGTAGCTGAACTATATTATTGTGGGTGTTGTTTACAGTAAAGCACACTGCAATCATTATTAGCACCTACACTTGACAAAAGAATTTCTGGCTTTTTTAGAATTCTTATTATGACCGGGATGGCACTTGGCCTTCAAAAATAATTTGCCCTGCCCGTTAAAAGCTGCTTTTGTCTGCGATTATATTATATTGTGTGAAAACAAACATGCCAAGAATGTCAGAACACATAAGCAGTGTGGGATTTCTCTAAGTCACTAGGCATTGTGTGAAATAAACTTCTATATATCAATAATCAGCTGGACGTTTTTGGCGTGATGAGCCAAGCTACACGGTTGACTCCATTGGGCTCCAGAGCAAATACGTACTTTTCCCCCAGCAACCCGCCTCCGCCCCCCTCCCGCTACCTACCATGGGCGGCAAGCTGGGGGCTAGCCCCGGGCGCCTGGAGCTCTAGCTACTCCTCAGCAAAGATCGCCGGTGAGAGGAAGGGAGTTGAGGAGAGTAGCAGTGGAGGGAGATAAGACCAGAAAGTGTGTGAAAGACCATGGCCCTGATTACGAGTTGCTCAGTAACGTGATCCCCGTGGAAACACTTGTCTCTACAGAATTCACACCAGGTGCAATAAATCCGCCTCCCCACACCAGCCATATTACATTTTAGTAGGTTATCCCTGCTATAATTTAATAGGTGAAAATGCTCATTATGAGCTCAGTAGAGTTCAAACCCCCCTTGTTAAAATGTATACCTTGAAGGTTACATTTATCTTTTGCAGCAGACACACAACTCCTGATCTATTTAACCAGGACTGACCTTCTGACCTGCAAGTTAGATAAGGAACTCTGCAACGCACACATCAACACACTGTGCTCTTATGAACCTGTAGAGCTGGATCAGTGGTGTTGTATAGCACCTTTGACCATGGAAAATCTTTGTTTTCACTGAAGCTCTGTATTCTTTCTTCTGAACGTTCATTGTCCTCTCTGCCACAACCGTGTTTTCTGTATCCAGAGACAGCAGAGACACCTTTCACACCCCCTGCCTCTTTTTAGAAGTCCAGGTACTTCTATTATGACGAGTGGCTTTCGCGTGCAGCAGCCTGAACACCTAATTAGGTGACCTTAGGAATTACTATTTAAAGTCACTTCACACACACCGTTTCCACTAAGGAAAAAGGTTGAACTGCAAAAAATAGTCAAAGAAAAGTCAAGACCTTTTACTTAACGAAAGCCATTGGTATGCATTTAAATTGATGTTATAATCCACCCTGCATCATTCAAGTTTAAAAAGTGACCACTCCACTCTGTCACTTGCAAGTAGTACAGGTTGTCTGGTTTATATTTCTAATGGAGCTCCGGTAACAAGACCCTGTAAAAGATCCTGTTGCGTCCTGCCTATGCAGAAAGACTTGAGCCACACAATACTGCTACAGAAACTCATGTTTCATGGTAGAGTGGTATACAGTGTTTAGAGAAAACAATGGCCCAACGAAATCTCAAGACATGCAGTATCGCTGACCAGAAAATGTTCTATGATATTACCAGTACATGATTTTACGTGATTGAAGGGCTCTATGGCCTGGCTGGAGATTTGTTTGCACTAAAGTATACGAAAAAGTGATGGCTGGAGTGCTTAAATTAATCTTAGTCACTAGTATTTACTCGGGCCGCATCGTAGTCCATTGTTACATTGCACACAGCGCCACCTCAGTTTCCACGCAGCCATTTGCAAATCAGTCTTGACCATGCCCCATTAGGAACAGTCCAGTCTGTACTGCCAGGCCAGGTCCTCCCTGAACAAGAATACAAGCAACCAAAGACAGATTTCGTCCTGACATGATTGGAAAGGGTATCTTTAAAGGCAGTAGCTTGCTTCCAGAGGCACAGTGCACAGGGCAGGCAACAGGGTCAAGATTGGAATGTGATCCGATTGTCATTGGTGGGCTGTGAGAGATGTCTCTGGAAAGATTATGAATACAACAGGGGGTTGCTGAACTGTTCCTATGGAGAGTGAGGGAAGAATTAACTGGCATGACCAAAGATGTTAGAGTAACATCCTGGGGCATCCATTTTGTTGGATGTAATTGCCTCACACACCCCGAAGGATGTCATGCTTCATCATCGGCGGTTGCTCCTCGTCGGGGAGGCGGTGCAATCCCCGACGGGCTCACCTCAAAGAGGGGCTCTTTGGCAGAGATCTTTTTCCAACTGCCTTATGGTGAGGTGGGGGTGTGTGGGCTGGGCTAGGTGTAGTGGTGTGAGGGATATTAAAATGTAGCAAGGGGTACCGGAATTCAATTTATTCTGGGGGTCCCCCGGCTGCAATTAAAAGGTGGGGTTAGCTCGCTAGGTGTCAGCAGGTTAGGTCGGGTGACCCTAGATGAGGCTAAGAGTGAAGCTGGTCGACATGTTTCTCGCTGTGGGTCTAGTCACCCGCGATTCATCAGGACCTTAATAAAGTGAAAGGGAAAAACATGCTAGTGTCATGTGTGTGATAATTTGTTACCTCTGTGGGTTCTCCTATGCCTATACATAGAGAAAAAGGGAACAATGGTTAAATACAAATCTGCATGAAAACCAGTTACGTCAATGCCAGGGCGTATATACAAAGTGGCATGCTGTTGGTGCTGAGTGGCAATGAACAACAACCAATGCATGCCTTGTAAATTGCGTGTGCAAAGTGTAAAGTGCCGGGCACACACAACTGTTGAGTCCGTGAGGAGGTTTGTGGTGGGGTGTTGGCTAAAAACAAGGTTTAAAAGTAGTGAAGAAAGATTAAAAATGCAGCAGTTTAGGAGGACTGGACTGCTCATCTAGTGAAAAAAGAGCAGGTATAGTGTGACAGACACCGTTTGTAACATATTGTGGCTATATGAAAAACACACACACACTGTGACCAAATGAGGTTTGTAGGTTGGGGAGTCTCACATGCCCCACTTACCTAATGGTTAAGGACTATATGCCACATGAGGGGTCGGCGGGACAAAACATCAGGGATGAGCCCAGGGGTTTAGCTGGAGATAAAGCATAACCTAGCGCCTGTGGATTATTGCTAACGCTAGTGTTATTTTATCTCAATGAAGTATTGGGTTGAAAGGCCAAAGACCTCCATACTGTCACCCTCGGTTAAAGCTCCGCCTAATTCGACTCACCTCCATGCTCCTGTGTCCGCGTAGTCAGACCTACCCTTCTCCGCCGAGCTCGAGTAGATGTGTGAGCTCGGCGGTCGAGGCAATTTAAACCACGCTGACAGGTCGGCGTGTGACAGCGCGTCTCCGCCTCCTCTGTCGGGTCACGTGGTTTAGAAGGGTGTTGTGGCGGCCATCTTAAGGCGGTGAGCTTATGCGCTTAGTGCTGAATGTATTTCATTCATAATGCCTAATCTTTAACATAATCTGGTGCACAGCGGGGGAGTCCAAGGGGCAGGAGGCGCCCCGTGTTCAAAATGATTGGACCCAGCCGATTTATGTGAAAGAGAGCCTGTTTGGAAATCACTCGCTCTCGTATGTTAGATACACAGCGGCCATGTTGTGATGGGCACAGGAGATGTCCTGGGCATACAGTATTAAGAATGGGTTATGGATGTAGTGATGTGTTTTGGCTTGATGCGCCTACATTTTAAGAGCCATGTATGGCATGCGGAATACGTGACTTAGTGTATGGTGTCAGTAGCGCAAATTGATGTTATAACTCTTATGGTGGATGACTGTCAGAGATGTGACCAGTGTACAGGAAAATAGGTTACAAACGGGGCTGATTATGGAACTGGATATTCTAAAGTGAATGCCACGGAATATCTTCGTTAAGCCCCTGTTTGTCTGTGGACAGTCGATGGATCCATCTCTGCTCCTTCCGGAACAAAGCATTACTTGGGCAATTGGGGCTGGCTTCAAGCACCACCCATCTCATGGAATCTTCATCATGGTTTTGTTCTACAAAATGATTGCACATCTTAGTATGGGTCTTCTTGCAGCGGAAGTTGCTGCGGTGTTCATTGATTCTGGTTTTAACGGGACGGGTTGTCATCCCGATGTAGAGTAGGTCACATGGGCATTTGAGCAAATATATACAGTGTCACGTATTGCAATTCGTGTGGTGTCTGATCTCCCATTTGAAGGTCTCAGAGAGCTGGATGGTCTTAAGTGTCAGGGTGTACTTACAAACACCACACATGCCGCAAGGATAGTGGCCCTTCACTGGGGGTAGGTGCCACAAGGTGTGTTGGGTTTCTTTTCTGATACACTTAGGTCTAGTGCTGATTAGGATGTCCTTCAGGTTTTGAGATCTCTTGAAGGCGAACCTTGGTTCTTCTAGGGACAAATCCCCAGTATTGAGGATATCCCAATGACGTCTGATGGTGCTCCTTATCTTGGTGGATAAAGTGGTGTATGTTGTCACACATGTGATTGGTTGATTCTCAACCGGGACTCTTTCCTGCCTTTCTAGAAGCGCTTCTCTGTTATTGTTCCTGGCGCGTTTCCTGGCTTTTAGGACATCGCGTCTTGGGTAGCCCCTGTCCAGTAGGTTCCTTGACAGGATTGCAGACTCCTTTTTGTAATCAGACACCTTACTACAGTTGCGTCTTATTTGTAGAAATTGTCCGAAGGGCAGATTGGTACGTAGGGCCCTCGGATGGTGACTCTTGAAGTGTAAAAGACTATTGCGGTCAGTGGGTTTGCGGTACATGGTAGTGCTTATGGACCCTTCTTCCAGTCTTCTAGTTAAATCAAGGAAGGCAATCTCCTTGGGTGAGGAGGCAAGATTGGGTGGAAAGATTATCTCAGGATTTAAGAGCATAATGTCCTGTGACGTCACTTCCGGTGACACTGCTGTTTATGGTAACTATCAGCTTGCCTGGTAACACCTCTCCCTCTCCCCCTCCTGCCCCCCTAGAGAAACAGGTCTCCTACACCCATGCAAGTAATCTCTCTCTCTCTCTCATTCCGTATCACAGTGAGAACTCATCTTACACTCAAAACTGTGGTGTGTGCTGAGGCAAAAATTTAAAATAAATCAACCTAAACGTATTATGGGAAACTCAAGTCTGGGGCGCACAGAAGAACAGAGGAGAGGAGAATCCATAGCGGGGCCTCTTTAGCATCCTACGGGTGAGGCCGGCATGTACAGGTTACAGGCAGCCAGACACCCTTAGTCATGGTTAAGATTCTAGACAAATGGAAAAACAAGACAAGCAAATGTGGTCAGTCACAAATAATAATGCCACAGCTTAAAGCCCAGCTGTACAATAACATTTGCTCCATGGGCATGAAGAGTTTTCATTTCAGTACTGCGCGAATTTCAAATTTCACTTGCTAGACTCCCTCTAAAATCCAAAGCCTCGAAGAGCAGAGATTCTGGCCCATTCTAGTATCAGGTATCATCAGATGGGAGCTCGAGAGAGTCAGGTGCAGGAGGGAAGAAGACCAGGGTAGGGGTACAATGTTCCATTCTCTGCTTCCCATTCATGTTCAATGTTCCACTCTCTGCTTCCCATTCATGTTCAGTGTTCCACTCTCTGCTTCCATTCATGTTCAATGTCCCACTCTATGCTCCCCATTCATGTTCAGTGTTCCACCCTCTGCTTCCATTCATGTTCAATGTCCCACTCTATGCTCCCCATTCATGTACAATGTCCCACTCTCTGCTACCCATTCATGTTCAATGTTCCACTCTCTGCTTCCATTCATGTTCAGTGTTCCACTCTCTGCTTCCATTCATGTTCAATGTCCCACTCTATGCTCCCCATTCATGTACAATGTTCCACTCTCTGCTTCCATTCATGTTCAATGTTCCACTCTCTGCTTCCATTCATGTTCAATGTTCCACTCTCTGCTTCCATTCATGTACACTGTCCCCCTCTCTGCTCCCCATTCATGTACACTGTCCCACCCTCTGCTCCCCATTCATGTACAATGTTCCACTCTCTGCTTCCCATTCATGTTCAATGTCCCACTCCTTGCTCCCCATTCATGTATAACGTTCCATTCTCTGCTTCCCATTCATGTTCAATGTCCCACTCTCTGCTCCCCATTCATGAACAATGTTCCACTCTCTGCTACCCATTCATGTTCAATGTTCCACTCTCTGCCTCCCATTCATGTTCAATGTCCCACTCTCTGCTCCCCATTCATGTACAATGTTACGCTCTCTGCTTCCATTCATGTTCAATGTCCCACTCTCTGCTCCCCATTCATGTACAATGTTCCACTCTCTGCTTCCCATTCATGTACAATGTTCCACTCTCTGCTCCCCATTCATGTACAATGTCCCACTCTCTGCTCCCCATTTATGTACAGTGTTCCACTTTCTGCTTACCATTCATGTTCAATGTTCCACTCTCTGCTTCCCATGCATGTACAATGTTCCACTCTCTGCTTCCCATTCATGTACAATGTCCCACTCTCTGCTCCCCATTCATGTACAATGTTCCACTTTCTGCTTACCATTCATGTTCAATGGTCCACTCTCTGCTTCCCATTCATGTACACTATCCCACTCTCTGCTTCCCATTCATGTACAATGTCCCACTCTCTGCTCCCCATTCATGTACAATGTTCCACTTTCTGCTTACCATTCATGTTCAATGGTCAATGGTCCACTCTCTGCTTCCCATTCATGTACAAGGTTCCACTCTCTGCTTCCCATTCATATTCAATGTTCCACTCTCTGCTTCCCATTCATGTTCAATGTCCGACTCTCTGCTCCCCATTCATGTACAACGTTCCATTCTCTGCTTTCCATTCATGTTCAATGTCCCACTCTATGCTCCCCATTCATGAACAATGTTCCACTCTCTGCTACC
The DNA here is from genome assembly GCF_964263255.1 of Lissotriton vulgaris. NCBI lineage: Eukaryota > Metazoa > Chordata > Amphibia > Caudata > Salamandridae > Lissotriton > Lissotriton vulgaris. The sequence goes on from NC_141699.1 coordinate 259,901,445, forward strand.
CATTCATATTCAATGTTCTAACCTCTGCTTCCCATTCATGTTCAATGTCCCGCTCTCTGCTCCCCATTCATGTACAATGTTACTCTTTGCTTCCATTCATGTTCAATGTCCCACTCTCTGCTCCCCATTCATGTACAATGTTCCCCTCTCTGCTTCCCATTCATGTACAATGTTCCACTCTCTGCTCCCCATTCAGGTACACTGTCCCACTCTCTGCTCCCCATTCATGTTCAATGTTTCACTCTCTGCTTCCATTCATGTTCAATGCTCCCCATCCGTGTACAATGTTCCACTCTCTGCTCCCCATTCATGTTCAATGTTCCACTCTCTGCTTCCCATTCATGTACAATGTTACACTCTCTGCTACCCATTCAGGTACACTGTCCTTCACTCTGCTCCCCATTCATGTTCAATGTTCCACTCTCTGCTTCCCATTCATGTTCAATGTTCCACTCTCTGCTACCCATTCATGTACACTGTCACACTCTCTGCTACCCATTCATGTTCAATGTTCCACTCTCTGCTTCCATTCATGTTCAATGTTCCACTCTCTGGTTCCATTCATGTACAATGTTCCACTCTCTGCTTTCCATTCATGTACAATGTTCCACTCTCTGCTTCCCATTCATGTACAATGTTCCACTCTCTGCTTCCATTCATGTACAATGCTCCACTCTCTGCGTCCATTCATGTTCAATGTTCAACTCTCTGCTTCCATTCATGTTCAATGTTCCACTCTCTGCTTCCATTCAATGCAATGTTCCACTCTCTGCTACCCATTCATGTTCAGTGTTCCACTCTCTGCTTCCATTCATGTTCAATGTTCCACTCTCTGCTACCCATTCATGTTCAATGTTCCACACTCTGCTTCCATTCATGTTCAATGGTCTACTCTCTGCTTCCCATTCATGTGGCACGCATGGTGGGCAAGAGACAAAATAGTTGGTCACATGGGTGTGTGAGGTATCCGCTAATTGGGGCTGGCCCACTCTATAACATTATCCCATCTGTTACCCCCCACATAACCAGTTTCACAGACTGAGGGTACTGCCTGCTTCTGAAATGCCAAAAACCGGTCCTTGGATGCTTGATTCCGGTCCAGGGAAGGCATGGCTTGGCAGTTCGGGCTGGACTGTTCCCATGAGGCACAGGGTCAGACTGATTTGCATATAGCCATGTCTGAACTGGGGTGGCAGAGTGGGCTAAAGAACATTGATGAATTAAACCCAGATCTGTTGACTGGGTGTGAGTGTTTGATTGGTTCAGATGCTCCGTCCATCACCACCCCCTTCTGTACTGCTTCTGAGTGTGCAGCAGAAATTTTAGGAGCAGGAGGTAGATATTGTCTTGCTGTGGATCTTTTCTGGCGTGATTAGCAGTGCTATTTTTCCACATCAGATATTTACTGAGAACAAGTGAGGGAAAAACGCACAAATCGGAAAGAAGCGGATGACAACGACTGAAAAACTGTGACAAAGGCAGATAACAGGCATCTACAAGAGTGAGATAAAGGGGCAGGAAGTGGGTTAAAAAGGCATAAGGTAGATTTAGGACTACCAGCCTTGGTATTCACTGTGCTGGCGTTTAATTGCACCAGCTGCAGGCTTTTGAGCAGAAGCAAACTTTCTTTTACAAATTAAGCACCTATGGTAAATGACTTGTAAAGTTCATCCTCAAGCTTCCTTACATTGGAAGAAGCAAGGAATTCACTTCCTTTATGAATTTGAGATTACATTTGTTTCATTTTATCATTCTTGGTTAGCAATGGGATGCATTTTATACAGTATGCAACAACCTTACAGAGCACAGTTGATTACTTATGCTGCCTCAAGTTGGTAGGGTATGCTCAGACATGAGTCCCTTTCTCACTTTGCCACTGGATTCAAGCAAGCCTGGCTGAAGACGGCTGAAATGCCAGAAACCGGTCCTAGGAAGCTTGTTTCAGGTCCAGGGAAGGCATGGCTTGGCAGTTCGGGCTGGACTATTCCCATGAGGCACAGGGTCAGACTAATTTGCATATGGCCATGTCTGAACTGGGGTGGCAGAGTGGGCTAAAGAACGGTGATGGATTAAACCCAGATCTGTTAACTAGGTGTGAGTGTTTGATTGGTTCAGATGCTCCGTCCATCACCACGCCCTTTTGTACCGCTTTGTTCGCCATAAGTTAGCAGGGTATGCTCAGACATGAGTCCCTTGCTCACTTTGCCACTGGATTAAAGCAAGCCTGGCTGAAGACGGCTGAAATGCCAGAAACCGGTCCTCGGAAGCTTGTTTCCGGTCCAGGGAAGGCATGGCTTGGCAGTTCGGGCTGGACCCTTCCCATGAGGCACAGGGTCAGACTGATTTGCATATGGCCATGTCTGAACTGGGGTTGCAGAGTGGGCTAAAGAATGGTGATGGATTAAACCCAAATCTGTTGACTGGGTGTGAGTGTTTGATTGGTTCATATGCTCCATCCATCACCACCCCCTTTTGTACTGCTTTGTTCGCCATAAGTTGGCAGGGTATGCTCAGACGTGAGTCCCTTGCTCACTTTGCCACTGGATTCAAGCAAGCCTGGTGGAGACGGCTGAAATGCCAGAAACCGGTCCTAGGAAGCTTGTGTCCGGTCCAGGGAAGGCATGGCTTGGCAGTTCGGGCTGGACTGTTCCCATGAGGCACAGGGTCAGACTGATTTGCATATGGCCATGTCTGAACTGGGGTGGCAGAGTGGGCTAAAGAACAGTGATGGATTAAACCCAGATCTGTTGACTGGGTGTGAGTGTTTGATCGGTTCAGATGCTCCGTCCATCACCACCCCCTTTTGTACCATTTTGTTTGCCATGAGTTGGCAGGATATGCTCAGACATGAGTCCCTTTCTCACTTTGCCACTGGATTCAAGCAAACCTGGCTAAAGACGGCTGAAATGCCAGAAACCAGTCCTAGGAAGCTTGTTTCCGGTCCAGGGAAGACATGGTTTGGCAGTTCAGGCTGGACTGTTCCCATGAGGCACAGGGTCAACTGATTTGCATATGGCCATTTCTGAACTGGGGCGGCAGAGTAGGCTAAAGAACAGTGATGGATTAAACCCAGATCTGTTGACTGGGTGTGAGTGTTTGATTGGTTCAGATGCTCCGTCCATCACCACCCCATTTTGTACTGCTTCTGAGTGTGCAGCAGAAATTTTAGGAGCAGGAGGTAGATATTGTCTTGCTGTGGATATTTTCTGGCGTGATTAGCAGTGCTATTTTTCCACATCAGATATTTACTGAGAACAAGTGAGGGAAAAACGCACAAATCGGAAAGGGGATGAGAACTACTGAAAAACGGTGACAAAGGCAGAAAACAGGCACCTACAAGAGTGAGATAAAGGGGCAGGAAGTGGGTTAAAAAGGCATAAGGTATATTTAAGACTTCCAGCCTTGGTATTCACTGTGCTGGCGTTTAATTGCAACAGCTGCAGGCTTTTGAGCTGAGCTTTGGGCAGAAGCAAACTTTCTTTTACAAATTAAGCACCTATGGTAAATGACCTGTAAAGTTGATCCTCAAGCTTCCTTACATTGGAAGAAGCCAGGACGTCACTTCCTTTATGAATTTGAGATTATATTTGTTTCATTTTATCATTCTTGGTTAGCAATGGGATGCATTTTATACAGTATGCAACAACCTTACAAAGCATAGTTGATTGCTTATGCTGCCTCCCAAATAGTTCTCCCCTAGAATATCAACACTTTTATAACCCAGCACCCCTCCCCCCACAGTGCAGCATACAGCCTGTCTTATGCTTCAGTGCTTTTTCAGAAGTATGAAGCATTATTTAAATACGACTACAATACAATACAATTATCTTTAGTGTGAGTACCGTCTCTCCATTCTACACTGTAACTACATGTATTATTTTGTTGTCTTTTGTTCTACACGCTAACTGTACACTGTAGTCTAGTCTCTGACCACCTATTTTGAATAAACCTTTCCTTATTTGAAAAAAAAATCATGTTATTTCAAACTAACCTTATATAAAATAAACACTTGTCATCTTAGGGTGCTGATGACATTAACAAACGTGTCACCCAACCTCATGGTTTATGATTCAAGGCTTCCCGATTTTAGTTTTTACTGATTGTTACAGAATTATGCAGACAGAAAACAATCCATTTTCCTGTCTATATTTATTTTTAAATATAGAAAAATACAAAAAATAGTTTTTCTTTTGGACGATTTTCACTACTGTCAATCAAGCATGCTAAGTTAATAGCTGTGCAGATTATCAGGTAGGGGAGTTAAAAAAGAAAAAATATTCTTAGTGAAGCTTAAATAAATGCAGCACTAAAGCTGTTCTTCAATGTAAATGATTTCAGATGACTGTTTTGTACTGTAAATGGCTAAAATCATTTGACATTCAAAAATGAGTAAGCATTTGTCAGTTAAACAAATGTAGAAATATACCACCTTCATTGTTTACAGTAAGCACAAAATAAATATGGATGAATAAAGATGAATTGTGCAAAAAATCAACATGGATAAATACAGATGGAAATGTCAAAAGTATAAGTACCATAAAACCGGAAGCCCTATTTATATTGTCACCAAAACTCCTTGATGGAGGTCTGGGACCATATTACACAGTTACCTGGATAAGCTATCTACAGGCTGCATACCTACAACTAGTGCAAGGTTTACGAGGTAAAAATCCTGCATAGTGCTGGGCTTTCATGGGATGCATGTACCACCACCTACGGCGCTTACTGGTTACGCTTCCAGGGTATAGCAAGTAAAGATCAGAGGTTAAGATAAACTCTCGGCTCTACTTTCGGCCATTGATTTAATGAGTGACTGAGCTGATGGCCTGAGAGAGAGAGAGGGAAGAGGCTAGCGATAGGGGAGAAGAAAGAAAAAACTGAGAAACATGTAGAGAGAGATGAAAAAGGGAGCTAGTCAATGCGAGGGAAGAACACAGAAAATGAGGGAAGGAACAATAGAGGAGATAATGAGATTGGGACAGAGTAAAGAAGGCTCAGTGCGAGAAGGGATGGAATAAAAGAACGGAGGTAAGGAGAATCAACAGGAGGTAGCGCAGAGAGAGGGACTCCTCCTCCTTAGGCCATTTGGACCACCAATGGAGACCACCGCACAGCCACACAGCAGACATGCCACCAACGCACCACTGGCTGGATAACACCCAATGCCTGGAACCCTGGCCCTCCGGCCACTCAACGGTACACCACCAAGGAACTCCTGGACCTGAGCCCCGGACGCCGATACAGCAGCTGTCTCTCCCCCTCCCCACGATCCACCAAAGGACCCTTCACCTGCCGACACTGCCACTTCTCCTGCAACACAACCTACAAAACATCCCGCTCCACTCCTGCCCACAAGGCCAATAACACCGCAATTGCTCCACCTTATCCTTCTCAATGCCCGCTCACTCTGAAAACATTCCACGAAAATATGTGACACCATTACCAGCCTCTCCGTGGTCATTGCTTTCATCACCAATACCTAGCTCAACCCCTTCTCGAACCCCGACATCACCACTGCCTCTCCTGAAGGCTACAAGATGATACACAGAGACCACACCTACAAACAAGGGGGAGGCATCACCATCATCTTTAAGGAAACCATCAAATGCACCATCACCAATGACAATCCCACACCTCTCATGCAACACCTCAACTTCATACTACAAACTGACGCAAGGATCACCATAGGAGGCACCCTCTCCTACAGACGCCCAGGAGCACGAGCACCATTCTGTGACGCCATCGTCAGCCTCATCACCCCCCTAGAAAGACACAAGCTGGTTCCCTTTTTTACCTCCAGCAACAGAATCAAATTCAGCCACACCACAGAACTCACCTCGACCGACCACACCATCGTACACATCACCATCACCGACGCCTAGCACACCACCACCAGGCTTCAGATCTCCTCCCTCCGCAGCTAGAGCAAGGTCACTGAAACTCAGTGGTCACATGGCCTCACCACCTGCCAACCCAAGGCCCCAACAGACCTCAACCACTGTCTAGAACGTTGCCGTCTGGATCCTCAACAGCACCAACAGTCTCCTCACTGAAACTTAAAAATTTCAACAAGACCTCCAAACATGCCAGCTGGAACACCTCAGAACTTATGACCACTAAGTGCAACTGCCACCAACTGGAGAGATGCTGGCGTACCACAAATAACCCCATCGACAGAGCAGCTCACAAAACAGCCCTCAGCAACTATCACCAACACATCAAAGATGCCAAGAAATTAGCCATCACCACCCGCATCGACTCCACAGTCAACCACACAGAGGAAATCTTCAAAATAGTCAAAGAATTCTCCAACCCGACAGCTATAGAGAACACCATCCATCCTTCACAAGAACTCTGGAACACCCTCTTACATGACTTCCACAGCAAGATCACCAGCATTTACAACAATTTCAACATCCAACCCACCACCCCAAACCCCAATGACCTCAAGCAACCCGCAAACACCAGCCAAATCATTACCACCTGGTCACCGCTCACATCCCTGACCCCCTCAGCCATCAAGTCTTTTATCCACTCTGGGTCACCCACCGACCCCTGCCCCCACCACCTCTACAACTCGCAACTAACCCTATCAACACACAACTCTCCAGTGTCCTCAACACCTCCCTCTCTACAGCAACCTTCCTGGACAGATGGAACCATACGGACGTCAGACACCTCAAAATAAAGCCTCCGCGGACCCAAACAATCTAAAAAATGATTGTCCGGTGTACTTGTTCCCCTACCGGCAAAAGTACTTGAGAAAGCCATGAACCAGCAGCAGGTCACCGAATTCCTGGAACAGAACTACCTACTGGACACCTCTCAATCAGGATTCCGTGCCAACCACAGCACTGAGACCACTCTCATTGCCACCACAGGCGACATTAGAACACTATTCAACCATGGAGCAACAGTGGCCCTGATCCTCTTTGACCTCTCCACGACGCTCGACGCAGTCTCCCATAACACCCTCATCAACAGGGTCAAAAAGATAAGCATGGAGCAAGACACCCTCAAATCGATCACCTCCTTCCTTACAGGACACACAGAGAGCATCCTATTTCCTCTCTTCACCTCCGCACCCAAAGACGTCATCTGCGGAGTACTACAAGGATCATCCCTCAGCCTCACCCTGTTTACCATCTACATGACCCCCTCCCAGACGTTGTCAAATCCCACAGACTCAACATAATCTCCAACGCAGGCGACGCTCAACTGATCCTCTTGATCACACAGGACCCCTCCAATGCCAATACCATCTTCTGCAACTCCATGACCAACGTAGCCTCCAACTCAACTCTGACAAAATTGAAGTACTGATCTTCGAGAAGAACAACTCCACATGAGACCACAGCTGGTGGCAGGGAGAACTTGGACCCTCACCCACACCGATCGACCTTGCTCACAATCTCTGCATTATCCTCCACAGCCAACTAACCTTAAAGCAACAAGTCAACGCAGTCTCCTCCTCTTCCTGACGCACACTTTGTATGCTCTGCAGAATATTCAGATGGATCTCAACCAACACCAGAAAGACCATCACACAGGCCCTCGTCACCATCTGCCTTAACTACTGCAAAGCCCTCTAGGCCATCAGCTCCACCCAGCTCCTCAACAGACTCCAGATCATACAGAACTCAGCAGCCAGACTCATCTTGGGCCTCCAAAAGGAACCCACATTACCCCCACCAGAGAGACCTCCATTGGCTCCCCATCCAGAAGAGATGCCAGTTCAAGATCCTGATGCACACTTATAAAGACCTCCATGATGTAGGACCTGCCTACCTCAATCATCGACTGAATGTCCCCCAACACAGTAGACACCTACGCTCCTCTTCACTCGCCCTCATAAACACACCCCACAACTGTCTCAGCCACAGCGGTGGAATGACCTTCCCCTCCAGCTTTACACAGCCACCTCACTGGCTGACTTACGAAAGAGACTCAAGAACTGGCTCTTTGACGGAGACACAGCAACCATATACCCCTAGGGGTGACAGTGTTGCGCTTTACAAATGCCGTTTTATTGATTGATTGAAAATGCTACCCTGGTAGTGGTGGTAGGCAACTGCCATCACCAGGAGTTAAACAGTACAAGTGCAGTGGTGGCAGCACACTGTGTGATGATTAGTAATTGTGACCAGGTCTTTTTATCTTGTCATTGGAGTGAGGCCTACAGAATCACTCACCCTTTTAACAGTTCAGCCACAGTGTGTTTAAGTCACTCTTGGCCTACATAAGGTTGATGTAGACTTGCACGCTTACTGATAAACCTGTGCTGAGTGCATGTGAGCTCGCAAGACATACACTGCACAGAGGGTGCAGTGAGGATCATGGTAAATGGGTGTACGTTGAGAGAGGGTGTTTAAAGTGACACTCTGTTACAGTACAGAGAGACTAGTATTGATCAGTGTGCCCAGACTGAATGTGTGTGCTGCATGTGGAAATGCTAGTGGTAGCATAGTACATGGGCACAACAATACTAGACAGTGGAGTGTGTTGTAAATGTATGCTGAGTGGAGAAATGCCTGCACTGAGACATTGCAAGCAGGACCCTTGGTTCCATTTTGGGAAGCCCATGCTTGCCTGGTGAAAACATGAGGAGTACAGAAATGTCCCCAGACAGAATTGTATATTGCTGCGTTCCTGTTCGCTTAGTGAGACGGGTGCAGGGTGAGGGGGAGCCAGTTTCTCCCTGTGCATTTGAAAGGGCTCTTTGATTCAGTGACAGATCACAAAGAAGCGGCCTGGACACCTCTCTGGAAGAGGGAGATGAGGCTGATAAGGGAATCATAATGGGTAGGACTGAGGGCCCGGGATTAATTTTTTGATGCACAGATCACTGTGGCTGACATCCAGGTGTGACCTCTGGTCACTCCCATGAATCTTGTTGTGGGTTAATCAGCTTTGGAGTCCTACCCACCTTGACTGACATCTTTCAGTAGGAAGGATGAAGGGGAGAGATGTCCATATCAAAGAAGCTGAAAATCACATCTTGTGTCTGGAAAAGGTCTGTAAGAACACCGTATGGAGATCCCATACTTTGTCATCTGCTGAGCAGCCAGCCAGGCTGAATAAGGAGAGAAAGCTCTGCAAGACGTTTGCCTGTGACCAGGACTAGGGGCCTTAGTCTGATAGTCTCCCTGCTGGATGAGTGGACATCACCCAGGTAAACCAAGATCACCTGCCCTGGAGTCAATCAATCAATCATGTTTCTTATAAAGTGCTACTACTTACCTGTGAGGGTCTCAAGGCACTAGAGTCTGGTGTACCAGTACCTGTCTACTCACCAAGACCGGTGTGTGCCCATGAGGGAGAGGAGCGTGCTGGAGGGACAATGATCCAGGGATGAACCTAGACTCGTGGGGCTCCTGAGCAAGGTGTGAGAAGCTGTGCCGCACCGATTGGGCCATTGCCTGTGTGCCATGTTGTGAACTCCCATGACCCTGTATGCAGGTGGGGCTGCCGTGCACAAAGGACAGTGCTGCAGGGTCTCAAGGCACTAGAGTCTGGTGTACCAGTACCTGTCTACTCACCAAGACCGGTGTGTGCCCATGAGGGAGAGGAGCGTGCTGGAGGGACAATGATCCAGGGATGAACCTAGACTCGTGGGGCTCCTGAGCAAGGTGTGAGAAGCTGTGCCGCACCGATTGGGCCATTGCCTGTGTGCCATGTTGTGAACTCCCATGACCCTGTATGCAGGTGGGGCTGCCGTGCACAAAGGACAGTGCTGCATCGATCAGGCCATTGCCCGTGTTCGGCATTGTGAACTTTGTTGACCCCATATGCCAGAAGGGGGCGCAATGCATGAGGACGGTGCCACATCAATCTAGCCATTACCTGTGTGCATCGTTGTAGAAGTTGTCAACCCCGCTGTGTGCTGAGAAACTGTTTTGCATCGATTGGGCTGTCGCCAGGAGCTCCGTGTCTATCTGCGTGCAGCTCAGCTTTGCCGAACTGGTTCAAAACTGCACAGTACTGCTACCAGGGTTCGTACCCCTGGAGTGGGCAAGCAAAGAACTGGGTCTACCAGGCCCCAGGGGATATACTGCCTTCTGTTTTTGCAACCCTGCTTGACTTTAAGTGACTACATCTCATTGACCGAATCCAAGATGTGGAAGCCCTGTGGATAATGCCCAGTAGTTTACATTCCCTGGATGTTGGCCATGTGAGTGGGACCTAACAACCCACCAGTTACATGGGAATTTAGTAATCCAGAGGGTGGCCTGACACCTACTACAGTGCCTACCTCAAGGGGGACTTTGTTATTATATAGTGAATGTCGTTTATTTTTGCATGTGTAGAATTAGAATCGAAAACTTCTTTTACGTAAAATAAGTATTTGCCTAGACATTATTTTATTGTGTGCGCTACGTGCACGTTGAGTTATGAGTCGTGCTCACTGATCTGTATCTACACTTCCCTCCTAGGGAGCCTTACCTGCTTGAGCTACATTACCGATTGAGAGTCATGTGCAGAAGGAGACGCTTGCCCCAATTGAGCGGGATCAATAGTAGGGTGGAGCAAACGACCACAACCACTCGGTTGGGCAGTAACTCCAGCTGGCCCCATGGTCCTTGGAACTGGGCTCTGACAGCCAGCATGAGCAAAGTAAACAAGAAAAAATAGAAATGGCCGAGAAAGAACTATCTGATGGGACAAACCGAAGTCCTGCCCATCTGGCCAGTATCTCTGAGTTCATGAACCCGGCGGGGACTGGCCCCGCGTTCACTGACCCGGGGTCACTGTCCCCTTCACTGTCCCCTGGGTTCACTGTCCCCTGGGTTGAACGTTCTAACATTGACCTCAGAGGTGCAAAATAATTTGAAATACCTTCTCCTTCCAAGAGCTGACATGAGTTTAGCCCATGGCGCGGATTCATGGCTGGTCAATGCTGAATTGTTGCCTTTTATGACGTTGCTCTGTCCTGCACGTGTCCAGGAGGCCGTAGGCAGGGTGCACAGACAGAGGAGCCGTCGGCACTATCGACATGGCCACTTCGGCAGCAGCCCTTCGATCACGGATGCCGCATGAATGTGCTTTTTGACGAGAAGGCGACGTCCACCGGATTCACCGGAGCAGGGGAAGGAGACTTCTGTAAGTCACCAAATAACCTTCTTTTTGATAGCATTGGACAGTGTGTGACTCTTTGAAGTGTAAACCGCATAATAACAACACTTCAGAACCCCAATAGGCTTTTCTTTTGTATGTTGCAGTGAAGATGCGCAACTTGAACAGATCGAGAGACACACACACACAACTACAGTTGCACATATGCCAACAATATGTACACATGCCAACAAGAGGCATGCAGCCACCTATATACACTGAGCAAAGAATGACAGGGAACCGAAACACATAAAGAGGCGCGTGGGTACCCATGTACACAGACACGATAACAAAAGCAGCCTTCATCCATACCTGCATACACACCGGTGGATGGATCCATGTATGCCAGAGTGTGTGAGTGGAAGAATCCGGGGATGGATGGATGAATGGAAGGATGGCTATGTGTGAGTGCCCCCCGGATCCATTGAAGTAGACGGAACAATGGATATAAAAAAATATACATTTGATGTGTTTAGGGTTGACAGTTAGACGTTTATTTCTTCTTGTTTTCAAGGAATGTAATGAGTCTCCTCTGTTGACAAATCAGTACAGTTTGTACTGAAACAGAAGTTACAAACGTCAAATCAACTGTTTTCTAGATTATGCACAAAAACGTGCGTCGGAAGTATCAGATTTCTGAAGTTAAGCCTGCTGAGAACAGTAAAAACATACTGCAAATCGTTTCTAGGCAAAGGAGAGACAGATAGCAGCCAATCCTAAATAAATACATGTGAGATTACACGCCTTGGGATAAGAATAGCATACACAGGGGTGGCTGGTGAGCGTAGAAAGTGGTCTGGTGTAATACTTGTCCATAATTCAAGCAAGCAAAACGAGGGAACCTGATTTCTTTTAGGAGGGCTCGGGTAGCTTGCCCTTCTGGGCATCTGGGCTCAGGGACGTTTTAAGGATTTGGGGGCCATGGGCCAAATGTATTTTGGGGGCCCCTCTTCAGAAAACCTTCAATTTTATGATCCAATGTCATCTATTTCATGCCTTCTTTCCTCAAATTCTAAATGTGTGTACATCTGATATTCAGGGAGAGTGATGTGTTTTCAGTATTGTAACCCAGCAGCAGCTCGCTAATATTACTGCAAATAATCTGTCACACCTGCCATTTCTCATATGTGAGGTCCTGTATTAATATAACAGAAACATTTTATATGCATGTTGCATGAAACAAAACACATTTTGTGTGCAAAATGTCTGTAATGGACTCTCACACATTAAAAATAAATGATAGAAAAGCTATTTACAACAATCTGTTTAAAAATTACCCACGGTCCTCAGGGCAAGCCTCTCTGCAGAACAGGGCTGGATCTATTCGGGGCACCTGAAAGGCTGGGGCCCTGGGCAAAAGCCCACTTTGCCCATGCCTTAAAACATCTCTGTCGGGGCTCCGCCCTCTTTGTACCCCTATTTTCTATTATACTAATCCTAAATTGACAACTGTTATTCACTCTTTGAATTATAGAAAAAATGCAGACCCTCACAAGGATCAAGCAGGGCAACTGTCTGATTGATGGCGAAGGCTCATGAAGGCACTTGCACCAGCCACGAGACAGATTGATTTCGGCTGGCAAAGTCCAGGCCCTGGTACACTGAATCTGCCATGCCTTAGTGACATGCTGCAGCATCAAGCATACAGATATGTATGTAACTCCAGTGCTACCAGGGCCTACACTGCAATGCGCTTGCCAACTGACTGCCAGTCAATTTCTAAATTAGGCAGGAGGCACCTCAGTCAGGGTGATGGAGTCATTTACTCCATCTCCCTGACAGAGAAGCAGGCTGCCTGCCAATATATAAATTAGGCCCAGAGTCTTTACCAAAACTGTGGCTTTCTTTGTGGAGTTTGGTCCAGCAAATAAGGGAGGTAAACCATCAAATTAGATGCTAATTCAATAGAAAAAAGGACAACTGGATTGTCCCTTTAATGTTGCGCCACTTTGAAGTGTTGCAATCTACCTCTGGTTCAGACTAGTGCAACATTACAGAGTGTAAATGTAAAATGTAAATGTATTTGAGCTTATATGGCGCACAGCTACCCACAAAGGGTTTCCCGGCGCTTGCTTAGGGAACCCGTCCTGGTATTCCCCTGTGAGATAACCCCGGCAGGGTATCCACAAGGTGAAAGCCAGGCATCCCACCGCGAGGGGCCGTTGTGGAGATTAAGCAAGCTATTGCCCAGAGTCACAGAGTGTGAACCCGTGAGTCGAGAAGGCACCGGAGCGAGAATTATCGAGTCCGTGGAATTTTTGAGCCCAAGACCCGCCGAGGCGGGGAATTGAACCCTGGTCCAGGGCCGATCTCCGCTTCCGGGTCTGCCGCCTCTAACCCCTGAGCCACACTTCTCCACAAGCAGGCCGTGGCTTGCAAGGTTGTGTCCATCCAGAGAGCATGCTGGAATCTACTGAGTGGCTCTTAAGAACCCGCCTTCTTAAATACATGCCATTCAGAGAGCTATGTGCCCAATCTGGAGATTCCTGTTACATCTCCATTTCTGCAGCTCTGTTCTCCTCCTCATTAATAATAAAAAAGAACCTGGAAGAGGCTTGCTTGCATGATTTGTAATTTACGCAGGTCATTTAACTCTGCTCCTTTTCTTCCCTTGCAATGTATTCCCATCCCACTGTCTGTTGTTTTCAGATTATTCTACCGGCAATCAATAAATAAATGATTTTCCTCTTGAAAAGGGCTGTCTAACATAGGTCCATGAGTACTATCCAGTGCATAGTTATAGTTATTGCTCACTGGGATTCTCGTGGAGGAGACAGCTGCATCAAGGCAATTTTCATAACAAGCGCTACAAACACGGCGCGAAGGCGCTCAGCTGTCTCCTCCACGAGAATCCCAGTGAGCAAGGGCGGATGATGCCCGAAACATGTTTGGGACTATGATTTGGCTCTGAAAATTGCTGTTTCCTTCCTACCTGTGGAGAATAAAAGGTCTGAAAACGCAGTTGTGGGTGTCTCAAGCGTTTCGGCGAACTTTGTTTGAATATATAGCGGCCAGCCAAGGTCGCGAGACAACCCCGCCGCTGAGTAGCGGTTCCTTTGCGCCGGTTGAAAGGTGAAGCGGCGTGTTGGAAACTTCGAGGATCGTACGCCCCAAGGTACACTGGCTGGATTACAGTGGTTTTTAAGCAGCAACCTACTAAAAGAATTTGAAATTAAATGGAGGAATAATGGCTAACTACTATAAAAATTGTGAAACTACCAAGACCAGAGTGCAACTTTGCCACACCCATCAAGGCAATTTATATATCAAGCGCTACAAACACGGCGCGAAGGCACGCAGCTGTCTCCTCCACGAGAATCCCAGTGAGCAAGGGCGGATGATGCCTGAAACATGTTTGGGACTATGATTTGGCTCTGAAAATTGCTGTTTCCTTCCTACCTGTGGAGAATAAAAGGTCTGAAAACGCAGTTGTGGATGTCTCAAGCGTTTCGGCGAACTTTGTTTGAATATATATATATATATATATATTTTGTCTTTCAAATGCCCAAAGCTTCGGAAATGCACACGGTAGCAGACAAACTTTTTAAGGTCCATTTAATTGCAGCACACCAGCATTAGACATCCGGAAATAAATTATCTTTTCCTGACGCGTTTCGTGCACCCTTGCACTTGTTCACAGGATTTGACTAACAGCAAAACAAACAGCCTCGATTTTCTATGCATTTAAACAGTATCCTGCTTGATGATTGGTTTATTCAGGTAAGTTCGAATCTGATGCATTATGGAACATGGTGTTCCAAGGCTGAGTCACAACTTCCAGTGAGTCTTGTTTTGTTGTTTTAATTTGTAGTCTTGGTCGTACTTGCCTTTAGTGGGCCTCTGGATGCCTTGGCTGATGTAAATCATGCAGTCTGTTACCCCGTGGTAGAGTTAAGGACAGTCCCAACTTCTCCGGTCCTTAGTTTAGGCGGTGCTACTTCCACGACTGGACTGCCGTTTAATTTATTGTCTTTCAAATGCCCAAAGCTTATATATATATATATATATATA
Source organism: Lissotriton vulgaris (assembly GCF_964263255.1). Classification (NCBI taxonomy): domain Eukaryota; kingdom Metazoa; phylum Chordata; class Amphibia; order Caudata; family Salamandridae; genus Lissotriton; species Lissotriton vulgaris. Next base: position 259,916,568 of record NC_141699.1, read on the forward strand.
TATATCTCTATCCAAAACTAGCAGTTCCCAACTTTCGGAGTGAGCCACATGGAAACCAACCATTCAGCTCCACTTTCATTTAATGGCAGCATGCTGACAAAATCCTTCAGGTAGGTTAAAAACAATGCAGCCATCTTGCAAGCCAGACGCGTTTCAGGAGTAAGTCCCTCATCAGTGGCTTCTTTGGAAGGGCAGGGGGAAGCGTGTTTTGGCATTTCAGACTCTTTAACTACTCCCGCCCCAATGGGCGTGGCCAAACCGGCATTCTGGGAGACAGAGTCCGCGCCAATTAGACCTCAGTGGGTGCAATCCAGATGCTCAAGTGTCCTTAATAAAGGCAACCGTATAATAATAATATATATAGAGAGAGAGATATATAGATATGTATATTGCAGCTTTTGGTAGGTGCATTTCCACTTAACAAATATTGTATGCAGCTAGGTAAAAGGACTTCACTTAAATCTATTGCCCATAATAGTTTTGGTATAAAAAGAGCGGTGGGGGATTTCTAACCGCTCTTTTTTTCTTTCACTATTTTATTTTAATATCTTTTTTCATATAGTGCAAAGAAGAACCCAAAAGACCCGAAAGTGCTTCACATATAAAAGATTGACACTGAAACAACTAAACTGGGCACTTTAGAGTAAGTACACATCTTGCTCACACTCAGTCTCACACACTTGTGCTACATTCTGGGGCATTTTCTAAAACATTGCCCTTTGCTGCCAGTGTGGGTTCCTCTGTGGATCTTCCTTAGCTTATGAGCCATCATCCCTGCTTCATGGACCTGGTTGAAATTTCCACATTGAGAGGTCTGAAGATTCGGACCAGCACTGTCAATCACAGTGTAAGTGTGATGCAGGGGCTTGTAGTTGGTAAGAGCGATGACAGACAAGTTCCACTAGAGAGCAGTGAAGCTTGCTTGAAAGCCCGCCTCTGCTGACAGCATTGCCCGTCAGTGCCCTAAGTACACAAATTGCGCAAGACAGCCATGACACGTTTGCCATGCCATCCATGACACGCGCCTATCTTGTACGCTGTTTACACTGACTAAGTCTGAAGCAGTGTCACACAACTTCAGACTTTTAGAGTGAGGGGAGGAATGCCCGAAAACTCTTATGGGCGAGCCGCCACTGCTTCATAACCATCCCCCTAATGATTTGATTTCCGGATCACTGACATAATATCGAAAACAAAAATATCACGTGGACATAATATCGCATAAAAAATATCGAGGACCAGAATATCAAGAAGGCAAGTGCAAATATGTAAATATAGATTTACTATTCTTAACTCCAGATCCACGTAGCTTGAACGTCAAGGTACATATATCGGGAGTTATGTATAATAAAACTTTACTTACCTACAGAAACTTACCTTCACAATATTTTTATCCTTCATATTCTTGAAAGGATATTTTGTCTATTGATATTTCTGTTTCCGATATTCTGTCCAAACACCATTTTGTGCATCCAAATTTTATTGTAGCTATTTTTTATGTAATGCTTACTAATGCTCTCTTAGTACAGCTGCACTATATATGATAGTAAAATAAATAAATAAACCGATTTTACTTGTTGAATAGGTACAAGTTCTCTTGCCAAGTATCAGTGTTATTTTTCTGGATTAAAGTGAGATGTTATTAAAAAAGCATTTAAATGAAATAATGCTGAAACAGACCTATAAGCAAAGTCAAGCAAACAAATTCCAATATAACATTTCACTTTCACGGGGCAAAGTGTATCAGGCAGGATGGCTTGTTCAAAGCATAATACTTTTAAATGTAATGTTGGTTATTTGTAGAATATGTAATCTGTATTTCCAATTATTTTTAGTTTCCAGATCAATTTATTAGATTCTGGATCAATGAACTAAATTGAGATCGTAATAAATCACACTAAATCACTTGTTCTGAAAAACTGAACGGGTGCCTTTGAACTGCCGACACAAAACAAGGCCCAGTATTCACATTCACTAATGTAAGGGAAGATGGAGAATACGATGACCCACCCGAAAGGGCGGGAGATTTGTTTCTTTAGAAGGTCAGCGCTTCTGTTCTCAGGTGAATCATAAGATGTGGTAAGAAAACCAGACTTGGAACGGCTCATGGAGGGGCTTTTAGAATACGGGAAAGCATCAAACTACTGCAAAACGAGTTTAAAACTCTGGCGGCCCAAATAAACAAAAAAAATTAAAAGTCACGTGACTTTTTTGTCAGTATGAAGTTATATACACAGAAAAAGGCTGTTGCTGGTTAATTGCACATTTATTTATTTTTTGATTATTTTTTCTTGACGTGGAATAATTTTTCCCCTTGATGAAATCGATTCCTCTACCTACCCTGGGAGAGGATGTTCTCCCCTTTGCAGGAGCGAATCCCTAACCATTTGCGGGGTGGTAAATGGTCGGGACGGTGTTTGTTAATGTCCAAAAGCTCACTACTTAGGGCATTGACAAAGTCTCACGGCAAACCACGTCTCGATCTGCCAATTCCACATGCTTTGCATGGTGTTTACTTCTGGAAACAGTCACACAATTGTGGCATACATTTGCACATGGTAAAGGCCTTCACGCGTCCTAGATATCATTTTGTGGATAACCAAAACGCATAAATGCAGCTATTTTCAGCCGTAAACGTGAATAGTTAAATAGCTTTCTCATGCCTCTCATTCCTTCTAACATGTATATTCTCTCTTTCGTTATTCACCTATAGGCCATAGCAACACTCTTCACTTGCAAGGGAATTCTTCTGCTAAATGTTTTAAAAATATTCTTGGTTTCCTGCTCTCGAAGGACAGATTACCAATTTGGTTTGCACACCTACCTTTCACTTATGTGCATAAATAGCATGAATTTCTAGAGTATATTCATGGTTATATTTCACAAACCATGTATTCCCACTTGTAAATGTATTTGCTCACCTGAAAAGATGGCGTAAGTGTGATATAATTTTACGTCGGAGAAAAGCTGCTCCCATGGGCAGGACATGAGAGTTGCATGGCGTGAATGTCTTGGAAAGTGGCTGAACACCTATAGACGTGTGTGTGTGTTTGTGGATATTCACAAACGTCTTCATGGCAAAATCCCACTCAAGATATGGTTGTAGACTTACCCGTGTCTTGGCCATGAGTACTTCCATAGTCAGGGTGGCGGGGGTGAGACAACACCAGCCTTGATAGGGAATCAAAGAGAATATGTTTACTCTCTGGAAAAAAGCAGAGTTCCTGTGATGAAAAAGAAAAATCGCCAGTGCAAATGCACTCATGCTAAGCATTCATGCATACATAAATGTACACCACGCAGATTCATAAATGTATACATTCTTACCATTGTCAGTGATTGTGGAACGGATGGAAAGTTGCAAATGTCACAGCTTCCACAGTGCACTCTTAGAATGTTTTAAGATTAAGAAAAACATACATTCATCCCAAACCTGTTGCTGTTAGCTCAGAAGGTGGTGATTAAGCTGTAGAGAGTATTCCTCCGCAGCGTGGAAATAAAACCTTAAATAAAACCTTAAAGTGGACTCTACAGAGTAATACTTTTAGAAAGTGTGCCTGAAACGAGGATAAGTGGCTTGTAGGCACATTTCGTTACGACCAGGTGAGAAAAGTTCCATAATTAAAAGTAAACTGGGGGTGCGTAATTTATTCACCGTGAAATTGCCTGAATGCTAAATGACATTCCATGCAGTGCCCTCTGGTGCTTAAACTTTAGCCAAGCAGAACCTTCTCTGGCCAGGCATGGTTTATTGTGTGAACCAATACGTTATTACAGACTCCCTGGCACTCAGAGCGTCCATTATGCATCTGGCCCGGGGTTAGTTTGCTTATGTATTTTAACCGACAGCTGGTGCATGCTGTAAATGCTTCGTTTTCATTGAGGGCAGTGCGGATGTGCACGAATCTGCCATAGAGTAGTTCTGCAGTGTACAGAAAGGGGACAGCGTGACCCAGCCACGCAGGTCAGCGGCTGTGATGTCACAGTAGAATGTTGAGGCCGGTTGCAACTGGTTTCCTCTGAGGTAAATCGGCCAGTGTGTTTCTGGAAGGGACCCTGGCCGGACAGAGGACCAGCGGTGCCGCCAGAAGATTTTCTAAGTAAGCATTCTCTCAGGAATGACGGTTGTTCGTGTCTTAATGCACAACCCGGGACTCCTTTCATGCTTAACAATGGCATGGGGGAGGAGGGGGGGGGGGGGGGGGTCCCGGCTCTTAGTTGAGGCCCAAGCCACTAGAGCCATTCCTTGGTGGGGGGCATCAATGCTGGGTAGAGGAAACCCCTCCCTACAAGCAGTGGCTTCTACATGATTTATCAGGAACCTAACAGGTGAGCTCCTTTGTGGACTTGTTATCGGCACCAAGTTGGATGGATGCTTGGATGGTGAACGAAGGTTGCGTGCTCCCTGTTAGGTGTCAGAGCACCTCAGTGCCAATGCAGTGCTGGGGCAGAGACTATAAACAATCTCACTAATACCTGCACCATGAGAAAATTGTCTCTCACTGTTTGATGAATTTCAGCTGTGCTAGAGAACTAGCAGGTTAAGAAAGTCATCCATTCCTATGGGGAACTGTTGAAGAGGCGACCCTGGGGAAAGGGCAAAACAGCCCCAGTGAACAAGTATTAAGTGTTTAGAACCCATAAGGACAACAATGGGGGTTTAAAAGGCTGCAGAGCAACGACTTGGGTTCAAATGGAGAATTGTAAGCAGTTAGTATGATTTAACATGGACACACGGAGAGAACTAGACTTTTAATGCTAAAAGTTAAGTGACCCCACCAGGTTTGAGAAGACTCTCTGAAATGAGGTATATAGGGAGCAAACGTTGTGTCTTCTAAGTTTACACCAAAGGCTATTTCTTAACTCTTGGTAAGGGAAGCCACCGCTGGGTGTGATGGATCCTCACAGTGCTGAGGGCCTAGGTCACCCAACACTTAAAAATGCAGAGCCATTACAGAAAACAAGCATTGGCACAGCCAATAGGTCTCGCTTTTGGGACCTTATAAGTATTTAGTTATGCAGCACAAAATCCTTGGGGCAACAACATTAACTGTTGCATGGTTAAACAATTATAAGGTCCCAACGGCGAGACCTATTGGCTATGCCAATGCTTGTTGCTTAGGTATTTAAGCCAGGTAAAAACATTTCCTAAGGTACAAGGATGGACAGATGTAAAAGTCTTAAATATGATAGTTTATATGCAGAAGATACAGTCAGAAATAGAGACGGCTATTACTTTACACCAACTTCCTAAGGCGTCTTTTCATCTCAGGCCAGATGCATTTTTATTGAAGTTTTTTTTATTGTTATTATAATATTGCAATTAAAAGGTAACTTTGAATGGTTAGCTTTTTCTAGTATAGCTTCTTATAGCAGTTTAGAAATGTTGAAATATTGAAATGTCTGATAGCACTAAAGAGCCTTGCTAGATGTAAAAGTGCTCTTCACAAACACTTATGCTCTCATATACCTGCTTTGTTATATAGATTATTTTCTTAAACCTTCACTTCTTAACCCTTCACAACACAGCATTGCTTTTGGCAGCAAGGCAATTTATAAATGCTTTGGTCTGAGCTGATTTATCCTGTAGAAATAATTACACTGCATTCAGGCACGCTGCTCTTGTATTTTTTACTAATGTTTGTATTTTATTACAATGCGTTTTATTAAAATGATCTTTGAATGATGGTGCATAGGTGAAGCATGAGAAGGAAACGGCAGGAGATCCCTCGTGCATAATGATCCGACAGATGTGCACCAAGTCTAATCACCATAAGCCTGGAAATCCCTCTGATAGGGGATGTTCGAAGAAACCAGATGGGAACAGCCTGCTGCTCTTTTATCGCGCCTTCCTTTCAAAGCCTGCCTGTGCCTCCTTCTATTTCTTAACTTTGCTAAGAACATTACATCTGAATACACGCTAGAGCAGCACCCACCGTAGCAAGTATGAAAGGAAGGCGGAAAGAAACCACAGAAAAAGAGGCAACTGTGCGAATGGAAACACAAGGGCCATAATGCTGCACCTTTAAAACTGGGAGCAATGAACATAAGCTGCAGGCTGCATAGTGCATTGAGACCTTCAGGCCGACATGCTTTTCAAAAGGAACAAGCATTGGCCGCGATTTCGCAAGACACGCGGCCGCGGGACGTGCTCTGTGGAGGGGGAGGGGCGAGCAAGGCAGAGTGAGGCGCGGGAGAGCGAGAGGAAAGTCATATGGCACCTCTGCTCACAAGCCCGTGCACATGCACGCAATCTGTAGGCCGACCATGGTAGCATTTTTTGAAGCCCTTACTAAAAGTCTCGCCAGACCAGGGCATGAGCTGGGTCAGGCGAGACCTAAAAACCTGCAAGGGGCCAGATCTGTGCAAGAGGGTGAAGGAAGGAGAAGGACAACAGTGGAAGCCAAAAGATTAAGAGGATTTCACGATTAAAAGAACAAAAGCACTTCATGACTTTTACCTCCGTTGAGGTGTCCTGGCAAGGAGCTGTCGAAAGAGACAGCTGCAGATCCATTGTTGAAAGTTCAGTTAAATGAAGCCAGATAGTGGTGAGCCAATACACTACGTGAACCTAATCAGTGGCTGGCCTAATATGCGTTACTTGAGTGAATGATTGCCCATTAAGCAGCGCCAAGTAGAAACATAAAATGATAATAATTTACAGTAATCATTTTATGCTTCATGTCCTGCTGCTTTGTAGGCTGGTGGGTGGGCGGGCTGCTCTGCTCTCGGAGCAGGGGAGGAGTGGTTTGCCCACTCCTAAGTGCGCAATGACTATTAGGCCGGCCCTCTTGGGCCATCCAAACCAGTTTTGTGCGCTTTCCCCGTTCTTCATGCAGGTTGCACTACAGCCTGCATGGAGAACATGCCCACCCCTCCAGCCCCTGACTAAGCACCATGTCACGGCGCTCAGACCAGTCACAAGGCTGCATTGCAGTGTTGTGATTGGCTTAGGGGAGGGAGTGTGCTTCCAGTTTCCTGGATTCGGAGGCAGGAGAGCAGGAGCAGAGACGCGGGACCCGGCGGCACAGTAAGTTTATTTATTTATATTCCCCCCTCACGTGACACCCCTGCGAGCCCCCTAGCGAATTGATCGCCAGCAGCACCCCCCAACCCCATGCTCTTACGGCTGCCACGTGCTGCAGGTCGTCAAAAGCTGGGACCGCCACACACGACAAAAGGCCTTGCTGTGCCACTGAGCACAGTGGCACGCAGGGGTGTCTGTACCATGGGTCATAGTGAGGGAAAATGACAGTGGGACACAGAGAAGGTCAGGGCGGGACTGGGAACCAAAACTGGCCCTATCAAAGAGCTCGGCCAGCCCCCCTGGGTGCGGCCAAGCTGTTTGCCAGGGTTGGTTTTGGACGATTTTGTTACAGGGGCCGATTTTGCAGCTATGCTTCAAAAACAGCCCTGTAACAAAAATGGCCCCCCAGGGGCCCAAAATCGGCCCCCAACGTAGTGGCCTACCGGGGAAACGCCCAGTGCCCCCTACAGCCAGTCCAGTCCTGGAGAAGGTACAGAACTGTGGACCAGAGAGGGTGGAATTGCGGCAAACAAACTGGGAAGGAAACAGTTGCTACAGAACTATGAATGTAACATTTCCAGGTACAAAAAGGGAATGCAGCTGCCGGCAGCGCACATAGTGTGCCCTCTTAAGAGGGTGGCCACCTTAGTAATGCATTCCGGCAAATCCACGCATTCCACTCACTGAGACCCCCTACGGGAGTACCCCACATCTGGCGCCTTAGCTGGGTCATTTCCGGCACGCAAGGGGCTGGGGTCAGATATTTATACCTGCCCCCACTCACTGACCATCCTCTTAGTTCCCCCACTGGACGAGCTGTCCAGTCATGTCGTAGTTGTCATTGTGGTCTCTTGGTTCACGCTGTTGTTTCCTCTCTGTTATGTTGGGTGGCGCCCTTGAGCCAGGAGGCAGCATCAGGCGTTGGTGATTTCTTACGGCCTTTGAGGGGCAGTGTTCTTTTCCCTCCTGGCGGCGCCTGTTGCTACTGCTTGCCTCCGGGCATGCTTTCTTGTGTGGGGCCACCAACGTCTGCAATTGCAACCTGGGCAAGTCTTTACTGCCCCTGCCTCCTGGCAAGCTTCGCACCGGCATAGAGAGGATGTTGTTGCAGCCAGTGTTGTCACCTTAGCTGCTACGGGCCCAGATCTCGGGCGCCTTAGCCCGATCATTACTGGCACGCAGGGCCGGGGTCAGATATTTATACCTACCCCCAACCACTGGTCGTCCTCTTGCTTCCCCCGATGGACACGCAGTCACCCTCTCCACTGCATATCCAGCGTGTTGGCGGGATAGTGGGGAATGTACTGTATGTGTTAATATGTTACTTTGTGTTGAAGGCGGAGTTACAGGGTGATCCGGAGGCTGATTGGTACATAGGGGTACCCTCTTCAGGAGCACAATAGGGGTGCCCTATGCCAAACGCCAGGAGTCTTTACGGCAGGACCCTGAATGAAAAAGTCCTTCAAGCGGTTGTAAACCTGAGCAACTGAGGGCTTGCCTTACAACGCTACGTCCCTAAAAAGGCGTGAGTAAAGTCATGGTCCACGGTATTTCAGGGGGATAATCCCCACAAAAATGGTAGCACCGATTGGGTTGGCCACAGTGCAGTATGGCTCATCAGGCGGGCTGGGCAGCTTAGGTCTGTCACCCCTGTCTGCCCTTGAATTGTCCATAAGTTAACCCACTAAGTTGGCATACTTCATGTCTGAAATAAATCTGCAGCAAAACTGTTTTCCAACAAAATTTGTGTGGCATAATTATCAATTGCAGTGTGTCATAAGTATCTTACTATTCTTCGGGTAGTGTTGCCGATATCGGCACTATATTTTTGTTCAGCACTAGGGGACAGAGTTACAAGCTGGGCATGCGGGAAGAGGACGAGAAACAGAAAAGGTAGAGGCACACTGAGGCACAAAGACAAATCTCTACAAGGCCGAGAGAAAAGAGCACAGTGCGACAAACTGGTGAATGGAATGGAGGCACAGGAGTACATAATACAGAGAGAGCACCACTGCACGATGGAGTGTGACGACAGTGCAAAGAGAGAAGGACACTGGACAGAGGTCACTGGCCACCGGACCAGAAGGGGCAGGACAGTGGAGCACAGGGCACGGGACAGTGGAGCACAGCCCACTGCAGTGCATGCCTCAAGACACCGGAGCAGAAGGAACAGACCACTGCAGCAGAGGGCACTAAAGAACACAGGACACTCACTGACTGAGGCAGCACCACTACACGAGAGAGAGGTTACTACGGGGCAAAGAGCGGAACGCTGACAAAGGGCACAGGACTCGGAAGTGAAGGGTATAGGGGAAGCAATGTAGGATCACAGGACACAGAAAGAGCACAGGGAGGGCTGCAGAGGGCGGCACAGTGACGATGCAGGTGCGTCGGCAGCGAGCTGACACCTCCGAAGGCACAGAGAGCACAGACCTGGACAGGAACACGAGGTAGTGGATGCTGCTCCAGGAGAGGGCGAGAGAGGGGATGCCCCAGGAAGACAAACTTAGAGTGAAGCAGTCACCCTCAGGCCGGAACGCAGGAGGAGCCTGAAGGAGTGAACCAGGTGAGAAGGGAGACTGTGCCACCGGCTCCTCACTCAAGTGCTGTGAGGTCAGGGAGCTTTTTGTGGCACTTAGGTCAATGCCTGATCCCTGAATCCTGTGCGGGAGGTAGGAATCACTTCTTTCATTCAGGGGCCACTGGGGGGCGCCATTGGCAGATGCTCTTCTCTTGGGGGCCCTGTCTGGGTTTTTGGGCTGCAGTTTCCTCTCCTCAGAGCAGAGATCTGTCTGGCTGCACCTGTGCAGGAGTATCTGAAAATGTCTGCTTTATGCCGTGTCTTCTCTTTGCTCAACACCCTTGGCAAGGTCAATCACGTGGGAACATGCATAAGAATATATTCCGCAAACTGTATTTTCTAATAATATTCATAGATGCATTACTAGCTGTTTGTTTTACACCTTCTATCTTACACTGTGTGAGTTTCAGGAAATGTAGTCAATCTGGACATGGAAAACTTTCTATCGAATGTATTAAAATAGATTGCACATTTATTAATGTGTAAAATGATATCACTGAATAGCCATGCCATATACACCCATCTGATTTTACATAGAACCATCTAATAGATTTGAATATATTACACAGTCTTTATAATACGTACCAATTGCATGCAAGATGGTTCATTTTACAATATCCGACAGGTATGTATGCATCCAAAAGTTCAGTCACTGTATGTGGAATAAACCACTCTTTCTAATGCGTTGGATTAAATCAGATACTCTTTATTATAGAATAAGTTTATAAGTTTGCGTCTCTCAATATTCCCCGAGAAATAGTAAAAGCGATAGAGGCGCTACATTGGGGTACAGGATAAACGCGAAAGTTGGAACGAGTCAAGAATACCCCAGTGTTAATGGAGTATAATGGCCTTCGGCAATTCGATGCTTTGACTCTGTTAATTTCTAGTGTTTTCTTCTCTGGCCTTATAATTTACCGCAATTCAAAATCTCTGTTTCCACTTGACGCTTTACGCTTTAAGTGCATTCAGCTTCAGCATGACTGCTTGAGTGCATGGCCGCATGCAGCAGCAATTAACATATGGCAAACAAAGATTGGGATCCTAGGTACAACCACTTCGTGTTTATATTGGTAAATTGAACTGAAAAGTTACGTTTTAAGAAAGTGATATAATACACATAGTTAAGTTACCTGGATACCACAGCCTTTTTTCAAGGTTTCATCTAAATGTAATTTATTTTCCATTTTTTGGAATACGAACACAGGGATATTGGACTTCTGTGCCTTTCATATCAGCAACCCTGTGTTGATGACTTTTTTTATTAATCATAATATAATTAATTGAAACCTTTGCATGATAAAAGAAAACAATATCAACAATAAAAACGATTAATCCCCATAATGAGGACCCCTGTAGAACCTAAAAAACGTAATGTGTTTCAGTGCTTAATTTGTAAAAAAAAACAAGTGCAGGGCCCTAGACAGGAGGCCACAACAGTTTGCACAACGCATTTCCACTGTAGTTACACAACTACTAACCATCACATTGTAGTGTGACAGTTCGAGGCCGCCAAGCTTTAAGAATGGCATGGATGGTAGCTATTAGTTGTTGTTAATGTACGTTGAATTAACAAACAGCAGTTTTTCTGCTCATCTTTGAGTTACACAAACATCGCCACCATGTGGCAATTGACAAAAGTGCAGATTCAGGCAATTAAGTGCAATGGAAACTATCAGCTTAAATTAAGCACTGCTGTTCAGTGACCAGCGTGCCTCAATTAAACCTCTTTGAATTGAGCAAAAATGCTAAGAGGACTGTCTTGAAAAGTGCAATAGTAAGTTGGTAGTAATTGCGGCACCAGCTAATTGTTCAAAATAGCGGGCACCAATGCCATTAGTCAATTTCAACATTTGTCCTAAGTGTAATGATGCACAAGGCTAAAATGTCAGTGCTTGGAAAGTGTAACAGAGCATGCGTGGTGGCAACTACTGTGGCTCTTGGTTCAATTTCTTAGAGTGCGCTGGAGTGCCCGCGATGAGACAAATGGCTTGCAATATTATGTTCAACTCAAACTGTAGGTCAAACATCTCACTGTGTGTATAGCTAGTAGTAGCAGCTTGCAAAAAGCAACCTAACTAACTAATGATCATTAGGCAGGTCGTTCTGCAACCACCTGCAACTGGACATTTTGTATTGTAATTTAATAATACATCGGTCACATTGGACACAGACAAGCAGGTCACAAAATATTGAATGGCCAGGGAGTCGCCAATGTCCCTGGGGTGCTTGCCATTACTTACAACATCAGGGTCAAAGATAACGCTACGAGACCATCTAGTTGGGTTAGGGGTCCTAAGACCCCTGGCCTTATTTATTATTTACACACATACAACAGTGTCATCCTGAATTTTGGACAGTAACCACATTATTTACATCTTGTTTACAAGTGATACCCAGCGTTAACAGAGACTATAATTCATGGGAATCACCTAACCATAATTAGTCTGTTCCAGTGCAATCAACAAAATAAATACTGTTCTGAATGAGATCATGACTGGTTCTGTGAAGCTTCCTCTTACACCTCCCACGTCCAAAGGAGGGGTGCTCCTTATGGGAAGGCCCCACCTTCCCTCAACTGTACCGGGAGCTCTCCCGCCTTGGGAGTTCCCTGCAGGATGCTTGGCTGTCCTTAGGATACCTACCCCAGGCACCCCCCACACCCAAGATCCTCGTCCCCTAAGGGCCAGTGATAGCTGCGCAGAAATGCGCATGTGCTGCGGTTTGATAGATAAGGACCACGCTTCAGCGACTGCCCCGACCCCTCAGCACCCCTGCAACCGCCTTTGGACTTAGATCAGCTCTCCTTGGAGGGTCCAGGATGCAGATGTTGATTTGGTATAAAAAAGGATGCCCTAAAGGGACCCAAAGTGTCCCACCAATCATGCCCTCACCCGCCAACCTGTCTAAATACGACAAATCAGCAAAAACACTATACAGTGAATGCGAAAAGAAAAGTATTCAGCATGACTTTAAATACAATACATACATCCTGAATAAATTCCTTTAAAAGAAAACAACAAGGTTAGCCCAAAGTCCCAGAGTGCATAACCTCCCCCAATACCGTAAGCCCCACCTGGGCACACTGCCCTGGGGATGGTGGGGAAAACTCTCCAGCCTGTGTGGCTCCCAGCAACAGCATGTGATGGGACCGGCTACCAGATGCCCTTTCCTCTTGCAGCGGGATTTCGCTGTGGCGTCAGGGATGAAGAATAGGGCACGTTGTTCTCGGCAGTGAGCAGGAGCAAAGAGACCTGATGAAGACTGCGTCGCCATTTAAATATGGGGGGGGGGGGGGGTTGGGCCATGTGACCCTGGAAGCATTTTAATGCTTCTGGGACAGCATTTGGCCTGGCCCAATCCCGCCACCCTTACAGTAAGGACTCGGGTAAAATGCCCTGGCCTTGTGCATGGCCCCAGGCTCCCTGCCATATCGTTGACTCTCCTAAGTAGAAGCGATTCTGTAATATGGCCAGGGTGTCACCGATGTCCCATGGGTACTTACCATTACCTACAACAGCAGTGTCAGAGACAACATTATGAGACCATCTCTTTGTGTTAGGGGTTGTAAGACCCCTGCCCACATTAATTATTTTCATACACAAAACATTTTCATCATACATTTTGCACAGTAACCACATTATTTACATCATGTTTACAAGTGATACCAAGCCTTAACAGAGACTCTAGTACATGGGAATCGCCTAACCATAACTAGTCTGTTTCTATGCAACCAAATAAATACATACCATTTCGAGTGAGATCCAGACTGGCTCTGTGACCCTTCCTCTTACACCTCCCACATCCGAAGGATGGGCCCTCCTTCTGGGAGGGCCCCACTTTCCTTCTCCCATACCGGTAGCTCACCTGCCTAGGGAGTGCTTGTGCAGGGATCCGGCTGCCCTTAGGATATCTACCGAAGGCACGCCCTACAACTAAGTTCCTCATTCCCCCATGGGCCGGTGCCAGCTTGCACCAAATACACATGCGCAGATGGTTGATTGGTAAGGACCGTGTGGCAGCGGCCGCTCCAAACCTCCTGCGCCCCTGCAACCTCCTTTTAACTTGGTGCCAGCACCCCATGGAGGGTCCAGTAACTCAGATGTTAATTTTGGTTTTAAAAAAATGCCTTAAAGGGTCTCAAAGTGTCCCCACCAATCATGATCTCACCCGCCACAGGCCAGTTTAGTTGACCTTCAATTCCCCCCCACCCCCACGCCCAGTGCACGTTGTCCTAGCCAGGCCAGCAAATGCTCAAGAAACTTTGGATTACCCTTTTTCGAAAGGTGCACTCCATCTTGTAAAGAAAATCGCTCACCCTTGATGCACCCATGAGGTATGACTGACAAACAAGCTGTCCTAAACATCTTACTCATCAACAGGTTCGACTGTTTCCCTGACTGACTTACCACCTCTCTAACTGAGCCTCGGAACATAGTTGGACCACGCAATTATGGCCTCTAGAAACTTCTTTGAAACCCAACACATTTTTGATACAATCAGTTAAAAAAAGTCTTTCCGGCCTAGCTCCATCAAATCATTGCCTCCTAGATGCACAATTAAAATCCTTGAAAGAGGAAACCTCTGGGACAATATTCTGTCCACTGCAGTTCTCTAGTGGGCCAAGCATAACCCCACCTTCTCAGCAGAAAGTCAGCTGATATCCGGCTTTCTTTGCTCGCAATGTGTAGTCTCCTGTAGAATAAAAGAGGTTTTCATGCCTCACATAGTAGTGGCCCAACGCCTCTTGCTCCATGGTAGACCGGAGGCAATGATGCATCCAGTGGCCACATCACCTTTACATCTTATCTACCTGTGTTGACAGGAGAATATAGTAAGGAATGGGAAAGTCATAAAAGAAAAAAAAACGGGCCATTCCCAACATGATCAATCTCACTTGGCGCTTGTAGCAATCAGATTTACACCGGCCTACCCTCTGTACTACCTGTGCCACCAATCCCATGCTTGCTGCAGCGGGTGCTGCATCAATTCAAAATGAAAGGGAATTATAGTCTGCAGAATCCAAACCTGCAGACACCAGAGCCCTGCTGAGCACCTTGGCAAATTAATATCTTGTGATTGGTACCAAAAGGGGGCCTACAGTCTCTTGTACCTGGTGGGCCATAAAGGCTTACAGATTCGGCAGCGGACAGCACTCATTTCCTCGGGCCCGGTGAAACAGTATGTGGTCACCCTACCCATTTGGTCAGTCTCAGAATGGGCAATGGTGACCAACAGGGAGCCAGATGGCCACTGAGAATCCATTCGCTGCTGACCAACCCTCATGTTTTTTTTGCTCTTTGCTACCAGCCCGCCCACCCTCAATGCCCCGTAAATGGCAGTGAGAAAGCCTAAAAACCTGCACACCCTGTCAATGCTGGCCATGATATTTGCCAGTTTCACTGTGTCTATCGAGTGCCTTGAGTCTTGTCTACACCCCTCTGAAAGCTGCCAGCCCTTGAGTGCCCTTTGCACCTGGAATGCATTTATCCCATATGTGTACTTCAGCATCTTTGCAAAAAAAGGAAATTGCTACCATGTGTCACTTGGCATAGGACACAGCATGCCCCTCCTTTCTCAAGGACTCTAGGAATGCAATTATTGACTCTGGAGTAAACCATCCTCACACCCCTTTTACTTAATGAAATCTGCGATACGTTCAGCATGTCCCTTCAAAGGCACGGTTTGTCCTGGGAACTAAACTGGCTGCCACGAGGTCTGATAGACCTTGTCGCCGCCAAAGTTGATACAGGAACTGTGACGGGAACTCCGCTGTTTCTGGGTGGTGATACCTGAAATCCTGCATCTTGAAACAAGATAAAGCATTTTAAGTATTGTTCAATACACCAGGCACATGTTTTGATTTGAAAACAAAATACAGTCTCCATCATAGCAGTATTATTTATTTAAATAATCTCAAGAGCATCTTACACTTGGCTGCTTGTTGATAAATGCATTCCACCACTGTTGTCTGGCCAGAATACCACTGATTGATTGTGGAACTGCTCTGTCCATATTTGGAGGACTACCAAAATGGGAAAGAGCTCTAGGAAACCGATGTTTGACACCAAACCAGATTCCACCCAGTCTCCTGTCCATTGCTGTGCCCACTAAGGTGCCCCAGAAATGGCACCAAAGCCTGTCTGCCTGCAGAATCTGCAACAGACCTTATTGCTCTTGGCGGAGCTTGGTCATACCACTGTCCTACTAAATTCCTTCAAAAAGGCTTTCTATATTCTCATGTCCTGGCGAACCTCGCCTAACAACCTAGTTTGATGGAACCTCAGTTCTCCAGAGTGGGAGAGCCTCGTAAATGCACAATTTGCACATGCTATTTGTGACATGACTGTGCATCTGATCTATAACCTCTTGGATACTATCAGAGGTCCCATTCTGAAAATTGAGATCATTTTACCACTGATGGTAAATGGAAAATACTCCCAGTAGTTAAATGTCTCCCATTCAAGAAGTGGCGACACAGGCTGCTGGCACAAACAACTCGACACCTTGGGGTATGTCATGGTCTTTTCCAGTACTGGAAACAATACCAGGTAAAATTGTCGATATTTATTGCTTCTAATAAGATAATCTCGTCTCCTGAATGAAGTAGTGTCAGAACAACAACCAGGTGTCATTAACTAAATTGTAGGCTAGAAATGGTCACTTTACACTCGGGTAATAATGCTTTTTGCAGCAGGATTCTTGTCACTGTCCTTTTATTTCATATTTGTATTTTCTGCCCATTGTATTTCTTAGCGCCGGCTGAAAACTTAACACTAAAGGCAAACAATATCACAATGATAGCTGCTGAAAAGTAGAAAAATATGTTTTTTTAGCAGCCTTTACGAGCTGTAATAGTGGTGACCCTCTTGCACTCATACAGAATGCTGATACCACCATTACTTCCCCGCAGACGGTTATTGAGGGCACTTTCCTGAATAAGCTCTCTGATTCGCCGGTCTAGGGGAGACAATAAAAATCATATCTAGAAATAAAGGCATTAAGGGTGTAACACTATGCCATCTGGCCATAACAACTGTAGTAAAACTCGGAAGCCAAATTTGGCTACATTTGCAGGATAACAATAATATTGCCTCCTCGTTATAAAATGTGGTTTAAATCAAACCTGGCTGGCTAGAGCCAACAATGAACAGACCTGATGCTTTTCTAAGAAAAACCCATTTGATTTCAAGCTCCGAATTAGATGCTCCCATTCTTTTTTTTTTTTTGTTACTTGACCTTATTTCTTTACCAGCTAGCAATATGAACAGCCTACTCTATCCTTCAAACCTCCCCAGCCCTTTTAAATTGCAACTAGCTGGAGTTTGCAATCAAATTTGTATATTATGAGGATAGCTTGTGCTTGCTTCCTGCCCCCTCGTTGCTTGTGCTTGCTCTCCTACCCCCTCGTTGCTTGTGCTTGCTCTCCTGCCCCCTCGTTGCTTGTGCTTGCTCCCCTGCCCCCTTGTTGCTTGTGCTTGCTCCCCTGCCCCCTCGTTGCTTGTGATTGCTCCCCTGCCACCTCGTTGCTTGTGCTTGCTCTCCTGCCCCCCCTCGCTGGTTGTGCTTGCTCTCCTGCCCCCCCTCGCTGGTTGTGCTTGCTCTCCTGCCCCCCCCATTGTTGCTTGTGCTTGTTTTCTGCCCCCTCGTGCCTGCTGTCCTGCCCCCTCATTGCTGGTTCTTGCTGTCCTACCCCCTCGTTGCTTGTGCTTGCTGTCCTGCCCCCTCGTTGCTTGTGCTTGCTCCCCTGCCCCCTCGTTGGTTATGCTTGCTCTCCTGTCCCCCCCCCCCCCTCGCTGGTTGTGCTTGCTCTCCTGCCCCACCCCCCTCATTGCTTGTGCTTGCTCTCCTGCCCCCTCGTTGCTTGTGCTTGCTGTCTTGCCCCCTCGTTGCTCGTGCTTGCTGTCCTGCCCCCTCGTTGCTTGTGCTTGCTGTCCTGCCCCCCCCTCGTTGCTTGTTCTTGCTCTCCTGTCCCCCCTCGTTGCTTTTGCTTGCTGTCCTGCCCCCTCGTTGCTTGTGCTTGCTGTCCTGCCCCCTTGTGGCTTGCGCTTGCTGTCCTGCCCCCTCGTTTGCTGTGCTTGCTCTCCTGCCCTGCTATTGGCATTGTAAATGACAATGCCATTTATTTATGTTTTAAAAAAAAAAACATAAATAAAAATAATGTCATGAGCAATGCCAATAGCTCTACGTTTAAGAATGCCGAGACCATTGCATTGTAAATGCTTGTTTGGCAAGCCATCAGGTCTATTCTTTTGTGCTCCAGTCAACCACGTTGATTAAATCAAAATATTTTGTAACAGGTCAGCAATATAATTTCAAAATTATATGTAATATTACAAAAGTTCTATTTGGCTGTTATTTCTTTGTTCCGTACCCAGGATCGGATTGGTAACGAGGGCACTTGAGCAATGCCCGAGGGGCCGGCATCCGAATTCCAGCTGTGTGCTGCTTTTTTAGCAGCCTGGGGGAGCGATTTAGGCGGTTTCTGCTCTGTTCGATGCTGCCAGAGGCCCAGTGGGTGCCTGAGTGGCATTTCTAGAGGCAGATGGGCGTCAATTACCTCCCTTTTATCAATGGCAGAGGTGTCACTCCCTTTCTCTCGCTGGCCCGGCACATGAATGTATGTATATTGAGCGGGCATGGGGCCTGAGCAAAAGTGGCCTCACTTGTTTTCAGGTGTGTTTCACGTCACAAAAGAAGTCCCGGGACCAAGTTAGTAGCGAGGTCTAGCATGTGACTCCATGTATCTAAGTGTATATCTGGGGAGTTCCCTTTTTACAGACCGTTTTAAGGACAGTTGCCCTCACACCCCTGTACATTCACCCTTATTCTTCTTCTTTTTCACCCATTTGGGACTCTGATTTTAAAACGCTTTGCACTTTCTCCTACAGGTAGTAGCGCTCGTACCATATGACTAAGAAGCCGTGACAGATGTGGTGAACTCCGACACCTCGAAGGGTGAGTCACACATCCTGGTGTGCCACACATTGTTCTAATATGAGAATGTGTTGTAATTGTTTAAATGAATGGAGGTTCTATTTGTGTACTCATGATAGAATTGTGCATATTCAAGTGACATGTTGTCATTTGTTTCCATCCCAGGGTATACTTCGAACATACTGAACAGTGAAAAATTCCTGGTTCAGTATTCTCTCTTTTACCCTATCACATTTTTATCTTGTGATTGGTGCACATATTTTTCACTTTTTTGCAGTAGCTGTATCACAGGCCCTGACGAAAGCCGTGACACTAATTAAGGTTTATCAGGCTGAAACATGTTGGTCTTTTAAGAGCGCAGTGGCCTTGAATCCTGGCACCTGCACTACGAGCATTATCTTGGTTTTAATCCTGACACTGGGCAGCTGAATAAAGGTAGCAATATAGCGGACCCCGTAGCCAGTTTTAATCACTTTCAATCACTTGTAACATAGCACTGCACCTTTTTCAATCACACCGAGCCTTCATGGGGTTTTAGTACACCCACACTCCCTATCAAAACATCCCTGATCTCCTCCCTCGCAGCAAGGTGGGGGGTCGTAGCCCGGGTGAGGACTAGGTCTCTCACGTGAGGAGGTACCCCATGATGAAGCACAACACCTCTGGTGTGTGAGGGGAACTGTCCTTCAAAAGGGAACTCCCCAGATATATACTTAGATACATTGAGTCACATGCTAGACCTCCCTACTAACTTGGACCCGGGATTCTTTTGTGATGTGCAATTATGAATGGGGAGTTGGCACCTGCTGGTCCTTAAACCTCCTCTAGCCCCCTTTTGTGATTAGTTCAGGTGTGTTTCACCAGTGTAAACTAATCCGTGCATTTTTTTAAAACCTCTTCCCCCCTCTTTTTTGAAAATAAAATTTTGCTGAAGCAGTGTTTAACGGAAAGGCAATATGCAAACGTGGGCCACTTTTTTTAGTGTGCCGAGGCTGATTTTTAATCCTAATCCAACCCTGTCCGAGACTCATCTCTACACAATATTGACATGCACATTTAATTTGTGAGCAGGTGTTTTCCGGCATTTATTACAATTGGAAGGTTTTTGGAATGCACCTGTAGGTGTTGTAAACTAACAAAAGTAGATAGAAGTCCTTTTTTAGGTCTCGTAGACCTATTGCTGCCAAGTTGCCTGTGAAGCGACCTACACAGGTGGACGAGCGCCGATATACCAGCGTGGACGCGCAAGCCCAGCCCCCGGAGCCGTGCACATCTCTGATCTCAGTCAGCCATGCCACTCTCAGTTCTCAGTTGCGCGCACACACACACACTCTGCATACACACACGCAGGCACACACACACTGCATACACACACGCAGGCACACACACTACATACACACACCCTCACCCCCCCCCCCCCCCCCTTACTCACGGGCTCACCGCACACACAGTCACACACGCGCATCCACACACTCAAAGTGCCCATCTCCTGTCTCGCTAGGCTGATGCACCAAAAACACAGTATTTACATGTCCCCCCCCCCTACTCACCGGGCTGACTCAGGAGTCCCCTGCTGCTCTCGAGGCCGGTCTTTCCTCCTCAGGTGTGCAGGGTTAGCGGCTCAGGCTCGGCAACAGCAGGCGACGCAGAAGGTGATGACGAGCTCCCTAGACGTCCGATGTGCATGCTCACGGCACAAGGAAACGCGCACAGCGTGACTTGCTCCGTACAGCTGAGGTGCATGCTCACGTACAGCTGAGGTGCATGCTCCCGTACAACTGAGGTGCATTCTCACGTCGTTATCCTTCGCATGTTTCCGCTTTTATTTATTTCATTTCGCGGCCGCAAATGCTTGTGCGGCCGCCAATGCTTGTTACCTGAAATCAGGAGAGAGCCCGCCGCAGCAGAGCCGTCCCGCTGAAAGCTCCAGCCAGCGTAGGACGCTCCCTCCGCAGCTGCGTGTCTCAGGCATTTCGAGCAGCAGGTGAATCCAGCTCTGATTTAATCACCCTTGTTTATTGTTAGTGCTTAGCCGAGTAAACGGCAGCCCAGTGCTCCTGTTGAGCAGGGGGCGCCCTCGGGCCTACTCCTAGTATCATCACTGGCGTAGCTAGGGGGGGGGCGAGGGGGGCGGTCCACCCCAGGCGGCACTATTTTGGGGCGGCGGCCTGTACAAATTCTTTGGGGACACTCAAGTGTCATTAGTAACTTCCCTGTCCATGAATAAATTATACCGGACGCCACAACGGGCCGCCAGTGCCGCGCAGCCCCCGTGTGAAGTGCAAGAAGCACATCTACTAAATTGTAAAAGCTGCCTGCATTGCACGTATGGTGCGCGTGCGCGATGTACCGCGTTTGTGGGTCCCTTGCCAGGCCGTCAATCTCTTAGCGCGCGAAAGCGCTACCAATTAAGGGAAGGGCAATGCTGTAGTCCCGGTACTGCGATTTCTCGCAAATTAATGGGGTAAGTGGCACGTCTGCCGTGTGTTGACTGTAGCGTGGGACAGGCTCCCGCGTAAATCTGCACAGAAGCTGCTCCCAGGAACAGATGCAGGCACGGCGGCACAGGTGCTACGCCATGCTGCCCCCGCCTGACCGTGTGTCACTAGTGGAAGCAATCATGAGTCCGGAGACATCTAGTAAATCTGCAGCTGGGTCATCAAGGTTGCCTGACATATTCCTAAAGTAAGACTCAGATATGTTTATAGTCTATTGACCCTAGTGCCACTTATTGACTTTCTAGCAACTTCCAGCAATGGTAGCAGTAAGGGGTCGTTACCTCAGAAACACACCCTCTCTGCGGTATTTAGGGACATCATTTTGGGAACAACGAGAAAGAACGAGAGGCAGCAACAACCCGTCTGCAGCTCCGCCGAACTGCCATCTCCCCAGCCCACCTGGCAGCGACGCCTCCTACATAAAGTACCATCTGTACAAAGTAAGTGAGCGGCGGTAATTTTACTAAAGCACTTCTGGCATGATGGTAACCATATTTTGATTGCTTGGAGTGCCATGCACACTCACTCAGCCTTGTTAATAGCGGGTGGCATAGCATCGCATGCTGGACAACACCGGGGTCAGTGTGCTCAGCTAATCCCTTTTAATTATAATACTGCTCAGTACTGTCACGTAAGTGACAGGCCTGAATGAGCGGCTGTATTTTTCCTAAAGCAGTGCATTTAAGTCATGCTACCTTTAACCATAATTGCTTAGAGAAGTAGCCCTTGCAACATGAAGTTGGAAAACTTTCATTTTTTTACGGAGGGTGAGTGAAAGTGCATGCTGGGTGGACCCCGGGGCCGTGTGCTCACTGCTAATAGAATTTAATTATTTATATTAGTGCTCAGTACTGCCTTCACTTTTGAAGTAATACAGCCTCCGGCCTGACTATCTGCTGCGCAGTAAAGGCTGACTGGCAGCTGTGAGTTCTGTGTTGGGGCCTCTCACATCCTGTTTGACTCCCCGGCCCCGGGTGTCCCATGTGGGATAGAGCGACCTCAGCGATGTTCCTGTACATGATTGCCAAGGAGGAACCCGGGGCCCAGCAGTCGATGTTACTCACCTGGTTAAACAGTACAATCAGGTTACAAGGGCACTAAATTAGTGAATTGTCTTTCCGTCTCTGGTGCTTTGTAGCATTTGTTTAAAGATCTTCTTAGAGTTTCTCATTGTTAAAATTGGTGTAATTTCTGATATTTATGTTTCATTCGTCTTCATTGCTTGATTTTGTTTGCAAGGAAGTGTCAATCATAGTCGTTCAAATGTCACTCATAATTACACCGAAATTATAAAAATATCACACATTGCAATCTGAAACCTTAGCAGCTATGAGAGTACTGTTAATCGGTATTCACTGAGAGCGGCGTGTCTACTCTGTGTTCGCCAGGTCGGTGTAACATTCTGCGTGAAACAAGCCCTTAGCCTGACAAACTTCGCCACCACAGAGCAGCCCCCTCAACCCTGATTGCGGGGGTTCGACCTAGAAAAATCATGTATACTAAGGCCTATTCTAAAGTTCCACCCGGCACGTCTGTGCGTAGATCGTTTAATCTAAATGCTCGGATTTAATCCCATAGGTTAATTTAAAAAAAATATGTATGTTGTTTGTTGCCTCAAAGTAGAATGATTTTTTTCTGTGTTAGGCATATTAGGTATGTATACGTGAATGTGATTCTTCGCACTTATTATTACCCAAAGCCACAGCCTCCCACATTCCCATGTCACTCAGCACATTATGTATAGGGGTGTATAGTTGCCAAATAAAGTGGCTGCTAGGGAGGTTGGTGTCCTCAATCAACAGGACCACTCATATTCAAAATCTAGCACTCCTCAGACTCCAGAATTGTGACCCTTCTGTTGCTCTGTAGTGTGTGCATGGCATTTTTCCATAACCCTTTTGCTGAAAGTTGCTGGCTTATGGCAGTGGATGTTGGCATACAGCATGTCTGTACCCTGACTCCCCTGTGTAGAAGTCCAGCTATACTTGCAATGGGCCCGTTCTTGCATCTTCTTCCCAAGTGCACAAGGATCGCGACTGTGAGTTTGAATGTTCCTTGTAAAACATAAATGCGTGTGTAGTCGGGTATTCAGTCCACCCTGCATTTCTGTTTAAAGCCTGCAGCACAGCAAGTGTTAAAAGACCCCACAAATCCAACACCCCACCTTCAGATCCAGATACACGCAGGTAAGTGCAAAAGTAGTCTGTCTTGAGTGACAGTCACGACGCACTACGATGAGAGTACCCGTCTGTGAAAATGTGGCATTTCGGCTGTTTGGAAAGAGCTCAAATAATAAACCAGGCAAGAAGAATCACTAAACTCCATGCTGCTCTCTCTGTCCTACATGGGACCTCGGCCCAGACTTAACAGGGTGTGAGAGGCCCCTAACACAAATCTCAATTGCCTCAGGCCTATACCATAAATTCATTATAGTCAGCTGACTCACGGTCTCCGACCGCCGCAGGTAGCATGTGAGTGATAGCATGATTGCTGGGCAAGCTTCGGTAGAGCTTGTGAGACACCCATTGCGGTCACAGTCAGGCAGGCTGACAAATATGTTTAAACGTATTTTTTTTTAAAATCACAAAAGTATAAATAAGCGAGTAACCCTGGGTTGCTGTACGCAGCCCTCTACAACTGCGAGTTCACATAGTTAACACTTACTTGCAATTGTTAACAGACCAATGTAAAACTAGCATTCCAATGATACATGTGAGAAATATTTGTGCGCAAAATGTAACAGTGAGGTGAGATTCAAAATTCCTCACACAATCACAGGACTACGGATGCCATGTGCGGCAATCTGAGGGATAGCCCCGGGCGCCACAAGCTCTAGCTACGCCTCTGAGTATCATCAATGGGTTAAATGAATGCAGTTCAGTGTGGTAGTCCACATCACCACACTGAAATGCATTGTCACACATTGATAGCGCCTCAACTGTCTGCCGGAGCTCTGCTATTTAGCACCTACAAACTTCGCAAAGCTTAGCTGGCAGCGTGCAGTACTTGCAGCAGGCTTGGGGGCTGGCTACAAAGTTTTACCCGACACCGCGGACATTTCACTGACACCAAGGCAGTTTCGAGGGAGTCTTCACTCATGTTTTCATTGGCCCAATCACCAGCAGCATGATAGGTGGACCCAGCCAGCTGCCCATGCAGCAAGCAGCAGTTTGGTAGCCAGCGGGGGTCTGCAGCTGCAGGCAGCCTGCACAATGCGACCAGCCATTAAATTAGATTTGGACCGCAGACACTGCTGGAGAGTGTGGTTGTGTGCTGGAGCGCTGCTATTTAGCACCTCCACGGACTGGGCAAAGCTTTACTGGCAAAGCACGGTCCATGCACTGATTGCAACCCCTTCTTGTACAGTTTGGCAAAAGATCCCTGTGCCATTCATACTGCTTCATATAGCATGCGTCGAAAGCCTTGCCGGTAAATCCCCTCTGTGCGCCTGACACACGATCTTGCTTCCCCTTTACCCCGTTTGCCAGTTCGTGTATCCTTGAAAGGCAGAGCAGGTCATGGATTTACTACCACCAGGACCCAGTTTATTGTGCTAATGTGCGACCATGCCGATCCTTTTCCGACTGTCACACAGGCATGGCTTGTTTGTCCCGCTTCTTTCGAAAAACGACAGCAATCGCACATTTATTCCTTTTGACTGTATTTTCTTGGTGCGATTTACCGATGCTGAGTTCCAGCGTTCCTCAGCCTTCACTCGTTTTTTAAAAAAGACCTTCACACTTGAGCGAACAAGGACGCTTTGGAAGTTTTGATGGGAAAAGCCAACCTGCTGCCTTATTAACCCAGATCCTCCGCTGATGTGACGTTCTACCATTTACCTGGCCTCCCAGTTTGTATCGCAGTGCAGGCAGAATCCAAAGGTTCTCACTAAGTATTAGTATTCCGTGTTTGTCTGTTGTGCACAAAATCGGCCCAGGTGCAAGTATTTTGAGCTCCGAAACTGCATTGTTTTTTTAAAAAAAGAATGCAAATTTGCTTGCGTAAACTGAAGTTACGTTCGCTTGTTCTAGTATGTGGAGCATAACTTATTTTGGAATGCCAGTTTTGCCTTTAGCAATTCAGTGTTAGTGGATAGCTTGTGGTGGCCGTTTCCCTATAGAACTGATTTTGATTCCCGAATTTAATGCATTGTTTTTCTCTGTTTGTGGGCAGATTAAGCGCAGCTGCAAATAACTTGTTTTGAGATTTAGTAACATACTATAAAACTATATAACAACCGAATGACAGGTGGGCAGACAGTTTCATTAGTACCAGGGCTTTAAATGTGCCTACCCCCTGCCAGTGTACTTTTATTTTTTACATTCAAGTCTGTTTTTTCCCTTGTTTTTCTGCCATTCTGCCCTCTGTTAGACTCTTTTTTGTGTGCCTTTCTGCCCTCTGTTAGACTCGTTTTCCCCTTTTTTTCTGCCCTTTTACCCTCTGTTAGACTCGTTTTTTGTGCCTTTGTGCCCTCCGTTAGGCTCGGTTTTTGTTCCTTTCTGCCCTCTGTTAGACTCGTTTTTCCCTTGTTTATCTGACCTTCTGCCCTCTGTTAAGACTCATTTTTTTGTGCCTTTCTGCCCTCTGCATCACCACATCATCACTCAGCGCTACCCCAGTATCACTCAGAACCACCACATTATCACTCTGCACCACCACAGCACCACTCAGCACCACCACATTATCACTCAGCACCGCCCAATTATCATTCAGCACCACCACAGCACCACCACAGCACCACCACAGCACCACCCAGCACCACCATGCACCACCACATTATCACTCAGCACCACTCAGCACCACCACATTATCACTCTGCACCGCCACATTATCATTCAGCACCACCACAGCACCACCCAGCACCACCACAGCACCACTCAGCACCACCACAACACTCAGCAGCACCACCACATTATCACTCAGCACCACCACATTATCAATCAGCACCACCACTCTGCACCACCACATTATCACTCAGCACCGCCCCATTATCATTCAGCATCACCACTCAGCACCACCCAGCACCACCACAGCACCACCCAGCACCACCACAGCACCACCCAGCACCACCATGCACCACCACATTATCACTCAGCACCACCACATTATCACTCTGCACCGCCACATTATCATTCAGCACCACCCAGCACCACCACAGCACCACCCAGCACCACCACAGCACCACTCAGCACCACCACAACACTCAGCAGCACCACCACATTATCACTCAGCACCACCACATTATCACTCAGCACCACCACATTATCAATCAGCACCACCACTCTGCACCACCACATTATCACTCAGCACCGCCCCATTATCATTCAGCATCACCACTCAGCACCACCACAGCACCACCCAGCACCACCACGCACCACCACATCACTCGGCACCGCCACATTATCATTCAGCACCACCACAGCACCACTCAGCACCACTCAGCAGCACCACTCAGCACCACCACAGCACCACTCAGCACCACCACAACACTCCGCACCACCACATTATCACTTAGCACCACCACATTATCACTCAGCACCACCACATTATCACTCAGCACCACCACAGCACCACTCTGCACCACCACAGCACCATTCCGCACCACCACAGCACCATTCCGCACCACCACAGCACCAATCAGCAGCACCACTCAGCACCACCACAGCATCACTCAGCACCACCACAGCATCACTCAGCACCACCACAGCATCACTCAGCACCACCACAGCATCACTCAGCACCACCACAGCATCACTCAGCATCACTCAGCACAACCACAGCATCACTCAGCACACCCACAGCATCACTCAGCGCATCCACAGCATCACTCAGCGCATCCACAGCATCACTCAGCGCAACCACAGCATCACACAGCGCAACCACAGCATCACACAGCGCAACCACAGCATCACACAGCGCAACCACAGCATCACTCAGCGCAACCACAGCATCACTCAGAGCAACCACAGCATCACTCAGCGCAACCACAGCATCACTCAGCGCAACCACAGCATCACTCAGCACCACTACAGCACCACACAGCACCACTCAGCACCACCACAGCATCACTTGTTCAAATATGTTCTCTCAATGTTTCAAGCTTTATTACAAATTACACAAAAAAAGTTAAATAATGCTATTGGTGTCACATTTGCAAATTCTATAAATATTGGCATTTACAATAACAAAATTAATACATTTGCTATTATAAAAACATAAACATAACTTAAAAAATTATTAGATTTACAAGACCAATAGCTCCAACTTTTCTAATGCGAGACCTATTGCATTTCCAATGCTTGTTGTGACTGTGTTTGCTTCTGACACCAGCAGTGCCCTGGCACCAGTACTTCACACAACAAACACACACCCAGTACACCAGTACCCTGGCAGACCGGCAGCTACATAGTGAAGAATCACTATTTGGTGTCCAACAAAAATGTTGGATACACAACTCCCAGTGCAACCCTAATATTTAAAAAGTTGATGAGTGTTAG
Organism: Lissotriton vulgaris; assembly: GCF_964263255.1. Taxonomy (NCBI): domain Eukaryota; kingdom Metazoa; phylum Chordata; class Amphibia; order Caudata; family Salamandridae; genus Lissotriton; species Lissotriton vulgaris. The sequence goes on from NC_141699.1 coordinate 259,944,108, forward strand.
AGACCCCTAAAGGCGAGTGCTTTAAGTGACTGTACCCACCTGCACAGAGATGTCTGGGAATATGTGGTGCTCCTTTCCCCTTTTCAAGTGGAATGCTGGTGGTGCATTGTCTATGCACGAGCCCCATGTCAACAATCTCTTTTCTCTGGACCCATGTCTGTAATATGGCGCAAGACGAAAAGGCAAATAATGCCCTCATGCAGATGAGGGAGCACACTCCTGAGAGTCTATCAGCACCCCTTGTGTCACATAAGGGGCCACACATGCTTCTGCGATGACTTCTCTGTTACCAAAGCGGCTGGGAGTCATAAAGTGGGTGCACAAGTCTGTTACACACTCGAGGCACCTAAGACTCTTTACTAAAAAGGTAATGTATTTCTATGTAAATCTGAATGCATGACTCTTTACTTTTTTTCCAAACCCATCCTCTTATGAAGAACTATCTCGGCACACCCTGAACGTGATAGGATCTCTCTGGTGTTACCAATCTAGAACTAAACAGATTGATAATTTAAACATTACTTATCAATGCTGGTCCCACGGATATGGGAACTGTGACATTAAAAGAGTCTATATTTGTCTGAATTGTAACTTGTGTAATAAATACCAAAAGGCAGGAAAATTCCTTCATTAAAAGCCGTGGGCCTGCTTCTCACTGTGAAAAGTGGCTACCATTCTTCTTAGTAATGTAACTGTTGCTGAGACCTACACATCAGCTACTCAATCATTCAGGTGTCTTGTAAAGTGCGACTACTCACTCTTGAGGGTCTCAAGGCACTGGGGGCGGGGGTGGGGGGTGGGTGTAGCTGCTGGTCCGATGGGGCACTGTGGTTCAGTCAAAGAGCCAGGCTTTGAGGTCCTTCCTGAAGTGAGGCAGAGACGCTGATTGCCCGAGGTGGAGAGGTAGTGTGTCCCAGGTCTTTGCTGTGAGGTAGGAAAAGGGTCTTCCTCCGGCTGTGGTCTTGCGGATAAGCTGTACGGCGGCCAGGTCCAGTTGGGCGGAGCGGAGGTCTCTGGTAGGTGCGTGGAATGCGAGTCGTTGGTTGAGTTATGCAAGTCCCGCGTTGTGTGTGGCTTTGAATGCGTGTGTGAGATGCCAGTTAACAAATTTGGAGGGCACTACTGCCCGGATGCCGATTCCAGAAGAGGCGCCCAAGGGCTAAGCTTCTCCCTCATTGGGAGCGACCTTGCTATTCAAGACAAGGAGAAGAAAAAGTGACTTGAAATCCTACCCTTCTATCATGGGACTGTTCATTACACAAATATACCGCCCACCCGCTTCCCAGGGAACCTGGAAGACTGTTTCAGGCTTAAAATTGACTGCCTTTCAACTGCCACATCACTACCCTGTGGAATTGGAAGGCCAGGCTGACTGGTGCAAAGACACTACAACTTTTCTTTCTGTAAAGCTGCACCACCTCTCATAGAAAAAAGTAATAATTGTGCTGTAGCTAACCATAAGAGGAAAAAGTGTTCACTTGTGAAGTGTTTGTGGCTCCCACACACAGATGGAGATAATAAAGTCCTGATTATGAAGGCTGACTGTGCAATAAAGGGTGCAAATTGTACAGCCAAAAATTTCCATCATTGATAAGTGTGTTAGCCAGCAGGTGTACACTTTGCACCGATTCCAAATTGCTAACTTCAGAATGAGTGATAGTGCAAATTGAATCTCATTTAGATGTGCACGAAATAGCATTTTGCGCTATTTACTCACCTGATTTGAAGAAGGCTCAAATAAAGAGGGTGCAAATGGGAGTCTGGGCCTGAAAAAGGATGAGCAACTCAGTTGTAATTAGCGGCTGGTGTTCGTGAATTCAGCAGATTTCCATGATGGAGATCTAGGATTACAAGTAAGTACATTTACCTTCCCTGCATCTTGAGGAGCAGATGCTGAGTCGTACCCTGTGATGCAAGCATTTTCTACCCGTTCCATGAACCAGCAGGGACGTGCCTCCTCATCAGTTCTGCCTGTTTGTAATCAGCACCTGGAGTGTAGAAGTGCTCCAGTGTTTAGGGAAGCCCTTATCAGCTCTATGTAAACGGCTGTGGGTGATAAGAAGGCCCAAGATAAGCAGGTTAATGACACACCTTTGCAAACAAAGCCTGTTACTATCAGCAGTGGTGACCTCTGACTTCCGTCCATCCTTCTCCCCTCTCGCCTTTTGCTCTCCAGCGTTCCAACCCAAACCCTCTACTTCTTTCTTCTCTTTGCTCCTCTTTTTACTTACTGTATTGATCCACCTTTATTCTGCTCATGCCCGTCTCTCTCGCCACTCTCCACCTTCCTTCCCTTATATTTCTTAATTTCTAATCCCTCTTCCTCACCTATAACCTCAAGCTATTCTTTTTCCCTTAGCTTCTCCTGCCCCTTTTTAGGTTTCGCTGGGGGGCGGAGCCGTTAGGCTCCTCCTCCAGAGAAATCTATTGAGTACAGTAAGCACTATGGAACACGCCCCCCCGTCCCATTGGCTAGCTCCATAAATGGAGCCTAGCCATTGGAGGAGGGGCCTGTCCATCAATGCCGGACCAGACACGGGGGCGTTCTCGAGATTCTTTGGCTTTTGCCGACGTCACGCGACGCCGGGAACGCCCCCGAGTCTGGTCCGGCCGGGCCGTGCTTGCTGCTGTCCTGCCTTGTGTCCCTCCTCCCGCCGTCCCCCCTCCCCCCTCCTCGCTGTCCTGTGCACGTTTCCGCCTCCCGTGTCCTCTCCCGCCCCCCTCGTCCTCTCCCGCCGATGAGCAAGGCAGAACTGCCGTGAGGACGTGAGATCTTTATGTGTGGGGAGCAGGGCTCGAGCTCCGAGAAGCATGTGCTGCATTTGAAAGAGGTCTATAAAACAGCCCAGTGTTTGTCTGTAAAGGTGGATTTATGGCCCCGGGCGAGCGTCCCCTCCTCTCCTCCCGTAAACGCTTCCTGCATGTGCTGCGTGTGTTGGGTGAGGCAGGAGGGGGTGCAGCGCAGTGTGCGCTGCCTGCTCCCCATTGTCAGGCAGCGCCGAGAGTGTGGAGAGACCTGCTGCTGCTTGCTGTTGTCCTCTGTTATCTCTCAGCGTGCTGCGAGGAGGGAAGCGTCGGCGCTGCTGCTCCTCTCCGCCCCCTCCCCTGGCTCCCCGCGCTGTGCTGTGTTTTCAGCCGGCAGCAGTCAGGACGCAGGATCAGTGCTTGCCTCCAGCGTGTGTCACAGTGCAGCGCGGCCAGAAGCTCTGCTCTAGGCACAGTACTCAGCCATTGCCGCACGTGTGCTGTCAGGGCCCGGCGCTGTAGCCGTATCCCCCCTTTTCTCCTAGGGAGGTAGGAACTGAGTGCTCACGTCTGGGAAGATGATCCACGTGTGTGTCCCTTGCTTCCCTATAAGCTACAAGCCGTCTTTTTGGGTAAGAAGCCACCCGTAGACAGTGCCAACTGAAAAGGAGTGCTCCGAATACGAGGCAGGGTAGAACGAATGCTGCCACACCAAAAACCCAAAGAAAACCCTGTATCCCGGTGATTTGCAGCTGTGCATCTTTTTACAAGGCAGTGGTGTCGCACAGGATTGTAAACGAAGGGCGACCAAACGTTCTGACATAACTATGACAACCACCAAAGAGGATGACACGAGTCTGACCACGAGGCATTTGGAGGGAGCAGCCCTCGGCTCGCAGGATTAATCACACGAGGGACTTTATTTGTAAACTAGAACCATTCGTGTGTTTGAGCCTGGTAATGTAAACGGGAGCCCCCAGCCTCCACCCGCTCTTGCAGCTGAGGAGCCCGAGGCTGCGAGGAAGGAATCCCCTCTTAGCTCCTTCGTGTAACCTAAACAGGTCCCGGGCAGACGGGGATATTGTATTTAGTCTGAGGCGACAGAGTGCTTCGAGCTATAGCGCCTGGGGAATAGAGCGCGAGGCGGGCGGGCGGGGTCAGCATTCTCGCAGGCACTAGCCGTGTCACTGGAGGAACGGTGTGTGAACACAATTGAAACTTCACACTACAGAGGAAGGTTCCTTACTTCAAGAGATGTGGGAGAACCTCACAGCGATGCCAGGCCCGGTGTCAATTAAAGGGGCGCAGAGGTACTAATGGTGCTGGGAAGAGGCGTCCACAGACGCGGGACACCCGGGGTCTGTGATTGACGGCAGCGGGTTGGTGTTTCAAGTGTCTGGGAATGGTTCAGCTCCACTCACATACTTCGGGGCATATTAGCAAGAAGCTCGTTAAAATTATCGCAGTTTTAGCGGCAGTTTCGATAATTTTAACGAGCTTGTTGCTAATATGCGCCAGTGTTTTTCATTTTGTAGAGGGAATAATTCCAATAGTATATAGTGAAGGCTTTATCTAGCGGTACATACCGCAGCTCAGTCGCTTCTAAGCACCCACAGACAGCTGTTATTAGGCAAATGACATAGCCGGCTGGACCCCCTGCTCATGTGTTGTCCACTTCACGAATAGGAGTGAAAATATCTGGCCTGTGGAAGTCCTCTAGTGAATGGTCAGCTGGAGGGCCTGAGGGGGGGAGGAGCGTGAATACATGAACGTAATTAACACTTAGGAAGCCATCAATGTTTTGTGTATGGCAAATGCAACCTCTGTATATTGGGGGGAGGGGGGGGTATTCAAGGTACCCCTCTTTTAAGAATCTTCTTAGAAGTGATCCATAATGAAGGGATCCTTAAAGAAAGGACCCTTGAAGGAGTCCCGATAGAAGGGGTCCATCCGGAATAGTGCAGGGCCCATATAGAGCGGAGCCGCTGTTGAAAGGACCCCTGTAGGAGGGGCCCCACGAAGAAGAATTACCTCTTGAGGTGAAAAGTGAGCAAGAGCCCGTGAACCTACAGCCTTTCTCCCACGTTAGAATCGGCGCCAGCACGGATTCCACGGGCAGCCTGCTTAGCTTGCCTCAAGCCCGCCCGCTTTCAGGCGCTCGCTCTTCAACTCGCTTCCCTGCTTCGAAATTACCATATTTGCAGAAAAGGTGATGGCGTAAGTGTCAAAAACACATCTGCGCTGACAGAATGTTTTTTTTCTTTTCACACTCGGTGCAGAGAACGAACCGCACACAAATGAAAAGCGTGCGAGTTGTGGCTTCGCTTTACACTCCGCGCTCATCTTCTTGACAAACACTTTTCCCGAGAGGGAAAGCGTTCTGCATTAATCCCGGTCTGTTTTTCATTTACATATCTGTGGCAATTCAAGCAGTAACTGCTACAGCGAGGCACTCATGTGCAAGACACGCGCTTGGCTGTCTTTTGGGAAGTTTTACGAAAAATAGGGTTTGTAGTTTATTCAATTTTTAGCAAAGCTACATGGGCTTATTTTCGGAAAAAAACTTGTTGTTTTCGTATATTCATCCCTTTACGGGATATTCTGGAGGCATCCAAAACAAGGGAAAAATCAGTAAGGAGAAGTGGAAGAAATATTGCTGAATACTAGTCAATAATGTGGGCTGTAGTGTCTCAGATTGAAAAATTTGGCAAGCCATATCACTTAAAATTACTGAACACAAAGTCAGTCAATGAAGCCAATTATAGGCCTTCGCCTGGCTAATGGCCCGCACCTCAGGGGGCTCCTAAGGAGGTATAGGCAGGGACATTGGAATTTTGCGGCACTGTAGGGCCAAATTATGTGGCAGGGTTGTTTAAATTATGTGGAAAAAAAGGCAAATTATGCAGAATAATGCAACACTTTTTGTGATAGTATTACTTCGTTTGTAATTTTTGCTCATGGTAACACTGTCTGGGCAAAGATTTAACCAGGTTACTAACAATTTAACCCAGAAATACAGAAATAAGCAGTTGACAAATGACCAGTCTGCAAAGACTTACCACTATGTCGGAAGCTTGTTGCCACACTTTTAGTAACTTTTGGTCTGTTTGTACTAGAATCTTTTCTTTGTTAAAATCTGCAAATTATGCAGCAGTTGACGGATTTTGAGGCAAATGTGGCAAATCCACAATTATGCGAAAGACGCAGCAGCTGCATAGTCACATAATTCCAGTGGCCCTGGGCATAGGTTAATACTTAACATTTTATTGAAAATATAGTTATTCCTTCTAAAAAGGCACTTGTCTAGTGTGGCAGATGGGGCCTAGAGTCATGACTGACATCCACTGACTACAGTCTGAGGAACATGATTGGCTACCCCCACTCTCAATATTCCAGTTAGTGTGGAAATTGCTTTTATTTGTTGCTCCTGTAGCACCAGCATTCAGCAGTACACTGTTTCACAGTGCTTGGCACTCAGAGGCAGCTTTTTGGATGGGAAGCAATGAGGAAAAAAAACACACCTCACAGCTTCTTAGTGGTCTGTTAAAGTTCTGTTCCATTCCGCTCCTCTCCTCTCCTCTCCTCTCTCCTCTCCTCTCCTCTCCTCTCCTCTCCTCTCCTCTCCTCTCCTCTCCTCTCCTCTCCTCTCCTCTCCTCTCCTCTCCTCTCCTCTCCTCTCCTCTCCTCTCCTCTCCTCTCCTCTCCTCTCCTCTCCTCTCCCTTGTCGTTGTCTTTTCTTTATTTTATTCCATCTATGCTTATTTTTCTTAGATTTTCTTACTTCTATTATGTTACCTAGTAGTCACTATCGAATTGTTGTGCATACAAGTTGTGGTACAGTTCGTAAATATCCTTGATTATGGGCTATATATAGAGTTATGGATAAAGTTAAACACTCCTAGATCTTCTGCGGTAGGATGGTAGTTAGTCGCGAGTGTGCTTATATTCGCGAGTGCGGCCAGTAGCATATTTTCTGTGACTTGCCTTCAGTAAGAAAGAGTTCGACGGTTGTGGCCTCTCACTGCTGCGGCCCAGCTCATGCACGCCTTCCGTGGAGAGCTCAATTTTTATCTGTACTCTAAAGAGGTGATAGGTTGATTGTGGCACTAGTGGTGCAATGAGTTCACCACAGAACCTGGAGCCGTGTTTGTGAATTGACATAGAGGCAGTCATGTGGGAGGTTTTATGGGTGCACTTGGGGGATCTTTCTCCCAGGATAGTCTGGCCTGTTTTGTCAAAGCTCTTCAGGCATGATGCATTTGACCTTCCATTCCACTGGGAGCCAGTGAAGTCATTTTAATGTAGTTTGGACACATACATAACTTAGCAGGTTGATTTGCAAACATCTAAATGGCACCCAAAACATAAACGTGATTAAAAAAAGGAATGTGAGAAAATGTTCTTTGGGGGGACATATCTGTAGGCACACGTGAACTACTGCAGGATGGGTTTCTCTTTCAGTAAGAATAACAGGCAGCAATGTACACACTAAGGCCACAGAGACTCCTTTAGCCCACAGCACCCTAAAGATCTGTATCTGCAGAGAGGTCAAGACTAGTAGCTAAAATAAATTGCAAGGGTGGACAAAGATGAGCAAAGTAAAGGGGAAAAAAGTATAACAAAATACATGGAATTTGTGTCATTGCATGATTCACACAGGCCCTAAAAATTCAGCTGTTACACTTTCCAACCAATGAACAGAGAGCTGGCCCAGTTGTCAACAGTTTCACTCTGAAGTAAAATCGGCATTTCCAGTCCACCCCTTACTAATTGAATGTCAAACATGGTTGGAAAAGAGGTCTTACATAATTTCTCGCGTGATTCATGAAGGGTTAAATCCCTGCCAGCCCTAATTTCCTCTGGTCACTTGCTTTCAAAGGCTCGCTCCCAGCCCTGCCATTTCTCAGGCTGCCAGGCGGGTTGTATGGCTGGTGAAAGTTAATAGGCATGCTTGCCTTTCCTCGGCCTCCTGTCACTCTGCCTGCGAGTACCAGCCAGCCCCTGGGCTGACTTAGGGAAGAGGGGCAGGGGGCACATGTTTGCACGTCTCTGCTTTTACTAGCGTCACCCTGTAGTGGAGCCCGCGCACACAGGCCTTCTTTGTGCCTCGTAAAATAGCATGATGCAAAAATGCCCAACCTGGGTCCCCACGGTTAGAGAGACTCATTGTTCCGAGCAGTGAGCATGGGCGCCAGCCAGAGCCGGGAAGCTGAGCTTTCGCACACAATACCTGTTCAGTCTGCTCCATGAATCCTGGCTGTGGATTGTTTCCATGGATGTGGGGAACAGGTAATGGCGGGAGTGTTTAACCATTGTGTTTCCAAGGCCTCCACCACCGCTAAAGGCACAGTCTGCACTAAGCATGTTAAAGCACCACAACCATATTCCAGTTCCTGCAAGGAAGATGACAAACGAGGGTGATTCTGGCAGGGGCATCCACTGTGGACCACCACCCACGAGCACGACACATCTCCAAAACACATGTCACAGTGCAGTACATGGTATAGGCCAATTCTACTACAGTACCTGCTTCAGTGCACACTTGCACTGAGAGCAACTGCTGTGCTGTGACAGCTGTGTGGGCGGATGGCTGTGAGAGCTGTGAGAGCTGTGTGGGCTGTGTGGGCTGTGAGAGCTGTGTGAGCTGTGTGGGCTGTGAGAGCTATGTGGGCTCTGAGAGCTGTGTGGGCTCTGAGAGCTGTGTGGGCTGTGAGAGCTGTGTGGGCTGTGAGAGCTGTGTGGGCTGTGTGGGCTGTGAGAGCTGTGTGGGCTGTGAGAGCTGTGTGGGCTGTGAGAGCTGTGTGGCCTGTGTGGGCTGAGAGCTGTGTGGGCTGAGAGAGCTGTGTGGGCTGTGAGAGCTGTTGGCAATGTAAATAACAATGCCATTTATTTATAAGTAAAAAAAAAAGAAATGTCATGAGCTATACCAATAACTCTAACTTTTCCAAAGGCGAAACCATTGCATTGTAAATGCTTGTTCCTCTCCTCTTTCGTCCTCACCCATTTCAGTTTCCTTCTTCCTACCAGACACTCTTCTTCTCATGATCTCAACTCTTGTTTTCTATTCCTATCACTCTCTTACTATTTAACTCCCTTGCTTCTCATTGCCATCTATACTCCCTTCATTCTGTACTTCCTCTTCCCCACCGCCACTTCTATTCTCATGGTCAGTGACTCATCCGCTTAACACCGATCTGTTTTTAGTCTTATCCCTATCCAAATTCTCTTCCCTCAATAAAGATTTGCCTACAGGATAGGAGGTCATTTTAATTCTCTCATCACTGTCAACATCCAGACAGCCTTTCTCCTGGTGGAGGTAACGATATCAAATGGAGAACGGGATACTCAAGTGACAGACCCGATGTTGACACTATCCATCAAACCACAGTAGTCAGAGATTATATACACCGCAGAACGTTTGTTAGAGTATCTCCGGGACAATATTCCTTAGACTCTGGCATTGAGACCTTTGTGGTTCATTCCCCCGTCCCCCTATTTTGATTGATGACAAGTACTGCTTAGAAGCTGAATGAACCTCTGCTTCTCCCTCCTTTCATTTTGTGAATTGAACAACATTACCTGTTGGTGTCACCTCTCCTCATCAACTCCTTGACTGTCTCTGTCCATCAAACATCAGTTTGGTTCTGCCGCTCAACTCTCTGCCTTACACTTCACCGCTCACCTGAGTCCTTCATCGATCTACCGTTCACTGCCTTTACCTATCTGCCCATCTGTAACTTTCCGTCTGTCTGTGCAGCTCAGCTCTCTGATGTCCCTTCCTTGTGGTTCTTGTGTGCCTTTCGATATATCTTATCTTCTGTAACCTTGTTCTGTTGTCTCCTTCAAAGACAGGAGCTCGAGATGCTGCCTGAGGGGAGGCCATGGCGGTCCATGTGCAAAGGCCTAGTTCTGGGGACTCTCCTGACCAGCTTCATGCTGCTGCTCTACTCCTACGCCATCCCGCCCCTGCGCTTCAGCAACACCGAGTGAGTGTGATGTACAAGCACTATATGCTCCATGTAGCACCCTGAAGCATGGCTTCGGTATATTACACTGGATTACTCTACTGACACGCAACCAAAGATAAAATGTGTTCCCTACACTTCAACATAATCTGTTACCTTCTACACAGTATTTCCTATGTGACCCCTACCTATCTTTAATCTCTGTGCCTTCTCCACAGGGGTTGCATATGTGTCCTGTCTCATAAATATCCATTGTATCTTGTAAAATGTCTGACCCCTACTGAGAGATACAATGTATGTCTCTACCCACAGACTATCCACGCACCTCAGTTCAGGGTTAATGTATCTACCCCTTACCTAAAGCTAGACAAACTGTTTATCCACTATCCATCAATAACTTGTGAATGTACCAAGAAACGTATTTAGGTATATATTTATTGTGAGTTTTGTTGAATGCTACTTGGGAGCCAGGGTCGCTGTGGAACTTTGTGCATGAGAGGTGAGAACCCTGAAGTGAATGGAGTTACGCGCAGGGGGATAGATATCAGTGGTGCAGCCAGAGCAGGTGCACCGGGGCCTAGAAGAAGGTAGTATCTCAGAATATCATTGACAGAAATGTCAACTGACATACATGTTGTGTTTTAAATATAATTTTTGAAAATATCGTCCCATTCGGTGCAGATCTTTTATTAACACCAATGAGGTGATATTTTTGTAATCGATATTTAGCGCACACTATATATATCAGACGGTATTCTGATGACAATATTGTGGTATCATTCCCAGAGGTGAAGGGCGTGATTTCAGAAGTGGCCTGCCCAGATATTTTTGGAAGTGCCTCCCTGGGGCCTGGCTCCGAATTGACTGTGGAGGGAGGGGGGGTGTCACCAGTGGCGGCTCGCCGACAGAGTGCTGCGGGGTGGGGAGGCGGGGTGGGGGAGGGGCAGTAGACTGGGACATACGATGGACAGGAGTAAGGTACGTAATTAAATAAATACAACTATTTACCTTGCGCTCGCTGCATCACCGGTTGGCGATTTTTCATGTACAAAAATGCGACTTAATACCGATTCGCATTTTCCTTTTGCAGTTCGGTATTGGGAAGGGGCGTGTTTAGGACGTCCCTTCCAAATACCGAATAGCACTGCAATGTATGAATGTTTTGAGATTGAAATGCATTTGCAAAACATTCATAATTTACCAACTTCATGGAGGAGGTGGTAACCCATTCGCAAACAGGAAGGGGACCCTGGGTTCTCAAGGGACCCCTTCCCTTTCGTGAATGTGGGTGAAAATATTTTTAAGAGCAGGTAGTGGTGCGATGGACCACTGCCTATTGTTAAAAAATAAAAGTAGGACTTTTCATTTTAATTTTTGTAATGCAGCCCGTTTCCCTTTAAAGGAAATGAGCTGCATTCCAAAAAAAGATTGCTTTATTTGAAAAGCAATCACAGACATGGTGGTCTGCTGACCCCAGCAGGCCACCATCTCTGTGATTGGAACCATTCTCAATGGGTCGCAAATTGCGACCTGCCTGATGAATATTGAAGAGGGAGGTCCATATGCAATCCATTGGGAATCGCATACAGTGTCTGAGACACTGTTGTACACAACTTTGTGATTTCCTAATTGATAATCACAAAAATTCGCAAAAAGGTAATCGCAAACTGACTTTTATGTACATCTGGCCATAGAGAGGCTCAAGGAGCGGCGTAGCATTAGAGGGGATGTTTAGGGTGTTACAGCCCCCTATTAAACATATTAATAGATGGGTACAGGGGCTTTCAGTCGGGTATGGTAAGGTGTTTGTCGGGTTTCACCCAGGATTTTTATATACTCACTAGGATAAAAAAAACACACTCACACTCTCATCTCTGTTTTGAAGGTCTAAAGGCATGGTTATTTTACAAAATACTGTGTTTTAGGTATTCCCCCACAATCGCCACGCCTTTCCCTTTCCTGTGGCGATTAAGCCCCCCTCATGCGCTACTTCTCAAGTAATGATTAACATGATATGCTAGCATTATTGTCGGAAAATCTGAAGCTCACATACCACCTCAGTCTTACCGACCAAGCTACGCCCCTGTAGAGGCTTTAATAATTCCACGATGAGGTGGACTACTGTTCTTATGAGCTGAGCTGAACTGCTCTGTTATAGGATGACTGTGACCACACTCATTCAGTTACTGAGCAGCTCAGCTCAAACTAGAAAAGCGCTTAGGAACGGGGGCTCCACCTAGCATGTGCGAGAAAGAAGGTTGCAGGCTATAGTGAGAGCTATTTCATTTTGGAGGTCACTTAATATCCTTTCAAATACATTTGAAAATACAGAGACAGTTTTTGTCTGTTTCTCTTTTCCTTTCTTCCACTGCTTCTTTTTTATCCTGTCTTCCTCTCAAGTTTCTTCTCCATTTTCTTTCTGTTTCTGTTTTCCTTTCCTCTCCTACTGTCTTTCTCCAGCTTTCCCCTTTTTTACTTTTTTCCTAATTTTTCTTTCTACCTCCTGTTTTCCATTTCATTCCCCTTATTTCCTTCATTCCTTCCCTCCCTCCTTTCTTTCTCCCCTTACTTTCTTTCTTCTTTACTTTCTTTCTTATTTCCTTCATTTTCTTAAGATAGCTCAGTTTCTTTATTCACTCTCTTCATGCATTATTTTGTGTATTATGGTTGCTTGGCAGGTATATGCTATGAGTGTGACTGTTGAGATATTTTCTTTGCAGAGATCTACATGTGCCTGGCATATGAAAACACGTAGGGTTTTAATGCTCTTGGTTATGAGTACAATCCAAATGTTAAAATAAGAACTTTCTGATTTGCTTGTTTGTGGCCATTAATAAACTGGCTAAAGGGTAATTATCGTCGGCTAGTGGACATTTAAGATAGAGTAACCCTGTCTGCCAAGAAAATCAAGCCCAGTGTTTACAGTTGCGAGTTGTTTGATAATTATCACACCCTCACAGTTTTCTCCTGGTAGATTCCAGAAGGTCACACCTGCCAGTGCCAAAGTTTATTGGGGAGAAGGCCTGTGAAAAAGGCACAACATACAGAATTTGGAGTGTTAAATATGAATTCTCCATGGTGTGTCTCATTTTCAAGTTGAAACCCCTGAATTACCTGGTAAATACCTAACACCAGGGTAATAATAATTAACAGGTGTGGTAAACACCGCATCCTATTCCGCCTAACTTGTAATGAGTAAACACAACGAATTGCCTGTACCATTTATAATTTTGAACTGTCAATTTTTAGGTCAAACACAAATACTTTTAGTTTGTCCTGGTATTTTATTTATACCTTTGGATTTCAATTTTTTTTAAATATACATCTCTATTCCTAACATTTGTGTATGAAAAGGAAAAAATAAATGCATTCTATACAACATATACAAAGAAATACACCATTATTTACAAAAGTAATTTACATTCCACATATTTACTGAGACATACTTCACATCCTACATCCTAAATACAAAACTTTATACAAACAGAGACATTACACTTATCTTTTTAGATTTTAACTGAGTGAATCTATATCCAAATTATAGACAAAGTCAAAAGAAAGGAACAAAACCACCAAAGAATGACAGATTTTGTTAAATAGCAGAAATGAATTTAAACTATATCAAAACGAAAATAATTTCTTGGTTCCTTGTGTCGTTATGTGCTCCTTTATTATGCTGACGCGTTTCGAATCCAGGAAAACCAGTTCACAGATTCTCATCAGGACAAATTGGCAAAGGAGCCTTCTTGATCTTAGTAACAGGCTCTTGTTGCAGTGTCTCAATCCGTATTTGTATTACTTCCGGCAAGACATAAGAACGGTTTCGATGATGAAAACTTGAAGGATTTAATACAGTGGCCATACAATCGAACAAGGTGAACTTTAATAAAACTACACAAATGTTACAAATAGAGATATATATATAAAAAAATGAAATCAAATGGTATAAATAAACTACTGGGACAAAGTAAAAGTATTTGTGTTTGACCTAAAAATTGACAGTTCAAAACTATAAATGGTACAGGCAATTCTTCGTGTTTACTGATATATATATATGGCCCTGCCTAGTACATGTTCCTAGGGGCCTAATTCCTTAGCTTTTCAAAATAACTTGTAATGAGGGCATTTGACATTTCAAACTAATACAGAAGAGTTTGCATACCCCCAGCACAGCTTTCACCAAAGATAATTTAACCCAAGTATGCAATTAGTTGCGTGCGCTGCAAGAAAAAAGGGCTTCACACTGTCAGCAGTTCCACTTCCTCATCAAACCTTGCCCTGTATTTGTTGGAAGTCTGCCCGTAGTAATAAAAGTGCGAATTGGGCAATATCCAGCTATCTGATGCAGATAAACAAAGCATCTTTATTCTCTGATAAAACCCTAAAACAAATAAAATTATGACAGATAGTTCAGGTTGTTCCTTTCTGTGAACAAACCAATGCATTCATAGAAAGGAAATAGTAATTTCTTTGTTGATGGAACATCCTCTTGAGCCAGACATGAACGATGAGATACACATATTTTCTATTAAGGAGACTTTTTTGCGAAAATGTTAAAGGATAAAGTTGTTTTTGAGGGACTCCTTCTTTCGTGACCATCATTGGTACAATATAAAAAAACAACTATATACTAAGTGAACATTGTACTATTACTGGTATCAAAATAGAGAATTGTTGTAGCTTTTTCTCATGCTGGTTAATGTTTGTAAAGGCAATAAAGGCCAAGGACCATACAAGCAAGGCCCTGAAGCTGGATCTGAGCATGCTTTATAACATGGCATGCCAAGGATAACAATTGATTGCATGGAAAGGTAACAGCTTTCACCCACAGAGGATTCGCAGCGACTATGGTGCTCGGTGCAGACGTTTTTTTCAGCTAAATGCTGGTTGCAACATATATTAACTAAGAATTTCTGCTTGAAGAGAATCATGAGTATGCCAAGTAGACTGTTTCAACAAGTAGAGTTGCACACCACCTTCCCTCTTCTTGGGCATCACTTTTTATAATCCAAAACAGGTGAATCCATAAAAGTTCCAAAGCTGAAAGGAAAATTCCAATTATATATATATATATATATATATATATATATATATATATATATATATATATATATATATATATATATATATATATATATATATATATATATATATATATATATATATATATATATATATATATATATATATATATATATATATATATATATATATATATATATATATATATATATATATATATATATATATATATATATATATATATATATATATATATATATATATATATATATATATATATATATATATATATATATATATATATATATATATATATATATATAGTCCCCTACGGTTACACAGACTCCTCTTTAGTGATGCACTATGTGAACTGCCACCCTTGTGTTTTACAATCTGAATATACTCTCCAAAAGCAGAGCTTCCAGCTTATCTACTTCATTGACAGAGACAAAAGCCCCATAAATTAGTTGGATGTGCTACTGTATAAAATGTTCTTTCGATTAATACTATCTGCCAGGGGAATACTTAATTATGTGAATATATGGATGATTCAGTAGATGGAGACCTTTAATTACAGATCATTAACATTTGCATTCCCCATCTCTATATCATCAATGCATCCTGAATCCGGGGACAGCCTGTGCACTCAATGATAATCAATACATTCTATGCCCATCGATAGTGTCTGTTGCCTCCATCCACATCAACATCAGTCTCTTTTCCTCTCTCTCGATAGCAAGTTAGGGATCGAAGTGTAGAAGAACATCTACTGCTCAACCCACTAAGGGAATGCAAGAATGGCTCCCCGTACCTCCACCTGCGGTCGCCATACTTGAAACAACTGAGGGGCCCCCTTCCAAACTGACCACCGAAACCTTAAAGGTCCTCTCCTGGAATGTGGCAGGTATTGCAAACAAAATACATACAGCAGACTGGGATTTCTTAATAAGCACCAGTGATATCTGTCTCTTCCAGGAGACGTGGGCCAGGGACCCACTGAGTAGAGCGGGCTTCGCAGTTTTTGAAATTCAGGCCAGATGGAGTGGGAAGGGGAGCCCTTCAGGGGGCTTGGCGATCTGGGTAGCCAGCCACACTGGATGCACTGCGGAGAGCGTCCCCACGTTCTCGGACGACATCCAGTGTGTACTTCTTGGGAGGCCCAATGCAGTAAAATTGGCTATTATAAATGTATATTCCCGTCCAGTCAGTGTAGCTAAGGAATCGCCCACCTTGGAAGACCTTGCGTCTTTCTTGGACTCACTGCCTAGTGATTATAAAATCGTGATGGGCGGAGACTTTAATTGCCACTTCGAACCCTTGGAAGGCCTAAGGGAGGGTGCCCTTACCACCGAAGATGACTTTTGGGGTGTTCCACGTTGTTCATCCCCTCACCCCAAATCTTGGTCTCCACTTGTTGTGCAAATCATGTCCCTCACCTTAAACTATGCATTGAGGGCTTGTAATGGTCGCACCCCGTCAGACTCCCCCTCATCGTGTACCTTCAATAGGAAGGGCCATGAATCGAGGTTAGATTACATCTTTGTCGACATTGGCTCCTGGTCCAAGGTCCAGGATTTTAGAGTATCTCCTAGAATAGATAGCGACCACAACGCTCTTGTATTAGACCTGAAACATCCAGCACCTGATGCCGAGTCGCTATCCACCAACCATAAGGAGGATCCTGGAAACCTGGCCCTTAGTTCTAATAGGCGTAGGGTAAAATGGGGGAAAGTAATTAGCAAAGAGGAAAACATAAGGAAAATCTTTGATATTGCACTCCCGAAGTTTGTGGAATTAGATGAACTAATTAACCAGCCTAGATCCACAGATTTCAACCATAAATTGGGTCATATTCATGCAAATCTAGTAGGTTCACTAGCTGAGGTTTTCCACCCAGTGGCAGCCCCTCGGCGCAAACAGACCCGTACCTCAGCATGGTACGACTCTTCCTGTAGAAAGGCCAAGAAAGAATTAATTGAAAATATTAAAGCAGGGTCAGACAAGGGTATGGTCGCCAAGCTTAGACGCGATTATAAGGATGCCATGGCGTCGGCAAAAATGGAGTGGGATTGGAGTCATTGGCAGGATCTCTCCTCTGCATTAGATACCAGAGACTCGAAAAAATTCTGGTCCTTGGTGAATAATGGCACAGGAGAGGCTAAAGCTGCAGTGGAGCAAAATATTGCACCATCTGTTTGGGAAGCCCACTATGGCAAACTGTATCAGGACACTGAATTGCCCGCCAATGAAGCGGTTCCTGACGTTACATCCACCCCTGCAGTGGGTCTGGAATTCACTCTTGGTGAGGTGGTTGGTGCAGTAGAGAGACTGGCAATGGGGAAGGCCCCGGGATTGGATAGGTTGCCCGGTGATCTCTTCAGACAACACCCTGAGATCTGGGGCCCGTACCTCCTTATTCTCTATAATGCCATCTTGGGAGGTATGGAAATCCCCTGTACTTGGCTGGGAGCAGAGATAGTGCCAATTTACAAAAAGGGTTCTCCTCTTCTCCCAGCCAACTACAGGCCGATTAGCCTCATAGACGTTCCCCAAAAACTCTTCTCTCGTCTCCTCTTGGACCAGCTCCTCGATTGGATGGAGGCAAATGAAATCCTTAGTCCTCTTCAGGCTGGCTTCAGAAAAAACACGTCCACCATGGACCAGATCTTCCGCCTCATCCTCCTGTATTGGAAAACGGTGAGGATTGAGGTGGGGGAGGCTATACATGGTGTTCGTGGATCTGAGGTCAGCCTTTGACTTGGTCCCACGGAAAAAACTATGGGAGGTCCTAAAGGAGCTGGGTGTTCCAACCCAGCTGTTGCATGCCATAAGTAGGCTCCATGACGGCAACTATGCGCAGGTCAGGTGTGGGAGGGATGGAGCGCTGTCATCAAGAATTCCTGTTCTCAGAGGGGTAAGGCAGGGTTGCGTCTTGGCGCCAACCCTGTTTTGCCTCTTCGTCAACAGCGTTATATCTCACCTTGATGATGTTAAAGATAATGACGCCCCCTCTCTGGCAGGCAGGAGGGTGCCAGCCATTATGTTTGCTGACGACACCCTCCTGCTTTCTAAAAGTCCAATGGGGATCCAAAGGATCTTAGATGGATTTGGTCTTTTCTGTAGACAACATGGTCTAGAGATCAATACAGAGAAGACCAAATTCATGATCTTCAACCCATCATCAAAGACCAGACCTAATCCCACTCTGGGTACAGCCAGCCTGGAAAGGGTTACAACCTTTCAATATTTGGGTGTGACTCTACACGAGAACTTATCCTGGGACCCCCAGATAGTGAAATCCCGGCTAAAGTTGACCCAATTATCTGGTGCAATTTTGAAGGTTGTAAATACTTCAACCTTCAAACCCATAAGCCCGGCACTGGAATTGTATAAAACGCAAGCCAAAGCGGCTGCAATGTATGGCAGTGAGCTATGGGGGTACAGAGCAGGTCCGGAACTCGCCAGAGTAGAAAACATCTTTCTCAGACGCCTTCTGGCCCTCCCCCGTGGCACACCTCTGTTTCCCCTAAGATTGGACGTGGGCTTACCCTCTATCGCTGCTGAGCTGGAGTCTAAGCCAGTAAGATTCTGGCACAGACTCTGGTCCACCAGCGAGCTTGCACACTACAGGAGTGATCTTACCCACGTAATGGACTTGATCCACCGAGATAGAATTCCCTGGCTGACCTTTGTCAAGAAGGAATTGTATCGTTTAAAACTGTCTGAGCTCTGGGAGTCTCCATCACTAGGCTGTCAAAGGCTATCCCGGGAACGACTAGTCCAAATCCACAAGGAAAAAAGTCTCGATCTACTTCTGACCTCAACTAACAACGGCACCCAAACTGAACGTTTCTTGCAATTCAAAAACTCATATGAATTTGAGGGTTTTATGGACATTATTTTTCCAATTTTAGCCAGGAAACTGTTTATACAGTGGAGGCTTGGCACTTTGCCTATTAAAACTTTTACCTCCAAATGGCTTCATCAGGATGATAAAACCTGTCCGGGTTGTAACTCCCATGATGAGGAAGAAACCCACCTTCTTTTCTTTTGTCCTGCATACTACAGACCAAGGAAATACTTGCTGGTCCCCCTCTGTAGGAATTATGGGTTTCAGGAGCCATACAGATGCTTACAGAGTATTAAGAACTAGTACTCTGCCCCACATAGTCTTTGCTGTGGCGAAATTCATCATGGCTATGTGGCATATTAGGAAAAAATTGTTAAATGCACAAAACCCAAAAATATGAATTTGTTTTTATGGTTATGGACTGTGCTTTTTAATCAATTCATGTATGTTTTTTCCTGATTATGAATTGTTCCCTTTTTAGCTTCATCATGTCTGGAACGACCCAGTAGTCAATTTTATGTAATGTGTTTTTATAATCGTAATCTTTTTTTAACATGGTTGTTAAAATGTAATATGTTATGTATCTTTTATGGTCTTATAGACCGAAATAAAGAATTTTTGGATTGGATTGGATTTGCATTCCCCATCTCTATATCATCAATGCATCCTGAATCCGGGGACAGCCTGTGCACTCAATGATAATCAATACATTCTATGCCCATCGATAGTGTCTGTTGCCTCCATCCACATCAACATCAGTCTCTTTTCCTCTCTCTCGATAGCAAGTTAGGGATCGAAGTTTATTTCTTTTTCTCTTTTACAACTCTGAAGAATACTACCTCCTCCTCTGCTGAATGTTATCCACATGCTTCTACTGTACAGCGACTCACTATTAATTAACTACTTTGAAGCGTGAAATGTTTTTTCTTTAATATCCCAGTTCATCGAAGCATTACTAACATGTACTATCTCAGACACATCTCAGGCCACCTTTGCCTCATAGTGACTAGGGAACCAGCTTTGCTTCACAGATGTAAGAAATAGTACCAGGGCTGTAATGCGTACAAGCAACTGTATGGAAAACAATATAATGACCGTTACATCTCTAAAACATGGAAACATCATAATCTTTCAAATACAATCTCAAGATTCATAAAAAGGGACTAAACTGTACAAAACACGAGCCTAGCTCTCATCCTAAATGCTAACTAAACTGAAGTCTAATCCTCACCTCGGGACTAAGCTTAATAGTAGGTAGAGGTAAAATTCTAAGTGCCTGCGTAATTTTCAGCATTTCACGTTATGCTTTTTATGCAAAGTTCCACACAATTAAGGCCTATAGAGTAATTGGGGGTTGCATAGGGAAAAATCCTATTCCAGGAACAACGTGAATGAACAGAACGCGAGCAGCTCTAATTCTCTACAGATGTGAGTTTAGACGAAACACTTCGCTCTAAAATCTGGTGCAGAATGATTCTCTACTATAGAGAAGAAGGTTGACCCATTGCCATTATGGTGCATGCTTTAGTTGATGGAAGAAAAAATATGAAGAACCATTTAGCAGACCGACGGCCAAAAACCCCATTATGTATATAAATTATGAATGACTTCTTGAGGAGAAAATAGTCCGACGAAACTAAACCTGTCTCAAAGGCCAGACCTAAAAAGGAATCCAGAAGAGGTGGAAGAGGACGCTCAAACATGAAAAATTTTGAGACTAAATACTCCTGTGAGCTGATCCAAGATGTGACTTGGCCAAAAGTCTACTGTCCAGTAGCAAAAAGAACTAATGGCTGAATGAAGCTGATAAAAGCCCTTTAAAGTGAGCCTAGAATACAAGGTGAGCTCTTGAGGTGCAGACCCTCTGTTGGAACTGTACTGTTTTGTTTATTGAAAGGTAGTCCGCGATATTAACATAAACATGGCTGCCAATGCAAAAGAACAATTGATGGACAGAATGCTGAACAATGTCAAACATTCACCCCAGTACTGAGATCTGGGCCTAAATCATCATTTTTTTGCTCCCCATGCCATTCCAGTTTAGACCCAGCTATATGTAAATCTGTCTTGACCCTGTTCCCCATGAGAACAATCCAGCTCGAACTGCCAAGCCATGCTCTCCTTGGACTTGGACACAAGCATTATGGGACCGGTTTAGGGGTTTCACCCCTCATCCGCCAGGCTAGCTTCAATCCAGTGGCCTGGAGAGCACGGGACCCATGTGTCTGGGCATACCCGTCCTACTCGGGGTGACAAATGCAAAAAGATTTGATGGACAGAATATTGAACAATGTCCTTCATTCACCCCAGTACAGAGATCTAGGCCTAAATCCATCGTTTTTTGCTCCCCATGCCAATCCAGTTTGAACCCAGCCATATGCAAATCAGTCTTGACTCTGTTCCTCATGGGATCAGTCCAGCCTGGACTGGAAACGTATTGATGGTCTATCAAATCTCAGAGCGGTTTGACGTAATTCAGTTTATGAGATGCTACATAAAAACGTCACTTGTAAATGGTTTATTAAAAAGGAATATACTGCTTGGCATATAATTCGGGCAGATCTTTACATCCCAGCTCCAGCATACATTTATGTTTTTGTTTCTATGCACAAACATTATCAGATGTTCGCCCGTAAAGCTGCGCCCAGTGCAGGTTTCCAGGGGTACTTCTGGCGATCTCACGTGGCACGTTTCCTAGTATCCTATTCTTATGATCCGAAAATGTACTTGTGCAGAATTTGTCACAGAGGGAATGGAGGACCAAATGCTCTAACTCCTTTTTATTATTTGTGGGGAAAACTTTTTTCCACATGGATCAAGTCTTTCCCTCCGAACCTCCAGTATATCTAGGGGTGATCCGCCCTCCCTCCCTCCCATCCTGAACAGAGAATTACTTCACACTTAGTTTGAGTAACTTTCTGGCAATTTCCAGGGAGGGAAGTGATTCGATTTTAGTTTATGAATGGTCCCGAAAGTACATGTAGTCGGCGTTCACAAACTTACTGCGCAAACTGCCTTATAATGCATACCTGCAACCCCTAATTCTCTATATTGAATTTTTCTACACCCGTTGCAAAAAAATCTGCAATAGTAAATACAATTACGATTGTGAATCTTAATATACATTTCTGGCAGGCGAAGATGCGTTTTTTTCTCAGCCTTTGTAGATAGGGCTCATTAACTATAAATGGATGTCTATGTAGTTATATAATCAAATGTACGTAATGAAACGCACATGTTAAAAAACGATCCTTTTTTATTTGAGTCCGACTTCTGCATGTTTCCTGTGTCGTTTACATGCCAGATCACTTGATGGCTCGGCTCGTGCCTTAGCTCTTAGAGCCAAACAGGACTCCTGACTCTGATCTGGCTCTTTTCTTTAGTTATAACGAGACAAAAGCATGACAGTAATAAGCATGACTAATATTTTCAAATGCAATATTCTACCATATTCTACCATCTACAACCCTGCCTGCTTTAGAACCCACAGAGATCAGTGAAAGCACTGGAGTCCTTGATGCAAATGAGGGAGGGGACAGGTGGGGATGAGCGACTAAATGCTATCTCTGTCACTGGATGGACTTTGGAAACTATTGATTGTGGGTTTATGTTTGTTTTTAACGATGTCTCCAGTGGGTACTGCATCTTTTTTTCAAGATCTGGTTTGCATATGAGTAACATCACTGTATCTCTGTGGACTGGGTGGGTGGTAGATCAGTGATCAGACATTTCCTGATAAAATCTGTCCATGTTGCTACTGGCAGAGCCTTCCCACAACAAGCTTACAATTATGTTTTTTTTTCTCCATTGTGAAGGGTTGTACACGCCTAACCATGCCACCAGATAGTAGCTATGTCTCATCGTCTTGGATGTAGCTACTACTACTTGTATAGCACAGACCTTGCTGCATACGACGGAACACTGAACAGTAACACTGAGCCAACGAAAACGATTCAATCAATCAATCAATCAGGCAAATTTATACAGCGCGCTACTCACCCGCTAGGGTCTCAAGGCGCTGGGAGGGGGGTCCGCTACTGCTCGAATAGCCAGGTCTTGAGTTGTTTTCTGAAGGACAGATGGTCCTGGGTCAGCCGTAGGTGGGTGGGGAGGGAGTTCCATGTCTTGGCTGCCAGGTAGGAGAAGGATCTTCCTCCGGCGGTGGCTCTGCGAGTGCGTGGGACGGTTGCGAGAGCGAGTCTGGTCGAGAGGAGCTGGCGGGTGGGTGTGTAGAATGTGAGGAGGTTGTTGAGGTACTTGGGCCACAGGTCGTGGAGAGCCTTGTGTGCATGGGTGAGGAGTCTGAACGTGATTCTCTTGGTGACGGGGAGCCAGTGCAGGTCTCTCAGGTGGGTAGAGATGTGGTCGTGGCGGAGATGTCCAAGATGAGTCGTGCAGAGGCGTTCTGTATGCGCTGCAGTCTTTTCTATATTTTTACTGAGGTTCCCGCATAGAGGGTGTTTCCGTAGTCCAGTCAGCTGGTGATGAGGCCCTTGGTGACCGTCTTCCTGGTTTCGGTGGGGATCCACCGGAAGATCTTTCGTAGCATGCGCAGGGTGTTGAAACAGGATGATGAGACGGCGTTGACTTGTTTGGTCATCGTGAGGGAGGAGTCCAGGATGAACCCCAGGTTGCGTGCGTGATTCGTTGGCTTGGGGGCGGTGCCCAGGGCAGGGGGCCACCAGGAGTCGTCCCAGGCGGAGAGGGATGATCCCAGGATGAGGACTTCCGTCTTGTCTCAGTTCAGTTTCAGGCGGCTGGTCTTTATCCACTCTGCGACGTCTTTCATTCCTTCCTGTAGGCTGGCTCTGGCGGTGGCGGGGTCGTTGGTGAGGGAGAGGATCAGCTGGGTGTCGTCGGCGTAGGAAATGATGTTTAGGTTGTGTTGGCGTGCGATGGCTGTGAGGGGACTCATGTACACGTTGAAAAGGGTGGGGCTGAGCGAGGATCCTTGAGGTACGCCGCAGATGACTTCGGTGGCCGCGTATCGGAACGGGGGGAGGCGGACACTCTGAGTTCTTCCGGCGAGGAACGAGGTGATCCACTCCAGTGCCTTCCCTTGGATTCCGGTGTTTCTGAGGCGCTGTATTAGTGTGCGGTGGCATACTGTGTCAAATGCTGCTGAGAGATCCAGGAGGATGAGGGCAGCTGTTTCCCCGTTGTCAAGCAGGGATCTGATGTCGTCGGTGGCTGCGATGAGGGCGGTCTGGGTGCTGTGGTTAGCTCGGAAACCGGACTGCGAGGGGTCAAGGGATCCGTTTGTCTCGAGGAAGGTGGCGGGTTGTTTGTTGACGGTCTTCTTGATGACTTTGGCAGGGAAAGGGAGGAGCGAGATGGGGCGGAAGTTCTTGAGGTCCTTGAGGTCCGTGGGGTCCGCGGTGGGTTTCCTCAGGAGGGCGCTGAGCTCGGCATGTTTCCAGCTTTCCGGAAAGGTGGCGGTGGCGAAGGAGATGTGGATGATGTCCTGGACTTGGGGTGTGATGATGGAGTCGGCCTTGTTGAAGACGTGGTGAGGGCAGGGGTCGGTTGGGGAGCCAGAGTGGATGGTGCTCATCGTGTGGGTGGTGTCTTCTGTGCTGACTGGGGTCCAGTTGCAAAGGGTGGTGGTGGGGGGCGCCAGTTCGGTGGTTGGGTGCGTGGTCTGTGCGCCGATGCTGTTGTGTATACCAGCGATTTTGCGATGGAAGAACGAGGCGAGTGAGTCGCAGAGGTCTTGCGAGGGTGTGATGCCGTTGTTGCAGGCACTGGGGTTGGAGAGCTCTTTAACGATGCTGAAGAGTTCCTTGCTGTTGTGGGTATTGTTGTCTAGTCGTTCTTTGAATGTTGTCCTTTAGGTGGTGCGGATCAGCTGGTGGTGTATGCGGGTGGCGTTTTTTAGGGCTGTCATGTTTTCTGTAGTCTGGTCGTGGCGCCAGGTTTTCTCGAGGGTGCGGCAGTTTTTCTTGGAGGTTTTGAGTTCGTTGGTGAACCACGAGGCTTTCTTGCTGCCGGGTCTGCTGGGAGGGTTTTTCAGTGGAGCGATGTTATCGGCGCAGTTGGTGAGCCACTGTGTGAGGTTGCGGGCTGCTTCGTTGGGATCCGTTGTGTTGGCGGGAAGGTTCTGGCTGAGTGAGGTAGTGAGCTGGTCGGCGGTGATCTGCTCCAGCTTCTGCATTGGACCTGTTGCGGGTGGTGATTGGTCGTGGTTCTCCTGAAGTTGAAGTGGACGCAGCTGTGATCAGTCCAGTGTAGTCCGGTGGAGTGGCTGAAGGAGATGTGTTTGCTGGAGGAGAAGACGGGGTCAAGCGCGTGGCCGGCGTAGTGGGTGGGGGTGTTCACCAGTTGCTTGAGTCCAAGGTTGGCGAGGTTGTCCAGCAGGGTGGTGGTGTTGTTGTTGTTGTTGTTCTCCAGGTGGAAGTTGAGGTCCCCTAGGAGGATGTAGTCTGAGGAGGCGAGGGCGTGCGGGCTGATGAAGTCTACGATGGCTTCGCTGAATTGTGTGCGTGGTCTTGGGGTCGGTATGTATTTGGAAGTGGAGGTGCTCGGCGGAGGTGAGGGTGTCTTCGGAGTTGGGCGTGATGCGGATGGTGTTTCTGTGGACGATGGCGATGCCTCCTCCAGTTTGGTCGACGCGGTCCCTCCTGGTAATCTTGTAGCCCTCCAGGATGGCTATGGCGATGTCGGGGGCTGAGGAGGTGTTCATCCAGGTTTCTGTGAGGAAGGCGAAGTCTGGTGATGTTGTGTCGAGGAGGTTCCAGAGTTCGACGGCGTGCCTGTGGACGGAGCGGGTGTTGAGCAGGATGCACTTGAGGTGAGTGTTGCCGGTGCCTGGCCTTGTGGGTGCGGTGCAGGTCCAGAGGCAGGTGAACTTGCAGGCTTGGCAGGTGAAGGGTCCGTGGGTGCGTTTCGGGGTGGCTCGGTAGCAGGCGTGGTTCCGGCCTGGGTTGAGGGCGTGGAGGGCGGCGGCATCGTAAGTCCGTCGTGTGGGCTGGTATCGTCGGGGACCAGGGGTCCTGGCGCTGGGCGAGGTTCGGGCGCAGACGGGCTTGTCTTTGGCGCGCCTTCGGCGCGCAGTCGGCGCGCCCGCTGCGTGTGCTCGCTGCGCGTATGCGTGGACTCCGACATAAATGGCGAAGTGGGAGGGAGGAGCAGCTGGGAGGCGGGAGCGGGGCGGCGAATGGAGAGCGGATACAGAAAATCAGAAAATAAAGGGGCGGGGCCGCCGGGAAGCAGAGGCGGGGAGTGGGGGGTGGGGGGAAGAGTGGGAAAACAGAGACGAGGGTGCAGCAAAAACAACGAAAAATAAATAAACAGTCACAGGTAGCAGAAAAGTAGAACAGTAAAAAACAGGCACAACACAATACCAAAGCGGGTAATCCTCAGCTGCATGAGCAGCGGCGAATCACGGGCAGAAACAGACAGGGACTACCAGCCCCAGAATCCTTAGCTGCGGGGCAGCGGCGAACTTGCGGCAGTAGCGGGGGACCTTGGGCATACTCACGGGGGTCTGAGCAGTGTGTGGAGTGAACGGCACTGGAGCAGGGTCAGAGGTCACAGCTCACCACTGCGTGGGCTCCCCCATAAATGGCCAAGTGGGAGGGAGGAGCAGCTGAGAGGCGGGAGCGGGGCGGCGAATGGGGAGGGGATACAGAAAATAAAGGGGCAGGGGCCGCAGGGGAGCAGCGGCGGGAAGCGGGGGGAGGAGCGGGAAAACGGAGGCGAGGGTGCAACAAAAACAACAAAAAATAAAATAAACAGTCACAGGTAGCAGAAAAGTAGAACAGTAAAAAACAGGCACAACGCAATACCAAAGCAGGTAATCCTCAGCTGCAGGAGCAGCGGCGAATCACGGGCAGAAACAGACACGGACTACACGCCCTAGAATCCTTAGCTGCGGGGCAGCGGCGAACTCGCGGCTGTAGTCGGGGACCTTGGGCACACTCACGGGGGCCCACGCAGTGTGTGGAGCGACCGGCCCTGGAGCAGGGTCAGGGGTCGTGATTGCTTACAAGAGGCAGGTTTTATGCAGAGTCCTAGGTCCAAAAACTTAGGAAATCTAAAATGGATTAAATAGAGCAAGTATAAATTACATACAAAAGTGGTAAGTCGGCCATGGCCAAAATCATGCCTGATGGGGGTGATAGAGGCCTTGTTCTTTGTTGGGCATTGATTGAAACAGTTTTACAGTAGGGTTGTTATTCTTGGATTTGAAGGATGCTGAAATGTCGAATGAACTATATGGTTTCATTATGACCTGTTGGATATGTAGTTCATCTGCGTGGCTCAAGGTTTTCTTCTGGTCATCAGTTGCATTGAAAATGGTGATGGGGGTAGTGGACGATAGTAGTCAGGTAGGGCTGGTTGTAAATATATTGTGTTTCCAGTATAGCGCAGTCACCAGCCCAAACGGGATGGAGCTGTACTCAGGCGGCAAGTATCAGGGTATACTTATGATACAGCATAGACTCTTGGCTTGATTGCCTCCAGGTGCTCCGGCTTAGCTATACACGAAAGGCGATAGACAGATAATTTTTTAATTAAAAAAAAAATCTTTTTAACAAACATTGGTGCACCTTTACATTGGCTCAACGCAAACGAAGGGGGAGGAGGATAGCACCTTACTTTGACCTCCTCGGAGTCAATATCAACAGACATAAAGAAGTAAAGCTTCTGAAATGCAATTTTTATCTAGTGATAAGTAAAGGTTAAAGTGTAGCAAATTGCAGTACTTTGTAAACACTGCCCTCCACTACAACAAATTGTGTCATGCTTCATCATAGGGCTGCTGCGACGCCTCAGTGCAGACCAACGCTTGAGGCAGAGCAGTAGGGTGGGGAAGACAAAACAAACACACAGAAAATAAAAAGGATCCAAGGAAATATACGTGCAGATTATAAGTCTAAAACTAACTAAGGGATATCCTCATTATAGTTTTATTCCTGGATTCCCCTTTCAGGGTTAAAAGGTAAGTCACTATCAAAGGATGGTGGTGAAGAGAGTGTATTAGGCACCCAACACCCCTCCATTCTGCACACATTTCGATATGTTTCTGCCGGAATACGTGTCTCTACCAGCATTCGTCAGGACTGACGGATCCCTAGAATCACTGACAGAATATCGAGAGTCAGAATATCGACCTACAGAACTATTAACGCAAAAATATCGACATCCTATCTACATTATGTAAGTACAAACAAATCAGTAAAAAAATATTGATGTAAAAAATATCATTGTTAAAATTATTGTTTTATTATAACTAATATATATAATGTAAAAATAAATTAAACATATAATATATAATATGTATACTTGCTTAATAATATTTTAAAATAATTATTATAACAACTTCTAAATTGTTTAAAAATATCTTATAAATTACAAATACATCTATACACTTTAAACAATAATATAAATAAATATATAACCAATTTTATAAATTACAATTATTTGTTTTAAAATGTATTATATACTACATTAACTAAAATAATACAAAAAATATTAGATAGCGGAGGGAATAAATTTACTATTCCAACTCTAAACAGTGCAACAGTAGAGAAAATGTTGGATAGCGTAGGGGTAAAAATTTCTATTTCCAATCCAGTGAGGGCAACAGTAGGAAAAGTGTTGGATAGCGTGGGGGTTAAAATGACTATTCCCACTCCAGTGAGTGAAACAGTAGGGAAAGAGTTGGGTAGTTTAGGGGTAGAAATGACTATTCCCACTCCAGTGAGTGCAACAGTAGAGAAATTGCTGGATAGCATAGGGGTAAAAATTACTATTCCCACTCCAGTGAGTGCAACAGTAGGAAAAGTGTTGGATAACGTTAGGGTTAAAATTACTATTCCAACTCTAGTGAGTGTAACAGCGTGGAAAATGTATGATAGCGTAGGGGTTAAATTAACATAATTAATAATTAAATAATTTTTGTAAAATAAATAACATATTAATAATTCATTAACAACAAATAAATAATAAATACCAATAAAATTAAAATAATATTTACTTAAATAAAATTACATTACTTCCCTATTCCCCTATAAACGCACAACCCGCCACACATAAGAAAAGAACACAATTAATTCAATTATCAATTAATAACAATTCATTACCAATGAAAAATTAACTAACAATAAATTAATACTCAATACCAATTAAGAAAAATTAACAATTATGTAATTATAATAAATTACTGCCCACCCTATTCCCCTATAAAACCCACAACCAACTACACATAAAAATATCACAGTGTAATTATCAATTAATCAATTAATAAAAATTGATTACAAATTAATAATTAATTAGCACTAAATTAATAACCAATACCAATTAATACAAATTAAAATGCACTTAATTATATTAAATTACTTCCCACCCTATTCCCATATAAACCCACAACCCACTACACATAAAAAATAACACATTTAATGTTATTATCAATTAATCAATTAATAAAAATTAATTACCATTAATAATGAATGAACAATAAATTAATTAACAATAACAATACATAAAAATAATAATACGTTAATTACAACTAATATAATTATAAATGAATCAATCAATAAAAATAATTGGCAATTAATAATTAACAATACATTTATAATCAATAATAATACATCAAAAATAATATTTAACTAATTATAATTAAATTACTTCCCACCCTATTCCCCTATAAACCAACAACCCGCTCTGATACTACAACGCATAATTTACTTTAAAAGAAATTACTAATTTCTAAACTTTTAATACATATATTTAAAAATTATTAAAAAATATTACAAACATTTTAAACACATATATATAAAATACATACTAAAATACATAACACTAATATAAATATCGATGTTATTAACAACAATATTTTTGCAAACGATATTACTTCAATATTACTTACATCGATATAAAAAAAAGATATTACTTACCTTAAGACTTAACTCACCTTCTGTTCACCAATATTCTTGACATCGATATTCTGTCCCTACGATATTTAAAACTCGATATTAGCGTAGGTCGATAATAAAAACTCAATATTATGTAAATGTAAATGTAAATGTAAATGTATTTGAGCTTATATAGCGCACAGCTACCCACAAAGGGTTTCCCGGCGCTTGCTTAGGGAACCCGTCCTGGTATTCCCCTGTGAGATAACCCCGGCAGGGTATCCACAAGGTGAAAGCCAGGCATCCCGCCGCGAGGGGCCGTTGTGGAGATTAAGCAAGCTATTGCCCAGAGTCGCAGAGTGTGAACCCGTGAGTCGAGAAGGCACCGGAGCAAGAATTATCGAGTCCGTGGAATTTTTGAGCCCAAGACCCGCCGAGGCGGGGAATTGAACCCTGGTCCAGGGCCGATCTCAGCTTCCGGGTCTGCCGCCTCTAACCCCTGAGCCACACTTCTCCACCTGTCTGCATACCGGATCACTATGCTACATCCCGTTCTGTCAATATACCTATAGTATATCAGATTACTCCACCTGTAAATTGTGCATTGGCATATTTTAAATAAGGATATTACTTGCTTCGAAATTACTTACTTCGATATAAAAAAAAAAGATATTACTTACCTTAAGGTCGATATTGTGTAAATGTATTGGCATTTATATAGCGCACTACTTACCCGTAGGGTCCCAAGGCGCTTCGACCGCTGCGAAACCCTTCCTGGCTTCCCTGAGAGATGGTCCCTTAATGGGTATCTCCAGGGTGAGACCAGGCATCCCCAGCGGTCTGGTGGGGCCGTTAGTGAAGATGAGGCAAGCTAATGCCCAGAGTTGCCGAGTGTGATCGCTGATCAGAGTGGGCACTGAGGCGAGAGAATTATCGAGTCCGCTGACCCTGGTCCAGAAACCTGCCGCGCCGGGAATCGAACCCTGGTCCCGGGCCGTCCTCTGCTCTCGGGTCTGCCGCCTCTAACCAGTGAGCCACACTACATTCTAGTATATCAGATTACTCCACCTGTAAAGTGTGCATTAGCATCTTTTAAATAAGGAGAGTGTCAAATTTATGCAGAGATTAATTGATCCTCAGTGGTTTTATGTCTGGTGTAAGTAACTTGTCATGTGCAGAAGCCAAAAAAGAGCAGCTTTTTACAATGCTTGACTTCGCTTCCAGTCTTACATTTTTCCTTAAAGACTCAATTATTGCAAGTTCACTAATGGTTCCTTTGTTATCTTTGTCGCTTTTCGAGCACAACTGAGTCTCTGTTTGATAGATTAGAAAGGTCTTCAATCCCCACTCACTTAGTTTCACTTCATTGTTGGAATTCTTAGAACCTGCCCCTCTAGGGTTTCTCAGGTCTTTCATTTATTCTTCCATCAGGACAGTATGAACTTGATGCACATACCTAAAGTAGCGAAAGTATGTGTCTGAGGCTATTGCTCAGAGAAGGGTGGTGGTCCTGAATCCTTTGACTTTTAGTATTTTAGGAGAACAAGAGCAACCCCATATGTCCATTGCGAACGGGGTATTAAGTGTAAACTTATAGCAAGTGTTCACATGGCATTTCTTAAAACTATTTTTAATTGGCACAGAATAATTCTGTGTAGATTTAATTAAAAAAAGGAAAAATTAATAATAAAACAGAACACATCTGTCCATATATGAATGAAATAATGAATTATATGGGCCAAATATCGCTATCATACATCTCAGTTCAGAGGAACCTAGGGGCCCATTATATTGTCTGCCCGCCACCGTAACGGTAAACGGTACTGACCGCAAGAGGAGCGGCGGCCCAACTGTGCCTATTGGGATGCAACCGCCACCATAGCAGTTGCATCCTGTATATTTAACATTTTGGCTGGCGGTGCTGTATTCAGCACCCGCCACAATGTTAAACAGGCATGTTGTGCATTTTCATTCACAACATGACAGACACAGCGCGGTGCCTGCCACCTTGTGCATCCAAATGTCGGGGGGTACCATGGGAACCCCCCCAAGTGCAGGCATCCACCCCCCCAATCCACTGGGGGCCCACAACGGGCCCCCAAAGAAAAGACTGCATGCCTTTCCTTGGCGGAGTCGCTGCCATGGAAAGGCATGAGACCGCCATCATCATAATATGGGGCGATGCCTGCAAGGCACTGGCACCATATTGCTGGCCTTTTCCGCCAGTAGGCAATGGGGCGGATTGCCTACAGGCAGAAAACTGGCGGACGGTCTTTCCCACCGTCTACGTAATATGGCGGGGGGAAATGTTAGGCAGGCGGACGAGAATGGCGGGTGGATCGCCACCACCATACGGGCGGTGGCGATCCATCCTAATGGGATATCGTCAAAAACTGTTTCAGTGAATAATGATAAGAAATAAGTGATAAAGAGCCCCAAGTAAAGTAACCGTTTCCCGAAATGTAGAAAAAGGGTGAAAATAGTGTGACTTTGTATTTAGAAAATGGGTATTGGTATAAACATGGATGTCTGATTTATTCACAATAAAAAAGGAGCGTCCAGACTGTTGTCTGGTGCTCTCGCCTAGAGTCTGTCCTTTAGTTGGTGTCACCAACGTTTCAACCATGCTTGTAGTATGAGGGTCTCATTAGGACTGAAAAATGTGCTGCATTAGAAGGATACACATCTGGGGATAGTGGTAACTATAACTTAAAAAATGAGTGACAGCTATAGGGCCATGTAGGTTGGGGATTATCATGCTTACCCAAAGATTTATTGTATTTATCACAAATCATTTGTTCACTTATAAAGGCAACATTGTGCTTCTTTGTGTATCTGAAGATCCTGATATAGTATTATTCCTTCAGGAATAGTAGGTATGTTAACTAATGATATCAATTAATGTCTTGAGTCCCTCTTACACAAAATAATTCACCAAATGGCAATTCTAAGCCCTTTACCATCCTTTTCAGGCAATTTCTATCCTCCTCTGGTCCTCCCTGAAGGAAGACCATAATACCAGGATCTTCGTCTAAATCAAGAACCTCCATCAATATCTGGTCCCCCCAAAAGGAGTAATACTATATTCGCATATAAGACAGTATTTGCTTTAGAGCCTCACAACATGTTTGACTGAAAGAAGACAGAAGGAAGTGACTTCAAGTTATCTGACCACTATTTGCTCACAGATCATTAATGGCCTTTCATTTGTCTAATTAATTGCTCTCAAATTAGTTAAACAACATGCATACTGACTAGAGCAACCAGGGCAGAGGGCAGCTAATAAGGGCGGAATGAGGCTGATTTTGCCTAAACCATGCCAAGCATGGCGTTTGTGTAGTGTAATATCTCCTGAGGCATCCCGCTATCGAATCTGTGTAAATGAATCAGATGAAAAAGAGACAAAATCAAAAATGTAGTGGTAAAAAAGTGTGACATAAATATTGTGGCTAACATAAATTTCTATGTGAATTACAAAAATATAGTGATAAAATAGTCATATTCTACCACTGTTGCATATTTGAACAAAATGTAACCCTTACGTTATATCCTAGCACCAGAGGTGGTTCCTCAATGAGCGCGTTAGGGCATTCCCCTTTGAACTTGTGGCCCCCCTGACCCCAGTATTAAATATAATAAATAATGCAAAAAAGTAAAAGTTTTTTCAACTGCTGTATTTTTATTTCAGCCTCTGGTTTGGTCACGATGTACACTGTACGAGGGCTGCGGGTGCAGAATCATGAGAGTATGGGTAAGGGTGGGTCTTAAATACTGACAGCAGAGCAGGCAGGCTGGATATACACTGCACTTTAGTGAAGTGCGCATGTCGGGTTGGATAGATTTTTTTCACTGACCAACCCGCCATTGCGCTCGAGGCCTCTCCTAACTGCTCAGCTTAGGGAGCTGGTGAATTAAAGCCATAGACTCCCTGGTCTTCTAAAGAGCGCTGGTTGTGTCTGCTCCAGCAAATCCTGGCACTGCTCTCATGCTATTTGTTTATATAAACGAAAGGGAGCAGCGTCTGGATTGGCTGAAGAGACACGAGTAGGCCTAGTCTAGTAGTTTAAGAAACACAACTGATGGACGGAATGCAGAACAAATCAAAACATTCACCCCCAGTCAAGAGATCTGGGTTAAATCCATAATTCTTTTGCTCACCATGCCACCCCAGTTTAGACCTGGCCACATTCAAATCAGTCTTGACCCTGTGCCTCATGGGAACAGTCCAGCCCGAACTGCCAAGCCAGGTCCTCCCTGGACCAGAAACAAACATCCTAGGACCGGTTTTGGGGTTTCACCCCTCATTAGCCAGGATAGCTTGCATTCAGTGGCACAGTGAGCCCGGGACCCCTGTCTGGGAGCACATTGTCCCTAGAGCAGACTCCAGGCTGGGTGAGACAAGCAGATTGGTCACAAGCGGTGTAGCTTCTTGTGAGTCGATCCTGTACCAAATGTGTTAATCATAGTGCAGTCTATGACAATCTATTTGCAATTGTATGAATACTTGCATGGCAAGCAGACTCTGAAAACCAACTGCACCGTGACCCACCTGGACCTGACTGCATTGCTGTGAGTTGGATCGTAGTACACCACAACACACCTTCCAGCCATATATGAAAAGCGCCACTCATGCATGGTCTGTGAGTCCCAGTGCAGCAGACACCCAGGCTTGCTGAGTATGGCCTTGGGTGGTGCAGAAATGCGTTCAGTTATCCGTGCTTTGTGATTGCGCATTATCATATCCCATTCTCTTCAGTGGCAAATTGTCAAACTAAATGCCTCAATTTTTTCTTAACCAAGGCTACATTCTATAGTATTTCCCCTCGCAATTAATGATGCTAAATAAACCACCAAACTAGTGGTTATGGTTACACCGAGAGACTCATTTTTTTCCTTATCCACCCTACATTTACTGTTTCTTTATTTTCCTCCTGCTGTCAGTGATTGTCAAGCTCGACCATTAGAAACTTGCAAACACTTGCTGAAGGACTAAATAGAAAAGGGTCGCACCAAAATCTGTGCAGGTGTTTCTCTATTTGACTCACCATGCATAAACAATTACCCTGCTAATTAGTATGATTGTGGTCACAATCCTTATTATTGTTCAGACGTAAAGACTTCACCTCAGGTCATGCTTCCATCCCCCTATTCGTTTTCCTTCTGGTTGCACAGCATTTTTTTTGGAACTGTGCTTCTCGGATATTTTTGTCCCATCCTCCCGATGCAGCCAGCCGCGGCCCGTGCAGGTAAGAGCAGTGGGGCGGTTGGGCCAGGTTTGGGAGATTTCGACGGACGATGACGAAGGAAAATTAAATAAATAATACATTTTTCTTCGCCATTGTCTGTCAAAATCCCACCAACTGGGCCCCACGGCTCTTACCTACACAGGCCATGGCTGGCTGAAGCTGGATCCCAGTAGAGCAAACACACTGCAAAGGCAAGGCAGCATGTGTAGCATTAGTCAGGCCCTAACATATAGGCCCTTCACTTTGGTGAGCTGGCAAATGTGTGCAAACAAAAGCTGCCAATTGCGACTCATTTTTAATTTTTAGGTCGAGCTGGAAAAAGCAAGCGAAGCATGTGTCCAAGCTCGACAACTAATGTTGCCGACTTCTGGGAATGTGAGACACTGGTCGGCCACGCGCTTTTTGTGTTTCAGATTTGTCCTTGTGAGCGCGCTTTTGCTGCTGGCTGCTTGCTGTGTTGGCGCGCTTTCGCTTTCGGTTAACGCGCTCAATTTGAAATTAAATGCTTACACTTTAGAGTCACCTAACGGGGGAAGTTTGCAAGATGCTTTTTTAGTTATTTACAGCAAGTGTAGTGATCTTAATTTGTCTTTAAGCAGCCAGGTCTTGTAAAAGGCTTTCTCATTATTATTACGTGAAAAGGCTTTCCTGTACACGCACGTCCAGCATGGCGCCATGCACATCCCCTGTCCCACATTCAGAGAGCAAGTCAGCCGTTCAAAATCCCGCGCACACGCACACAGAGACACACACACATACACACGCACAGCTATACACACACACACAGACACGCAGACACACTCGCACACACACAGACACGCGTGCACACACACGCACACATCTTCCCCTCCCCACTCACCGGGCTCTTTCGGTGTGTCCCTCTCTCCCTCGGCAGCAGGCGGGGCTCTCCATGAGCACGGGAGCCCGCTAGCTCACAGGCAAATCTTCTGGCTGGCTTGACAAACAGGAGCGCAGGGGTAGGCTCCAGTCTGCTTCC
Organism: Lissotriton vulgaris; assembly: GCF_964263255.1. Taxonomy (NCBI): domain Eukaryota; kingdom Metazoa; phylum Chordata; class Amphibia; order Caudata; family Salamandridae; genus Lissotriton; species Lissotriton vulgaris. The sequence continues at coordinate 259,979,792 of NC_141699.1, forward strand.
TGTTTGCGGCCCGCCCCCATCCCAACACAGGTTGCCTGGCTTCCTGTCTGCCATGGAAAACATTTGGATGCTATTCGACATAAAAGAGCAGTGAGTGATATTGTACTGAGCACTTAGTTTATTCTCTAAATGGAATATGCAATCGTTCTTGACTCTGTTTTCTTTCAACTCTACGTTACCTTCTATCTCATTTTGGTTCGAGCTTTAATGCACATCCGGTCGGAAGCGTGCAAAGTGGATCCTTTTATCGCTTTCTTTATTTTTTTAAAGGATTCACGTTTATTTACGCAAGCTTTCTAAAATGACGACTCAGCCCTTGATTCTAACGTGCTGCATTTAGTGGGGACATTGACGTGCATTAGAGCGGTGATGATGAATATGTCAGACCTCAGGGGCAGGTGAGGCTCATTGCAAATGTTATGCTTTGTGTGGACTGACAACGCTGGCGAACAGGTGGCTCCGTGCCAGATATGCATGTGACATAATCCATTCTACCAAGCATTTAAATATTAGAATATGTATTGTGTGTGGGATCGTGTACAACGGGCCTGTGCAGAGTATTGGAAGATATTGGGTCTGAATGAACTATCTTGCCGTTTTTTTCCGGTACACATTTTCAATGTAAGCTGACCTTCCCTCCACCAAACCCTAAGTCCACAACTTCAAAGCGAGCGCTGCATTAAAACCATCAAGTAATATTTTAGCTAGTGTGTGTCTTCAGCTGGATGAAATGCTGAGTTGGAGGTACTTTGTTTCTCTTATGCAAATAACACCACCCTTCCCATTATGCATCCGGAATTACAGGATTGTAGCCAGGGGTTATTGTTAAACTCGTGCTGGGACAAAGCCGTTCGCCCTCCATGCATTTTCAGTTTCAGGTTTCTATAAATGTATGCTAAGATCACTTTTCTAGGTGAAAGAGTGTAAAGTGATCTCCAGCTAACTGTGCTATTTATAGCCTTAGCATAGGATAAAAAATGCTGACATAGCCTTACACTGTTCACGGAAATGTACCAAAGGAGAATCTGCCGTTTGCTATTCAGGAATCGCAGGCTGGGAAAGTATTGATTGTGAGATCGAAGCGTAATTTTGCAAGGCTCATCTTGTTTTACATGTGAGAGACGGAACAAAAAACAGACCCAAAGTCTCGGGAAAGTGCCACAGGAGAAGGAAAATGAGACATTCTGTAATGTGGTCATGACTGGTCATGAGGACACTTGTATGAGTCAGACGATGTGGAACACGTGACAAGCGTTCCGAAGTCATCCTAAGCTGATCTTGCTTTTTGCTAAGCACTGTTAGTTTTGGATATTAGTCTACTGTGCCAGATATAAGAGCCTATAATGATGGCCTATTTTAATATAGTGTTTTGTGCCCACAATTCTCCCATGTGTAAGCGCTTTGAATATTGCGCATTACTGTTAATCAGTACTCTGTCCCTATCCAAAGAGTTTGCTGTTATCATTCTTGTACTATTTCTGACTTACTCCTGAATTCCTTACGGTAGGAATGGAGTACTGCAAATGTGAGCACATAACACCTACTCATAACATAATTTTTTTGAATTTGTGCCCTCAAGGTTAATTAAACGCCAAGCAAGTTCAACACATCAGTCTGCAAAGGCTTAAAAAAATGCAATAATATATGTGACAATTTCCTATATTTAACAGATGTCTGACTTGCACTGAAAACTCACTTTAGAAGTAACAGTGCTGGATAGAGGCGCGTGACCAACAAATTAATAGGGAGACTGTGCCAACGGCTTGGCTCCAAGAACTGGTTCCCAAGCCAGGCCATGGAAATCGGTGGAATGTAAATCATGCAACAAACATGTGATAGCCTCTTAAAAATTTAAGAAAGAGAATTTCTTTAACATGCGGGACGGTTTCACATTAGTGCATCAAATGATATCACCAAAGTGAAAGGCATTTATTAATAGTAATAGTTTTTAAACATGAGCTTAAAACCGTTAACGCGCCCGCCCTGTTTTTCTTATGCCCCCTGCCCCCTCTATTCCCTCCCTATTGTCGTCGTCTCTTCCCCTCCGTGGTTTTCGCTACCCGACCTGCAAAAGCCCCTCATTCCTCCTTCCCTGGCGCTTTTTCCCATGTACCTTGATCTTTCTCCAGCCAGTCACAGCCCTTATTCCTTCCCTCCATCACTCCTTATTTCCCCTTGTTTCCTCCTTATTCTACCTCCCTTCTCTCCCACGAGCTTCTCATTAGTGCCTCTGAGCCATGGTATATGCTTTTTGACTTACAAATACAAAGCTGTGTATACTGAAGGTTCCCTTGCTTCAACACAGACCTCTTTGTTTCTATGTCTTATGAAGGACACCCTCACACCCCCTCAACCTCACCCTCACAACCCCACACCCTCACCCTCACACCCCCTCACCCTCCCCTTCACACACCCCCTCACACACACACCCTCACACACAACCTCACCCTCGCCCTCACACACCCTCTCACCCTCACACACCCCCTCACCCTCACACCCCCTCACCCTCACACCCCCTCACCCTCACACCCCCTCACCCTCACACACCCTCACCCACACACACTCACCCTCTCACCTTCACACCCTCTCACCTTCACACCCCCTCACCCTCACACACCCTCACATCCCCTCACCCTTACCCCTGTTGCCCTCAACCCTGTCACCCTCACCCTCCCTCACACACCCTCACTCACCCTCACCCCCCTACCCTCACACCCCCTCACCCTCACACCCTCACCCTCACACCCTCGCCCTCACACCCTCACACCCCCTCACCCCAGTCACCCTCACACCCCCTCAACCTCACACGCCCTCAACCTCACCCCCTCACAACCCCACCCCCTCACACACACACCCTCACACACACCCTCACACACACCCTCACCCTCACACACCCCCTCACCCACACACACCCTCACCCTCACACACACCCTCTCACCCTCACACACCCCCTCACCCTCACACACCCTCACCCTTACACACTCTCACCCTCTCACCCTCACCCCCATCACCCTCACACCCTCACCCTCACCCCCGTTGCCCTCAACCCTGTCACCCTCACCCTCCCTCACACACCCTCACTCACCCTCACCCCCCTCACCCTCACACCCCCTCACCCCCCTCACCCTCACACCCCCTCACCCCCCTCACCATCACACCCCCTCACCATCACACCCTCCCACCCCCTCACACCCACACCCACTCCCTCACACCCCCTCACCCTCACACCCCCTCACCCTCATAACCCTCTCACCCTCACAACCCCCTCACCTCACACACCCTCACCCTCAAACACCCTCAAACACCCTCACACACCCTCACCCCCCACACCCTCACTCACCCTCACCAGCATAGTATAACAAAACATAGCATAGCATAACAAAACACAGCATAGCATAACAAATCAAAACATAGAATAGCAAAACATAGCATAGCATAACAAAACAAAACATAGGATAGCAAAACAAAACATAGCATAACATACAGCATCACTCAGCACACCACAGCATCACTCAGGGGCACTCCAACATCACTATGCGCTACCACAGCATCACTGAGTGCCACAGCATCACTCGTTCGCCATCACAACATCACTCAGCACCACCAAATCATCGATCTGTGCAACCATTCAACAAAAACTGGTTCAAATATGTTCTCTCAATGTTTCAAGCTTGATTACAAATGTAACAAAAAGATGTTAATATTTCACTTCTGTTCTTGGATTTTCCTTACAATAAAATACACTGAACATAATCTTCACAAAAGTTATTTACAAAAGTTTAAGCTATTGCCATTATAATTTGCAATAACTTTTATTTAAGTATTAATTATTTTAAAAAAAGTAAAAGACATTGTTATTTGTAATACTAATACATGTAAGTCACGTAAATACAACGCATATTGCGTTACAAATGCTATAGGTGTCACATTTGCAAAAGTTATAACTATTGGTATTGTAAATGATGAAACTATTAATTTCGCCATTTTCAAAAACAAAACATAAATAAAAAGTGTCCATTACAATACCAATAGCTCAAACCTTTCTAATGCGAGACCTATTGCATTGCAAATGCTTGTTTTATTCTGTTGCAAGGTCCCATCCCCCCACTTTTGTCCATGGCATAACACTCCAGGCCAATTTTGACGTCCACCACTTTTAAATGTCAACAGCCGCCACTGCCTAACACTTACTCACACTTTAATTCGAGCCTCAACACTTTAATTCTTGTTCCATCCACTACCTTTCATGTAACCCGGATCCCAGCTTTACCCTAGTCCTCACACCATTACTTCCTCTAGTCCTAACACTTATCCCATCCCTAAACCTAATTTAACCCTGAACCTCGAAATAATCCTAACTCTTACCCTAAACCCATCCATTACTCTAAACATTACCCTAACCCATACCCCAAAAGGTAAACTTTTAACCAGTGCCATGCTCTCCCCTTTCCCTTATTCTAGCTCTAATCTTGACACTAACCCTAGCTCTGACCAGTACTCTAATCCAATCTCTTATCATAACCATTGCACTTACTTTCAATGTTAACAAATCTCATACCCTAATCCTAACGTCATGTATTACTGGATTCCCTAATCCCGTCCCTTATCCATACTCTTATCATAACCCTTAAAAATAAGCCCTTTTCAAAATCTACTTATAATTACTGTTACCTTTTTAAAATAATTTGTAATATGTTAAAGTGTGTTTAATTTTTAAAATACTTTTTTTAAATGACCATTATGTTAAAAACATTTTAAGCCTGCTACTTTTTTATTCTATCTTTTTGTGAACAGACTTTTATGAGGATTTTCCAATGCCGAACCCCTCAGTCTGCTCCAACATTGTCCCTCGTGGGTCTGTATTTTAATGAATTTGTAGACCAATACATCAGTACTGTATGATGACGAAGGGGAGAGCAACAGGTGGAGAGCCAAGTAAACCCACTCATGTCTTGCATATTTTACTGGTAGAAATTACCCTAACACCAAATGGTCCCCTGAGCCAGGCCAGAAACATGGGGCCTGATTTGAGGTTTGCAGAGGGAGTACAATCTGTCAGTCAGGATGATGGAAGGCCTTACCTCTGCCAGACTGATGCATGACCATCTGCCAGATTTAAAGATGACTGTCGGTCCAGCGGTCATCTCTGTACATGGAAGGAACTGCTCTCACAGCAGTACACATGAAAAAGAACGCCCATGGCAAGAAAGGACATCTTTGTCTACGCTCTCGACTTAACTGACACTACAAGGGTGCTCCGTCAGGCATCCACTGGACATGTAGTCGCCCTGTCCATAGCTAAGTGGATGTATGAGGCGACCCCTGCATATAGGAAACCCAGAAATAAGCCCAATAGCAAGACGTCAGACTCAAATATCTCCACCCTCAAGAATCCTGTCTCCTGCAGAGTGCCCAGCAGAGAGCATGGCTGTTTGGAGAAATATTCAATTTGATGATCTCAGGACTGGAGAAGAACGGATCTCTTTATTCAATGCCATCCTGCTTTTACTGTTGCTTTTCACATACCAATTATTCTCCTCTTTGTACAAGCGGATCCTCTGCTGTGTGAAAGGGTGATTAGAGGCTCATCTTATAATTGTGTGAAGGGGCAAGGTGGGTGAAAAGGTGAGAATGCTCAACTGCTCATCCCCTCATCCACCCACTGCCATACATTCTTTCATCTTTTATAATAGCTTTATTTCAGCAATTACCATGAAAGCAAACACAATGACTTAAAACTATAAAAACGTTCAACAATTAAACTCTTAAAAACATGATATGTAAGATAATTAAAATACCCACAGTTAAAACTAGCAGCATATAGGGAGAACATCACAACAGTTTTAAAATGCGAAGTTCACTTTTCACCCAACAACTCATGTACGTATTAACTACTATTGCACATGCTTTAAGAAATCATTAAAAAAAACTGCAAAATGCAACTTGAACACACAAAAATCATAGGTGCTAAGTAACAGACAACAACAGGAGAATCTTTTTTCTGACTGTGTCCCCACATATATGCAAAAAAACTGGGAGACAGCAAAGACAATTGGTTGAGCTGTGTCTGCCATGAATACCCTGGCTTCAATTTTGTAGTCCATAATGCCCAGATTGCGACACAACGGCAGGTTCCATTTTCTCCTTTGTACATAATACTGAGGACAAAAATATGCAACTTGATCTACAGTTTCCAATACAAGACATGATCTACAATTTACAGCCATACATTCATCCACCCACACATTCAACCAGTTATCCATTCCTGAATTAATGTCGCCATCCAGTGAAATTCTTGTGTTCAATAATTCATTCATCCATCCACCCACAAACATGCATCAGTTCATACGTTCACTCTAAAGACTTTCATCCATCCATTTACACACTTATTCACTCAATTACTTTTTCACCCACTCATTCATCCAAAAAACCTACACATCCAACCAAACTCACACAAATTCACCTACAGAACTACACTCATCTATATATTCATTGATGCAGCGCTACTCAGGAAATATTTTCAAAAACCATATCACCTTCCCCTGAAGTACCAAATCATACATCTACTCATCAGTGGGGCCCATAACACTGCGAGTTACTCACAAAACACTTCTAATCCTACTTCATGCATCGGTGAGATTCAAAGGAGAGCTGCTGTATCATAGCGGAGTGTCTACATTAAAACTAAATATTTATACTATTTAAACCTGCAGTTTAGATAAGTTTTACCATGGTTTTCTATCACCAAGACTTTTTATTTAGACACACCACCATTATATTCGATGAATCTGCTAGTAAAAAATAAGCGTAGGAAAATACAAGACTAGCTTAATTCTCCATTTATCTAATTTTTATTAAAAGCAAAGTTTAGCATGTCTAACAGACTTTATTCGCTTTATTCAAAAATGACTTTAAGAAGAAAAGTTTCATTTCAAACAATTATATTTATTTATTTAAGATATTCAGAAATAGACATTATTATTTAGATTTAGAACACAAGTATTATCAAAAGACAGATGGTTCCCAAAAATTAATTTTGTTTTCCTAACTTCCCTAACTAATGACCTCATCTAAAGCTCAGTTCTCACTCAGAGAAATAAAACATTTATTCAAGAATTCTTACATCTTAGGAAAATCAGCATACTGACAGCATCTCAGGAGGAAATCGGAAGAGAGTTTTCTCTTATGGAAAATTTTGACTTTTTATACATTTTTCACTAACTTTATCTATCTACAATAGTAACGATCAGCACAAACTCAAGTTCTGATTGGCTCATTTGAGGGTGGATGAGCATCACCTCATCATCCTAATATTCAATTTCCGTTGCATCAGCTGAATTTTAAAGAGTCCTTTGATTGAGAAAGTCTTTGACCTAGTCACATCCTTAACTAGCAACTACATGAACCTTTCCCACGATCAGTAACTCAAATGCTCATTCTTTTGGCAGTCATCAGGACTTCCATGGTAAGTCGTCCTTGAACCACTTTCGTTCAGGCACAGGCAGCTCACATTCATTCTTGGTTTCAGCCGCGCGTGCGCAGTATCTTTCACTGTCACAGTAATCGAAAGCCTCCATGTTTTGGTAGCCCTCACGAGCCAGAATGGGAAGTATCATAGAAACAAACACAAATAAATGTTAATTCTTGAAATATAGCCCTTCTGTTTACCTCCCCTCATACTAAGGTTCCCCATTAGTTGTTACCTAGCAAAATAAGCAACACATATGTGGTATATACTCACTTATCTCCATGTTTTTGCCAAAAAACACATAAACAGAAAGCACATTTATGCCGCTTTTGATTCATTTAAAACTTTGCATTATTAAACAACATGACGCCATTACTGAATTAGTCAGTTATAGTTCTCCATTCAAGCAGATTAGTATTCCCCCGTGTATTTGTGTGTGCATTCTATACTACTTTGATTAATATTTTCCACACCACACAATTAATAAAGGTTACAGCTATGTGGAAATGACTTTACGAGGGGTATACAACATTTTGTTTCTCCACCTCGCTCCATCACCATCCAGTTGTGCCACTACAGCCATGCATGCATGCATCTATCAAGTTACCATCCACCGACCCATAGACTCCACTACATTCCCTCACACACCCACGCTCCTTCATCTTTCCATTAAAATCTATGTAGTCATTCATCTGTGGATTGCATTCCACCCATACTTCTCCGCCCCTCCATTGAACTACATGTATGTATTCATTTAGCCACCCACACATTTAACCATCGCATATTGCCCCAACATCAATGCATTCATTCAATCTTCTATCCAGCCTTTCTGTATATACATTTAAGTAACTCACACTTTCAACTATGCACAATGAATGAGGATCATAGCAGGAACATGGCGCTATACCAAAAATCCAATACAATACACCATAACACTTACATCTCCCCCACACTGATGCATCAATAACATTCATTTGTGACTGTATATCCTGTACGCCTTTAAGCCTGCAGTCTACAAAAGGCAAATGTGTTGCATTTAACAATGCTTGTTTTTCTGGTACTATCTTTTGTTATTTGGTTCAGCCTATGCCCTAGTTTGTTTATGCCTATCTATATGACGGTGACTGTAAAGTTTGCATATATATGTAATGAACATAAAGCTGATAATCTCTCTTTATCATACCTAGTGATAGTCTGTGTTCAAGGCTGGCAGACATATAATCTTTTAACAAAAAGTCAAATGAGCGCTCTTCTCCTCTTATGTATGCAGAGACACGCATCATATACAGCGCTGTTTAAGCAGTTGGTGACCTCTGCTCTCTCACACCCGGAAATGGCCTCTCTTGAATGGGCATTGAAAGAGGCCGCCCCTTGAGGGTTTTACCCTAAAACCTGGGAGTTGACATATTGTGAGAACTGGGTGATTGAAATAGCGAAGAAAGAATACACTTATGGCTGAATCCCTTGTAGGGCCTGATGCTGAGTCGTGGAAAATTAAGGGGATATTTACTGCATTCCGTAAATACTTTTACGCCAGGGTGAGGTCTTTACTGGGTGCAGTAAAAACCTCCTATTACAGGTTTCTGACCTGGTATCGAGGTGCAACAGACAAATGTGGTATAATGATTGAAAGCCGACGAGTAGCACAATTCATGTGAAAGGATGCGGAGGCTATAGGCTATATCAGTGTCAGAAATTCGGTCATCAGAATACTCAACACAACATGTTTCTGATTATGGTTACCATAAGGCAATATCAGGAGGGCACAATGATTCCAGTCCTAGGCTTTAATTTACCACAACATTGCATTCTGAAAATTGTAGTTGTGGTCTGGTTTAATTCAATCAATTGGACTATCACACTTGAAAGCAATAATAAAACAAACAAACAAAAATTAAAGAGTTGGAAAAGCAGTGATACCCATATAGTGGTAATTCTTTTTTTAATTGATCTTTGATGACAAAGAACAAAGAATGCAGGTATATTTTATTTATTTATTTAAAATACGGCTTTGATCATTTTTCTTTTTTTTATTCTGAATTTTTAATATTTTTGAGATACTATCACATTTACTATTATTATGATTATTCATAAAAATGAATATGTAATCATTAGTTATATTATTTCTATTATTATTATAAGAACTAGTAGCAGCTGCAGTGGTAGGTGTATTACAGGATTAGCCTGTGTGTTTTGGGATTGCCCCCATCCATGGCAGTGGCATCATGTCACTGTAGTCATGCAGTAACCAATAGGCACCACGCCAGCAGCAGATCACATTCTGATTTGAAGGGATCAGGCATGCTGTGGAGCATAGAATCGAAGCAATTGTGCATTGTTCAGCCAAAGCTTACGAGCAGGTTCACCTACCGACAACCACTAACAAAAGAACATTTGGAAATATATGTCCCCCACTTTGGGTTGGTTTCCTGAGGTAAGTAGGGTTTTGGATGACTCAACACTTTATTTGGATTTTGCCACTTTTAGGAAACAAGTGTGGAGGGGCTGGTGAGCAGGGCACTGCCAGCAGCTTGTACTGTGGTAAGAAAGTCTGCTTCAGGAAGGTTATGATTTATTCTGGGAAAAGGGAATGGCTGAAACCAATCTTTCTCGGTTTGCATTATCATGCCTCCTACTGTTGCTGATAAGTCGAATTGATGTTGCGTTAGTAGAACTTTGTGGCAGGAATCCACTAACCTCCATATCGGAGATCCACTCCTGGACATGAGCTGTTTATTGAACTGTAGTCTAGGAGGAAGAAACCTGCCACAGTGGGTTAAGTTTCAGGTAGTAAATGGACAAGCAGGCTTGTACGAGGGCAGAAATGAACTTGAGATAGCTTTTGGCACTACTTAAGTTTCATAAAACGTTGACTTTCTTTGACATACTGGTGTGTTTTGGTTCAGTGGTTGGTCTGTAGCGCTCGATAGGCTCCATGTATAAGTTGAAGGTCAAACAGCAGAGGGTGGCTCCTTGGGGTACCTGCCTGGTGCTGGTATCCATTGGCATCTAGAAGTGTTTATCTGGGCAATTGATGCTGATGGTAAAAACTGTAGGGGAGCGAGTACAGTGTCAAATCCTTTCAATGTTACAGGATGGCTACTAATTCATCCATTCTTAAGACTTATTCGCACTGTTCCATGCATTTCAAAGCTATTACTTTTGAGAGGAGGGATCTGCGCAGGCTTGAACCTTAATGCACAATTCTATCTATTCTGCTCAAAATAAAGTGTATAACTACTTTCCCAATACAATTTTTAGAAGACAAAACATACAAATGTCCTCATAAATTAGAAGCCAGGAATCGGGGGTCACACTGAATCCCAGAACAGCTTGATAGTCAACACTGACTTCTACCATCCTCAATCATTTAGGCAAATTCTTCTCCCACGTAGCGCGCAGAGTTCTGAAAAACTACAGAGCAGAGTTTTTTCCTTGCTTGCGCTCGCCAACATTAAGTTGGCCTGCAAGAGGAAGGAAAATCTTATTCCAGACCACCTCCAGGCGCGATTTCTCAACGCAGACGATTGCGGATGGCTGCTACCATAGTTGAGAAGACTTCCGTTCGCATTGAGGAAGCTGCTGCTCGAGTAGAACATCTACTCGAGCGACAGAAAGAAGCAGCAATCTCTTGAGCTGCGCATGGTGCCATTCGTGCTGCTTTTCCTGTGCGGGACAAGGATGTATGTCGTTACAACACATACTTTTACAACGCATACCTTTACAACGCATTTTTTACACCGCAACATCCATTACAACGCATGCCATTACAACGAATTCTTTGAAACTACCTTTACAACGCATTCCACTACAACGCATACTAAATTTACAACGCATACCATTACATTGAATGTATGGTAAGTATTGGATAGTGTAGGGGTAAAAATTACTATTCTAACTCCAGGGGGGTGCAACAGTAGGGTATGTGTTGGATAGTGTAGGGGTAAAAATTACTATTCTAACTCCAGGGGTTGCAACAGTAGGGTAAGTGTTGGATAGTGTAGGTAAGCGTTGTAATGGTATGTGTTGTAATGACTGCATTGTAATGACATGCGTTGTAGTGGTATGCGTTGTAGTGACATGCGTTGTAATGGTTGCGTTGTAATGGCATGCGTTGTAATGGATGTTGCGTTGTAAAAGTTTCGTTGTAAAGGTAGTGCGTTGTAAAAGTTTTGTTGTAAGTGTTGTTTCCCGCGGGACAAACACCTGGCACTAAAAATCAGAAAAAACGACACAACCTAATGCACTCCACCGCTTGCAGAACACTGTGTAGCACAGCAAATGTTTTTGGTCAGAACTCTGCAAACTCTGCTCAGGCCTAATTGTGAGTGCACTTGACATGTCAAATGTGGACCATTTAGGCTCATAGTCCAGGTAGAATCAAACTTTCAGGGTGGCGTTTTTGCACTCGAAACTTATTCCGGAAGTAATTTCAGGATGCAAACTTACACTAGTGTTCGAATTTTGCTGTATGGAATGGGAAATGGTGAGCAATGTGTCCATGGTCCCTGAGGTGTTACTGTAAAAGCAAATCACTTGGAATGCCAGTGCAGCTGGTAACAGGAATAACCGAACAAATTAGAATTATCCCTTCACTCAGAATGAGAAGGTAAGCACAGTTTACAGGGAGTGAGCCCCAGAAAGGCAGCTTCCTAGAAACAAGCACTGGCAAAGTCTAAAGGTTTGACTTTTGTATGGTGTGCTCGTTGGGCATGCGTACAATGTACAATGGGGATTTGGGGGGGTGGCCGACCAGCGGGAGGCTCTCCCCCCCCCCCCCCGGGGAAGTTTGGGGAACCAGGGGAGGGGGGGGGGGGGAAGCTTGACACTCGCGGCTCGCCGTAGTTAGCGACATTGGGCTGGTTGGGCTTCTTGGGCTTGTTTTGGGCTGGCTAAGTATTTAACCGGCCATTTTGTGTCACTGCACACTGTTTGTGGTGCAGTGACACAGCAGCCAGGGCCGTAGGCAGTTCCGTGGTTTTCGTGGTGCTTTTCGCTGATTGCGAGGCGGACTGTCGGCAGTTTCGGGATCCTTTTGTGGTTTGGAGAGGCTGTAGCTGGGGCGTGCGGTGAGCGTGGTCGTCCGCTTTGGTGTCAGGCTGCGTATTGCTGGGGCGTGATGGGGGAGTGCTCCGATCCGCGGGGGGCCGAGGCTCTGCGGCTGTTGAGCGAGGCGGGCCGCTTGGACATCGTGCGGCCCGACCTCAAGGTAAGGCCACAGCGGCACGCTGCCAACAGCGCCGCTGCGGCTGTGGTGGCGTGTGAGCCGCCTCGGTCGCGGACGCGGCCGGCTCAGCGGGGTGGGAGGGGGGGGGCGGAGGCGCGAAGGGCGGAAGACGGCACAAGGAGGCAGCGCCGCGTGGGAGGGCGAAGGAAGGCGCCAAGAAGGCAGGGCGGAAGGGAAAGAAGCGGGCCCTGGAGTTTGTAGAGGAGGTGTGGGGGCGGGCCGGGGGCAGCCCGCGAGGCGGTGGCTGAGCTGGGAGGGCAGGGGGGGTGGGGGATGATGAGGGGGCCCAGGTAGTGTTGCCGGGGGAGGGTGGGGGCAGTGGGGAAGGGGGTCGGGGGGCCGAGGGTGGTGAGGGGACCGTGGTGGAGGGGAGACGCGGTGCAGGAGGAGGAGGGGGGCCGAGACGCGAGGAGCAAGATGGGCGGTTGGGGGGAGGGTATGGGGGGTCGGGGGGGCGGTTTCCCCATTATTGATTGAGGAGACTGATGTGGAGGAGGTGGGGGCAGACACGGAGCTGGACTAGAGTTCGTCCTCATTGGAGAAGGGGGGGCCGGGGTAGGATGGCGTCGCCGGGGCAGTGGGGGGAGGGGCCAGGCAGAGGGGCGCAACAGACCGGAGGTTCTGGGGGGGTGCGCGGAGGCGGCGGTGTGGAGGGCGGGAGGGGTGGGTCGGGGATGGTGGGGTGGGTCGGTGGGGGTAGTGGAGGGGAGGCAGGGGGAAGTGGGGGGGCGGGGGGCAGTGGCGGGCCAAGGGAGAGTTACGGTGAGGGGGTGGGGAGCGGGGTGCGGCATGGGGGGGCCTGGGAAGTTGGGCGTGGGGGGGTGCGGGCCGAGTTGGGGTCACGGGGGTGGGGTGGGCCAGGGGTCTGGGGGGGTTGGGACCTAGGGGGCGGGGGGATCCCGTCGCGGCGCGGAGGTCATTTGGCAGGATGGGGGAGGGGAGCGGCTATGGGATGGGGGAGTGGGGGAGGGGGCGGCGCATAGGGGGGAGAAGGGGGGGTTTCACCCTGGCATGCTGGACTCCACCTTTTTCCCTTGGCAGGAGCTGTTTGCGAGGTGCTCGGGGGAGCAGCATGCGACTCCCACCCACCGAGAGGATGAGCCGGCTCTGTTTGGTGCGGGCGGCCGAGCTCCAGCGAGGGACCTAAATCATGACCACGGTGAATGGAGGCGGGATGCGTCTCTGCCGGCCCCTCCCCGAAGGGTCTTTACGGCCGCCGGGGGTAGGGGAGTGAGGATGGATGTGAATATTTCTGATTTGACTGCGAGTGTGGAGGATGGGAGGGCGAGTGTGGACTTGATGGATTTGATGCGGGTGTGTCGGGAGAGAGCGGGTTTGAGCCGGCTGGAACCCCAAGTGGGGGGCCGGGGCGGTGTGGAGCCGGCTGATGGAGAGTCGGAGGAGGAAGGAGAGATGTTGTTAGCAGTGTATTAAAGGTGCCAGCAAGGCAAGAAGCGCCCAGAGTGACGGCCCCCTCAGCTCCACTGGTTAGGCAGCGGGATCCAGCAAGGACGCCGACCTTGACGCCAGGTAAGACAGGTGATGGCGCGGGGAGTGGCAAGCGGCGTTGTGTGCAGGTTTCAGTGGGGACGGGGGGCGACGGGGAAGATGGATGGCGGCTGGTGCGGGGACGGTACGTGCAGGACGCGGGAGTTGGCACGGACGGCGCGGCGCAGGGCGGAGACGGGTCGAGCGCAGGCGGCGGGTCGGCGGCGGCTAGTGAGAAGGAGACGGCGGGAGGAGGGAAGAAGAGTTGTGTGGTACCGGTGCGCAAGTTACCGTACATGGGGCTGACCAAGCCGCTGGGGGCCCACCTTTCGGCGGCAACGAGGGAAAAGATCTGGAAAGGGGAGTACATTGACATCTTAAAGCTTCTCCACAGGGAGTTGACGTCCAAGGAGGGGTCGAAGGAGGAAGAGCAGGAGTTAGCTAGGCGCCCAAAGGTGCCCCCGACGCTAGACAACTGGTCAGCGGCGTTCCTCATATACGCGAGTGTGTATTGCGAGAAGTTCCCGGACCGGTCCATCGCGCTGTTCAAATACATGGATGTGGTGCGGAGGGCACAGGTGACTTACGGCGGGTATGCGTGGTCACACTACGACGAGGAATTCCGGGCACGCATGGCGGCAGACCCGGAAGCGAAATGGGGGGAGCTGGATTCGGATCTGTACCAGCAGACAATGGGAGGGGCCAAGTTTGGCCGCACCATTTACACGGTGAGCGGTTTGCCGCGGGTGCCGCCCCCCATTGCGGGCCGCCCCACCCGTGGGGGGGTGGGGCAGGGAGACTCTGGCAGCCAGGCCACAGTCGGGCCTGCTGGGACTTTAATAGAGGAGCCTGAGGGCGGGCGGCATGCCGATTCCGGCACGAGTGCTCTTCGTGCGGACGACGGCATCCAGTGCTGCGCTGTTGGGGGCCCGGGGGCCCGCCGGGACAGCAGCCCGTGCAGGGAGGTGCTCCAGCCAGAGGGGGACAGGGTTGGGGGGAGGGGAGGGGGCAGAGGGAGGGGAGCTGGGGCTCTGGGAAAAGGCTTGTACGCCGGTTAGGATTGAGCGGATGGAGCCCTGGCTGGCGGCGTATCCGTGGGCGGAGGATGCTGCAGTGCTGCGTCGTGGTTTCCGGGAGGGGTTTAGGCTGGTGTACGAGGGCCCTCGGATTGCCCGCTGGGCGGACAATCTGAAGTCAGTGAACGCGCACAAGGGCGTTGTGAGAGAGAAACTGTTCAAAGAGGTCAGAGAAGGTCGGATGGCGGGCCCCTTCACGACACCGCAGTTGCCGGGCTTGATCATCTCCCCCATCAGGGTGGTGCCCAAGAAGGAGGAGGGGCAGTTCCGACTGATACAGCACTTGTCTTGGCCGGAAGGGGAGTCGGTCAATGCCTACATTTCGGCGGAGTTGGCGTCGGTGACTTACTCGTCGGTGGACGTGGCGCGGAGGCTCGTCGCGGCGGCGGGACGTGGCACGCTGATGGCGAAATGCGATGTCAAGTCGGCGTTCCGACTCCTTCCGGTGCACCCAGCGGATCACCAGTTGCTGGGTATCCAGTTCCAAGGTCTCATCTTTGTGGACAAGGCGCTGCCGATGGGGTGCTCCATTTCATGCGCGCTATTTTCAGCTCATTCCTACAGTGGGTTTTTTCCAGGCGCACAGGCTCGGAGTCAGTGACGCACTATCTGGATGACTTTTTCCTGGTGGGACGGCCCGGTGCGGAGGACTGTCAGCGGCAGCTGAATGGTTTGGCCGGGTTGATGGGGGAATTTGGGGTTCCCCTGGCGCCAGAGAAGACGTGCGGTCCCAGTACAGTGTTGTCCTTTCTCGGTATCGAGCTCGACTCGATCGCCATGGAAGCGCGCCTACCGGAAGATCAAGAGGTCAGCGATGCTGGTTCTGGTGGATGGAATGTTGTCAAAGAGGAAGGTGACAGTGCGAGAGGTGCAGGTGTTGTAGTGGGCATTTGAATTTTGCTTGCCGCGTGGTGCGGGCGGGCCGAACGTTTTGCCGGCGTTTGGGTTTGGCGTTGTCCGGTTTGACTTTGCCGCATCACCATGTGCGCCTCTCGGTAGGAATGAAGGAGGATCTGCGCATGTGGCGGGCGTTCCTGGAACGGTTCAATGGTGTACCCATGGCGCCGGCAGAGGACTGGGAGTGGGACGTCACCATGTACTCGGATGCGGCGGGCGGCGGCAGATTCGGTCTGTATTGGGAGGGGAAATGGTGTGCAGAGCAGTGGCCGGAGCATTGGCAGGCGGGGTAGGAGGAGCATTGCGTTCTTGGAGTTGTTCCCTTTGGTGGTGGCAGTCACGGTGTGGTGAGGGGCGTTGGCGCACAAGCGCGTGCTGTTTCGAGTGGATAACATGGCCGTCGTGCAGGTGGTGAACAGGCAGTCGGCTCGGGACCCGTAGGTTCTGAAATTGATGAGGGTGTTTGTCTTGCGTTGCTTGGAGAATGACATACTGTTTCAGGCGCGCCATGTTCCAGAAGTGGACAATGACATTGCTGATGCCTTGTCTCGTTCACAGTGGGAGAGGTTCCATGGGCTAGCCACGGCGGCGGAGGAAGTCAGGACGCCGGTGCCGGAGGACCTGTGGTCGGTGGGCGAGGCCGGGTCTTTCAGTTGGTGAAGGCGTCGGTAGCAGTGTCCACGTGGAAGGCGTACGAGCTAGCGTGGGAGGAATTCCTGCAGTGAGGTGAGGCAAGGGGATCGGTGGCGGGGCGAGGAACAGGTGGTAAGGTTCATGCTGGCGCTCATGGATAGAGGGCTGTCGCGGGTGTCGATTGCGGGCAAGTTGTCGGCGGTGGCGTTCCTGGGAAAGTTGTGGTGGGGTTACCCCCCGTCGGCGGGAGAATTGGGGTCCCGGCTGCTGGAGGGGTGGGCGAGAGAGAGGGGTGCCAAGGTGCGGCTGCGCCGTCCCATCACGGTGGAATTGCTGGAAGGAGTAATTGGCGCGCTCCCGGCGGTGTGCAGGGATGAGGGCGAGGCGGTGCGGTTTTCTTCCTTGATGTCCTGGCTTTTCTTTGGAGCGTTTCGAGTGTCGGAGTTGCTGGGCGCAAAGGGGAGGCGGGGGGTGTTGTGGGGGGATGTGGAGGTGCGAGCTCAGGAGGTGGCCGTGCGTTTGCGGCGCTCAGACGGATCAGCGGGGGGTCGGGACTTGGGTGGTACTGGGACCGGGCGGCCGGGAGGGGGTGTGCCCGGTGGCGTGGGGAAGGAGGTTGATGGCAGGCAGTGGCGAGCGGGAAGGGGAGGTTTTTGGTCGGGGTGGGGATGACGGAGTGACAGCGTCTCAGGCTTTGTGGGTTCTGCGGCGCGCCCTGCGGTACATGGGTGAGGACCATCTGGCTTTCGGGACGCATTCCTTTCGGATCGGGGGGGCAACGGAGGCGGCACGGAGGGGTTGGGGTAAGGAGGAGATACAGAGGCTGGGACGGTGGAAGTCGGATTGTTACAGGACGTATGTGCGGTTGAGGGAGGCGGATGGGGTGTTGTAACAGTGATTCCCGATTTTGATATGTGTGTCCTTGCAGGTGATGTGGCGGGCCGGAAGTGGCTGTTCTGAATGTATATATTGTGGGACACTTATTCGTCAAGAGGGCAGAACAGGCGGAGTGGGCAGGCATCGGACACTCAATTTGGGATTGGATGCAGGGCTGTACCGTTGTCATTGGAGGGGGAAAGGGGGTAGGCGTTGGCATGAGTTATTGCCCTTGTTGAACACGGTGGTGAGAGGGGGGGGGGGTGCCCGGATGTGGTGGTGATTCATCTGGGCGAGAACGATTTGGTGCAGTGCAAGGGGCTGGCGCTGCTCAAGCAAATGAAGAGGGACCTGAGGGAAATTAAGAAGCAATGGGTGGGCTGTCATATTATCTGGTCTGAGTTTATTCCCAGGCGGGTGTGGAGGGGGGCGGAGCGCCCAGGAGCCATAGACAGGGCACGGAGGAAAATTAATCGGGAGATGCGTGAATTCTGTGCCAGGGAGGGGGTGGGGAGGATGGAGCACCCGGAGTTGCGCTATGGCGCAGTATATTTTTTCTGGGAGGATGGGGTTCACCTATCCAGGTATGGCATGGAGTTGTACATAGTCCAGCTGAAGGAGGCTTTGGATGGGGCGTTGGGGGTGCTCAGGTATCCCAGGAGGCAGGAATCCTAGAGGGGGGGTCGAAAGTCGTAAGCGACTTTCGAGTGGCGCTTTCCTAAGGAGATAGGGTGGTTTTGCTGGAGGCCTGGGACTGTATGGAAGGCGGGGATGAGGTCATGGAGGTCACTGTGGCATTCAGTAGAGGGGTAGGTTGCTGAGCGGATGTGTTGGATTTCAGTTGCAATGTTGGGGTTAACTTTAGGGGTGGGGATGGGGGGCTGTCAGGCAGTTGTTATTTAGTGAGCAGTAGTTTTGTTCAGCAAAGGCCAGGTGGGACATTGTTGTAGGTGCACCTGATTCCAATAAAGCAGCCTTTTTCACACAATTTGGTTGTCTGTGTCAGTGCTTCCCCCCCTCACCTACTGGTGTGCCCCAATGGGGATTTGGGGGGTGGCCGACCAGCGGGAGGCTCTCCCCCCCGGGGAAGTTTGGGGCACCAGGGGAGGGGGGGAGGAAGCTTGACACTCGGGCTCGCCTTAGCTGGCGACATTGGGCTGGTTGGGCTTCTTGGGCTTGTTTTGGGCTGGCTAAGTATTTAACCGGCCATTTTGTGTCACTGCACATTGTTTGTGGTGCAGTGACACAGCAGCCAGGGCCGTAGGCAGTTTCGTGGTCCCTCCCGCCCTCCCTATAAATTTATTTTCCCTCTGGTTCTGGGGTGGTGGAGTTGGTCCTGGTCATGAGGGGTTTTGTTGGTTATGGTTTACAGTTGTGGTGTCGCTGGAACATGTGCGGTTACTGGGGGCGCTTTCCTAAGAAGATAAGGTGGTTTTGCGGGAGACCTGGGACTGTATGGTAGGCGGGGTGAGGTCATGGAGGTCACTGTGGAGGGGTAGGTTGCTGAGCGGATGTGTTGTATTTCAATTGCAATGTTGGGGTTAACTTTTGGGGTGGGGTGGGGGGCTGTCAGGCAGTTGTTATTTAGTGAGCAGTAGTTTTGTTCGGCACAGGCCAGGTGGGACATTGTTGTAGGTGCACCTAATTCCAATAAAGCGGCCTTTTTCACACAATTTGGTTGTCTGTGTCAGTGCTTCCCCCCCCTCACCTACTGGTGTGCCCCAAACCAAACGTATTCAACTTGCAAAATCTTATTTCAACCCTTTTTTTTAGATCTGTCTACCAGCCTCTTAGTTTACTAAATATAAGATTTATGCATAAAATCATCTTACATATACATACAGGGACCTTTGGAGAACCCTTGCTGCCATGTCAGTTGGGGTGTCAGAGTATCATTTATTTACATTTTGGGATCAGTCAACATAACTGCATACATGGAATGAGTCACCGACTAACTCCCTTCAGCCGTTTGCTTTGTTGCCATTGTTCATCATGCGTGAATCATCCAGTGTTTATTTGTGATGGTATTTGCCGGTGCTGGAACACCTTATGACAGTCCACCACATGGTAGCACTGTCTGACTATTTTGAGCAGAGCTCATCACTTTAGCCGATCACTATACTCTAGTTTGCATTTCCCCTCATTCCCTCGGTTCCTTCTCTGGCAGGGGCAGTGGGTGGTACAAGCAGCCGATGCTGCATCCTAAGCCATACCTTGGGCCTGGACACTTGTTGTTGTTGGCTATAAATACAGGGGTAGCTAAAGGTGCAACACATGCCAGGCAACTACCTGCAAAGCACAGCTGCAAAACCAAACGCAGAGTGAGACACTGTGCGTTGCCTCGATTACCGAGACCATGCAAGGGTGCCCTGATTCCTTTCTTCCATGGTTGAACAGACAAAAAAGTCGGCAACGCCGCCTGCTGTTTCCCTCAGCTGGAAGGCAGGCTCAGTCAGCAGGAGGCTTGCAGCTTACAACTGTAGGGATGGGCAGCCATGAGGTAGGTAGCCTCAGCCAACCGAGGTCAGCTTTAAACAGAGCACCCTAAACGGGCAACAGTAACATCTGTTTAGAAAAGGCAGAAATTCTGAATTAATCCATTAAAAACATCTCTTTTGGACTTTTATGGAGTAGGGGACAGAGACATTTAGGGGCATATTATCAAGGAAGGCGATAAAATTATCGCAGCTTTAGCGTCAGGAAACTGCCGCTAGAGCAGTGAAAATGAGCTTGATAATATGCCGTTATGAATTCCTATAGCAGCCGAGGTTAACACCAGAACCTGGGCTTCTATGGGAATTCACAAGGACATATTATCAAGCCCATTATCACCGCTTAAGCGGCAGTTTCCTGCCGCTAAAGCAGCAATCATTTTATCGCCTTTCTTGATAATATGCCCTTCGGTTTGTAGCATTAGGCTGGAAAGTCCTGATGTACAGAAAGCACACGTGTGGTGCAACGAAAGGTCCGCAAAAAAGCATCTGTGTGTTTTACTCCGCATATTTCCAAGATTTTCAGGAAAATCTGAGGCCTCAGGGATGTGGGGGTGAGATCCTCCTATAGACGGTGCCATTCATCCCTCTTTCCACTTGAGGGCGCACTGAGCATAGGAGCGGTTGGTGGGGCAGAGTCAGACACCCTTGATCAGAGGTCGAAGTGCAACAGATAACAGTGAGATGATGAATGCCAAGGAGGGATGAGGGCAGCTCTGAGGAGGACTTACACATTTTTTCCGGTTGAGTGAATGGCAGCTGCCACCAAACCATGTGGTTTAGGCTTCTTTGCAATTTTAATAGATTAGCGCTGGGCAGGAGTATGTGAGAAAAAATATTTCGAAGTGTATCATTACCTTGCATTGTGGAAAAAAGAGAAAAGGGCACATCATTATCGCTAAAGTACACTTAAGTTGTAAAATTGTTCGTAAACAGAAGTAGAGCTGTGTAACGGTACAAACAAAAGCAGTGACATTCAGTTTTCACTCACCCTAACCTCTTCCCGGTCCTCAATACATAGATATTCGTATGTCCAGAAAGCAAGCACTGGTCAATTTGTCGCTGAAACCACAACCAAGACATGACAGCAAACCAATGTTGTGACAACTTTTCATAGACAAAAGCACCTATTCACTTTGATTTGTGGTAGGCCATGTGTGTAGAAGTATTTTTGTGTGTTTTATTTCCCCTTGCCATTGTGGAGCGCAGGTGCTGGAAAGAACATATGAGAAATGGATGCTACAGAAACATCAAAAAAATGGTTAGATCTTGGCTACAGAGCGCATGCGCTATGCTATAAGATATATTGTTTGCAATTCAGTGGGCCTGCAACCCACTCGCAGCATACCATTGGTTGTTTTCATTGTACCTTTCATTTGCAATCTTATAATTGCTTAGCTCCCATAGGATTCCCTTAGTTTATTTTGTTAGCTCTTCCCTGGAGCATTGACCAAGATATGTGTTCTTGCTCGATTTTGTTTTTTCACATCTTTTTGCAATGCACTATTTTTTAATAAACATTTTGGTATTATTCCAGGACATGCAATGAGCTTCCCTACTTTTAGCACAGGCATACAGCTTCTTATTTATGTTGCTTTCACCCTATATGCTGTCAATATAGACGCTTTAGTTACTTACACACACAACTGTACCACTCCATGCCATGCTACTCTATACTATTCCACTCTACACCACTCTACTCTAGGTAACTCTACTCCACACCACTTGACTCCATGTCACTCCACTCCACCTCACTCTATGCCGCTCTACTCTACACTACTCTAGGACACTCCACTGTACTCCATTACATTCTATATCAATCTATTCTATGGCACTCCACTCCAGTCGAAGCCACTCTATGCCCCTCCACACAATGCAATGTTATGGCACTTTATGCCACTCCCCTGTACACCACACTACTCCACTCTATTCCATGCTGCTCTACGCTACTCTACGTCATGCCACTCTATGCCGATATACTCTATTCCGCTCCATTCCTCTCTTTTAAGTCACTCTATGCCACTCTGTGCTACTGTAGACCACACCAGTCAATACCACTGTACTCTACTCTATGAATGGCACATGTACATTACTCGTCAAACCTAAGAAAGACTAGCATGTCTTTCAAGAAAGGCAGGCATTGGATCACTAGCTAACAACCCTACAATAATTTTAGCTGAGTTGGAAGGTCCAAATAAAGATTTTGTTGTCCTCTAGTTCATGAAGAGTTTGAACAGCAAAACTGCCACTCTTCTCATGAGAAACCTGATATCATTAACCATCAACAAAAACTGTGCTGAAACTCTGACAGAGATCACTACCACCTAAAACAAATAGACACACTCTAGTCTTTTTCTGCTCAAGTGAGCTCAAACCCTTCCCTTTGACACACTTTATTGCTAATTTCTAAAACACAAATTTGCTTTTGAATCTTATTCCTTTACAGTGGTGCATATTGATTAGCACTGCACGCTAAGTTTGTTAAAATTAGTGAACTTTTCGAATGTTTTTTGTTGAATTTGTATAATAGAGTGCACCTCAACCTTGATTCTAACTTTCTAAATGTATGCAAGAGAAATGATGAACAATAGCACTCCGAGTTGTATATGCGACCTTCTCGATCAGTTTATCTTATATTGGGTGAAGATGGGTATAGTCTTCTGGGCTTGAGACATGGAACAATTTACTTTTCTGAAGCGTTTCCCTCTGTGGAAAGAATGTCCCCTATCTGGACTCTCATAATAAGAATGTTCAAAAAAAGTTTAAACTTTAATCCATTGATCATTAGTATCTTTGTTTAATGAATTTTAGTAAGATCTTTTTCACATGTAGGTAATGTTGATATTATATTACATTACATAGGCATCATTTTCACTCTCCAAAACATATATTCTGGGTAACAAGTCCAATGCATTTTGGGTGGTGCCCTTCATCAGGGGTAATTCCTCAAATATAACGACTAGCATTAATCTAGAATTCAAAATACCACTACATTTGTTAATGTAGTGGCCATTGCATCAGAATGTGTATGAGGTAATGCCCTCAATAAAGTTTTCATGGAAAGAAACTCTCAAAAATGTATTCAAAACTTTTTATCAAACTCCAAAGAAATCCATACATAACGGAAAAAGAAAGCAAGTGAGCCACTTTGTTACGGTAGCACAACTTGACGATGTGACAGTTAGAACTTTATTATAAAGGTGAAAAGACCCGAGTCATAGACAATTAGAAAAATGAAAGCACTCATAAGAACGTAAAACGAAGGTGATAATGTAATATGATGTCAACATTACCTACATATGAAAAAGATCCTACTAAAAGTCATTAAATAAAAATACATCGATCGATGGATTAAAGTTTAAAAAATTTTTTTTAATTCTTATTATGAGAGTGCAGATTGGGGATGTTCTAAAGTTGCCATTTACTGAAAAGTTACATTAAATCAGAGTTGAGAGTCAGGTTTAATGCAAGAATTCTTTTAATACCTGGAAGTACAAACTATAGTATTCCTAAGATTCCCATTCAGAAGTTAACACTGCTGAAAATTTAGTGTGTAACTCTCTACTCGCCAATGGGCCTACTGTCCTTTCCACATATATAGCACCCTGCCTTAGGGCTTGATAGGCCTGCCTTGGGGGCACTTATATATTAAAAAGGAATATCTGGACTTTAATGTTATTTTGAACGGAAAAGTTGAGTTGAGGTTTCGAAAACTGCTCGGCCAGCCATCAATGGCAAACTGGGAGCTACGTCACACTTCTGGTGGCATAAGTACTGCTGCGTTCTTCGCGGGACACTTAATTGGATCATGTGCGGGGGTCTTTTAAGTAAGTTAACTTATGCCAATCTAATTGGTTCGCCAATCGTGGGTGAACCAATTAGACATATCATTTTTAAGGGTCAGAGCACTGGCACCGAGGTCTGATTAGGAGGCCTCATAGCACCGTCAGAGCTGAGAAAACCAAAAGCATCAGTCCAACACTTTAGGGGTGGTCATACAAACAATAAATGATTGCCCTCTCAAGTACTTTTTTATATGAACATAAAGTGAAATATGGCATACAGATATATTATACACAGATCTTCTGAGGTCAGCAATCTGGTGTTAGCTAGGCAGGTCCCTTTGTCCCACTTCTCTCTATGTTAGTAGTGATTATCTCCCATTCATGATAGGCGACACTCAAGTTAGGCCCGACTAGCAGTCCGAGTCATAGCAATTATACTCTGACTCTTTTAAAGTCAAAAGTATTCCAGTGCCTATAGCTCTGTAAGGCAGAACAAGTTTTGCTGGGCCCTTTGGCCCTGCAATCAGTCTTACCCACTCTTGCCGAGGTTACACTACTGGAGGTCCTGGGAGCGTTCCACACTCAGATGTTGCAGCAGCCTGCAGTGGCTGCCAGCTGTGGGTAACACTCTCGCTTTTTCAGGGACTGCATGTGCGCATCTGCAGAGCTCCCTCCAGTGTTGATAAGTTCCTCTGATTCCTCTTGCAGTTAAGGGGTGATTGTAAGGGTCCCGATTCTTTAGTCTGGACAAGGGCTCTCTCAGGTCACGATGGCATCCTTCCATCCTGGCACCAGCAAAACAGGGTCATGATCGTTGCTCTTCACAGTGGCACTCCCTCTGGCTTACGGGGTTGCCGACTTTACCTCACACAGAGACTACAGCCCGAACAGCACAACATTAATTCACTCTTCACATTAGCCCTCTGTGGCATATGGGGTTTGCTCTGTACACCGACTAGAGCCTGATTGGTTCAGCAGTAGTACACTCTCCTTGGCAACCACCTCTGGTGTACCGGGTCACCATCTTTACTCCACACACAGGCTGCAGCCCGATTGGCACAGCAGTAATGCTCTCTTGACAGTTGCATGCAGGGTCATTAGCTTTTACCCGCTCATGGGAGATGGCCTAATCGGTGCAGCCATGGCTAACTTTACGGGGCCCGCTCTGTCATATGGGGTCGCCGACTTTGATCTGCAGCGGTGTAACAGCTGTATCCTTACAACTCACTGCAGGGATCCACTTGCCAAGATCTCGCACTGGAACTTACTCCCTTCAAGCTCTCTCTCCTTCCTCATATTGTACCCAGGTCTTGCCTAGGAGGTAAGCCCTGGCACTTCAGGCTTAAGGGCAAGTGGTCATGGATTTCCCTGGGTGATGTCTCCTCATCCCGCTGGGAGACTGGCAGCCCTTAGCACCCAGTCTTGGTTACAGGTAGAAGTTTTGCAGAGCTTCTCCTCCTTTGCATATGGCAGCTTGACAGTTGAAAATGTTGGGAGCCTGAATCTCCCCTCCGTACAGGGAGAAGTGTGACGCAGTGACCAAAGCGGTGGACTCCGGAGCACAGGGCTCACAGTTCGATCACCAGCGGCAGCTCAGCCCAGCACCTTGTCACTCTGGGAAATAGCTTGCTTTATCTTCTCGATGGCCCCCAGCACCTTGAGACCCATCGGGGTGATTAGTTTATGCTTTACAAATGCCGGGTTATTATTACTAACACAAGGAGATGATGGACGGAGCTCTGAAACTTTTCACTCACCCCCAGTCACATATCTGGGTTGAATCCATCATTGTTATTATTACAGCTAATTTCCGGACACCAGTTGTGATTTAGTGTCTGAGTCCTTGATGTTTGTGCTGGGGGTCTGCTTCCTTTTGAAGTTCTCACTCCTTTGCTCCAGAAATCAGTGTGTCACAGCAGGAGAGACATCAGATCTGATAGCCCTACAACATAGGCCATGTGAGTTACTGGAGGTTCACACCTGGATGTCCGACACAGTGATATGTATATCAAAAGGTTATCCCAGGACCTGCTCTATACACTTTTCACACTCCATATCACATCCCAATTCTTTTTCTTTCCTTCGTAAGGCACTTTTTAAATACATGTTTTTAAACTACAATATATGTTAATTATGTCATGCTAGCCGATGTTTAAATTTACAGTATTCTTGCTGTTAAAACTGACTTGTTTCATTGTCAAACTATAGGATAGAATAACATAGACATTGTTCTTATTTATCTTCAAGAATCTGTGACTCGATTCCCTAGAAGAAGGCGCTGGTATAGCACCGAAATGCGCGTCGGAATTTATCTCAATCTCGCCACACCCTTGACCATACAATATCATGCACTGTTTATAGAATGTATGTCTTTATTGATGATTCTTTGTATATTCATTTAATGCATACTGAACATTATGATTGAATATCTCATGCACTGCATTTTAGAGACACAAAGATTTTTAATCTTGTATGTTTTTAACCTTTTTTAAATATACAATAAATCAAGAATTCTTAGAATTGTTTTGTTTATTTTCGTTCGACAATTTACAAGCTTGGCAATTAGCGTGATGCATCTATGTATTGTTCAGATT
Organism: Lissotriton vulgaris; assembly: GCF_964263255.1. NCBI lineage: Eukaryota > Metazoa > Chordata > Amphibia > Caudata > Salamandridae > Lissotriton > Lissotriton vulgaris. The sequence goes on from NC_141699.1 coordinate 260,006,328, forward strand.
GTCTAGGGAGATACCTACATACTATCCCAGGACCTCAGCAATACACTTTATCATTCTTTTAGTATCCCCATCTCCTTCCTGAGATGTGCCCAGAGCCCCTTCTCAGTGATTTCTCTGTGAATCAAAGAGCAGCCTTTGAAGTGTACCGAAGAGCCTGGCTCTCCCTTCTCCCTATGTATCCCACCCAGCTCACAGGAAATGAGAAAACCACAAATCTTCGTAGATAATTTCAATTATATGATGTCTTGTAAAGTAAAATGTATTATATTACGTTCGCTTTTTTCTTATTGTACATATTCCAATTCTTAAAAATAAATGCAATATACATTTTTGTTCTTACTTTTCAAAATATTTGCATTCATACATGTATGTTCTTAATATATTCCCTTAATGCAAAATAAAGTTACAATAAAAGAACCCTAACTGTTACCTCTTCTCTTTCGTTCACTCTAGAAACTCTGTCCAGTACAAGTGTTCGTCCGTCACAGCCCAGGGCAGATATTCAGTGCTACCAGCAAATGCAAGCCACCGGTCTGTGGATGACAACAATGGCTGCCAACCACATAAAGACATAGTCTTCGTGAAAACTCATAAAACAGGAAGCAGCACCATTCTGAACATCCTCTTTCGCTTTGGTGAGAAGAACCACCTTAAATTTGCCTTCCCTAGTGGCCGCAATGATTTCTTCTACCCATCATACTTTGAGCGAGGGCAGGTGGAGGGATACCAACCTGGCATGTGTTTCAATGTCATCTGCAACCACATGCGGTTCCGCTACCACGAGGTGCACCTCCTGGTGCCGGCAAATACGGCTTACATCACTGTGTTACGTGATCCTGCCCTGCTCTTCGAGTCCTCCTTCCACTACTTCAAGCTCGTGGTGCCACTCACCTGGAAACTGGCAGGAGATGACACCATGGCAGAGTTCTTGCGAGACCCTTGGCATTACTATGACCCCGACGGCATCAATTCCCACTACTTGCGCAACCTACTTTTTTTCGACTTGGGCTATGACAATAACCTGAATGCGGAGAGCCCTCTGGTGGAAGCGCAGATCAAGGAGGTAGAAGCTCGCTTCCAGCTGGTTATGCTGATGGAGTATTTTGACGAGTCCCTGGTGCTGCTACGTGATCTGCTGTGCTGGGACATACAGGACATGGTCTATTTCAAGCTCAATGCCCGCAGGGACTCAACCATCTCCCAGCTGACTCCTGAACTCTATCAGAAGGCCACTGACTGGAACCAGATTGACACCAAGCTGTACCGCTACTTCAACGCAACCTTCTGGCGCAAGGTTGATGCCTACGGGCGGGAGAGGATGGCGCAGGACGTGGCACAGTTGCAGCAGGAGAATGAGAAAATGAGGAGGGTTTGCATTGATGGAGGGCATGCAGTGGATTCTGAATCCATCCAAGAGTCGGCCATGCAGCCTTGGCAGCCCCTGGGCGAGAAGAACATCCTGGGATACAACCTAAACAAGAACATTGACATTAAGTACAAAAGACTCTGCCGAAAGATGCTGACGCCCGAGATACAGTACATGACCAACCTAGGCGCCAACCTCTGGATCACTAAACTCTGGAGCCATGTGCGAAGTTTCTTCAGGATCTGATGGGCTGGGGATCTTTTGTGTTCTCGCCCTTCTGTTATGAAGACTCTTTTAGCGGGAGCAGCATAATAAGCTGGACGATAATGGGATCAAAGGAGATAACTGAGATTCTGACCTCTAACCTTTATGACCCTTCTCTGACACTTTTCTATGCTCTCCATTATCTTGGTCCTGTCCGACCAACAGGTCTCTTCCACCTTCTCACTCTAAATCCTTGCAGATCCCTTTCAAGGTCAAGGTTTGCACTGCTATCTACTCACCCTCAGAACTACTCGGTGCTAAACGCACTTTGCTGGCACAATGGATCTCATCCTTCATTTGAATCCAGAATAACCTAGATTTTAAAAATTTACAAGTTGAGTTATGGGCAAGTTTGCCGGCATCCAGGCTGGGTGGGAACTTGTATCCTTGTGCGTTTATGTATTTGGGATATGGTTGTATAGAATTGAATGTTCATGTGCAGTGTCATCCGTGCAGACCCTAACTTTAGTAACATTTCCAGGGTGTGAGGGGTGAGGATCTTTGAAGGGGGTGGGACTCTAGAGAAGGGCTTATCTTTAGGCTACCCGCACTGACTACGCTTCTCAGCAGCCACATCTACCCTCCCACAACAACAGAAACAACTACACCCTGGGGATGTTTCAAAACACTCAATAGATTATGCCAGGGCAGGAGCTCCATAGGAGATTATCTGTGGAGCCGCTTACAGGTTTCCAGCTCACCTTGTCACTCCGTGCCCGATGGCTTTGTTAAGTGTGCCAATTCTGTGTGACACAGGGTGGCACGTGTAAGTTGGCAGGTCCGCTCATGCATGCAGTTGTGTATGTCTGTGATTGTGTTTGCGCTTATGGGAAGTTTATTGTGTGTGTCTGTATGTATATGATACTATGTGAGTCTGTCTAATTTATACAAGGTCGTCCATGCCCACCCTATGAGATACTGAATGTGTGCCTATATCGTTTCTACATACAGGAGATTTGCATGTATACTTGTGAGTTTGTATGTAACTGTATTTTTTTGAGGTATGTCTGTGAATGTGTGCTGTTTCATAACCATAAGAAAGAGAGTATGTGTGTGTGTTTGTATGTATGTGTGTGTGTGTGTGTGTGTGTTTTCGTTTTTAGAACCAGCTCGGTGTACCTGTGGTGTTGTCTATGCATCTCACTGACTGTGTATATAAAGCTCATGGCACACATATGACTCAGTAGTTTTGCACATTCATGATGGTGTATGTATTCTACAAGCATTCTTTGATGGCACTCGGTACGTCTGCCTTACACGCATGAATGAGTGTGTGGAGCGGTGGCGGACGATGTGTGCATGTATGTATGGCTTTCAAAGCTGTGTTCAAGAAACTACATTCAATTGGAATAATATTTATTTCGCCCATGTTCTGTACTACACAATGCCTATCTACCGCAACATTTGTAACATGTTGCTGCCTGTGTATAGCAATCAAGCACAAAACCTACCCTTCTTGCAGCGCACTCATCTAAAAAAAGCACAGAAGTAGGAGAGTGTTTGAGCTCAGGTTAGTAGGGTGGCATGTTCTTTTATACCCCTACCTCTGCTTCTGTCGTGAAGTGGAGCAAGAAAAGGGTTCCGCTCTATGTGGAGTCCCATTCATCAAACGGGGACTCACTGTGAGGATGGTGCACGTCCTAGAGTGCCTTATTTATGAATATCATAGACTCTATCATTGACAAAGTCCCTTATTTCATAACATGATATATATACATTATTGATGCAATCTGCTACTGTCCACCACAGAGCGCATGATTGTTGAAATGTTTTGCCATTCGAGCTAGAGCAAATGATTGTAATGTCTTACTCTTCGATCAAGAACACATTGTAGATGGAATCTCTCTTCGCGTTGAATCTAGAGAAAATTATTAGTGAACGCTTTTACTTTCTGATATAGTGCACATTAGAAGTGTGATTTGCATTTTATGTATGTATGTATAATGGGTTTATACAGAGCGCACATACACTAGACGTTTTCATGGTGCTAATAACAAATAAATCCTCATCCTGAAGACACTTGGAGAACATCCCATTGTTAAGATTTTTGCTTAACCTTAGAGAATTCAGGATTTTCACGAGGCAGGTACCAAGACTGAGAAAGATCGCACACCTTCATGTTCGCAGGAAAAGTGAGAAATGTTCAAAAATTGAAACTTACCACAGTGAATAGCATGTATTTACATTCATGAACGAAGTTTATGCCTCAGGAAAATGGTACTGACCACAGATATCCTACTGAACAATAATTAATGTTTCTTATTAACAGTAAATTATTTTTTTAGGAGTGTAGTGAGACTCAATTGTTGTCAATGCTGAGTCAGGCCTCCACCTCACACTGACAAATCTTTCCAGCGGTCGGATCCATGTCCACCATTAAACAGAGGAGGGCCTGGTATTGTACGCATGCAGGTAAAGGTAGGAGCCTTGAGACCATATGAGGCGAGCAAGGAGCACAATGCAGATACTGAAGCTTGGAGAGGTGGGGTACCACAGTAATGGTTGCCCCGCTTGGAAGTGAAGGGTGGAACGGCAACCTGTCCATTGTGGTTCCTGCAGGACCATTACTGTTGAGCTGGCTATCCACAATTGAGAAATCGAATAATAATATCAAGGTGCTGACATTGGGATGACTCTAAGGTCATCCAGGAGTGACACCAAGACTGTGTCAGACCCGCGATGGAGCCTGAAGCTCAGCTCAAATGAAAACCATCAAGAATCTTCTTGAACTTCAGGATGATCCCATTAAAGTGAGGAAACAAAGCCTTCATGGACTCCTGCCTCCAACAGAAGAAGGGACTATGGTGTCCCATTGGATGGGCGTATTGAATTAAAGAGTGTAGTGTGAAAAATGGACTGATGTTCACATGTTTTAATTTCCTGTAGGCAAGCCCCTTATTCAAGGGAAGCTTATGAGCAGAAATGGAAGTGACATTCAGAGCCCTTGCAAGACCTTCATCCCTAGCGGAACCTGAACTATCCGGTCTAACCCGGAGAACCTTTTTGGCGTATTTTTTCATGCGATACACAGCTTCTTCTTGGTACATATCCTGCGTCAAGACTTAAATTATACTACTAATGCAATATCTCACATCCTGGTTTAATATATGTTATTTATGAACCTACAGAACGTTACTTGTGCAATTGCTGATATCTGTAGCTTCAGTACATTAATGGTGAACTATTACTGTCCTGGTTAGAGCACGGCGTTGGTGGATTTTATTACTACTTGTTCTTGAGCACATTACGAGTAAACTCTCTTACCAGCTTTATGTGATTTTGAGGAAAGTCATACTTGAAAATCGTCTCTAACAAACCTTATTCCTCAAAATTTCCGAATAAATAACGTTCAACAGGTTGGGCAATCCAACCAGACAAATGTCTATAATCTCGAAAATATCACGTTATTCTTTAGGGTAACAAACTTCCAGTGTTCCTTATGTCTTCTTTGACTTGTAGTGGGTGAGGCGAGCTATTCACATTGTTCATTCCCTTTTTTGTTTACTACTTCAATTGTTCAGATTCCGGGTTTCTTATCAGCTATGTTTTTTAAAGGGGTAGGAAGAGATAGCTCCCTAGCCGCCTTTTCAGTCATCTCCCTCGCCTGCCCTCACCCTGCCCTGTCTTTCTGGCTAACCTTCCTCCCAAGACCCACTTTCTTATGTTATTCCACTTTCATGTATTATGTTTTTTAATGCGGTCCAGTTATTTGCCTTCATTTCATCTGCCTTGACCTACTTTGTAACCAAACTCTCCTCTCAGCTTCACCCCCTATTTGTCCGGTATTATTCTGTGGCATATTTATTCTGTATCATGGTTTTTAACCCCTTCGATGCTCATGACGGAACGGTTCCGTCATGAGCGTCGGTTGGCCTGTGCTCATGACGGAACCGTTCCGTCATCAGCCCGTTGGCTCATTAGAACCTTCAGCACAGCGCGAGAATTCGCGCCGCTCTGAAGGTTTAATATACTTCCCGCCTCCTATCCATTAGGGTACTCCACTAGTATACTGTACCATTTGCTGTTCCGGGTTACCCTTTTTAGTTCCCCATTATCGCTAATTTGGCTTCCTATACCCTGTATCTCTGGAATAGGTAAAAATACACAGCCTCTTTAAAACTTACAAGCATATTTGGGTTCCCATAATGCAATGCAGAGTAATTGTTTTATTCCCTCCAGCCATCTAGGGAAAGTATCTTGACTCGCTATGTTCACACTTGAGTTCTAGGCAAAGTGAGGAGAAAGAAAAGTTGCTTATAAATGTAGTCAATATGGCCTCGATGGAGAACGTATTTTATAGTTAAACATATTTCTTCCTGATCAAAGAGCTTCAACCCTGCAAAGTAAAGAGATAAGAAAGGAGAAGTAGGAAATTATGAAGAACAAAATGAGACAGCTAATTGATAGAAAAAAGTCACTAACTCAAATGTGATTTCTTTTTAAATGTAGTATTACACCAACTAGAACAAAGGAGCATAGTCAGGGAAATCCCTGCTGCCTTTAGGACCGTCAGAGGCATCAGATAGGAAAATATCTCTATAGCAACACACCTAGATCTGGTGTTTTTGTTTTGTAAAAAGTAACCCATCTAATTTGTGTACCCACAGTGACACACAGAAATTAGAAATGCTATACACACATTTTAAATGACTTTTAATTTTCTTTCTTTTTGATAGAAAACCATTTTTTATCGTAATGAAGGAGGATTCAGAATGACAAAAAATGAAGACTTACCAACAAGAGCAACACCAAAGAGTACACTGTTGACTAATACTTAAACCAAAATATTTTGCAATAAGTAATAATAGACCAGAAAAATGAAAAATGTACCCCTGAATAGAAATAGGGTGCATAAATATTCTACAACATTGCTTCAAATATTTTTTTGAAAGTATAACCTATGATTGGAAAAGACTACATTTGCAAGCATTAAGCTTGAATGAAACAAATAGCATCTAAAAAGATGGAACATTTTAGCAAGAAACTTTGGTTTTTCCTGGGTAAAAACAGTTGTCTGTCGTAAGGAAAGGTATAGTATGCTTAGGGTCTTGTGAGATGTTGATGAAAAGAAAGACTTTAAATGTAGTTTGGAGCTTTGCAATCCAGTTTATAAGTGAATCATTTACAGACATAGAAAATTCTAATTGTATATACTCATAATAGTTTATATAACCCAACCTCTTTGCATAAATATGCACATATATGAAGATGAAGGTCTGTACACAGATGTGAGTCTTTTGAAAGATCGACACTGAACTCTGTTGGAGGAAAAAGGATTCTTTAATGTTCATGACAACTTAAATATATACTTGTTTCTGTTAAGCAAAGACCAGAGGAATAGTGAGATAGAGTACAAACTTATATTGACTTTGCAACCTAATCCATATTTCCAGTACTTAAATATCAAACTAAAACATAGAATACATTCCAAGATGTAAACATGTTCTACATAAGAACCAGACCGAAAGAGGTTCTACCTAGGTAGCTATCGTCCTTATGCTTCACTTGTTAGTAAAACAAAGGGTACATAGAAGCAGGTGATATAATATTGTACCTTCATTCCTTAGGAAATCTCCTTCTAAAATATTCCATGCAAAGACCACATCTTACCCTAAGAAACCTGGACTGAATATCATGAAGACCTTTTGAACTTTTAACAGGAAGAGTACTAAGAACCATATTTACTCCAGTATTGGAACTTTCATAGATTCCCATTGCTTGTATCATTCCCCGTCGTCGGAATGGGAGCCTCGGTAATAATATATATATATATATATATATACCTAGGTAAATACACCCTAATAGGTGTAAAAAAGGTAAGAAATTAGGCCTAGGCCTCATTATCTTTTGTAGCCTATTGGTGTCATTATGTAAAAAGACCCAAAGCCACCTTAGCAACCAATCAGATCAGCCTCACCCTGTAGAACCTTCCTGAGAAAGCTCTGAGCCTCAGATTTTCTACCGCTTCGTTGGTGACAGGGAGTCTCCTTAGAGCTCTGCTCTAACTTCAACTTGAGGTACTGTTTTAACAGTTTTTCTTGAAGGATTTCTTTCAGCTTTGTCATGGCTGATAAGGAAAAGAAGAGCCTTTTCAGGTCTTGTGCCACTTGTGGCAAAAAACGACTTTATACAGAAGATCAACATAAGGACTGTATTTACTGTCTATACCCAGACCATAAGGTTGATGGGTGTAGTATATGCAGGAGAATGTCTGTGAAAACCCTCCGTGATCGTGAAGGACGGCTGCTTCTGTGGCTTAGGAAGTTGGAAAGGAGGGATGAAGTGGTTTCTGGCGATGAGGAAGATGCCAGATCATCATCTTCAAAGACTTCATTGAAGAGGGGTGGTTCGTCTGTGGAGATTTCAACTGAACCCCCCTTAAAGGCTATGCGTGGGACCTCTGATAGGTCTGGCAAGCCAGGGCCTATCGAATCTCCTCACGTGAGTGTAAAGGAGAGGGAAAGGCAGGCACTGCAGGTGCAAAAGGCTAAACTGGATGAGAGCTCGGCTGGGCCTTCCCACCAGATTAAAGTAGCCAAGTCCGTCAAAAAACCGACTGTAGAGGCCTCTACAGGGGTCAAGAAGGACTCTAAAGCATCTGAGGTGATTTTTTCTCCTCAGTCGTCGACGAGCCATCCAGCGACGACGAGGACGACGATGAGAGCGTCGATGAGGACCTCGATGTCGATTCCGTCGACGAAGACTGGATCGACGACGGCGTCGTCGACGATGACCACGTCGACGGTTACCACCACGTCGACGAAGACCATCCCGTCGACGATGACTATTCCGTCGACGGTGGCAATCTCGATGGCGACGATCCCGTCGACGACGAGCCCGTCGACGATCCCGTCGACGATGGTGAGCCCGTCGACGATGACAGCTCCGTCGACGATCCCGTCGACGATGATGAGTCCGTCGACGATGACGGTTCCGTCGACGATGCCGTCGACGGTGAAGGGACTCTCGTCGACGGTCCCGTCAACGACGATGCAGAATAAGGAAACGGTGGAGTTGTTTTCAACGCCGTTGACGACAGGAGCGCCAGAAAACAGCAGAAGAAGGAGGATAACCCCAGATATGACTTCTCCAAGGAAAGTACCTTCATTACCTCCACCCCTTTTGTTGGATGAAGATGACTACTCAGAAGAGGAGAATGAGATGTATGGGGATGCTTACAGTCCATCTCAATTGAATCTGAAGTACCATGGTTCGGATTTGGATGAGGAGTATTATTATCAAAAGGAACAGCGGCCAGAAAGACACGTTGCATACCAGGAAACCCAACCACAGCAGGGCATGGTAACGATGCCTATGAGTCTTTTGGCAGACTTAAGGGCAATGCTGGAAGAGTATAGGAGCAGACAAGGGTCGCAACCTGTGGAAAGTCAAGCACAGGTTCAACCGCAGGTGGTGGCAGCACAGTCAGTAAGGCCTGCACAGGAAGAACATGAGAGGGAATATCCTCGGCAAGTCCAAGTGGATACCTCGGATGAAGATGAAACGGGGCAGAACCAAGATCAAGACCAGGATAGTGAATGGAACCAATATATAGCTCCGGATCCGGCTTCACCAGTGCCAGACCCGGTCGACTCGCCTCCGGCTGATGTGGGAGGTTTCTTCAGTTTGATGGAAAGAGCCACAGCGCGCTTTAAGTTAGCGATGCCTACAACTTCTACTGATTGTTTCCTATATGATTTTAAAGAGGCATACCGTAAGGCCGTGCGCTCGATTCCCATTGTAGAGCACATATGGGAGGAAGGGAAGAAAGTGATGCAGACCCCAGCGACGGTCATTCCAACTCTTCCGCGCTTGGAGAAAAAATATAAGGCTCCTGATGACAGTCCCGCCTGTTTGATTGGACAACCTAGACCAGACTCGGTCATATCACAGGCGGCACAGAAGAAATTGCGGAATCCTTCGGCCACCCTCACGACTCCGCCAGACAAGGAGGGTAGGAGGTTGGACAACGCTGGGAAGCGTTTTTCGTCGATGGCTAGCTTGTTGGTCAGAGCGGCGAATGCCTTGGCGATCCTAGCAAGATACGACCGCCAGATGTGGAGTGATGTGGCACACTATGTGGATCTGCTAGCGGATGACCAGAAAGCGGAAGCACAGAAACTTCTGGAAGAAGGACAACGTTCCTCTTCAGAGATGATTGATTGCGCGATGGACATCGCCACCATCTCTTTCCGTGCTCTGGGCAGTGCCGCGGTTCTTCGGCGACAAGGGTGGCTGCGAGCTACATACTTCCGGCCAGAAGTCCAGAATAGGATTTTGGACTTGCCCTTTGACGGGGACATGTTATTTGGGAAACATGTCGATGAGACCCTGCAGGGTATAAAGAAGGACACAGAGACAGCAAGGGCTCTGGGGAACCTGCAATATAGGAAGACACCGTTCCGTGGAGCACGAGGAAGAGGCTTCACTTCACCTAGAGGAGGTTACCAGCAACAGCGATATTCACAGCAGTCGCAGTCGTACAGACCTCAGTACGGCAATCAATACTATCAGCGGCAGTCGCAATCCCAGTCTTTCTCTCGCCAGAACGCTCGTGGACGACAGGGGCGTCAGGGCAAGGACGCTGGCAAGCGTCAATAGCGGCCTCCTGACTCTGCCAACTGTTCCTCCGCTTCTGGGATCTCCAGTGGGCGGCAGGATATCACAACATCTGAGCAGCTGGGAAGAGATTACATCGGATCAGTGGGTAATAAACATCATCCGAAATGGGCATACTCTAGAATTCCAGGAATTTCCACCTACAAGAGCTCCCCACGCCACTACTTCGAAACATCTGAACCTTCTTCAAGAGGAAGCTCAACAAATGCTTCAAAAAGGGGCGATCCAACGTGTTCCCCTATCACAAAGGGGAGAAGGTTTCTATTCAAGATTTTTTCTGATCCGCAAAACAAAGCAAAAGTGGCGTCCTATCCTGGACTTGAGGGAGCTCAACACCTATCTCACGAAACTGTCGTTTCGGATGATTTCACTCCAGGACATATTGCGCCTCTTGAACCCAGGCGACTACATGGCAACATTAGACCTGGAAGATGCCTATTTTCATATCCCGATCCATCCAGCTCACAGACGTTTCCTTCGCTTTACAGTAGGCAAGAGTCACTTCCAGTTCATGGTGCTCCCATTTGGATTAAAGTCCGCTCCTCGGATATTCACAAAGGTGCTGGCACCGGTAGCAGCATTTCTGAGGAGACAGTCGCTGGAAGTATTCCCGTACTTAGACGACTGGCTGCTGAAGGCCCCAAGCTTACAAGAGGCATCGAAGGCAGTGAGCACATGCTTGAACCTCTTTATTCATCTGGGCTTACAACTCAACAAGGAAAAATCAGTTCTTCAGCCGGCAGGTACGGTGAAGTTCTTGGGAGCGATACTAGATACTCAGGTGTGCAAAGCCTTCCCATCGGAAGAGAGACAGATGAAACTCATATCGTCAGCCACTCGTTTGCAAAAGAGAAGTTGGATGACAGTCAGGATGTACAAATCTCTTCTAGGGTCGATTTCATCCTGTATTCAATTGATTCCGCATTGCAGACTGCGAATGCGCCCCTTGCAGGAGGAACTGGACCTTCAGTGGAGACAAGTGGAAGGTTCGCTCGACGACAGGGTGACGGTTACCCAGCGAATGAAACGGTCGGTTTCATGGTGGATGAAAAGATCTCACCTCACTGTGGGACTCAGTTTCAAGGCTGCACGGGCTCCTCACGTCATTACCACGGACGCTTCTCTACAAGGTTGGGGAGCGGTCATGCAAGACCTCCAGGTCAGTGGTCACTGGACTCCGGAGGAGCGTCGCCTACATATCAACGTTCTGGAGCTAAGAGCTATTCGATTGGCAATGTTGGCTTTCCTCCCAAGGATTACAGACTCAGCAATCCTGGTGCGGACGGACAACACCACCGCAATGCATTACGTCAACAAGCAGGGAGGCACAAGATCGCCACTGCTTTCACAGGAAGCCCAAATACTGTGGGAATGGGCGATAGCGCAGAACATCACACTCGTAGCAGAACACCTTCCAGGAGTATGCAACACGAAGGCGGATACGCTAAGCCGCCTGAGAGCAGTCTCGCACGAGTGGGAATTGGAGCACGCAGTGATCAAAGACATCTTCTTCTGTTGGGGGACCCCAGCGATCGACCTGTTTGCAACACCAGGAAACAAGAAATGCCGGTGTTACGCAAGCAGGGAACACCATCGAGGGTCACTGGGGAATGCCCTTTCGATGTCCTGGTCAGGCGCGTTTGTTTACGCCTTTCCGCCATTTCCCCTGATTCCTCGAGTCCTCAAGAAACTCAAGATGGACAGGTGCAGGATGATACTAATAGCGCCTGCCTGGGCTCGCCAGTTTTGGTACACGGAGTTGCTTCTATCAGAGACACAACCCATTCTTCTGCAACCCAAACAGACACTTCTATCGATGTACGACGGCCAGGTTCTTCCCCCGAACCCGAGTTCGCTTCAGTTGACGGCTTGGCTCCTGAATACAGAGAGTTTAAGGATTTAAACATCCCAGAGGAATGCAGGACCATCTTGGCACAGGCACGAGCCCCTAGCACTAATAAGACATATAGAGCGAAATGGAAGAGGTTCCATTTGTGGTGTCAGAGGGAAAAAGTACATCCTTTCTCGTCAGCTCCGCATCAACTCTTACCATACATTCTATCGTTAGCACAAGCAGGTCTGGCTCATGCTTCTATCAAGGTCCACTTGGCAGCTATTTCCAGGTATAGGAGGACAAGATCGGGCCCCTCTCTATTGTCAGCAAGAGTAATAAAACAATTCTTGAAAGGACTGTTTAGAGTTTTTCCGCCAGTTAAGCCCCCACCGCCGGTATGGCACTTGAATGTGGTCCTGGCTCAGCTGATGAGACCGCCATTTGAGCCAGTACATAAAGCGGACCTGCCTATCATGGAAAGTGGCGCTTCTTTCGGCACTCACCTCTGCAAGGAGAGTAGGAGAGCTTCAGGCTTTAACCATCAAAGAACCCTTCTTGCAGTTCAAGAATGATACATTGATCCTACGGATGAACCCCAAGTTCATTCCGAAGGTACCGACAGACTTTCATCTTAATGAACCAGTGGTTTTGAAGTCTTTTTTTCCTCGACCTTCAACCCAGGCTGAGAGGACACTTCATTCTCTGGATGTTCAGAGATGTTTGAAATTCTATCTACAACGCACAGCTGGATTTCGAAAAACACCCCAACTGTTTGTGGCTTTCGGAGCCCCAAGGAAAGGATTTCCTTTGTCAAAACAAGGGATATCTAGATGGATAACCAGTGCGATCCGGTTCTGCCACCAGGCGGCAGGCAAACCTTTACAAGGACAGGTGAAGGCACATTCCACAAGGTCGATCTCAGCATCAACAGCGCTGTTTGCTGGAGTATCCATAAAGGATATTTGCAGAGCAGCCACCTGGAGCAGTACGCACTCCTTCACGAGACATTACTGCCTGGAGGCGGCTGCGAAGGAGGATTCGGCTGTAGGACAGGCAGTCCTGAGAAATCTCTTCCAATAAGAGGTGAGCTTTCCTCTCTTCCCTCCTCCTGTTTTTTCAAACATTTCGTTTCTTATGCTTTGTTACTGCCTTATGGTTGTTATAATCTGTGATGTCATTAGTTTATAATGATTCTGTAACTGTGCACGAAATGTTTGAGGTATGCTACCTGCTATCTACTCTGATACAAGCAATGGGAATCTATGAAAGTTCCAATACTGGAGTAAGAAACAAGTTACTTACCTGTAACTTTAGTTCTCCAGTATTGGTAACTTTCATAGATTCCCATGCGCCCACCCGCCTCCCCTGGGAAAGCTCACTTTAGGGCTAGGTGATTATGTGGCAAAGCAACGGCTACGAAAATCTGAGGCTCAGAGCTTTCTCAGGAAGGTTCTACAGGGTGAGGCTGATCTGATTGGTTGCTAAGGTGGCTTTGGGTCTTTTTACATAATGACACCAATAGGCTACAAAAGATAATGAGGCCTAGGCCTAATTTTTTACCTTTTTTACACCTATTGGGGTGTATTTACCTAGGTATATATATATATATATTATTACCGAGGCTCCCATTCCGACGACGGGGAATGATACAAGCAATGGGAATCTATGAAAGTTACCAATACTGGAGAACTAAAGTTACAGGTAAGTAACTTGTTTCTTAGATGCGCTTTTGACAGAACCTCATTCTGTCTTGTAGTGCTAAGTAACTCCCGCCAGGAACAATGTAATAAACAGTAAACACATGGGCCATGTACCTGTTAATGTGTGTTCATCAGGATATATACCGTAAGTGTCATATTTCCAGGTGAATATGTCAGTGGTAGAAAGATATGCGTGCTAGAGAGACAAAAACAATCTGATGCTGATATATCCGGTAGGCAGACTGCATCAAAGTATGTGACTAGATTTGGGTTAACCTACTGAAGGAACTAAAGCTAAAGTAAAACACTGTACAAAAACCCCCCATAATTTGCAGAACTTGTACTTGCCGATATATATCTAGAAGACAAAAAAAATAGATACCAGAAAAATAGTTTTGAATTTTTTAATAATGGCAGAAATTCAATATCTTACAAGATAAGATGCAAACAGTTTGCCTGAAATGAAATGCGGATAAAAACAATGTCCATTTGTCACACCGACCAAACCTATCAAAAGCTAAAAGACTAGACACACGGGGCATCATTACTCACGTCTGCCCGACATTGTTGCAGTCTTGGGAGGGACCGACCGACCGAACTCTAATCGGCAGCCCCGACACCACAATTACAATGCGACCACACATGGTGCAGTTGCAAGCTCCCATTTCTCTATGGAAGCTTTGGTTGCAGTCAGAAACTAGACACAGCACAAGCTCCCACTGTGTGTCACAGTGCCTGCAACGTGATGCAGGAATTACCAGGAGGGCACCACAGGTGCCCCCTGGGCCCCCAACCGGAGGCCATTGAGAGATGGGGGCCCTGCTAGAGGCCCCCAAAGTTGCTTTCTGACAGGCGTTGCATGTGGGAAATCCCAATATGAAAAGCCTGTTAGAAACCGACGTTATAATCCCGACGATAGGTATGCCATCCATAGGGGATTATGAAAGGTTTCCGACTGGCCGACGGGCTCCTTGAGCCCGTTGCAGCCTGTTTACATTCCGAACTCCTACATCATAATTGGGCGGCAGACTGTAAACCTATCATGTCGGTCGGTAAGCCTCCGATGAGCGGTCGGAGGCTTACCAACCAACATTGTTATCGGCCCTTAAATGTTTAAGACCCATGAGGTAGAAACTAAATGCCCTGCCATGCCCTTCGCTCAATTTGTGGCACAACACCAAACAAAATATAATTTTAAATGAGACTAATAATGAAAAAAAATGATGGTCTTGTCTGAAGCACTACCTATTCTGTTAAATTTGTCAAAACTCTGATTATTCTTCTTTGACATTTCTCCAACTTGCAACTGCGAGAGACAGTAAGTCCAGTCCACGTTTTGCTCGAGGCTGTTGAGGTCCGAGGCTGCCAGAGGCTGCGAGGTGGTGATGGCTCTTGGCTGCCACTGCTGTGTGTCCTGCTGCTGCTGCCGCCTGTTGTGGGGGGGGGAGTCGCAGTCTGCGAGTCCCCCCTGCGTGCAGACTCATTGAGCACCGGAAATTCGCACAGAGGCTGCCGCCAAGCCCAAAAAGCTGTGCCCCTGGTAAGTGAGCTAATTAGGAGCTGCGGGGGTGGGGGAGTCTGCCCTGTGGGACTGCTCAACAGCGAGGGAAGAGTCTGCCGATGGCGGCTGCTGGAGCCGCGGTTCTCTCCATCCCAAAAGCGGGTGAGTGCCTGCCTATAGCTGGAGCAATGAGTCCTCACAACGGTAGGAGGCACCCACAGCAGCTGCAGCTGCTTGAGCATTATCATAAGCATAAGCCATAAGAGATACCCCCAACGCTGGGCGCAAGAAGCTTGGAGTCATGCTCACACAGGTGCACCCCCTGCCATAAGTCATAAGTCCCAAGCTTCAAGCCAGGAGCTGTGCCTGAAGCTGTGCAAGGCAGGGCAGGCAGTGCCGCTAGAGCTGCCAAATCGTGGTAGCCACCTAGCAGAGCCTCCGCAGCATTTCACGGCCCCCTAACAGTAACGGTAGGGGTAGTGGGTGCAGCGGTGAGAATCTCCTCAGCAACAGCAAGGACCCTGGTGAATCCTGCTGTGCCCAGCTGTGGTGCTGGCGTGCCGTTGGAGTCAGTGTTGGCCTCGGGCAGGTTTTCAAATTCTTCCACGCGCCCGCTGCACTTCAAGCTGACCAAGACACAATCTACATCAACCCCTGAGGAGCATTTGCCCGACCACCCACCATTCACCTGGTCAGTCTCAAATTTCTACGCTAAGAGTACGCTCGCAAGTTTAATCAGCATCCTTTAACCGGTGCCTCTCAACAAGTGCTCCTAAAACACTGTCTAAAACAGTCTAACCAAATTAAATCAAACAAAGGTACCAACCATTGTTTTATCTGAGCAGTTACTATTTCACTATAACCAGCTAAGAAAATTAACCAACTGTCTGCTCCCCGTGCGATACAACTGAGCCACGACCCCCTGGGAGATAACCTCTGGTGCACAGATCATCTTAAGCAGCGAGTAGCTCGGTCAGTGGGGGCGAGCGAGGATCATCTTTAACTCTTAGCCTGACGTCCCCCAGCTATGAGATCCGGGAAAACTAGGAAAGCTCCATCTAATCCTTCAAAAATATTAAAAAGAAGGCTTCAAACGATATAGCAGCAGAGCATATGTTACTTGAATACCCAGCAAAACCATATAATTTACAGTTGCAACAGGGTACCACTAGAGAAACAGCTACAGACATAGCTTCGGACATTTCATTCAAATCCCAACACCCCCAACCCCCCAAACCACATTTCAAGTCCAGCCTCCCCCCGTCCATCAACCAATTAGTGGAGCGGGTTGGAGCCTCTGTGCCCAGGGAAAATCAAACCCGCAAAGACACAAACCTGAGATTTCTAGCTCTTTCAGTTTCGTCATTGAAAAAAATGTCGTTGAGGGACTACTTTAGAAGCTCTGTATCTTCCTCGAAGCTAAGATCAACCTCACTCGACATACCATGGCCTCCTGCCGCAACGGCTTCGCCTTTACTCTGTCCCACTCCCGCATCAAAGACTGGTTCAGCCCATACTCCACACGTGTGCCAGCGATAAAGGTCTCAGTTCATCGCTCCCAGGCTCACCAAAAAGTACTGACCCCCAAAAAAAGAAGCATCAGCGACCACCCATTCTCCTCAGTCTCTCGACCAGTCCCTTTTGACTTCCAAGTCAGCAATGCCCACGCCCACGTATCTGCCCATGTATCATCCACTGCCTCCCCTTCCTCTTTTATCAGAAGCCAGTTGGCCCAGCCAGACCATCACTCTGTTTGAATTCCCAGCCAGTTCTCCCCCTTAGCAAACAAGCCTCAAGTATCTAACGCCCACTTAACAGCTACAACTAAAGTACTCACCCCGCAAGGAGCAATCAGGGCAAACAAGCAACCAAGTAACCCCACAACGTCATCACCAACTGCTAATAGCTGTTGACAAAAGATCAATACAGGATGGGGCAACAGCACTATGCCCAACACTCACCTGGACTTATCTTTCTTCACCAAAGCCCCACACAGATTGCCTGTTAGCCCTTCATCCCTAGACCTAAATGCGCTCCGGTCACAACTCCTCCAAACTCTCCATTCGACAGTGTCAGCACTGAATTATCACTCAGACAAAATGGATCAATAGGTAGATTTATTAAATACTCTTGCCTTGTACACCATAGGAATTGACAAAAAAAATGGAGGCGCCTAATTCGCTGATAATCAAGGCCCAATCACAAGTGCAACTAGTCCAATCAGTATGCTGTTGCTCTCCCATCATCGGCTCTTTATCCTCATTGCCCCAATTTCTGACATCTGTACTAACAGAAATTCAGAGGTTCCCAGAGTCCAGGCATCCTGATTCTGAGTCACCGGTTCCACCCCACGGCAAATGTTCTACACACGAGCACACGCTTGACAATCCACTACCGGTTTCATCACCATCGTCTAAAGCAACAGTTTCCAACGCCCTCACCGATTCAATAACTAACGACAAATCACCCCAGTCACCTGCCCACAGATTATCAAAGCGGGGAAAAAAAGACTTCGGAAATCCCGTAAAAGGCTCATTGAAGCACCCAAAAAAACAATTTGTAATTATTTCACAAACAACAAACCAGCAACAGCACAGGTATTGAGCACAGTGCCCACCGTCTCCACCAGTCAGATGCAAGTAGTCCAGCTCCGAACACCCCAAAAAGGGCTTTCAGAACCAAAATGTACAATAAAAACTGAGTCATCACAAGCTTCAAGGCATTCCCCATACCCAATACTCCAGGACAAAACTGTAGTTAATGAAAAAAAGAAATTATAAACAAATGAGGAGCAAATAAGAGTCATCAGGCTGGTTGCAACCACGCCGCCCACAAAGCTTCTACCATCCACCGAATCGTCTTCCCTGCTCCAACCTACAATTATCAGCCAAGGCTCACATAGCACAGTTAACTTCGCCAAAGAAGCGGATCATTAGTTTCCGGTAATCTAACCCAGTATACCTTCTTTGGCAAGCACGAGCAAAACAGTTTTTACTTCAGCACCAGTTAACCAAGCAAGTGAGAATCCCTTCCCCTCCTCCCCCCAAGCACTGTACATCAACCTTTGAACAATCGTTAGTAGGCAAGTTTACGTTATCCAAATCCATACCCGCTGATATACAAACTCTGGCCATAGACTCCAATGAAACCAAACTACTGTTTACACCAGAGTACAACTCTCACGGCTCGCACGGCATATTAAATCGCAGGAACATAATCCAGCTCTTCATATCAAATCCAGACCTGTGCAAGCTGGAATCAAAAGACATCCTTGCCATTGAGTTCAAACCCATCACTAACCCCCACATGGGAGAATCAACCCTAATAACATTAGCATCTAAAGCCATAAGGACACTGGTTCAATCAAAAGCTGACCAATTCAAAAACTGGGGAATAATTATAGCAACGCCCCAGTTTCCCGATATCCTTCAATACTTGCTCCTAGCAAGGCCTCAGTTTCAAGCACAAACCATACCCCTTTTTCAGTTTTAAAGTCAGCCAGAAATTGCTCCTTAGTAGCCAACGATGAGTGCAGTGAAGCTCAGCAAACCAGCAGAAGCGCAGATTGGTCATGGCTGCCAGCAGCCCTTCCCCAAAGCAGGATCAATTTAAATAACACGGAACACAGTCTAACAATCTGCTCCTGGAACATCAATGGTTTTTGGTCAAAACTGCAATCTCCGGACACAGTCATATTCTTCAAAAACCACGACATCATCTTTCTCCAGGAAATCCTATGTAACATCTTAAGCACATACAGCAGTATACCATGTCTAATCTCTGGAGATTTTAACACCAACCTTTTCTACAACCAGTTTGAAGACTTAGGAATCGCCTTCCCAGCAGTCAGCCCACATCTCGCTACACAAATATTAACGCCCGGTCTCAGACCATCTAAACTGGGCGAATACGCAGTTCTTCAACTTAGCAGAGTTGGCTACATAGTAATAAATGGTCGCTCATCCACAGATACCCCTCCGGCCTAGACAAGAACCAACGGGCGAACCCACTCATTTCTGGACTTCACATTGGCAAACAGCAAAATGTTCACCCTAATTGAGTGCCATCACATCGCAGCACTGGAGGAAAGTGATCATCAACGCCAAATAATAACATTATCCCTCGATATCCCTCACCATCACGCACTTGCTCACACTATATAAGACTGTCACACGGAGAATCTAAGACGAATGAAATGGTCGTCAAGCGTTGTCCCTTCTGTCATGGAGAAATGCTGTCATCTATGTTCAAAAGGTGAAATAGACATGCCTATTATCATCGGATGGAAAGCGTTTGTGAACAGTTTATTAAACTAATTCACGACCAAATCTCATTCCCGGTCAGATCCACCTCAACCCCGGTTTTCTTGCGCAACAAAAACTCTAAAAAAACAAAGAAACACTGCTCTGCGCTGGACTAGAAAAAGCCTGGGAAATGTAATTGTATTCAATCATTACAAACAAGCTCAAAAAGCATTTAAGGCATCTGTCCATAGAGACAAACAATCAGCGTCAGACAAATTCTGGATGAAGTTAGTCCATGGCAGCAAAAAGTCCAACACAAAGTTATTTTGGACCCTTGTGAACAAAGGCCCGCTAGGAGGCAGAGGATGCACCACCACAAACATAGGTGCAGATGACTGGACTAAGTTTCTATCCAATCACTTTAGAGAAAATTCAAGTGGGCAAGAGCCCCCTAGTCCTTAATTGACACTCAAATCCAGGCCACCACCCACCGATGATTATTCCACAGGAAACACTGGGCCTATTACCAAGGCTGAAGGTGTCATGGATATACCATCACTGGAGGAGTCACAAAACGACTCCAGCCCAGGAACGCTGACGACACATGGAGTTTTAATAAACAACCTCGCCTGGATCATCAGGAAGGGCAGGTCAGACTGAGCACCTGGCCCCAACGGATTACCTCAGGCCTTGTTTAAATCAGATGCAACGTTGTGGTCAGGTCTCCTCGCACCCCTATTCTCACACTGCAAGCTTAATGACCACATCCCAGATTCTTGGAAAGGTGCAATCATTCATCCCAGCTACAAAAGTGGTAAAAAAGACGACCCAAAAAATTATAGAATGATAGCTTCTCCTTGACATTGAATCCAAATATTATGCCAGCATCCTACTTGAAGAACTGACATCATGGATTGAATTAACACAGCGTCTTCCCTTCAATCAGACCGGCGTTGTAGCTAAGTCAGGCACAACCAGCAACTTATTCGCATTATCCGTATTGATGGAGAAGGCGGACGTACGTCGTATGCAACTATATTGCTGCTTCGTTGACTTTAAGGCGGCTTTCGACCGAGTGCCACATCGCCACTTATGGCAAAAATTGTTCCGCTGGGGTATACCACCAACCCTCTTACAAGCTATCATCCAACTCCACACACAGACCTGGATAAGGATTAAGTTGGGGCGACGGGTCCCATGTCTCAAAAAAGATCCAAACAGGAAGTGGCATCAAACAAGGATGCGTTTTGGCGCCCCTTCATTTTAACCTGTTTATTTCTGACCTATCCCCCATACTTAACAAGGTCAACTCCCATCCACCCCAACTGGACGGGACCCACGTCAGCAACCTGCTATATGCTGACAACCTTGTGTTATTGAGTCATACAAAGGTTGGTTTGCAGAGGCTTCTTGACGAACTTGTAGCTTATACATCTGAAAACGCCCTTGAATTGAACCTGTCAAAAACAAAAATAATTCATTTTAGCAAACAGAAGCAGCAGAAAAGCAGGTGGTTCTTTAATAACTAAAGCATCAACACAGTGCTACACAACAAATATTTAGGATTTTTTCTTGATCTCAGAGCTTCTTTCACCAAACAAAAAGACACCATCAAGGCTAAGGCACTGTCGCTGGAGGTTGTGTCTGCAAAACTCTCAAAACACCTACTAGGAACAAGCCTAACCCCTCTGCTCAAGGTGATGAAGGCCAAGATCACTAATTCTCCATCATATGGCCACAAGATTATGATGGGCTCAGCAAACATCGTACTTAATAAATCAATCACCAGAATCTTCAAGCGAGCATGGTGTTTGCCAAGGTCTTCATCTCCGGCACAAGTCAGACTAGAACTCGGTCTGCTAAATCATAACCGTGTCGATGCTGGTGCTTTTATTAAGTTCTGCAACAGACTGCGTAATTCCAGGGAAAATAGTCCTGAGATCAAACTCTTTAACGAAATATCGACCAGTGCCTCCAGCCAAAAACGTGGCACCACTTGGACCAATCCTTCCAGCTCCTCGGAGTCTCGGAATACTGGGGAACAAACCCCTCACAACAGGCATTCAGGAGCGTAATCAAGCGAAGCGTTCGATCCTGGTCCTTCCACTCCGACAGAGCAAATCTGTCCAGAAGGAAGCACGCTTGGGCGGTCGTCTCAGACTATAAACCGGGAGTTGAGTCATCCTACCTATCAAGTACTTACTCAATCTTCTGGAAGATCAAATTTATGGCCCTAAGACTAGGCGAATGTCCCTTTTTAAAACATATATCACAACGGCGGGGCCTTAATCACAAAATCGAATGTAGGGAATGCGGCTACCACTCTGAAAGCCTGGAACATATACCCTGCGCTTGTCCAGCTCTGTTACATGACAGAAGGACCCTATTGAGAGCGGAGTGTGTTAAATTAGGCGCTCGTACATGTCGCCAGGCAATAATGGCAGCTATGAACCAGGAAAACATAAAACTGAACATCCGGTTTACCAAATTTGTTGCCAGAGCTGCAAAAACGTTGGGGAAAGAAAAGGCAGCAATTCTTCCGCCGGTTGGTCCAGATATCATCCTGCAATAAAAACTCAAGAGCCGCCGGCCCCCTTCAGCAAGGTCCACATGGACACCGTGTTCAGCATTTTAAAATCAGTAGTCATATTGACTTGTTCCCCTCTTTTAAACCTTCTTAAAATCACTCTGTGACTGCCATGTTACTTAATGAGCTTGATCTGTAAAAGATAAATGCTCATTCAGACAATTTTTAAATGTTATCTAATTTTACTGCTAGTCTATTGCACTACTGTTGTACTTATCAAAGTTACTCTTCACTCCTTTTTAAATTAATACATGTATATGTGAGTCATATGGTCATCATTTTTGTTATGATTTTAAGTAATCAAACAATAAAACTTGAATATGAATTTAATTCTTCTTTGGGGGGTGCTCAAGAGAAAGAAGCTGGACTAAACCTTCTGTGCACCCTCTCTTTTATTAAGTTTGAAAATGCTTTATTAAAGAGAGAGTAAAACAAAAAGCATTTACAAAGAGAAACATAATTAAGTCAATCCAAGGAAAGATTAAGAAATAAAGTACTATGAAATAATACACCATTCTTATAAACAGAAGGAAGAACATGAACATATAAAAGCCATCTGGAATAAATATAGCATATAATATAATATATAAACATAATGCTAAACAAATGCCTTTTAATCATTTTTTAGAAGAGAAGAAAGAATGTCAAAAAGGAGAAAAGTAAAGAGAAGAAAGAGGAAAGAGGGAAAGAAGAGAAAGAAAATGAGAAAGTGTACTGCTATATACATTTATGGAGCAAACAATTAACATCTATGCAATAATAAATATGTAATAAACAATGTAATCTTTATGAGGATTATAATTAATAACCTTAGATATGGATTAAGCAGATTGTCTGGATAAGAAGGAGGTTAGAGGCAACCATAATACTTATTTTTAATCATTAAAGGAATAGAGGTAGCATAAGCTTGATCCAATCTGTGGTGATGACATAACAGATTCCACCAGCCAATGTAAGTAATTTTAGTTGTATCTTTCCAATTAGTTGTGATTATTTGTAAAGCAAGAGCAACTGTCAAGTCAATACATTTCCTGACCATACCTAGGTAGCGCCAAAGGGTAGAGGAGCTTCCTAGAAAAATGTGCAGGATATCAAAAGGGATACTGTAGATACAATTTCATTAAGCTTATCCCAAATACGTAACTGAAGCTTTTTAACAAGAGGACATTCAAAAAACATATGTAGAAGGTCACTTTTATCATGAGCACAAGTCCAGCATTTAGAGTTGGGAGAAAGCTTGAATTTGCATAGGCTTGTAGTTAAAAATAATCCGGTGTAGAAGTAATATAATGTGTGGGTTGTTCTTGCTGCACGAGAGGAGGTATGGATCTTGGCCCATATTGAATTCCAGGTGTGGAAAGAGAACTCATGATGAAGGTCTGTTCCCACTTTAGCTCTATTTTGAAGTTTGTTTTAAACTTAGAGGTACCAGTCAAAAACGTATGTATGCCGGAGGCCTTCATTTGTAAAGAGAAATCTAGTGTGAAAGGGGAAGGTTGTGTATTTGAAACAATAGTGAATTGTTGAGAAATATATAGGAGAAGAAGAGGTTTAAGGTGTTGATAATGAGAGGCATCAGAAGAAGATATATTGATATATTGACATAGAGCGCTTCTCGTCAGACCGGCGCTGCAATGTCTGACGGGCCTGGTGGCATCTTTGGCGGAGTTCTTTTGATCTGAGAATGCCGTATGTGATGGGTGTGTGTGGGCTAAAAATAAGTGAACAATGGTGTGTGTAAAGTGATTGAGTGATTTAAAACTGGCACCAGATCCACAAACGTTTCAATTCAGAAATGGGGCCAGGACTAGCTAGCCAGTGGTCCCTTTTCTGAATTAAAATGTTCGTGGGTCCGGTGCCTATTTTAAATCACCTAGTCACTGTACACACACCATTGTTCATTTATTTTTAGCCCACACACACCCTTCACATATGGCATTCTCAGATCAACAGAACTCCGCCAAAGATGCCACCAGGCCCCTCAGACATTGCAGCGCCGGTCTGACGAGGAGCGCCCTATGATGAAGCATGACACCCTAACAGGTGTGTGAGGGCATTATGATCTGAAATTGAGATCCCCCAACGACTTGAACATTAGGCAGGTAGCGACCTGTTGTGCATTTGCCCCTTAGAGGAACTGACTCCTTTCTGTGATTCAGATGTGTACTCGAAGGAGCACAGGAACAGGACCTCTTTAAATAACCAGCTCTTCTGTCCCACCCTTTGATTGAGCGTGCCTGAAAAATTAAACAGAGAACAATTAGAGAGTAGATGGCTCATGGTTGTAATCCCTTTATTGATCCTTTCTTTCCACAACAGAACTCTATTATTTAATTATAAATGTTTATTATACCAAATTGAAATTTGTAAAATATTTTCAGAGCGGGAATTGGAGGAAATAATTAAAGGTTTAACAATAACTATAGAATGGGTAAGTATTAGAGAGAGACCTCTTTGGGGTTGGAAGATGTGAAAACAAATATTGTAAATTTTACATGTTCTAGTTGACCCCAAACTGTTGATATATCTGTAGACATTTCTAAGAGGAAAGTCCAGATATGTTTCAAACTGAAGGCCGAATGATATAACCTAAATTTAGGAAAGTTAACCCCACCAGTATCTTTAGGTTGCTGAAGACCGGCTAAAGAGATTAGAGGTTTGCGTTTGTTCCAAAACATTTAATCAAAGAGTGTTTAATAGTTTTGAAAAAGGTTTGTGGAAATGAAATCTGGAGCATTGACAAGTAATAATTCTCAATCAGTAACAACATCATTTTAATTGTAGCTAATCTACCCCACCAGGACAGAAATAAAGGAGACCAACCCGCTATCAATGAAGTGATTTTTGTCATAGTTTCGTTGAGATTAGTTTTAATAGTTTCTTTAATGTTATTTGAGTAGAGGATACCTAAACATTTAATACATTTTGAGTTCCATGTAAACCCGGAATCTTTAAACATATCTGGAGAGTAGTATTATTTTAGGGGCAGGACCTCTGATTTATCTATATTGAGTTTTTACCCTGAAACTTCAGAGTATGAGTTTAGTACTAAAAAGAACTCTGGTAAAGATGTATTAGGATTGGATAAATATAACAAAATATCATCTGCGTATTTTGTATCCAAACTTTTAAATTGGCATTTAAAATCTTTTGCTTGGAAATTGGAGTATCAAAAGAAGACAAAGCTAACATGCTATCAGGGGATTTAGGGATTGATTGAAAAAAGGCATCTATATGTTCAGTTGAAGGAGAGTAATCTGGGGTATATAACTTCATGTCGTATTCCGAAAAACACTAATATTCTGGACTCACTAATGTGCCTGATCCCGGCTGTATCTGTTATAGCAACAATTCTAGATTTCGGATTTCTTATTTTAAGGTAATTAGCCAAGGTTTAACAGCCTTGTTCCAACCACCAAACATTTTCGCATTACAACAAAGCAGGCATCACAAACATTATCCCAGGATTGTTTGTTATATTGCAGCTGGACCTTAATAAGTTTAGGCAAAGTGTTGTTGTGATTAGAGGAGAAATATTACTTTTCTAGAGCTTTAATCTGTTCTAAAAGAGTCCCTAAAGGCCCTCCTGTTTTCTGCTACAAAATCTACGTTAAAGCCCCTTGCAGTTCCTTTAAAGGCATCCCAAATAAAAGTAATTGCTTGTCTGGCGTAAGATTATTCTCAAAAAACTCTTGCGCAAACATATTGTAAATTGTCTGTAAACTGTTTATCAAGCCGAAGAGAGTTATTAAATCTGCACCTACAAGTAGAGGGAATGGGGCTAGGATAATCAAAATCTACAATGACGGGAGCATGCTCCGAAATGAGTATTGAACCTATTTTGGCATGTTTTAGGAATTGAAGAATATGCTGGGTGAAAATATATAATCTATTCTGGAAGGAGAGTTATGAACAGGAGAAAAAAAGTAAATTATAGGACATTGGGATGACATGCTTTGCAGACGTCTACTAACCCTCTCGAGGATATGGTTCTCTGAAAAGCTCTGTGCATTTTGCTAGGAATAAACCTAGTCAGAGATTTGCGATCTAAAAAGAGGTTCATAAGTTGATTACAGTCTCCTCCCACTATAAGATTCTCTGATGCATGGGAAGATAACAGAGAGGAAAAATTATTCCATAATAGCAAATCTACTCCATTGGGACCATGGATTTATCTTAATATCTAACAAAATCCATCACCCAGCATCATCTTTAAACTCATTTAACACCTGAATACTTACTGATTTTTGAAACAGTATTAAAACACAGTTTTTGCTATTTACATCAGGGGAGCTAAAAACACCCCAACCCACTGATTGCGCATGGAAGCTATGTCCTGTGCCTTATGATGTGTTTTTTGCAATAAAGCAATTTGATAGTTTCATTTTGATAAAGGAGACAATACCCTCTGTTTCTTAAGAGTGTCACAAAGACCTTTAACATTCCATGACATAATAAGTAAGTTACTCATGGATAGGAACACAAAGAACAAATAAAGAAAAACAATAGAAAAAACATACAATATAATTAATACTTATGCAACCATAAGGAATCAGGTAGGAAATGGTGGAAGAACACAATTACATAAAGAAAGTTTGCTGCATAGCAAAGAAAAAGTATTGACAGAGACTAAACAGAAAAAAGAGACAAAGAGAGGAGCAAGGGGGAGAACAAGGGCTCCACTGATATAAATAAAGTGGATAGATGACAAAAAGCCAAAGGACTTTAGCCATAACAGTGAAGAATGAAAGAGACAATAATGTTGAGGGGGGGGGGGGAGAATGAGAAAAACAGATGCCGTTCTAAGATTGAGATTAAATAAAATATGGTATCAATAAGTAAATGGGGAACAATATAAAACAAAAAGACATTACAAATCATGGTGCCAATGAGATTTGCTAGACAGTAAGGGAACAGAGTGGTTGAACAAGATGTAGACATTGGACTAGAAGAACCTATTGAACGTAGACATCCACATTGAAACAAGAGTGGACTGGGGATCTGCAAAAAAGAGAGAAATAAAAGGGCACCATTTAAGGTTTACTCATTCCTCTGTCTGCTCCTTTGTGCATATGTATGGATTTCTTGAGCTCTGTGGGCTCTGCAAAAGGTATAGTCTTGTCCTTATATGTGACCTTGAAAAAGCAAGGATGAATAAGGCCGTAACGAGCATTCATGGATTGCAGCGTAGGTCCGAGATCTAAAAAGTCCTTCCGGCAATTAGTAGTAGCTCTAGAAACATCTTGATTTCTTGATTAAGGTAAATCTTCTGACCAGACCATAGCATTTGTTTACTTTGTTTAGCTGCTGTGAGTATCATCGTTAGCTCTGAGTATTGAAAAAAATAAGTGATGATCCCTCATGGTCCTTTTGAGGTCAAAACGGTGAGAGGAACAATCCTGTCTGCCCTTTGGATATTGAGATCAGCAGGATTCAGCAAGCCAACTATTTTTGATATATGAATCTTCAAGAAGTTGATCATGTCGGGGCCTTCAGAACCTTCCGGTATGCCATATATGCATAAATTGTTGTGCCTGTTATGGTTCTCCAGGTCCTCTGTTAGCTTCTTTAGCTGAATCACTTCTTTGGATACATTATTAACCTTAGCGACCACATCTTGAGCATTGCTAACCCTATGTTCAACCTATGTAAGTCTAGAATCCAAATGAGACCACATGTCCTCAATTCTTTGAAGCACCGCATTAGTATCTGCCATAAAAGGTTTTAAGTTTCTCAACTCATCCATAATGTCCTCCAGTGTCAAAGGCAGAGATAATTTGTTCGGAGAAGAGGGGTCTTTTTTTACCCTTTTATTAACATTAACTCCAGATTCTTTGCAACCATTAGCATTAGAGTTGCTAGCAGCCTGTGATTTAGTTGAATGCGCAGGCTCTATAGTTGTATTTAGCCAGAGGAAAAAGCAAGATGGCTTATGTAGTCCTTCAGCACCCACAAAGGCAAATTAGAAACTGCGCAGCTTTAATGAGGAAGTCCAATAAAACAGATCAATTGGATAAAAAGGAATTATGAGGAGACATTAAAGGTCGACAAGCCAACGCAACCAGAAAGCATTAGTCAAATCCACACTGTATGCACTTGTAATGCTCATGCTGCCTTTATAAAATGCTAATAGAATATTTAAAAGAACATGAGCAAGTCAGAAAAAGGAATTATATTAGGTCTCTCCAGCTTAGGGAAATATCACATGTTTCTTCACTCCACATTGCCAGTGTGAGGAGAGAAAAACCATGAGCATGCTGTTGCATGAAGTAAAATGAGCTTAAATGCTCGTAAAATGGAGGCCGTTATATGGAGCAGCAAGGGAAAAGCTATACAACAGCTATTAAGGCCAATTAAAGGTCTATAAACCTACCACATTGCTCCCGGAGGCTTCTGACGCCTTCTGCATAATTATTGGTGCCGCACTCTGCCAGATAAGCTTCCCTCTGGAAAAAAAAGGTTTCTCGTGTGATGGGAGGGATGCTAGTAAGCAGCATCATGGGTCGCTGTCGCCCTGTGCACCCTCTTTATTGAGAAAGTTGTAATAATTGATCCACACTCTCTTGTAAATGTTCCTCATATGTTATCAAGAAAAGGATGAAAGTACATGAGACTGTATCTTCAAGTTTCATCTTTGCCTTTATTCATTAACAGTAGAAAATTATAACATTGTTTGCTGCCTTTAGCCAACGCATTTAGTTAATTATAAACTTCTTAAGGGCAGTACTTCACATGCCAATATTATTTGTAATATGTGTAAGTCAAATAATCCATCCGTCTACACTAGTTACTTCTTTACAAATTGTAATTCACTAAGTAATCTATATATAATGTGAGGTTCCAGCTAACGAGTTGGGCAAGTATCTCTAATGGGCAATTAGGCATAACTTTTCATTAATCTGTAGTTACAGCATCATGGTCTAATTAGGATCCACATGATGATTTCCATTTTAGGCCAGTTCCGAGGCACTCATTCATGCCATATGCCTAACCGGTGTTGATGGTTGATAGCTCAATCACCCTACCTGCTGAGATCTAAAAGCTTAGTGTCTATTGGAGGTCAGATTTTGCCCTAGACCCCCTCACTGAACTTTAAACAATCAAGGGCTTGTATCTTTGAAGCATGGTGACCATAAAACCCTGCCAGGGTCCATTGCTTAACCTCTTTGGCTTTTTTTTGACACAGACGGCTCTATCCAAAGGTTACTGCTTTCCAGTATTCCTCGCTGCTGGACTATACAAGTTATCGCTCTATTCTAGACTCTTCGGAGTTTATTGAGCTATTTGTGAGAAGCACTAGATACACTGCTTGGCAGAGCAGAACAGCATGGGAGACTTAACTAAAGGCTGGACTAAACCACTAGGTGTCTTAGTTGTAATGGTTGCAGGGTGGATAGTTGGTTAATTAGGCAAATAAAACAACAGCACCCTGTCTTTGTAACCGCATTTACTTGGAGCTTGAATGTCATCCCTAAGTATGCACAACTGCACACCTTCGTAACTGGGATCTGAGCAATTCCCAAAACACTTTGTCAAGGATACAGCAAACCCTTCACTAGGTTCTTTAGCAAAACTATTTCTGACTTGTTACAATCCATCTGTGCCACTCCTAATAGCGTGGGCTTCTAGACACCTCTGATATCTGTGGCAAAGAGGACTCATGGTACACTTTATTATGCTACTATTGGTGCTAACCTGTTGATGTAAATGGGCGCATCACAGCGGGGAATGGACGGGCTCAATTATTTTGCAGGTCTGTGATAGGATACGGTTTGGTCTGTGATCGGATGTTTCTTTTAAGGCAATGGGGTTTACCTAGGAAGGCCGACTTACTCACTAAAAATGGCAAAGAAACAACACTAAAAACTTGAAGCCTTAATTGTGACTCCAACTTACTGTCATCACAAAAATGACATGAAAGTGGGCAAGCATGCAATGTATTATAAATAAAGATGTCAATATTTTATTTAACAAAGTGTGGTTTCTGATGTTTCCTTTTATATTGTACCACTATTTATCAAACAGCAGCTCTGCATTCCTTCCAAAGAAGTATGGACTTCGGCTACACAGTCTAACTCACTGATGAGTAATTTTGTCAGCCTTTCCTTGGACCCACAGCTACACATCCAAATTCTCAGAATTGGATTCCTGCACCATTAAACCCTACGTGGACATGCCTATTTTCTAGGGGCACCGTTATGCCACCTGAAAAACCTGGAGGAAATATGCAAAAGGCCTCCCAGAGGCAGTCCACTAACTGGTCATTTGCCTGCAGTTTCAAGCATTCTTCAGAAACAGCCCCTGAACTGGACTGAAGGAATCCCAGACTTGACTGGTGGAAGCCCAGACTTTAGTGGTGGAAGCGCGGACTTGATTGTTAGAAACTGTCCTGTCTGCCAATGGCTTACAGTGAGAAGACCCTCCCTATATCCAAATCCTAGGCGGGAAACCCTGTGGCAACTGGTGAGCCACCTGGCAGGGCACATGCGCACTTCGGACTGCTTCACCGTACTAGAGACAGCAGTCTTGTAGTATAAATAAGATTTATTGGAAAACTATCATTTACATTGTGCGCGCTGCAATGACAAATCGGCAATGCAGCGTGCGCAATGTGAATCATTTTATTTATTTACTTAACTCCATTCGGCCGTATACTGGAGTTTACTACCCCCCACCCTGCCTCTCCCCCGCCCCGCCTCTCCGCCCAAAGCACTCCCTCAAGGAGCCGTCACTGCAAACATGCATTTTGGTCTTTTGATCTTGCATACATGCAATACCTTATCCTCAAGTTGCAGATCTGTTGCTCAGGCATAGTCCTACTGTGGTAGTAACATACCAACCCTTTCTTGCGAAACAATTCCAGGAAGGCTCTGTGGTCCCGATTATATGCTGTGGGTTACCATCTAATCTCTGTGCAAACATTAGATTGTGCAAGGATTGGAATTCCAGGTTATATAATTCTTGTACCCAGCTCTCTTCACCTGATAGATTCTGGCAGGTCAAGCAAGACCAGTCAGAAGTTACGGAACATACAGTTGAGCAGCAGATAAGGAACTGAGCAAAAAAAAAAAAACAGGAGTGATGCTGAGGCTTTCACGGCAATAAGAAAACTACTTGAGCTTGAGTGTAATATACACAGTTGCTCTGTTATGGACAAACGTATAACAAACAAGCATTTGCAATGCAATCGGTCTCGCCTTTGGGACCTTACATGTATTTAGCTATGCTGCACATTAGCCGGGGTGCTGAAACGTCTACTGTTCTTTAACATGGAGGGAAAGTAAGCACCAAACCGTGTCACAAGCCAGGTATGGAATCACATGGAAAGAAATATTGCCTTCAGCAGGAAATGGTATAGTTCAAAGCTCTGTTTTTAATATTAAATCAGGGCCTTCAGTGGTCAAATCACTTACAATACAAGATTTTTTTAAATTATATTGTCTAAGGGTGCTCTTGGAAGACAATTTCTATGGACTGGAATCTAGAGAATGTTAAAGTGATTCTGGTATTTTACTGACCTCTGCTGGCCGTTTTCTATCAAGAAAGTTAAATAGAGGCAGTTGAACAGAAAAAGGTCGCTAAGCGGAAGCAGACAAGTCCTAGGGCTGATCTCCAGAGCCCACACAGTACATAGACATATAAGTATAGACTAAAGTATATACAAGAGGTCTTGAATGCTCGCCCTAAAAATGGGTGATTTTGACATACACTTCATGATTATGGAAGTTAGCAGGGGAAAAGAATTACTGATGACTTACTTCCACAACAGGTGTGTCAGTGTCTCAGAGTTTGATTGAAGAATGAATTAAAGTGTGAAAGGACCTGCTTGAATAAATCTCAGACTTTATCTTTAAATATATTGTCTTGGAGGCCAGGGCGTTACTCCGTACTAACAAGATGCCATTCTATTATGGGAAACCACAGTGCAAAGAGAGCAAGCTGCTGAGTTGCACACAAGGACAAATCATCTTCCAAGGTTTCACCTTCACGTTGTTCCATTATGTCTGCTACCAATTTACAAAGAAGGCTCACATTCAAACCCTTCCACGAAGGTGATCCAATACAGATAGAGTTTCCATATGGAATTGCCTTTGAAAAAGACAGTACAGCCTACCATTTTATAGACATAGCTGAAGCAGCCAAGTTGCTACATAGCACACTCTAGGAGGAAGAGTATTGTGAAGAGATAAGTGGTATTGGCTCCCAGAGGTGTGGAACATATCCTGGTCAAGCTGGAAAAGGGGAAAGACTAAGAATCCTAAGTATATATGTCTTGAGAAGAAGAGGACAGGACAACTGCGACAAAGATGGACAGATAAGAAGGCAAGTCAGGTAATGCCCACACTAAGTCAAAGAAAACTCATAAATGTATTATTACAATTGATGAGAAATATTAAGTGAGGACTCCAATGCCAGGAGGTGAGGCGTGGACGGTGAGGGATGGGGGGCAAGCAGAAATGGAAAATAGAATTCGTTTTATAAGCTATGGGGTTGGAAAGGGAGATCTGAAGGTGCTATAAGCATTGACATTCCAACACAGGAGCTTAGAAAAGTGGAAGTAATCAATGGGTATGGTTAGGCGAACATCGTGAAGGGATTTTATTTACCCCGTATCTGTGAATAACTCCCATAAAACTATTCGAGTAAAGTATTATAACTTTTTTTGTTTCTTTCTTGTTTTTTACTTAAAGAGATAAGAAGGGATAGGAATCTACCTTCAGCGGAAATGAAACACTTACAACTAGATACCATACGCTGGTATAACCTGTGTAGATTGTGAATATATTGGAGAAGAGAACAGAAGGTGGGAAGCTTATCATGTACATTTAACAATGGTTAGAGTCATATCCCTAAATGTAAAGAGTCCCAATGCACCCTCAAAATAAATACACAACAGTTTGGAAATTCATGGGAGACTCTAGACTGGACATTATTTGCTCAAAGGAGACACACCTTAAGTGAGGTGATGAGACCAGAAAAAGGAATATGACTTTTTATTTTTCTTCTAACACTAAAAACAGTAGTGTGGTTAACTTTCTATGTCCTGACTTTCAATACCAGATAACAGAGAGCAATAAAGAGAAACTAGGCAGATACTTGATTCTTATGGGTACACAAGAGGGCAAGGCAGTGTCCTTAGCGGCCATATACTCTCATAAAACGACAAAAGATGCAGATCTGAATGAGTCTTTTATGATCCTCCCAGAATTTGCTGTAGAGAATATTATATTGCCTGGTAATTACAATGGAGAGTGGAATAGTTCTCTGGTTTGATAAAACAAGTGAAGGCAGCAAAGGCCTTTTCTTAAGAGCTTAAACAAGCCCTGTGGGAGTTAAGCTTGCTGGACATGTGGCGAGAACAAAGTCCAGAAGCAGAGAGAATATATGTATTTCTCACATGGTCATAGATCATTCTTCCAAGGAGATTATAGTGGTCAATAAAGGCTTGGTCCCTTTAGTCAGGTAGATGGGTATAGGTCTTATAGTGATTTCTGATTATACCCCAATCTCTGTGAACCTGGATATAGGGCTGCAGGAGAAAATACCTCACATGTCCATCTTTCACTTCTCGGGGACCTAACACTCAAGAAAGAAATTGGGCAACAAGTACGGGAGTACTATGACCTCACGTAGGATGTGAGAGTGCCACAAGTTGGAGTCTGGGATGCATTTAAGGCAGTCCTGAGAGGTAAATGTATTGCAGTAATGACTTAGGTGCATAGGCTCAGAACTCTAGAATGCAAAGGCTTGAAAAGAAATTACGAGTGTAGAAACTGAATACAATCAAAAGCCAACACCATGGCTTCTTAGAAAAGTGACACAATTTAAAGGACAGCTAAAAACAATCAGCAATAATAGAGTAGGAACAATAATGCTTTCTTAAAATATAACTCATATTAGCCTAGTAATAAAGTTGGCACACAATTAAAAGGCCAAAAAGAAAGTAAATGTATAAAATGTAAACCTGCTGACATGGGAGAAACTGCACTGTGAGTAGCAGAATATTAAAATAATTTACGAAGTTACAGTTTTCTATATGCTCCCCCAATCACTTATATTTACAGCAGAAGGAATATGTCTCTAAAGTCAACTTTCACAGGATATCAACCTCCTCCATATATATGTGAAGTTCTTCACGAAAATTCTAGCCAATAGAATTGAATACATTCTGCCTCATTTGATCCACTGGGATTAATCTAGTTTTATGAAAGAAAGGCAGACACATCATAATTAGGCCTTTTTGTTTTCAATTTCTAATTTTTGTGAATTCCGGTCAAGTCCAATCATTCCTGTTGTCAATTTTGCTATGCATTTTTCCTGCTTCTAAGTCCCTTCTTTGAAAACTTTTACTTGAATTTGCTCGTTGTAGTATATTTCTCTTACCTCACTGACTATCTCACTTTCCAACTCTCAAGCTCTTTTTACCAGTAGGATAGCACCACCCTATGTCAAGGTTGTGCATGGATGGATTGCAACAGATACAAAGTTAATGGTGGGCATTTTAAACATCTAACTCCTCCTACATTCTTCTGGCAAGTGGCAAAGATCAGCTAGATGAAACTTTTCCATTCTGGACATGAGATATATGTTGTGGAGGGCTCAGTATTCTCATATTGCAAGGCACTTCCTTGTTCTTTGTTTTGAGACACCACAAAAGGAAAGTGCTAATAAATTCATTATTTTGTCATATCTGGTCCTATTTTTGCTCTGCTTGACCATGAGTGAAAAATCTACAAAGACATTTACTTAAATACTGTTAGCTGTACAGCCTTTGGTGATTACAAACATTGCAGCTGAATTAAAAAGTAGATGAGGTAGGAAATAAACGTCACGATGGAGCATAAGCTCAGAAGCGGTCCATGCACCTGTTTTGACTGAAATTGCAACAGATACTTGGAACCACAGAGCACTGGTTGCCTCTTCCTGTGTCAGAATTGTTCATGATATAGGTGTCTGCCTCTTCATGTTTCTGAGCAGGTCATTATATGGCCCTTGATTCTTAGGTATGAGGAAATGAGTCTCTTATAGGCATGCTTTTCAGACCATCACAATGTAAAACCAAAGTTATGTTGGGAGGCAGCACTTTATGGGAGTTTGATTCTGGATGCATCAATATGCACTGGGATACGTGTTGCGACAATCATGATACCTGACGTTCAGAAAGCAAAGCTCGGCCCCCTCTCATGGAAAGAGGATGGCATCACGGTGCTACTGATGCTCACAGTTCAGCTGTGAATCTGCTGGCCACTGCACAAAGACATACAGTTAACAGAAAGCTGAAGCAATAGGATGAAAGCTATACTCTCAGTACTAGGAGGGACGTAGGTCCTTTGGGATCAGGGGCCTTGCAGACTGCCACAAGGGCATATTAGGTGATGCACCATGGCTCGAGTGAGCCGGACAGGATACATCCATCACTGAAAAGTGCTTAGAAATAGGGGCTGTACTCATACTGCTTGATACCAGAGGATTCCAAAGCAGTAAAAGTACAGATAATTGTAGTGTTTTTTCAGTTACCACCAAAAAGCGAAAAAATATTGTTGTGGTGTTTCAACAGTTATAGTCAGTTTTAATAAAAAAACATAAGAAACACTAATGATAATAATAGATAGATAATCCATTTGATAGACAAAGGTTCAAATAAACCCGTACATCAGATTTTAGCATCATTAAATGCTGACAAAACGATTGACTGGTATTGCCAGAAAGTTGGAGTGTGCAGCGGGATGAGCTTCAGTTCGACTATCTATTTGAATGACACCCTTGTTTGTTGGGGCATGTCGGCTCCCGGTGTGTAATATAACTGTGAGGAGGAGGGGCTGTCCCTGGGGGGAGGGGGAAGGGGGACCAGTAGGTATCGGTGTTTTTGCTGCAGCTGCAATTGTTTCTCTTTATTTTCCTTTAACTGTTTGGTTTCAACTGTTATATAAAAGTCAATCTTGTACGTACATCTGGTGTTGGGAGGATCCATCCTTACTTATGCTGATGCACAGAGACTTAGCGTGTGGACAGCTATGGACTTATCTTGGGGCGATGGCCCTGACAGCATGCGTTTGGCCAGCGTTGGGTGGGTAATCTTCCTACTAATTGTTCATATAAATTTGTACCCCTTGATCATCAGTTACACAGCCTGTCGTAGTGTGCCCGATATACCCCTTTGCTGGGCCACCAATGAGAAAAAGTCCAATGCATTGTGATTTCATTACTGTACTGTTTCTTAAAAATTGCTAACAACCAGATTTGACAAAAAAATGTAAATGCTGACAAAACCTTTGATCAAGATCACCGACCCTTTCTGGAAAAGGTTTTGCATGAGGATAGACAACAGTACATATCAATGGTGATCTGGAATTATTTTCTTCCAAAGCAACAATTATGTTGAATGGACATAGATCCTTGCCATTTGTGTCACAAGGGCGTGTTAACCAGGGGTATCCCCAATCCTAAATACGTTTAGCTCTAAATATTGAGCCATATTTTACAATCTGAATATATTGGGCATTTATTTTGCTACCAAAGAACGTAAAATAGCTTTTATGCAGATGATGTCATCTTGACTCTGGAAGACCTAGAAGCCTGTTTACCAGCAGTAGTACACCAACAAAGAGAGTTCAAGGTGGATGCAGGCTAAAAGAATGAAAGAGGAAATTAGAGATCCGAAATGTAATGCTGCAGAATGTACAGATCGAGCATATGCAAATCATCTTTCATACAAGATTTCTAGAAATCCAACTACCCATTCCTCACTTAAAATTCAGGGGGATTGATGATTTTACTCTTTTTATTAAGTACTATTTTGCACATTCGCGCACGTCAAATTGAGGGGAATTTACTGACCAGGATGTTCTGGTATAAATCTTGATTAGGAGGAACTGATGCTATAACTATTAATATTCTACAGTGAATTTTCTGTTGCTTCTGAGCGTCGTTTGTGAGAGTTGTGGAAGTTGTTTTTGACCGATGAAAGATCTATTTCCTGATTCTTATGGTATAACTCTCTTTCTCTGTTCCCAAAGAAGCTTCTGCGGAGTAGTTGGTCACTTAGTGGACTGGCACTCCGAGACTTCAAACATTACTATTGTGCAACACAATTAAGAACAATGAAAGTGTTGTCAAGTGGTAATTCAGATAAAACCTAGGTTAATATGGAAATGGGTAGTAGTGGTGAGGATTACTTGGGGATTTAATGTAGTTAGGAAAGTATAGCTGTGCAGTAGATAGATAGACAGATGAATAGATAGATATTTTATTGTTTCAAGTTATTTAAAACCATCACAATATAAATATAAAAATACAGCTATGTAGCTAAAGCAAATAAAACTGTATTATAGACAATTCATGGCATAATCCGTATATATATATGTAGCAGCACTCAACTCTATAGGAAGCCAGATCCACTAAAGTGCAAGGTGCGATAACGACCACAGAAGATTAAAAGGGCCATCGAATAAAGTGAAAATAACAACCTACTCCATACACAGACGTTTTACCAAATTAAGCACAAGAAGCAACCTGCTTCATACACAGAAGGTTTGTGGACTACCACAAGAACTATAAAGAGGAAATATTAAGTGATGCTTTATTGTTACTAAACTACACCAAGGGCACATGGATGGATAGTCTTAAATGACTATAAAACACTAAAGCCTCAAGTGTATTTAGACCAGGGATTTAAACAGAAGATCAAAGAAAAATTCCTAAAGCTGCGATTAGGCATACTCCTAATTCTCCCTCATCTGGCTCCATGGAAGAGGATTTAGGACGACTAACCTTGCCGACTCTGCAATACAGGTCCTGAAGATCTAGTCCACACAATATGTATTTGTCCCAGTTTAATGGACCTAAGGAGAACACTACTACGCGAAATATGGAATCAGAAGGGGATTAGATCCTGCCGACAGGCAGTCAAACTGTGTTTCAATCCGCAAGAGACCCAACCAAACTGCAGAACTACAAAATACCTCGACGCAGTGGCAAAAAGAATTAAGGAAGCACAAAAAGATGAAAATGAGTAATAGCCAGACAGTGCCCTGTGCATTCTTGGGTTCGCGACCCAAATGAAGTACATTAACTGACTAACCAACTACACGTACTACACAAATAATTTTTAAATGTTTGACAACCAATTTTTATGTATTTTAAATTGTGAGTTTTAATTAACTGTGCAATAAATTTACCTTACACCAAGCAAAAGCTTCAAAGAGAGTCCCCACAGCTTGTCCAATGGCAGGAACATCGTTTCTATCATTATTTAGATGGAATGCCACAGTGGCCTACTAAAAGAACTGCATTGTGGCTGGGGTCTACTAATCTACTTCAGAACAAGGCAAGCCGTGACCAATCCAGCCAATTAAACTTTGTTTCAGGACAAAGGCGGTGTGCTCTGGGAATTAGTGCTGTGGCTGGTCTATTATTGCCATAGAAAGTCTGTAATAAAAATACCACTTAATACGAGAATCCCTCTAGCCTTCAATATGGACAGCTGTTTGAAAAAATGAAGCAAAAGTCCAAAACCAAGTGTAGTCAGACTAAAAATAGATTAGTTTGCCACTAATGCCCACATAGGTACACCAGCCATTACTCTTCTTCAGACAACAACAAACTCACGATAAAATGAATCCTCATGACCTTCCCTTCCCCATACACTCCTGTTCATTTTAACCAGGAATTCTCCCAAGTATTATATATAAGCCCATTTTATAAATGGAGAGCAGGAGTCTTCAGAGAGGTATCAAATCATTTACAGAGCTGCTCAATCAGAACGTTCACACAATGAAAAATAGGCTTCCAGTTGGACGAGAGGAAGGATCTCCATTGCATGCGAAGAAGACATAGAGGAATTCCACCCACTTTGAGAGAACTGTCTGTGAGAGATAATACTATCTTTGAGAAACTAGTCTCCTCAATATTGATTCTACTGGGGTACTTTTTTTTTTTTTTTTTTGGTGGCCAACCGTTTATTACAAGCTTTCACAATGCACACAGCTATATCGCCTACAACCCTGGGGCCGGCAGCATCAAGGAAGGGCAACAAGTGGGAGTGAGATGGGCGGACACAGCCACAATACCGACAACCCGGGGGTCCGGTGGCGTTCAGTAGTGGAACATCAAGCATATAGTGTGCACATCGGAAGGCAGAATGAGGCAATCTGGATGGTTGAACCTTTTTTTTGTCAGGAATGTATGCAGGACACATGACAATTGGATGTATACTTTTCCCCCAAAAGAAAAAAAACAAATACACAATAAGGGATTAATTACCACATGACATAACGATTCAGAAGGTGTCACATTCAGTCATCACCAGTAGAGGTATCATTTATCGATCCTATATTCGAGACACGGCCAGTATAGAAATGAGGACCATCGTCAATGGTGTATGCCAACCGAGGCCACCCAGGGCCGCACATCCAGTCAGCAGCGCAAACACACAAGCTATCTGGGTATTCCAGTCGTAGCAAGGTGCCCACCCTGTTAAAATCTAGTTTGCAGCGTCAACATTATCGGGGCCATCTTGTCCCACTGTAGGCTCGTATGTGCGCGTAAGCAGCAGCCATTTTGAGTGGCATGGCCTCTCTGCCCACTGCTGATGGCCAGCGCGTCTCTCTCTCTCCCTCCTGACCTCGCAGGCATCCCCCCCCTGCACGCTGATAGCCCCTGCTCTCACATGCTTGGGCCATAAACCCCTCTTCAGCGCAACCCTGCCTCGGAACCCCATCCTCTTCCCAGCTCAACACCTCCCTCCATTCCTTTCATGATCGCGGGTCCTTTGATAAAACCCCCCTTTCCTCTGTGCCCGATTGTCCTGCTCATTCCCAGGCCACCACCTGGCCCTGCGGATGCTGTTTATTGCCCCCATACAGTAGGAAGCTTCTCCCATCAAAGGATCCACGAGCTGATCAAAGCCCCCACCCCGTGATATCCGATCAACCACATGCATTCCGGGAATCAGCTGCGCGACAATCGCCACCTGTTGTGACCGGGGTGGGGACTTCTACTGTAAATGTGTGTGGGAACGGACTGGAAACGGGGATTCCGAGGGTGCCTTTCCGTGCTTCAAAGTATTTGCAAGGATGTGCCACATGCAATAAACTGTAATAAAGATCATAAACCTGAGTATAAGAGGCCAGGCCTCAGAGATGCGGTTAGAGCACCTCGAGAAGATACCCTGTTGTCTGATTTGACGTGTTCTGCTCCGTCGGAATAAACTCTTGTTTCCTGCCTTCCAGTCTCCAGCGCCTGCCTCTTTGTTTGGTAATATTGAAAGGTATGAGAGGCGGCTAACGCCGGGCAAATACTGAAGGGTCCTTGGTCGGAATCGGCCCTACCTTTCCACAATTGGCATCCCAAACGTGGGGCCCATCAGTGACACGTGGATCCAGTGGGAGAGGTCCTGACGACAGAGTGAACGACTGCAACGATCGGGAGAGCTCCTGTCCGATAGACCCTCGTCTGACAGCCGATCATCCGAACTTCACCGGTTCCGAGCAGACCTCTCTCGAGTGATCTACGGTCCTGACTGGGAACCATCAGGAGTGCCGCGACAGAAGATAGAGGACGATCGGGCGCTGGATTCGGAAGACAAGAAACTGTCCATGCGGTCCGGGTAAGGTCGTGTAACACGACAAATTGCGAAATGATTGTTTGATTGTTTGGAAAATACTAGTATTACTCTTTGCATTGTTGGTTCTCTGGAGATTCTCTGTCTGCAAACGGAGAGGAATAGAATAGATTCTCTCTTCCTTTGCACGTAGTGAAGGGTAGGTAACGCAGACTTTTGTCCCCGTTGTAACCCGTCGTGCCTATCTTTCTCCCCCACTGATTCATTGTTTGCCCGAACATTGTTGTTCGCGGATTGTTCTCTGGAGATTCTCTGTCTGCAAATGGGGAAGAACAGGTTCTCTCTTTGCAGGTAGTGAAAGAGTAGGTAACGCAGACTTTTGTCCCCGTTGTAACCCGTCGTGCCTACTTATTCTCCCCATTGATTGTTTGATTGACCGAACATTGACTGTTCGATATTGGTTCTTTTGAGGTATTCTCTGCCTACAAATAACGAAGAATAGAAATATTCTGTCTAGTCTTTGCAAGCAGTGATAAGATAGGTAGTGCAGACTTTTGTCCCCGTTGTAATCCGTCATGCCTATCTTCTCCCCACTGATTGATAATTGGTTCAACCCGGACCGCTTATTAGAGATGAGCCATCCAGCTCCACTGGAAGGCACCCCTAATAAGGACATGTTCATGAAGCATGGATTGATCGCCATAGCCTATAGCAAGCTGTGGCATAAATATACGAAGAAGGATCAGAAAAGTCAGTGGCCACTGATAGGATCCTTCGATGAAGATAAAATAAGCGCGCTAGAAACAGCCCTTGGGAACAATAAGACAACGCCCACTATGCTTGATAGTCTCGCCATGTGGCGCAAAGAAACAGAACAACGTAAGAGGAGAAGTGAAATTAGACTAGGGAAAGAACTACGAAAGGCAGCCCACCTAACTGCTTGGAAATTAGAAGAAGCGATTAAGGAGAGAGAGGAAGCAAGAGTCAGAGACATCAAATCAGTGTCCGGTTAGGACACCCTCTACGCTCTACCCTGAATTACCCTCGAAACAGCGAGCCAACGATGATCCTTTGTTAGGTCCTCCGATCATCTACATGCCCCCTCCATATGCCCCTTCCCAACCTTTAGCACTGCACCCGTCGCTCCCAAGCACCAGCGAGAGTAGTATCAGAGCTTCGGTCCCCATGGCCTCCGAGCCGGCCGAACCCCCTGTACTAGATACAGCACAAGCGACAATGTTAGATGACCCTGAGGCCCGAAAGACAGATTCCACAAGAATGAACAGGTTGAGCAAAGATGAGCGAGCAGGGATTGACAAGATAGTAAGGACACTAGTAGAAAGAAAAGAGAGTGAGGAGCACATCACGGATATGTTCAACTCATATGCGGGGAGCCACAGACGACACTTTGTCGTACGATTGTGTTATCATACACTGAATGCGTATGAGGACCGATATCGAGACAAAGGTCCCGAGAGCCTAACGACTCTGTATAGAAAGGTTGATATCGGGGATGAGGGCGAGTGTGACGTGACGGACCTCCTTATGCATACGCTTGAGGTTTTCCGCCACCTCACTGAACAAGAATCGGAAGCTAAACCTACGACACCCGTAGCGACCGAATCAAGAACTGAACAAGCTAGCACCATGATGCCAATAAGAGAGGCTGCCCCCTACTGGGTTCCCCCACTAGGTCTGGGAACACACAATGAAGTCAACCACCAAGATGCAAGGGGGAGGGTAGTGTACAACTGGGTCTACCAGCCATGGGATCGGCAAGATATTCTGACGTTCCGGAAATCTCTGCCCGATTTACGTAAAAACCCCACTGCCTTCTACACTGAATTAGGTAAAGCCCTAGGCTCTACGATTATGACCCTGGCTGACATTGACTTGTTTTTCGGGTTATGTCTGCCAGCTGATGTGTGGAAGCAAATCCGGAAAGTCGACCACCTTGAGCTGTTTGGACATACCTGGTCACAACTCGATGGCATAGATAGACAGCGAGAGCCTGGGCAGAAGCCTTTGAAACCCATTTTAGAACTCCCAGACAAAATTGTACAGAAACTGAAAACCCTGATCCCAGAAAAGAAAGTAGACTGGTCGATAGTAACGGCCTGTCGCCAGAAACCCCAGGAAGACGTATCAGAATACTTCTCCCGGTTTGAAACGGTGTTCTCCGATTACAGCGGCCAGGACATGACCACTGCAACCAGACACCATCTGTTTGTCCAGAACTACATAAAGGGTCTGTCGCAGGAAGTCTCTCAGAAACTACAGGCCAGCGAGAGTAGCTGGGCAGCCTCCAAACCCGCGGCTATCCTCCAGATGGCCCAATATTACGAGCACCAGAAAAACGAAAATGATAGAGTGACAGAGAAAAAGAAGAAAGACTTAAAAGAGAGGGTGATGATTGTGCAGTTGCAAGGGGTGACTATAGGACGAGAGCAATACAAAGGGAACTACCAGACAAATGCCCCTATGAACGCACCCCCTAAAGACCGTACCCCGACACCCCATGTTGGACGTAGAGACATTAGCGAGGACCAGTGTGCATTCTGCAAGAGATTCGGCCATTGGAAATCCCAGTGCCCGGTTCTGTTGGAGATGAACAGAAATAGGGACCCCAAAGACG
The DNA here is from genome assembly GCF_964263255.1 of Lissotriton vulgaris. Taxonomy (NCBI): domain Eukaryota; kingdom Metazoa; phylum Chordata; class Amphibia; order Caudata; family Salamandridae; genus Lissotriton; species Lissotriton vulgaris. The sequence continues at coordinate 260,049,640 of NC_141699.1, forward strand.
TAGCGGGTGGACCGAGAAATAGAGGACAGCAACGGGGGTCCACGGATGACACAAATAATGATAGATCAAGCAGACCGAATACATTTGACCATCCCAGACAGAACCAGTACCAGCAGTTTGACTGTGACGATGCCTGCGACTTCGCATAGGACTGCCTAGGGCAAGGGAGGGATCCAGTCGAGCTCTATGTTGACCAGCAAGGTCCTTATGTCACCGCTAAGGTCCTAGGTACGAAGTATCCATTCCTGGTAGACACTGGCGCGACACGAAGTGCGTTATCTAAACGACTGATTCCAAGGGCACCCTTGTCTGGCTCACTTGTAACATCGATAGGTTTCGATGGGACGCCCTCCACTAACCCTTTGTCCACACCGATCTCCTTTGACCTAGAGAACAACACCACTGACACAACGTTTTTGCTTTCCTCCAATACTCCTGACGCCATTATGGGACTTGACTTGCTGAAACATTTCCAAGCTACCATTAGATGTTCACAAGACGGAGTCCGAGTTTTTCTGTACGACAACCCGGCTCTGCTCAGACATTGCCCCTCCCGACGCATGTTCTCCATCACTGACACTGACTCGTCCCTACTTGACACTCTGCCTCCGTATCTGTGGGCCAAGACTGACTCGAACGTTTGACGCATGATGATTGACCCAGTGCACATCACTGTTCGACAGGACGCAATACTCCCGAAACTTCCACAATATCGGATATCGCCCGAGGGCGAAAAGGCATTGGTAAAGATCATTCAGTCCCTGATAAACACAGGAGTGGTAGAGGAAGTAGTTAGCAATGTTTGTAAAAGCCCTATCTTACCCATCATAAAGAAACAAGGAGAGGGAGATGAGAAAGCGTACCGCTTCATCATCGACCTTCGAGAGGTCAACAATGTAGTTGTACCTCAGTACCCCGTGGTCTCGGACATCACCACTATTCTGACTTTAATTCCTTCTACCGCCACCACCTTCACTGTCATTGACCTCAAAAATGCTTTCTTCTCTATCCCCATCCATCCAGACAGCCGATATCTCTTTGGCTTCACCCTAAAAGCCCGCTCATATAGATTCTGTCGAGCACCCCAAGGCTACACAGAAAGCCCCAGCATCTACAGTCAGGCCCTCAAGAGACAACTGGACGAAGTCCAGTTACCCGATGGAGTGGTGTTGATACAATACGTCGATGACAACCTTTTGGCGGCCGATACCACTCCACTTGCAGTCACAGCCACCATCCAACTCCTGCACTTCCTTGCGGAAAATGGCCACAAGGTCTCCAAAAAGAAGCTGCAATTCTGCCAACCCCAGGTCACTTATTTAGGCCACCTTTGGTCCAAAAACGGAAGGAAACTTACTCCCGACTGGATCCAAACCATCCTAGAAACCCCTGTCCCTAAGACTCAGAAACAAGTCCGCTCCCTACTAGGCCTCACCTCCTTCTGTCGGCAGTGGTTGCCAAACTTCAGCCTCATTGTGAAACCGCTGCTTTCTCTGCTGGCTAAAGATGTCCCCTTCCCACTCCCTTGGACCCCTGAATGCCAATCCTCCTTCATAGAACTACGAGATGCCCTTTGTTCAGCCCCTGTCCTAGGATCCCCCGATTACACGAAGCCCTTCTCCCTCTACACTCACGAAAGGGAGGGATGTGCTTTGTCTGTCTTGACCCAGTCCATTGGCCCAAAGCAACGACCATGCACTTACTTCTCTGCCACTCTTGACCCCGTAGCCAGAGCCTTGCCTGCCTGCCTTCGAGCTGTAGCTGCCGCTGCTATCTCTATCCGACAGAGTGAGGGGATCGTACTCTCGAATTCCCTCACGGTGTTAGTACCCCATGCGGTTGACACCCTCCTGAACCAAACTAAGACGCAACACCTAACGAGTGCACGACTGACTGGATACGAATTGACTCTGCTTGCACCCCACATCACCCTGAAAAGATGCACCACACTTAACCCGGCAACTTTGTTGCCCCTACCAGAAAACGATCCCAATGTGTCCCCTGTACATGACTGTGTGACCCTCACGGACGAACAGACCAGTAGGATTGACCTCAAAGACACAGCTTTTTCCGACCCTGACGGAGAGCTGTGGGTGGACTGCTCTTGCATCAAACTCCCCGATGGCACCACCTCAGATGCTTATGCAGTCACCACAGCCCGAACGGTAGTAGAGACAGCCCGCATCATGCAAAGATCTGCACAGGCAGCAGAACTGATTGCCCTCACACGAGCATGTATCCTGGCAGCAGGAACCACAGCAAACGTTTACACTGACAGCCAGTATGCCTTCGGGGTGGTTCACCATTTTGGGCTCCTTTGGAAGGAGAGGGGATTCTTGACCTCACACGGCACCCCCATCTTACACGGAGATCTAGTCTCCGCCCTGATCGAAGCCGTCCTTCTCCCCAAACGACTTGCAGTCATCAAATGCCAGGCACACAAGAAAGTGACAGACATCATCGGACAGGGAAATGCACTAGCCGACATCACTGCTCGGACCACAGCTGAGAATAGGACGATGACACGCATGTACGTGACCAGGTCACAAGCAGAGAAATGGACAGACGCTAGGGACACTATTAGGGACATTCAAATGGCTAGCTCACAACACGAATTGACTGAATGGGCACGGGTGGGACTGAAAGATGATGAAGGCTGCTGGCGGACACAAGACTCAACAAATGGTTACTACCCGATTCATACTTGATTCCCATTCTGACCATGGCACACTCCCCTGCTCACATAGGACCAGCCCCCATGGCCGAACTTGTCTCTAAAGTCTGGCACAATGATAAAATTGCAGACTCCGCCAAACGTCTGGTCCAGCAATGTTTGATATGCCTACTACGGTACACAGACAAAATATCGAGTTTTAAATATCGATATACAATAATATCGAAGTTTAAATATCGATGGGACAAAATATCGAAGGTAAGTAATAGCGACAGTCTTAATATCGATATTAGTATGATATCAGTAATATCGAAGTTTTAAATATCGATGTCAATAATATCGAAATAAATAACTTCGATGTTACTAATATCAATTTTTAAATAAATTTTGTGTATATTATATTGTATTTATAATGTTTTATTATTTATTTTTAATGTAATTTAATTAAATATTGTCTTTTACTACTGTAGCGGGTTGTGGGTTTATAGGGGAATAGGGTGGGAAGTAATTTAATTATGTTAAATTAATTATTAATTAGTAGGAATTATTAATTAATTAATTGAGAAATAATTTTTAATTAATTTTAATTAATTGATTAATTGATAAATATGTTCTGTAGCGGGTTATGGGTTTATAGGGGAATAGGGTGGGAAGTAATTTAATAATAATTAATTAATTAATATGTGTTTGTACATATTTTAATTAATAATTAATTGGTAATTAATTTATATTAATTAGTTAATTAATTAATATAATTTTGTACATATTTTTAATTATTAATTAGTTTGTAATTAATTCATATTAATTATTTAATTACATTAATTATAGTAATTTTTTATATATAATTTTTTGTTATTCTTAATTAATTAATTGGGAAAAAAATATTAATTATTAAATTAAATTAATTACAGCTAATGTGCTAATATATTTACTTTATTGTTATTGTTAATTAATAATTAATTGGTAATTAAATAATATTAATTAATTTTGGGTAAAGGAGTATTTTTAGGGTTCCGGGTCAGTTTTCAGTTTTTGGGTAAAGGGGTATTTTTAGGGTTCAGGGTCAGTTTTCAGTTTTTGGGTAAAGGGGTATTTTTAGGGTTCAGGGTCAGTTTTCAGTTTTTGGGTAAAGGGGTATTTTTAGGGTTCAGGGTCAGTTTTCAGTTCTTGGGTAAAGGGGTATTTTTAGGGTTCAGGGTCAGTTTTGGGTTTTTGGGGTACAGGGATATTTTTAGGGTTCAGGGTCAGTTTTGGGTTTTTGGGGTACAGGCGTACATGGTAAAAACAAAAAAATATTACATTAAATCAAATAAATAACATTAAAAAAAAAAAAATTACATTAAATTATTAAGTGTTTTATTTATTTTAAATGTATATGTATTCGTTTTAATTTTGTTTTAATATTTTTATTTAATATTTTTTAAATTATATGTGTTTTAAAATTATTTTTACATTATTATTAATACATTTACAAAAACGATATTTTTGATTCCGATATTTTTGTACTACGATATTATTTTTTCGATATTTTTGTACTTACCTTTATGAAGATAGGATTCCGATATTTTTGATGTCGATATTTTTGCTCCGATATTTTTGTATTTCGATATTCTGTCTGTCGGTATTATGTCAGACATTCGCCTACTACACAACCCTGGGAAAGGAACTCTAGTACCCCGGGGAGGGTTTGGGGTTCCCAATCACCCGTTTGAAGTCCTGCAGATGGACTACATCCAGCTAGATAGATGCCAACGCCTGAAGTACGTACTAGTTGTGGTGTGCGCATTTAGCAAGTGGGTGGAAGCCTATCCAACCCGTGACAACACCGCCATGGCCACCGCAAAAGTACTACTAAAGGAATTCTTTCCTCGTTACGGCCTTTGTCGAATTTTGTGGAGCGACAATGGCCCCCACTTCGTAGCCGAAGTTATCCAACTCATCTTGAAGGGGTTGGGTGCAAAACAAAAGTTCCATGCAGTCTTCCACCCCCAATCTGCTGGACTAGTGGAACGACATAATGCCACACTGAAACTTAAATTGGCCAAAATAGTGGCTACCACAGGACTGAAATGGCCAGACGCACTCCCACTGGCATTGCTCTCAATGCGTTCCGCCCCCACCAAACACCACTTGACACCTTACGAGGTTGTATTCGGCCGGCCTATGAATATCTGGTCTGCACCAAAACCGACATCCATTCATGACGTCCCGGAAGTCCTAATGTCTGATTACTTATGCCAGTTGACTAAGACACTGTCTGTTATCCACCAACAGGTGCTGCATGCCATCCCTGACGCTTCCAGGGGTCCCGGACACACCATCCAACCCGGGGATTTCGTTCTGATCCGGAATTTCCAGCGTGCTAAGAGTCTGGAACCCCGGTGGATGAGCCCCTGACAAGTCCTCATCACCACCCGAACAGCACTTCGAGTGGAGGGAAAACGCAACTGGGTACATGCGCACCACTGCAAGCGGATCTCCTCGACTCAGACGACGACCGAAGACGTGACCACCCAGGAAGAGCTCCTGAACAAAGACCGACCATCACTGAACTGCTATCCAGACACAGAGACACTCGAACTGGCAAAGATTCCTGATCCCACTGTGCCATCCAGAGAAGGGTATAACCTGCGACGAAAGTAGGGAGTTTCGGCTAAGCAGACCATTGACTAAGTCCTAATTCTCGGATCGGTGGCCTCATACTACAAAGGCTGTCAGGAGAGAAAGCCAGACGAAGTTTTTGGTTCTGCCCGCTACTGAGCTCCCTTGAAGATGATGGAAGCGCCCCATAAGAAGATGATGGAAGCAGCCGGACATCCGAAGATCCGCTACAGAAATCCAAAGACTGACAAAATCCATAGTTCAAAAACCATTGCACTTTTTATTGCCCTCCTCTTATGCCTCCTCCTCGTGACCACCCTCTGGATTATGGAAGAAAGCGCACCCGCTTATGAGACATTCCTGACCACTGCACAGCCTACCACCATGAAGGAACATTATCTGATTTCTCTTTCACCCCAACTCAGAAAAAGGGGAAAGGAGTTTTGGAACAACTCCTTCGTGCAACTGCTGCACCAACACAATCTTGCTATCAATGCCACCAACTGCTGGATCTGTGGGTTGCTACCCCATGCCACTGGGCATTCAATACCCTTCACCCTTCTCAATTCACGGCTCTTGCCTTGCTTGGCTGATCCTCTTGCAAGAGAGCTATAGGGACAATGCCACTTCCAGCAAAACTATGACACATTTCTTTCATGAGGTCTGGCAGAACAAAACGAAGACACACTTCTGCCCACAGACCTCCAACGACTCTATCCACATGGACATCCCTGTCAAAGAACGAATTGAAATGCAGGTGTTTAACAATCCGACCAGACCCACCTTCTCCTACCTCCGCAAACGAACAGCTGCCACCCTGACTGTGGCCCTATCCGTCATCAACTTCACCGGCCTAATGTGCATCGAAGGGCTCGGGACACAGCTGGTGGGCCGCAGCGCTTGCCGCATCACCAGAACTTTGGACTCCACCAATCCACCCTCTTTTGTCTCCTCCCCAAACATGTACTTTGTTTGTGGCACAAAGGCCTACACCTGGCTCCCCAAAGGCTGGGGGGGCATTTGTTTTATCTCCTTCATCCTTCCTCCGACCTATGTGGCTCCAGCGAATCACCAAAGACAGAAACGAGCCAAGGACATTGAGCAAGCCGACTCCACCAGAGCAAAGTTCCTCGATGCAATGAAGGGACTAGTTCCACTCTGGGGCCCGATGGCGAACAGCCGGGCCATCCGACATTTGACCCAGGCGGTCGAGACAACGATGAACATCACAGCTGGCATCCTTGCAAACAATACAGCCGAGCTTCAAGCGGTCCGCCTGGTGGCTCTCCAGAACCGCTTTGTTCTAGATGTGGTTCTAGCGGATCGTGGTGGAGCATGTCGCATCATTGGGTCCAGCTGCTGTACATATATACCGGACAATTCACCCTCAGTGTACAAAGCCATCGAACATCTCCACAGACTCTCCTCAGAAGTTCACCAGGAGCAAGACGAATGGTCGCTTGGTGGATGGTTCTGGAATACTGTTAAGAACTGGGGGTGGAGATTGTTTACGATTATCCTGATTCCTGTTGTTATAATATGTGGGTTTTGCTTAGGAATCCAATGCCTGCCGCCTCTGTGTTCACTATGTGCGAATTGTATCTGCCCTAAGACTGTGGACTTTGAAAAGGAACGCATGAGAGCACTGTATGATGTTGAGGTTAGGAATCTGATGAAGATAGACATCGATTAGACAAGCTGGCTAAATATGTTGAAAAGGGAGGACTGTTAAAATCTAGTTTGCAGCGTTAACATTATCGGCGCCATCTTGTCCCATTGTAGGCTCGTATGTGCGCGTAAGCAGCAGCCATTTTGAGTGTCATGGCCTCTCTGCCCACTGCCAATGGCCAGCGCGTCTTTCTCTCTCCCTCCTGACCTCCCAGGCATCCCCCACTGCGCGCTGATAGCCCCCGCTATCACATGCTTGGGCCATAAACCCCTCTTCAGCGCAACCCTGCCTCGGAACCCCATCCTGTTCCCAGCTCAACACCTCCCTCTGTTCCTTTCATGATCCCGGGTCCTTTGATAAAACCCCCCTTTCCTCTGTGCCCGATTGTCCTGCTCATTCCCAGGCCACCACCTGGCCCTGCGGATGCTGTTTATTGCCCCCATACAGTAGGAAGCTTCTCCCATCAAAGGATCCCTGAGCTGATCAAAGCCCCCACCCCATGATATCCGATCAACCACATGCATTCCGGGAATCAGCTGCGCGACAATTGCCACCTGTTGTGACCGGGGTGGGGACTTCTACTGTAAATGTGTGGGGGAATGGGCTTGAAACGGGGATTCCGAGGGTGCCTTTCCGTACTTCAAAGTATTTGCAAGGATGTGCCACATGCAATAAACTGTAATAAAGATCATAAACCTGTGTATAAGAGGCCAGGCCTCAGAGATGCGGTTAGAGCACCTCGAGAAGATACCCTGTTGTCTGATTTGACGTGTTCTGCTCCGTCGGAATAAACTCTTGTTTCCTGCCTTCCAGTCTCCAGCACCTGCCTCTTTGTTTGGTAATATTGAAAGGTATGAGAGGCGGCTAACGCCGGGCAAATACTGAAGGGTCCTTGGTCGGAATCGGCCCTACTTTTCCACAACCCAGAGAGAGGAGGGGCAGTAACGAAAAAGGGGGAGGGGGAAGAGGGGTGGACAACTCCTGTGTACTTCAACCATAGTTCAGTGGAGGCCAAGCCCTCCCCCCTCAGCCGATGCCCTCAGGGACCCTCGCAGGTGCTGGTGTAGCCTGGGAACTCTCAATGGTGGTCGCTATGTATGCGCGGTAGGGGCCCCAGATGTCAACCGGTCGTGACGCAGAGGGGACCATCTCAGAGTATTCAGTGCTGTTTAGGAAGCAGTGTGCCATGCTCTGGAGCCAGGCTCCATGTAGGGGGGGGGCGTCGGTCGCACCAACGTAGTGCAATCTCCTGTTTGGCCAGCAAGAAGCCCAGCGCCGCCAGTTTGCGCGCTGTTTTCGGAAAGTCCGCAACATAACCCAGAAGGGCTATTTCCGGTACATGGGCCAGTGGCAAACCGAGCATGGTGCCAAGTGTCTCGTGCACTCGGGACCAGTAGTCATGTAGTTTGGGACATGTCCAGGAGAGGTGTGCGAAGTCAGCGAATTGGCCGCCGCATTTGGGACAGTGGTGTGAGCGCGACGGGTCTATTCTGTGGAGTCTCGCGGGAGTAAAGTACAGCCTGCGCAGAAATTTCAAGTGCAAAAGCTTGTGCTTGCTGTTAAGCGAAACAGTTTTGGTCGCTCTGCAGCACCATTGCCACTGGTCGTCTGAGATGGGGTACCCAAGGTCAGCTTCCCAGGCAGCCCTCACCGCCTGGTCATGAGAGGGAAGGAGATCACAGCACATCCGGAACAACTTGGAGACCAGGTGTGCACTCGAGGGGTGTTGGATGATGAGAGTGAGGGGTGTCATCTCCTCGGGGGGGAGGGGAAACGACGGGAAGGACGCGCGCAGTAAGGAGCGTAGTCTAGTTAGGACAAACAAGTCCATGAATGTCCTATCAGCGAACCTGGGGTCCTCAGTCAGGGTGAACGCGTGCCCCTCCGGGAATAGGTCCCCGATCGAGGCAATGTGAAATTTGGCGAATGTGTTACGCACCACTACCTCCCCAGTTATCGGAAGCCAAGTGGCGTTAGGAAGTGAAGTGCCGGAGAGTACAGATGTGGGAGGTCGACCAAACGCCTTAGCCTCCCCCATGCCCAGCACGTGGTGGACACCGTCTGGATGTCCTTTGGGTCTCTAGGGAAGCCCGACGGTAGCGTCGAAGACAGGGAGCCAGGCAACACCAAATCGGCTTCAGGTTTCAGATAAGGTATCCTGGCATCTGGGTGGAACCATGGGTAAGCGTATGCGCACTGCGCCACAAGGAAGTAGAGGTAAAAGTCAGGGATGCCCAGCCCGCTTCTCTCATATGGGAGAGTCAGTACCCGCCAGGAAACTCGGGGGGTCTTGTTTCCCCACACCAGCGATAGGAGCAAAGAGCGAAGCTGCGTGAAGAAAACCTTGGTGAGGGGTATAGGTATATTGTTGAACAGATACAGAAACCGGGGTAAAACTATCATTTTGATGATAGCGACACGGCCAGCCATGGATAATGGGAGCCTGGTCCACCGCTCAATCTGTCCCTCCAATGCTGCCACAGCAGTGCCGTAGTTCAATCTGAGGATGGCCTCCGTCTCCATGTGAATATGGATGCCAAGGTACTTTACAGAGTCATGGCACCATGTAAGAGGGAAGGAGCAGGGCCATTCGACAGTGCAGGGCGTTAGCGGAAAAATAACTGATTTGTGCCTGTTAAATCGATGGACAGAGAATTTCCCAAAGCGGGTGAATTCCAGAAGGAGCTGCTCCAGGTTAGATTGTGGTTGCCTAACGTAGAGGATGGTATCATCCGCATATAGCGAGACCAATAGCGGACCCGTGCGGAACTGGAGACCGCGGTGTAGATACAGCTCCTGGAAGTGTCGGACCAAAGGGTCCATTGCAAGAATGTATAATAGGGGGGATAATGGGCAGCCCTGCCGCGTGCCGTGGCCCAGTCGGAACTGGGCAGTGAGGGTGCCGTTAAGGCGGAGTCAGGCGACTGGTAGAGTATACAGTAATTCCACTGTATTGACCAGGCACTCCGGAATACCCATGCGGCGCATCACCGACATCAGAAAAGGCCACTCTAAGGAGTCAAAAGCCTTCTCGGCGTCTAGTAATATCGCAGCTGCCAGTGTATCGGGATCCACCCGGTGTAGAACCGAGAACAGTGTGCGGAGGTTGAGGGATGTGGAGCGGTGAGGGATAAAGCCCGACTGGGCCGGCGAGATTATGGTGTCCATCAGAAGTGAAAGTCGCATGGCCAGAACTTTTGCAAGGATTTTATAGTCAAGGTTAAGGAGGGACAGTTGGCAGTACGAGGAACAGAGTGTAGGGTCTTTGCCCGGCTTCGGGAACAATACAATAACTGCCTCTCTCAAGGTGGGGGGGGCAGCCCGTTTCCAGCGCTTCTGCATACATTTCAACCAGGTGGGGGACCAGCAGTTCCTTGTAAACCTTGTAAAAATCTGCGGTAAACCCATCCAGCCCCGGCGCCGATGAGCTTTTCATAGAGTCTATGGCCTCCTCAACACTATCCGCTGTTATGGGGTGTGCCAGAAAGTCAATCATCCACCTGTCTAAGAACACCATGGCAATCTCATTCAAGTAATCCCCCCTCTCCGCGTCGTCGTCCATCAGGGTGGAAGTGTAGAGGTCGGTGTAGTATGATAGGAAGGTGTTGCAAATTTCAGAAGTGGTGTGCACCATGTCACCCGCCTGTCCCTTAAGTTCAGTGATGTAGGAATTTGAGCGGGGGGCGGAGAAGGTGGGCAAGCAGTTTGCTGGGCCTATCCCCCTTCCCATACTGCCTGGCGGCGTACGATCTCGCCATGAAACGAAGTTCCCTGTCGGCCTCCTCCCTGAACTCCACCATAAGTTGCAAGCGCCTGGCTTCCCTGTCCTCCGTGTGCTGGTGAAGTTGCTCCAAGTCTAGTGTCGCAATGTCGTGCTCTAAGCGCGAAAGGGTGGCCCGCACCTCCCGGAGCAGTCCAGTGTGTCTAGCGATGCATACCCCCCTGATGGTCGCCTTGAACCCCTCCCCAAGTACAGCATGCATGTCCACCGTGCCCTCGTTTAGCTCAAAGTAATCCACTATAGCCTCCCTGATTCCTTCAGTGAAAACTGGATCTTGTAAAGCCTTTCCAGGAAAGCGCCAAACCCTCTCGTAACCCCCTTCCCGCGGGACCCGGAGTTTACGTACGACTGGAGAATGGTCGGATAATGTGCGCGGAAGTGTTAACAGGTCAGTTACCCACCCTACCAGTTCTGGGGATACTAGCCAGTAATCAATCCTGGTCCAGGTGTCATGAAATGCTGAGTAGTGAGAATAGGTCGGAGTGGTAGTGTGCAGTAGCGCTTCAATGTCGACCAAGGAGAAGTGGGTGCAGATATCCCGCAGTACGGGGCGTGAGTGTGGTCGGGAGTCTGGGGTAGTCGCCGTGCAATCTCTCGGGGGGTCCAATAGGAGGTTAAAATCCCTGCCCATTAGAATCAGGCCCGGGTCAGAAGCCAATAAGTGCACCAGGATATCTCTGAAAAAGGCGGGGGTGTCAGTGTTAGGACCATATATCCCAATGAGAGTGACCTTGTGTCCCAGTAGGGTGCCCATGATGATGACGTATCTGCCGTCCGTATCGAGGACTGTGTGGTGTGGCCGAAACGGGAGCCGCTTGTGGATGCAGATCGCCACCCCTCTAGAGTATCTGTTGTAATTGGCAAAAAAGCGATGCGTGCCCCAACCCCTCGCTACCCCGGTCGCCGAGCCTGAGGACAAATGAGTCTCTTGTAGGAAGACAATATCGATCTTGTGTCTGGATATGTAATTAAAGACCTGCTTGCATTTTCTGACGTTGTTCAAACCTCTAACATTCCAAGACATGAGGGACAAGTCCGATGGGCCTTGCTGCAGTCCTAAGGCAGGCATGGCGACATCATAGAGTTAAATGGATCGCAGCATGATTCGATAAGGATCAAAACAGAAACTGTAAAGACTTTCATACACCTTCGTTTAGAAAAACAACAGACAAAAAAAAACCAATCCCACCCTCCACCCAGCCTCCAACAACACCCCGAGAGGACCACCCCACCCCGCACAAAAGAAGAACATAACAGCATGAAGAGCGAGAAAGTGAACGGAGGACGAACCCCAGGAATGCAGAAGAAATCAAACCAAACTCAGGTAAATCAGCGATCGCCAGGGGGGGCAGCGACGCCTCGACATCCGGGCAGTTTGGACACTTTTGTGGAGTGGGTAGATCAAGAAGGCACCGGTAGCGATGCCAGTGGATCACAATGAAAGTGAGGTAGCCAAAGTAAGCAAAACAGGCGTTAGCCCTGCCCAGCGTCCGTGAACAAGTCTATGCTTTGTTGAGTGTCACCCTGCGCCGGTGATTGCGCCCTTGAGGTGTCCGAGTGCTGTGAGCCTCCAGCTTTGTAGGTGCGACAGAACTCCTGAACTTCCGTCGGTGAGTCAAAGATGCGAGCCCTGCCGGCCACTTCCACCCTGAGGCGAGCAGGGTAAAGCATGCCGTATTTCAGGCCCAGATTGCGCAGTGTAGCCTTCACTCCTGTGTATTTCCTCCTCGCTTCCTGGACCATGGCGGTGAAGTCAGGGTAGAACGACAGAGAGTCACCTTGCCATCTGACCTCGCCCCTCTCACGGGCGACCCGCAGGGCCGCATCTCGATCCCTAAAGTTCATTAGCCTGGCGATGATTGGGCGAGGTGGAAGGCCCGGCTGTGGTCTCGGGCCCAGTGAACGGTGCGCCCTCTCCACCACAAAACCCTGAGTAAACTGGTCTCTCCCAAACAGTTCAATAAGGAGTTTTTCCACTAATATGTCCATACGGCCGGTCTGAGTCGATTCCCCCACGCCAAGAATGCGAAGGTTGTTGCGTCGTCCGCGCACCTCTAAATCCTCGTTCTTAATAGCAACTTCCTTCAGGATTTTCTCGACTCTTTCAAGGCGTTTCAGCGTCTTCGAGCCAGAATCCTCTATGTCGGAAATGCGAGCCTCTGCGACGTCAAGGCGGCGGTCATGTGCCTGCACTTTAGAGTCCATATCTGCAAGTTTTTGCTCCAGCGCGTCAAAGCGATTATCCAGTGCTTTGAATCCAGCCCTCATTTCGGACATCATGGTTGCGACCATCGTGGCGGCGCTGTCCAGTTGGGTAGGGGGGATCGGTTCCGTGGCGCCAGAGGCTCCGTCGCCGCCCAGTAGTGGAGTCTTGTCAAAACTAAGTTTACATTGGTTGGGGTCTCTCTTACCCATGGCGGCCGCAGTGGAGTACTCCGCGGGGGCCCAGTGGAGGGACAGGCAGGATAGATAGTGAGCAGTATAACGCACCGCTCTCGTGGATTCTGGTCGGGTGGAACGTTGACCACACTCGTGTTGAGGAGGCAGCGTGGAGTCGATGGGTCAGGGCAGGTAGTGTGGCAGCCAAGTGGCCAGGGTCAGCAGGGTGGCAACCGGCCTGGTGTAGATCCCCCAGGCCTGCGTGGATGGCAATGAAGGCACCCAGCAGCAAGTCCTCAGAGCGCCCACCGGGCTACGGGCAGGATCACTGTGCAAGAGGGCGGCCCAGGGCGTGAATAACGCCAATAAGAGACTTTTCTGCGCCTCTCCTGCGCAAGTATCGGGAGAGGGGAGAGCTTAGCAGAGGGGACCAGGTGGGGCCGCTCAGGCCCGAGGCAGACCCGCACCCAGAGCACCCACCCCCGTCCAGCAGACCCCTCCAGGTGCCGGCGCCCACCCCACCCCGCCACACAGTCCCCGCCCCAGGCAGCTGCCACGCGAGCCCCCGGCTCCCGCACACGCACTAGGCCGCAGGCCGTGCACGGCACAGAACCCGGAGCCCGCTCAGGCGGACCCCCAGGCAGGCGACAGCGGGAGGCAGCAACAGGCCCTCGGCCCCCACAGCGGACCCCAGATCGCGGGCGCAGTGTCTCAGCGCGGCACCTACCCGAGCTCTGGGCGCAGTGAGAGTGGCCACCGGAGGGGTGGCGGCCCGCTCCTCCGTCAGTAAGGGTCCCTCCTAGCACCTCCGGACTCGAACACCGCGCCGATCGGCAGCAAATCGCCGCCGCAGAAGGGTGGGTGATGAGAGAGGTGCTAGCAGCGTCTCAGGCTTCCAGGATGTCGTGCTTCATCCGCCCGGACAGCGGAGCTTCAGTCAGAGGCGGCCATCTTGGTCGCCTCCGTGGCCACGCCCCCCGGGATACTTTCTAAACTGATTGTAATACTGATCAACTTTGGGCCCGTTTAGGTTCTCTATGGGCGCCCCAGGGGCAAATAGGAGAAGTTCTTAAACAGGGAAATTTCAGGGGAGTGGGAAGCTCCAATGAGAGATATTCATACAAACCCAAATCAGGGTATGTTTAAAAGCAAAGATCTACACTATGAATTATTACGTGATTAGTACCTTAAATCATTGAAATTGTGTCATATGTACCAGAGAGCCAGGCCAAGTTGCTTGATGGGAAGTGGTAATGAAGGTACTGTGATGCATATATGGTGAGACTGTCTCAATTTAGTTCCCTTCTGAAGGGATGTAGCTAAAATTCTAAAGGATATCCTAAGTAATCCTCTTCTATTTAACCCAGGGTACTACTATGAGGAATCAGACCGCCCAATCATAAAAACCTACTAAAATTGGACTTCTATTTTGTTTGGTATGGTTGGGAGCAGTAAAACTAGCAGTCACTTACCTGTGGAAAAATGACTCACCATTGATGACTCAGTGACATTGGAAATGTTGGAATATATTAACAATTAATAATATATTAAAGATTAAGAAGTAACCTGCTATCAAGGACTTTAGTAGGGAGGCAGGGTTTCTATGTTTTCACCATTAACCTGGACTCTGATTTGTTAATCGATGCAGATATGACAACCTTTGAAGGTAAAGAAAACAAATAAGGGGTTGGAAGAGGCAATATAAATGCTCTATGTACGTACAGCAATTTTGTGTGTTAATAAAAAGAGTTTTAAAAAAAAGAAGTAACCTGCTAAGTCAGAGCATAAGAGATTAAATAGAATCTGGGGGCTTCTATTAGTACTTGTGTCGCAGTGTCTTCCGGAATTTGCATGTTCGGCCAGAATGAGAGCTCTGGGGCTTTCAACAACAACTTGACAAAACCATGGAACGGATGACTCTCCACAGATAGGTTTCATAGGGAATGATGTCTAATGGGTGCAAGTTTGTGAACATTTCAATAAATAAATCCACCGGAACACTGAAGGGGGGGACATGGAAGGGTAAATTTAGAGGGGGAGGTTGTAAGTAAGGTTTTTGGACGCATTTGCAATAAAACCTGTATTTTATGTTGGAACTTTGTTAAATGATGGCATCCAATTTTTATTTTATTTTCTAAAATCAATAAATATACTGTTTTAAAATGTACAGTCTTTCGGTGTAAATTCTCTCCAGCAGCAAAACAGGCACATTGCATACTATTCACAGCAAACAATTGAATTGTGACAATATGTCACTATAGCAAATTAAGACTGTGCCAATAATTTCCTGAACAACCTGATCTGATTTGCTTTATCATATGTGAAATGCAACTTTAACCTTGAAGGGCACTTTGCTGCTGAAGGAACACAAAAACTACAAAAGAAAGTGCTAAATTGGAGAAGAAAGCCGAGAGGATATACCTATGACGGAATGGAAGACTGATCAAGAGACTGATCCATTGATACTCAAAGGAACAACCACCCACATAGAGTGACTGATCCGTGGAAGCCGCAGTAGCAAAAGTGTTGTGAAACACAGGGATCTAGGGGTGCTGTGCAAAGAGAAATTATCTTGCAAGCAAGAGTTTTCCAGGTCTTATAGGACCTAATCCTTCAGATAGTGAATCTTAAAACTGACTCTACACCACACTAATCCATTGATATGTGATGGTCAAATTTCTTCAGCCACACAACATTCTGAACTGTGAGGTTCTGGATCCTTTGTACCTTCTTTTGTGCTTTCTACAGGCAGCCCAAATAAAGACAGTAGCAGTAATTGATTCAGTCAAGTAAGTGCACAGACCATAATCATCACAGGGTAATGTACACAAGATATAAATATGAGAACCCTTCCTAGGTGAAGCAGGGAGAACAGTTGAATCTGATTTATCCAATGAAGGAGACTCCTTTGTGTAAAAGGACTCTAAGAGACTCTCCCACCTTGGTGTCTGGTTGTATCAGGTCCCCACAAACTGAAGGCCAGACAATATAGTGCCAGATATGTTCATGGCTGCCAACCAACAGATGTTTTGTTTTGTTGGGCTTTAGTTTTGAAAACATTAACACTCATCCAGTTCTGAATACTTATCAGGCACTGACTCAAATTTAAGATGGAAATTTCGCCCAGACCATCTAACTATATGTATATTAGCCAAGTTATTGAGATGTTCCGGGATTTAACAGGTACTTCACAGAGCATAGCGGACATAGATGAGCATTGTTGACTCTCACAATGTTAAAAATGTGGAAGTATAAGCGAGTGAGGGCATACTTTAAACAAAGATGTAAACCAGGCTACCATTGTACAGACAACACGTACTTCTCTAAGTCAGGCTAACAGAACAGCATCACATAATATTGAACGTGGTGGAGCTAAAAAAAATGTGCCAATCGTGTCGCCCAACTTGGTTCTAGTTCACCCACACTAATAGTCAATGCTTTCTTTGAACCTATGCCTAGACAAAATCTACACTGCCAGGAATTCAAGATTCTATATTCGAAGATTCCCTGCTAAATTATAGAAGGCGGTGATGGTCTGGAGCAAAGGCTCGAAGACTTGAGGTTGGAAAGATAACATCTGGGGAGGCAGGGGTAATTGTATGGAGATGCCCAGGTACTTTTTCTACACACGTAGGAAGGACAGAAGACCAAGTATTATATATAAAATGCTTTTACTCGCTCATGAGCACTCAGTCACAAGTCATCACTCCACTAGATTCACACATTTCTACTAGTGTTCTTGAAATCTAAAACAAGATACCTTAACAAGAAAACTAAAGGACCCAATGAGTGCAATACATTGATGTTAGACATCCGCAGAACACCTTTATTTCCAACATTCAACCGAGGACTACAAATCCCAGAATTCAATATGTCCATAAGGATCAGCAGAGGCCCCACATCACGGAGAGCAGGCCTTCAACGGAGTTCCATTATCATGGACGAGACAGGGATAGCAACTTTCAAAGCAGGTAAGTGTTCCTATATCAAATGCTATGCATTCAGCCAGTCCTAGCTTTTTAACCAACGGCACAATGCTTTCTGGGAATTGATGTACTGGTTTTAATGTTGTAAGTATGGGCTCACAAACTTCACTAGTTTCACACATCTCTACTAGTGTTCTTGAAATCTAAAATTACATACCTCAAAGAATGCCCTGAAGGACCTAATGAGTGCAATACATTGACGCTTAGACATCCGCAGAACACCATTACCTCCAACATCAATTCATTCAACCGAGGAATACAAATCCCAGGATTCAATGTGTCAAGAAGGGTCAGCAGATGTCCCATTTCAGAGAGAGCAAGCCTTCAAATGAGTTTAGGTATCAGGCAAGAGATAGGGATGGCATTTTTCAAAGTAGGTAAGTGTCACCATATCACAAGCCAAATGTTCACCCAGTCCTGGCTTTTTAGCCAACCGCACAATGCATTCTGGGACATGCAGTTCTGGTTTTAATTTTACAAATATGAACTTCAAAACGTATGCAGGGTGTTTGCTAAAAAAAACAACAAGACAAGCCAAAAGTGTCACACATTTGACACTGGACCAATTGGAAGGTACAGCCAAACCAAACTCTAGCAGCGAGGGAAGAGTAGGAGAGGTTCGGTCATGTATGAGAAGAGGGGAGGGAATGTGGGGAAAGCCTGCAAAAGATTCAGTGTCGAGAGGAGGAGGGGCTCAGCAGAGGTCCAGTGAAGTAGGGTAGCGCTCCGTGTAATCTCGTACAATGTTTTCAGTCCGTGGCTAGGTTTCCACTGATAACCTAATCGTTTGAGGTAGTGTAATACGCTGAATGTAGGCTTCTTTTGCTTCCTGTTGAAAAACACGGAGAGCGGCTGTAGGTCCGAGCGCCGCAGGGCTCAGCAGCCCCCTCAGCAGTGAGTGTGAGGTATTTGCGAGCAGCAGCACCTGAGCCGGGCTGACGTAGCGGCTGTGCACAGGTGTGGTCCGGGCAGTAGTTATAAAGCCTGCTCAAGGCCGCTGTTCTTTTCCCGCCACTCTTCTCTCAGTCTACGGCCGCCGTCATGATGACACGATGGGTGCTGCTGTTTCTTGCTCTTAGTTGGAGTCCAGTTGTAGTTTCACAGCCTCGTACGTTATTTAAAATGCTTCCTTTTGAGACAGATTCCGTGTATTGCATGTTTCTCCACCAGGGGCGATTCGGGCAGATCACCTGACGGCATTCGCACTCCATGCCACCCGAGACTGTTTCTTCTGCTCAATGTTTTACCCCGAATGCTTCGTGTTGAAGGCTCCGAGCTGGTAGCGGCGCCTGCTGGCCTGAGTGGGGTGGATCCATTAGGAAGTCACGTGTGTTGTTTGTATATCTCCTCTGCTAGTGGACATAATGGGTGGTGTAGCTTGTTTATTTTGGTGGTCAGTGCCCTTATGTGCTAAAAATGCCTGTCAGGTCACTTGCTTGACACCCCTTACCCCCTCTACCGCGCCCACTCCCCCCCCCCCCCCCCCCCCCCCCCCCGCCCAGCTGCCCTGCCAAGGGGCTCCATGTATTGAATGTCAGTCATTTTTTAAAAATCTTGAGCCACCCGTAGTTTCATCCTGGAATTGTGGGGTTTATATACCAGTAAGGATTGGGGAGTGGAAGGTAAACCACAAATCCAAGAATCCGCGCTTGTACTGTCCCTGTGCCATGCTCTCCCAGAAAAATCATAATAGAATCTAAGTCGTGTTATCTATCTGACTCTGTAACTTCTCGCCAACCTGCAGGTTTTGGTTGGTGCATACAAAGTACAAACACCTTACATCACGAATAGTGTTTCCTTTTTTTCATGTGATCGCTACAGGTGATGTCAAAGTATATCATACAGTGCATCGATCTCTTTGGCCTGCATCACACCTGCGAGGTCAGTGATAATCACATGCCCCCGCTTGGACCCCGTTCCTATAAAAAAAATCTTAGCTCTCTTTTACCCCTTCCAGTGCCTAAATTGTTCAAATAAAGTGTGGGCGCCCAAGGCTTTTCTTAGGAGCCCACTGTAGCCTAACGCGTTGCTGAATACCAAGGTTGCCCGGTCTTAATTACGCCTCATGCCTGTTTCCACCAATCACTTCCCAGGGCTAGACCCGTTGACAGATTATTTTTCCTCCATGCTTTATCCGTTTGTCTGTTTTTCTATGTTTCTCCCCCTTTTTAGGTCTGTCTGCTAATGAAAAAGTCAGTCCTAAGAAATGTCAGTGCCTGCTACCACCTGAGACCACCGGCGCAGTTTAAGCCCTTCCTTCTCCTCTGTTTACCTTTTGCAATTGATAACCGCTTCGAATGCTCTTTTCTGTATCTGTCCTGCGTCCCTTTTAATTAAAGCTTCATGTGAAGTGCTGAATCCGTTCTATATTTTCGGTGTAAGACAATGGGTGCCAGTACTCTTTCTTACAAGTGAGATTCTAGTTTTTCGAAGTTTGTTTCCCTAATTTGCTAGTCTGTTAGCTGTTTCCCTAGGGTCTATCAATAATAAGAGGCCTTCTTCACACATGAGCCTATTCAAATGCCAGGATAAAAAAAGAACCTGTCTGCATCCATAAAATGTTAAGCAAAATGTGTCCACAATGCTTATCAGATGCATGTTTCCTAGACATTTTTGATCTTGCTAGACTTCACATGCTGTTAGATGCCAGGCATATTGTGGCTTACCAAAAGCATGAAGGGACTAGGAGCCCAGCCATTGCTTACCATTGCTTGGCTTTCCTGTCACTGATTGCCTGCTTCTTATTCTTGTCCACCTTCTGTCCCTCCCATAGAGCTTTTCCTCTTTCAGAACTCCTTGATTGGATGGAGTCTCTGCTTCACTGCTTGCACTCCAAGCACCTTTCTCCTCCTGTTTAATCACTTCATGAGTGCATGGGTTTTCGAGCAGTCTCCCTGGTGTACCTGCATCCCCCTGCACTCAATGTTCTATTGCCCGAGTACTTCTCACTGCAACATCTGTGTTGGTTTTCCTTTAAACTTTAGCCGCACTCGACACCATCCCATCGGGGATTTTGTGCATTGTAGCTGGGGCACAGAGGTAAGACCTATGGGCTTTTGCCAATTTTTTTTCAAGTGTTTGTCTAAATGGATCCATTTAGCATAACCAAGACTACAACTCCCAGAATGCGTCTCCCTAGCGAAAAGCACAAAAATGAATCCCTTGGACTCGTCTGTTAGTGCAAATATTGGAGACTCATTTGAAGGTGATGTGTGGGGATATCCGAGGCTTTAAGCTGGAGATGCCAGCAGAGGTGGGCCGAAGGGTGGCTGGAGAGGGATGTAGAATACGATGGGGTAATGTCTATTTTATTATGGAAGGTGGTGTAAATGTAGGGCTAAAGGGGTATTGTAATGAAGGCTAATTTGATGAAGAGCAGTGGTAGGCATTTATGACGACACAAGAGTAGGTAATTTGATTTGGACAGGGGTGAATCTGTACCAATCTCTCATTCCATCGTATTGGTTTTTTTTGTTTCTTGGGCTGGACGTAGTTTTGTGAACTCCAGTGTCTTGCTGGACAGCCAGAACTGCCATAAACCTATCTCTTTTGCGACCTGTCTGACATGTATTTCTTTCCAGCCCCTAGTAACTCCTTCTTCTACAATTGCAATGATACCGTGATTGTCCTGGCCATGAAGAGAAACCCGCTGGGTACCGGTGCTCTTCTGCCAAAGTACCTGACACTGGGCTGGTGCGGCTACTCCATCGCGGACGTGGATGGCTATGTCATTTTCGAGTACAGGCTGAACAGCTGTGGCTTTTCCAGGCTGGTAAGGGTCCTGGGATGAATAGTTCTCTAGTGGGAGGGTGGCTTGAATGCGGAGCAAGAGTGAACAGAATTTGAAGGGTTTGAAGGCAGCAAAGCTTGGGTAGCATGGTAACTTGTAGATGGGCATCCTATTATTCATCCAGGCTGCCTCACCACAATCAATCTGGGGTTATAAAGCGTGCTACTCGCGCATGAGGGGTCTCAAGGTGCTGGGGAGCTCCGGTTCAGGCAAAGAGCCAGGTCTTGAGGTTCCTCCTGAAGGTGTGCAGGGTGGGTGAGTCTGATGTTGATCCAAAGCTCATTCCAAGCGTTGGCTGCGACATAGAACAACTCTTCCTCCTGCTCTGGTTCTGCGGATGCGGGGGGTGTCTGTGCAGGCAAGGTCGGCGGAGCGGAGGTTTCTTTTGGGTACGTGGCAGGAGACTCTCTCGTTGAGGTTCATGGGTCCAATGTTGTGGAGAGACTTGTAGGCATGGGTGAACAGTTTGAAGGTCTCTCTCTTCTCGACGGGGAGCCAGTGGAGGCCTTGTAGGTGTTGGGTCATGTTTGTGCCGTGGGGTTCCGAGGACAACTCTGGCTGTGGTGGTTTGGAGCTTGTGTAGGAGAGTTTTGTTAATTCCGGTGTAGAGGGCATTGCCGTAGTCCAGTCTGCTGGTTAGGAGTGCGTGGGTGATGTTTTTCCTGCATTTGGGGGGTATCCATTTGAAGGTCTTGCGGAGGATCCAAAGGCAGTTGAAAGTGGTGGAGGCAATGGAGTTGGTCTGGCGGGTCATGGTCAGGTAAGAGTCTAGGGTGATGCTGAGGTTCCGTGCATGGTCTGTTTGAGTGGGCGGGCTCCCGAGGGCAGCGGGCCATCAGGTGTTGTCTGAGGCAGAGGGTCCGAGGATGAGGACCTGTCTTCTCAGAGTTGAGCTTCAGGCAGCTGTTTTTCATCCAGGCGGCGACATCCTTCATTCCTTCCTGGAAACAGTCTGGTGTTGTCGGGGTTCTTCGTGAGGGAGAGGATGAGCTGGGTGTCGTCTGCGTCAAAGACTATGCTGAGCCCATGCTGTCTGACGATGGCGACGAGGGGGGCCATGTAGATGTTGAAGAGCATGGGGCTTAGTGATGATCCTTGGGGTACTCCGCAGGTGATCTCTGTGAGTTCAGAGAGGAAAGGGAGGAGTCTGATACTTTGGGTCTGCTGGAGAGATAGGAGCAGATCCATGTGAGATCGGTTTTTCGTATCCCAGCGTCGTGCAGTCTGGCAGCGAGTGTGGTGAGAGCTGCGAAAGCTGCAGAGAGGACTAGAAGTATGAGGGCCGCGGGGTGTCCCTGGTCGAGTAGCATGCAGATGTCGTCTGTAGCAGTGAGGAGGGCGCTCTATGTGCTATGATTGCTGCGGAACCCGGACTGGGAGTCTAGGATGGAGTTCTCTTCAATGAAGGCGGTCAGCTGGGTGTTTAAAAGTCTCTCAGTGACTTTGGCAGCGAAGGAGAGGAGATAGATGGGCCAGTAGTTCTTCAGCTCTGGGTCGGCCATGGGCTTCTTGAGGAGGTATTTGATTTCCGCCGGTTTCCAGTTGTCTGGGAAGATGCCAGATTCGAAGGAGGCATTAATGGTCCAGCCTAGTTCGGGTGCAATGGTGGCGGTGGCTCTGTGGAAGAGGTGCGGAGGGTGGGTCCGTAGGGGGCTCCTGTGTGGGTGTTCCTCATGGTCGCCTTGATGAGTTCGATGGTGGTGGCATTCTAGGTAGTGATGGTCGGCTCTGTCCATGGTGGGTGGGGGCTGGTGTTTGGCATCTGTTCTCTGAAGTTGTCGTAGAGGGTCTTAGGAGCTGAGTTTGCTGCAGAGCTCCTGGGATGGTGTGACGTCCGTGGCTTCGCTGGGGGTTTGGTGAATTGTTGTATGACGTTGAAGAGTTTTTGGTGTTGGTTGCGTTGGTGAGGATTTTGTTCTTGATGAACATCTGCTTGGTGTCTCTTATGTGCTGGTGGTATTCTTTCAGGGCACTCCAGTAACTGTTGAGGTCTTCCATGGTTTTCCATTTTCGCCAGGCTTTCTCGAGGTGACTGCAGGATCTCCTGTTTTTTTGGAGTTTGGTGTTAAACCAGGCAGCTTTCAGTTGGTGTTGTTTGCTGGGATGGTGGAGGGGTGTTAGCTTGTCGGCGCATCTGGAGATCCACCGGTGGAATTCCTTGGCTGTGGAGTTGGCTTCAGTTTTTGCAGAGGGAGGGTCTAGGAGGAGGGTGGTGTTTAGGTGCTCCTCTGTGATCTTATTCCAGTTTCTTCATGGTGGTCGTGGGGCGGGTTTGGGTCCTGTGGTGGCGTTGAAGGTAAAGTGTACGCAGTGGTGGTCCGTCCAGAGGGGCTGTGAGGTGTGGCTGAAGTGGATGTTGGACCCCCCCTTTGAAGATAAGGTCAAGGGTGTGTCCAGGTCTGTTTGGGGGTCATGACGAGCTGCGTCAGTCTGAGGTTGGAGAGGTTGTTGTGGAGGGTGATTGAATCTGGGTTGCTGCGGTTGTCGAGGTGGAAATTGAGGTGTCCGAAAAGTATATAGTCCTTAGAGGTGATGGTGTGGGGTGTGACGAGGTCAGCAATAGTAGTTGCGGACTGGGTGCGAGATCCTGGGGGTCTGTAGGTGAGGGTGCAGCATGGTGTCGTCCTTGGGTTGGTCTGAATCTGGAAGTGGGAGGTGTGTTGGGGTAGGGGTCATTTGTGTTGGAGATGGAGTTGAAGGGAGGTCTTGTGTGTGATGGAGAGTCCTCCACCAGGTCGATGGGGGTGGTCCCTTCTCTGGATCTTGTATCCGTCGGGAATGGTGGTGGTGATGTCTGGGCTGGGAATGGCGTTTGTCCAGGTTTCGGTGAAGGAGTAGTTGGGTGAGAGGGTGTCGAGCAGGTCCCAGATCTTTAAGGCGGGCCTCTGTAGGGACGTATGTTGAGGAGGATGCATGTCAGGGCTTCGGTAGTGCGGGCTTCCAAGGAGTCTCTGGCTGTCATGTGTGCGCTGTTGATGGTGAAGGATCATCTGCAAGAGAACTGTCCTTGGGTGGTGTCAGGTGCGTCCCTTTGGCAGTCGTCGTGTCTTCTGGGGTTGAGTGCGTGGAGGGCAGAGGCGTATCAGCAGGGTTCCCTAGATCCAGGGTTTCTAGCACTGGCTGCGGTTGGGTGCAGACGGACTTGCCTTAGCACGCCCACTGTGCGAAAGCACGGCTGTTGCCATTAAGTAGGGAAGAGGGTGGGACTAGAGGAAGGGAGGCGGGAGTGGGCTGTCTGGGGAGAAGCTGCAGGGGCAGCAGCGGCAGGAAAAGTATAGTAAACCAACATCCAGTGGTAAACCAAATACCGCAGAGTAAACAGCAAGGCACACAGTAATATTATGAACAACAATGAAGAGAAATCGGGGAGCAAACGGAATAAAACGGAATAGCGGGCAGTGGGGAGAATACCTGTGGCACTGGGGCGGTTTGCCGGTACGAACACTGCTCAAGGAAGGGCCCTGCACTGGGCGGTGCAGTGAGGCTGCGCTGCTGGGGAGAGTGCTGTCCTGGACCAGAGGACCACTGTCTGGGGGCATAAAGAAACCCTTTAAGGGAGCGGACAAAACTGCAGAAAGAGGTCCTGTTGGTTGCAAGAGGTAAAACTAGTGGTAATGGGAGGCAAAGGAAGCAGTGCTTAATTTGTGTTTAATAAAAAAAAAAAAAGTGCCAGGGCATCTTGCACCACCCATTATCCATGTCACTGCTCCAAATGGCAGTACCAACTCCACTAACATCACACTTATACAAGCATGACAATTCAGACTTTCAATATACATTAGAACTTTGGAATGTTGTGCACTCTATTGTAGTATTGTAGACAATGGAGTGTTCTGGGCTTCTACTGGCTGGTAGAAGCATGGAGAGCAACATTCCAATGTTTTCCTTTTACAGCTGCTTCCAGTGGCATAGGTAGACCTTGGCCCATCCATGGTGGTCTGTTTTCTGCCCTGCAGCAGCTGTGTTGAGGAGCGGGGGGTTTGGGTGCTGGGAATTGCTGACAGACCGAGCGAGGGGAAGCCGCTGCCCCCAAAACTTGGCCTGCCACTGCTTGCTACGCCTCTGGATGCTACTGTGAGCAAAGGCCTCTTGGAGCCCTAGGGGATTTAAATCCCTTTTGGCTCCGAAAGGCCTTTGTTTTTGCGAATTAGAACATTATGTCCACTAGGAGCAGAATGTTCTAATAGCCTTAGAGCCCTCCTAGGAGGCTCTACCTGCCATTAAAGGCCCGCTCCCTTGTTAAAGCCTTCTGCTTGAGCCTTTAATGCTGGAGCAGGCCTTCAATGGCTGGTGGAGCCTGCTAGGTCAGGCTCTAAGGCCTTATTAAACATCACTTATGCCTGCCCCAGCTATTATTGTAGCTTATGATGGCAGCGATTAGTAATTTTTAATGTATATTGAATTCTTAAACTGTGGAGCTCATCACTAAATTAGACAAACCGTACCACCATGTGGTGGGCTGTCATAAGTGTGGGTGTTGACAATTGAAAGCCGAGCACTGGATACCACCTGCTCATATTAAGCACTGAGAGCGAGTCTTCTACTGACTGGTATAAACGAGAGAATGATGATTGTTGGGAGGAGACCTGGAGGCATTGAGAGAATGTAGATGCTTGGTTCTGGGAGAAACTGGGGTGAATGGTGATGTTTGAATTGCGATCCATAGGTATATCACAAGAAGGGATCAACAACTCCTCTTTGGGTGAAGGTGCTCATTGGTGCTGCTTTTGTAATGGTGTGCGGAGGGAAAGGATTTATGTTCATGGAGGTGGATGGAGTAGGATGTGTTTTAATAGTGGGCTTTTTGACAAATTTGCACTGGTTTCTCACTTTGTCTAACACTGGTGAAAACCTTTTCTCTGGGAAATATATTTACCAGTCACCTCTGGCTTCTCGTTTGCAGACCTCTGGCATGACAGTGGAATATTCAGCTGATCTAATCTACAGCCCACCAGCTGGCACCAGCAACCAGCGGTACTCCACTCCCTTCGCAAAGCGAATTAATTGCACCTTGTTCAAGTAAGTTTCACCCTCAACACCCTTACCCCATCCTAAACCCATAATTCCAAAACAGCTTGGTTCCTTGGCAGTGGTACAGCTGAAGAGCAGGAACTTTAGTCCAAGATGCACCAACTGGTTGCTATGGAGGGAAAATTGCATTTGTAAGTCCCATGGGCAAGATGGCTTACTCAACAGATCTGACGGAGTCTTACTCTTAAGGTGTTGTGTGGTTATGATGAACAGCGATTCCCTTATTTGTAGGGTTGTAGTGCTCAGCCAATTTGGAACCTCTCAACACGCCCCATTTTGCCATGAACACTCTTGTCACAATGGGGGTTTACCTAAGATTGGAAAGACAGGGGCCACAGTGATGGCAATGACATCTAGCATGTATGTTGTACCGCTCTCAAAGCTGTTAGTGAAATACTATAGATGGGTTTGAGATGAGCAGCCGTGTGGTCTTACTCTTTGGATTGATTTCTGTTTATGGTGATGTGCCTCCTGAATATTGAAATCCCAATATCAATGGGACACCGTATCGAGAACAGGATATCGAAAATAAGATCTAGACAGATCACAGTTTAGATTTCCTATACTGATCTCCACATGTACAAATGCGGGACCTGCATCTTCAAGGTACCGAGGTGCACTTATTAGTTGTAAAGTTACTTCCCTGGAATGTGCTTACTTTTCAATATTTTGTCCCTCTATATTCATGTACGACAATGTTTTACCAAAATGTTGGTGGTGATGGATCAGTAGTACAGATCTTTAGAGCAAATGTGTAATAATAATGCAGCAGCTTTGGCAGGTCAACATGTTTCATTAAGGTGTTTCTGTTAAGGTGTTGCAGAAATGGGTTCCTTGTAGCCCATACTGGGTTAAGTTGGACCCCCAGGAATGAGGCATAAATCTCATACAGACCGTTCTGAGAGCATTGATGATGATGCAAGGTACAATGACGTGGAGTAGCCCAAATCGGTGCTAAGTACAAGGGGGTGTTTAAGAGTCAGAGTGCCGAGAACTGCCTCCTATTTTAGCTATATGGCCCCTAAGGAAAGCCCCACAGAAGGAAGAGCATCTTGGGGCAAGAATTGGGTTTTCTTTCATGCTCCACAGAATGCATTATACTTCAGAGGCTGACTAAGTGTATAAAACAGCGGTAGAAAGAAAATGTTTTTTTGTGAATGGTTTTAATGTCTCCATTTTTCTATCACTTTATTGTATTTCTTTCTGGAGTCCGGCCCCATCTCCTACTCCAAGCAATCTTGCAGTGACCCAGCTGTCCGGTTCCGGAATCCTGAACTTTCGTGCAAGTCTGATGAATGGTAAATACAGTCTGATTTATTTTTATTTGTTTGTCCAACTCACTAGTAGCAGCTTGAAGTATTTACAGCCCGTAATATTTACGGTAGTAGCTATGCATAGGAGAAAAATCAGTGTTGCTAAATATTCTGTTATGGTAATACATTTTTTTTATTGACCCTGGAAATGTTGCTCCTCTAGCTACTAATCGGCGGGCAGACTTGTCGGAGTAAGAAATCGCTATGCACCTTGGGGCCAAACCCGACTACCAGCAGCAGCAGCAGTTTTAGCAATGCATGGTGGATGTACTGTTTTTTTTGTGCGCTATTTGAACGGACAAAGCCGTATACTTGATTTGGAGCAGACTGTGGTTGAATTGTTCTTTCCATGTCCTGTTTAGTGTTCCCTCCCTCGGTCAAACACGAGGCTTTGATGCTTAGCATCCTGGGGTGGAAAATTGTTCTGCTTTAGTCAGTCCTTCTTGCTTGTGAATTGAGGAATCTGGGTCTCTGATGGGGAGGCTGGGAAAGCGACCCATGTGTAAGTGCACATGCGTCAGCTACGAAAGGGATCATCGCAGATGTGGCATCTCATTGGGCATGGTTGAGGTGTAGTTTGAAAAGTATCATCTTGCTGTCATTTTACTTCAGTTGTTGCCTTATTCACTCACCTTCTGCATTCCTTGCTTAATATTGGCACGTGGAATACGTTTTCAGTAGCCTGTTGAAATAAAGGGATGCCAAAAACAAAAAGTGGTGAATACTGCTGAACTTTATTACTACTGACTTTCAGGGTGGGGGTCTGCCAGCCGACTGCCCCACACAGATTCAAAACTCGATGGAATGTGGATGCCACCATAACATAGTTTGCTTCTGCAAGCAATGATGTTACTCACCTTTCTCCAATAAGAAAATACAATATTATGTACGAGATATACAATCTCATATCGGTAAGAAATTAGAAAAATAAGGCATAACACACATTGTACTGCAAGGAAGTGATGTTCATGCCTAATCAATGTATATTGGGCTCCTGAGTCTACTATAACCCATACTACTTCCCTATTCATCTTTATGGAGCAAAACGGATGATCTCCCTCAACAACCCCTGATTTGTTGACATGCAAAATGAATTCTTCTGTCCCCATTTTTTCACATAGGCAATTAAGAGCAGATTTTAGACACTCCAATTCTTCCCAAGCACACAATAGCAAAATGCCTTTTTAGTTTACACTTCCCGCAAGTCTACCTCACTCCGGGCCATTTTAGTCAGCGGCCACTGACACTATTTCTAATTCAAAGTCACATTTATGATTAGTCCGTTTCACTAACTCCTCTTTCATAGTCTTCAGACACAATTTCTCTAAAATCTTTGTTGGTATTCTCCGCTCGCTGCACAATGTCAGTAGCTTTTTGTAGCAATAAATTGGTTTACCGCTTCTCCTTCTTGCTGTTTACATTTTTTTGTTTTTTTTTCTAATTTATCCCTCGGGATCTCACCCAAGTAACTCTTATAGTTACAAGAAGCGGCTAATAGTCTCAACACCGCTACAAAAGTTTCTACCCATGTGCCTGCCAATTGTCCCCTCTTTAAAATTTTGAATCTCGACCACCTCATCCTCCTTACTTCCAAAAGGAATCTGCAATTTAATCCTGCTGCTTCCATGGAAGCGTGGATACTTCCTTTCCATACAAGCGCTGGCCCTCCTGGTGGACTTTTACCTTCAACAATTGGCGATGCTAATCTGGTGAAACAACTTGGTAGTGAAGACGTGTACTCCACTTGCTCTGCTCTTGTACAGCTAGCCTTGAAGTTCACTCCATGTGTACTTGGAATATCAGAATTTGTCCTTGCAGGGTCCCTGCACTTTCAGTTAAAAAATAATAAATGAATGACCACAACAGTGCAGCAAATAGTGTCTTTCTTGATTTCTAACATGTACAACAGTGTTAAGATTTTGTAAGCCACACTTTTACAACCATACGATGTCCTTTAATCTTAAACTCAGTTGCCCACGTTGCTGTTTCCTAGTAGCAGGTAAATCAGTGGAGGCAAAGTATTGGCACGTGTCCTAGCCACCAATGGAGTTGAATGATGATGCACAGCAGCATAGTCTCATGCCAGAGATGGATACCAATCCACGCAGTTGCACCAAATGCCAACAGACATGTTGGCAGGGCTTTGGTATCACGTGCTTTCACCCCCAACCAGAGCACTTGGTCTAACGGGTCTGGTGGTCCCCACGGACTCGGCCTTGACTAAGGGGGGGGCAGGTGGGCTGAGTACGTTTGGCAGCCCTCCTGTGAGATTACCACCCATGCGCTCACAGGACGGGCAAACCCATGGTGCGCCCACATGCCTGCCCTGGATTCAGATTGGAATCGAGGGCAGGCGGGCAGTGCGGCAATGGCATGGCGGTGGTCCGTTGGGCACATAGGAGAACCTAACATGCAGATCACCGCAGTGACTGCGTCTACAGCACGCTTCTGCATATTGTGCATGCTACACCATACAGGAACATAGGTGCAAGTATAGGGAGGCACATGTGCCCCCTCACACGCACCCCCATAGGCTAATTTGCCTGTGTGCCCTGTTAGAGACACTCCTTACTTGCATGTCTGCCACTCTTTTTCTCGGTGGGCTCACTGCCATGAAATTGGTGGTGGAAATGCTGCTCTGAATATGCTCAGTGGTGCTGGCATTGGCACTGCCAGTATATTCCTACCCCTTAACTCATGCACTGCTGTGGGATCCTGGAACCCGCTGGAGGCGGTGGTCCTGTGGTCTGACTGCCACACTACGAATACGGCGGGCAGACCCACAGGGGTGGCAGTGGTCAGACTACCCCAGCAAGTATGGTGGTCCTAGGACCACCATAGTCTTAAAATTCCTAATTGTGACCTGCACCCTCTGAGCAAGGAAGTGGCATCCAAGCCAAGGGGTGCTCTCCTCACTTGTGCCATCAGTGAAATATGGGGTGCACAAATTCAGTGAGTAATGCGACGTTTATTGGTATCTGACTTCAGGGAGGAATCTACCAGCTAATTGCCCAGTATAGTCTACACTCCATGTAATGTGGATGCCATCATAGCATTCATTGCTCCCAAAAGGTTGTCCGTTACACCAGCTCCCCATTTGTTAGCATGTTCCTGAGCTCAGTCACCTACTTACTTTGATCCCTCAGCATAGGGTATAGACTGGCGGGGGGGGGGGGCAGATGAGGACTGTATGAAGAATCATGCCTCTCCCTGCCTTCTAAATATTCATGTTGAAGTTTTGCAAAACATTGGTATTGGGCTGATCTTCAAATGCTAACGTTGCCTGTACCACATGTGCTTTAATTGTGATCTCTCCCCTAGCAGAAGCCTATCCATGTCCAAACCGTTTGCCACTCCTACCTTCTTAAACGTATACCTTCCTACTGGTCTAGTATGAACATTTAATCTGCATGCTCTCGAGTGAAATACTCCGTGTTCTACATCGTAGGTTGTCAAACTATCACAGAGCTTTACAGCCACTCTCGATTCTGTCCAAATGTCCATCCTTCCTGAAGCTGCCCCGTTGGTGGCTGATTGTACAAAAAGGCAACATATAAAGTTTGTGGTTGGCACACATGGAGCTTACTGGAGTCCAGCAATTGCAACGCCAGCTTTCACGCAACATTTAGCGACCAATACATTGTGGTCTACTTGCCTACTATGAGCTACAAGACTCACAAGGACCCACTGTAGGTGTGCAGTGCTAATCTTGCTCATCTTTCTAGTTCCTCTGTACATGTGCTGATTGCCTTGTTCAAGAGCAGGTAATCTTAAAGCTAACCAGTGGAGGTTGGTGGCCCACAAAAATGGTGAGTCGACATAAATAAAATGAAACCAGATACGATTAAACATTTACATTTTAATAAAAAAAAGTTCCACTTACCTTTTTTAGCCTGCAGCAGGTCCTCTGTTTTCTGGCCGGCTCCGGACTCTTCCAGCGCGAGGTCTGCAGCTCCTTATCTTAATCAGATGCTGCTCTCAATTCTGCATGAGAGAAGTGTTTGGATTGGCTGGAGCCGGATGCTTCTGCGCTCTGAAGAGCAGTGAAGGCCTATGCCTGCTCCCCAAACCGGCTATCTGACAGCCTGGTTGGATAGGTTGAATTGCGCATGTCTGACCGTAATGTAGAATAAAAGAAATCCCGTAGGGCAGTGGTTCCCAAACTTTTTTGTCCCGTGGCTCCCTTGTCCAAATTGGCAGTTGGCCGTGGCTCCCCACCGTTTTTTTACCCGCGCATCGGGGTGCCGCAGCGCACACTTTGGGAACCACTGGTCTACATGAAGAATCAAGCCTAGACGTGATGAAGGATTCAGAGAGTAGCCATCACCATAAAACTTTATTTGCAATCACAAAGATCTTATAAAGTACATGTCAATGCATACAACACCATCATAGAGTAGTATAAAGCACTCCCACTAAAAGTAACCAGGCTAGAGAAAGGCTCAAGGAGCTCTGTGGCGTTACAAGAAGTGTACGTGGGATGGGCGTCCGCAGAAATGTTACCAGGGGGCGCACATTTTTAACTTCATCACCACCCCTTGCACCCTTCTCCCCTCTGCCTTACACCCTTCTTGCCGTACCCCTTGCACCCTTCTCCCCTCTGCCTTGCACCCTTCTCCCCTCTGCCTTGAACCCTTCTCCCCTCCCCCTTGCACCCTTCTCCCCTCTGCCTTACACCCTTCTCGCCGTACCCCTTGCACCCTTCTCCCCCCTGCCTTGCTCCCTTCTCCCCTCTGCTTTGAACCCTTCTCCCCTCCCCCTTGCACCCTTCTCCCCTCTGCCTTACACCCTTCTCACCGTACCCCTTGCACCCTTCTCCCCTCTGCCTTGCACCCTTCTCCCCTCTGCCTTGCACCCTTCTACCCCCTCTGCCTTGCACCCTTCTACCCCCTCTGCCTTGCACCCTTCTACCCCCTCTGCCTTGCACCCTTCTACCCCCTCTGCCTTGCACCCTTCTACCCCCTCTGCCTTGCACCCTTCTACCCCCTCTGCCTTGCACCCTTCTCTCCCCTCTGCCTTGCACCCTTCTCTCCCCTCTGCCTTGCACCCTTCTCTCCCCTCTGCCTTGCACCCTTCTCTCCCCTCTGCCTTGCACCCTTCTCCCCTACACAGGACGCACTGGCGATCCAGGGGGGGGGCAAGTAATCCCCCTTGCCCCCCTCTGCGGACGCCCATGGCTCTGATTAACCCAAGATTGCTCACCAGATCCCATCTACCCAGTGTTTTAAGTGGGCTGGGTCCCTATCAAGCTCTCCATTTTTGCCTTAAGATGAAAAAACAATCTTAACTCTGTAGCAGTCACTTCACTGCCTTTGAGGTAACACCAAAGAGACTCGTTATAGTTCTTTCAGTCTCATCATAAGGTTTCTTATGAAAAATAATAATAGTTTTTAAGTAAATCGTCGAAGAATAAACGATACGCCCATCTCTGAAAGAGTAGTTTGTCTTCAAGGAAAAATGTCACTTGCTGATTCCCGTTTCACCACGAATGAAGGACGTGTCTCTCAGTAAATGTATTTCTGTCAGAGACCTGCAGGTTTCTCATGGCGCTCAAAAAACAATCCTCCACTTGCGAGGGGCGGTGGGGCGGGGGGGATGAGCTATCCCCAAGGAAGGGCTACAATAAAATAAACTAACCCACCAGAGACCCCCAGGACCCTGCCCTACTCAACTCCCGTCCTAATACTTTACACTGCCCCTGGGGGTGCTTTCTCCTACCGGAGTCTAAACATCGTCATAGGCTCAAGGTGGTATGACCTAGCATTGAGGGCCCCGAACAGTGGTGAGGGACACACGTTTCACCATCAGACATTCATTTCACGGGTCACCAGGAGAGGATGTGGCTAAACGACTAGAGCGGCCGAATTTAAAGCTGGGGAACTGGGTTCAAGTCTCCACAGGGATGCGCAACACAGTGTGATTCTGGGCAAATCACTTAATCTCCCCGTGCCTAAAAATGAATGTGTCCGTCTGTAACGCAATTGGTGCTAATGTAAAGTGCTCTGATGCCTTTGGATGGAGTTTGCGCTATATAAAACTGAAAAAAAATACTTGGTAGGGTGTCTTGTGGTGCTTTTGGGGAGCATTAAATCAGATGACGTAGTAAAATTACAAAGAGCACGGCGTAAGAGGCTTTTCACATCACCATAAATTCATAAACGGCCTCTGAAGACGTTTAACCAGTAGGCGCTTTATACAGTGCTATATGTGAAGCTGTTTGTGTTCCGCGGTGCGCATTGTGCCTACATGAAACAGTGGAGCTGGCAGAGTGCGGCTGCATCAGGGCATAGGCCTCGTCCTGGGCCGAGCTCTAGAGGACATAAAAAGAAGAACTTCAAGAATCTGTTTGAGGTCACCTACCAAGAGTCAAAGGTGAGCTGCACCTGCATTAGTTCAGAATCACCTCGTGTAAGGAAGGCTAAGGGACCCCTACGCCTTAGGAGTGACCACTCATCTGGGCCCATTAGCAGTAATTACAGAGTGCACCACCCCCAGACATTGCCTGCACGATGGACCTCCCTTCCTACAGATTTACAACCCCCCCCAATCAGCGCCCCCCCTTTCAGGACAGAGCTAGGCGCTCTAACAAACAGGCTCATGTCCTTCACAGCGCCTGGGTGTCCATAATTCTATATTTTTTTTACCTTTTATATTTTAAATCAGGATCCAAACTGAGGTTCACGTTCTCATGACCTGCATTGTATGCAATACTAGGTATCTGTACAATTTAATGTATTGTTTATTATTTATTGTTTAAAAGTTATTTAGATTTTACTTGATTTTCTCTGTCCCAGGAAATGAGTCAGCACAATGCTTAAACATATCTAAGTCTTGTCTCACAGCATAACAAACATATTGATACTTTCTGACACTCCCTATTTTTGTCCTAATCTGTTTTCTGTGTCGTTGCCTCTCTCTCTCTCTCACACTTGCCTATCTCTTGGTGCCTTTGTCTTTTTATTTTCCATCTCTCTCTCTCCTTCTTATGTGCGCTTACTCTCAGTTACACGTGAAGTGTGTGTCTCACTCCTGTCCGAGCCCGCCGAATGACGGACGACTAGGGCTGTTGGTAGCAATTTCCCACAATGTGCCCGCAGCGCCCCTGGCACCTCATTACGGCGCACTGGGGAGCCGCGGCGCACAGTTTGGGAACCACAGCCGTAGGGTAACCCATTCTGTGCGTCAAAAGAGAAAAATTCTCTGGGTGACGACTTGTGCTATACCTCATTCACTTTCTTCTCTCACCATTCAACCTACGGTAAGTATGTGCCATATATAATTGAAGGACAAATTGCACCACATATAACTCAAAGGCAACTATACAGATTGAACATTATATCACATTTATTTCATTAAAAAAGAATTTTGAATTCATCAATTTAAAAAGAACTGCATCTTCAGTTCAACATATTAAAAACAAAGCAAGAAAATAACAATTACATTTCATAATAGAACTACTAGTAGAAACAGTGTAGCAGCAGAAGAGTTCCAAAAACAGACCAAACTAATTAGTCTTGAAATTTAACACCTCTATTCACAAAAAGATATAACTCGCATTGCCAGATGGCTTGTACATTTTTCCTCCTTATTCCAACAATGCTGAGTAGTTAGAATGTGTATATAGTTGGGGCGTCGACGCGTTTCGATGGTTTTCTTAATTTATTCCATCTTTATCCTGACCAAATAATGACTCTCTTTATCAATTGTTTCAAGCATAAACCTATAAAACATAATCACTATTGAACTCTGAGATACAGGCATGGCTTATAGTTCAATTAGTTTAACTATTCAGTTACATAAAATCAATCTGACACTATATAGCTAAATGTAGCCTATAAATCATACTCATTTTTTAAATAAAATTTCACGGTTGCCCGGGCAGGTGTATCGCAATACATAGTGAAAATATATTGGCTACTTCACTTTACTCTCTCGTCTCGGGTTGGTATTTATCTCCTAATGTATGGCTTAATCACAGACCTTCCTATCTCACAGATTCATAACATGACATCTTCAATTCACACACTCTCCTCCTATCCGTCATTCATACATGTTAGCATGTTCTAACGAGCTAGCCGTGGCTTAGTGTATTGCCACCGATTTAGTTAATCTCACCTTAAGAACACCAGGATAATGGCCTTTATATTCCTACGGCTCCTCTGTTTTCTGTAAGGTGTCGTGGGACATGTGCGTACGGTCCAGGGCCTCCATGCTGCATGGTGGCAGTTGACGGTGGGTTGAAGATTTTGGGCTACTAACTTGCCCAAGCAAGCTTCTTAGCAATTGAGTCCATGTGCTCTGAAGAGGAGGCCAGCTCACAGACCCTTTTAGTCTGTTGGCTGGGCTCTGGAGACCTTCTCAAGCAGGACATGGCAGGCACAGTTCTCTCCTTTGCTAGTCACCAGATTCAGCAGGTGCAGTCCACACTGGTGCAGCCTTTGCTGGATCCACAGTGCAGCAGAGCAATCTTTGGTGCTCCTTCCAGTCCAGTCGAGATTGAGTTTGGGGTGCCAAGTGTACCCTTATTTTGCTCAGAAAATGCCTTAAGAGCAGGATGCAGTGGTTAGCCAATGGGCTGCCAGGATCCCTCCCGCCTGGACCACAACCTGCAGAGTGACATTTGGGCCACCCAGGGAGCACCATTCTGCCCACTTTAGTATGTCAGGACCCCTCTTCCGGCTAGTGGATCTCCCTTGGCCTAGAGGTGTGGCAACCAAGAGGGCTATATGCCCCTAGAAAACCAGTTTGGCAACGTTTCCCACCCACTCCAGTCCCAAGCACCAGCCTATCTACCTAAACAATAGAGCAGCCCCTCTCCCAAGTGTTTCCCGTTCGGCCTTCAAAGGCAGCTTTGCTTTTGAAGCTTGCCTTTTGGACTAACACCTGTATTGCTTCCTGCAGAGGGAGGGGACATCTCCTTCCAGAGCACCCCCATTGTATCCTTTCCTGTGAGTCGGTAGCACATCTCCCCAGGAGGGCAGAAAGCTGTCACTGCAACAGGATCCCATGTGCAATCAAGTAAGGGCACAGGGAACTAAAGGCAAAGTGGAATTTGCTAAAGTTGGACATTGCAACGTAATGAGTTGTTCTATACCTTGGCTGACCTACATTTGGTGCACTATTCCAGTGTTGCAGCTGATGGGTCAGCATATAACTCTCTGTACTTGCCAATAGGGTGACCAGCTTTCCACAACAAAACTTTTTTACCACCAGGAAAATGTAATACATTTTTGCCCATGAGATGCACCGTGCCTTAGGACTTGACAGGCCTGCCACAGGTGTGTCTTCCACATATGCCAGGGGAAAGATGGACTTTGCAATTAATTTCAAGGGCAAAGTTGGGCCAGCAGTTTAAACTGCTCTACCAGCCTGAAAGGGCAGGCTAAGAGTCTTATTTTACTCCTGTCACACAGTGGCGCAACCTGTGCTGCAATCCTTGTGGATGACCCTTGCATGCACTGGACACCATTTACTAGGGGCTTGCAGTAAAGGTAGTTTAGCCATTTGGGTATGAGCCAATTCGAGACAAGTTTTAGGGTAAGGGTACAGGCACAGAGGCATGGTTAGCAGGCGTCTGAACTCTAGTAAAAAAAAAGTAGCATCAGTCCAAAAAACGTGGGGGTGACTGAACAGAGAAAGAAATTTCCTTACAAAATGTGAATAACTTTGTCCTGTCAAAGTGAGTTGATGCTTTGACAAAATCTTTACTTTTTAAAAAACTAATGCTGGAAATAGATTTTTGTTAAATTTGTAATTGACACTGGAACTGTTTGTGGGGCAATCTTGTGGGAATTGTGCTGCATGCACTTTTGCACTTTGTGAGGATCTTGGTTGTTTTCTGCTGCAACAGCTGTCATTTTGACCCGTTGCTGGGTAGTGGCGTGCTTTAGCTCCATGCCGGCACTCAAAGTGGGCAGGTGCATGGACACGCTGCTAGTGTGTCCAAAGGCATGTCAGTCTGTGCCCGTCCATACCTGGACAGCGCCAGGGGCCAGGATCCCTGGTTGTAGTGATCCTGGTCGGCTCCAATATTCTTCAAGAAACTTTGGTCAATGGCCCCTACTATGTCAATTAAGTGTAAACACTTGACCCAGGCGAGCCCCAGTTGTGGCAAATGTTGATTTTTCTCCCTTTACCTCACAGGGGTTGGCTGACTTTCTGCTATCTCCCAAGGTTACGCAATTGACAGAAGATTGGCAGCCGCACAGGGGTGGGATTGCTATTATCTTTTACCGAAGCTAGATGTATGCTTCCAGAGCTAGCCATCTCAGGAAGCAAGGCAGCGTTCTTCTCTTACCTTGTCCAGCAAATTTACCTTAGCCGGATTTTTGATCTCCCAGTTGTGGCGGCTAGTTTTCCATCCTCTAACAGATCTCATGTCCTCTTACATCCCATCCAATGCTACTCTAATTTTAGTTATTGAAAGCCTTAATCTCCACTTTGACATGTCCTGCGGCAGCTTCTGATTGCAGATTTGGAACCCTTCAACTTTTACATATGGTGGTCACCACGCACAAACAAGGTCATATTCTAGACACTGTTTTTTCGAACTTAACTAGTTGATCAAGTTGATCAGTGGATTGACCATTTTGCCATACCAATACAGGTCCCTGTTGTCTCTTTATCTATACCTGCTCAAGGACAGTCCGAAAGGATTCCGAAATGGGCAAGGATGACCATGGCCAACTTTTATTCAGGCCCTGGCCTTGACTAGCCCTAGGCAGTACCAGATTGTTAATTTAGCTACCTCAGAAGATCAGATAGCTAGGGTACTAGATCGAATTGCCCCAAGGGTTGACCATACTGCTAAAAGGTCTAAACCCTCGGAGGAATGGTTTTAGTGATCTACTTGCATTAAAAAAAGCACTGCAAACACCTAGAGGCCAGGAAGAGGTGTGGCGCAGCTGCCAGGGTGCCGGACTCCGGACCACAGGGTTCACGGGTGGCACCATGTGAATCTGGGCAATAGCTCGCTTAATCTTCCCGAAGGCCCCAAGTGCCGGGAAACCATTTCAGAGGTAGCTGTGCACTTTACAAATCCAAGGTTATTATAACTTTGAACCCTCCCACTGATAAGGCCAATATCAGGCAGCCTTGAAGGGATACCACATGCGTATTAAGGTGACTCCCCATGCTTTCTATGCCAGCAAAATTGAGGTAGCCCAAATTTCAACTAAAGGTTTTTTACATTGTCAAATATCTATCCTCCTTCGATGGTCAGTGGCTTATATGCTTTCAGACGAATGATGTAATGCAATTGCTCAGTTTTTGGTAATAAGGCTGAGTCTATTTACTCTACGTTCCCTGAGGTGTCCAGGAAAATCCCATGCTGCAGCTTGTGATTTGAAACGCTGTTGAATTGTTTGAAGCCTTTCGACTTTGGATGTCTTCTTAGGCAGCAGTTGTCTGGTTCTCCATGTGACCCTACTGCTCCAAGGGTTCTGGAACGAGGAATATCAGTGATTGTACCTATGCTCTGTGACCTTTTGAATCCCTCATTTGAGGGAGGTAAGGTCAATCAACAGTGCGAGCACGCCACTGTGGTGCCTCTAAAAAAAAAATAAAAAAATTCTCTGGATCCATCTAAGCTTAAACATTTTAGGCCAATATCGTTGCTCTCTTTTGCCTTTAAGGTGATATAAAAAATGGGTAAATCAGTAGCTTTCCATCTTTGAGACCAAGAGCTTCACAAGACTCAGTCAGGCTTTCGCCCCCTGTATAGCATAGTCTGCATTGCTTCTAGCATCAGAGTCCATCTGTCAAGTCATGGACCAGGGTGATACAGTGGCAGTGCTTTTAGATCTTAGTGCAGCTGTCGATAGTGTCCCACAACCTCACGTTTGAGTGGTTGTGGATATGCGGTGTCTGGTACACGACCTTGCAGTGGTTAGCCTCCTTTCTGCAGGACTAATCCTTTCAGGTTTAAAGCCTTTTCTATCCCAGTCCAAGGTTTTCCCACTGCAGCATGGGGTGTCCAAGGGGCCTTCCTTATACCCTGCATTATTTAATATGTATCTGCGCCCCCTGGCTTATCGTCTAGTACTATGGATATAATCTTTCGTATGTGGATATGCAATTGGTTATCACCTTGTCACAGAATGAAACGGACAC
The DNA here is from genome assembly GCF_964263255.1 of Lissotriton vulgaris. NCBI lineage: Eukaryota > Metazoa > Chordata > Amphibia > Caudata > Salamandridae > Lissotriton > Lissotriton vulgaris. Next base: position 260,088,975 of record NC_141699.1, read on the forward strand.
TGCTGCGCTGTTAAGGGCCTGTTTTGGAGATGGCCCGGTGGATGGACCTCTGTTGTCCTAAACGGAATGCTGAAAAAACTGAGGCCTTTATATTGGGGGACCAGTCATCTTTGGTCCTCTCTGGTGGGCAGACTTGCTCGGCCCTCTGCCTCTTCCTAAGCCAAGAGTCAAGAAATTGGAGATCTGGTTTGATGTCAAGCTCTCCTTCAATAATCAGATCACAGCCCTTGCAGGCAGTAGTGGCTGGTATTTAATGGCAGTGGGTGGCAGGTCACGGGGAGAGGGTGAAGAAAAAGAAATCTACACTTATCTGTATGCGGTCTGCTGCTCTGATGACAGAAGTCTGCAGTGGAACTGGCGTGGGAATTGGATTTGGGAGAATCTTTTCCTATCTCTTTGTGGCAAGATATATGGAATAAGATACGGAAGTCTTCTAGAGCAGCCAATACTACCCAAACGTTATTTTATTTATGATCGCCTTATGCTCACTCCTGCCAGATTGAATACAATAAATTCTTCTCTTCCCTCCAAATGTTGGTCCTGCTCGGAACTACGGGCAGATTTGAAACATATGCTCTTTTTATGCCCACTGGTTCGTGTTTTTTGGTTTAAAGTTTGGCAACAACTTACTATTTTTTTCTACTGATTTCCCCTTTTTTTTTTTACACATTTTCCTGGGTAGCCTCTCAGATATATAGTCCTCCTATGAGTTTAACACTTCTATTGTTGACCTTCTCCTAGCAGTAGCGTTTCAACAAATTTACTAAAGCATGGAAAGATACGTCGTCCATCTCCTTTCAGGCCAGGTGGTGTGGTGTTTGTTTCTATCATAGGTTAGATAGAGCATATGTTTATCCTGTTACGATCGCTATCAAGCGTGATTTGTTATGGTTACCCATTACTACTTTCTTAGATTCCTCAGCCAAATCCTCCATGCTTCATTCCCCTCGTACTTAACCCTTTTGATGCTGATGACGAGCTCAACTCGTCATCACCCATGGGTGTCGTGTGCTGATGACGAGCTGAGCTCGTCATGGTGCCACTAAAATGGCATTTTCCAGCACAGGGGGGGGGGGGGGAACGCCTAGCAGCCATGTGGTTAAGAAGTACCCAAACCCCATGATATGTTCTTGTTTATTCCTATGCTTCTATGTATGCATTTTTCATTATTTTTATACAATTTTTTCTTTGGATTATTGCAAGTTTTCTTTCAACATGTTGCATTTCAAATATTGATATTGTAATTTCTTTGCTGAGTTTCCTTTTTTCTTTCTCCCCCCCCCTTTTTCCTTTTCTTCTTTCTTTCTCGTTTTCTTCTTTCCTCTCCATATAGTTTTTACTTGCATTGTTTTTTGAATAGCAATATTGTATCTTTATTTCATTGCATTCTTGTACCCAATAAAGTTTTCTTAAACTCAAAAAATTAGTTATACAAATTGATAAAATGCTGTGCACTGAGCTGGCTCCAGTCGAGGCCAGCATGACTTGCAGGTGGGGGAGGGGGGGTCGTGCAGGAAAATGCAAAGAGCACATAACTGGTTTAGTCGGCCCCAGAGGGCTGATCAACCAGTTGAGGTCCACAGCATTGGGTAAGCCACTACTGCCTGACCCACCAGCCCCCTTCTGTTTTCTTGCAGTGCGAGAAGCCGAAACAAAACGGTATTTAAAATACCATTTTATGTTTCTGCTGCTTGCACTGCGAGAAAGCGGTGGGGCAACGCTCCTCCGCCCTAATAGAGCCGCCCCTGGCTGGCTTTTGGCTTCCGTCTATGGACACTCTGGCTGACAATTTGACCCAGTGATCAAGCCTGGTACCCTGTATCTGCTTTTCGGTTACTGCTGCTCCAGTGAGCCCCTTTGCTGCAGGATTACAAGTAATTGGCAAGATCCTGACCTCACCTAGGATTGTTGCTTCGGTGAAGTCCGAAGGAAATTTACTTGCAGAATTTCCATCATTTCGATTATTTTCTCACCCTCTTGCCTTTTTCAGTTGCTGAGAAACCAAAGAATAGGACCCAAGCCCTGCCCCACCAGTCTCTACTTGGTCTGAGAGGGAAGCCGCTGTGAAAACTCAGTGTAGTCTCCTATTTAAAGTTGTTTCGTAGTTCTATCAGGAAATGAAGAAACTATGCAAGTGATGTTTGAACAATGGCTCGGTGCCCCAACATCCAGCAAAATCCCAAGTGCAAAAGCGATGAAACCTATAGGTTGAGGATATCCACTTCACAGATCAGTGGGAGGATTGGATACATAGTTACTAATGTTTAAGAGGACTAAGCATTTGTGTATATAATTTCAAATATGCTAAAGGTTTTCTTATATACATCACCACAATATATTAATAAATCATATGAAGTGACAATTGTCCACTGTAAAAGGCAGGTAGATGTCATGTACATTTAGAGAGGTTGACTGCCTGAGGGACAAAAACATCATAACCTTGATTATACTGTTAACATTGTTTTGCCTACATTTATCAGACTCCACTTCAGGAATTATTTGATGTTCTGTATGTACCGTATCTTGTAGTGTTTGAAGATGGATCTTGATCACTGACTGGAAAATCTTTTTAAAAGAGGTCCAGAAAGTGTAAGCAGCCAGGTGCAAACCCCTAGTCCCTTGCCCCAGGTGTTACCCTCATTGCTCAGTGCTCATCCCACTTCCAAAACCCCAGTGAAACTCCTGCCAAGCGGTACCCTGTCGCCATGTAGTCTCTGCAGAGTGGAATGACCTTTAAAAGCCCTCTAAGCCTCTGCATTCCACAGCCTCATGAGCTTTGAGCCTCAGAGCTCTGGATCCGAGTTCTGATGTATCACTGGCTAAGATAGCAATGGGAGGATTAATGGAGATGCCTCATGTTGGTATATTTGCAAAAACTGTAGCCAGATTAGAGACTCGACATGCTTGTTACATCCTCCATGAGGTCACAGACCTGTATATTTACTGCAGTCTTATTTGCTGCATGTGACCCAAGCAAGCACTCGTATTGAGCCAATCAAAACGATCCATTAGGCCATGAAACATTGCAGAGATCCAGCAAGCATGAATTTGGGTAGTAGCACACTGGTTGGGCCACATGCATTAGGCACTTAAATGTGTTGGGCTATGGACATCATCAATAAGACTTGTAAACTGCATCACACCCGATGTGCTATGGTGTGCCACCGGCCCTGTTCATGTGCCACCTGCAAAGGTAGATACATATGTTTTGTTTTTATTCTACGTGTCTAACATGTAAAACTTTCAACAAACTGCAATTTAAATTGTAAAAACCACGTCAAGCCTTTCTGTGTTGGCAATTTGTAAATGGAGGCTTGGTTTGAAGCTGTTCTCGTTTTGTTCCCTGACAGCGGATTTCAGTGCTCCTTCAAGCACCAGCACGTATTCGCTTGGGTCCAATATCAACATCGAGCTTTCCTTGCAGAGCGCCTTCCACCAGCCCATGCAGATCTATGTAGACGAGTGCACAGCTGCTCCTAGCCCTGACCTGGAGACTGCCACGGTGACGTACAGCGTTGTCAATAACCATGGGTCAGTATCATTCTCTTCATTCCATGAACACAGCCAGGAGCTGAAGCCCCCAGCAGCACTTTGAAGTAACGCAATGTTCAGGTGGCCTTGGATGTTCGCTTTGAGCAAGTCAAGTGGAGATGAGGTGCCTAGATGGTGTTTGCAAGAGGCGCTTTGTACAGAGCTAGGGATATGCACAGTAACGCTGCTGGAAATGCCCCGGATCTGATCCGAGGTGCAGATGGACGTAAATAGGGGGATGGGGGGTGGATTTATAAACTGTTATAATTTAAACCTATAATTTAAATAGGGGATAGGGCAGTTTGTTCCTTGTGCTCAAACACCCCCTGCCACAAACGAGAACAAAAATATGTAAACCGAACACTAAAACGTGCAGTGACATTATTACCAGGAAATTAGCAATCATAACAAATGTTTTGACAATTTGCATGCCATATATAGGCTAGAATAAAAGGCATATCATACATTACTCGCATTACAATACACAGTATGGAGTTTCACTGGAACAGCAGGAGTGCTGGGCAATCGTTCAGGTGGATCAGGTTATTCTTTTATGGTACCACCAGGTATAGGTCGCAGCCAGTATGACTTTGAGATGCAAATCCTGTGCGCCTACCTGGACCATTACACCAGGTTAACCATGCGAACACTTTTGCGTATTTTATTGATTTCATTTTCCTAGCCCAAAGTCCAAAAAAATACCTTAACTCATGCAATCATTAAATGGACCTAAAAAACAATGTTAAAGTTAGTCTGTTCTCAAATTAGTTACTTTTCCATTGCAAGGAAAATACCAAAATGTTCATTTTCCTAAGGTGAATTGCGTTAGGATTAAAACGTCTGTACTTTAATAATAGTCACAATGATGCATGGTTCAAGTTTAATAATTAAAAAAAATTGAATAGCGATGCATAGTGGTATGTTTACCCTGAGGACCTTGTAAGCAACTACTTGCATTTCTTTGATATTACTTGAAACCCTTTTTTGTCCAGGGTGGACCCCAGTCTGCTTTTACAAAGTAGCACTACTTAGTTTGGAATCTGACAAATGTAAATGATTCAGATGACATTGGAGGCCCAAACTAATCTCTTGTGCCATCATTCGATATTTTAATATTAAATAGTAACTTGTCTACATAAAATAACCTTCCTATCGATTCCAGGTAGCACAGAAGGAATACATAAAGAAAATTAATTATTATCCTAACCAATCCTACTTTTCAGACATTCCACAGAAAATGTACCGCCTTCATGATTCTAGGTACAACAAGAATTGTTTGCCTTATCTTCTATAGATCCGGAGAAGTGAGCAGCTATGTCGGGTTTCTGGGTCCATGTGTAATTTACTACTTCAGTCCATGTTTTTAGATCTCGCACCTGGCGACGCAGCTCAAAGCGCTGTCACCAGCGAGATCTATTGTTGCTGATATGCCGCGGAAGTGGGACCGGAGATGGTTACGCCCAGGGGCGATGGGAGCTTGTGCACACGCATGTACAGTCACACTGTGTGCACATCTCCTGTTCCACTTCGAGGCAAGTCCTCGCAAGCCTCATGCAGCAATACTTTTACTTTCCCTTCCCCCCTGATCAGTAGCAGTACTTCTGGGGTTCTTACCTCCGAGTCTTCTTTAAACCTGCGGCGGGGTGGAAACTGAATATTCGTATTCTCCATGTCCCCGAGCCTATCTGGTGTGCAGGGTGTAAGAAAGGCGTCGGAGTTCGGCAGAGCGGGTATGGCGGTGATGCAGGTGACTGTTCCTTGTGATCCAGCGCAAGAGCAGCTAGCAATTCTAATTCAGCTGCCATGTTTTTGCTTTTGGCGCTTTGGCGGTCCCCTCCCTGGGCCGCACGAGCTGCGCATCACCCACCCGAGTACGGCGAAGTCTGCAGGCGCCGCCGATGTGCACGCTTGCGGCGTGCCTACAACGTGCGCATGGCACTCTTTCACTTTCCCTTGTTTTTTAAAAAGTTTTTATTCCAGACCATCTTCAAATTGGCAATTGTGACAGTTAACAGACAATCATCTCACATTGGTGCAGTTCTACATGGTCAAATATAAAGTTCATATAATAGCAATAGTACATTATATCCTTCATATCAGTTTCTACAATTCCTCATTCCCTTCCCTATCCTCACCCCCCCCCCCCCCCCCCTCCTTCTAAATCCATCTGAGCTGTCTGCGTCAGACTCCGGCAGCGGGTCACATAAGTCTCTTCGGAATGCATTCCAGGCCACCCAGATTTTAGTCCATTTTCGCGGGCTTCCCCTGGCTGCATACACTGTGCGTTCGGTGATCATAGCAAGATCCATGTTCCTGCACCAGGTTGTCAGCGAGGGCAGGTATGTCGCACCCCATTTCTGAGCTATATCCCTTTTAGCAATCATGAGGCCTAGCGTGACCCAAGTCTGTCTGGCATGTGAGATCATTGGGTTCCCATATATTTGAGGCATTTTCATGGTTGTGGCAGAAGGGAAACCTCCAGTGTTTGTGATATTGTGCATAACACCTGGCGCCAATATTCTACTATTGCTGGACACTCCCATTTGGTGTGGATAAAAGTACCTTCCTCCCCGCACCCTCGAAGGCAAAATGGATGTTGTGCCCTTTGTAGTTTGTGCAAGGTGGTTCTGGTATAGTTTATGCGATGTAGGATTTTAAGCTGTACTAGCCTAAGCTTGGTAGAAATTCCCACCTCAGGGGACACCAGGGCTTCTATCCATTCTGTGTCTTCCATGTCTCCCACCTCCGCCACCCATTTCTCCTGTAGTGTGACCGTGGGGTCTGGTAGATTGAGTAACTTCCGGTACGTAAGTGACCGGGCACGTTTCAGCATGTAGTCAGTAAGTAAACGGTCTTCTAGCGGGGAGGTCACCGGGACGTCAGTATCCGGCGGGAGTGCCGACAACAATGCATGTCTAATATGTATGTATCTGTTTCATTCGGGCCCAGGCCACATTGCTGTTTCCCTTGTTTTTGTTGCAGTTTTATTCAGTACAATCTCGACCCGTAGGTGTTGGAGTGCTTTACATGAGCACTGGTTTCAAGATGCATGGTAAAATTCATTTTTATTTACAGTTTTTACACAGCGCGATCTTGACCAATAGGTATTAGAGTGCTTTACATGGGCACTGGTTTCATGATGCATGGTAAAATTCATTTTTATTTAGTTTTTACACAGCGCGATCTTGACCAATAGGTATTAGAGTGCTTTACATGAGCACTGGTTTCATGATGCATGGTAACATTTATTTTTTGGTAGCATCTCAGCGCTAATCTGATCGGTCTCACCGAAAGCGCACAACTTCAGCTGCATTTTTTGACTCCGCATCGCTAATCATCCTTTTTCCGTTCCCAATCCCAAGCCTTTATTTATCAACATTTAGGGCCGCACCCTGGCATTCAGCTTGTCACAATTGATAGTCCGTTCAGAAAATGTAATTTAACATGGACTGTTCATTTTCAAAGCACCTTCCTTCACTTTAACATTTCACTTCATTGATTTTTTTTCAATCTGCATCAAAAAGGAGTGAGAATCTACATGGGAGAGGAAGGTAGAATAATAAACACTAATCTCACTATAGAGCTCTGAGCTACACTGATTTTTACTGTGTACCGGGGCTGTGCTTCTACTCAAACTAAGAACATTTTGACAGTTTCAGACCGCAAATAACACGGAGCTTACATACTTGGATACCAGACACCACTCGTGATTAGGACCCAAATATCAGCTTTAAAATACAATTTGGAAATGCAACCATCTGATTGGCAAACATCAGTTCTTAAAAAAAGCATGATATAAATTCAAAGACAGAAGCAAAACTAAGACCTTCTAGGCATGGCCCCTTCTCTGGAGGCAATCCCTACACAATCCACTCTATAGGAGGTATTTCACAAAGCAAATCAAAAACCTATCCCACCACAGGTATGCAGACATGAACCAGACGAATTGCATGATCATAGATTAATGCGGAGGAAAATCGAACACTGAACAAGCATTGGCATAGCCAATTGGTCTCGCCTTTGGGACCTTATAAGTGTTTTATAGTGATTATCGAAATAGTCTCTCCACTCTGCTCGCTTACATGCTAGACAGAAAGCTGAGAATCTATGTTTATAAACCCACCCTGCTACTTTATTTCCTATATTGTATATGCACGATTAATGAATTGCTGTAAAGATACAATTGGAGAAATCATTACATGGGACATAGCGTTGCTGTATTTACGCAATTCTTTTGCTCCCTAAGATTCTTTCAGACAATCAAAAGCCTATTTAGTGATTTTAATTAACGATAGAAAACTGCACTATTTTATTTAAATAATTGGTGGTGTCCAGTTTCTCTCCTTACAAAAGTGATTAAAAAGCTAGTGGCTGTTACCAATATCTGCTCTTGGGGTGTGGCAAAGTCGTGCCGCTGCCTTTGAGAGGAAATTCTTGACTGGTACTTGCCGAGTATGCCCGGCAGCGCTGTATCACTATGCTGTTAATGCTTTTTCCACAATAACCAGATATGACAGATAAAATGTTTAACTATGTAGATTGTCGGAAGACATCAAAAATCCACGGCGGGCTAATTGCACTGCCGAAGAAAAGGAAGACTAGCATTTGCAATGCAATAGGTCTAGCATTTACGCGTTTTGAGCTATTGACATTGTAAATAACTATGCCTTTTATTGTTTTCCTTTTTAAAACCCTAAATAAAAGACATTGTCATTTACAATGGCAATAGCTTAAACTCGTTTGTACAGGAATGATTACATCTGTTATGATTTTTTGATGTATCACGTACATATTAATTGACAGGGGGAGGTTTTGTTATTGTGAAGACAGACACCCATTACTTAGTGTCACGATTCATCCACGTAAAGCCAATGTTGGAATCAGAACAGTTCATACTGCCTTTTATTGGATCTAACCAATCCAACCAATAATAATAAAACATATAATGTAGTATTAGTGAGTATGCCCAGTTTTATGTCTTTACCACCAAAAATTTCATTGTGTTGTGGCATCAGGCATACATGCCAACATTTTAGAAGATAAAGGTGGGAGATTAGAAAAAAAGAATCGGAAAAATGTATTCTTCCTATTGACTTCTATTGAGTATTAAACTTCACCCCGCGCCATGACAGGCAGCCACTTGATGGTTATTTGAATACTCAAGAGATGGCAAGAAGTGGAAGGGAATGATGGGGCGCGTGATACTGATGGTAAGATGTTTATTTCCTTTTACTGCGGAGGGCTGGAGCGGCCCTCGGCCCTCAGTCAGCCAAGCCTGAAAACCAGGCAGGGCTCTTGTTAGTTATTGGCTGGGCACGCGCAGGCAGCTTCACTGAGATCAGTGCGTTCTGTGGCATAAGAGGAGATCAATCTGGGCTTCAATGCTTTCAAGAAAGATCTGTAAGTTGCCTAATCATAGCTTTGACTAATCACAAAACCAAATAGAAGGCTATTGTACCTGCTCGAAGCACAGCTTGTAGCAGGCGCTACACAGATGTACTTTTTTTTGCAGGTAGCTCGTAGGGTTACAGCTTAAGTTGCGGAAACACTACTGTGGTACAAGTTCTGCAAGTAGTGTCTTATCCCACAAAGCTATTAAGGGCACAGGGTTTTGACAGAAGGTGACCATGAAGGAGAAAGTGGAAGAAGCAAGCAAACAGAATAACTTGAACATACTGTGCCTACTGCAATCGGTGTCTAGTGTCGGAGAGGACTTCTTGACTGGCACTCTGTCTCCACTTATGCGTCTAAGTCCTATAGGCAATGCTGAAGCTGTGTTTCTGTTCCCAATGGTAATTCCCCATTCTCAGTCCCCTAGGCAGTGCTACAGCTGCATCTCTGTTCCCACTGATAATTCTTCATTCTTAGTCCTCTGGCCAGTGCTGCTGGCTAATTCTCCGGTCCTAGTGGTAATTCCTCGTTCTTACTCCTCTAGACAGTGTTGCAGCTGCTTCTCTGGTCTCATTGGCAGTTCCTCATTGCAAGTCCTCTAGGTAGTGCTGCAGCTGTGTATCTGTTTATACACCCACTACAGTACAAACCAAAACACATGGATAAAAGACAGTGTCATTTACAACGCCAATAGCTCTAACTCAGACAAATGCGAGACCTATTGCATTGCAAATGCTTGTTCTTTGACTTGTAATCTGGTTTATTCCTTTCTAAAATAGGACTAAAAGTGCCAGTATTTCAAAGGGGGGAAAAAAACTGACACGGAGAGGCACATTACACGTGGACCTGGGAAACTTGGGAGTTATGAGAAAGCAAAAGCTTCGGAATCAGCACGTGGATTACAGATTATTTTGGAAGACTAAATGCTTTCTTCAAAACCATTATTTCAAGTGATGAGTAGTGTAGCTAGTAGCTTTTAATGTAAACATCCGAGTTTCTGCACCATAAGGAGTCATGGTCTTGCCCAAATCGCTTTCTAAAGAGGGAACCTAGAATAACTGCTTATATATTCACTCTTGCATCCTTTCTTCAAGGTGCCTCATTGATGGAAAAATGGGAGATTCCAAGTTTGTAGCGAGGCCAAGCCCTTCAAGAATCCAACTCTCCCTCCAGGTCTTCCGGTTTGCTGTAGAGAACACTGATGTAAGCTTTGGGTTTTTTTTTGGGCGGGGGGGGGGGGTCATCTGAGGGCTCTTCAGTGGCGCTCAATTGCAATTTAAAAGATGGGCAAAGTAGGGCATGCAGTAGGAAGAGTTGCTGGAAATGAGTCCCTCTCCTTTTATTTAAATGTATTTTTCAAAAAAATATGTGACAAATGCCTAACAGTCCGATTCTCCTACAGGTTTATCTGCATTTCCAGGTGTTAGTTTGGGATCCAAGCGTGCTGTCCGACCCCACTAGGAAGGCGTGTTCATATAACAGAATCACTGGAAGGTAAAATAGTTGGGTCACCTGAAATTTGGACCCTCTTGGCCATGGCTGAACTATTTTAATTGAAGGCATTTTAACGGTCTTTGTGAACAAGCATGGTCATAAAAGCGTTGATTACAAGGTGGGATGGGTGGAAACTGGTTTATGAGTACAATTGATCATCGTGGTTTGTACCTACAGGTGGGAGCTCCTCGATGACCCCGCCTCCAGTTCTGTCTGCACGTGCTGCGAGTCCAGCTGCCCAGCTCCACGCTTTGGGAGAAGCTTGAAGGGTACCATCATGTTCCTACTAAATAATGCCTTAAATAGACCCTGTGCCTTAGCCTCCGCAATGTTTAGTTGTGCATGTTGTTTCTTCACTGTGCAATGGGTACATTTAATCTTGTCCTCACTGCATATGGGAATGCATTCCTGCATTTGTAATGTTCACTGCAAGCTTGAGCTTTCCTGAAGGTGCTTGGGGACTGGTGTTAGGGGTTTATTTTTTTACTTTTTACTTTTGTCCTAAAACAGGTATGGATTCTCCTCTGGCCTCCTCCCCTAACCCAGGTTCAGAGTCTCCACTCGTCCGTACAGTGCGGGTTGGCCCACTGCGGGTTAAGGAGTCTGACCTAAGAGCTGGAAGCTTTGAGTGGAACATGAACAATTGTCTGACCATACACGTTCCTGAAGGTAATGCCTCTGTTAATGGAAGACAAGTGCAATGAAGGGGATTCTTGACACTACAGAAGGCCTATGATCTGCCCATTCTATTGGGGCCTGAAGCAAAAGTTGGTTGCTAATCTCTGGTTTCCATTCCATCTTCACATGTGTGCTCCTCTTATCGTGCAGGACCTCGTAAAGTTTACCTTCCACCTGCTGTTGGAGCCTTACTGATGGAAATGGCCGTGCTGATCCTGCTGTCTATGGGAGTCCATCTGTATAACCGCAAATGGAAGACAAGAACCGGAGAGATGGATTCCGTGGCGGAGAGCGAGAACTCCAGGCTCGTGCTGAATGAAGAGATTGATTCGCAATAAAAATCAGTGAATAATAGTTTGTCCTTTCTTATTTCTGTAAAATTGCTATTTAACGGTCTCATCCAGGATACTCATGTTGACATGTGAAGATATGTAGTGATGCAGTGGCCCTTCATGCCAAGGTGTGCTCTAGGTCATTGTAGCTTGTTTTCATAGCTCGCAATGTAAATCCGTCTGGAGGAGAGACTGACTTTGACTTATTTGTGATATGGTTGTAAAGAGGTTTGTATTACATGGTGCCAAGGCTAAGTCTTCCCATGCTCTAGTAGAAAACTAACCTTGGAGTAAGTTTAGCAGTTCAAGGAAAATATTTTCATATAAAATGTCAGTGGTTAGATTTTGCCTCCTGTATTTCTAAGGGCACTTCTTTACTGGACACAGGGTAAAATGCACACCTGTCCATTATGCAAACAATGCCCCCATCGTCCAAAGTCTTTTCGACCGCTGGACCAAAGTCAAAACTCCTTTGCTTAAACCTGTCCAGGAGCATGACAAAGTCCCGGTCCTTCAAGGTGATTGGTATCAAAAGGATGGAGATGGGAAGTAAGGGTTATACTATCCTTTGGTCGCAAAATCTTGGTGGTAGTTAAGATTTAAAAATATTGACTCCAGTATGGAGCACAATGGAAATCAGGTAGAAAATCCGACTCAACTGGGCCCATAGAGGTTGGTCTGGATTACTCATGTATGCACATAATTACTCTACTAGTCCAATGCAACAAGTAAATGTTCATGGGTGCACCAGGTGAAGGGAAGGAATATGCAGCTTCAAGAATTGCCAGTTATGGAAGATGGCAATCGGCCCACAAGGGGCGGGGTTCTGGAAATGCACTGTATGGTGAGAAGAATCTGTGAATGTCTTCCATGAATAGCAACCAGGGGTGAAGGGTTTTAAAACGGAGCTCCTTTCCCCTTCCACAGACTATTTCAAGAGTGTTCCTCCCCAAAGCAAAAAAATATAATTCCTGGGGAAATACAGTCCTTGTTCCATTGAGTGTGCAATGTAAGACTTGGTGATGTCTCCAGGATGCAACAATACTTCAACTCCATGTGCTCAAATGTGTACAGTGCACATTAGGTTCATGAAGCACTACATAGGTGGGTGATGGGGCAGGGTCAAGCAAAAGCAATATCCAAATGCTTTGAAGGAGTGCACATGGAAAACCCGTCTATACCCTAGGGTTGTATGGACCTGTTCTACTAGTTAATGGTTTATCTTTGCAGGCAAGCCAGGGAGGTTTTCTACCTCAGAGTTCGAAAGCTATTTTACCTGTAAAATGTTGAGTTTATATGCAACTAACATTCCTGTAGCACTCCTTTCCATCCCAACCTATTCTTTGACTAATCGAATGCTCAAGGAAACTATACAGTTAAACGTTCTTCCATTGGTTTCAAAATGGCAGAGAACAACTCCTGTGTTTTTATGTCACAGCAGGTAACGAATTACTGCACCGCCATCACACGGAATTTGACACCATTATCCTATACAACAGACAGAACCAGGGAATCCATCCCTGCAAAACAAATTTCTGAATACTTAAGGACTGATTTGGAAGTAATCGAGCCCATACAAAATTCCGATCTAGACGATAAATCTGCCCCTGCTATGTGCCCCCCTTCAACAGTCCCACAATGTCCACAGCAATCTCTTCCAAAGGAAGGTTTCTCCATTTTATGGGAAGGTTCTGCGTTTTACGTCCATCACCAACGGCACACTTTCCAAAATGTCTATTTTACTTTCAACTTCTAAGTAAAACACTGGCCACCAGAAATCTTCACGAAGTTATGCTTTGGTGATGCCCAGGTGTGCCACCTGGGGTAATATAACGGCTAGTTAATCTCTCATCTTGTAATAAGGTCATAGGTCAGGCTTTATCAACTCCTTATCAGACTACCCGCCTCCCATGTGCTCACCACACTTAAACTATAGCAGTGGTGGATGGTGAATTCAAGTGGAGGGGTTGAAGTTAAGGTATTTATTGAGCGCACGATTATCAGGCGGTTCCTTGGCTCTATGGATACGGACCCAGGATGGCAGTGAGTGGATACTTAGACCGGGAAGGCTTGTGAGAAGAGTAGGGTCTTCAAGACTTTACACAACTCAAGGTAAGAGGGCGTGTATCTAATGGTGCAGGGAAGGATGTTCCAGAAGGTGGGTGCCAGGACGGAAAACTCGGCGCCCCCAGATTTTTTCTTCCTGAAACTGGGTACAGTCAGAAGGAACTGGGTAGAGGAACGCAGCTCCCTACTGGGAGCATAGATTTTGTTTGCAAATTAATAAAGGCTGGAGCAGTTCCAGCGCGAGCCTGGAAAGCTGTGCAGCCCATCTTGAATAGGGCCTGCTCCCGAATAGGGAGCCAATGCAAGGATTTAAGTAGAGTGACGTGGTGAGATTTAGAGAAGCAATAAATGAGTCGAGCAGCCTGGTTTTGGACCATTTGAAGACTCCGAAGATCATAGGCAGGGACCCCATTGAACAAGATGTTGCCATAGTCGAGGCGTGACAAGACCATGGCCAATAGGATCAATTTAAGGGCAGAAAAACGAGATGTCTTACGAATGGTGCGAAGAATTAAAAAACAAGATGACACCACAGAACTGATCTGGGAATAAAGAGTGAGGTGATTGTTGAGTGATCCCTAGTGTCTTGACTGAGGGAAGGTGAGGGAGGGGTACCCAAGGATGGGGGCCAAAATAATTGGGTCCAGGGGCTGGAGCTGCCACCTGTGAGTAGTAGTTCAGTTTTATCTGGATTTAATTTAAGGTGGTTGCATTTCATTCAGTCCCTGATAAAAATCATAACTTGTGAATAGAAATTGTGAATAGGTTCTGGGGAGGAAGAAAGGTTGAAAATGAGCTGGAGGTCGTCTGCGTAATTGAAGACCGTGACCTCCATCTGCTGTAAGCCAAAAATGAGGGAAAATGTATAAAAGAGGGGAAAGGGAAGAGCCCTGAGGAACGCCACATTGAACCTTATGTGGAGTAGCGGAAAAGTCGGCCAGATGGATGGCCTGCGTGTGGCCACTCGGAAAGGAGGTAAGCCAAGCCAGAGCATGTCCCCTAATGCCGGCTGCCTCGACACGGGAAAGAAGGATGGAATGATCAACCGTGTTGAAGGTGGACGACAGATCAAGGAGGACCAATGCCTGGGGCGTGTTGACATCCATCCCCTCGCTTGTCCATAACAGAAAGAACTACCTTTTCAGTGGAGTGTGATGGACGAAAGCCTGCCTGGCAGGGGGCTAAACTGCCGCTATCCTCCACAAAGGCACTCAGAACTTTAATGCCGTGGCTTTCCAGGACTTTACCCAAGAACGGGAGAAGGGAGATGGGGCGGTAGTTGGTAAGGGAAGTCTGATCGGCGCCAGGCTTCTTAAGAATAGGGATTATGATTGCTGGTTTGTGAAGGTCCGGAACAGTGCTCTGAGTCAGGGAATCATTGAGAAAGGTGAGAGGAGGCAAGGGACAAGCCAAATAGATCTCCCTTAGAACATATGCCGGGCAAATATCGGAGGGGGATCCAGACTTGACTCTAGTAATCAAGGCCAAAAAGGTTTCCCTGGTCAGAGGAGGAATGTGATCCAGGAAAGACAGATTGGACGGGGGGTGGGTGTCTGTGAAGGACGGGGGGCGGGGAAATGTTGGATTTGATGGCAATGATTTTCTCTGAAATAGTTGTTAAGAGTCAGAGGGATTGGGAGGGGGAAGGTTTGAGGGTGGCTCTGTCTGAAGAGGCCAACTCATGGATGGTAGCAAATATTTCCCTGGGTTGGTTTTCAGCTGAGAGGATTTTTGAGGAGAAGTAGTTGGTCTAAGCCAGGAGAATAGCTTTTTTTATATTCGTTGGATATGGAAATGTACTGCAGTTTCAGTGCGGGACAAAAGGCGCCTCTCCAATCGCGCTCTGCCTGCTGTACAGTAAGTTTCTTATCCTTAAGCTCTGCGTTGAACCATCTGATGGCGTCATGTGCACGCCTGGTTCTAACGCGTTTTAGTGGGGCCACTAGGTCGCATGCTGTGGACAACCAGTTGTTAATGGTGTCTGCTTGGGATAGAGGGGATAGATCAGTGAGGCTGGGACAGGAAGCTAGGAGAGAGGAACAAAGAGAGGGTACATCTACCTGGTTCCAATTGCGGGCCCAGGTGTTTCTGGGAAGAGGGGGTCTTTTAGCAAGACTTTGGTCTAGGAAAAAGAAATGTGGAAGTGATCGGACCAAGAACAAGGTGTGACAACGGGGGGGGGGGGGGGGGGGGGGGGGAGAGACAGGTATGTTGAGTGACCAAAGCTGGTCCAGAATATGACCTCTGACATGGGTCGGGGTTCGGATGTGTGATAGAAAGTTTAGGCTGAGGAGGAGTTCAGTGAATTCTTTTGACATCGCGTCCTCAGCCGGGTCAGAGGGCCAAAAATTGAAGTCCCCCAACAGCAAAACAGACTAGTTGTTCACTGCTAGTTGCCAGTACATCCTGGATAGCAGAGATGAAATGTGATGTCTGCTGAGGGGGGGGCGATAAACAAGTACACACGTAATGGTGGTAGAAAAGGCCGACCGAACAACTAAGCAGTCTACCGCCATTATTTATTTATTTTTTACATTTCTAGAGCGCTCTGTTACCCGGAGGTGTCCTGGCGCTAACGGATTAAAACTGGTGTGTGTGGGTAGGTGATTTAATGGGTAAAGAGCCAGGTCTTCAGTGCCTTTCTAAAGGATAAAAGGTCGGGCAATTGTCTGATGTGGAGGGGAAGCTTGTTCCAGGCTATTGCTGCTCCTAAGGAAAAGCTCCTGCCTCCCCATCTTGCTCTCTTGACCGTAGGGACTGATACCAATGCCTGCTGACCAGATCTGAGAGATCTTGCTGGTTTGTACCAGAAAAATAGTTCCTTCATGCATCTAGGGCCCAGATCATGAAGTGCTTTGAAGACCACACAGAGTGACTTAAAGGTAATTCGTTTCCGCACTGGCAACCAGTGAAGTTTTGCCAGGTCCTGTGCCACAGTCGCGAACTTGGGTGTATCTGTTATCAGGCGTGCGGCAGCATTCTGTAATGTCTGTAGTTTAATTAGTATGCCGACTTGGGCATTCAGCATAAGGCTGTTACAGTAGTCTAGCCGAGAAAGAACTAGACCGGTGACCACTGTTTTTCTATGTTCTTGCTCCAAAAATGGCAGCACTTTCCTAATTGTTTTAAGAACAAAATGGGTGGATGATACCAGGGCATTAATCTGAGGTTTAAAAGATAATAGATCGTCCACCAGATTGCCGAGATTTTTCACTTTAGTCACAGGGGCTGGCAGGGTTCCCATTTCTTCAGGCCATCATCTCGGGGACCAGAAGTTGTCTTTGGAGCCAAAGAGTAGCACCTCTGTCTTCGAAGAATTTAATTTAAGACCGTTTTGAGCCATCCAAGCACCCACTTCACGCATGCAGCCTTTGAACCTATTGGCAGTGCTGTCTACGTCCCCCGGCATCAGAGACACCACTATCTGCGTGTTGTCCGCATAAGCTGTGAGGTTGAAGCCAAAGGTTCGAATTATTGGGGCTAGCGTGGAAACGTAGACATTAAAAAGGGTAGGACTCAAGGAGGAGCCCTGCGGTACTCCACAAGGAAGTGTGAAGGGGCATGATTCGAAGTCCCCCAGTGCCACCACCTGAGTCCTGTTGGAGAGGAAGGCCTGTAAGATCTTCAGCGCCTTACCTTGAACTCCGCAGGCCCTCAACAACTTGTGATGGACTGTTGAAGGCCGCGGAAAGGTCCAGCAGGATCAGGGCAGCTCTACCTCCTCCGTCCAACACTCTTCTAATGTCTTCCACTGATTTAATTAAGGCGGATTCCGTGCTGTGTTCTGCACGGAAACCATGTTTGCAAGGGTCTAGATGTTCTCCTGTTCTCAGGAAGGTGCTTAGCTGGGTGTTTAAAAAGCCTTCAATAATTTTAGCTGGAAGGGGCAATCTTGCAATAGGCCGATAATTGTTTAGATCGGCTATGTCAAGATTGGGTTTTTTAAGGAGGGGTAAAATAGAGGCTAGTTTCCATTTTGCAGGGAAATCCCCTCTATCCAGCATAACATTGAGAAGGGGGTGAGTCCGGCTGCAATAGTGCCTGGTGCTAATTTAGTAATGGAGGCCGGGCAGGGATCATGAGGGGAGCCAGATTTTATCTTCTGGAGTCGGCTCATGACCCTTCCTCACTGATTTGGGGGAAAAATAGCAATTTTTCTAGGCCGTTGTCTGATTCCACTAAGTTAGTGGGGAGTTCCAACAGAGCTTTTATTTGATTGTCTAGGGGAGAGAAGATTTTTTCAACTTTTTCACGAAAAAAGGTAGCCAGCTTCTCACAAAGGAGACTGGGGGGTACCTCTATGGTATTGGGGACTGCCAGAGAAGATACCGTTCGAAAAAGCTCTTTTGGGGCATTGCTGGCTTCTTTAACCTTCTTTGTATAAAAAGCTCGCTTAGCTTGCTGGATCTTCTCTTTGTACGCTCTTTGCTCAGTGTTTAGAATTTTTTTGTCTGACTCACTAAAAGTTGTCTGCCAGATTTTTTCCTTTTTTTTGCACACAATTTTAAGGTCCCTGATCTCTTTCGAGAACCAGGGGGCGGAAGGAATCGACCGTGTGGGGGGAAAGGTTTTCGAGGGAGCAAGTTGTGAACATGCATCCTCGACCCATCTCGTGTAGTCCCGGGTTGCTTGTTCCGTATTTCCTGAGAGCGGCTCCAGAGTTGACTTTAGTACACATTCCAGTTCTTCATGTTTTATGTCGTTCCATTTCCTAATCTGTCGTGGAGTGGGTCTAATTCTAGATGGTCTCCCTGGTGGGGCTAAGGCCAAATTAATATAGACTGTTGAGTGGTCAGACCAGGGTATGGGCTGGATTGATAGAATATTAAGGGTTGGGTGATTTGAAAAAAATACCAGCCAGGGTATGCCCTGCCTTGTGGGTGGGTCCGCTGACCAGTTGCCTCAGATCCAGCCTATGGAGCAGATCCGTAAGATCGGATGTGTCCGGGTCCGATCTACATTCAAGGTGAAAGTTAAAATCGCCTAATAAGGTGAATGTTTGGGCAGTGGCAGCAGTTTCTATTCTTTTACCCAGAGCTAGAAAAAAAGGTGCTTTCGACCCAGGAGGTCTATAAACCAAGCAGCCTCTAAAAGTTTGGTGGTCAGATAGGGTGAAATTAAAGAGAAGAGACTCATCTAGACCTCCAGGCCCCTGATGAAAGGACCCTCTAAATGAGCGGTGGTAAATAATGGCTAAGCCACCACCTTTCTTTTTCTCTCTATTTTGGGTGTAACGGACATAGTTCGGTGGGGTAGCATTGACTATGTCAGGGCCAGAGGCGGCATCGGTCCAGGACTCTGTGATGAAAGCGATCATCACTTCGGCGTCCTGGATCAATTCCGCTATTTCAGTACTATGTTTGGCCAGGGATCTAGCATTGAGTAAAAGACACTTCACCGAAGCTTGACTTTTCCTGGGAGACTTTTCCTTGTTGTCCCTAGGGGGCACAACCGGGTCCCAGCTCAGTCTTGGCGGAGCCTGTGAGCAATTTGGGCATGTGCTACGGGCCTTCCCTATGTTGGGCCTAATTTCCAGAGTAGTGCAGCCTGCTGAGTTTGATCTACACCTCCAAGCTCTAAGAACGTCGCTGGAGTAGGTAAGCCTCGGGGACGAGTTGGTATCGATCGGAGCAGAGGTTCCGGCCCTAGGTGCGGGTCTGGCGCGGACGGGCGCAGACGGGCTTGCCTTTGGCGAGCCTTAGGTGCGCCTGCGGTGCGCCAGCTGTGCCCGTCCGCTGCGCTCCCTGTATCGATGTACCAGTTTATGCACTTGGGGGCGGGAGGGGCAGAGCACTAGTCTGCTCGCCCAGCTCCTCAAGCAAGATGGCGGGACCCACGGAGGCTTTGGCTCCGGTTCGAGCCCCCTGGGAAAATCTGTGCAAATACGCTAAATTAAAATAGTCACCAATGAGGAGTTTAAAAGGCAGATAAAAACTCACAATAATAAGTACAAATCGCTACTGGTCCCGGCTTCCGCCTCAAGACTGTACCTTCACACACTCTTGAATCAGTGGGGGTACGATTAACATCCGGGTTTTTATGCACGTGGGGGCGGGAGGGGCAGAGCACTAGTCCGCTCGCCCAGCTCCTCAAGCAAGATGGCGGGACCCACGGAGGCTTTGGCTCCGGTTCGAGCCCCCTGGGAGAATCTGTCCAAATACGCTAAATTAAAAAAGTCACCAATGGTGGGGAATGATAACAATTGGAAGTGGAGTCCGTAACGGACAACCAGGGCAACACCGCCTCCGGCCTTTCCCGCGGGTCGGTCGGCGCGTAGGACATAAGAAGGGAGAGCTGCCAGCACATTAGGTAAAGAGTCTGGGCAGAACCAGGTTTCTGTAAGAAACGAGATCTGGCTTGACAGGGTCTAAAAAGATAAATAGTTCAAGATGTTTGACGGCCGACCTAGTGTTAAGGAGGAAGGCTGAGATGGTCGGTGCAGGACAGGGGGGCTGGCTACAGTTGTTCGGGGGGGGGGTTGGGGAAGATGGCATGTGAAGAGGGAGGGAAGGGATGAAGTTGGCTTGGCTAAGGCCGAGATTGGCAATACCCTCCATGGTAGAGGCACTTAGCGGCCGGGGGCCTTGGACTGAGCAAAGTTGCTCCTGGGAATAGGTTAAAAAACGGGCATGGTGAGGGGCCCCTAGCCCCAGACGGGTGCAGACGGGCTTGCCATTGGCACGCCCGCTGTGCGCGTCTGCTGCGCAAAGGATAGCACATAGGCAGATATAGGCAGCGGCCCTGACCTAGCCGTGGCACTCCGCCCCCAACTGCAAGCGACGAGTTACTGCTGCCTGTGTGAGCCTGCACCCTCCACAACAATCGGACAAGCCCGAGGTGGACCGGGGTGCAGGTGGCAAGACACAACAGGAGGGGCAGGTAAGAGAAATGATCTTCGTGTGCAAATTAGCAATCAATTAACACAACACAGGTTATTTTTTAAAATAGCTAAAAACAAGTAACGCAGTAATTTTAAAGAGTATGGCTGGCGGGGTAAGATCGGACTCACAAACGGGGTTTAAGGTGTTTGTGATACTTTTTTGTTGTAGAAACCAGGTAAGCTAAAATGTACATGGTTACTCTACAGTATTTTAATAATGTACTCAATCGGTGGGGATTCAACTTGGGCAATGTTTCAATGCCCCAATATAGAAAAAACACTGCAAGGTATGTAAAGTCTATATTTAATCATTGACTGCATTGTATTGAGAAGTATGCTGCATACAGTAGGTGTTTCAAGTTTCTTGTTGTAATCTTATCTAGTTTACATATGTTAATGGTATGTTCCTACCCCCCTTCTCCTTTCACCCCGCATTGGGTGTTCCATGGAATGTTGGCAGGGCGTCTGTGATAGAACGTTCACTGAGGTGAGCGGAGTGCATGAGACCGGACGTGAATAAACCAGCTCTTCTGCATCTTCGTGTGGCTGTGATTTATTCTAACAAATTGGCGACGGGGCTGCGCGGGGGGCAGGTCCTGGTCTTCCCCCGTTTATCCAGCACTGCTGTGAACCACGACGCCGAGTAGAAAGTAACCGTGAGTCTTCAGCGGGATTATGAACTGTGTTTCACTAGCGAGTTGATTAATTGAGCCAAGCGTTTCTATCCTTTCACGCTGTGCTCTGAACTCGATTCCTGAAGAGGTTATATTTTTTCATTGTTCTGAGGCATTTGTTGACTTGAGGCCGGCGCTTTTGACATTTGTGCATCGGCCGCTCCGTGACTGTCAAAGGGAACTGCTAGTGTTATGGAATTTGCCGTGTTTCATTGCTCTTCACCAGATCACGGCGCTGATTTACAATTTATTCGGCTGTTCCTTTCATAGTTCTCCCGTGGTGACAGTTACATGAAGCCTCTTTCTGGAGATCAGTCAGCTGAGCTTTCAACCCTGACGACACCCTGTGTCAACAGCTGTTACTGCAGGGCGAGCGCTTTTGACATTTGTGAAGTGTGCGGTAGTCAGTTCTGCCATCATCTCTGATCATCTGCGTAAGACGCTGAGGTTCCTACGGTTCTTGAGGGTGCTGGCACAAAGGTTATGTGCGTGAGGAACACCATAGCACCTGGTGTTTTGGCAGATCCGTCGAGGGAAGCCAAGGGGAACGAGAGCCCAGCATCATCACATATTAATGAAAGCTCATTTGTAGTATCACACGCATGAATTACCTTGCGGTTCAAGAGCTTGCATGAATTACTTTGCGGTTCAAGAGCTTGTTGTTTTAATCACGCTGACAAGCACAGCTTAACGCCAAGAAGCTTGTCAGTGTGTTCGTTGCGCATCACGCTGATAAGCACAGCTATAGATTTGCAATATTACATGGTGTTGAATTACCATACGATTCAGGAGCCTGTTGCTTTGATCACGCTGACAGGCACAGTTTTCATCCAAGTTGCTTGTTCAGTGCGCATCACGCTGATAAGCACAGCTATAAAAAAAAAAATAAAAGGGGAAATTCTTTATTTCTTCGTGGTGTTCTCTGTTCTCATCACATGCTAATAGGCACAGCTACTTAAGACTAATATTGTGTTCCTTTTGACATTGTGGGTGTTATCTTCAAGCATATATGCTTAAATGTCAACTTTGAAAGAGTTTTACATATTGGAGTGTTAGTACTGTTGTTCAGTCTTATCTATTTTATTCATCCAGTTTAATATTGTCGGGGTGAGTAGAGTATTAAAGATTTTGTAATATGGCTACTGCAATGTCGATGTCACAACCTCCTCCTTTTCTCAATGATGATGGGGAACCACTCACTCCATGGAAGAATTGGGAGAGGATTTTTGAATCTTATTTGATAGCTATTGGAGGCAACAGATTTTCATCAGAAAGGAAATTGCACATATTGTTACACAATTTGGGTAAGCATGCTAGAGAAATGTATGATAATTTACCTGAAATTGAGATTGAAAGCAGTGGTGGAGGGGGAGAAGGTGATGCTCCACCAGATGTGTACCATATTGCCTTGAAGAAATTAGAAGTTCAGTTTGGTAAGAAAATTAATGTTGTATTGGAGCGACACAAATTTTTTTCAAGGTCTCAAGGGAAACAAGAAAGGGTGGTGAATTACATAGCAGTCCTTAGAGAGTTGTCTTCCACCTGTGATTTTGGTAACCTCACAGATTCACTGATCAGAGACCAGTTGGTCAGGTGCACTTCTGATAGGAAAATACAAGAAAAATTGCTTGCTGATGCCCCTGATTTGAAGCAAGCGGTAGATATAGCTAAAAGCATCGAACACACGGCATTCTGTATGAATGAAATGAAAGAGGCTGTTGAGGTGAAGCAGGTGTGTGAGGAAGAAGTTCTGAAAGTGTCCAATAAGCAAGACAAGGGTAAATATGTGCAAAAAGGTAGTTCAATCCTGAAGGACGAGTCCCAAAAGATGAAATGTTTCCGTTGTGGTAATCCTAATCATTTTGCTAATAGTGTAAAATGTCCAGCAAGGGGTGCCATGTGCAGGAAATGCAACAAAAGGGGACATTTCACCAAGGTGTGTCATGATATAAAAAAAGAAGTGACCCATATGATTTGGGATGACGAGGAGCCAAGGGGGGACATTGTATTCATGGTTAATGAATTGCTTGAGAATGCAGGATGTAGCTACCCAGAATGTGTGATCATGCTTGATGATGTGGCTTATAATGTATATGCGGATTCGTGTTCACCATACACACTTATAAATGAAACCACATTTAAAACCAGGTCTGTTGACAAAGTTTATGAAGTGTTGCCCCCAGACATCAACCCAGGAGGTTACAATCATGACACTATACCTGTGGTGAGAATGATCATTATGCACATCCGATTCAAAGAGAGAGCTACTGTGGGTAAAGTGTATCTAACAAAGAAAGGTTCGTGTCTACTGGGGTGGAAACATCAAAAGGACCTAGGTATAAGATTAGACCCCAATGCCTCAGAACCAGTTTACCTGATAGATCAACCCAATATTGGTAATGAGGTTTGTGAGGAATTCCCTGAGGTATTTTCCAGTGAGTTAGGGTTATTAAAAGGATTCCTTCATAAAATAAAACTGAAAAAACATTGCAAGCCCACAGTACACAGAGCTAGATCAGTGCTATTGGTGGTGAGAGACTCCCTGCAGAAAGAACTGGAAACATTGAAGTCCATGGAGGTAATTGAATAAATTGAGAGTTCTGAGTGATTAGCCCCCATTGTGGTTGCTTCAAAAGGTGGTGGTAAAGGTATTCGGTTATGTGTGGATCTCAGGGATCTCAATGCCAACATCTGGGTAGAGGGGCATCCTCTCCCTAGAATAAACGAGATGCTCAGTGTGATAAAGGGGGCGAACTTTTTCAGCGTGTTGGATCTCTCGGCGGCATACCACCAGGTTGCCCTTCATCCGGAGTCCAAAAGCCTTACTTCTTTCATTACGCTATTCGGAGCATACCAGTATAATCGTATGCCCTTCGGGTTGGCGTCCGCGGCGGCGGTCTTCCAACGCATTATGCAACATATCCTGGAAGACCTCAGTAAGGTCCTGTGCTTTCAGGACGATATACTGATTTATGGAGACTCAGAGTGCGAACACAACTCGATTCTAAGAGTAGTCTTATGCAAATTGAGTAAGGCTGGTTTTACCACACAAAAGGACAAGTGCAAGATTGGGGTCAAATCTGTGACTTACCTTGGGCATACCATATCAGGCAAGGGGATAAAACCTAAAACCAGTCTGGTAGATGCTGTATCGTTGGCACCCCCTCCGTCAACGAAAGAGGAGGTCAGATCCTTCTTGGGATTAGTTGAGTACATGAGTAAGTTCATCGAAAATTTTTCTAGCCACACAAGCAACATGAGGGAGCTTTTGAAAAAGGGTAGCACTTTTGGTTGGAATGAGGAGTGCGAAAAGGAATTCAAGTATATTAAGTCAGCCATCGCAAGAGCACCTACATTGGGGATGTTTGATCCCAATGAAAAAACCACTCTGACTACAGATGCCAGTAGTAAGGGCCTAGGGGCATCCCTCACTCAAATGATTGGTGGATGCGAGAGGGTAATCGCTTTCGCTTCCAGGACACTGAAGGACCCAGAGTCTAATTACTCTACCATCGAACGGGAAGCCCTAGCGTGTTATTGGGCTATAAACCACTTTAAATTCTTTCTGTGGGGTATCCCTTTCACTCTAAGGTCTGACCATAAACCATTAATTCCATTATTTAACACCAAGAACATTGAGAGGGCCACTCCACGTATTGCCAAATGGATACTGGCATTACAAGGGTACAATTTCTCTATGTGTTATGTGGCTGGAGAGAAAAATACCATTGCAGACTGCATGTCTAGGTTGCCTATAAAAGGAGAAGACCATGTGAGTGAACCACCAGATGAGGCTATTCTTGCGGTGGAACATCCAGCCATCAGTAAAGAGGAATGGGAGAGCGGTTCCCAAAGTGACCCGGAGTTAAAGGAACTGATGAAGTTGGTTGAGAATGGGTGGCCTGAGCACAATAGTGAGTTAGCTGAAAACCTCAAACCTTATTGGTCAGTGAGGAATGAAATATCCAGCATGAATGGTCAGCTTTGGAGAGGGAACAAGGTCATTCCCCCGGGTGGCATGAGAAACAGGATCATTGTGTTAGCACATGAGGGTCACCCAGGAAGGAGCATGACGAAGAGTAAAGTGAGACAACACTATTGGTTCCCAGGCATGGATGGGTTGGTGGAGAGCATGGTAAAAGACTGTGAAGCGTGTGGTAGAAGTGACAAATCCAAAGTTGTACATAAAGCCCCCCTCATTCCAATAGATGTTCCAAGTAAACCATGGGACAAGCTGGGGATTGACATAATAGGGCCCATGAATTTTCTCAGTGCCAACCAGAGATTTATGTTTGTAATTATAGATTACCATTCTCATTGGATCAGCACTAAGTTTGTCCACTCAATAACTACACAGGATATGGTAGAATTCCTGAAGGAAGTGTTTGCTACAGAAGGTATTCCCAGCACCTTGGTGACAGACAATGGGGTCCAATTTACGTCAGATGTTATGAAAAAGTTCTTGTCAGAATTAGCCATCTCACACATAAGAACACCTCTTTACTGTCCCAAAGCTAATGGTATGGTGGAAAGGGCAAACAGGATGGTGAAGAACTCTATTCAAATGGCAGTTACAATGTGTGAACCAGTAGAGGAGGCAGTTAGAAAAACACTATGGTCGTATCATTCTGCCCCCAATGCTGTGACAGGTGTATCCCCATTTGTTTCCCTAAAAGGGAGAAACCCTGGGTCTAAGCTTAACCCTAATTGGTTGAATGGGGGCAGTCCAGTGTGGGTGGACAGGATGTCTGTGAAGGACAAAGTGGAGCTACATCAAAGGGAGTACAAAACCAAATACGACCAGAAATGGGGAACCACTTCCAGGAAGTTCTCTGTTGGACAATGGGTAGTGGTCAAAAGACCTGCTGTGGGACGAGCAAAAGTGTCCTCCTTCTCAAAACCTGTAAGGATACAGAGAGTGAACAATAACTCGCTGTTGCTGGAAGACGGAAGCACATGGAGCATGGACAATGTAAGTGCATGCCCCGATGTGTGTGTACCAATGACCATTGGTGAGGAGAACCAAGATGGTAATTCATTGGACAGTCAGGAAACCAGAGTGACCAGGATGCGCCAGCCACCTAGTTGGCAAAAAGACTATGTAACTTAAGTTGCTTAATTGTTTCCTCTCTGGAGGACCTATTATATAAGTTGTTTTTCCCGTACAAAGGGAGATGTGTTGTAATCTTATCTAGTTTACATATGTTAATGGTATGTTCCTACCCCCTTCTCCTTTCACCCCGCATTGGGTGTTCCATGGAATGTTGGCAGGGCGTCTGTGATAGAACGTTCACTGAGGTGAGCGGAGTGCATGAGACCGGACGTGAATAAACCAGCTCTTCTGCATCTTCGTGTGGCTGTGATTTATTCTAACATTTCTCTTCTGTAAGCGTTTTACTGCTGTATTCCAGAGGCCTTCTTCCAAGTCCATCTACCCAACTTCTCTATCCCAGACACATGCATACCCATGAAAATGTAGTCTAAAACACACATTTATCTCATAAGTGCACACATGTAGACGTGGGTCATTCGTCCAATGACTGTGGCAAGACTGGTTCTTTTGTTTTTTCACGTTTTACGCAAACTTGACTGATGGTATTGGAGTGCTTTATTTGTGCACAAGTTAAATTACACAAGATCACATTCACATGTATTTCATTTTAGGAGAGGGTGATTGAGTTGCCCAGAATTACAGGTCATTGAGCTGATGCTGAAACTTCAGCAGGAAAGCAACCCATGCCAAAGATCACACTGCTCAGTGTTACCGCGTTGCAATCTGCTGCAGTCATGGGGAGGGAGGGGGGGGGCGTTATAACTTGTTTTGCAACAGTGAACTCTATGACGGACTGTTGTGGATAACTGTCACACAGAAAGTATAAAGGATGTGTGTGTTCCAGGGGAACCCACATACAAAAATGACTGGAGCAGGCAAGACACCAAAGTTTAGAGCACTCACTGATACTATACAAGCAGAGCAAGTTATTTTCCACTGGTACAGAAATAGTGCTATACCACCACACAAGAAAAGAATGTATCAGAACTACAGATTGGCTGTCCTGTTGACCCTTCCCAACCCTTGAAGAATGTATAAGGATGTAGAAGCCAACTACCAAAGTCCATCCATGACTACCCCACTCAGCCAGTCTGCCCGTCTCTAGCTCCTGAGTCTCTATGGAACTTTGCTGACCTCACCCTGGGGGACATAAGTGTGTACCCGAAGGCAGAGAAGAGTCAAGGTGCTAAAATTACTCCCTGTCTCATGTAACTACCATTGTTTGTGTTTAAAGGGTGACACTCGCATGGCACGTATAGTTGCTCTCCTATGGAAAACAAAGAAAAACTGATATTCAAACCTAACAGCCAGTCCTTTATTCCTGCCACTTCCCATACATAGTAGGGCCACACCTGTATACAGAGCCAATGCTTAATTATAGTGTCAATTTCCACTTTGTCTCTCATTCCTTCTTTGTTATTGACCCTTTAATGATTGAACATATACTCTCTGCATCCTCATTCGCTTCTAATCCTTCCCTATCCAATATAAAATGATCTTGAGAGAGAGTCTGCAGGGCAATTCAAAACTCTGAATGAACAGCAAACGTGTATTCCTGAAGTTCTACCACCCACCTAGGAATAAGATCAGAAACTTAGTCCAAGCCCTTCCTCGTGAAAGTTACTTTCTGTGGTTCGTGATCTGATCTCTGTAAACACATTCCCCTACAAAACAACGTTTTTTTGTTTGTTTTTGTTGTTGTTTTTTTTAACAGCCCAGCTTCTTGCCAAAGCTTTTTCTGTCACTGAGTTCAAAACTCTTGAGGATCTCATGATGACCTTTTCAGACTGTTCCTTTAGTAGAAATTAACCTAATCTTTTTCCACTTGCATCAGTCGCAGCAGTGGAGTCTGATCCTAAAACAACGGCTCTCAAGTTGGGTGATTTGGACAACTCTTCATTTAAAAGTGTAAATTCCTTGGGCGTGGCTTGGCGGGCGAAGATGGCGGTCGCAGCCTTGTAGAGCTCCCGCCGGCCCGGACACAATTTGCTCATTTATCCTGGCCCCCGAGCCCGCAGTTGGTACCACGTGAGTGGCATCTGTTCCAGGGAGTGCTCTGACCTCTCCGGTGTGCTGATCCCGCGGTTCCATCTCTCCCGGGGACCGGAGGCGCCGGCGGCGGAGTGCGGCCTAGTGACTAGCGGTGGACCCGGGACCTCGATTTTCAGGACGCCAGGTGGCGGTCGGTGGCAGACTGCCGGAGGTCGCATCAACTGGGCGGGTCCCGGCCTGACTTTGCAGCTCCAGTTGCCTACGAGTCGCAGAGGTGCCCTGTGTTCTGGCGCCGTGCCTTGGAGAACCTTCTCAGGCGACACAGCGTGGTGGAGGCCTGCCCCGCCCTTGTGAGACCGGGGCCTCGAGTTTCGCGACATTGAGACTGGCCTAGATTGGAAGCGGTAATTGTTGCTCTTCACTCCGAGGACACTTGCGGCTGCGCCCCGGCCCTGGGCCCGAGGCTTCCTGCGCCCACCGCTGTGGGTCTGCTCCTGGGGATTTGCTGAGACCTGTCGCGGAAGGTGTCCACCCTGATATCGAGGTGTGCGTCCCGGCTGGGTGAGGGTCTCCGGTGACAGGGCCACAGGCGGATGCCCAAGGAGTGGCAACGTTGAGACTACAAGCGGCCATGACCAGGGGTGGTGGAGGAGGGCCCTATGGACAAATTTACAGTGCCCAGTGGCGGATCTTGGGCGCCCGGCGGCGGGACAGGGCCGGACAATGCGACGATCTTGGCGGCCATCACCCAGTCCCGGGACATGCTCGATGCCAAGATCGGGGCCGTGGGTGCGGACGTTACACTGCTGTGCCAAGATCTCCGCAATGCGGTGGAGCGGATTACAGAGACCAAATCCCGACTCTCGGTGGCGGAGACGGACATTGGCGCGCTGAAGCAGAAAATGGTGGAGATGGAGCGTACCCAAAAGACTCTCGCTTCCCGAGTGGAAGATGCCGAAGGGCGCGCACGGAGGAACAACCTTCGCTTTATAGGTTTTCCGGAGCGGTGTGAGAAGGATGATATGGAGCAGTTTTTGACCTGATGGCTGGAGGGCTGGCTCCCGGCGGGGGCACTGTCCACTTGTTTCGTGATCGAGCGTGCACACAGGGCCTTGACACAGCGGCCGCCGGAGGGTGAGCGTCCTCGGCCTGTCATTGCAAGAATCTTGAATTACCACGACCGCGATGTCATATTGCGGGAGGCAAGAAACAAGGGTCCGCTCTCCTATGAAAATCACACTATCATGATCTTCCCTGATTATACGAAACTTGTGCAGCAGCAGAGACAATCGTTTGTGGCCGCCAAAGCCAAGTTGCGGGGCCTGAAGCTCCAGTACTCTCTACTGTACCCGGCCCGCCTGCGGGTGGTATACCAGTCCCGGACACATTTCTTTGATTCACCTGAGGAGGTCTTTCGGTGGACAGACGAAGCAGTTAGGATCAGGCCGCATGCCCAGCCGGGGCTGGACCCGGGCGGGTCGAGGGGATCATCGCAGGAGCGGACGAACCGCCAAAACCGAAAAGGACGACATCGGAGGTCCAGATCACGCAAACGGTCAGCCTCCGCTAGTGCGACACAGATCAGTGGCACAATGGACTCTGAACACTCAGATGCTGGCAGTTGAACCCTGGTGGGGCCTGGACCCTGGTCCTCTCCGGTAATGTGTTGCCCTACTTTGTGATGGATCAGCTAGTGGGGCTGTTGTATGGGGGTTTCGTTGATGCCAGACTGTCTACTTTCGAGACATTTTGAGGCTACCTGTGGGGACGCTGTGGGGCTCGGGAGGCGACTTCCAAGGGCCTTAGACCCTCACGAGTTGTGGGTGTTGTTGGGGGGGGTGAGTGTGTGGTGACCGGGGTGTTGGGATCCTTTGGTATGGCTGGCCCTGGGTCCTCTGTTTTGGCCCGGGTCTATCCATGCCGCGACAGATACTTCAGTGTTCTATGAGGTATAGGGGTGGGGGGAGCTGGAGTGGGGATGTCGGGAGAGTTGGTTTGTTGCTGTTTGGGGGGGTTCAGGTCTGGGGTGGGGTGGGGAGGTTTGGGGTTGGGTGGGTGGAACGGCACGTGTATGTTGATGTCGGATCGAGTGGATGGTGGGGTGCGCCGGGGTGGCGCGGGGGGCCTAGTGGGGGGGGACCGCCTAGATAATGGCTGATCGAACTGCTGTGCTTCCTAATAAGTCCATTCGTGTTGTAACATGGAATGTGAGGGGGATGCTTGATAAAATCAAACGTGGAGCAGTATTGCGCTGGGGGAAGAGGGAGGCGGTGGATGTGCTGTTGCTCCAAGAAACTCATATGCTGGGCTCCAAGGTCCTTAGCCTTCAGAGATTCGGTTTTCAGCAAGTTTACCATGCCGGCTTTGCGAGGGGATCCAGGGGGGTGGCCATCTCGGTTCATCGCAGGGTGGCGTACGTTCATGAAAAGCAGTGGATAGACCCTCAGGGCCGCTTTGTCTTTATCAAGGGACAGATGGGTGCCGAACCAGTGGTTTTTGGTAGTGTCTATGCCCCCCCTCCTATGCAGTGGGCACTGTCGGAGAGACTGTTTGCGGTATGGGATGAAATCCCGGATGTGTTGACGGTGGTTGGGGGCGATTGGAATGAGGTTATGGATGTGGGCTCGGACCGCCAGAGACGTTTGCCTGTGGCTGTGGATCCCTCCTCCCCTACTAGGCTGCGTGCGACGGTGGACAGCTTGGGCTGGGTGGATGTGTGGCGCCATTTTCATCCTGCTGCGCATGAGTTCACGTATGTGTCGGCGGTGCATGGTTCCTTCTCGAGACTCGACTACATCTTTATGCCTGGTGCCTGTTTGAGCCGTGTGAGTGACGCTGCTATCCTACCCAGGAGTCTGTCTGATCACTCCCCCGTTGTGGCTACCATAGACCTTCCCACGAAACGACAGCCGTTCCGTTGGCGGATGTCTTCGTGGCACCTACAGCAACCTGAATATGTGCATCACTTGCGCGAAGCAGTTGATAATTATTGGCTTGATAATCTTGTGGGAGACGTTGACGCAGTGGTGGTGTGGGAGGCGCTGAAGCCCACGATACGGGGAGTGGACATCGCTTGGTGTGCAGCCGCCCGACGGAAACATCGGGAGGCCATTACGGCCGCTGCCGCTCGCGTAGAGATCTTGGAACAACGTGGCCGAGAGGGGGGGGATGAGGCTGTGATACGGCAGCTCTTGCAGGCGCAGCAATCCTATGCCTCGGTCCTACATGATGAGGCCAGACAGGCGTGGCTCGCCACGCGTAGCAGGGTTTATCAATGGGGCGACAAGTCCTGCACGATGCTCCACAGACTGTGTCAGGCTACCTTCCAGCCACTCACATTGCCGGGCCTCACGGCGGAGGATGGCTCGGTGGTGACAGACCCGGCCCGCCTAGCGACTAGCTTTGCCCATTACTTTGAAGCACAATATGCCCCCCGGGACTCCCTGGAGACGGTGGAGACGGAGGAGATATCCACATATCTTGATGACCTGTTGCCACAGGCCGTCTCCGATGACACTAGAACGGCGCTGGACATCCCGCTCACTGCTGAGGAACTTGGGGAGGCGCTGGGACAACTCAATACGGGGAAGGCGCCGGGCCCGAGTGGTTACCCGTGCGAATTCTACAAAAAGTTTCACCTCCAGCTGGGGCCTCAGTATAGACGCGCGCTCGAGGCAGCACGGGCCCAGGGGGAGCTACCGCCGGATTGGCGCCATGCCGAGATCGTGGTATTTCTGAAGCCAGGCAGGGCCCCGGACAGGCACGACTCATACCGGCCCATTTCGCTCTTAAACATAGAGGCCAAAATCTTGGCGGAGGCCTTGGCGAACCGCCTACTGCCCTATATTGCGGACCTGGTCCACCCTGACCAGGCCGGGTTCATGCCCCGTAGGGCAACTCGCCATAATATCCGGCGGGCACAGGCGGCGGTAGATGCCATGGGGGCTCGAGATGAGCAGGCGGCACTCCTACTAGCGGATATGGACAAGGCCTTTGACTCTCTGAGTTGGGCATACTTGTTCGCACTCTTGCCCGCCTTAACCTAGGTCCAGTGTTCCTATCGTACCTGAAATTACTGTACACCAACGTCACGGCCTCGGTTCGGGTGGCCGGGGCCACGTACGGGCGCTTTCGGATTGGTCGGGGTACCCGACAGGGTTGCCCATTGTCCCCGTACCTGTTTGCCCTGGCGATGGAGCCCCTGGCATCTCGGGTGCGTGCTGATGCCCAGATACGCGGGTTTGTGTGGAGTGGTGAACTGGTAGATAGAATTGCATTATATGTGGATGATATCCTCTTTTTCCTCACTGACCTGCAACACTCGGGTCCCCGGGTTCTGGAGGTCATGCGCGTATTTGGCGAGATCTCCGGCCTTCGGCTCAACCTTCACAAATCGACTTTATGGGTGCTGGGTGGCGGGGTCCTGGCGGACCCCTGGGCGGCAGGACTGCGCGTTGCAACAGATGGGCTGAAATACCTAGGCGTCTTCCTCTCGGAGTCGCGCGCCGTGGCTTGGGACCGTGGCGTCCTGCCGGTGTGGGAACGGGTCCAGGCCGATGTCAAGACTTGGTCCAGAATGCCCCTCACTATCTTTGGAAGATCGGCCATCTTCAAAATGGTGGCGCTTCCATGCCTGTTGTACCAGCTACAGAACTTCCCTTACCCTATCGGCCCGCAGTGGTTTTGCCAGGTTAACTCGACGCTGGGTCGTTTTCTGTGGGCTGGCGGAGCGGCCAGAGTGGCGGTGAAGACATGCTTCCTGTCTACCTATGGCGGAAGCCTGGCCACCTCTGATCTCCTACCTTACTACCAGGCTTCTCAACTGCTTGTTCTTAATGAGTGGTGGTACAGCGACAGAGGGGACCCGGCGTATGCATTGGAGCGGTCGCTTATGGGCGATAACACGCTACACACCATTCTATACTCAGCCCGTCTGCGTCGTGCACTACCGTCGGTCACTAGAGTGGTCTTTGCAGTGTGGAGACAGGCCCTATGCCGCATGGGCTGGTGGGGAAAGTTGACGGCGGAGACGCCGCTCTGGCATAATGGCCTGCTCCCAGAGCTTTCGGCCCTGGCCGGATTTGAGGGCTGGGAGGCGATAGGTATCTCGCTACTGGGCCAGGTCATGTCCGGCACTACCCTCAAATCATTCGAGGAACTTCGCACGGAGTTCCAAATGCCTCAGTCCCAGTTCTTCCGCTATCTGCAGCTGCGCCATGCCCTCACCCCGAGCATTGCCAACCTGGACTCCCTACCAGAGTTTAGCCCAGTCGAGGCGAAGGTCTTTATGGGAGACCTGGGGGATAGGAAGGTATCCCGTATATACCAGACGCTGGTCATCCATTGCTCCTCTACCTTGCACTCTCTTCGGGCGGCTTGGGAGGTGGACGTAGGCCCCCTAGATGAGGACGTTTGGAGGGAGGCTTTAGAATCCCCGCGTGGGACCGCCATCGCTGTACGGCTCCGGCTCATTCAATTTAAGTACCTGCACCGGGCCTATTACACCCGTGAACGATTGTGGAAGGCTGGGTTGATTGAATCCCCGGAGTGCCTGCGCTGTGGGGCTGTGCCTGGATCCCTGTTACATACTGTGTGGTCGTTTGGTTGGTTGTCTGGCTTTTGGAGAGGCGTGTGGAGCCGTCTGTCTGAGGTCCTGGGCTGGGATCTTCCCCGCACCCATCGGCTGGGGTTGCTGCATGTTATGGAGGGCATTGGTGGGAACATCTATAAACGTCATCTGCTGCTTTTGGGGCTTGTTGTTGCCAAGCGGGACCTGGCCCGGGCGTGGAAGGGAGTGAGGGCCCCTCCCCTGTCTGCGTGGAAAGCTGGTTTGGACTATTACATGGGCCTTGAAAAGCCGATCTTGGAGGCAAGGGGCTGCCCACGTAAACACTACAAGATTTGGAAGCGGTGGGCCGACTACCGAGGTCTGTCACTGGATCGCCCAGCGGAGCGAGAAGAGGACATTTGATTGTGCGGACATTGTTGGCCCGATTCTGCGACACTCCTGTCGCGCTACACCTACACCCTTTATTTGCTGCTATATGTACACGTGCGTGGGGGGGGAGGGGTGGGGGGGAGTTTCTGGGAGTTGGGTGGGACGGGAGTTGCGGGGTAGGGTGGGATGGGGGTTTATTCATATTGAGCCTATTTTCGGTGCCTGCTTGAACGTTTGCTACTCATTTGATATACTGTGCCTGTACTGTTGGTGGTGATCTCCGATCTGTGGGGTGCCACAATTTTATTGCCTACTTGCTCAATAAAATTGGTTGTGAAAAAAAAAAAATTTAATTCCTACTTCGTCAGGTGATATAATGACCACTCCGCAGGACATAGTGGATACACTGGCCGGGTACTTTGAGCAGGTATACACCTCAGGCTCCCTCATGACAGAAGAGGCTCAGACTTACATCAAAGATATCAAAATGCCTGCTCCGTCAGCAGAGGCGGTGCTCTTGCTGGATGCCGACCTCACGATTGAGGAACTCTAAACCACCATTTACTTTAAAGCTGGTCTCTCCAACATCGTATCATAGATGACTGATAACACCTTGAAGCTAAACACCGACAAAACGGAGGTGCTATATTTCAACCAGGCAGCCCCCCTGCAGCCATCCAAGTGGTGGCCGTCTGAGCTGAATCTGCCCCCATCCCATATTAAAGCGGCTTGTAATCTGGGCTTTCAAATTGATAACGAATTATCCTATAAGACCCAAATTTATAAAGTGACTTCTGCCTGCTTTGGCAAACTGTGTATGATAAAAAGATCTCGCCCTACTTGCCCATGGACTCTATGAAGACTATAGTCCATGCCCTCATTACCTCACACTTGGATTATTCTAACAGCCTATACGTGGGAGTTCCAGCATATCTCCTACAACGGTTGCAGATAGTTCAGAATGCTGCGGCCAGGCTGATCTGTAAGGTCCCTTACTGCCATTCCATCTCCCCTCATCTGAAGAACCTTCACTGGTTGCCAATATCCTCCTGAATCCAGCTTAAAGCCTGGTACTTACCTTCAGGGCTCTGAACGGGAAAAGTCTGGGGTATCTCAGAAGAAAGTGCAGCTAGTCCATTCATCGCGAGCCTTTAGATCTAACCACCCCTGTCTCCTGCTCCCCCTCCCCCCTATGTCCGTCAAGGTAGAAAAGGTGGTAGAGCTTTTGCGGTGGTTACTTCCAGACTTTAGAATTCCCTTCCAGTAAATCTTTGCCTGGCTGAATCAGAATCTCAGTTCAGATGTAAACTGAAGACATTGCTATTTTCCGGCTGCTAACCTTAGGTTCTACGTCGTTGCTGTCCTCCGCACCGGGACACTCCAGTTTGGGGTAGCTGCGCGCTTAACAAATGTCATAAATAATTATACTCCCTGCAGTCTGGGAAGGCTGTGGGACCCAATGGAATACCCATTGAACTTTATAAACGAACAGCTGCTCTTACTACCCCACATCTCTTAAAAATGTTCTCCGACAGTTTGGAAGCTGGGGAGCTACCACGCGATCAACGAATGGCTACCATAATAACGGTCCCGAAGCCAGGTAAACCCCCTGACGACTGTTCCTCATACCGACCAATATCTTTACTCAAAGCTTAAGCTAAGATTCTAGCTAAACTGATCGCCATATGCCTAACCCCACACCTCGAGACCCTAATCCACCCGGATCAGTCTGGGTTTATGCCCAACAGGAACACTGCACTCAACCTTAGAAGGTTACAGGCAGTGCTAGCGCGCATGCGGTATCTTCAAGAACCTGCAACTATCCTCTCTCGATGCTCGGATGGCATTTGACATGGTGGAATGGCCTTATTTATTTGCGGTCCTCAGACATCTGGGCTTTGGCCCCAAATTTTGTGTCTGGGTGCAATTGTTATACTTGCACCCTCTGAGGCATGTGGTGGCTAACGGGCATGTCTCCAGAGACTTCCCACTCACACGAGGCACACGCTAGGGCTGTCTGCTGTCCCCATTGCTATTTGACCTGGTGTTGGAGCAATTGGCAGCATGGATTCGATGGAGCCCTATGATTCGGGGACTTAAATGGACAATGACCTGGGTAGATCATATCTCTTTATATCCGGACGATATGCTACTGTACCTGACTTCCACTAGATGCTCTATATTAGAACTTTTGAATATTTGTGAAATCTTCGGTCGAGCGTTAGGATACACCATCAATTGGTCCAAATCTATTCTATTTATTCTGTGAGGCCCGCCCCCACTGCTCCCGGCGGATTGCCCACTCAAAATCACGGAGGACTCCTTCAAATATCTGGGTGACGCCCAGGTCGGAGGATTTTCTCCAGAAAAATCTGATTACCCCCCTTGAGCGGTTTCGGTGCGATGTCGAACACTGGCATAAGCTGCTGCTGGGCAAAGCAGCCCTTTTTAAGATGATGACGCTCCCTCGGTTTTTATGTTTTAGAGAATACTCCGTTTGACGTACCAATAAAGTATTTTAAGAAGATTGAGGCGGTTGTCTCTGGCCTGCTCTGGGGAAACAAGCCGGCATGCATCGTACGGAGAAAGCTAGTAAGGGGCTGGTACGGCGGAGGCAAAGCTCTCCGAGATATTCAGTTCTATTACTGGGCAGCCCAGTTGAAGATAATTAATCAGTGGTTACACATGCTACAGACGGAACCAGCGTTCCAGGCAGATAGACAGGGGCTGGGGGAAGCAGGAATCCTTTCTGCACTATATGATCAGGGTAGATCTTCCTCCCTCATAGGACCGACGGCACACATGATCGGCATATGGTATGCAGTGCAGGTACATCTTAAATGCAAAGGTGTTATCACCCAAATGACTCCACTCTGGTTGACACGACAGCTGTCGCCCACTTAGAGATTTCGATACATGCAGATTAGACATGCGCTAGGCTCAGTTATCCGGCCTTGCACCGATATACCGGAGGCCACCCCTTTGGAAGACAGGCTCCTGACTGAACACATGCCCAAAAAAGCAACCTCATTCATTTATCGTAAACTAATTAATAACATGCCAGACCCGATGCTGACACTTGGCGCAAACGGTCCACTGACTTGGGTGATATCGACGATGCGGACTGGCAGTTGGCACTGTCATCCCCATGGGAAGTGGCCATACCTTCGAAACTCCGTTTAGTGCAACTAAAGATACTTCATTGCGTATACTATACCAGGGTTACCATCCACACTATAGGAAGGGCCACACACCATTTTTGCTTGAGAGACTGTGGTGAGGTAGGGATTTTTTCCACACTATATGGCAGTGGCCCCAGATCGCAGAATACTGGGTCAAAGCCATGCGCACCTTATCACCGGTGGTAGAGGTATCTGTTGTCCTGGAACCGAAGTGTTGTCTCCTCAATTTGTGTGGAACCGAATGATCTTTCCCGCACTGCTCAAGACTGGGTTATGCTGGGTGCGATGTTTGCCAAATGTAATATTGCCTAAAACTGGGGGTCCAGGGAGGTGCCAACAATCAATGAGTGGTGCAAAGACATGGATGCGGCGATGGTGGCAGAAAGAGTGGTATACACGCCCCGAAAATGGGAGAAAGTGTGGGGTGCTTGGAATAAATTCAGGGGCTATCTCTGTGACCAGCCCATGCAGGTTTTGGATGATGTTTTGGAATGAGGGGGGGATAGGGTGACTGCGTCCCGCAATGTGCCAACAGTGATAATTAAGCAGCATCATGTAGTAGCGAGGTGTATGATGTCACCGACATTTGTTACAATCCATAACGCTCAATGTAGATGCCATGTACGTGTAATATGCCCTGCTTTCTTTTTCAATAAAAACAATTTTTTTTAAAGTGTAAATTCCTGATCATAAAATTGTTTTTACTCAAACCCAGAATTTATTTACATAGATCTTTTAGTGCTGTGAACTTAGAAGAAAGATTTAGGATGGAGCTACTACAGAGCTCCACCATACCTAAAAAGAAAGAAATATATACTATTATGAGGCTTTTCCAAACCAATAATGGTATTTACACACTCCTACTGCTTTGTGTGAAATGGTGTAATCTAAGTAGTGGATCTCATCTTTAACCGCATCGCTGCTGCGGTTATTTTTGCGCTGTGCGGCTGTTTTCTAATAACCGCGTTACATGACGAGCTCAGCTTGTCATCCGCACACGTCACCCGTGGCTGATGATGAGCTGAGCTCGTCATCAGCATCGAAGGGGTTAACAAATCTGTACTTCTCAACAACAAAACGATTGGAGCACAGAAACTTTTAAAGTAGTTGCAGTAGTAAGAAATGAATCCAAAGCTAGAAGCAACATTTCACAGATCAAATTTATTCCCCTTCTAGGATTTTTCCAATGTACTGTTGGTACTGTGCAAAGATGAGTACATTAAACATCTGTGACAGCTGATGTGTTTTGTCCTATTGGATCTTATGTCTGCAATGTAACAGATTTGAAAACTACATCTTTACTTTAATCCAGTGGAAGTACAGTTCAATATATAGGGTGGCATCTGTTCCTGAAAGAAAGTAATTAACAGTCCTGTGACCCAGAGGTATGCAGTTATAGAGGGAACATGTGTCCAGTGTGACAGTTCAAATCAGTAGACCACTGTATGTCACTCACTTTGTTAAAAAGAACTTTCTGTCCAGAATAAATGAAGGTAGAGTATGCACCAGTGGTTGAAGGAACATGTCTTTGTATTCTGAAATGTATTCTCTTGGTGAATATCGGCTTGCAACTATTGAAAGTTTTAACACCAATGTCACAAATGTGTTTGGCTTCGTCTTTTATTTACATTCAATTTGTTACTCACTTTTTTTTACATACTTTGAGATATATTGTAGGCTCTTTTACAATATCACTACATCTAATACACTCTCACTAGGTTGAATATGATTTCTTCAAATACTCATGAAAAACACAATTTTAACTACTGTTCCACACCTTGCATAACTAAGTATGATCAAAAACACAAGCTTTAAAGATTGTAAATATTACTCAATTTGTTGACTACCATCTAGAGGACCTCTACTACATGTTTTTTTGGTTTGTACGGCTTCATGCCAGACTTTTTTCACCTGTACTCTTACCTTGGAGCTCTTCAGACACAGGCTTACTACAACCTGTTCGCCTGTTTCTCCCCATACACTAGTTGCTTTCTGGGACATGAATGGCTGACATAATTTCGACAGACAGAATATCGACATGCAAAAATATCGGAGCAAAAATATCGACAGCAAAAATATCGGAATCCTATCTACATTAAGGTAAGTACAAAAATATCGGAAAAATAATATCGTAGTACAAAAATATCGGAATCAAAAATATTGTTTTTTTAAATGTATTAATAATAATGTAAAAATAATTTTAAAATACATATAATTTTACAAATATTAAATAAAAATATTAAAACAAAATTAAAACTAATACATATACATTTAAAATAAATAAAACACTTAATAATTTAATGTAATTTTAATTTTTATCATGCAATTTATTTCATTTAATGTAATATTTTTTTGTTTTTACCCTGTACGCCTGTACCCCAAAAACCCAAAACTGACCCTGAACCCTAAAAATATCCCTGTACCCCAAAAACCAAAAACTGACCCTGAAACCTAAAAATACCCCTTTACCCAAAAACTGAAAACTGACCCTTATCCCTAAAAATACCCCTTTACCCAAAAACTGAAAACTGACCCTGAACCCTAAAAATACCCCTTACCCAAAAACTGAAAACTGACCCAGAACTCTAAAAATACCCCTTTACCCAAAAACTGAAAACTGACCCAGAACCCTAAAAATACCCCTTTACCCAAAAACTGAAAACTGACCCTGAACCCTAAAAATACCCCTTTACCCAAAAACTGAAAATTGACCCTGAACCCTAAAAATACCCCTTTACCCATGAACTGAAAACTGACCCTGAACCCTAAAAATACCACTTTACCCAAAAACTGAAAACTGACCCAGAACACTAAAAATACCCCTTTACCCAAAAACTGAAAACTGACCCTGAACCCTAAAAATACTCCTTTACCCAAAATTAATTAATATTATTTAATTACCAATTAATTAATAATTAACAATAACAATAAAGTAAATATATTAGCACATTTGCTGTAATTAATTTAATTTAATAATTAATATTATTTTTCCCAATTAATTAATTAATAATAACAATAAATTATATATAAAAAAATTACTATAATTAATGTAATTAAATAATTAATATTAAATATTTACCAACTAATTAATCATTATAAATATGTACAAAATTATATTAATTATTTAACCAATTAATAGAAATTAATTACCAATTAATAGAAATTAATTACCAATTAATTATTAATTAAAATATGTACAAACATATATCAATTAATTAATTATTATTAAATTACTTCCCACCCTATATTCTATAAACCCATAACCCGCTACAGAACATATTTATCAATTAATCAATTAATTAAAAATAATGAAAAATTATTTCTCAATTAATTAATAATTCCTACTAATTAAAAATTAATTTAACATAATTAAATTACTTCCCACCCTATTCCCCTATAAACCCACAACCCGCTACAGTAGTAAAAGACAATATTTAATTAAATTACATTAAAAATAAATAATAAAACATAATAAATACAATATAATATACACTAAATTTATTTAAAAATTGATATTAGTAACATCGAAGTTATTAATTTCGATATTATTGACATCGATATTTACAACTTCGATATTACTGATATCATACCAATATCGATATTAAGACTGTCGATATTACTTACCTTCGATATTTTGTCCCATCGATATTTAAACTTCGATATTTTTGTATATCGATATTTAAAAATCGATATTTTGTCTGTGTACCCTGGGACATATCTATCATGTAAGTTTTACCCGTGCTTGGTCAT
This sequence comes from Lissotriton vulgaris, assembly GCF_964263255.1. Taxonomy (NCBI): domain Eukaryota; kingdom Metazoa; phylum Chordata; class Amphibia; order Caudata; family Salamandridae; genus Lissotriton; species Lissotriton vulgaris. The sequence continues at coordinate 260,129,937 of NC_141699.1, forward strand.
TTTATACAACATACAGTCCAGATATAAAAATATTGCTACCTTGTCATTTCATTTATTTGCCTTGTATTTTCTTATTCTGAACCCAAATAGGAAAATACTGAATTAATGTACTATGTTATACAATTTCACTAAACGTGGACTTCGTGTCTATGACTCCTGAAGCTTCTCATGTGCCATCTATAAGATACATCAACGATCCTTCCAATATTGGTATCAAACGGTATTGACACGCATTGAGCTACAAAGTGCCCACACTACTTGCATAGTTAAGAGTTTGCACTTTTTAGGGGAATGTGTGTCCACCTTCTATGTTCTGTCACCTTTGATAGACACCTACACCTTCCCTTCTGCATAGCGTCACCATTATTATGTGTAAATATCCCATCATTTTAATGAGTTGACCAACATAACCCTCTGGTCCAGTATCCATTTTCTTCACCCTTACTGTGCCCTCAAAATGTTTGATAGACTTGCAAAAAATGATGGCTGACCTGAAGCGTAAATCAAACATACTTACTCACATTAGATATTCTCACATTATCTATTACCACCATATAGAGGAGTAGTAGAGTTCACACACTGTGTGAAGAACAACAGTATCTGTTTTTTCTTAACAGCTTCCCTTTCTTTGCTATTGGCTTTTCAGCATTTGACAAAGGGATCCCTCTTACCACATTTGTTGCAAATTGCCTTCAGAATGGACACTTGCAGTTGGGCATGTGACCGGGTTGATCGCACCTCAAACAATTGCCTATAAATTGGGTACCTGTTTCCCACCCCCTTTTGACACCACTGTACACGTGTTTGGTTTACAATACTTTTGACTTCCTCAACACAATTAAGCATTTGCTCAAATTTTTTGTGCACTTAAATTTATAAAAGGAGGCAACAATGCTTCCCTTATCTCATTCGACTTGTAGTATATAAAAAACTAGTAACTGATCCTTTCCTCAGTGTAAGCTCCAAACTTGCATGAGGCTGCAAGTTTTCTTAGAGTAGTAATGGTGTCAGTTCTGTTCGCTGAAAGTCATCACCCTTTTTTGTACGATTTTTGGAAGTTTAATGGGGTGTGTGGAAAATTAAGGTGAGTGATAAGGAACTCTTGATCGCATGCCTATGAAATAAGAACATTATTGTTTATAGGCATTTCCAAGATGACCTCAAGGACATGCATTCCCAGATATTGGAACCACTTGAAGAGTTCTCTGAATTCATATATTTTTTTTGTCAAACTTGATCATCTCCTTGGAGAAGGAAAGTGTAAAAAGTCTTGCAGAAGATACCTAGCTAATTGTGATCAAATCTTACAATAAAGGTTTGGAAGTAAATTACAAAAATAAACAATCTATGCAAATATGTGGTGTATGCTGTACCTTGACCAAAGATAAGAAAGAGGATGAAATTGAATTTCTGCTTGTATTGCAGGAAACCAGGGCATTTTGATCAGGATTGTCTGATTAAACCCCAGAACACCAAGAAGTTGGCGGAGAGAGGAGTGAGAGGTTTGGAAAACCAATTAGAGGAAGACTAGAAAGCTCTATAAGAGGCAAGATTGACTTCTCAAAGAAAAAACATAATAACATCACAATATCTGGCCACATCTTTGCTAGAGCACCCAGACACCTGACCATAAACCATAACCATGACTGGTAATTTCAGCTTAGATAAGGAAGGTTATCCAGATAATATTGGCTTCAGGAACACAGAAAATGTTTTAGATCTGACTCTAGCATCCACCTAGGGGGTTTTTAAGGTGCATAAATTAGAACCACCACACGTGGGTGCAGTAGATGGTTCAGAGTTTCTCTCTGGCCTTATTGTCTACCAAACGGAACTCATGGCCATGATACGAAGAAATGGCCATGCTGAGGGGATACGCTTTGATCCATTGACATCCCAGTCTTTGGAGCCAACCTGGGAGACCGAATTTGGCTACTCCATTGACTTGTGCAGTAGTTCAAGAAAAAAGCGATCTGAATTAACTGAACTTTATCAAGACTATGGAATGTTTCAGCATAAAAAGGCCATGCAGTTGTTCTCACACAGAGAATATGATTCCAGTGCAGATATTGTTCTTGGGTCTGTGCAATCATGCAATAGTATATGGATGCCCTTTCTGAACCCAAAACTCTACACTTGAGAAAGTGTCTGGATGAGCTACTAGCTTGTGGCTTCATACATCACTTACTTTCTCTGCAGCATCTCCACTTTTCTGTGTACCCAAAGAGTGGAGAACTGCTTGCCTGCAACTCTTTTGCTCCTTAAATAAAGTAACAATAAAAAGGTACCCTCTCCCGCTTATCCCAATTCTAATGGATCAAGTCGGTTATTCCACCATTTACACAAAAATGGACTTCTGTGGCACATATCATTTGACCATAGTCTGTAATGGTGATGAATGGAAGACTGTCTACTGAAGCAAATGTTGTTTGTTTGAGTACAGCAGCAAGCCCTTTAGATTCTACAGTACCCCGGTAGCCTTCCAGTTCCTCATAAATGAGGTGCTGTAAGAGGTTTTATATATCTGCGTGACTGTCGTTATAGACAACATTGCAGAAATGAAAGAAACTGTCCACCATGTAAGGGATATGCTCCAAAGTTTATGGGAAAGCCACCTGTTTGTCAAACTGGAGGAGTGTACGTTACATGTCACCAGAGTGGAGTTTTGGGGATTTATCTCTCTGGGAGAGCAATGGCCAAGAAAAAGGTAAAGGTAATCCTGGAATGGCCAGCTCCATCAAATGTTAAAGAAGTGCAAAGCTTCTTGGGATTCGCCAATTTTTATAGGTTATCATCCACTTCTCTGACATTGCTGCCCCATTACCCAATTAGGAGTTTCATTTGTGTGGTCGGATGAAGCTGAAAAGGCTTGTTAACGGAATGATTTTCCACTGCTCCAGTTTTGTCACCCATATTCTCCTATCCTCTTTTTTGTAGATAGGCTTACTCTCTGACAGATACGCTGAAGGCTATGTGAACTGACAGCATTAATTTACCAAAACTGACTAATGCTGTATCTTGCAAGGTGATACAACATAATGTAAGGTTATCGTATTTTCAGCCGCAGGCTAGGGTGAAGATAGTTCGCATCTTTTCACCACTTCTCTTGATAGTGAGGGGAACACGTCAGGGCTGTCGCCGATTCTTTTCGCCTTGGCGTGCAAATTGCAGCATCAGTTCAGAGACCGGGGCCTACAGGTAGATCAGCAATGGCATATTGTGTCATTGTACGCAGACGACGCGTTAATATATCTGCGCGGCAAGACGGAGATACTGCAGTCGATTATGGTCCTCTTGGATGAGTATGCGAGTGTCTCCGGACTTCAGGTCAATTGGACTAAGTTTTTGGTGTTCCCAATGTCACCAATGACACTGGCGCAGAGACAGATGGCACCGGATACACCATTGAAGTAGGCATCCAACACTTTTAAATACTCGGAGGACGAGATCTACCACTTAGGAATAGACGCAGTGGATGGGAATCTCGGCTGGGCCATAACATGTGCTCCATCAACCCTCCTGTTCTGGTTAGGCCTCCCTCTATCGCCTATGGGCCAGATAGCGATTTCAAAGATGTTAGTCCTTTCCAGCCTTCTATATATTTTTTTGCTCTCTCCCCTACCTAGGAGAATCTTCCAGAAATTGGACTCAATGCTGGTGTCTCTGATATGGGGAGGCTCACGGACCAGGGTGGCACTTCACAAACTATACCTCCCACTGTCGGAGGGCAGACTGGGCGCCCCAAATTATGAGTGGTATTACACTGTGGATCAACTACAATGGTCGATGCGATGGCTCCGCCAAAAATAAGCTGACTGAGGTGAGCACAAGAGCCATGACCTGGGATCTCCCCACACTATTGGAGTGGATGTCAGGAACTACTACCCTGATCCAGAAGTGGCGAGGTAACATATTAATGGTTGTGGCCAGGCGGCATTGGTCTAAATACGTGATGCCCAGAAATTGTACAGCGCCTTATGCTCCCAGTTTGCCTTTGGACCTACCCAGCACGTACACCGGTCATGGACGCCATGAACTGGAATTATGGAAGGAGAGTGGGTTGGAAACATGGGGGGACATGTATGCAGAATCGCAACTGCAAACTTTCGAGGAATTGGTAGAAACATATCGAGTGCCACGTGGTTCGTTTTTACTGCACGCCTTGCTGACTCATCCATTTCTGCAAGTATGGGACAATGATCGAGCGGAACCTGCCACATCACATCTCCTACACACACTGCTCAAAAAGGCCTGTGGCCGACATGCCATAACAGCCATTCATACATCCATCAGATTGGATGACTCCCCTGCACTGGCGACGCTGCATGTATACTAGGATAGTGAACTATCCATTATCCTAACTGACAAGCAGTGGACACAATGCCTTAACCACCCAAAAATTACCTCGGCCAACGCTAGAGTAAAATATACTCAATTAAATTATTTACATCACATGTACCTCACCCCTCACAGGCAGGCACGCATGTACACCGCCGCCATGGATATATGCCCCAGATGTTGGGACCAGGGAGCCACATTCACGTATATGGTGTGGAACTGTACTACCATTCAAACATTCTGATCTGAGGTAGCCACTGTACTTCCAAAAGCAGCAGGAATGCGGGTCGAGGCGGAGCCTCTCCATTTTATATTGGGAGCCACAAGACGTACTTCATCATGCAAAGGGCTGAACAAATGTTTGGATCCAGCTTTGGGCATGGCTAAACGTAAGATTGCCATGACATGAAAGCCACAAACGGGCCCCAGGACCAATGCGTGGTTACTAGATCTTCGTACGGCACTGGTCTCAGAGCACACTAATCAGCAGGAGGCTGCTGCGTGGGCATTTGCCCATCGAGACAAAGTCCTATACAATGGCAGAGATATTTGTCCGTGATCGAGGCTAAACTCTCTACGGATCCCCCTCCCTCTAGATTCACCCACTCCCACTGTTTCTTACCGTGCTGTGGCCCGTTGCTTCTACTCTTTGCTTTCTCCCCCCTACATCAGCATCCCCCCCACTCTAGATACACACATTACTACACGATATGGTAAACAGACAAACTATCGACTACAAAATATCGAATGGACATAATATCGAGTACAAAATATAGGCTGGACAGAATATGGAATGGACAGAATATAGACATCAAAAATATCGTTTTGAAGGTAAGTAATGTAATATCGAATTTTAAAATATAGATAGTCAAAATATCGAAGTACATAATATAGGTTAAGAAAAATATCGAACGTTTAATAATATCGACATTTTTATTGTGTATTTTATGTGTTAAAAGTGTTTATTTATGTATAATGTAATTTAATTAATGAATTTAATGTAATTTAAATTTTGCGTAACTTAATTCTGTAGCGGGTTGTGGGTTTATAGCGGAATTTATTTATTTATTTATATTCTTATAGCGCGCATGAATCAGCCCCGAAGGGGTATCTCCGCGCGTAGCTTCTGTGTGATTCGGACAAGCTTTATTGAGGGGATGACAGACGGGTAAAACGAAAAAGAAGAATTAGTCTTGTGTGAACAGGTATGTTTTTAGTTTTTTCCTAAAGGAAAAGAGGTTAGAGATTTGTCTCAGCTGAGGTGGAAGGGAATTCCACAGCACGGGGCCTCTAAGAGAAGGTGCTCGGCCACCCTGTCTCGCTCTGGTAACTTTGGGTACATGCAACAACATAGTGTTGCTGGATCGCAGAGCACGTCCGGGAGAGTAGGGAAAAAAAATATCTTTTAGGTATTTGGAACCAGACCCATAGATGCACTTGTGCATAATGCAGCAGAGTTTGAAGTTTACCCGTTGTTGCACTGGAAGCCAGTGAAGATGGGAAAGTAGAGGGCGGGAAGGAGTGCGGGGGGGGGGCATTCAGGATGAGTCTTGCCGCGGTGTTCTGCACCACCTGCAGTCTTCGAAGTTGTTCATGGTTGGCGGAAATGAGTAGACCATTACAATAGTCTACCCGCCCAAGGACCAGTGCCTGTACCAGCGTTTTCCTGTGGATGTTAGGCAGGAAAGGGAAGATACGCCGTAGAAGACCAATTGTTCGGAAGCACGTTCCCGTAACTTGGCTGACATGATCTTTTAGAATCAGAGTTTGGTCTAGGCATACTCCCAGGTTTTTAATGGTCTGTTTGGGCGCTGGGACAGGTCCTAGCTCAAGTGGCCACCAATCCGGAGACCAGAGCAGGGTGGCCCCTCCAAACAACATGACTTCCGTTTTAGTCACATTGCATTGGAGGAAGTTTTGGGCCATCCAACCTGCCACAGCTCTCATGCCATTTTGGAAGGATTGCATGACTGCAGGTGTGATAGTTTGAAAGGGAAACAACAGCTGAGTATCGTCAGCGTAAGAGATTGGGGAGAACCCATAAGATCTTATAATCTCCGCCAAAGGGGCCACATATACGTTAAATAACGTGGGGCTCAAGCATGAGCCCTGTGGCACACCTTTGGTAAGCTTCCTGCAGACAGATTTATGGGAGCCTAATTTGACCCCTTGTTGTCTGTCTTCAAGAAAGCTTTCAAGCCACGCAAGGGCGGTCCCTTTTACTCCCACTCCCTTCAGGCGGTCGAGAAGGATTTTATGCGACACCGTGTCGAAGGCAGCGGACAAATCCAATAGCACCAGAATCACTGAGCTCCCCCTGTCAAGTGACATTCTGATGTTATCTGTCACCGACAGGAGGGCTGATTCGGTGCTATGGTTGGGCCTAAAACCAGATTGTGAGTGGTCTAGGCCGCCCGCTGCCTCGATGTAATTAGACAGGTGTGCGTTGACATGTTTCTCGGCCAGCTTGCTGAAATAAGGCAGGAGGGAGATGGGCCGGAGGTTGGAAAGCTCCGTCCACGGGAGAGCCGCGTTCTTGCGGATGGGGTTCACCACCGCTCTTTTCCATTGAGTTGGTACTTTTCCCTCTTTGAGAGACTGGTTAATTACATCCTGAATGTGGGGGGCTAACAGGGTACTGAGGGAGATTAAGGTTTTAACAGGGATAAGGTCATCCGGCGACCCAGATTTTACTTGGGTCATTAATGTATGCAGCTCTTCAGTGTTAATAGGAGGGAATGTGGTCAGCGTGAGGTTGATGTTTTCGTTAGGGGAGGAGACGGTCAGAGTATCACTATTTGTTTGGGATACTAGAATTTTATCATAAATGGATTCTATTTTATTTTCGAAGTATAAAGAGACTTCTTCACATAGACTTTGTGAAAAGTCATCAGGACTTACACAAGCCATAGGTTTTACAAATGTTTCAAGAATCCTGTACAGTTCCTTAGGGGAGTTGCCGGCTTCTATGAGCTGTTGGGCAATGTTGTTTTTACGGGCAGCTTTGATATGTTTATAATAATTGGCTTGAGCTGCACGATGTGCCTTTTTGTTATCCTCGGAGTGTGATTTCCTCCATCTCTTCTCTATCCTCCTGCATTCTTGCTTCTCTTTTCTGAGAGCCTCGGTATACCATTTTTCTTGTTTGGCCACAGGGAATTGTCTAAATGTTTTTAGGGGGCCAATTTTGTCAATGGCTGTAGTTAGAGATTGCTGAAACATAGTTAACCTACATTCTACTTCCTCAGTACCTCTAATGTCGGGTTTTTCCCACACCTTTTGTAATGTCTCCAGTGTGAGTTTGTGCCACTGTCTCCGTATAGTGGGGGGTAGGGTTTTCTTATGGGGGGCTTTGTTAACTTTAAGGATGGTGAATTGTAGTAGAAAATGATCAGACCAGTTGACTTGGGTGGGTTTGTGACACAATATATTATCAAAATTAGTGTATATCAGGTCGATGCAATGTCCACCTTCATGTGTGGGACCCTGATTCTTTTGTGTAAGACCAATGGTTGTCATATCGGTAGACAAACTCTTGTTCCCTGTGGAGTCATGTTGGTCGGTGTGAATATTAAAATCTCCAAGGAGAAGGAAATCCTCATTGGCCCATATATGTGGGCCTAACATCTCTAAAAGAGATGTGGAAAAGCTGGGACATGGAAGTGGTGGTCTGTATATAAGTGCTCCCTTACTAGTCTTTCTGTTGGGGAAGTTGATTCTGAAAACCATTATTTCCATTTCTTTGCAGCATTGTTTGTCCAAAATGTCTAGTTTGAGGTAGTCTTTATAAATTATGGCAATGCCGCCGCCTGTTTTTTCGGGGCGATCAAAATGGTGTAGTTTGTATCCCATAGGTACTCCCAGGGTGATAGCAGATACTGTATGGGGCTTTAACCAAGTTTCAGTAATGAAACAAATATCTGGAGTCAGGGAGTGTATTAATTCCCAGATCTCGATTTGGTGTTTGGGCATCGATCGAACATTAATAAGGATACAATGCATATTTTCAAGAGACATACTAGGTTTTTGAGGGCCGGAAAATTGCATGGAAGAATAATGGCATTTTTTGCATGAGAAAGGGCCATCGAAGCAGGGTCTGTTATCATCTATGTAGCAAGGGGAGGAGAGTTGCCTTAATAATAAAAGGGAGGAAGCCTCATACCTGATGTGTGAGTGGGAAGTAATTTAATCATAATTAATATGTAAATGTATTTATTAGTATTTGTTTATAAATAATTGTTAATTAATTTTTATTTAATTAGTAACATTTTGATTGCCAATTAATTTTATTTAATTGATTAATTGATAATTATGTTATTTTAACTAATTTAATTTCTGTAGAGGGTTGTGGGTTTATAGGGGAGTAGGGTGGGAAGTAATTTAACTATAATTAATTAAATATGTTAATTTATGTAGTGTAATTTAATTATAATTAATTAAATATGTTAATTTATGTAGTGTAATTTAAATATAATTAATTAAATATGCTTATTTATTGGTATTTGTTTATAATTAATTGTCAATTATTTTTATTTAGCAATTACTTATATTTTAATTGCCAATTAATTTTATTTAATTGATTAATTGATAATTATGTTAATATAACTAATTTAATTTCTGTAGCGGGTTGTGGGTTTATAGGGGAGTAGGGTGGGAAGTAATTTAATTATAATTAATTAAATATGTTAATTTATGTAGTGTAATTTAATTATAATTAAATATGTTAATTTAATTATTGGTATTTGCTTATAATTAATTGTTACATTATATTTTTTGGGTAATTTATTAAATTGTACATGCCAAATAATTTTATTTAATTGATTGATAAATATGTTAATTTAAGTAATTTAATTTCTGTAGCGGGTTGTGGGTTAATAGGGGAATAGGGTTGGAAGTAATTTAATTATAATTAATTAAATATGTTAATTTATGTAGTGTAATTTAATTATAATTAATTAAATATGTTAATTTAATTATTGGTATTTGTTTGTAATTAATTGTTAAATTATATTTTGGGGTAATTTATTAAATTTTAAATGCCAAATAATTTTATTTAATTGGTTAATTGATAAATATGTTAATTTAAGTAATTTAATTTCTGTAGCGGGTTGTGGGTTCATAGGGGAATAGGGTTGGAAGTAATTTAATTATAACGAATTACATATGTTAATTTTTTTGTGCATTTATTAGACTATAATTGTTAAGTAACTGTTTAATTACTAAGTAATTGTTCATTTGTAATTAATTAGTGTTAATAGATAATTAATTGTACTGATAACATTAAATTAGTATTTGCAATTAATTAATTATTATATTATATTAAAGTGGTAATTACTTTTAATAAAAAATGTTTTTAGATATTAATATATATATATTTTTAAATAATATATGAAGTATATACTTTCTCTACTGTTGCACTCACTGGAGTGGAATTAGTAATTCTTACCCCTACGCTATCCAACGCTTTCCCTACTGTTGCACTTTCTGGAGTGGGAATAGTAATTTTAACCGCCAACGCTATCCAACGCTTTCCCTACTGTTGCACTCTCTGGAGTGGTAATAGTAATTTTTACCCCTATGCTATCCAACGCTTTCCCTACTGTTGCACTCTCTGGAGCGGGAATAGTAATTTTTACCCCTACCCTATCCAACCCTTTCCTTACTGTTGCACTCTATGGAGTGGGAATAGTAAATGTTACCCCTACGCTATCCAACGCTTTCCTACTGTTGCACTCTCTGGAGTGGGAATAGTAATTTTTACCCCTTCGCTGTCCAACGCTTTCCCTACTGTTGCACTCTCTGGAGTGGGAATAGTAATTTTTACCCCTACGCTATCCAACGCTTTCACTACTATCGCACTCTCTGGAGTGGAAATAGTAATTTTTACCCCTACTCTATCCAATGCTTTCCCTACTGTTGCACTCTCTGGAGTGGGAATAGTAATTTTTACCCCTACGCTATCCAACGCTTTCCCTACTGTTGCACTCTCTGGAGTGGGAATAGTAATTTTTACCCCTACGCTATCCAACCATTTCCCTACTGTTGCACTCTCTGGAGTGGGAATAGTAATTTTTACCCCTACGCTATCCAACACTTTCACTACTGTTGCACGCTCTGGAGTGGGAATAGTAATTTTTACCCCTACGCTATCCAACGCTTTCCCTACTGTTGCACTCTCTGGAGTGGGAATAGTAATTTTTACCCCTACGCTATCCAACGCTTTCCCTAATGTTGAACTCTCTGGAGTGGGAATAGTAAGTTTTACCCCTAAGCTATCAAACCCTTTCCCTACTGTTGCACTCTCTGGAGTGGGAATAGTAATTTTTACCCCTACGCTATCCAACGCTTTCCCTACTGTTGCACTCTCTGGGGTGGGAATAGTAATTTTTACCTCTACGCTATCCAACGCCTTATCTACTGTTGCACTCCCTGGAGTGGGAATAGTAATTTTATACTTCTGATATCCTACGGTAATATTACTGGATATATTTTAATTATATTATGTTACTATATATATATGTTTTAACAAATATGATTGTAATTTTTTTTTAAATAACTTTAATTAATTATTATAAGGAAATTTAAGTATTTTTAAGTATATTTTAGTAAATAATTTTTAATATTAATTTAATTTAACATTGTTTTTAATAAAGTCGATATTTTTACAAACTATATTTTTGTAAACAATATTTTTTACTCAATATTTTTGTACTTACCTGTTTGTAGATACAAAGTCGATATTCTGTCTGTCGATATTTTGTTGCCGATATTTTTGGTACTCGATATTATGTCCCTCGATATTATGTCAGTGATCCCACGATATACCACAGCCCTTACCATCATGCATATACTACTCATTATTGCATCAGACCAATCAATGCACCCACGATGGTACTTCCATGTAGAGATCGATTCTTATTTTCTCTTTCATTTTGTATTATTCTTTACTCCTTTTATCTTTCTTCCTTGTTATGTTCCTCTTGTTCAACTTTAAAAATGTATTTTGCAACTGTATGTAACCTACTGTGGGAATGATTTTGAGGAACAATGGCAGATTCTTTCTTTGGTGCTCCTGATATAATTTGATTGTGTACGGCTGTGCGGCGCTGCAGAGTGAAGCAGCAAGTCAGCCAGTACAACGGACACTAAATTTTACTTAAACGAGTGTTCCCTTATATCTCTACCCATGCCATTTGACTTATTGCTACACTATAATGTTAGACACTAGATTGAATCATCATGCAAATGTTATTGATGTTACTTTATGGAAATTAATCAAAATCATTTAACAAAACAAATGTTAGAGACGCAGGTTGTACAAAATAAAGTAGAAAAGTAATATGGTAGTTACTAGCCACTATGAGAGCTTTAAAACAAACTAACACACTCATTGGATGATGACATCACATCAAGGATGTCGTTTGAGAGGTCATCAGTGATGTCTTGAGTAATGCAATATGAGAGCTCTGCTAACTATAATTCGTGAATATCTATGTTTTATTTGGTTCAAAATGTTAATGTTGTCACTGACATATTCACCTGACTATAACGTTAATTTCACCTTCGTTTTTTTCAATAAATTTTTAAGGTTTTAAAATAAAAAATAAAAACACACCTTTTTATCACACTTAATAATAACACTATGTATAAAAGCAAAATGATGACAGTGGTATATACCAGCGCTAGCCCATACATAGTTTCAGGAAAATATTAACGGCATCCATAGAATCAAGTGTGCTCAATGAAGACGAGTAACACTATGTCACCCCAATAGTGTCAAGTATAAGGACGAAACTTCATATACAAAGAGTATCCAAGGGGGGGCGTGGCTAGCTGGCCAACATGGCGGACGGAGTTTGCTAGTGCTCCGATGCCGCTGGGGGAGAAACGATCCTGTCGCCCACGCCGAGGGGCCGATTCAGTCTGAGTGCAGCTGTGTCCTACAGATCCTGCACCCCGCCTGCCTCGCTGCAAATCCTGGGGCTCTGGCGGCTGGTGCCTCGGAGTTACGCCGTGGTCGGGGGTGAGGCCTGGTGTCACGCTGCGGACCGGGGGACTCGAGTAGCAGCGGTGCCCGGAGGACGAGGGCTGGAAGGTGGCGGCGCGCCGGGGGCCCCGTGACCGGAAGTGCACCCCTGGATCGGGAACCCCGACCCCGCGACAGCCGAGAAAGGCAGGCGACACCCTGCGACCCCGGGTGCCGGGGGAAAGGACGGAGACTGCGGACGGCCTTGAGCGGCGGACTGAGGCGCCGGAGTGCTGTGACCCGTGTGTTCCCGCCGGCTGAGCTACCCCCTGCCCGCGAGGGCCGAAGGTGAGAGGTCCGGGGAGGTGCGGAGGGGCCAGGTGTGGCGCTGCTGCCCCACATCCAGCTGAGGGCGGACTACATTCGGCAGGGACCCCTGGACTGAGGAACGGGTCCGGCCGGGACGCCCTGGTAGCCCGGCTGCAGCGAGGTGGTGCCTGGGCCTCCCCCTGGGGCGAGCTGGAGACTGGGACGCCTGGAGGGGAGCTGATCCTACCCCCGGAGCGACATAACTACTCCATTGCCGGCTGGGCCCCAATCACGAGGCACCGGACCGGTGTGGCTGATCCGGACGGGGTGGCACCCACTAGATCCTGCTGCTGTTCTTGGGCCCTTGCTGTGAGCTGGCAGGAGAGAGAAGGAGATAGCGCCTCAGGGTGAGCGGCGCTGCGGTGGGCCCCGACGCCCCTATTAGCTGAGCCCCCCCCCCCCCCCCCCTTAACAGGGCCAAGGCGGCCTTCGCCGGCTACCCCAGGTAGTGGATGCTGGGGGCGACCTGCAGGGGGGCAACAGACGAACCTCGGACGGCTGGAGATCGCCTGCGGACGCGACCCTACCGCCGTCTGGACACCGGGCGCTTAACATGGGGCGCAAAGGCTTGAAGAACGCGGAGGGCAAGGAGGGGCCAGGCGTGGGCCCTGCTCCAGGTGTGAACCCCGGGGGCTCTGCGCCACTGACGCTGGCTTCCACCCTTTCAGAGAGTCAGCAAGGTGATAAGCTGGACCTTATACTTAAAGAGATCAGGGACTCCAGAGCTGTGATGGAGACGCAGATGGGTACCCTCACCACTAATCTCTCCTTGCTTAAGGCGGACCATGAGAAATTAGCGGACAAAGTTGAGGATCATGGTCTGTCGCTGGCTGAAATTGCCCCGGCGGTGGCGGAGCACACGGACTCTATCCAGCTGATTCAGCGTCAAGTCAAGACCCTGATGGACCGCGTGGAGGATGCGGAAGGGCGTAATCGACGCAATAACATCCGCGTTATTGGCCTGCCGGAACGAAGCGAGGGATCCCGTCCGGCGGAGTTCATGGAACAGTGGTTCCAAGATAACGTCGCCCCTGAAGGCCTTTCACCGTTCTTTTGTGTCGAGAGAGCCCATAGGATCCCAACAGGACAACCTAAACCGGGCCAACCGCCAAGACCGCTCATTGTCCGGATCCTGAATTACCGGGACAGAGACATGCTGTTGAACCAGGCCAGAATAAAATCGGTCATACCGTGGGAGAATAAAAGAATATCATTATACCCAGACTACACCACTCAAGTGCAAAAACAACGGTCATCATACTATGAGGTGAAACAGAAACTCCAAAAGGCGAAGTTACGGTATGCCTTACTGTTCCCTGCGCGCCTGAAGGTGATCCATGACAAGAAAACTCACTTTTTCGAAAGTCCCACAGATGTGGAAGAGTGGATGGAGGTGATGGACATTGAGGAACGGCTGGACCCAACACAGGATTCTACGGATGCTGAGTCCAAAGTTGGCCAGAATCAGGAAGACAACGGGGACGGCGCCCGACGCACTCACCCAAGACAGCGTAAACCGACTGCCCATCAGCAAAAGCAGGGACAGATGGAGGCAGTGGCAGCGGTGGGCACCTTCAGGGAGGACCGGGAGACAATTCATACGGATACCGAAGATAGCACAGTCCACTCGGACTCGGACAATAGTATGGTCCTGTTCCCGACGGTGACACCTGGAACCGCGGACGATCTCATGGACAATGCCCAAGAGTAATATCTCCTGTGGACTGGACCTAAAAAGCTTGAGTACACCACAATATCCTTTTATGTGCAGATTGGGGGGGGCGGTGGGGGGAGGGGGAGAGAGATGGACTGTGTTTGCTCTGGCAATATGGGTGGCCCTTCTCTGATGGCGGACACTACGTGCCCCACCCTTGGGTGGGGTGGGAGCCTCGGGTGTGAAGACTGCGAGATATGAACCCTGTATCTCCTATGATCCTGTGGCGCTTGGCAGCTGTTCACTGGCTGCACCAGTATGGGGCCACCCCTGTATTTCCCCCCCCCCCCCCCCCTGCCCCCTTCCTCTTCCCCCCCCCCTGCCACGAGATGTGGCTACACTTGTCGAATAATGCTGATGGAACTCTCCCAGCGGCGCCGTTGAGCCGGCGGCTTGATCGGACATGGCACTAAGGACACGGCCAGAGCTTGACCGACCCCCCACTAGCGTATGCAACGTTATCTGTTTTATTATGTTATACAGTTTATTGTTCGGCACAGCGGAGTTCAGAGGCTGCGCCTCCACAGTTGGGGTTTGGGATAGGGTGGGTACTGTCTCCTGGTTGACACGGGCGAGTCACTCACTGGGACATATGGGAACACTCATTGCGACACCTACACGGGGTTATGGCTGACGTACAGGGTAGGTATAGGCTGGTCACCTGGAATGTGAGAGGGCTGGGGGCAGTGCAGAAGAGACACAGGGTGCATGCTTTCCTGCTGCGACAAAAGGCACATATAGTGTTCTTGCAGGAGTCACACTTGACACACTCCGAAGCACTCCTGCTGCGGAAGAAATGGAGAGGCACTGTATTCTCTACCACGTACTCTGCATTCTCCAGAGGGGCCACGATATGGGTACGTCATGGTACTCCTTTTGTGGAACTGGAGAGGCGGACTGACGACCAAGGACGCTACGTACTAGTGAGAGGTACCCTAGACGGGGAAGTGGTAGTGCTGGGCAGCATCTACGCCCCGAATTTCGACCAAGATAAGTTTTTAGCTAAGATGGGCCGGGCTCTGGCGGACTGGGCGGACGTCCCCTGGATCCTGGGAGGTGACTGGAACATGGTCTTAGACGTGACCCTTGATAGGTCACACCCCCCCCTTCAGGCAGCGGGAACACATAAACTATCTGAATTGTTTGGAACATGGCTTCGGGGCTGGGGATTGGGTGACACCTGGCGCACATTGCACCCGACACATAAAGAATATTCATACTACTCCCCTGTACACCACCTGCACACCAGACTGGACAGATTTGTATGCTCCAGCTCCCTCGCGGCCAGATGCGACGCAGCAGATTATCTGGCTAAAACGTTCTCGGACCACCGGCCGTTGACACTCGACCTACACTGGGGTAGAATACCCTCGCCTGTCCCTACCTGGAGGCTTAACCCTGCGTTGCTTGCGGATGGCCCGTTTCACTCATATATAGCTGAGGCCTTAACTGGCTACTTCGATACAAACTGGGACTCTGCGTCCTCGAACTTAGTGGTGTGGGACGCAATGAAAACCGTAATTCGGGGGGCTGCTATAGGCCGCCTGGTGGGAGCCAGACAGGAGATTCATAGTAAACTGTGCGAGGTAGAGACGCGGTTAAGTGACCTGGAAAACGCGGTGGGGCAGGACCCTGACCGCCGACCGGATCTGCAGCAGTGTAATATCGAACATGCTGAACTACTGGAGACCCTGAGGGTGATGGACTACGGAGCCTATTTGAAACGGCAACAGTCAGAGGCAGATAGGTCCGGTGCTCTGCTCGCCCGGCTGGTCCGGGATGCCCCTGAGAGCCCTACAATAACGTCTATCCGGAACGCGGCAGGTGATCTGATACACACTCAAATGGGTATTAATACTGTGTTTAAGACACACCTGGAGACCCTCTATGCTCCCCCCTCTGTCGAGGACAGGGACGAAATGACGGAATTCCTGGATGACTTGACGCTCCCAGTGCTGGCCCCGGGAGTCCAGGCGGCTCTAGCCGGGCCTATAACACAGCAGGAAATAAAGGTAGCGATCCACTCACTTAACCGGGGTAAAACCCCGGGTATGGATGGCCTACCAGGGGAATTTTATCAATCATATACTGATGTGTTGGCCCCTGTTCTGGAGAAAATATACCTCACTGCGTACGAGGCTGGCCATCTCCCGGCTACCACCATGCAGGCCTTGGTGATTTCGATCCCGAAACCCGGTAGGGACCCTCAGGATGTAGGTAACTACAGGCCCCTCTCTATGCTCTCCACGGAGTATAAGATTCTCAGTAAAGCTATTGCCTTGAGGATCCAACATCACCTCCCTGGCCTGATCCATACCGATCAATGCGGCTTCCTCCCGGAGAGGAGTACCTCCCAAAACTCGAGGCGACTCCACGCCCTCATGACAACTACACCCCACAATCTGCCACACGCGGGCTGCATAGCCCTAGACCTCCGTCAGGCGTTTGACTCTTTGACGTGGAATTTCATGTTCGAAGTCTTACACCGCTTTGGTTTCCCGGAAGCCCTGATCAAATGGATCCGTTTATTATATACGGGTCCGACGGCCAGGGCGCGCACAGGAAGGCACACTTCGGACAGTTATGGAGTCCACAGGGGCACCCGTCAGGGCTGCCCATTGTCGCCACTACTGTTTGTGTTGACGCTGGAGCCCCTGGCTATTGCGCTTCGCAACAGAGCTGCGGAGGACGGCATACCGGTGGGGGGCACCGACCACATGACTTCAATATATGCCGACGACATCCTGGTGTTCCTCCGAAACCTGCGGGGAGACCACTCGTCTCTGGCGGATATCTTCAGGCGATTTGAGGACATATCTGGGCTGGCTATAAATCCAGGGAAATCCCTGGGCTTCTTCTTTCGAGATGGCCAACGACCTCCCCTCATACAGTTCGGGGCCTACGACATACAAGTGGCACCGACCACGTTCAAGTATCTTGGAATACAGGTCTACCGGGACCCGGAGGCCCAGATTGACGGTAATATCCGTAAGGCCATTACTGGCATACGAGGTAGCGTGGGATTCTGGACATCCTTGCCCCTATCGGTAATGGGACGAGTGGCGGTCTCGAAGATGGTCCTCCTTCCCCGCATTCTGTATTATTTTGTGAACCTACCGGTTCTGCTGCCGCGTCAGATATTTACCTCACTGGATACATTATTGATCACCCTTATCTGGGGCTCGGGGAGGAGGCGGATCAGCCTTAAAAAACTGCAACTACATACTAGGCAGGGCGGACTGGGAGTGCCGGACCTGCGCAGTTACTACTACGCCAGCCAACTCCAATGGCTGACCCGATGGGTGGGGGGCAGGGACTTGCATGAGATCGCTTACACGGAGGACAAACTGGCGCGGGGAGACCTGCACTCCCTCCTCTTGCCCAATGCTAGAATTCCTGGGGACTGCCACCCCCTCCTGCACGTGGCCTTGACCTGCTGGAAGAAAGCGCTGTCGTACTCGAATGGGACCCCCCCATATGCAGACAACATACCACTACTGGGACTCCCGACACCGCAGGGGACCTTAACACGGCGCAGATTGCGACCCTGGGCGGAGACAGGAGTGGACAGGGTGGGAGACCTGTTCGGCGATGACACCTTGCTGGAACATGACTCATTTGTGCAGGCCACGGGAGCACCTTCACGCTTCTACCTACTACACGCCTCGGTGACGCACTATGTCAGACGGGCTTGGGCCCCGCAAAGGACGAAACCGGAACAGCATGAATTAGTACATCTCTTACACTACATGGGAGCGGGGAGACACCTAGTGAAATGGCTATACACTGGCATCAGGGAACATGTACCTTCACCGATTGCTACACTTAGGGAGTCCTGGACTGCAGACTCAGGGGAAGACATTACAGACGGGGAGTGGAAAATTATTTTAGGCCATCATAGACGGGTGTCTAGGAATGTTAAGTTTCAGTTCATACAGGCCATGGTTCTCCACAGAGCTTACCTTACACCCCAGAGGCTGCATCGGATGTTCCCTGCCACCGCACATTGCTGCCCGAGATGTTACCAGGATGAGGCACATATTCTCCACATGCTGTGGACATGCCCGAAGTTACACTCTTACTGGGGAACGATCAAACATACACTACACTCCATAACAACACTCCGAATCCCTGAGGGAGCGTTACCATGCCTGTTGGGGAATAGAAAGCGGCCCAAGACATGCAAGGCACAGCTGAGGTTTACGGACCTGGCACTGGTGCTGGCGATCAGGGTGCTCACCATGAGTTGGAAGTCACCCAGGGCCCCGCAGATAGAAACGTGGCGCAGCGACTTGCTGAAGTGGGGCAAGGCAGAATCCGCGGCGCTGCGAGACGAGGAGAGCAAGGGCCTGCGCAAATATCCTATAGCTCAGGATTGGGACTTAATGATGGTAGACCTGGAGGAGATAGACCTGGACTGCTCGGGAGGCCCGGTGGGATGAACTCGCAAAGATGGCGGGAGGGGGACGAGGCCTACAGGGCACCAATGTGACTCACATCGGCTAGACCAGACCTACGGCTTTTACCACTTCAGACACACATAGTGCCACCTTGACCCGGGATGTGGAGTGTACGAGTGAGGACGACCAGGAGACAGGGGGTGGGCGGGCGGTTGGGGAGGAGGGGACAGTTGGGGTATGCTACTTACGACGGACACAATCCTGGAGGGTACGGAGTACATATGGGAACCATCCTGGGGATGCTCTGATAAGCAATTTGAAACTGAAATGCACTGATCCCACAAGCTTCTGGGTTTGAAAATGGAAAAGACTGAGTATCCAAAAATTGTCCAGAGCACCACCACAATGGGAAGTAAGAGGTATGTCACTAAAAGGTCTGTTTCAGTAGGATAAACTACAATAAATATAAGGTAAACAGAGAAAACGGATGGTTTCATTAATTTTTATTCCATATGTGGATACAAGTGAAATCACATAAACAGCTGACACATGTTTCGATGTACTCTACGACTTTTTCAAGGCTTTTGAGTAGTAAAACTGATTCATCCAAAGGAAACTTCAAAAGAACTCAAGCCTTGGCCCCCGGAGCCCTGAGGGCTACAGAATGGAGGATCTTATTTAAAGTTAATGTGCACAAAATTCAAGCATGATAAGGTCCAATCGCATACAGCACGGACCTTGATAAGTCTGGGTCTCCAAAGTACAATACGCATGAGAAGCAGCACACCGTCTGTATTCTGCTTGTAGGTATATCTATGTGATTTAATTTGCATCTACATATGGAATAAAAATGGATGAAACCATCGGTTTTCTATGTTTACCTTATGTTTATTGAAATGTATCCTACTGAAACGAACCCGTTAGAGTGACGGACCTCTAATTTTTCATTGTGGTGGTTCTCTGGGCATTTTTGGGATAGCAATAACATTGTATTAACCTGTGAAAAAAAATAATTTTATGTATATATATATGTGTGTGTGTATATATGTATATATACATATATATATGTGTGTTTATAAAAACACATACCTATACTTAAATCTTTAGTCCCATTCCCTGTAGAGACTCCCACTGCTACTGTAAGAAAACTTACCTACGTTGCTGTGACTCCTGAGTAGGGCCTGAATTGTAAATACTTTCGTTGTAGAGCCTTTGTTGTGATGGGGACACACCATTTTTAATAGCATATTGCATAGTCCTATATTGTAGATCTTTGCTGGGTGTACACTGGCTGATATTGGAAAAACGGTGCCCCGGCCTACTGAAATATCTGTGGGCACCAAGTGTAACTGAGCTCAGAACAAAGAGATTAGCAACACACATAAGCAGCAAACATACTAGAAAGAAAGTTAAGAAGAATAGACGGCATGATATACATTTGCAGTTCGATGCCATGACAATTGCTTTCTGTGTACATGCATTTGCTCAAACACATTATAAAAGACTTAAAAGCAACAGTTCATAACAACTCGTGTGAGAGCTCCATTTTCTTAAATAGAACCAAAACGTTTTGTGTAGTTTCCTCCCAGTCAATACATTCTCCTAAATTTCTTTAAAGGTTATTCGCCCCCACATTAAGTGTTATTTTTATCCAGTTATTCTAATGTGTTTGAAAATGCACACCCCTTAGTGGTATGTTGGCAATGAGAGGTTGAGTTCCATCAAGTGTTAACTAGACTAAAATAGAGGAGATGATTGGATGCTTCAGCTCATCAATAACAACATTATTTCAGATGATTATCTGATAAGGTTTTTATTCTATAAACTCTCAGGATCTTCCCAACCACTCACTAACCACTGTAACCTCAGCATCGAAATTCGTTTTATTTATTTTTATGTTTACTTACCTGTT
Organism: Lissotriton vulgaris; assembly: GCF_964263255.1. Classification (NCBI taxonomy): domain Eukaryota; kingdom Metazoa; phylum Chordata; class Amphibia; order Caudata; family Salamandridae; genus Lissotriton; species Lissotriton vulgaris. The sequence goes on from NC_141699.1 coordinate 260,150,636, forward strand.
AAACTCCATAATCCATACATTACTACCCCCCAGCCTGCCCTTCCCCCTCCCCATGTCACCGCCCGGCAGGTACTCCCACCACCGGCCGCGGCTGGTCTAGCTACTCTACTGGCGATTTGACTTACAATTCCAATGCCCTCTGCTTTTATTCTCAAGTCATCTCCACCAGTCTTCACCCAGATTATAGCCCCCTTAGTATTGATTCCCAACACCAATGGCAGCATAGTTTACCCCCAAACTCAATGATAAGCCAGTCTATTATTTGTTTGGGTACTGGACAGAAAAGTGCAGGATGAGGGTCTGCGACATTTCCCAGATGCACGGTTCCTGCTAGACTGGGAGAAAGCTCATCTATCTTCCGTCCGGGAGTAAGACTTTTAACAGGTTGGTCAGGGCCTTTCTTTTAGAAAACTTTTTGAGTCAAGTAGAACAAGACTATTGATTTCTAGGTCTGGGTTTTAACAGCACAACTGCCAAACAGACCTATTGATAACAATATATATAGAGTGGTCTTTGGATCATTTAAACCATTATCTTTCTTCCACCAGCCTCTTTAAGCTGTTGGCTCGAGACTTTGCCAAACACGTCTTGGATCAGCACAATGGAGTATTCATATTTCACCTTATACCATTGACTGTTTGGGTGCATCCATCCTCCTCCTCTCAAGTGTGTGGGTCGAACAATAACCCTCTCTGCTCATCTTCCATTGGTTCCCTCCCATATGTCTCACTCTAATATGCTATCAGTACATGCATTAGCATATGAAACCCAGACCTATCCCTCTGGACTTTGCCAATGCCTTTTTTTCGAGTTCTGTTGGCTCCGTTGTACCTGCAGTCAAGGGCAGCTCTAGGCTCATGGCGGCCCAGGCAGGGAGCATAGGTAGGGGTCCCGGAAGAGGGGGTCCGGGCGGGGCGGAGCACGGAGGCCCGTGAAGTGGGGAGGGTCGGGGGTCAGGGTGTTTGGAAGTGGAACAGATCAAATCCCTGCCAGGGGCCGCCACGCAAATATGTATCCATCCTCGGAGGATTATTATATTAAGGATATATATCGGCGTGGTGACCCCTGGGGTTTGGTGGCCCTGTGCAGGTGCACAACTTGCACATGCCTAAGGCTGCCCCTGCTGCAGTTCCTGATCCAGAATCTGCTGCACTTCCTACACCATTTTATGTAAGACTTGGTTCAAATACTAAAGAAACCAATTGACAACAGTCAGTTGACATATTGACTGTAGTATTCTTGATCTAGTCTCTCCCGCTCACCAAAGTCATAACAGATGCCAGTGGCCATGGTTGGGGGGGCAACCTAGATCATATGCTGCTAGGATCAAAGGGATGTTAAGTTATGTTACATTATGTCTATTTTTATAGCGCGCTAATCCCCCATGAGGGTATTTAGGCACTTTGCAGGTGGGGAGGCGGCTGTGTTCCTGGTGAGCGTATTTGAAGATCAAGGTCTTCAACTTCTGGTGCAACTGAAGAAGCAATGAGGAGGCTCTGATGTGTTGTGGGAGGTCTTTCCATGATTTGGAGGAAATATATGAGACGGCGCGGCCTCCGCCTCTGTTTTTGTGCATGTGAAGTACATGTGCTATTGAGAGTCCAGCAGAGCGGAGGTGCCTTGGAGGGGTTCTAAAGAGATTCCAAGATCATCCAGGTGGAAGGAGTTGGATGTAGTACGAAGGCTTTTGCTAGAGTATCCGGTCCTGTGCGAAGAATGTAAAGTCCTTGCTTAGATCTGCTAAACGTCAGGACACATCACTGCATCCAAATATGTGCATTGTCTTCCACAAATGGTAAAGAATAGCGCGCCACCATGTTACAATTGCACGAAAAATGCCATTTTAACACATAGTAAATCATGGCTTTTGTTGGCACTGAGAAGTCAGCAACAAAGGCATATATCAAGTCGGATGGCAACATTTACTACCACGTAATATTACAAATAGACGGTACCCTACTATAGGAAGCACATTTCCTCACAGGGCAAGGGAGTGCGCATTTTTTGCAAGTACATGAGTGTTCACAATATTTTTATGCAGTTTCCCACAACGAATACGATTTGAAGTCGAGAGCTGCCAAAGATAGGAGGAGTGAAGCACTAGAGTTTCCCATGTCCATGCGTGAGTAGCTCAACCTGTTCAAATATTTTCTTTGGATTCTAGGTCTTGCAGTCATAATTTAATAATAAGATTAACTGGACTACAACTCCCAGAATGCAAAGTAAAATGCCAGATCTGACCGAGCCAATCACACCTGGAGTTGGCGAACTTTGGACCCCTGCGTTTTTTAGGCAAAAAGCGGACAGAACAGATATATTCCAAAACTAGTGATCGCATTGGGGAAGGAGTTTTTACATGAGAAACATACTTTTCACATGCAGAAAATAGAAAAAAGCAAATTCAAATGAGATGCCTTAATGATGAATTTCCCAGTGCTGTAGTGTTACGATCTGAGGATAGAACGGGGGTTGGGGGGGGGGGGGGGGGTGGATGCTACAGAAAAAGACCTTTGATGGTTTTGAAGGGGCATTTTGCAGGTGGTTTCCCAGCATGGATACAACTACACTTTAAGTGCAGATGGAAGGGTCTTTTTTAGGATAGGCACAGATCTCACGTTTTGAATGTGTGAGTAGCTCATACAAGCCAGGTTTTTTAAAATGTGCATTCTGGTACTTGTAGTCCTGCTTATTCTGTTATAAATCCAGGACTACAAGCACCAGGTTGGAAAGGAAACGACTGGAATGGATGAGCTCGCTACGTGAGCGCATTGAACAGAACCTCAATATTAAATAGGAGAGTAGAGGAAACGCTTCTCAACGGACGAAGCTCTTTTACTGTGGAAAAAAAAAAAGTAAAACGTTCAAATGCACATTAAGCAGGATTTAAATATGCATATTCCTCCTAATGTAGTATAGTAGGAGTACTATACGACTGCTAGATTTGTATGGATACTGCTGAGAATCTTTGAAAAGGTTAGGGATCGCCTTTAAATGTAAGAATAACTTAATATGGCTGAATTTCCGACTTTTGCCACATAAATTGATGGGTGCCTGGGAAAGGAAGGGGCAGGTGTGGGTGGAGCTATCTCCCCCCCCCCCCCCCCCCCCGCCCCTCCTCTGTGATTGGTCGTCTTTCCCCGCCCCCCTTGGAACGTGTGCAGCTGGGAATCGTTAGGTAGACTGGTTACAAGGTCTGGGAACGGTGAGGTGCTCAGTGTTTCTAAGATGCTGCTGTGGTTTTTGCTGGCTGTGGGTGCAAGATGGGTCTGTGGAAGACCAGGTAATGAGCGCACACCCTGCTGCTTTTTAGTTTTAAGAAGTTGATTGAAAAAACATGGTAGTATCAGCCATGAAGGCGTCCCTGTCTCTTCTGTCCCATAACAGCTGAAAGTAGTCAAACATTTGAGGGACGCTGAGACAGGCAATAATGGGTCTGATGGCTTGCCATTTGGGGGAGGGGAGGGGGTTGAGAGGACTGACAATGAAGATTGTGATTGCTTCGATTCTTTTTTTGTGGGGGATGTTGAGGGGAGGTTGTCAGTACATGTTACAAGGGGAGTGTGGTTACCTGATGGTCAGGTCAACCGAGGTCTGTGTGTGGTGGCGGGGTCACAGATGGCCCTGTGGGTGGTAAGACGAGGCTGGGGAGGGAGGGGGTTGCAGAGGAGGGCTCATCATAGAGGCCTTGATGGTAGCCTGCAGGAGAAAGGTCTGTCAGTGTGAAGGCTCTGTGAGGCGTGGCTGTCAGTCTCTCAGTGTTGTGATGATGCATCATTATGCATTAAGAGGGGGCTTGAAGTGTAATAAGCGTTTGTCTCGGCTTAGGATAAATTAGTCTGTGGTGTCCAAGCAGGGAGATGGCTGGGCGAGGGGAGTGTTTTTAAAGGGCTGGGATGGATGGGTCTGGTTTGTGATCTCAGGGTTAAGGTGGTGGTGTATGTGAACCTAGTTGAAGCTGGCTGGGATAGCTGGGTCTGGATTGAAGCCTTGTATGGCTAATGTGGTTGTGTGTAGTGTAGTGACTCATGGCGGAGTGTAGCCTCTGAGGGTTAGGATGGATGGGTCTTGAGAGTAGTGTCAGGTGTCTCGGATGGATGGTTATGGAATGTAGTGTCAGGTGGCTAGGAAGGATGGTTATGGAATGTAGTGTTGGATGGCTAGGAAGGATGGTTATGGAATGTAGTGTTGGATGGCTAGGAAGGATGGTTATGGAATGTTGTGTTGGATAGCTAGGAAGGATGGTTATGGAGTGTTGTCAGGTGGCTAGGATCGATGGTTGTGGAGTCTAGTTTTGGGTAGCTAGGATGGATGGTTTGGAGTGTAGTGTCGGGTGGCTAGGATGGATGGTTAGGAGTGTAGTGTCGGGTGGCTAGGATGGATGGTTAGGAGTGTAGTGTCGGGTGGCTAGGATGGATGGCTAGGATGGATGGTTTGGAGTGTAGTGTCGGGTAGCTAGGATGGATGGTTCGGAGTGTAGTGTCGGGTAGCTAGGATGGATGGTTTGGAGTGTAGTGTTGGGTAGCTAGGATGGATGGTTTGGAGTGTAGTGTCGGTAGCTAGGATGGATGGTTTGGAGTGTAGTGTCGGGTAGCTAGGATGGATGGTTTGGAGTGTAGTGTCGGGTAGCTAGGATGGATGTTTATGGAGTGTAGTGCCTGGTAGCTAGGATGGATGGTTATGTAGTGTAGTGTCGGGTGGCTAGGATGGGTTGTTATGGAGAGTAGTGTCAGATGGCTAGGAAGGATGGGTCTGCTAATGTAGTCTGAAAGCACTAGGACATTGCATGCAGCCCCAGGTGGCTAGGAATGATGCATCCGAAGTGTAGCCATATACTATCAGATGTTTGGACTGGAGGGAGTGGTGACTATGCAGACGGTGATAACTGGTAGGCGTGTAATCCTCGTGGGCTAGAAAGATTCTGCCTGAGTGCATGGTTGGACAGGGAAGAGTTGATGGTCTGGAAGTTAGAACACCGGAAGCTCTTTGATAGACTGGCGGGTGGGTTTGGTCTGGGAAGAGTATGTGCATGGGCTATGGGGTAGTCCATGAGGCATAGAATGGCTGGATCTGGGGGGGTGCCCAGTAGGCAGGATAGAGTAATTAGTTTGCTCGTATGATGAGCAGTAATCTGGGGCTCATCAGACTCCCCTGGATGCTTGGGGCTTGAATGGCCGGTGTGCTGCGAAGACACTTCCTGTATGGCCTTCAGTTGGCCTGGGATACGATATTTATGCATAGTAGACATATACAATGTATGTTCTACGGTTGAGTCTCCATTGTATGTTGTGGACGAGGCTGTAGCCAAGGAATTAAAATACACCCCAAGTTGTCCCCTACCTCTCATGGTACCAAGTGAGTAAGCACAACCCTCCCCAGTAGAGTTCTTCCCCTGCCGTCCTTTCATCCATTGATCCACCCACCCATCCTTTCGCCTTTACTCCCATCCTCTTGTTTCTCCATCAATTCATGCTATCACCATTCTATTCATTCATCCTTACAGCCATTGATCCCTTCATCCTTCCATACATCTTTTCACCTTTCCACCTATTCTTTTTCTATTCAACCTTTCTCCATTCTTTCCATGTTCCCTTCTTTTACTTTTGTTTCCACCTTTCCGTGCAGCTTCTCCCACCTTTCTTATTTTCCCTGTTCCTACTTTTTAATCTCCAATATGTCTCCTCTTCTTACTTTCCTCTATTTCACCAAATGTATTTTTTCATTTGTGTTTTTTCCATTCCTTTTTTCTCCTGCTCAGCTCATTTTTTCCATATGTCTCTCTCTGTCATTTTTCTCCATTTTTATTCATTGTTCTTCCACCCAGATCCTTCACTGTAACTTGCCTCATTCGGCAGCTTCGGCTCACCTTGCTCAACCATGTTGTATAATATTATTAGCTTTTGTCTGTATATAGAAAAGGTCCATCATTAATAATTAACATTTTAGTGGATCCCGGTCGTAGCTGCTGGAGCTGGTGGCTCACCATACCTCTGGTTGAGTCTTTGCATGTTGCAGCACACCACGGAGCTGCCCTCAAACCGACTGTTCCCATGAGGCACAGGGTCAGACTGATTTGCATATAGCCATGTCTGAACTGGGGTGGCAGAGTGGGCTAAAGAACGGTGATGGATTAAACCCAGATCTTTTGACTGGGTGTGAGTGTTTGATTCAGATGCTCCGTCCATCACCACCCCCTTTTGTACCGCTCAAACCGAAGAGCCAGCAGTCAGCGTTTGCTTGGTACCCTGGCAGAATTGGTTGTTGCGGGCAGGCAGCAAGCACCTATGAATGTTGTATTCCCAGCTTTCAATGTTGGCATTCAGCGCCATCTTATAGCTTTTTTTGGGATCCGAGCAAGAACTATTTTAGGGTCCTCTGTTCTGAACAACTTAGTACGTATTACACCTTTTCAGCTAAATATGATGCCAAAAGAATAGTATATGTTAAACTTTCAGAAATGGTGAGACGTAAAAAAGGGCAAAAACTCAAGCTACCCAGCGTACAGTAGATTAATAGTGCCGAAAGAAAGCAGCCATTTCTTTAGCACTTCGATGTACATTTTTGTACCAATATTTTATGTGAAACTCCGTGCCCAGCGGCCTGATTTCTGATTGTAGGAAAGACCGGGTAAGGCAGACCTGATGGAGAGTTTGTGAGCTAGCAGTAGCACACTGTATTAACATATGTCCTAAGCATAAAGCGCCTGCAATTGCAGCTTTTATGATCAGATATCTGTATTCAAATGTAAATCACCCAACCCAAGTGGCATTCTCGCTTCAACAGAGAAAATAAAAACACTGATCAATTAATTGTCACCATTCCTTTGGGTGAAATCTGATCACTTTCTTCTTATTTCCTGTCCTCTTCTTTGTTCTGCTCTGTGTGCACTGGCCTGACAAGTTCTCTGAGTAAGAGAAATATGGGGGGAATGAGGTGGGGAGACAGAAGAACTGAGTGGTAAAGAGAATTCTATAACGAGGTGAAGTGGATGAAGAAATAGGACACGGATACAGATGAGGTAGGGGAGAGGCAAGGTGAAGAGAAAGATCTGATAGCAGGTAGAAAGATGCAGAGAAGCTGGAACAGATGGACAGAAAAAAAGAGGCGGAGACACAGATAATATTTTAGAGTGAGCTAGAGATAAAGAGAGTACAGTGCAAAGATGATGTCTGGAGAAACCCAAAGGTCTGCGGTTGACAGAAGTAGGGTAGAAAGAGGTAAGCTAGAAAGGAGTAAGAGGCATAGATGTGAGGCAGAGAGAAGCACAACCCAGCAAGATAGTAAGAGAGGGTGAGACAGACGGGTGTAAAATGAGATGAGATACAGAAAGGCAAGTCAGGTAAAGGTAGTGATTTAGAGCGAAAAGTGAGATGGGTTGAATGATCGAAAAAGAGATGAGGTGTAGAGGGACTGAGGCACGGGTAATAGAGGTAGAGAGAAGAGGGAGAGAGACAGCTAGAAAGAGGTAGAGACAGATTACGTAAAGCTGTATAAATGGTCCAAAAGTAGAGAGGTGAGGTAGCGGGAGAGAGTTGAAACAGAAGGAGGTGCACAGTGGGATGAGAGAAGGAGAGAAGGTAATGATGGGTAGATTAAAAGAGGCAGACATAGAGAAAGATTTAGCGGATAAGAAGAGGAGGGGAGGTAGAGGGAACAAAGGCAGAAAGAGAGAGAGGTGGAGCGGTGGGGTAGCAAATGCATGGTGGGGTGATCTGAGAGGTTAAGTAGTGTGTAAGATCTGTGGTAGCAATAATGAGGTAGTGAGAAATGCAAGAAAAATGAGGTGCAGGGCAAAGTGAGGTAGAGTGCTATAGAGAATGGGCTGAGCTTGAAGTAAGTCATAGACGGACAGAGGTGAAGTAGACGGAACAGAGGTGTGGGGAGGTGAACAGAAGTGAAGCGAGAGATGAGGTAGAGACAAGGACTAGGGATTTAATTGCCAAAAACTGCCGGCAGCAGGTGGGTTAAGGTTGGGCCAGCTTCTGTGAAACAGGCATGACTACCTGTCAAAAATGAATCCGATTTACACACACTCATTATGCTGGGATTTTTAAACTTTCCTGATCACTTTACTGGAAGCTTCTTGGAAGGCGGGGACCATGGTTAATTGCACCATGGTTAATTGTCCATACCCAGGGACACTGGAAATATGCGATTGTGTGGCTGTGGCGTTTTTCGCATATTTATAGATTTACCACATAATCCATCATCTGCTGCATAATATCCAGATTTTAACAAAAAAACGTTTCTAGCTCAAACGGTTCAAACATTACTAGAAACACAGCAATACGTGGCAGCACAGTGGAAGGCCCTATGCGAAGGTTGACAGGTTACATTTCTCTTGCTTATTGCAATCTTTGGGTGTTAAACTGGTACTAATGAGGTGCAACCAATGCCCAGACAGTGTTAAGTCTAAAAATAACGAAGGAATGCTATCACAAAATATGCTACATAATTTGCCTTTTATTGCTGAATAATAACTCCACTCTGCCACATAATTTGGCCCTCTCTGGCTGCATTATTCCAGTGGCCCTGCCCATGTCTTAAAACATCTGTTGGTGTATATACTGTAGTGCGGGTAAGTGAAGTGGGCATTGCCTGAATAGGGCTTAAGTGCTATTGTGGGGTAGGACAGTGCAGCATAGCACCTACCTCGAAGTCCACAGTATTGTTTATTTATTTGAAAAGTTTTATATAGCGCTGGCTAGACTCGGAGGTATCAGAGCGCTTTACATGAGGTAGGACTTTGTTTCAGAACGTTATTTCATAGTTACATCAGTTGCTGGAGCGTCTCATAACATAGAAAAGAAAACAATGTAACAGAGTTACATGAGTTACTAAAGCATAGCATAACATAGAAAAAAAAGCAAGGGGAAAATTACTTCAGGGGACACAAGTAAAGTCAGGGTGAAAGAGTCAACAACCCGGTTGGGGAAGGAGTCCTGGGATGTCAAGATACCCTGGTCGAAATCCGTAAGGCAGGTGAGGCGAGCAACAGTGACCAGAGGGTAGGTGACGGCCGAGGGGGAGAACCACAGCCAATCTCCTCTACAGCTACATAGGTAGCTCCACCGGGCAATGGCCATGTCGCTGGGGCTCCGCTGTCTGAAGATTCAAGTAGTAAACAGCAGTAACAGAAATGCAGGAAACAGTTGACAAAAAGGGTAGTGGGGGTGGGGCATAAAGCCTGTAGTAGGAAGTAAATCAAGAAATCCTGCATACCTGCTATAAAAAGAGGATAAATATCAGGAGTCCCATTAAAGTCATGAGTGCTGATCCTTTATCCGGTCAGGATAACAGCATCGCAGTGCCAGTGGCCGGCTTCACTCACCGGGTCGGAGTGGTCTTGCTGCGGAGAGGGCCAGTAGAAGGGCACAAAATGGCTATCTGGAACTGATACATTCACCAGTAATTGTGACACAATCCCCCATGGTGAACTTTCACCAACAGTACTTTGCCCTCTGCGACGTTTACAGAGCTTTCCAATCCCTAGCCCTTGACTAGTCTTTTTCCCTGGAGCAAGAGTGAGACATACATCCATCCTGTTATTATTTTTGTATTTTTTTGCAGTGTGGGAATCGTAGTCCTGTTTACCCCATTATGCAATCAGAACTACAAGATCCAGAGTAGAAGGGGAAAACATCTGGCCTGCATGAGCTGCTCACACATGGACCCAAATTTTTTGCAGGGTCACCCGACCATTGACACCGGTGATGGGTGGCTGTAGGGTGAGGGGTGCAAAAGGGCAGAATACTAGACCGTGTCCAGCAGGGCACTACACCGCCCACACTATGCCACTGAGTGTCCTTAGTCTCATTTTTATTATTGCACGCTCACACACACACACACACACACTCAGTAGCCATACACAGGGGAATGGGTGACACGGGTTTTTCGCACAGAAACACTAATTTGCTGCATTCATTCCTAGTATTCACAATATTTTCATAATGAGCTTTTTCTGAGTCTGCACGATGAAGGAAGCTGCTCATTTCTGACAGTGGTGTCATCAGTACGCACTAGTGCCGAACGTAATTTATATCAATAAGGCAGTTCATATGCAATAGGCGGTCCAAACAAATCCGTGCATTGGGCTTGCCCATTATTTTTTAAATGTCTTCTGTATGCATCTCCATGTGATTTAGCATTGCACTTTCTTTTTGAGATAGACATTAGGCTTCAGTGGCATTAATGAGTGGCCTCAAATGATTATCCTTCCTGTGATGTCCTTGAGTTCAAGGGGCTTATGATGTCTCTTCTCCCTACTCCTGGCATTTTGGTGAATCGACGTTCATAGTGTAGTGGTCAGAAGGGACGTCCTGTTGGGACAGAGGTGTGTGCTTGGGGGCTGGTGGGTTGTGACAGGGGTGGGGGGAGGTGAGAAGTGGTTAATGTGGGGTCTGCTGCACAGGTGGCAGCTGGGTAGTTGGTGGGGAAATTGGTTTGGCTGGGTGGACAAAAACTGGAGAGGGAACGATGGTTTCGGGGCAGTAGTGTAGCTGCTGAGGTGGTGTCAAAAGTATGGGAATGGAATGAGGTACAGGGAGACATGCGAGGTCGATGCTATTTACCTTTCCAATCCCTAGCCCTTGACTAGTCTACCACAACCCTGATCCTGGTCATACATCTCATCCCCGTCACCGAGTACACCCCTCTAAACCCCATCTCTCCCTGTGCCTCTGACTCTCCCTGAACTTGTCCTTCTCACACTCCCAGTCCCTAATCAATTTTACCCGTTACCCTCCCTATCCATGTCACAGTCCATTAATTGTCAATCTTTCTGCCACTTTTGCTGTCCTTTCAGCATCCCATTATCTAGCGAGGGTCAGGCTTGCTTGAAGGCGTTGGACTAGAACTGGCGTGCTCCGTCAGAATATGTGTTATACAGCACGTTTTGGTACAAATTAAGATTTAAATTGCCTTTTTGGGCCAATTCTGACACCATTTTTCTGAAATGGAGAAAGGCCGCAATCGTGGCTTGTAGACGTCACTCTTTCTGTGTGCGGCTCGTGTATAACTTGTACGCCACAGCAGTGTTTGGTTCCTCCATTCACTACGAATCTCTTCTGTCCTGGTTCAGCAGCGGTGACAGACCATGGTGTAGTAACGGAGCCACCCGGCCCGCACACGTACGCGCACACGCACGCATACGCCTCAGGGGCGGGGTAGCCCCTGGGTATAAATAAACGGCCGGAAGACCGCTCGTGGTCTTTGGCCCTAACTGTCAGTCAGTGTTGCGTGGTTTCTTCACAGTTATAGTTAGGCCCCACTCTGCGGCCTAGGCATCCCTTGCCCCCGTGTCTCCAGGCACTACACTGGCGACGAGGCGGTCTCAGTTACCCGCGCCTCGCCACGCAGCTGTGCCGGTCATCCTGCGCCCTCGTGTCCACCCGGGCCCTGCTCGCCCGAGCCCCCGCGGTGGTGCTGCCACGTGTGTCCTGCACCAGGCCGTTGTGCGTCAGGTGAGCTCGCGCCTCTTCGAGGCCGCAGCCGACGGCCCGCCACCCTGCCCGCTCTTCGGCGGCCTGCCAGCGCTCACGCCCACGCTCACCTTCCTGCTGCCTTGGTGTGCGCTCCTCCGCCTGCCGCCGGCGCTTCGGGGGGTGATCCTCGGCCCTCGCGCCCGTTCTTCAGCGGCCGCGCTTGGAGCCGCGGGCTCGCGCATGCGCACACTGCACCGGGTCGGGTAAGCCCTGATTCAGCTCACGCGTCAGGCTGCCGACCGGTGCGAAGAGCCCTGCGTATTCTCACGCATCGGGCGAACGCTGCCATTCACTCGGAGGGTGTGTTCGGCCCTCGTCCAGGCTGCAATCCCGGCTCACTTCAGGTCACGTCTGCTGCCTCGACCACCAACACTGCGCCCCTGGCCATCCTGAGCTCTTGAGGCCCACTTCTGCACGCCTCACCCGGGCCGGACACCCAGATACCTGGCGCTGCCTCTTCTGCCACGCGGGACCTGCTCCCCACCGTGCCTGCCCGTCCGGACCTGTCCTGGCCTCGCTCTTCGTGCTTTTCCACGTGCTCCTGCTGCTACGACCATGAGCCTACAGCAGGCCGATGGTGGTGCCACTGCCGCGACCCCTGCTCAGAACCAGCCACCTGCTCCTACTGGTCCTCCAGCCACGGCGCCGCCCCTCGGTGCTCCTGGTCCAGCTCCTGGTGCCGCGGCAGCCGCTGCTGCAGCCCCCCCCCGGGCATGGCCTCGCAGCGCCGCTTCCCCCGTTCAGCGAACTTGCGGATCCACCCACGGCTGCAGCAAGATGGCGTCTGTGGATTGGAAGGTTGGAGCACTACTTTATCGGCGTCCGTGAGACCGACGGCAAAGTCAAGCGCTCTTTGCTCATGTGTTATGGCGGTGATGAGCTATATGAACTCTTCGAGACATTGCCAGATCGGGGTGGAGAACAGGACTACGACGCCGCGGTGCGTGCGTTGAACCTCTACTTCGATCCCAGGGTGAACCCTGACTACGAATGGTTTAAGCTACGCCAAGCCAGGCAGGGAGAGACGGAGCCCATTGACTCTTTCTATGCCCGATTACGGAAACTAGCTATTGCCTGCGAACTTCCAGACCAGCGCCTAGAAATTCGCGCACAACTGATCCAAGGGTGCCGGTCGGTGCAACTCAGACGCCTCATCCTTAGGCAACCACGTATCTCCCTTGACGAGATCCTCGTCCTTGCGCGCTCGCATGAGCTCTCCAACGCCAGAGCTGACGAAATGCAGCCTGCTCTCGACCGACCCGGCGCACCCGTGAAGATCCCTCACATCAAGGAAGAACACGTAGATGCCATTAGGCGCCGGCCACAAACACAGAGGGGGGCATCACAAGCCTCTTCCCGGAACCCCTGTGGGAACTGCGGCATGGAACACCCCGCTGGAGGAAAGTGCTTCGCGAGAGGGAAAGTATGCTCCAACTGCGGAAAAATGAATCACTTCGCGAAAGTGTGTCGCAGTGGCGGGAACCGCCGCCTTGGCTCGAGCGGAAAAGGCCCTACACAGGCGGTGCGGCAACTCTCCTTGGACGATCCGGGCCCATGCAGCGATACCTCCAGATCGGCATTCCGCGTCGATGACGATGACGTTTTCTTCGTCTCCTTCGTGGGGAGAGAAGGCTCTAGAAGACGACCACCCCCGATGTGTGAAATCTCCATCGCTGGCTCTCCCGTGCAAGCACTCATTGATACCGGGGCATCAGTTAATGTGATGGACAGCACACAATACGAGCTACTGTCACCACGTCCACCACTGTCACCTTCAAACGCCAAAATATACACTTACGACAGCGACGACCCGCTTCCCCTGAGGGGAGTAATCGAGGTGACAGCTGCTTGCAATGATCAACAAGTCAAAACCAAGTTCCATGTTACCGGAGGCAGGCGCGGCACGCTTCTGAGCTGCCACACGGCGGAGGATTTGCAACTAGTATTCTTCGCGCGACAAGTGCATGAACTGCACGCGGAAGCCATCCTGCGGGATTTCCCGACCCTATTCAAAGGACTCGGCTGCCTAAAAGGAAAGAAGTTCAAACTACACGTTGACCCAACGATCCGACCCACTGCCCTCAGACACAGACGAGTGCCATTTCACCTGCGGCAGCAAGTGGAGGAAGAACTGCGCAAACTCTAAGAGCTGGGGGTAATCGGAAAGGTGTCGGGCCCGACACCCTGGGTATCGCCGCTCGTGATCGCCCCTAAGCCGAAGCAGCCAGGCGCTATACGCCTGTGTGTGGACATGCGTCTTCCGAACAAAGCAGTGAAAAGGGAGAGGCATCTGACGCCAACTATGGACGACATCGTGGCAGATCTCAACGGCGCTCGCTGGTTCTCCAAGCTGGACCTCACCAGCTTGAGCTTCACCCGGACAGTCGCAACATCACAACATTCTCCACCCATGTCGGACTCCGGCGGTACAAGCGGCTGAGCTTTGGGGTGTCATCGGCGGCTGAAGTTTTCCAAAACGCCATCAGGGAGACACTCTCAGGCCTAACAGGAGTCATAAACCTAAGCGATGACATCCTTGTCTTCTCCAAAACCTTGGAAGAGCACCACGTTCACCTCCGAGCCACGTTGAAACGCCTCGCCGATCACGGCCTCACCCTCCATAGGGAAAAGTGTTCCTTCTACAAGGAATCAGTGGACTTCTTCGGCTATATCTTCTCCAGGGAGGGACTTCAGGTCGATCCGAAGAAAGCGGAAGCCATCCGGACTGCTCCCAAGCCCACGTCAGCCACTGAGGTCAGAAGCTTCCTGGGGATGGCCATGGCCACGTACTGTGGCCGTTTCATCCCTGGATTGGCATCCCTCTCCGAGCCACTACGCACCCTCACCAAATCGGGCCAACCATGGGCGTGGACCGCCAAGGAAGACGAAGCCTTCGTGGCAATCAAAGCTGCGCTAATCGACGACAAGGTCATGGCCTACTTCAGACCACACCGGCGCACGGAAGTCGTTGTGGACGCAAGTCCCTTTGGGCTGGGAGCCGTCCTCATGCAGGAGACAGAGGCGCACGAATGGGTGCCGACAGCCTACGCTAGCAGAGCACTGACCGCGACGGAGATGCGGTACGCCCAAATTGAACGCGAAGCACTGGCTATCAAATGGGCGTGCCAGCATTTTCACCTCTACCTGTTTGGACACGAGTTTAAAGTAGTATCTGACCACAAACCCCTTGTGCCTCTGTTTGCGGGAACAGCTAGGCTCGCCCCACCCAGGATTGAGAGATGGGCCGTACAACTCCAAACATACCGCTTCGAAGTCATCTATCGGCCTGGAACCGATAATCCCGCGGACTTCCTATCAAGGCACCCCGGCACCTCCGATGCGGTCCAAACAACGAGCGATGTGGAAGACGTCGAGGAATACGTCCAAATGATCTCTCAAGACGCCTGCCCAGTGGCCCTGACGCTGGAAGACATCGGGAAGGCCACAGATGAAGACGAGTGCCTCCTCAAAGTGAAAGCAACATTGGCAAATAGGAGCTGGAAACACTTCCTGGATGGAGTCAGTGCCCTCACGCCCCAGGAACAGCTGGCAAGACAACAACTTTGGAGGGCTCAGAGTGAACTGAGTGTCGGACCCCATGGTGTGATCCTCCGAGGGACAGCGATCGTGGTACCTGCAAGGCTACAGGGGGAAGTCGTACGCCTCGCACACCAAGGTCACCAGGGGGTGTCAAAGACCAAAGGACGCCTGCGCAACAAAGTGTGGTTCGCCGGCATGGACGCAGCGGTAGAGAAAGAGGTTGGCAACTGCCATTCGTGCACCATCACAGGCCGTGAACCTGCTCCCCACCCTGTGATCACCGAGGACCCCTGTCAAGAGCCATGGTCGAAAGTGAGCGTAGACTTCGGATCCTTCCCGGATGGACGGCACACCCTCGTCCTAATTGACTCCCACTCTTGTTTTCCCATCGTGGAAATGGTACCCTCCACAGCGTTCCACCACGTCAAGAAAGCCCTGGAGAGAGTATTCGCCATGGTAGGCCTGCCAGAAGAAGTGAGGTCGGACAATGGCCCTCCCTTTCAGGGGAAAGACTTCCAAGCATACCTAGCCGCCCGGGGCATCCACCACAGAAAAATTACTCCGCAATGGCCCCAGGCAAACGGGGAAGTCGAGAGATTTATGCGGACCTTAAACCGCGCGCTGCAAATTGGCGTGGAGAGAAAGGAGGACGCCGAAGAGTGCCTGTCACAGTTCCTCAGCGCGTATCGACAAACACCCCACTCGACCACCCGCTGCGCTCCGGCGCACCTGGTATTCAAGAAGGTACCAAGAGACTGCGTGCCAGCTACACCTGCCTGGTGCCCTCCAGAGATCAACCACGAAGCCACCCAAGAACGACGGAAGCGCACAAACGACAAAGCCAGCCAGGCCAGGAAGGCCCAAGCCAGGTCATTAGTAGTTGGTGACAAAGTGGTCCTCAAGAACAGACACCGACATTCAAAATACGACCCAGCCTTTGAACCGGAAGTGTGGGAGATCGTGAATGTACACGGCACCATGGTATCCGCATCCAGGGGCACACGAGCCGTGACCCGGAATGTGTCATGGTTCAAGCGTGTCTCTCGCGAAGGTGGACACGCCGGCTCTGCACCTGAGGACGCGGAGGACGGAGACCAGGAGCCAGTACGCGAGGAGTCATCCACGGCCCCACGAGAAGAGGAAGGACCGAGTCCACTGAGACTCGAGCCGGCCCACAACATCAGCCCCGAAAACACCTCGAGCAATGGTCAACATCGTCCTGAGCGAGCAGCGGAGATGGGAGGTCTGGAAAGTCGTCAAAGCCAAAGATATCACCTGCAACCCAATCCGACCCCCAACCAAAGGTTAAAGGACTATGCATGGACTATGAACTGATCAGAGACATCTCATGGCCGGGACTATTGATCTGTGAGTTTGGAGGGATGTAGTAACGGAGCCACCCGGCCCGCACACGTACGCACACACGCACGCACGCATACGCCTCAGGGGCGGGGTAGCCCCTGGGTATAAATAAACGGCCGGAAGACCGCTCGTGGTCTTTGGCCCTAACTGTCAGTCAGTGTTGCGTGGTTTCTTCACAGTTATAGTTAGGCCCCACTCTGCGGCCTAGGCATCCCTTGCCCCCGTGTCTCCGGACACTACACATGGCACCCCAAAGGCACATTTGGACTCCTCTGGCACAAAAGCCTGCCTTCTTCGCCTATGCCTTCACTGATATATATATTGGTACAGTTCTGGCTGGACTGTATCAAGCCAGAAAGAAATGAAACAAAATAATGGTATTGTTATTTGTGTAAATCTCGGGACAGGCCAAAGCATCTGACAGTCTTGCAGTGCACAGACGTTATTTCAAATGGATTTCTATGGAGGCCACAAGCATATTCAAGCCGGTTTGCTTTAGTACACAAAATTAACCACACAGGGACAGCAAACTACCAAGCATAAAAAATGGTCCTCTCGGTAGGCTTTTACCCACTGCACAGACACTGTGCGTACAGACTTAAAAGGGCAAGCAACTATAAAACACTCACACAATCTGCAGTCTCATTCCTCATTTACACGGGGAAACAAGCATTTGCAATGCAATAGGTCTCGCATTTATGAGAGTTTGAGCTTTTGACATTGTAAATGACAATGCCTGTTCTTTGTGTTTTTAAAACGGATAAATAAAAGGCATTATTATTTACAATACCAATAGCTTAAATTCTCGCAAATGTGAGGTCTATTGCATTGCAAATGAGTGCTATGAGTGCTATACTATGCTATGAGTGCTAGAGCGTGTGCTGCCTGCAACAGCAGTTTGAGAAAATAGTTCTTGTAGGCTGTAATTAAAGTCTAACATGCAGCAACACACGCAATGGGGTATTGCCATGGGAGGTTACAAAATGAGACAAGACGGTACTAAGGAAGGACTACTAATCCTTTTGACCAATGAACAGCCACAGTCTACTGTGGACAATGACACAAGCCAATGAAAAATGTGGGCGGAGCTTCAAGTCCCTAGCACAATACAGCATGCCTCGCAGAGCGGTGCTTGCGCTGCCCATGCTCAACCTAAAAACACCCCTGCGTTACCTTGAAAACAAGCATTGGCAAAGCAAATAGGCCTTACCTTTGAGACATTTTAGCTCTGCCAATCGGGTGTTACCAGACTCCTGCAGCCCCAGTGGAGCAGGGGTGGCCCAAACATCTAGGTAGGCCCTAACCTTTTAGGGGCCCCTCATTCACCTTCAGGCCAAGGAATATCTTTGAGATATGAGAGGCTCAAGGGCCCTTCATCACGTTCTGCTTGGTGGCCCCATCTTTTTTTGTTTTGTATTCTACCGCTGCTGACTTTTGCTCACGTTGTACAGCATTGTCATTGCTGACTTTGGCTATGTATGCAGCCACGCTGTATAGAAGCGTGGTTGCTGTACATCATGGCTAAAACAAATTAAAAGGGCTATGACTCATCTAGCACTAATGCAGTTTAAAAAAAAAAAAGCATTAACCCTGGCAGTCATTTAACTTTTTTATTAGTTTTAGCCATGCCGCAAAGCAGTCACGCTGCTGTACTTCATGATCTACCAAACATTGACAAAGCCACTATTTTTCATTGGAGAGGCCTATTGGATTTGCCAATGCTTGTTCTTTCTATCTTATAGCATTCATTGTGAGCTTTTGTCTGCCAAGTTGCAGACATAAAAGTCCCATAACAAACCCCACCCCAGCTGTAGTTTCTAATGCTGGGGTTCACAACGTCCCTGGATGTGAGGGTCCTATTGGGTTTAAATTATAGTGTTTTTTGCTACCAAATATGGCATGGGGCCATTCCCTTCCTTGCATTAAGGGCCATGGCTGAGTTGCTACGCCACTGAATGAGCGGATGGATGTACATAGAGAAGGGAGCAGGGAAGGGAAGAGGAAGGAGGGGAAAGACTGGAGTCATGACGAGACGTTTTAAGGCATGGGCAAAGTGGACAGTTGCCCATGGCCTTCCCCTTTCACGGGGTCTCCATGTAATGTAATTTTGCGCTCCCTCTATATTGCCTTTGTCGATTTTTATTTTATTGGGGTTTTTTCTCTCTCTCTCAGATCTGAATGTCTTTCTTTCTTTTAAGGGCCCATAATATATATATATGTAAGTATTTGTGAGAATATGTATATATAGATAATTAGAAATCGGTGCAGGTGTCAATTAGCAGAAAATAGGCTATTAATTTCAAAGTTGTTCCAAACAGGGGCCTCAATATCTGTTTTGCTCGAGGCCCCAAAGGTTCTTAAGATCACCCTGCTCCTTGAGGTCTGCTGGTATTCTGCTACCTCCACATCCCTCTCACCTTTGGCATGGCTTGTGTGGAGACTAGGGCTGAGCAGAACTTGTGGAGTTTCACTTCGCTGAGTTACATGAAAACTCTGCAAGCTTCTACAGAGTTCTGCGAGTGGGCTGAAATCAGCAAGTCTCGCTGCTCGTGCTGATTTCTAGCACAAGAGCTTGTTCTGTGCTGCAAAATCAGCGCAAATAGCTCCATGTTGCATGCCTGAGGAGACTGCTTCTTTGCTCGAGCAACTCGAGCTGCTGCTTTCTCACTGCAAACAGTTGCGAATGCCCACGCTGAAAAAAATCTTGCCCGGTAGGTACCCTCCTACTGCCCGAAAATGCCGCTAGGATATGCCAATTCTTGCTTGCGCTTGTCAACTTACCGTTGGCGAGCAAGGTGCGAGAAAAAAAACGCTGCCATTGGCCGGTTGGCTGTAAATCTGCAGTACAATCTTAACGCGGAGTGGCCAAAACTCTGCAAACTCCACCAGCAGAGCGGAATTTGTCGCCCAGCCCTGGCGGAGACTCTGTATTGCACTTACTGACATCATATGATTTGTGCTGGAGTCGCTCTCTGCATGGGCACACTGTGCTCTGCAGATTTGTCAAATGTTTTTGTGTTGCCCACCCTTTCTCTAGGAGAGATGAGCCTGCCGGAATCCTCATTATTGCTCAGCCGGTAGCGCCATCAGGAGTTACAGTGGACTCTGTGTGTGTTTTCCGTAAAGCCATCTATATTGCTACATAAATCACCCCTTCTCTGACACATGCATTGTGGCGTACATAAATATTAGGGCTCCAATCTGACCCACCATACAGCACCTCATTTAGAGCAGCGCCAGAAAATGTTTTCATCAGGAGCTGCTTTTGTCGTTAAATAATGTTAACCACTTGGCGCATGGCAGAAAGTGAACAGATTCATGGCACTTCTAAATTAGGCAGTGTAAAGCCTCATTCATTTAATTTCCATCTCAACTTGTATCTTGCCATCTTGCCAACCCACCTCTAACATCTGCATATACCTTTTTTTTAACCATTTCGCAAACTATTTTTTTGCGTCTGACCTCGCCTACCTGGTTATTAGATTAACATTGTGATGTCAGAGTTCTGACGTAAAAAGTAGTCTGTAAGTACTATTGTAAGGTCAAGGGTTGTGCACTATCTGCTCAATATGGGCACGGCACTCAATAGTGACTATCTCTTGCCCATGCTTTATATTACAGTGGTACTCAAAGTCCGGCGCAGTGCGTCCATTGGGGCGTGGGGCCGTAGCCCCCCCCCCCCCTTACGCCCGCAGCTGCCCGCAGGAGACGCCGAGGGAGAACTGGCAATGCATGCCAGTCAGCATGACGTCAGACCGCTCACCCCCTTGCGGTCTGGCGTCATGTTGACTGACATGACATGGGGCAGCAGCACAACACAAGAGCGCATGAGTGGGGAGGGAGGGCGAATTTTTTGCCCGTGCCCATCCGTGCGCACTTGTGTTTTTACTTGTTAGCGCATGCCCATTAGGAGTCCCTTGGTCTCCTAATGGGCAGGCAGCGGGCGAGGAGTAACCATGCACTCCGCCACTCCTGGTGCTGGAGGAGCGCCAGGATTGGCTTGGGGTTTGCCAATCTGGTGCTGCTGTTCCTGTTTGAAGACCAGGAACAGAGGCGGTCAGGTAAGTTTTCTAAATTGTATTCTCCCTCTGCACCCCCCACCGGGACCGGCTCCCCCCCCCCCCCCCCCCCCCCCCCGCCTCCGCGCCCCGCCTCCTCCGCGCCCCCCTCCTCCTCGAGTACTGCGAGCCGTGACTGCCTGTCACAACACGTTCACCTGTATTGTTTCCCTATACCGCCGTAGTTAGATGTAATTCGATATCCCCCATTCAACAGCCAAAAACGCTACACGCTGCAACAGGCGCATTAACCACGGTTCTAATCTGGCTGCTGCTGCATCTAAACCCACTTTCCTTGGCAAGAGAGCATTTTTACAAATTTGCTAATTCATTCTGCCACCATTTGCCGCGCATTTCTGTTGATTGACTTTTGAGTGTATACCCCCCGTGAGCCAGGACTTGTTGGTGCGGTTGTGGGTGTGTGCAAAGCAAACAATGTCTGATGACTTCATGTGTACGAAGGAGAGAAGCGAACTTCGTGCTGCTAAACTTAAGCCCAATGAGTGTAAGTTGAGTTGCTTATGCATTTCATATTGAATAACAATAACGAAGCTGTAGCGCCTCCAGGCACTACCTGTCAGACTCAAGCGCTTTTGACGTGCCTGCTGCTGTCAGCGTGCCAGTCTGGGGGCATTTAAACCCCTGCACAACATTAGGCGAGCAACATGTTGCATGCAGCTAGAGCTGTGTGCAAGCAGTGGCACAGAAGTATAGAGGGCATCATTTTGTTATAGTTGTGCGTTGTGATTGGTTTAACGCGTCTCCAGTGCATGTATAATAATCATTCATTCGTGTCTGAGGGGCACAGAAGACAGTGAGCCCTGAAAACTAATCAGAAGTGAATATAAACTCTCAGAGAAACTGGGAGCATCAGGGAACAAATATTAATCGTTTGCCACTACAACGTAGGTTATCATTTTTAATTATTAAGGAATACGCCGATGGAGCATAGATTGTTGGAAGGGGTGTGATATGCGCAGTTTTTAGAAACACGTCTTTTAAACTACATGTCGTTTTGAGAGTTACCCTGGGTAATTTATATAGATGAATGTTGATCTTCGTGAAGCAAATCTAATTTCAGCTGATCGCTTTTAAATTTAAAAAATGTCATTCTGTCTATGGTTGTTTTGGTTTTCTTGCCTCTAACAGATGTTGGTTGAATGATGTCAGTCCTCGGGGGCGTACACACGGCCGGGGGCAATTGCCAAACGTCTTCGCATGCAGTGACGAACAGCCTACAATAACACCAGTGTCTGTGGGGAGTTGCTTGCATTCTCGGGTCTGTGCTGGGCACCCCCAGCTGCTCAGAGGCCCCAGCAGACGTGGTGTTATGTACTGTAGTCTGTCACCAGGCAATGTCAGGCCTAGACAGGCTGAAATAAATGAAACCTATTGAGTACAGCGCAGTGAAGGGTGAGTGATGCCTGTGTGAGTGCAGGTTGAGCCGTGTGCCTGTGTGAGTGCAGGGTGAGTGATGCCTGTGTGAGCGCAGGGTGAGCAGTGTGCCTGTGTGAGTCCTGGTGAGTCAGTGATGTCTGTGACAGTGCAGGGTGAGTAATGTCTGTGAGTGCAGGTTGAGCAGTGTGCCTGTGTGAGTCCAGGGTGAGTGACGTGGATGGGTGAATGCTGGCATAGTGATGTGTCGGGGAAGGGAGAGTAATGGGTCTAAGTGCAGGGTGACTGTGCCTATGCGCATGCAGGGAGAGAGATGTATCTGTGCAAGTGCAAAGAGACTTGTCTGGCTACTCCCAGAGATGTATTGGCCAAGCCACCTCTTTCTCAAATGTGCTTGAGAATGCCCCATTTGCCCACTCTTTTTTCAAAATCTTCTCGTGGGAGAACCTCCCGAACCCCCCATAGGTGGTTGGGCCTTGCTCGTCGCCACTGTGCAGTATTTACGCCCCACCACTTACAAATGTCACCAGCCCAGGAGCCGCTTGCGGCCCTCCTGACTTTTACATGTGGCCTACAGGCCAATAGCAGCACTGGGCTGCTGTTTACTCAACTCAGCACTAACGTTATAAAGAGGTTAAATAAATATGCAAGCACTTATTTAAAGGTTAATTGATGGAAAGGAAATAACTAAGATACACTGCAATGCTTAACTTTTGGAACACCTTCATTTTTAGGATCACATCTTTTTTTATTATCAATGGATAAATAAGCAAATTACAGACACAGCAAGCCGCCTACAACCCTCTTTCGGGCCGGCTGTGTTAATCAAGTACATGTTAAAAGGTAGGGGATGATTCATTGCAAGCGGAGGGTAGAATACACAGCTAGTCGCCTACAACCCAGACTGGGCTGGCAACGTATGGGGGACCGAGGGTGAAGATCAACCATGTGCTCGATTAGTGCTAAACTTGTCAGGTTTGGCTAGAAAGTCCATGGCTTTGGTATGGCAGTTGCATTGTGGATTTTACATTTTCATTGAAAATCAAAGAAAAACAGATGTAACATAACAGGTAAATAAACAAATAAAAACCCCACTCCTGTGTATAGGAGGTGCTTACATGAGAAAGCGATAAAATTCTGAGGTAAGTTTCTTGTCGTCAGTCTTAAGAAACAGCCATTTTTCAAATGGGGTCATGGGTCTACGTGCTTTAGAGTGAGTGTCCGGGCTGAGCAGCCAGTGAGAGAGTTGGGTATGAGTGAACCTGTCGGTCTCCTCTAGGGAATAGTGTTGTTTCAATTGGCCAAAAGGAATAAATCCAGTGTGGTCGAAGAGGCCGCCGATCCTCTCACAGCCAGCATCCAGCCAGCATTTAGCAACACCTGGTGATGACACAGGAGGGAATTCTGGATTTGTGAATAAGGGGGTTATCGGAGAAGGGAATGATGAGAACCCAGCCATGCCTGCCACCTTGTCCCAGATTTTTAATGTAGAGCTAGTAACCGGGGATGAATGAAATCCCCTGGATCTATGGGGCCGGGGAACCAGGTCTCCCTCCAAATGTGTGAGCCCACCACTGTTTGGTCCCTAAAGACCCAGCACTTCTCTGTCATGGGGCGGTTCCATTCTATCATATATCTCAATTGGGCAGCTTGAAAGTATCGCAGGATGTACGGAACTCCCAGATGTCCCTCGGCATAGTATGTTGCAGCAGTTTCTGCAGCCTAGGTTTTATCCCTCCCCATATGAAATTATCCAGACCATGTTGAAGTTGGCTCAATTCCCCTGGGGGAGGGGAGAGAGGAAGCATCTGAAAAAAGAAAAGGGCCCAGGGCAGCACATTCATCTTCACTGCGGCTAGCCTGCCTACCCATGACAAATGCAGATGTTGCCACCGGTCCAGGTCCATGTGAACAGAGGCCCTGAGTTTAGAATAATTGGCACATGCTGTTTTCAGGACGTTCCGGGTCAGCACTATTCCCAGGTATGGGAGATCAGCTTCTACTCATTGGAAGGCGTAACGTGAGCGTAAGGTTTTCTCCGTATCTGGTTGGATGGTAAGATTTAGGATTTGTGAATTCAGCAGGTTTATCTTGAACCATGAGATGCGTCCAACTCTACGATAATGGCAGAGAGGGAGGAGAGGGGCTGGGCGACCGAAAATATATTGTCGTCCGCATAGAGGCTAAGCTAGTGATGGTCAGCTCCAAACTTTATACCCACCGTGTTGGGGTCATCTCTCCACCGCTGAGCGAGGAGTTCCATGCTTAAAGCAAAGAGGAGCGGGGAAAGCAGGCAACCCTGTCTTGTGCCCAGCTCCACACATAACCCGTCCGAACTTACAGCGATAACCTGGATGGTGGCGCTGGGTGTGCTGTCAATACTGTGTATACAGTCCATAAAAAGCTCATCCATCCCAAAGCACTTAAGAGTTGCATATAAGTAAGGCCAGTGCACTCTATTGAAGGCCATCTCCTGTCTATAGCCAGTAGGAGGGCCTCCTCATGGGAGCGCTGGACCTTCTTAATGAGGTACCACACAAGCTTGGTGTTGCCGCACTATCACGAGGGGACAAACCCGGCCTGGTCAGGATCGACCAAACCTGGCATCAAAAGACCAAGGCGGTGTGCCAGGATGCCAGAAAATAGTTTGCCATCCACACTAAGCAAAGAAATGGGCAGGTAAGAGCTGCATTGCTGAAGGTCTTTCCCGGGCTTCGGGATTACCGATATAGTGACTTGTAGCATAGATTCAGTCAGTGTTCCGGTTTCTGCGGAAGAGTTAAAAAGACGGGTCAGAAGGGGTGCTAGTTCAGGGCAAAACATCTTTTAAAAAATTGAACTGAACCCATCCAGGCCCGGGGACTTCATAGGCTTAAGCCTCGCTATCGCAGAGATCACTTCTTCTATTTTAATTAGTTGATTAAGTGCCTCAGATTCCAGGGAGGGAAGCGGGGTGATCGCGGCAGACTGGGCATAGAGCTGAGGGGCTTGAGCCACCCCAGGATCTCCCTCCTACAGATTGGCATAACATGCCCAGAATTCTGCTATTATATCCAGGGCATTAGAAGAAGTCTGGCCTGATCATGTGAGAATAGCTTTGACTGCGTTTGCTTCCTGCGAAGGCAGTGAGCTAACTTCCGACCTCCTTTATTGGTTCCAACGTGGAATTTGTGTTTGAGGCTAAGCATAGGCTCTGTCTAAATCAAGGAGCTTGAGTTGAAGTCGCGCCAGTTCCAGTTTGTGCCAAATTCGAGGGGCTCCCGTGCGTTTATGGATGGACTCGAGTTCTAAAATCGAGCTTCCCAGCTCCTCCCTCTTACCCCCTCAAACCTTATTGTCGTGGGCAGCCTTCGCTATTAGAACACCCCTGACAAACATTTGGAGGGCCTCCCAGACCGAGGAGAGGGGGACTCCATCTGAGTCGTTAAGTTCTAAGTAGTCAGTGATTGTCTAATTGAGGACACAACCTCAGGGTGAAGGCTCCTGTCTGATCCGTCCGTTGCCCTGAACGGTCTTGTCCCTTCCATAACCAGATTGAAGTCGCCACCCACAAAGATAGCCTGATCGAGGGTCTGAAGGGTCCCTGCAAGTGCTCCCATAATACATTTCTCCTGACCTTCATTGGGGGCGTATAGGGAGGCTACGTGAAGTGTGCCTAGTTGCACCTGAATAGCCAATAAGCGCCCCTTGATCTTGAAGCATATGCCTAGGATTGTCCCCTGAAAGCGATTGGAGAATAGCACTGCCATCCCCCTCTTTTACCCTCCTAAAGACCAAAACTGCTGTGGGAATTTCCTATTTTGCATTCTATGAGTGCCCTTTGCTGGTAAGTCCATTTCCTGAAGCACACAAATATCCCCTTGTGAGTGTTCTAGGCGAGAGAGTATCAAAGACCTTTTTAATGGGGTATTTATAAAGGCCTTTTACGTTAAGACTAACAAATTTAACTTCCATAATATGAATGGTGGACTGAGGCTATGCAAGCGAAAGTGGAGGGCCCAAGCTACTAGCTACTCCGCACTTGTGGGCCGGATACACAGGGGAGAGTCTGAGAGATGTACAGCAAGTTCGCTAGGCCCATTGATAGACAATTGGAAGGGGATCCCTGAAACGATAAACAAACTCCTCTACAAACAATAAAAGACTGAAAGTCTGTATACCCTGGGGCTACCAGGGCAGAGCGAGCAGTCCTAGATCAAGATGAGTCAACGTCTCCGCCCCAGCAAGGATATGTAGCCCCTCATTTCATGCACAGTACCTTATGAGGGGGGTGGGGATCAGCCGATTGTTTGTCTCTGACAGAGAGAGAACGCAATACCTCCGACCTCCCTTTTGCCATAGCCGCCGGGTCCGGCCGATATTGTGCAGGTCTCAGTCCCATCTGAGTCCTGTGACCACTCTTTCCCCCCGGGACCCCCCAATCCAGTGAGGGGCACATGGAGGCAGCTAAGCATGAGCGAATTTTGCGAATCTGGCGTTTGCGAATTTTGCGAATTTGAAACTCGCAATCCGCAAATTCTCGCGAATTTGCATATTTTTTTTTTTTGTGTTCGCAAGGATTTCTGCCAGTTCGCGAGGGTTTTGTACCAGTTCGCAATTGCGAACTTGCATGTCGGCTCGCAACGGTCGCGATTATGTTGTTTCTACGTCTGGTTCATCATCACAGGTTCCCAGCACCCTCTGTTTCACCCCTGCCACCCTCTGGTACATCAATGCCACCCTCTGGTTAATCATCACTGTAGATTATGGGGGGAAAAAGCAAGCACACCAGCCCTGCTTCAACTGACATGAATTAATTTGGGGTTGATTTATTAATGTGTCACCGTTTTAAAATTCCAGTCTGGCACCTGCTTCCTTATCTGTAATTTGCTTTCTGTTGCAGTGCAATTTTTTTTCCAGGACCTTTTATGGCCTACTTGTAGCTATTCTATGAGCCTGCTGTGGGGCTCAGAGCAGGGTCATACAATTGTTGCAACTAGCAACTGAACTCTGGAGGGGCCCCAGTCAGGAAGCATGACAGGGAATGGTTACTAATGATGAGTTTGAACTTTTGAACCTGCTGAATGCTTTCACTTTTGCAAAACTCGTTTTTCTGCAGAACAGCATTACAGCAACTGTAATGCCCCAAACAAGCTTACTTGTGAAAGTTGATTTCTAATCCAAAAGTGATCCAAAGAAAGTCAAAATGCCTCAAATCCAAAAAAGTGCAGGCAAATGTCAACCTGAGGAGTTATTCTGATAAAAATCATCATTTTCAGAAGGTCTATGCTGCTTGCTAGTAGATTTCTTGTGCAGAATTGCAATTTTTTGTAATTTCGCGAGTGCGAGATTGTTGCTGCCTACATGTTCGCAATTGCGAACTTACACCGCACGCCGCAAAATTGTATCACCAAGAAAAAAAAATCCGCTGCGTGCGAATTTGCGGATTTTCAGTAAATTCGTGAGCGTTCGCGGATTGCAAATTTACCGAAAATCCGCAAAATTCGCGAGCTGAACGGATTTTCCGCCCATGCTTAGAGGCAGCATCGGGAGAAGCGATCCCAAGGATTTTGTATGCCTCTGACAGGGAGCATAATTGATAAGATTTGCCATTCATTTGAAAAATAAGGCGAAATTGATGACCTCAGGGGTAAGAGACACCCTGGGAGCGGTGGTGGCCGGTGATTGAACGGAATTCCTTCTGTTTCAGAAGAGTAGATGTAGCTAGGTCTTGAAAAAATTGGAAGGAATGGCCACGAAACTGAACCTTCTGATTCAATGTGGCCACTTTGAAGATTGCCTCCTTTTCTGTAAAGTTGTGGACACAAACCAGAATATCCACAGGTGGAGGAGGAGGTGAACTTGGGAGCCCCACTCTATGAAATCTACCCTACTTGATGCTGCCCGACGTGTTGTCTCCCAGGATGTTTCTAAACAAAGCTTGGACATAACCCTCTAGATCTGATCCCTCTGTGCCCGTAGGGTCTCCCCTTATGCGAATGTTGTTTCTTCATGACCTGTTTTCAAGGTCCTCAGCGTGGGCCTTGAGATCTAACTGCTGGTCTTGAAGTCTAATAATCTGCTTTTGTCGGGCTTCAAATCCGGCATCTCTAGTTAGGGAACCCTCCTCCAAGGCTGACACTCTTTCTCCAACCTCGTCAATGTCTCAGCGTACCTCCCGGAGTTCCATCGTGAGGTCTTTCTTAACTGTCTGAAGATCCTCCTGCAGCGTTGCGAATATTACTTCCAGAAACTCATGTGTCACTGAGCTCTCCATATTCCCATCACCATCTGGCTGTTTAGTGTCCTCTGGGGGTGCTTTCTGAAGTTGAGAATCTGTTGCGCCTTTAATAAGCATGTCCTTGACAGATCTGTCTTTTTTGCCTTTGGGGGAGGTCATGGTTCTACACCTGTGCATAGGAAAAGCGGTGAGTTCTGATGGCGCATAAGAAACCCCAAAGAACCTCCCAATGTATCCACCGGAGCAAAAAAAGGTACCCTCCAGCTTCTGTGTGCAGGCAGCCATCGCCTTTAGGTCCCGCTTGGCTCTCCTTGTGCCGCTCCCCGACCCGCATGGTCTAGCCCTAGTGGACCAGACGTCCAAGCGGGAATGCAAAGCTCATTCAGCCTCCCAATTACAGGTATCTAGCAGCGTTAATGGATCCCAGCAGGATCCGAGGAGGTCCAAGTCCGGGTGCCCAGGGAGTTGAAGGAAGCGACCCAACTAGGGGCACCCAGGTCACTCTCGACCACCTCTAGCCTTCCAAAAATGAAGAGTCGATGACACAGTAGAGAATACAAGCAAACTAGTTTATTCAGAAAGTACACTGCAGCGGAGTCCAGTCTGACAGCCTCCTATGATGGCTGATGAGGGACTGACTCTAACAAGCATAAAGTTACATTATGTATGTTGTGGACCCACAAAGACCCGCCTAATACAGAAAAATACTGGTAGATGTCGTAATACAATGGGGGTACAGAACATAAGTTTCGACATCACTGATACACAGAATCGGATATATGATGTAGGCGAGAAGGCAGGAAGGATGTTGGCCTGGCTTGATAAAAAGGGGGGGTAGCTCCAGAGGGATTCAACAGGTGAAAGACAGAAATGGTGTGACGCAAACTAACCCTGAACAGATAGTTGAGGCACTGGCGGCACATTTTGAACAGGTGTATACTCCAGAGAGGGAGGTGACCGCGGTCATGGCACAGAATGCACTGAGTAGAATGGAAATCCCAGTATTACAGCCAGAGGCAATTGCCGACCTGGATGTGGCCATCACTTGTGATGAAATACAGTTGGCCATACGAGCGCTCAAACCTGGAAAAGCACTCGGGCCAAACGGCAATCCAGTGGAATGGTACCAATCCCGGTCCGAGGACCTTAGTCCATACTTGCTAGATATGTATGTGGAATGCCGAGAGAAGGGTGTGCTTCCACTAGATCAGAGAACGGCCACTATAGTAGCAATACCCAAGCCCGGAAAACCACAGGAAGAGTGTTCCTCATATCGCCCCATCTCCTTACTAAACGCAGAAGGCAAAATCCTGGCTAACCGGTTGATGGCTCATCTGCCTGATCTTATCCATCCAGATCAATCAGGATTAATGCCCCATAGGAACACGGCACTAAATCTTCGTAGGGTACATGGGGTGCTGGCGAGGGCGGACCTGATCCAAGACAGCGCATTCATACTGGCCCTGGATGCGAAAATGGCTTTTGACTTGGTGGAATGGAACTACCTTTTTGAGGTGTTGTCCTGTATGGGCTTTGGCCCAAACTTTATATTATGGATTAAGCTGTTGTATGCGGAGCCGATGGCACACGTGGTTTCAAATGGCCACATTTCATGTACGTTTTCGCTGGGGAGAGGCACCCGACAAGGCTGCCCCCTATCTCCTTTGCTTTTTGCGATAGCCCTAGAGCCACTGGCTAACCTAATAAGGCAAACACCCTTACTTAAAGGGATACAATGGAAGAAGGGTTGGGAAGACCGACTATCCCTCTATGCAGATGACATGCTGGTGTACTTAACAGACCCAGAACAAGGCGTGCCGGCACTTCTGAATCTGTGTGACGAGCACGGCAAAATTTCGGGGTATACAATCAATTGGAACAAATCGGAGCTCTATGTACTGAAAGGCCAGGTCCTGACGCTCAGACCAGACTGTCCCCTAAGATTAGCTGGTTCCTCGTTCAAGTATTTAGGGATCCATGTCACGCGGGACCCACTGGAATACATGCAACTGAATCTGGCGCCACCACTGGAACGACTTGAGCAAGACGTCAAATTCTGGGCGGGGTTACCATTGACAATGCTGGGAAAGGCAGCGTTCTATAAAATGATGTCCTTGCCCCGCTTTCTGTATATCTTAGACAACACGCCCTTTTCGGTGGCACCAGGGTACTTTAAAAAGGTGGCAGCAGTTGTCTCTGGGCTGCTGTGGTGTAATCGTCCGGCACGCATAGCACAGACCAAACTACACAGAGGCTGGTATGATGGGGGCATTGCATTGCTGAATCTGCACCTATATTACTGGGCGGCACAGCTTAAGCCCATTAATCATTGGATGCATGCCTCACAATCTGATCCAGCTTTTCAAACAGATAGGGCGCAACTGGGTACCAACAACATGCTTGCCCCACTCTATGACCGACGTAGAATAAGACCCCTAACGGGGCCTACCAAACTCACGGTGGAACTGTGGCATGTGGCGACGGCAGCACTGGGCTGGAAGGGGAAAATTACCAAACTCACCCCGCTCTGGGACGCACGTGCCTTAGGAAACCTGAGATACAGTAAGGGCTTCTCTCACTGGGACTCCATTGGAATATCCACGGTGGGCGACATGTGGGAGCGGGGCAAAGTCATTTCATTCACCCGCCTGAGGGAATTGTACGACCTGGGGCCACACGAGTCATACCGCTATGTTCAAATACGCCATGCTCTGCTTACAGCCATCCCCACCGGGTCGACCCTACCAGAGTCCTCACCGTTGGAGGATCGCCTCCTCACTGATTTTATGATAGAAAGAGCGACATCGCTAACTTATCGTAAACTCGTGATCAACTTGCCTGACCCGCTGGCGCCCCTGAAGGAAAGATGGGAACGGGAAGTAGATGCCCTAGATGAACACGAATGGAATGAGGCGTTGGCGTCACCAAAAGAGGTGGGCATCTCAACTAGGCTGAGACTCGTCCAGCTCAAGGTCCTACATAGGGTATATTATACGAGAACACTCCTACATCGCATCCACAGAATACAAAACCCTTTCTGTCTACGTGGCTGTGGGGAGGAGGGTACCTTTTTCCACACACTTAGGGACTGCCCACGCATACAAAATTACTGGCGGCAAATATTGCGTATTGTATCACAGACCCTAAAGACCTCGCTCCTCCCAGAACCAAGGCGATGTCTTTTAAACGTGTGGGAACCAACTGACATATCCAGACATGGCCAACTCTGGGTGACATTAGGCATGATCGTGGCGAAAAGAGATATTGCTCAGCGCTGGGGGGCGGCAGAACTACCAACGAAGTCGCAGTGGTGCATGAATATGGACAAGGTAATGGTAACTGAGAGGGCGGTATATTTAAGCCGTGCATGCCCGGGTAAATGGAATAAGGTATGGTCCCCATGGAATGTGTATCGTGGTGAAATATGTGACCCTCTGCCAGAGGATGACCAGTTAGAGTCAGATGATGAGGGGGGGATAGACTGAGGGGAGAGAGGGGGGATGGGAAATGCCACACGGATGCGAACGGAGGTGGAGGTATTGTCCTCCTCCACTTCGATTAGGGACTCCAGACAATAGATAACAACATATACTGCCATATGAATCTTCTGTACAGCTAAACTGCACTAATAATTTTATTTTTTGACCGCAACGTGATTTCCTGACTGTTCTTTTTGTTATTTTTATAAAAAACAAAAAACAAAACCTCACTTAACCTGCAATGCGATATTGACTATACACCTTTCACTCGATTTTGTGATGTGCCTTTTTCCAGTAGCAACGTGACTCTAGTGTGGACTTCTTTTTTAGCTTGGCTATCACTGCTTATTTAATAGCGGCCGGCCCCTCGGGGTTGTAGGCAAACTGCTGTGTAACTGTATGAAGGTATAATAAAGGTTTTTGAAAAAAAAAAAAATGGCATCTTCGAGAACTAAAATGGTGTCAGAGATGCTAACATAACTCACATAACTGTTAATTACGCATGCATCTAACAAGAATATACTATAAGATAGCTAAATAATAGCTAAAATAATCACGCAAAATACGAGCAATATGTTGGTAATATGTTTCAATTCTAACAGAGGGCCTGTCCCCAGTAAGCCACCAAGGTCTGCTGGTGGGCCGGCAGGACCGCCTGGCACTGGTATGCTGACCACTGCTTTGACGTACGCCTGTAGACACTGGTCGCGGTATGGAGCCAGGTGATGCTAGGGATAAGTCCCACGTCACATGGACCACAGTCCCTCTGGGAATAGCCACCCACTCCCCAGGAGTAGAGATGAGCCCTCGGGGCGCAGTCCAAAGAAGGCCTTGGGGAGCTGGGCCCAGGAGCTCTTTAGTCAAGGGTGTCGTGGCGGCAGAAGGTTCATACAGTTGAAGCCTCGTGA
Source organism: Lissotriton vulgaris (assembly GCF_964263255.1). Classification (NCBI taxonomy): domain Eukaryota; kingdom Metazoa; phylum Chordata; class Amphibia; order Caudata; family Salamandridae; genus Lissotriton; species Lissotriton vulgaris. The sequence goes on from NC_141699.1 coordinate 260,183,078, forward strand.
GATATAGCAGGCCCGGTCCAAGGCCCTCACGCTTGGTCAGCTCCGCCAGTGCCAAGAGCTGGGCACCCACAGCGGGCCTGGAAAAATGCTGAGGCACAGGGGCAACCGCTGCACAGCCCCGATTCCCTCCCGAGGGTCTTGGAGAGCCAAGAAGTGTAGTACGACAGGGGAAGCTAGTGCTAAAAGGGTGATTGCCTCCAGGGGACAGATATGGCTTAGCTTGGCTCACCGCCAATGCTCCGTAGGTATCAGTCGCATGCAAGGCCGCGCACAAGGGAATCCCCAAGCCAGGGCAGCAGTCTCTCCTCCCGCTGCTACTCCAGGGGCTGCCTAGGGCCAGGCAAGGACCTGCAAGGCTGGTTTCATCTCTCGCAGACCGGTATCCGCATCGGTCGGGGGCCCACTGTCGCCGCCATTACGCCTCCGAGGCCTCGTACGGTTGTTCGAGCCTTGTCCTCTGTAGGGCGCTGTGAACTCCCACTCTGACCTCTGCCAAACCAAGGCTTAATGAGCATGTTGTGACTCTGGGCTCTCGGTGCTCACCCTCTAATTATCTGCCGTCCCCCACAGTGCAAATTTAGCCGGGTGGGGTTTGTTATGAAGATTGCTAATTGTCGAGCAGGGACGGAGCGCTGGAAAAGCACGTCCGTTCGCTCTGCTATCGTTGGCCATGACCCAACACTTTCATTTTTAAAGTAATCTTGCAATAAATGTGTAAAAATTATAAAGTCCTTTCATAATTCAAAAAGGGTATTTTATTAACATTTAAAACCTTTTCACATTAACACATCAGTTTGTCAGTGCATTGAGAAATATATTTTTTAAGTGATAGCTCTCCAACATGAGTTTAGAAACATTCATGCTTCTCCTCACTCTGACAAAAATGCCAATAGTGAATTAAGAGGCACGTAAGTTGTAATGTGCACACTTTAGGTTGCCTGGATTGCTATTATACATGAACATTATAGTGTATTAAATCAAACACAGGTAAAGGTTTTTGTACACTGCAAATACTGATGTTGTGTGCTTTGAGGTCCTCTTGTCTTCCTTAATCAGATAATGGAGAAAAAGTGAAATAAAATAATTAGCTACAATCACACAATTTTGTCAAATGGGGAAGCCGAACTTGATCTCTGGTTTTCTGGTTTCAAATTGTGCAATTCAGCCACTAGATGTCCATGCTTTGCTTCACACCTCTATCCCCTCCACTCATCCCTTCACAGCAACCACACTGCTTGCCTGTTTAAGTCAATGCATCTCTCAGTCACCCCACAGACGAAATGGTTTGGCACCTGAGAAAATGTTTGAGAGTGCCTATGCTTTATAACCTACCACACCGAAGTATGTCATTCCGAAACTCATCACCCAAAGCAGTGGTTCTCGTTGTTCAAGCTCAGCCGGATCGCAGGCAGCCTCGGCCCGCATGCTACACATTCATCTACAAACACAGTCGGGGGCACAGCGGAAAGCAAGGCGGCAAACGAGCAGACGGTGGCAGCAGGAGGACCGGGTGACCTTGTCAGTGCCGGTCGCTCAACCCACCGCGTGGCCCCTCCCGAGGTCACCGGGTCCCCCTGCCGCCACCGCCTGCTCGTTTACTGCCTTGCTTTCTGCTGTGCCCCTGACTGTGTTTGTATTTCTGCTGTCCTTGTACTTCTGCTGTGCCCCCGTTTTTGCCTGCTGTACCCATGATCATTGTTGGGACTTCTGCTGTCCTTGCACTTGTACTGTGCCCCCGTTTCTGGTCCGCTGTGTTTAGCCCCCTGGCTAGTGCCTCTCTACTTGTGCTGTGCCCCTGATTGTCCGCTGTTTTTTAGCCCCCTGCTTTTGTTTGTATTCAGCCCTCCAGCGCTTCTGCTACTGTTCCCCGCTGCTCCAGCCCGCTCCCTGCCGCTGCTCCCCCGCGGCCCACCCCCTCTCCATCTGGTCCCTCTCCCCTCTCCCATTCACCACCCCGCTCCCACCTCCCAGAAGACATCGCAGACTTCATCAGCCCACACGCCCTCTCCTCCGCTGACTACATCCTCCTACGGGACCTCAACTTCCACCTGGAGAACAACAACGACAGCAACACCACCACCCTGCTGGACAACCTAGCCAACCTCGGACTCAAGCAATGGGCTAACACCCCCACCCACTACGCCGGACACACGCTTGACCCAGTCTTCTCCTCCAGCAAGTACATCTCCTTCAGCCACTCCACCGCACTCCACTGGACAGACCACAGCTGCGTCCACTTCAGCTTCAGAAGGACCATGACTCACCACCACCCGCACCAGGTTCCCCGAAGAAGCTGGAACAAGATCACCACCGACCAGCTCACCACATCACTGAGCCAGAACCCTCCCGCCAGCTCAACGGACCCCAACCAAGCAGCCAACAACCTCACACAGTGTATCACCAACTGCGCTGTCGACCTCACACCTCTGAAAAAGCATCCCAGCAGGCCCGGCAGCAAGAAAGCCTCCTGGTTGAACGACGATCTCAAGAAATCCAAGAAGAAATGCCTTACCCTCAAGAAAGCCTGGCGCAAAGACCCGACTACAGACTTAATGACCGCCCTCAAGCACGCCTCCCGCAAACACCACCAGCTGATCTACACCTCCAAGTAGACAGCATTCAAGGAACGAATAGACGACAACGCACACAACAGCAAGGAACTCTTCAGCATCCGTCAAAGAGCTCTCCAACCCCAGCGCCGGAAACAACGACATCACTCCCTCACAAGACCTCTGCGACTCCCTTGCCTCGTTCTTCCACAGCAAGATCGCCGACATACACAGCAGCTTCGGCGCACAGACCACAAACCCAACCACTGAACCAACGCCCCCCACCACCACCCTCCGCGCCTGGACCCCGGTCAGCACTAAAGACATCATCCACACGATGAACACCATCCACTCCGGATCACCTACCGACCCATGCCCCCACCATGTCTTCAACAAGGCCGACTCCGTCATCGCACCCCAACTCCGGGACATCATCAACTACTCCTTCAACACCGCTACCTTCTCGGAGAGCTGGAAGCATGCCGAACTCCGCGCCCTCCTGAAGAAACCATCTGCAGACCCCACCGACCTCAAGAACTACCGCCTCATCTCGCTCCTCCCTTATCCTGCCAAAGTCATCGAGAAGACCGTCAACAGACAGCTTGCCACCTTCCTCGAGACGAACGGATCCCTCGACCACTTAGTCCGGCTTCCAAGCCAACCACACATACGAGACTGCCCTCATCGCAGCCACTGACGACATCCGAGCCCTGCTCGACAACGAGGAAACAGCGGCCCTCATCCTCCTGGACCTCTCCGCAGAGTTCGATACTGTCTGCCACCGCACCCTAGTGCAGCGCCTCAGCAACATCGGAATCCAAGAGAAGGCACTAGAGTGGATCACTTCGTTCCTCGCCGGAAGAACCCAGAGACTCCGCCTCCCCCCGTTCAGATCCGAGGCCACCGAAGTCATCTGCGGCGTACCACAAGGATCATCACTCAGCCCCACCCTCTTCAACGTCTACATGAGCCCCTTGCAGCCATCGCACGCCAACACAACCTCAACATCATCTCCTTCGCCAACGACACCCAGCTGATCCTCTCCCTCACCAACGACCCAGCCACCGCCAGATCCCACCTACACGAAGGGATGAAAGACGTAGCCGAGTGGATGGTGAACAGCCGCCTGAAACTGAACTCAGACAAGATGGAGGTCCTCATCCTTGGATCAACACCCTCTGCCTGGGACGACTAATGGTGGCCCCCTGCCCTGAGCAGCGCATTCAAACCAACGGACCACGCACGCAACCTGGGCTTCATCCTGGACTCCTCCCTCTCGATGACCAGACAAGTCAACGCCGTCTCATCATGTTTCAACATCCTACGCATGCTCTGAAAGATCTTCCGGTGGATCCCCATCGAAACCAGGAAGACGGTCACCCAGGCACTCGTCACCAGCCGACTGAACTATGGAAACACCCTCTACACCGGAACCACAGCCAAACTACAGAAAAGACTCCAACGCATCCAGAACGCCTCCGCATGACTCATCCTGGACATCCCCCGACACAGCCACATCTCCGGACACCTGAGACCTGCACTGGCTCCCGTCAGCAAGAGAATCACATTCCGACTCCGAACCCATGCACACAAGGCCCCTCACGACCTGGGCCCCATGTACCTCAACAACCACCTGACTTTCTACACTCCCACCCGCCACCTACGATCGACCAGCCACTCCCTCGCCGCTGTTCCACGCATCCGTAGAGCCACCATGGGAGGAAGATCCTTCTCCTACCTGGCAGCCAAGACTTGGAACTCCCTCCCCATCCACCTCCGTCTGACCCAAGACCACCTCTCCTTCAGGAAGCAACTCAAGACCTGGCTGTTCGAGCAGTAGCGGACCCCCCTCCCCCAAGCGCCTTGAGACCCTCCGGGTGAGTAGCGCGCTATACAAATATCTTGATTGATTGAGCCGGATCGCAGGCAGCCTCGGCCCGCATGCTGCACATTCATCTACCGTCCCTGGCACATGATGCACTGTGAACAGCACTGGCAGAGGGCAGAGTTGGCGTATTATGGACAGAGGGCACACCTGGCTGGCATCTGAGTTCTTTGGTGTTTGGAGAGCCAGCGTTGCCCAGCAAGACCACATAAACAAGGCCTTCCCAGGAGGGAGTCCCTGTGCGCTCTCAGTAGCCTCCAGGGCCTACACATACGTCAGAGCCGTGCACGGGCAGGAAAGCACGTGCCCCCGGGAGAGGGCAGTTCCTAGAGGATGGCAGTGCTTGAGATTGAAGTCGAACTACTGTATGTGGTGGCAGGGCCAGCTTTAGGGCAGTACGACTGGTGCTGACCTGTAAGGAGGGGCACTGACCACTACTGGGGCGCTATTAGCAATAACTTAAGATTTAAAAACACCCCATGCACAATTCCTTTGTCTGGCTTTAACACAGCAATAAAAAAAATATTAAAATGAATTGTGATTAATGTTCCTGCTAGAGAGGTCAAAGTTCTGTCTAGCGAGTCGCTATGAAGTAGCGCAGAAGGTTAATATGCCTGCTGCGAAAAACAGATCTGTCTGTTATGTTGACAGCTGAGTGGAATAGTAAAGCCAGCCTTTACCAGGGCTTTAAAATAAATGTAATGTTTGTGAGAGAGGGGCTATGGAGAGATGAGAGGCGCTTTTGGCAGGTGTAAGTGAAGGAATCAGAAGAGGAGGCCATGGGGGGGGGGGGGGGGGGGGGATTAGAAGGGCGGGCTCACCCACTTCAATAAAAGTACTCCAGTGGAGAATAGCGCCTGGGAGTACTCCACAGACCAGAAGAGGAGAGTTAACTTTGTAGTGTCGTGCGGGACACGTTCTAGTGTCTGGCAGGAAGCTGTACTCCCAGCTACTCCCCTGAGGGCTTGGCACACTTCACCCCCACACCCATCCATCACGGGTTTCACAAGTGATGTGGCCCCTGCTAATAAAAGGGCCCGGGTGCACGTGCTCGTGGCCAGTTACTGCTCTACTTTCACTTGGTGTCCATGTCCGTTCATTCTGCAATGTGGGCGATAGGGCCAACATGACAAACTTTGCCCCTTTAAAAGTGCCAGAGATGCCAAAATGAGAGTAGCTAGACAAGGTATGCACATGGTACAGTACAATTAGTGTAGGTGCACAGTGTCTTAAAATTGTGCTTATTCACTATGGCTACTATTGCTTTCGATTGTTGCATAGGGAATTTACACTAATAGTTCCAGAGTATACTTAGAATAGTTGCACAGTGCAGTTACTGTTACATAGTTTTATCATTAAAAAGCATTGTATAGTTACACAGTGTAGTTGCACGGTGAATTTACACCGCATAGCTGTAGTTGTGTGGTATAGCTACACAGTGCAGCTCCTTACATTTTAAGACCGTGTTATAGTTAATACTACATGGTGTAGTTGTAAAGTGAATTTACAGAGCATAATTTTAGGTGCCATGGATAATTGCATAGTCCAGATATAGTTGGTGTCCTCAATCAGTCTGGTCATCTAAATGGCACCAAGGTGTTGAAAATAGGTCATGGGGTCTGCAGGTGGGGCTACAGTTTGGGACAGGGGTGGCACTGCGGCCTTGGGCTCTGTGAACCCCAGTATTCCGCTCAGACATAGTAATAGGTGCTTTTCTTTATAGCACCGGATTGAACTGTTCCAATGAAGCCCTTTGAGCCCAATGGGCGTTGCGTGCCTCCCTGCACCACTGTGAGTGTGTGTGTGTGTGTGTGTGTATGTGAAGGGGGTAGAGGTGCGTGGGGACCACCGTCAAGAACGTGCGGAAACACACCACTGGTCACCTATCATGTAAAGGGTAGACAGCCTAAACACCTGTGTCTAGTACACAACATCGTGAGCGGAGGCGCGCTTGGCTATCCATGGGCAGCGACACCCGCCCCACCTTACACCCCTATCAGGCTCCTTCTGGCTGCCAAGTCTACTTGAGTTCAGGCGATACAACCGTTTTTGTCAAAAGGAGTCCCCAGGGACCTTTCACCCTCTGTCCCTCTGCCTCCTGGTGGTCCTTGGTGAAAACAAAAAATGTGGGGGAAACACCCCTCTTCCAGAAAGCGATATGGACTGGTCCAGCCTTTACTACTAATATGACATAGGTTGGGCCACCCCTCACTATCCACTCCATCTCCCACAAAGACGGTCAGACACAGTGAAAAGGCTGAATCGCCACAAAACATCCTTGTCATTGATAAATGTATGCATGATGGATTGAACATACACTTATAAAAGGGGGCCCACTTTGTTCCTTTTCACCCGGAAGCAGAATGTATTGTTCTAGCATAGAAAGAGTTGCTAACCACTCAGGCCAATGCTGATGCTGCCCTCATCCTGTGAGGATTGCTGCATGGGTGGGCTGGGAGCCTGTGCCTGCAGTGGAGCCAGAAAAGGGACCATGCACAGATGCAGTGGGATTCAGGGAAATGTTTTTTATTTGTTTTGTCCCCCTGCCTCGCCACTTTCCCCCGATAACAGCTGCAACTGAATTTAACATAGGACAATCATCAGGAGCGGTACTAATGCAATATACGGGCGCTATACTATATTTAGACAAATATTATAGAAGATATTATTAGCCCCCCAAATATAATATAACCATTTAAACATTGCTCGTATATTCACTTAAAGTGCAACATTTTGTTTCCAAATAACAATGATTTTCCATCACACCACTTGAAATACAGTCCTATTTTTTTTAAGACTGTACATTTGTATTTTTCATAAAATGGTACTGTGGATCAATATTCAATATATCCATCCAAAAATGCCTCTTGGATTAAATTATTAACGAGAACCAGTATTGAAATAAAGCTGCTGTACACCAGTAGTTGAGATACACTCCAAATGTGATTAATATATTTTATTGAAAGTAATATATGGTTACTAATCACCGATATCACAAATTCAACATCCTAGCAAATCTAATTGGCGTCCACCCAGCTCTGTCACAGGACTTTAACAATTGGTAAAATAGCATTCTGAAGCAAGCCACATAACCCCATTAATATCGAGTGTCTTTACCTTATAAACCACCATTCTAATTATTATAATTGACCGAGACAATTAACAGCACACATAAAAGACTTGTTGTGACTCATGGAAAATTACATTCCTTCTAGGAGGTTGATTATCCTTTATAGAGCCAAACATTTCCAATAGGTTCATAAATAAAGTACAAAACAAAAAAGGGAGGCACATGTCATCATACGTTCCATAGCCAATTTGAACCACTGAGATTTATAATTATTACTGTTACTAAAACAAGAACTCAGTGACCACAAACAACAAACACGGTGATCATCCAATCATGGCTCACCTATTAATAACTTCAGGTGAGCTGAAAAACACTGCATACTGAAATTAGATGCACACAGTAAACAATCCTCCTGTTGCCTGTAAACAAGTCCGTGTATAGTCGAGGAATCGGCAAGAGCCTGGTAACCAAGGGCTGAGCTGTAATGAGATGGTAGGGGAACACATTTCAAGCTGAACGAACTAGAGTTACTTCTCGGGTAGTGAGCCATGTTTCAGTGTTATTCCGGTCACCCAATTTCTCACTGTCAGGCATACTGGTCAACATTTTGAACATCTGGCAATTCAGCGGCTAATCACGCTTCTGAGTATGGCCAAAGCCTTTAACTGTGTCTGTGTTTCACACCCACCGACGATTCTACAAAACCAAGAATGCAGCCTTTCCATCCATAAGCAGACCTCTCAATTCATACGGTGCCACGGTGTGACACACAATATCGGCTCCCTTCACGCAGTTACACAGTGAGTAATCGATATCACAGGGTGGGCAGGGAAAATTAACTGCAAACCGGAGATTTCCAGCTCATTTTTGGGAGCTTTGAACTGCTGATGTCCATTAAGGGGGTGTGAAAACACCATAGGTTATCAACACCAGCTTCATCTAACTTATTTTCTGTTTTTGGAGGAGGACGTTTTTGTTTTAGGTGGCATATGGTGTACTATGTTGTCAATTAACACTGAATGAAAAAAAAAACGCTGACGTCAGTGGCGCTTCCCCAGCCCGGGAGTATGCAAATGAACACGCCACACAGCATACAATCACACACAGTCTGCATTGTGTCATAACTTTAATAACCACACCGTAACACCTCTCATCAGACTTCATACTTCCTGTGTACTACGAGGGTCCTGGCGCGCATAATATCAAAGACACTACATCTCCCCCTTTGTTAAATAAAAAATACAGACCACATTAGAATCATATTTCCTCAATGAGTCACAGAGGCGCTCGCACTGGTCTGCCAGATCGGGTGGTTTGAGGTATTCTCGATTCACCTTGATCAGGCTCCGATGACATGGGATCAGACATTTGACTTGGACATTTAGGCGAGGTCGCCTCCCAAGTTGTATTTATTTATGTATTTTAGTAGTTTTATATAGCGCTAGCCTGAACCGAGGGTATCGGAGCGCTTTACAGAGGATACATTGCGTTGAAAACAAAATATACAAGGAAGTGACAAAATGCATGTCGATGTTGGGGTATCGGCTTCGTATTCGAGGGAACATCTGTTTCGTATTCTCCCCGAGATGGTGAAGGAGCGGAAAATAAGAGTCTGTACCTCCACTCTGAGAGCTCCTATCGGCTACCTGGGGCACGGTTGAGGAACAGGATTTTGAGTTGGCTTTTGAATTTTACAAAGGAGGGGATGGTTCTGATGTGGGGGTGAATGGAGTTCTAGATTTTAGATGCGTTTCCGGTGAAGGAACGAGTCAGTTTTTGTTCTTCGAGTTTTTGGCAGGATGAGAAGGAGGGAGTTAGAGCTTCTAAGGTTCCTGGCCTGACTGGCTTTTTGGAGTTTGGCCACCAGGTATTCTGGAGCCGCTTAAGTTCACTGAGTTCCGGTGACCATTCTGGCTGCCGCATTCAGAGTTGTTTTGATGGGAGCTAGATGTGACTTTGCAATTCCTGAGAGGACTGCGTTCCCGTAGTCCAGCCTTGACAGTACCAGGGTTTGGGTGGCCTGTTTGAGATCACTAGGCGGGATGAAGGGTTTTATTTTGTTCAAAAGTTTGAGGTTAAGGAAGGTGCTCTTAGCCGAATTCTTGATGTGTCTGGACATGTTTAGTTTCCGGTCTAGTGTGATACCGAGAGATTTGACAGTCAGCAAGAGTGAGATTCCTGTTGAGCACATCTACGGCTTTGAGCCATTCCGCAATTTGAGGGTTCTCCTCTTTGTTCGAGATGAGAAGAATCTCGATTTTGTCGAAGTTTAGTTTAAGAGGATTCGAGGACAGCCAGTGTTGGACATCATTCAGTACGTCATTGAGTCTTTGAATGTCACTGAGGGAGGAGGTTTCCAGATATATCTGAGTATCATCTGCGTAAGGATGGAAGTGGATGTTGGCTGTTCGGAGTAGTTTGGTGAGGGGCTCATTGTAGATGTTAGAGTTGCGGGGAGAGTACTGAGCCTTGAGGGACTCCTTTGTTGATGGGGTGAGAGTCAGAAGTAAACTTTTTTTATTTTTATTTAATTGAGTGCGATTGTGTAGGAATGAGGAAAACCATTGGAGGACCACTTCACGAAAACCAGCTCTTTCTTGGAGAGCCCTGATGAGGAGTTTATGGTATACTGTGTCAAATGCTGCTGATAGGTCGAGGAGAATGAGGAGGCAGCATTGATCAGAGTCAAGTGAGTGGTGGATATCGTCTATGATGTTGAGGATCGTGGTTTCAGTGCTACAGCCTTTTCTGAAGCCAGATTGGTGGGAGTCCAAGAAATTGATGTTATCCAGGTGTTGGGTAAGCTGTTGGAAAACGCATTTCTCTAGAATTTTGGATGAAGGGGAAGATTAGATACAGGTCTAAAGGTATTCAGTTGTGTCAAGGCCAGGTTTTTTCAGCAAGGGTGTAACTTGACCTACTTTAAGGAAGTCTGGAACGACTCCATTTTCCATGGAGCTGTTTATTATTGTGCACCAAATTGGTGCTAGGGAGAGCTTCAGTTTTTTGGTTAGCAGGGGTGGGATGAGGGTGGGATGAGGTCAAGGACATGGGAACAGGGTTTGGAAGTGGAGATCAGTGTGACTATCGCATGATCTTGGATGGGGCGGAAACTTAGCCAAGAATTGGAGGCGGAGCCAGGAGCGACAACGACATGGTGCTCTTGGTGGGTTGGGTGTTAATGATGTCCAGAGAGAGTTCGATCTTGGTGATCTTGTTGTTAAAGGAAGTTGGCGAAGTTGTCACAAAGTTCATTGGATACCTGAATTGAGGAGGCCACCGGCTTGGGGGTTTGTTGTCTAATGATTCTGTAGAGTTCTCTGGGTCTATTTTTTGCGCTATCCAGCGCAGAGCAAAAAAAAGCGGATTTCTTGTTTTTGATGTGATTGTTGTATTCCCTACGGGCTGTTTTGAGTTCTTCGCGGAGAGAGGAACAGGGGCTGACCAACATTGACGTAGATATTTAAAGTCTGACAGACTTTCCGGGACGATGAGCTGTCAACATGTGTCCTATGCATGTTACAACCCTCAAAGGGCTGACAGCAAAATGGAGTGTTTTCCCCTTCCCTTTCAGTTTGACTAGTACCCAGTCCTTTTGATCAAAGACTGTTTGGTGGGTATGTCTGCGCTGATGAGCCCATGTCTTCATTTTGCACTTTTGAGAAGTGTCTGTGGCATGAACTCTAGTGGTATTTATTGATCAGTTTGATGTACATTGTGGTAGTTTGGTTCCGATGGCTCTTCCAAATAACACTGTGGCAGCACTCTCACCAGTTGTGAAGTGAAGAGTTGATCGATAGACATGAAGGGCTTGACACATGGCTTGGTTTAGATTGATTCCGTCCATCAATGCTTGCGGAATTATCCTCTTGAGGATGCCCATAAATTGTTCAACAACGCCATTGGACTTGGGATGTGTACTCTTTTGGAGCTTGACATTGAGTCAAAAAAGAAACTCCTTGAATTCTTTGCTATTGAAAGGTGATCCCTTATCAGATTTGAGAATAGCAGGGATGCCCTACGCTGCTAAAAAGTCATTAAGCCTCTCCATGACTTTAAGGGTTGTCGATGATAGGTTTTTCACCAAAGAAAACACATCTACTCATCAGTGACTAACATGAGATGATGTCCATTTCTTACAGGCCCAAAGAAATCAACTTCAACTCTCTACCAGGCATGGGCTGGAACATCAGACTTTTTCACTGGATGCTGCATCACCTTTAGGGATAAGCAGTTAGAAAAGTGGCACGCTTTCAGCTCTTTCTCAACCTATTTATCTAGGCGAAGGAACCATTCTCAGTCTCTTAGGGCTCTTTAGGCGGCTACAATGCCACAATGCCCTTAATCGGCTAGCTCAATGACTTGCTGTTTCAGGCTCTTGGGTATGACTATTATAAAGCCTCTCAGGTGATGAATAGCTCATCCCGTACAGTTTTTAAATTCAATATCATCTTCAGAAGGACAAGTACATATCTTCCAAGACTGCATTGTAATAAGTTCTTTGAGGATGTTCATGACTTTATCTGCGTTAGTAGCAGCAATAATCCGTTAAAATGATAAAGCTGCTAGTGTGCTTGACCTCATAATAAGTTGAGATATTCTTCAGCCGCTTTAGATGTCAAACTGTGGCGATCTAGTGGCACTCGTGAAAAATAATCTGTAGGGTTTTGGTCTTTCCCCAGCTTGTGCCCAATCGCATAGTCTTACTGGGTTTTCAAAGATGGTGAGCAATGTCTGGTGGTCTGTGATGATACAAAAACGTTTCCTATATAAAAAAATATATGAAATGTTTGCAGGCCCATACTACAACCAGAGTCTCCTTCTCCGGCTCAGAGTAGGCTCGTTCTGTTTCAGACTGGCTTCTACTGTCATAGGCCACAATGTTTCTCTGGGCATTCAGATGACCATTGTGTTGAGCAAGAATTGCTTCTAGCCCCACCAGGCTCACATCTACTGTGATCTCCGTATGTAACTTGTGATCACAATAGTCCGTTTCCGTTGCATTCTCAATCATGTTTTATTTCTTTGAGGAGACCACTGGAATGGGCATTTCACTTTAAGTCTATCAATGGGGAACACACTGTAGCAAAGCCACAAATGTATTTTAAGCAATAGGTGGCCATGCCTAAAATGGATTGCAGCACATTTTTATGTTGTGGGTGGCAAGTAGATGACAATGCTTGCACTTTATCCAGGTCTGGAGTCATTATCCCATTAGAAAATATGTATTTAAAGAATTTAAGTATGGTTTTGTGAAACTCACACCTTGCTGCATTCAGAGTGAGACCTGCATGAGCAAGTAATTGGCATACTTGTGTAAAAGCCTTGTCATGCTCCTTTGTGTTATCCCAAACACCAGTATGTCATCACTATCATTGAAAGCATTTGTAACAGGTTGAATTATTCAGCGGATAACATCCTGAAATATCTCTTCAGCCAAAGATACTCCAAAACTCAGTCATTTGTATCTGAACAAACCCACAGGAGCAGAAAAAGTTGTAATGTACCTACAGTTCTGTTCCAGCTCCAGTTGACAGTATTGTTCGTTCAGGTCAAGAAGGGAGATGACTTTGGCTCAGTTCAGCTGCATGATCATGTCTATGTGGGGACCAGGATTTTTTTCTTTCTGGATTGCTTTGTTGGCCGGACCCATATCCACACAGATGCACACTGTATTTCCACTGTCCTTTTTTTTGGCACCACAACTATGGCCGAAACCTACGGCGTAGGACCAGTGGAGCATTCAATTATGTCATGCTTCAATAGTGTTTCTAGTTCTTTCTCAACAGCTTCTTGCAGGTAAAAAGCAACTCTGCCGTACCGTTGAGCAACTGGGCAAATGTCATCATGAATATGAAGTTGCACCTTCATTTTCTTGAGTTTTCCTAGCTCATAAAACAACAGGAACTGACTCACAATTTCAGACTGAGCACGGATGTTGTAGTTGAGAGATATCAGTCCCATGTCAGCAACAGTGGCAAAGCTAAGTAGGTATGCACTAGATTAAGTTCCCTAAAGGAAATAATTTGTCTCTTGCACTGATGTTTTGTGCCGCATGGTTGTTGTGAATGCCCCTTGACTCTGTACCGGTTTAGAAACAGTTCACGTGTATACCTTTGTGTTTGAATGAGTAAGGTGTCACACATGAGATAGGCTGAACCTTTCTACTGGCATGATGTTAATCAATGCACTACTGTGTATGATGAAGTTTATGTGGCAGCCGTTCACCTTTTACGTAATTTTAGGACAGTGTCCAAATTCATTTTGTTGCTTCCATTGGTGATTCTTCTTTGACTTTTGAGCTTTTCTGCAAGCAGTTAATCCTACATGTGAATGTCGTTCCTCAGGTGATATCATCCACACACATCCGTCTTCTTCCCTAGCGCTTGATAATGTAATGAAGAGCCTTTATGTGATGAACTTGGCAATAATCAAGTGTGCTTGGTTTCTACTTGTTGCAACAGATGGTGCCTTTTGGCCTTGCGAGAATGCTTCTGGAACTTTCTGGCATCCATTTTCTCTTCTTGACTCATTTGGTTTCTTTTGCTTGCAGACTGTTATGAAATGGTTTTCTTTACGCAGCATTGGCATATCTGTTTTATGGCTGGACATATACCTTCATGGGGAAATAAAACCCACATCGGAAGCATAACTTTTTCTTCTTCAGAAACATCGAGTTGTGTGCATCTATTTTGTGCTTATGCTTGCTTTTCATGATCAACGCTGATTCATTATGCGCTGTTTCTGCTTCCATATGAGCAGATTGTCGATCTTCTCATTCTTCTGCTCTTGCAACCCTTAGCATCTGCTCTAAACTGAGTGTGTCTCTGTCAGCATGCGTCTTGTGAAGAAGTCTGAAAGACCACCATCAATGACTCAAAGGAGCCTGGCTTCTTCATTATTGAAGTCACAGGTGTTTGATAAGTGCATCAAGTCTCTCAACAAACTCATCTATCATTTTACCAGCCCATCGTCATGCTTGATTGAAAATGTACCTTTCATAGTCTACATTTGGCATGGGATAGATCTTGGCTTCCAATGCTGCTTTTATCTTTTGGTACAACACTGCATCAGTTTGTGAGATTTTCTTTAGCACTTCTTTCACTCCTTCACTGGCAAGGTTTTTCAAATATAAAATGTTCTTATCCTCTTCTAATGCATCATCGATCGTTTTGATCCATGCAGGCCACCTGGCACCAATGTTCTCTTTTTCTTTGTTGTGTCAAACAGAGGTGGTGGCTTAAGGAATGCCGCTGCAGTATATTTTGCAATCCCTTCCCCTGTCATTGGGAGTATATACTGTTCAGGCAGCGTTCGTTGCATAGGATGGCAACTGCTACAGGCATCGGCCTCGCGCCTGAGTCGTCTCTTCCTATTCGAAGTCGTGTGACACTTCAATCGCATGTGCGAGTAACTTTGTTTTCGTACCTGGTCATTACTGCCTTTTGTGTTTGCTTTGTATGGATGATGGCTCTGTGTTATGGTGCAGTGCATCCATCCTCTCTTCTTTTAGCCTTATCAGCAAGTTCTGGCAGGCTTTTTGAATGTGCTCCTCTGCAAGACCTTAAACTTCTTTGATGGCTGTTTATGGGCTGGAGCAGGGCTTTGACTCCACATATGCCAACCGCAGACTGCTTTGCATCGATTTTGGGGTGCACGTTGCACGCATGAGCATTTTGATGTACCTTTGTACACTCTCGGGTAGAGCAGCCTTGTTTCTTCGGGGCATGTATCCCCTACTTGTCGCCAGTTGCAACATCTTCCCCAGCCTGGGAGCATGCAAGTGAACACGCCACACACAGAACTTTACAGCAGATGTCTTTATTCCTCAGCATACCATCACACTTTGTCCGCATTGCGTGAATACTTTCATAACCACACCTTAACACCTCCCAGCAGACTACGTACTACCTATCTACAGTCCACCCAGAATCACAAGGTTTCTGGCGCACATAATATCAAAGACCCTACAGCATCCTGAGCATTATTTATTTTGTGCAAATGAACCATTATATACATTTAAATGAGTGTTTATTTGTTAGACCACGTGGCAATTGCTTGACCATGTGGCCATTGCTTATATGGAACCAGTAAAGATCTCTCACACGTCAATGAATACTCTTATATAATTAGCGTCAGATTTATTGATAACTCATGATTTTTTTAAAAATTAAAATGTCAGTTTCTTCACAACTGTTGTCACTTTACACTATAGTTTTTGTTATCAGTCCTTTAAAAGTGAATCAGTCTTCATTTAGCATGATATCTGGTGCCATCACCTCTCCGTGCCAACAGGCTGAGTTGTGTAGATGTTCCATGGCATGAGTTTGTATCGAGGGGCTGGCAGTAGGCACTATTGTGTAGCTGTCACGTGACACAAGTGCTGGTAGTGGCAAATGTTGTGTAGATGTCATATAGCACCAGTGTGTAACCAGGGGATGCAGTGGGTAGAGTTGCGTAAAGGTCACATGGTACCAGTGTGTATTCTAGATCTGCAGGGGGCACTTATGCAGATGCCACATGGCACCATTGTGTATCCAGCAACTGACAATGGGCACTTGCCTAAATATTAAATGTGACTACTGTGTATCCAGGGGCTGGCACCGAGCTCTGGTGCGTAGATGTCACATGACATCAGTGTGTATTTAGGAGCTGACAATGGGCACTTGTTTAGATGCCACATGGCACCAGTGTGTATCCAGGAGCTGGCAGTGGGTAGAGTTGCATAGATGTCACAATGGACCAGTGTGATTACACGGTTCGGCAGTGGGCACTGTTGTGTAGATCGCACATTGCACCAGTGTTTATATAGCGGCCTGAAGTGAGCTTGGTTGTATTAATTGCACAAACAGGCTGCATTCATCTCAAATTGTTTAGCGTTTAAGACCCGTTCACTGATGAATCAATGGTGACTTATATTAGCGCTCAGCGGCCTCATTGAAGTATCCCAGTGCTATGATCAGTGAGTGTGTTGTGGCCAGAACTGCGTGAACTGCAACTACCTTTTTTAGTAACCAATTGGATGATATCTGGACATTACATCTGATTGTGAAACATGATTTAACAATGCATTGTTCTCCACCCCATCAACAGGTGTGGACTTGAACCTGGATGCAGATCTGGGCACGATCAATGCCTTAAACTCCACGCCAGAGACCACTCTGAGAGAGGTGCATGCGGGGCATGAAGACCTCCATGGAGTCCTGATCCTTCTAAACGGTGAGTACTACATTGGCTGGTTGACTGTGCCGTGTCAGTGCCAGACTGCCTTAAAAATCAGCCCTGGACAAGAAATGGTTGGTGGGCCCGGTATCACCATTAAGACCGCGTCTGCCACGGCTAGCAGAACACAGAGAGCAGCTATCACTGGTAGTAATAAACATACTCACTCATTGCAAGTTTCAGCATATAAACCTTGCACAGTACACATTGCAAATATGACACATTGCACATTTGAACCCCGCACACAAAGCCCTACACGACCAAGGCCCGAGCTACCTCAACAACCGAATCAACTTCTACGCTCCCAAACGCCACCTCCGATCAGCCAACCACGCCCTCGCCGCCGTCCCTCGCATCCGAAGAGCGACTTCAGGAGGAAGGTCCTTCTCCTACCTGGCCGCCAAGACCTGGAACGCCCTCCCGACCGACCTGCGCCTGACCCAAGACCACCTCTCCTTCAGGAAGAAGCTGAAGACCTGGCTGTTCGAGCAGTAGCGGCACCCCCCTCCCCCCAGCGCCTTGAGACCCTACGGGTAAGTAGTGCGCTCTATTAATGCCATTGATTGATTGATTGATTGATTGATTGGTTTGAAGAGGAAAAAGTGGCAAGGAAACTTGTAAATAGGCCTTGGTGGGAAAACAAGTGCCAACGCCCCAATTAAATAAAAAACAAAAATGAAAACTTTTGAAAAAGTTCCATTCTGAAACTATTCTATAACTAAATTACATTTAGTATAATCTAGTATTGACGCTTTCGGTCTGTCACAAAGGGTCGATCCCGACAGCTGTGGGAGGCAAAATGTATGCAAAACTGTGCCTTACAGTTTTTACAAAAAGTCGTGTCCTTTTTATCCTTAGGTTAATTCTGTAAATATAATTAAAATTACAGAAGTAGTGTAGCCAACAAAAATAGTACAAAACAGAAAATCGAATGCGCAACCACATTACCACATCAATTGTCTAAGGAAAAATAGATAAGCAAAATTAAAAAGACAGAATCAAATAACCCATTCATTTACAAGAAGTACAACATATTCTGCTTGAGCAAATGTACACCCAGCCCATAAAATATGTAGACGGTGAACAAGTCCAATAATAATTCAAAATAAGCCAACGGCGCAAGTGTGCTAACTAGGTTAAAGTGAGCCTGCCAACTGATCTGAAAAGAGCACAAATGTAATGTAAATAAAAAGGGCTCCAAAAAGAAAAGAGAAAAAAACTGACAATCACTCAAGTCCATATATTCTGTTTTGCACAATGCAGGACTAATTGTGACTTTTTTGATGCAGAACATTCACAGCAACCGATTTAGTAAAGGAGATGTTACACAAAACTTAAAGAAAATATCCTGCTTTCCGTCCAGACACTTGTATTTTTAGATACAAATACTAAATTATTATACAAGCTCTCATTATTCGTACAAACGTTGCTTTAGGAGTAAAATAACCATTCTAAAATGCATTACAAAAAATGTATGTCCTTGAAATGTTTCCTCTTTTTAGCTAACGAAAGATACCGAGACCTGCAACGACCAGTCCGAGGAAAACGAATTCATGATATTTTTCTATTTTACAGGAAGAGTAATTTGTGCACATTTATCATGCATGTTTTAAAGGCATGCAATAACACATATGGCTGGAACACTTTTAATTTGTTAAATTGGTTTTTCACTAGCACTTCACAAGCATGGCGATTTATCGATGTTAAATGTGCATGTTTGGAGGCCGGTGTTGAGCCGGGTTTCTCATCCTGATCATCTCGTGATGCAGAGTTTTATCTGTCCAGCCCTTCTATATGACTTGCCATCAACACAGTCATGACTCAATCAACAAGCACAAAACAGATGTGTTTTAATGAATGAATGAATGAACCCGCACCTCTATAGCGCATAGCCACGTCTTTAACTGTTTTTGGAAGGCTAGATGCTTAGCTTCCTTTCGTAAATAGTGGAAGGGAGTTCCAAAGTCTGGAGGCCTTGTATGAAAAAAGCCTGCCGCCACTTCTGGCCTTCTTAATTCTGGGTATAACTCCCAGGTGAAGGTCATCTGAACGCAACTGCCTATTCGCCCGAAAGGGCTGAATCGTAGCATTATTGATTGGTGCACCATTCCCTTCCTTCGACTTATGTAATTAATGTATGTCTTTTCTATTTATAATCTCCTCCACATTAACCGTTATGAGAACCAAGCAATTAAGAAAAGACCATTTATTTAATTGCTCAAGATCGATGCTGGACTGCACTGTGTGCTTGATGCTGGGCTGGCAAATGCAGGGAAAGTGTGAGCAGCATCGTAGACTGATTTCTGGGCTGGGCTTTATGCTGGACTGAACTGATCAGTGCTCTTTGCTGGCAGTGGGCAGGGAGTGGATGTAAACTGGGATGAGCTTGTCTGACCTGTGGGCCAAATTGATTGTGTGTTGGACTATCCAAGCTTCTGACTTGGCATGTCTACACATTTGGTTTGATGAAAACTGAACAGGTGAGCTATTGTAGTATGAAAAGTGGAAAAAAAATGTTTGATTAATTAAAACGTTACAATATATGTGCATTAATTCTGGATTATAAAATCAGTTATAAAAACATTTAAACTTTGTTTGTTACACCATTTAAATATTATGTACTTCCTACATTACATTCTTTCAGTTTTTGGTGATCTAACGTAATTCTCAGTCGCATTAAAAACCTTACAAAAGCAGAGTTTAAAATGATATTGTCAGTATGGAGGCATCTTATCAGTGCTTGTTTGCAACTCCTTATTCCACAAACATTAAAATGTCTTTTAAGAATAGATATTCTTTCAACTTTTAGTTCTGGACAAACACAAAGGAGGCGCATAATGTTCTCTTCACCAAGTTTGCATAAGTTACAGGTTGTTGGTCCCTCTGTACTCAACCATGGCATTAGTTGACATGTGCCTGGAAATGCTCCAAAGCGAGCTTTTATAAAAATTTGTTTGAATTTCACAGACCAAGGCATTTCGAGGTATGGTTGCACTTTTACCTTGGGATAGCCATTCAAGAGAAGCCACACATGTTTTCTTTTTGAGAAGGTATCTTTATCCAGGAGTAGTGATAAATGCTTTGTTGTACTATTAATTACTTTTTTAAAAGAGTTCAAAGTAATTGGCATTTCCCAGACTGAGTTTACTGAATATTGTAGTATAGAATTTAAGTAAGGTTTACTACCCCTATAGTACACATCAACGCCTTTAAGATCAGAGTTCAAAGCTTCAGTGAAGCTTCAGTCTTTCATTTTTCCAAGGTGTAGATAAAGTGTATAAAATTGAGTTGGCTTGGAACGCCCGTTAATTGAGTATCTGTAAACAAGCCAATTTGTGGTATTAATATTGTTGAAAGTGCATTGACTGATTAGTCACGCCAAAGAAAATGGCACTTAATTGTTGTAAAATACTGTATCTACTCTTGAAAATATGCCTCCCAAAGGCATGTACCTAATTGGTCTGTGCGCAAAAATAAAACACTATCCCTGTGAAGGTTCCATAATTATGAGAAAAGTCACACTTCAGTGTACCACCTCTTCCCCGAACTGTGAATCCCTTGTAAGAATGAGAATCAGTGAAGGATCGCCCCTCTTTCTTCCAGCTGCATCCTGTGGAGGCTACACTACAGAGGCCTGCACCACAATGATCTTGAGAATTCAATTTTTCCTTTATGCTCTGCTCACCACTGTTACTCACAGGTGATTCACTTGAGATGTTCCTTGTGGTTTGAGTCAGCCTGGCTGATGCTAAGACACGTACTGAAAAACATAGTTTGAAGAGGGCCTTTATTTAGATGATAGAATTTGTTGCTCTTCGCCGATCACTTATAGTCACAGACATGAGCCCCATGTTTGAATGCTAACCTTTTGCTTCAGTGGTGATTGAGGTCTACTCAACGGGTGAGCTCCTGATCTCCGGTTTGGAGTTTTGGACCACAGACACTTGACCTGCTGCACTCGTTGAGGTGAAGCCTATTTGTGAATCCCTAATCTATGATAACCTGCAGGCCTTAAAGTGAACTGAAGGTTTAACATTTTATTGTTCTCATATTTTAATGTGTATAAAAAAAAACTTTTATACTGATAAATTGCACTCAATTTTTGAATGTGTCATCTGTGCTTTTATGGTCTTGTGAGGCTGAAATAAAGTATCTCTTGACTCTTGAATTGGAGGTTCAGTTTGCTGATCTTTGACTTTCTGTGGTCCTAGAGTTGTACTGCAGGTGTACCTCCTTGTCCCGTGAACAGTCTCTGAATGAGACAATTATTTGGTCAAAACATACGGGTAAGACAGTATGTTTGTTGATTTAAATCTTTATTCTTTGTGTTTTTTTAGTTTCAGTTAATCACTTCTATTTGGGTGATTTTAATTATTTGTACAAATTTTAAAATCTGATGTACACAACAAAATTTGATTTGTATCAAAATCCACAACATGTATTTACAAACAATTACATTTTAGTGACCATTCAATCCACATTCATTTGTGACTCACACCAATACAAACAACCACAACAAAACAAAAATGATTCACAAAATGTTGGAATTGCAATATTCACAACAGTAAGCCAGTATTTTTCAGCACAAATATATATATACAGTTTATATTTTTCTTAATTCTTGAATTATTAAGTTTGGCTTGAAAATTAAACAGGTCTACGCGTTTCGAACTCCCGTAATTTCAGAGTTCTCATCAGGACCAATATCTGTAATGGAAGAACAGAGTTTGTTTTAAATTCTAGGATGGCTACTGCTGTACTGCCTGTCCCCTAAACTACAAGTTTCCTCACCTGGCTCGTGCTCATCAGAGCATAGTTGGAGTTGTTCTTGGAATTCACGTCTGCCAAACATGCAGGAAACCAAAATCAGGAATGGATCGCACGACTTGAAACTGATTCAACACCACATTTGTCAGCATTCAACTTCCATAACCACTTACTTGTGAATTTCTCTCATCAGTTATATGTCTGCCTGGCTCACCATTTCTAAAAGAAAGAGGGGCAATGGCGTGGTTTTATTAATTTGTTGGTGCTCTGATGTAAAGCTTTTTGTCACTACGCGTTTGGGGTGCATGCTAGCGCTTACCTCAAGGGGCGGGTCAGGCGCGTTGTATCGCCTATTCTCGGTTTGCTCAAATTTCGTTCTGTGGACAAACAGGAAAGTCTAAGTTAGATCAACGTCTGTTTAGACTATCCACAGAAGTCTACGAGTTATGAGGCAGCTGCGTGTGTGTTTAAGCAAGAGGATCTCCTTACTTGTTTGAAACGGTGTCCTCGTCTCTCGGCGTCCGAATGCTCGTTTGATTGCATTTACTTCCTGGTCCGCATAGGATCATGGGAAGTGTAGTGCCGATGATCTTTGTAGTCCACGAGACGTTTTTTTTAGAATTCTTTCAACTTTATTAAGTGAAGTACTGATGAATTCTATTCGTTGAACATGGTTTCTTGTTCCTAATCGTTGATATTTGTGGCGGATGTATAGGGTGTGTCCCATCATCCGAGTTTCTTAGAATTCTCTATAATCGTGGCACTACGTGATCCAGCTATTTTATATATACATAAGCCTCCTTTCTTGTTTGAAGGGGGACAACTTGTCTTCATTCCAATACGTTGCTCAGCCGCAGCGGATGGTGTTACTCCAAATGCACTTGTACTCAGAGGGTTTGGCATGATTTATTGTTGCTGCCCCTGGCGCCGGCAGTGATGAAGAAGAATTAAAAAATTTCCATATGTGGCTAAACAATTGAATGCCATCAATCAAATTCAGTTTGGATCATTCCAGACACAAAATGACATTTCTGGACGTGGAAGTATACCCCTCCAGTGGAGGTTTAGTGACAACTTTGTACAAGAAACCTACGGATCGAAATAAAGCTCTACATTTTGAGAGCAACCACCCGCGCAGCTTGAGGGAGAACCTGCTTTATGGGCAGTACCTCCGCATTCGGCGTAATTGTACGGATAAGGAAGAATATTTTCGACACACAGAAAATCTCACTGTCAATCTAAAACAACGTGGATATCCCAAGAAACTGCTCAAAAAATCAATGAAAAGAGCGTGGTGGACACCTAGAGAATGTTTACTGGAGAGAAGATCTAAAAAGGAGACTGAAAGAATGGTTTTTGTATCCACCTTTTGCCCTGATTCCAATGCTCTTAAAAAAGTGGTCAAACAGAATTGGCATTTGTTGAAAAATTTGGATCCGTCCTTCCATAATGAACCACTGTTTGCATTTTAAAAAAACCACAGTATTTCAAACTATCTAGTGAGGGCAGCCTTACCAGAAGTCAAAAATCCAGATTTACGTACCATGTTACGCTTACCTCCAGTCCAAGGTCACCATAAATGTGGCACGTGTTCTTGCTGTGATTCTACACAAGAAGGGAAAGTTTTCACACATAACCAAATGATTTGGAAACATGAAACTTTTTCCTACTGCAAAACTCGGTATGTAGTGTATGGACTTACTGTATATTGGCAAAACCAATCAGGAAGTACGCGTGAGGATACAACAACACAGATCAAGAATAAAAAATGTCATCAGCGCACCACTGGTAAACCACTGGAATGAAAAAAATCACAAAGATACTGACTTGACCTGGACAGGTATTTCAAAGGCCGACAATGATATAAGAGGTGGAGATCTAGACGCGCAACTAATCAAGAGAGAAGCAATGCTTATAGTTAAGTTTAATACGGCATTTACAGGTTTGAACGAACTGTCAGAAATGTTCAAACTATAAACAACATGACCACCTTGATTGATCAATCAATTCAACACCTCTCAAAAATAACCACTGTGTTATATGACTGTTTTACATCACTGCCGGCGCCAGGGGCAGCAACAATAAATCATGCCAAACCCTCTGAGTACAAGTGCATTTGGAGTAACACCATCCGCTGCGGCTGAGCAACGTATTGGAATGAAGACCAGTTGTCCCCCTTCAAACAAGAAAGGAGGCTTATGTATATATAAAATAGCTGGATCACGTAGTGCCACGATTATAGAGAATTCTAAGAAACTCGGATGATGGGACACACGGTATACATCCGCCACAAATATCAACGATTAGGAACAAGAAACCATGTTCAACGAATAGAATTCATCAGTACTTCACTTAATAAAGTTGAAAGAATTCTAAAAAAAAATCTCGTGGACTACAAAGATCATCGGCACTACACTTCCCATGATCCTATGCGGACCAGGAAGTAAATGCAATCAAACGAGCATTCGGACGCCGAGAGACGAGGACACCGTTTCAAACAAGTAAGGAGATCCTCTTGCTTAAACACACACGCAGCTGCCTCATAACTCGTAGACTTCTGTGGATAGTCTAAACCGACGTTGATCTAACTTAGACTTTCCTGTTTGTCCACAGAACGAAATTTGAGCAAACCGAGAATAGGCGATACAACGCGCCTGACCCGCCCCTTGAGGTAAGCGCTAGCATGCGCCCCAAACGCGTAGTGACAAAAAGCTTTACATCAGAGCACCAACAAATTAATAAAACCACGCCATTGCCTCTCTTTCTTTTAGAAATGGTGAGCCAGGCAGACATATAACTGATGAGAGAAATTCACAAGTAAGTGGTTATGGAAGTTGAATGCTGACAAATGTGGTGTTGAATCAGTTTCAAGTAGTGCGATCCTTTCCTGATTTTGGTTTCCTGCATGTTTTGCAGACGTGAATTCCAAGAACAACTCCAACTATGCTCTGATGAGCACGAGCCAGGTGAGGAAACTTGTAGTTTAGGGGACAGGCAGTACAGCAGTAGCCATCCTAGAATTTAAAACAAACTCTGTTCTTCCATTACAGATATTGGTCCTGATGAGAACTCTGAAATTACGGGAGTTCGAAACGCGTAGACCTGTTTAATTTTCAAGCCAAACTTAATAATTCAAGAATTAAGAAAAATATAAACTGTATATATATATTTGTGCTGAAAAATACTGGCTTACTGTTGTGAATATTGCAATTCCAACATTTTGTGAATCATTTTTGTTTTGTTGTGGTTGTTTGTATTGGTGTGAGTCACAAATGAATGTGGATTGAATGGTCACTAAAATGTAATTGTTTGTAAATACATGTTGTGGATTTTGATACAAATCAAATTTTGTTGTGTACATCAGATTTTAAAATTTGTACAAATAATTAAAATCACCCAAATAGAAGTGATTAACTGAAACTAAAAAAACACAAAGAATAAAGATTTAAATCAACAAACATACTGTCTTACCCGTATGTTTTGACCAAATAATTGTCTCATTCAGAAATAGCGACATAGGCATTTGTTCTGTTCATTATTAGCTTGTGGCAAGCTGTGTCGTTGGGAGCCCAGACCCAGTGGTATTGTTCGAATTCCGTGAACAGTCTCAACATTTGTGAGCTTTAAGGAAACCCTTTGTTAACCGGAGTGAAATAGGGGTTTGCATGGAGATTTGTTAAAGCAGTAGATTAGAGGTTGGGGTGTAGTTCTGCTTCTTTGCTTATTTCCATGTTCTTTCTGTTCTAGATGACCTCAGTTATGGCAGAAGGTACCAGATCTTCCAGTGGGGCTTCCCCATTAATATCGAAGCACGTGTGAACTCCGCTTCGGGGGAGGCTCTGAAAATCTACGTTGATGAGTGTTATGGAGCTCCCACTGCAGACTTGAAGACTTCTGGGAAAACCTATGCAATAATACACAACCATGGGTCAGTCCTGGGAGATGCATGGGAGCGAAGAGGGGGCATGGGGTAGTAACGGGAACAGGTTGGGGCATGGGCTATAATGAGGAGTAGGATGGCGACGAGGAATGTCGTAAGGCAGTGGGTTAATGTGTAGCCAAGCCCTCCAAGGACACTGTAAAGTGGTTAGCAGCAATTTACAACCCACCACCCCCAATAAAATAGCAATTGGTTAGTGCGAGGTAGCAAAGGGAGACAATAGCGACCGAACTAGGGAAAGGTTACAAGGTTTGGTTAAATCGGGGGACGATGATGGCATTAAATGAGCAGGCTTATACCATGATGCGTAAAAGACCATGAATGGGGATGAAGCTTGGAGGAAGGGGAAGTAGCGTGCGGATGAGACATCGGGCAGTGACTGATTAAGGTAAGTGATGGAGAACAAATCAACTTCTGATGTCTCGTTACATGCCCGGCATAGGGCAGTAGCCAAAAAGTATGAGCAATGGGTTTTGATGAACTTGAATCTGCAGCTGTTTTTCCAAAAATCTTAAGATACAATCCTAAAACTTGTCCATTTGCTGCAGTGCCAGATAACAATGGACCAGTCTTCGCTACCCATATAATCCCACCTAAAACACAGATTGGGGCATACCCCATTCATTTTATTTAAAAGTTGAGAAGACCTGTAAATCAAATATTTTCACATAAATTGGATTTGACAAAAATTCTCTCCTGTTAATGTTGTAAAACAACTCATTAGTTTCCGCCAAATGTCGTTGGTCATTACTATACTGCCCGTTCTTAACCATTTGATAGAAATCTGACCATAGACATGCACTTTCTCCACTGATGGCAGATATTTATTCTAAAACCCCAGTTGCTTCACATAGGGAGTGCTAATGAGTTTTTTTTTTTACCAGATACTTTCTATCATACATAATCTTCAGAACAATATAGCACCACCGCAACCACATTTTACTACTGCTGATCGAGGTCCTATCTCATTCCAAGTTTTCCATTTATCATTAACTGGAAAATCACTTCGCTTCACAAAGCCATTGGCCTTCCATCTGCTAGTGATCGCAAAGTCCGTAGTACCTCCACGATCCCAATCAACCTGATCTAAATGGGTTTCTAAATTCACGTAGGGGATATCATAAGTTTCCCAAAAATATGCATTTTCTTTTAAAAACCCATTGCAGTTTTCTGTCTCACTTTATGGGTGATTAGGTTAGCCTAGGAGGCACTCCGGTTTGATTTTCTTTAGTCATCATGTCTATCAACTCATTCTATAAATGGCTAGGCAAAATACACCTTTTTCCGGAACATAAAAGCAGATTGTGCAAATTTTGTAAAACAATAAAATATGAAGCGTAAAAAGAGTCAAACTTTCTTCCTCCATACTCCTGTATAATCACAAGAGCGAATGCCTTTTCTGCGTCCAGCAAAAATATTGCCACCGGAACCTGCTTCTAAGCAAACGTATTCAAAGCTTCAATCAGATAATTAGTATTAGCCCTTTTCAAGAAGGCAAACCACATTCCCTGAGTTTGATGACAAAAGGGGCGCGTTGCCTTTTAAAATTAAATTTACACAAAGCTCAACACACAAGGAGGGGTCAAGGCAAACGTCCTGCACCAGTCAATTTACCTTATCTAGGCTGTATTTCCTATCTTGATATTGGTGCAAAGGGCCTGGGACATGATCTCCATATGCCCCAAGGAAATGACATACAAGTTACTTGAACAAATTAAACCATGTTTAGCCCAGCACTCAAATAAGTAAACTATGAGTAAAGATTGTGGGTTAACCATAGTCACAATGCAAGAGAGCAGTCCGTCAAGATGTTCCCAATCAAAGAAAGGCACTGGTAGATTTTGAGTGTAGGTACAAAAATTCTTTAATTGTTTATTGTAATAAAAATTCTTACAATTCATGATCGCCAACAGGTATCGTCCGCATGCAGACTTCTTCAGGGCATGCTGTATTCCAGAAATTCTTGAGATGAAGTATTAATAAAAACTCAAATCGGGTCAAAATTGCAGAGTAAGGTATTATGAAATAATTCTTACAATTAAGTACATCAGTCATGTTCCGAATTTTTGTCCAAGAGGAGAACAGCATAAGGGCTTGTAAGCTAATCATGATGCCAGATTACACCTCCTCCTTCCTTGCCTACATGCCCTGCTCAATATTCAGAATATCCACAGTTTGAAGATTATCCGCACCATGAGCAAAAAATGCATGATTGCATAAGCCACTGTGCCTGCTGCTGAAAAATGCCATATATATGCAGCCCCTTTAAGGCTGTCTTAGGTCCGCTTATGGATGCATTGGCCTGTACATCTCAGTTCTGAAGTGGAAACTCGTAGCTCGAGGAGCACTTATCTGTGGGACTAGCTGGAAGAGGATTAGAAATGAGATTAGAAATAAGAAGTATTTGAAGTTCTTGTTTGAATGGTCTATGAGTGGGTTTGGTACATTGGCAAATGGGATAGAGTTCTAAAGTCTCAATGCATTGACTGTGAAGAGCTGAGTCAAAGTGTGTGGTTGTCTTTAAATTGAATACTGTGTTTAAAAGGAGCATAGTGTTGGGGGGGGGGGGGGGCTGCACACTTGGGTTTTGGCCACCTAATTTATGGAGTCTGTGCTCGATTCTTCTATATCACAAGCCCATCATGGCCCAGCTGGAGAAAGGAGTAGGATTCTAATAGCGGAAAGTATGGGTGTTCTAGTGGTATTCCCATTACATACCACCTCTTTTCTCTTTTCCAATGTTTCTACTGGTTTTCTCTTTGCTCCCCTACACCTGTCCGGCAGACCCAAGATGGAGGCTGCCATCCGCACCACTGGTGCTATTTATGTGCAGAGCGAAGCTTCTATGCAACCGACTAGGGAGGCCCTGAGGGCTTAAACGTTGAATGCCGGTCCCTTGAAGAGAGCATGGCACCACACTGCCAGAACACAGAGTGTACCAATCACACTATCATAATATTTGCCGGTGCTCAGCTCCTCGGCCCCTGGTGCACTTTGCAGCAATCAAGATGCTCTGGAAACATCCCCGGAATGTTCTTGGCCTACCAACCCATTCACAGAGCCATCCCAGTGCTACTAACAAATTGCTGCCTGCTTACTCAAAACACCAGTAAGTGGCTAGATTTCATATGTAACCGCAATTGCTGCGTTTAAGGGTCTCGAAGGTTCGCAATAATTTCCAGATACCACTAGGTCACTGTTACTTTGAGACCCAGCTACCTTTGTACAAACTTCCATCATTCACCTCAATCCTGTGCCTTCGGCGTGCTTCCCGCAGACCTGCTCTGCTTACAGTTTAACACTGTGCTGGGCTGTACGATGCCCTGCAATATTGCTGACCATAGAAGCAAAGAGATCACAAGGAATCTAAGGACTACAAAGCCACTCTGAAGCACCAAGGTGGACCTGCCGCTACTGGATTCAAAAGTTAAACCCAAAACAGACATGACCTCGAGCATAGACCTAATTTTGTAGCGACTGGGTGTGTTTCATGATCTAGCACAAGAGACCAAAGCCAACACTAATGACATCATGATTTACAAGCTTTCCATAATGACTTTAAGGGGCTTGCCAGCCAGAGTTTCAAATGCATTCTTCAGGACCTCCCCAGACAGTTCGGACGACTGTCAGGAGACACCGACGGTCAAGCGGTGCTCCTCATACCTGAGCCGCAGCCAGGTGGGGTGAAGCTCCTCAACCACCACGTATGGTATATGGTTGAGCACACAACCTGGGACTCTCAGGTGATATCTTTTTTTATTATTATTCACGTAAAGCAGTAGCTCTAAAACAACAGGTCCTGAAGAATGCATTTGAAACTCTTTTCTCTTAATGCAGAAACATGTTGACCACTATCAAGTACGGTTATTATTTCAAACCCGCACTTGCACTTGCCTTTTAACCTTAGGGATTGGGAGATACTAATAAAAATTGTTTTTCTACCCGATTCACCTAATTTTAACAAAACCCTTCACTATCTCACTCCTATCACCACACACTGCTTTTTTCAGTAGCCACCTCAACATTTGAATAACATATACTACCCACTTCTCACATCTATATCGGTCACGGTAACATCAGACCGGCCATTTTGTCTCCTGGGTAAGGAGAACCCAAATGATGATAAAGAGGGGGGTACAGTGTGGCTTCTGATGGGAACTTTCTCCACATGCTCTTGAGCCTTGACTTGGCCAGCATTGTATACCAGCTTGCATGGTGTGTTCCCACTGGTGTTATCTGTATGGTATTGGTCTTGTGATCCATGTTGAATGACTTATTCTTTTTGACTCCTAGGTACAATTTGGTGTCATGATATTGTGTTTGGGGCGTGTACCTGGTTAGTCGTTAAATCTGCCCTTAGACCCTCCTCTCATTTTCTGTTGTGTATGCGTTGTAGATGTACCTCACTTACATGGTCTACATGTGCGATCTTTAGATCCCATCTTGACTCGCATACATCCGCACTTCATATTTACATGAAAGGATATGAATGTTGCGTAGAGTGTGCACATAACTACCTGATTTGTTTCTGTCTACTCCTCACATCAACTCCGCTATACAATCAACATATTGACCACACCAATTAAAATTCCTTCACTAAACTCTAAGTGCCTGAATCACCCCATCAAACGTAAAAAAAGATTACTGGAATTGGCTAAAGGGGTTTATTATATTATTACAGGAAACAGACCTTGAATCCTTTAGGGATGCTAAATTTTATTGCTCATGAATAGCAGAGACTTTACTTTCCCCAGCAATACATAAGAAAAATGGGTTCTTACTAGATCTAGGAAACCTTACATCGCTGTACAGTCTCAATCACACGACCATCAAGGTAGATGGCTTATAATCAGAGCTAAGAAAAAAGACAGGATTCTTTATTGTGATAATTTATACCCAAATGACAATTCACTGGAATTCTGGAAAGATCTTGAAAAACTACTATCAGAACTACCTGACAATGTAGAAGTGATTCCGGGTTGGTGATTTCAACCTACCAATGGATGGGACCCTAAACAGAATATCGACCTGTATATTCCTGAGTAGTAGATCACACAACAAAATGAAATCATGTTGCGAGAACAACAATCTGGTAGATGTATGGAGGTTGTTCAATCAGTCAGGCAGCGACTATAGACGTTACTCTCCACAGCACCATTCCTTCTCCAGGTTTGAATATGTACAGTCCGTAAACTACTCTTTATCCCTCAACTCCAAAATGGAACCAATTGTAATTTTGGACCATGCTTGTGTGTCTCTCGACCTTGAATGAAGCGATTCCCCCA
This sequence comes from Lissotriton vulgaris, assembly GCF_964263255.1. NCBI lineage: Eukaryota > Metazoa > Chordata > Amphibia > Caudata > Salamandridae > Lissotriton > Lissotriton vulgaris. The sequence continues at coordinate 260,213,796 of NC_141699.1, forward strand.
CTTCACCCCACCCCCTACACAATGGTGCCTCAGTAATGATATTGAAGAGCAAGCAGACGAGTGCTTGGCCCCTCCCGCCCTCACGCCCTTGCCACTACATAATGGTTCCCTTTCCCAGGAGGCGCAGCGGACGGGCGCAGCGGCGGCGCCGGCAGGGCGCCGAAGGCGCACCAGAGGCAAGCCCGTCTGTGCCCGTCCGCGACGGGCCGGGACCACGGGACACGACTACTGGCCAAACAAATACCATCACCTACAGCCCTAGCACCTTACTCCAATTGTGAGGCCCTACCACTGCCCACTGCCTCGCATCCTGGGACCCCATCACAAAACACTTTCTCTGCCAACACTGCACATACCAAAGCTGCCCACCAAAACTTCCCCCATCATATTACATGTTCCTCGTAAACTGTAGATCTCTCCCTAAGCACGCCCTGGAGATTTCCTTGCTGCTCTCTGATAAAGAACCAGATGCCCTATTCCTCACAGAAACATGGCTACATACAGACTCTGACCCTGATATCATTCAAGCACTTCCCGCAGGGTATCAAATTCTCCGGGCTGATCGCTCCTCTGGTACCCTTGGGGAATTCTCTTAAACCTGAAGCTTCGGCCAGCCAATGAGAATCCGAATAGATAACGGCTGTCTTCATGTACTGGAATACTGAAGAAAGCATTCTTCAGATCCAGAACAGAGAAATATTTAGCAGAGGGGGGAATCATTGTCAATATCGTAGTGATGTCCGAGACCACCGGGTATTGTGGCTCCACTACTCTATTCACGTGGCGCAGATCAATCACAAACCTATATACATCAGGAGTATTATCTGTAGCTTCAGGCGACCGTCTTTTAAGGATCGGTAGTATAGGGCTGTTACATATGTTCGAATCCGTTTCTTCCACTACACCAGACCGAATCAAATCTTGTATTATTTGTAACAGGGCCTTTTCACCCTCCCTAGGAATCCTGTACTGTGGAACCCTGGGTAGTTTCGCTCCCACCTTTACCCTTATTGTTACCGGGGCGATATCCATTTTACCTACATCTGTATCATTGACAGCCCACAAACTGTTGGGTATCCCTTCAAATTCAGGTGGTAATGGGTCATCTTTAGAAAAACATTGTAGTGGGCGAGCGACAGTCGGGCCTAACGTGAGGTACACGCCATCCGGGGAACAATAGATGGTGGCGTGCAACCTCTTCAGTAAGTCTAAGCCCAGCAAATTTTCTCCACAATTCGATGTCAATAGGAACGGTGAATCGACAGTGAAAGGACCAATCGTCAACGTAAGGGGTTTAGAAATGGGGCTAATCACCGGGGTACCTGAAAAACCCACAGAGATATTGTTCTTGCCAGACAGAGCCGCCCCGGGGACCCGAGAATGAGCCACTGAACTTTTCGTTGCACCCGTATCCACTAGAAATTTTTGCTGAGACCCCAATAAGTCTGCCTCGACATAGGGTCCCCTCTGATCAACTTCCACAGGCACTGGTCCCTCGCTCTGTCCTACGCTGTCCTAGTTATGGGAGAACCCTGTCAAATCGTCTACGGAGTAATCATCATTATAGTACTGACCACCGCCCCTCTGCAACTGTTGCCTGTCTGCACCATTGTCGAAGTAATTACCTCCCGGCCTCCCGCCTCCATCTGACCGTGCGTTCTGTCTCCCGGAGTCACCACTACCTCTTCCTCGTCCTCGCCCTGAACCTGTATTCGACTGAAACAGTGGGCAATCCCTCCACCAATGCCCCTCTTGCTTACACTTCGCACACTGATTTGGTCCCAATCACTCCCTACTCTCACCTCTCCCATAGCCGCCACCACCACGTCCTGGCGCTGCACCTCTTCCTCGACCCCTCGACACTTGCTGCAACAAAACCCTAGTCTTCAAATCCTTCGCCTTCTTTTCCTGCTTGTCCTTGCTCTCATTTTCTCTGTGTTCATAATACTGGGCCATACTGAGGATACCAGAGGGAGAGGATGTCGTCCATGTACTCTCCGACGCTTGCAATCTCGCTGAAATCTCAGGCAATAAGTTCATGACAAACCTATTAACAAAAAGTCGCAACCCTCCATCCTGTGATACATCCTGCCCACTAAAATCCATGAACGTCTCTTCGAACCTCGTGAAGAAGTCCGAAACCGCCTCATTCTTTTTCTGCTTGCAAGCCGTCAACTTATCCCAGTCTACCTTCTTCGGGGGAATGAGAGAGTGCATGTATTTTATTATGCGCCCCGGCAAGGCCAAAATCTCAGCTTTCGGCTTTTCTCCTGGCTTACGTTCTTTATCCCAATCCTGCAACTCCTGCCACGTACCCCCCAACTCTTCCGAATGATCTGTTCCTTTCACTTGCCGCCATACATCGACTGGGACCAAAAGCCCAAAAAACAATTCAACATCAGCCAAAGTCATTACAGTGGAAGACGCGGCTTCCGTTAACTCTTTGTAGTATGCAGTAGGGTTCTTCCTAGAATCTGGCAACTGAGCCTTTAAGGCTAATACCTCACTTCTCTTCCATGGTGTATACACCCATTGCTCCTGAAAATGTGCATCTACCCTATTCCTGGTGACAGCTTTCGTGACTGGATCTACCATCTCGGGGATCTCGGGATGAAAGATAGGATGCACCTCACGCATTGGATGTATACCTGGAAAATGGGGCGTACCTGCAGAGGGCAATTCATTTCTGTACTGTAATAAAGCGCGTAAGCTACGCATCACCTCCTTCACCCCAGTATTCGTTCTGAAGGCTCTGCTCTGTATATCTCGCAAAGTCGCCGGAGCCACACCTCCATACCCCTGTTCCCATAGTGGTATCAATACATTTGACATATGCCACAAAGCGTGCTGTTGCATCAAGGGCTCAAAATCTTTCATTGTGGACCAAATATCTTCAAACGAATAAATATTATTCCTAGCCCACTGGCATGCCTGATTAGCCACTATACTCTTCTCATCTAAACCAACTGTAGAACGCGTAAGCAACTTCCGTACCTGTGAGAACAGTCCGCTACCTGCGCCTCGACTCGGCGTGAACATCTCCTGACTGGGGGTGGTGCTAGCTGAAACAGTAGGGAGTGCTAAAGAGAATTGGGAGGGTGTAGGTGAAGTGGTCTGGAGCAAAGAAACGAGAGGTGTCGAAGGCGGGGAAATCGCTGCGCCATGTTGGTGTGGGGCACTTGCCGATGGACCCGGAACCCCACTAGTGGAGGCCGGAGCTGGCAAGGAGGGGTACAATGACTGCGGGGCATAAGGAGGAGGGGGCCGAGTACTCAAAATGTCCTCCATCTCATCTTGGTCATCCTCTCGCACTACATAACTTTTATTTTCTTTCAACCTGCAAAGCCTATCTGCGCGCTCCAAACGCTGCTCATTCTCATTCTTAGTATGTTCTCTCGCTTTCTGTGCCATAGTCTGCGCGGACTTTTTAAAAGCCTCTTTCTCTTCTCTCATCTTACGTTTCCTGGCTTCTTTCTGCCACACTCTTAAAGAATCAAACATGCTTTGACGGCTGCGCCTAGCAAACAATTTGTCCTGCAAATAGTCCAATTTAGCTTCTTCAAAAGAACCTGTCAAGGGCCATTGTAAATCCACATTGTCAGCGGTGTACCGGTGCCATAAAGTGCCAAACAAAATCGGGGGCAATCCATGCTTGATATACATATCAAAGCTCGGAGTGCCCTCAGGGGGTGCAGGTTGGCTCTCGGCCAGCCTAGTATCTGAGGGGCGACAACAGCATCCAAAACATCGTAACTTACTGAAACACGGCATCTCTACCTTGGTGTGAAAGAAACACTTCTCCACAAACTTTGTTACCTTGAATCACTAGCTCGAGCTCATTCGTACACACATATAATTATACGTTAAGAAACCACACACACATATACAATACCTCCAAACACGTGTTACCAAATGGGACAAGGCCCGTAGACCAAGTCCTGGGGAACCTGGACCCTACCGCAGACCGAACAGTACGCTAACTGTTCCGAGGATGGGGAACAAATCCGCTCCCCGTGCGGCACTACGGATCACTGCGCACTTTACCACGGGAGACCCAGGACTCGCCTCCACTGAACCGCCACTCTAAGAGTTCAGGGTAAGTACCGGAGTCCACCCGCGATGAGCCACGCCTTCACCACAGTACCACCCGGTCGGATTACTTACAAACAATATATCTAGATATTCTCCCAACCTCGTCAAGTCTGTCAGAGCGCCTGCTCACACTCTGAGTTCCCCGGAGCACACTAGCCCCAGGAGCACGCCGGCTCCTCAAACCACTGGAGACACCCTAGTCTCCCGGAACACTCCAGTTCCTGAAACAATCACAGGTGGACCACTCACCTTCCGTAGGCGGCACCGACCTCTACCGTTCTCCACCTCCGGCTGCCAGGACCAACACGGTCAGCTTCGAGTTCCGCCTTCTGGACCCCGGCGTAAGATCCGAACCGGGACCTCTCCCGATCAGCAGGGTGGGGCAGCGCTGCGAGAACCAAGCTCGGCATCAGATGGGTACCCGGGCCCACCGTGCCGACCAGCGGGTCCCCGGTCTTCTGCTACCCACTTACGGGTGGGAAAGATCTTTCTCGCGGGGTACCTGTTCGGGCGCCATCTGATAAGCGTGGCTCAAATCCACCCGAGTGACTTACCGCACTCACCTATAGTAATTCTGTAGAAAGTCAGCCGGACAGTGGAGAAGAATAAACAATAGTCTTTATTAGGCCAAACACACTCATATGAGAGGGCCCTGTCCGACCTCACTCCTAGGAGTGCGAACGAGAGGACTGACTCTCTGCATCCCAGCAATACATTATAATGCAACACAGATCATTAGGGTACGCCCATTATGGAAAATTACTGAAACCCAGACCAGCGAACAATGCCATCATGCAGCAGGCATCTGCACCTGCAAAGGATACATCGCTATCTTTACTCAAGGCCATGGAGCTAGGCTTCAGCGTCTCTGGGCATGAGAACATTACTGATAAAGAGACTTGTTAGTTTCGGCCACAGTAAGCTGAGAAACGAAATCTGCTGTCTTAGTGAAATTCTCTATTCCTGCGGGAGGGGCAGATGAGCGAGTGAGGCATGCGGGCACAGAGGGATACACAAAATGGTGGCACACAAGCTAAGCTAAGGAACTAATATCGTCACACATACATTTGAATAATAAGGTAGCAAACGGGAATAATTCAACATAAGTATATATACGTACTCCATTAGTTAGCCATATGATGCTAACTTACATATGAGAAAGGGGATGGTTGGGGCATCGAAAAGTGAATTCTATCAGTAAATTCCTGAGTAGTAGATCACACAACAAAATGAAATCATGTTGCGAGAACAACAATCTGGTAGATGTATGGAGGTTGTTCAATCAGTCAGGCAGCGACTATAGACGTTACTCTCCACAACACCATTCCTTCTCCAGGTTTGAATATGTACAGTCCGTAAACTACTCTTTATCCCTCAACTCCAAAATGGAACCAATTGTAATTTTGGACCATGCTTGTGTGTCTCTCGACCTTGAATGAAGCGATTCCCCCACTTCACCCCACCCCCTACACAATGGCGCCTCAGTAATGATATTGAAGAGCAAGCAGACTAGTGCTTGGCCCCTCCCGCCCTCACGCCCTCGCCACTACATAATGGTTCCCTTTCCCAGGAGGCGCAGCGGATGGGCGCAGCGGCGGCGCCGGCAGGGCGCCAAAGGCGCGCCAGAGGCAAGCCCGTCTGTGCCCGTCCGCGACGGGCCGGGACCACGGGCCACGACCACTGGCCAAACAAATACCATCACCTACAGCCCTAGCACCTTACTCCAATTGTGAGGCCCTACCACTGCCCACTGCCTCGCATCCTGGGACCCCATCACAAAACACTTTCTCTGCCAACACTGCACATACCAAAGCTGCCCACCAAAACTTCCCCCATCATATTACATGTTCCTCGTAAACTGTAGATCTCTCCCTAAGCACGCCCTGGAGATTTCCTTGCTGCTCTCTGATAAAGAACGAGATGCCCTATTCCTCACAGAAACATGGCTACATACAGACTCTGACCCTGATATCATTCAAGCACTTCCCGCAGGGTATCAAATTCTCCGGGCTGATCGCTCATCTGGAAAAGGCGGCGGAATAGCTGTTGTATATAAAAAACTATATACTTGCCGCAGCTCCCCTACTAACCTGTCTAGCTGCGAATACCTCACATTTTCTCTAGACTTCTCTCCTACATGCACCTTCTCAGGGACTCTCGTTTACCGGCCTCCCGGCACCCCAAGCAACTTTATCAACAACTTAGCACCCACAATAGCCAGCGGAGTCTGTAACCTACCGAACTACACCCTGCTGGGTGATCTCAATGTCCATTTAGATGATCCCCAGGATCCTGCAGCCACCAAATTTTTCAACAGTCTTGAGGCACTAGAACTCTCCCAGCGAGTGTTGGAACCCACCCACTCCAAGGGACACCTGCTAGATCCAATTTTCAGCAATTGTACCCACCTTACAGCTAGCTCACCCATTTCTCTCCAATGGTCCGATCACTCCTTGATCCCATTCACCTGGTCACCGTTAGGGTCATGCCCCACACCACCCCCTGCACCCAGGAGAGACCGTAAGGGGTCAAAACTTAATCCCAACTAGTGGGCATCCACTCTGAAAGCCTCCGTCCCAGTAGGCAACCCTGACCCTGTCGTCAGTAATGAAAACTTCAATAAATGGATCACCGATTCTTTAGATTGCATTATCCCAACCAAAGACATGAAACCCAAACAGAGACCAAGAAATGCACCATGGTACTTCCAGGACCTGAGTAATCTGAAGAAGGAATGCAAAAAACTAGAAAGAAAATGGCGCATTGACTACCTACAAGCAAGCAAATATGCATACATGACCGCTATAAAACACTATAAAAATAGCATTAAAAAATGCCCAATCCATTTTCTATGAAAACAAAATAAATGAAGCAGCATCTAAACCTAGGGAGATATACCAAATCGCAAAAACCTTGCTCAAACTTCCGGACAAATTTCCAGATCCTCTTAGTGCTCAGACTCGCTGCAATGAGCAGGCCGAATATTTCCACAACAAAATAGCCATGATCTACTCATCCTTCCCCCAATCCCTATACATCCAAACAGGCCACAAGGAAACAAGCCCGCCTCCTCCTGCCACCCTGGAAACCTTCCCACTACTAGAGCCCACCACCCTGGAAACCATAATGCTCCAGGTAAAATCGGATCTCCCAGTGACCCAGCCCCAGCTCAGTCCCTCAGGATAATTACCCCCGTCATTCTGCCCACCATTTTAGACCTGATCAACAATTCCTTATCCTCAGGTATTGTACCACCCAGGTGGAAACAGGCTACAGTTAGGGCCCTTCTGAAAAAGGCCAATCTAGATCAAAAGAACCCTGGGAACTATCGCCCGATCTTCTTGTTGCCATGGATAAGCAAAATTGCGGAAAAACATGTAAACCAGTCCCTCACAGAATTCCTGGAAGCGAACAACTTACTGGATGTATCACAGACTGGGTTCCGCCCCATGCACGGAACAGAAACCGCTCTCCTTGCTGTGACGGAAGGAGCCAGAATGATATTGTGGATCAGGGCGGCACTGCGGCCATCATCTTATTGGACCTCAGTGCCGCCTTCGACACCGTAAATCATGATATCCTGCTGCACAGAATCTCAGAACTAGGAATCACCTCTAAGGCAGCGGCCGGGCTCCAATCATTCCTATCAGAGCGCTCGTTCCGAGCCTGCGAGGGCAATGTCATCTCGCCCAGTAAACCACAAAGTTGTGGGGTTCCTCAGGGCTCCTCCCTGAGCCCCACACTGTTTGACATATTCATGCGCCCCCTCGCCGAGATAGTTCGCCCTTTTGACGTTCAAATTGTGTCTTACGCTGATGATACCCAGTTGGTGGTAACTCTGAAGCACCCCTCCACTCAATGAAGTGATCTAAGGGGTTGTATGGAGGCAGTATGCGCCTGGATGACCCTGCCCCTTCTCCCATTTGAGGCCAGACAAATGATCATACAGGGCCTTGTCCAATCCCGTCTGGATTTTAATAATGCCCTCTATCTTGGAGCACCAGACTACACCCTACAAAAACTTCAGCGCACTCAAAATTGTGCTGCCCGTGCGCTACTGGGAGTCCCACGGAGGACCTCAATAAAAACTGGCCTAAGAACTTTACACTGGCTACCTGTTAGGGACAGAGTGAAGTTTAAAGCTCTATGCATTGCCCACCAGACTTTCTGGAAAATGGGCCCAGAAATCAACTGCCCCCTAATCTCTCCATATTTGCCCAACAAGGCACTTTGTTCCTCAACCGCATCACTAGCCAAAATCCCCAGAATCTTTAGAGCCAGAGCAGGAGGACGTTCGTTCTCGTACAATGTGTCTAAACTGTGGAACACCCTCCCTCTGCAGATGCAAGATAATTCCAACCTAACTAGTTTCCGGAAACAGCTCAAAACCTTCTTGTTCAGTAAGTAGTAACCTTCTGAGGGCTTCTTCTGTTTTAGTCTCAGCGCCTGGACGCCTCAGGGCAACTGTAGCGCTCTACAAATCCCATTTTCATTTCATTTCAGTTCATGACCCAGTCTTATGTAAAACTGAACGGAGATAAGACAGAGCTAATGGTACTGGGTAACCCCCCACAGAAATCCATTGACTCCATGTGGCCACCATCACTGGGCCCCGCCCCCTTAGCCAAGGACACCATTAAGCGCCTAGGAATCTGGATAGACCATACACTGACATTTAGCTACCAGGCAGTCAAACTATCTGCCACCTGCATGGGCATTTTGAGGCTCATCCAGAAGATCCTTCTGCTCCTCCCATTCAAAGCTAGACAGTAACCGTGTCAATTTTGCAAAGTACAATAAGTATATGTACCCAAGATTGCCAGTCTGAGATTGATACACTCGGTGTGCCATAGCTGGAATGACAAAATTGTATTGTCTTTATGTGTCTCTCTTTGTTGTGGTGTAGCAGAATTTGATTTATTTATCCTGTACTGTCCATTGAGCTCGTCATTGATTTTCCTTCTGATATTGTGTTCAGTTGCATTATAAATTGTTAGAAGAAAAGGTTTTTTGCTTTCTTCCCTTTGTTTTTATCATGTGTAATATGGTAACACCATATTTTTTAAATTTGTGACTGTCATTGTTTTTAAGAAAAATAAATTTATATCAGCCTTTTTATATACGTATTGGTTTGTTTTATAGTGTTTAAATGTTTAAATATCCAAAGTTAACATGTGGGCTTAACGAATAAACTGTGCCAAGGGAAACACTCTATTCCACTTTAGACAGATCATGGTCCAGGGCCTAATCCTCTCCCGGCTGGACTTCGGGAACGCCCTCTACTTAGGAGCCCCCCAACTAACTCTGAGAACTCCAGGTGATTCAAAACTGCACTGCCCGCACTCTATTGCGCATCCCCCACCGCCAATCGGTGAAATCCGAACTAAAAGATCTCCCCTGGCTGCCAGTGAGGGAAAGAATCGACTTCAAAAGCATGTGTATTGCCCACCGTGCCTACTGGAGGAAAGGAGCAACTCTGAACCACACCCTGATCACCCCCTACCATCCTAGCAGACAGCTTAGGTCGGCCCATACCTTCCAAGTCATTAATCCTAGGATTAGAAGAGAGAGGAGCGGAGGCAGAATGTTTTCAGTAATTGCGGCAAAGCTCTGGAACTCTCTTCCGATCTCCCTTCGCTCAGAACCTAACATTCTGCCTTTCTGGAAAAAACTAAAAAACCTTCTCTTCAGTAGATAACTCAGCCCCCTGCCACATACACCTGTCGCTCATAAGCGCTAGGATGCCTGCGGGTAGCTATCGCGCTATACAAAAACGAAATCCAATCCTATCCAATGATGCCACTAAAGAAAGAATTTCTGTAGCAATTGGCCCGTTCCGGAGTGAAAACGCTAATGAGGATATCTCTGGCATTACTATATGGGATGAGCTAAAAGCTTCCCTCAGAGTGGTACTGATAAGCCCAATATCTAGCAAAAATAAGTCCTTATCCAAATAATTAACAACCCTAGAATCTGAAATAAAGATATTAAACGATAAAATCAGACATTATAGGTGGCTGACATACCTAATGAACTTACGTAATTAACACTACAAGTATAACAGGATACTGAGCAAAAGAGTCCAGGAGTGGGTAGAGATCTCTGTAACTGGGAATATGTTTACTAGAAACCGAGCTCGAAAAACACATGCAAACTACTTGAAATATACTAAGAATAGGGCCCTTATATCTGCTATTAAGAACGCCTCCGGGAATGTTGTCAATTGACCCAGGGCAATCTGGATGCTTTTCAAGCCTTCTACTTCAACCTTTATAACTCTAACAAACCAGTTTCCCTAAATATATGCCCTGAATACTTAAACTTGTGTGTTTTCCGATAAGTATCCCAAGAAGAACGATTTTCTCTTAATGCTCACATAGAGAGTGAGGAGGTTTTAAAAGCCATCCACAGCCTTAGATCGGGGAGGGCCCTGGACCCAACAGCTACTCCGGTAAATTCTATAAAAAAGTTTGCAGGGCTGGTAACTGATCCCTTATGGGTGGGATTCCACCGATACCCTGACTCTGGGTACATTTCAGGCTGTGCAACTGATGCCACAATAGTGGTCCCTCCGAAGGAGATGAAGTACCACTAGGATATTAAGAACTTTACCTTGATTGCAAAGTATATGCCATAATCATCTCACACAGACTAGACTATTATACTAAAACTTATCACACCCTCTCAGAAAGATTTCTTAAAAAGTAGACTCTCCGCCAACAACATTAGACTATTCTGCAATGCACTTGATAATGCGAACCGCATTGGGTACCAACAGCCGCACTGGCTTTTGATGCAGAAAAGCCCTTTGATAATATCTCTTGCACTTTTCTGAATGCAACATTGTCCAAATATCCTCTATTGGGGAGGATTTTATTTGTATGGTTATGGCACTGACATTGAATTCTATTTTTTTTTTTTTTTAATTAATTAAAGAGTATCATTGGAAAACTGACCCCCCTGGGTTGCTTGGTCACTTTAGAAAGATGGGACACTCTGTGTCATTGTTTTATGAATTACGCAAGCCCACCAAAAATTACCTACTGAGAGGTCTAAAAAAAATAAATGGTCCACAACCATTCAATCTATACATATTACCTTTGTTACAGAGGCAACATGGAGAAAAGTATGGCAATCCCCTTTTGTGGCAAAAATTTCCCCGGTATTCGCATAATCCAGGGTTTTGGTCCATACATAAAACTTACTGGACACCTCCAGGCTTTCTAACTTAGGCCTTTCCAAGACGGCATTTGCTGGATGTGAAGGGAGGGTGTGGTATCTCCTAAACACATGTTCTTTACATGTAAAATTATTCAACCTCTGTGGGGCAGAATGCAATCCATGATTCAAGCGATCTTTAAAAAACTGTTCGAGATTGACTTCTTGACAGTTGCCTTACGAGTCTCCGCAAATACATCCCCATTGCCTTTCCCTGAGCAGGACTTGCTACTATTAGACTTACGGCTAGTGACGAGTGCCAAGAGGATCCTGATGGAGTGGAAATCCACGTCCATGATCTTCAAAAAGTGGTGGAACATGTTCTACTCCATTAGAAGTGCCAGCAATATAATGTACAAGAGGCTATACACGGCATCCAGGACAAGACACTAATGGGACTCTTTTGATATATATTTGCAGAAATCTAAAGCATTGTAGGTGACACTTCGTCATGTGGGTCGCGCAGGGTATCCACTGCTCTTATTGTGGATGATCAAAACTGTTGGTACTGTCCGGCTAAAGGCTTTTGACGGGCCTGCCAACGTTACACAATATAGTTTCTGCTTCTTTCGCCCCTTATCCCCCCATAGACCGTACTTGTTAGTTTGTTGCTTTTTTCTGGTTTTTTTCCCCCTCCTCTTGCTTTTGGTATTGTGCATTTCCACTTGGGATATCAGATTAGTCGACCTATCATGGGAGATCTTGTTTATCTCAGGACTAGCAGCCCGTCCTGACGTTGTCCGGGTATTAAATGGAATGTGTGCAATGTGTGTAATAGGCAAGGGAAATGTATTTTAAAATCTCGAGGTAGACAACATTTTTAGCATGAAGTGTCACAAAAATTAGGCATGTGTGTGCAGATACTGTGTGTACCTCGAAGAAAGAAGTATTAGCAGATGTCTCTAGTGTGTATGTACTTGACTTCCGTAGGTAAGCGTGTGTGAAAGTGCATTCAGTTGTAAATTTCGTGTCCTCGCAGGCACGCTGAATCGCGTCATCCCCTGCTTGAGGCTCGGCTCCAGTTTTATTTGATGTTGTGCTTGTGGTGTAAAGTCGTTGATGCAGAGAGTTGAGTGGGTGACAGCGCGCGCTGGAGATGCTGCGCGTGTGGGAAAGTGCAGTCAGTTCAAAGGTTAGTGTCCCAGCAGGCGCGCTTAGTCGCGTCATCCGCCGCCTGAGCCCGGCTCCAGCCCTGGTTGATGTTGTGCGCCTGGTGTCCATTCGTTTATGGAGAGAGTTGAGTGTGTGACAGCGCGCAGGATACTGTGCAGTTATTGTCCCCGCAGGCACGGTCCTTTATGCAGAGAGTTGACTGGCTGACAGCGCCCAGGATACTGTGCAGTTATTGTCCCCGCAGGCACGATCAGTCGCGTCTGCCCCCGCCTAAGCCCCAGCAATTGCAGCGCCCATTGGCCACGCCCCTTGCTCCAGCGCAATTGCCGCACCCATTGGCCTTGGCCACGCCCCCGGCCCAACGCACATGTGTTTTCCACACTCCCTCAAGACACGCTTTTTTTTTTGGGATGTGCCGCGCGATTGTTGCCGGTTGTCGCGCCCATTGGCCACACCCCTTGCTGCCGCGCAATTGCAATTGCCACGCCCATTGGCCTTTTTCACGCCCCCAGCACATGCCCCCAGCACAACGCACACGTTTAAGGAACGCTTTTTTTTGTCGTCCTGCCGCGCCCCGCCCACGCCCACAAGGGACTACTTTGCTGGTAAGGTTCTTTTACCTTTCAAATGTATATGGTGGGCGTCTGCATAGCCTATGTCCTTCTGCTGCAACTGCCCTTTCCAACGCTGTATTGGGTGTTGTGATTGGTGCTGGGGTTCCTGAGATTACCCGCCTCAAAGGTTTGGGCTCTCTCTTTATAATATTAGTATGGATGTGTGCGGTAATATGCTGCTCCACAATAATCTCCCATTCTTGCGTCCTTAGACCACGATTTTGTCTAATATGTACGAGGATTTTATAAAACAAGATTACTGTGATGTATTCTACGTCGGTAGTTTACTGTACATGTGTTTTTTTTGTTGGAAAACTCAATAAAATTAGTTGAGATAAAAAAGGAGCATCGTGTCTGAGTGGCAGAGTTGTAGTAATCCCCCACCTAAGATTTTCAGCTTCCTGCATAAATGGGAACATACATGCTAGTATGCAAACTATTCCACTCAGATCACACCAACTAAGTGGACCTGCATCAATAAGACACTTTAAGTGTAAAATGTGTCATATCATCAAAGTGATTGGTCTCTGAGCATGCACATGCCACCGCATGGAAGGATGCCTTGAGAAGAGGGAGATGGAATGGCAGAGAGGATGGTGGTTCTGTAGTCTAATCTGGACAGAACCAGTGTGTGCACTATTTTTTTTTTTATTATAACCAAAACTAGGTTTGATTCCCTGAATGAGGCCGAGTTCGTGATTGGCACATCTTGCCATTTTATTGATCTGTTTTGTGAAGTTAATGTGATACATCAAGATTGAATGGCAGTGACTTACAGGTGTCAGAAATGACCCTGGTGCAAATAAAGATATTGGTGGAATCAAGCCATATCTGAATGGTGGGATGTGAGGAACGAGGTTAGCTGATAAAGAAGTCCTTTTTTCTCTGCTTGAATTTAAGGTGGAGGTCCGTCATCCAGGTTTGTTTGATATCAAGATTTGAAGCTAGTAGAGAGATGTCACTGGGGAATGAAATCTTCAGAATAAGTTGGTCATTGTGCGCATACAGGTGATAAGATATGGCAGGCTCTTTAATGATACCCTCTAGAGGGTCAAAGGAGACATTGATTAGTGTAATGACTAAAACAGATCTTTAGACGCACTTTTGAGAAGATGGTTAAAGAGAGAAATGCCCATTTTGACCAGTTGAGCTTGTTTGGCTCCATAGGATTTAAACTAGTTCATTGCCTTTCCTTCAATGCCCGTATAATCATTAGGAGTTTGAATGACAATATCATGCTTGATGCCGCAGGGGTCTCCAAACCGGTCCTGGAGGGCCGGATCCATGCCAGATTTTTAAAATAACTACATGTATCTCAATGGGGATATCCAAAAAAATCTGGCATGAATCCGGCCTTCCAGGACCGGTTTGGAGACCTCTGCTTGATTGCATTGAATGCTGCTGAAAAGTGAGGTAGTATCAGCAAGCGAATCCTCATTGTCCAAGATGCACTAGCATCAGTCATTTGAAAAACGGCTATTTCAGTGCTAGAACCATCTCTGAAACAAGCCTCCAGGTGTCATGAATATTGTCATTGACAACTTAATGATGCCAGCTGTTATCACAGAGTTCAAGAATCTTGACACAGAACGCTGGACTTGAGACTGAACACAGGTTATTGAGGGCTGGATTAGCAGTTAGTTTAGTCAAAAGGGGGACCCATATCTAACGTTTAGTGGAAACATTCCCTTTGAGAGTGAGAGATTGATGAGGTTGGCCCCCACTGTGGCACAAGGTAAGTTTACATCACTTTGGCTAGCTTGGCTGGGACGAGTTGGCAAAATGGTTGGAGAGTTTGAGTTTACAGACGAGACAAGGGACCAATTATTACTGTACTTCTGAAACGTCTTCTGAATGAGATTCTGGTGGAATATTAGCGATTTCACACTCAATGCTTTGCACTGGTCTAGTTATTAATAATGATATACCTTCCAGTGTTAACACGGGCCTGCAATAACAAAGGATTCACTTGGGGAAGAAAAATAAAATCTTGTTTAAACAACATATATGCCTGAAGCTTGGCCAGTAGCCATAAGATACAGCAGACGTGAAATTCCCCTAAAAACACAAAAAAACAGACTAACCATCTAAGCCAGGTGGATTCCCAACACACTAATGCCATTAGTTTGCAGAATACAAAAAATGTTACTTACATTTTCATGGACAGCAACTTATAAATAGCATTGATTTTATTTATTTTAATATTTGATTTTAAGGGCTTCACAAATGCATTTTCCAATTCTTATTTAGCAATCGGACTAATTTGAGATGCATGCCTTCACTAAAAGTCTTTCTTTCTATTGTAATATGAGATTCTCTGTCCCTTAATTAAAGAAGTGGGGCAGGTGGTTTTCATACGGATTTAATGCCCAACCTTGTTTGTAGATGCAAGTTTCTTTTTGCTTTATGGTGTGCCCCTATGACTCGGGGACCAGCCTGTAATGCAGGAACAAGTGCAATTTTGTTAATATGAAGAAGGGCCCGCTTCACTAACATGTACCGAATATGTAGGGTAAAGTGTAAGCTCTATCTGTATCTTGAGCCTCCCTTTCTTAGGCTCCAGTGGCCTTCTGTCTCTAACTCCAAGGTTAACAATAGCTGTTAAAATGGATACCTCCATTTATATTTGCCTAATAAGATAACTATAGACAAACATTCTACTCCAATGTTAAGAGAACTGAGAGAGATCAATATTGTTAAATATTTGGTGAGGGTTCGTGAGGGGCATCTATAGATATTTTCCACTGTCGAGGGCGTCTTGGCTGCTGAACATTCCATTTAGCCATCCGCACATGAAAGTAAATACCCCTTCAAATGACTCCGAGATTTAATGCATGCAGACGTCTGCCACTTATGCCCCTGGAGGCTACACAAAGCATGGGAAAGCTGTGTGAGTGTTTTGGCTTGCCCTGCAAGATGACTGACATCTCTCCAGAGCAGGGCCTGTAATCTGCTACCGTCCAGGCAGTTTCAGGCCAGCAGGTAACACGGACCACCATTGGCCAGAAGCACCAGGTCGAGTAAGCCCGAAAGGACGAGCTCAATGTGCCCAAGGCGCACCGACCATTCGCAAATGCAGGAGGTCTGGCCCATGAAGACCGTGGCTGCCAAGGCTTGAGGATACTCCCGGAGACTGGAGAAAGGGGCTTGGTGCAGATCAACACCCTCCCTGCTCATACTATTAGGCGATTGGTCTGTGGTGCTACCTGCGCGCAGGGGTTGCGGTGGGGTGGGGGGAGGCGGGACATGCTTGGGGCCTGGGAGGGCTACATACTGTAATGTAGTCCCAAGGGGCCTGAATAGCCTGAGTGGCTAGAGCAGTGCCCACCCATGGGTGGCTCGACCCAGTCGGCAGAGATGGCAACCCTCGAGTTCTAGAATCGAGGGTACAGCTCCTTAGACCCTGCACGTCTTGCATCAATCCCCTTTGCCTCAGGGCGTTGTTTCATGCTTGAGAACATAGGAAGTAACACGACTGCTCATGCCTCCCTGGCTTTGACTAGCCTCAAACTGACATGGGGAACGGCGGGTCTCAGATCACATAGGAGGGCTTCCTTGGAAAGGTATCCCCTGCCACCTATCTGAGTTCAGTCACACTTCAGACTGCGCATGAGCACTGGGAACACTATGGATGAGAAGACCAAGCAAACACAAGGGCAAACACAAGGAGATGAGGGACGGAGCGCTGAAACTTTTAAGACACTCGCCCCCAGTCACAGATCTGGATTGAATCAATCATTGTTCTTTAGCTCACTTCACCACCTAAGTTTAGACCCAGCCATATGCAAATCAGTCTTGACCCTGTGCCTCATGGGAACAGTCCAGCCCGAACTGCCAAGCCAGGTCTTCCATGAACCAGAATCAAGCATCCTAGGACCGGTTTTGGGGTAACACCCCTCATCAGCCAGGCTAGATTGAATCCAGTGGCAAAGTAAGCAAGAGACCCACATCTGGGCATACCAACCCGTTCATGCCAGCCATGGCAGAGTCCCATTCTGGTGCCAAGGAGGTTCCCTGTGACCCTATGGCGCCTACTACACAGTCTCCAACTGGGACGGACCCCACATCATCATAGCTGGGCATGATCCTCCATGCCATTGCTGAGACAAGATTGCATCTTGGGGGCAGAGTAGATGCAGTGGCAGCTGAACTGTGTCTCATGCAGCACAACATAGGCTCATGAAGATCAACATAGGCTCTTGGACAGAGTCCTGCATACTGAATCAGCTATGCAAGACCTTCAGCCCCAGACAAAAGACCTCAACGACTGTGTCAAGGAACTTATTACTAAGTAGGTTCTGGCAAAATAACATATGTATCGTACGCTTCCCACAGGCCTGGGTTTCTTGCTAGCCAGGAGCACAATCGCAATGAAATGGAAAGCGCTGTTGCTGCCACAGGGACATGGTGGAGTCCACATCCTTGCGCTAGGACGAAATAAGGGGCCTACGGTAGTGCACCATAAAAACCACCTGAAATTACCCACTTTACACATTGTGGTAAATAAATATTACCCTTTCATAATTTCTATACTTAAAGGAAAGCTCATGCATTAAATGAGAGGCAGAGTCCGTGGTGTCCTTATTTATTTATTTATTTATTTATTTATTTTAGAGTTTTATATAGCGCGAACAAGACCCGTGGGTATCAGAGCGCTTAACATGAGAGAGGGAAAAAGTGTTAACATATATATAAACAGTTAGCGAGCAACCGCTGTGAGGTAGATGATAAATATTAAATCGTAACACCTGTGAACGTTAGCGTGCATAAATAAGCTATGACAAAATTACTAACAAAAGCATGTAAATATAACAGATATGACAAACTACTAACAAACGCATGTGTATATAACAGATATGAGGTAGCTCGGTATATGTTCATTAAAGATGCTGTTCTCCTGTTCAATCAAAGTAGCCATTAGTAATGGCCTTTCGGTTGATCTCATATCCTCGGATCATAGGATATGTATTCCAATAAAGAATTGCCTATGTCTCCCTTCCAAATGGAGTACATGATCAGTACAAGCAGTAGTAAATCCGAACCCAGAACAATGTTCTAGGTAATGTATCTATTCATCAGCAGGCTCTTCACTTCCCGCTTGAATGTTACCAGATTCTGGATCTTCCTGATGTTAGGAGGGAGTGAGTTCCAAATTCTGGGGGCGGCTCCTGAGAACGCTCTGTCATAGGTTTTTTTCTTTCGGAAGAAGGCTGGCCGTAGCAGCAACTCCTTAGCACTCCTAGCTGGTCTGTTGCCACCGGACAGCTGAATTTTCTTGGCTAGATAACTTGGGGTGTTCTCATGTAGTGCTTTGTGTGTGATGCATGCTATCTTCATTTGGATTCTTGCTTCATATGGTAGCCAGTTTAATACTTTCAGGTGCGGGGATATGTGATCATATTTCCTGGTTCCGGTGATAAGTCTTGCTGCAGCGTTAAGGCAGGCTTTCAGTGGTGCTATGGACGTTTTTGGTAATCCAGCCAAGGTAGTGCAACCATATTCAATCCTTGAGATAACTAAAGATTGGATTGCCACTTTGAGGTCAGATTCTGTGATGTATGGTTTCAGTTTTCTTAAGTAGTTCAAGTGAAAGCGGGCGCTTTTCGCCATTGAATTAATGTGGGCTTTCATGTCTAGATTCTCGTCTAGGGTGATTCCTAGAGATTTAGCTGAGTTGACAAGGGTTGGGGTGCAGTTAAGCGCAGTCACGACTTCCGTCCAATCCTTTATTTCTGTATGGCTCCTTGGTGGAGAAATTAGTAAGAACTCTGTTTTATGTGCATTCAGCTTCAGGTGGTTTGTGGTTAACCATTGGAGTGCCATTTTTAGAGTCTCATTCATTAATTCCAAATCATTTAGGGATGCGATCTTTAAGTATATTTGCGTGTCGTCAGCATACATGTGATAGGATATTTGAGATTTTTGGAGAATTTCTGTGAGTGGTTCGACGTATAGGTTAAACAGATCAGGGGATAATGTCGAACCTTGAGGGACTCCAATTGAGATAGGGCAAGGAAGTGAAGTAGATTGGTTGACCAGGAAGCGCTGCGTTCTGTTCTGTAAAAAGGACTCGAACCAATTCAGCACCATTCCTGATAGTCCCATCCTGATTCAAAGGGGCTTTATTTACAATAACCCGGGTTAGAGGAGAATCTGTTCTATCACCACTAAGGTTCAGGAAGGGTCTTCTGAACTTTATTCACAGATACAATATTTATACATTGAATCTCGTACATAGAGAAGGAGGAGCGTTCCAGGCGGAGCAGGAGGAAGAGATAAGAGCATGTGGGCGTACATGAGGGCGTACACTTGAGATGTCATGGAGGTGTCATAAGTGGGTGGATACATGGAGGGGGTTGCATGGCCAGCTGGAACTTTGCCCTACTTGTGTGCAACTTGGTCATGACGTGTAATTGACGTGTGACTGGGGGAAGCTGGGGGGGCTATCTTTCGGTCTAGTAGAGAAATCTTCAGTGTCAGGACGACTTGTACATCTAGTAATATCTGATATCTTGGGTCCGGGGATGTTTTATCTGAAATAAAGGTCACTCAAGCAAAGGTTGCTCATCACTAAGAGCCAGTGCGGGCATACATTTCTTGGTTCATTACATGGGGGCCATGGGCTTTCTATGGATGCGAGCTCTGTAAATCACTTAAATGGAGACAGAAAGGCTAGGCCCTATCTTCTGCAGGCGGAATATGTTTATCCTTTTCATTAGGCAGGAATGTGTTTCTGTGGAGCAGAACAGATAACTGTAGGCATAACACTGTCTTGGCAGGCAATTGCTGGGCATCTCTCGGCTGTGGCAGGAAATGTGTGAGAGTTCAGGGATAAATAACTAAACTGCAGCTTTCAGAGTGTTTCAGGTGGCTTTAGGCCTGGATTCGTGTCCTGGCCCTGCGGAGCCTCAAAATGGGTGCTTCTTGATATTTTAAACATGCACCATGTAAAGACATTGGCAACATAGACTTAAAAGCAGAATTATCCTTTCTTTCATGGAGGGCCTGGTAACTGACATGTTAACGTTGGACGCAAATGTAAACACAGAGGCGTCATCATTTCGGCCATAGAGGGAAAATGCATGGATGTCATGCACATACATTAAACGTTGGGGTACACGATAGGGGACATTCTTGGCCATATAAAATTTATTTTCCTCATTCCCTCCTTGTCCCCTACGTTCCCTTCAAGTGACATTTATTTGCATAAGACCTTGTATATGGTCAGACTGCATAATTTGCTCTTCTTGTCTCTTCTGGATACGTGGATGGGGAATACAGGCAGTGGCACACAAGCTGCAAATCGCTGGGTCACACTGCACTTAGAGACAGTCTCATGGCAGACTGCTCCTGGGTCAAGTTAGCCAGGGCAGATGCAGTCTCATTTACTACTGCTTCCAGAGTTCTTGTTAACCTGCGTATGAGTTTACTGTTTTGGACGGGACCTATGAAGAAAAAGAATCCTTTGTTGAAATCTGTATATTGCTCCCAAGCTGTCTCAGTCTGATCAACAACTGGGGAATTTATCTCCCTCTTGTGTCTGACATGTACTAGTCGTGAATCTCGATGATAATGGGATGGGGCTAGAAAGATAGGGGGCAGAAGGAAAGCTATATAACATGTTCCACCCCAGTCTGAGGGCAGTTGTACATAGGCTGTCTGACCGCAAATGAAATAGGTATGGCGTGATGCTTTGAAAATGAACTTTCCTTGGTCATTAAACTCTACTACAGTATTACATTCACTGTGTCCCATTTGTACTGATCCTTTCTTTCTAACACACAAATCACCTTTTGCTGGTAGGACTGAAATAGATTGTGGTCCTGTATTTTGCTTGGGCTGAACATTCAGTATTATAAAATTGAGGGAAGCATTTCCTTGCTTGTACTCTTCATTTTCTAGGTCGGTCCCCTTCCTTTGAGGGAGCCCGTCTTTGTCTAGGAAACATACTTCATTCATTACTTTATTCAGGTTTCCATGTATCCAGTCACTCTGGAAACTACGGATGTTCTGTCTAGTGATGTCATTAAAGCAAACCATGCTCCGCACGAACCATTGTGGGAGAACGGAAAAGGGAAGAAGGGCAGAACTCCCTTCGTTTTCTGATAAGGCGGAGTTGGCCACATACCCAGCAATTTGTTGCATTGCTGGTCTGATGAGAATGGTGCAACATACGAATGAAAGAATTGTTGCGCAGTGCTTCATGGGGGGGCAGATCACTAAATGTGTGCTCTGCAGTGTCGTTAAAAGAAAAGTGTACATGTGAGGTAATAGGAGGAAAGAAAACATGGAATCAAAGGAACATAATAATCAGAGTTATTATAAATCGACTGCGAAGGGATTTGCAGTATGTCTCTCTCTTATCTCTCTGTCTACTGCTATTTGGGTCTATGGTCTAATACATGTCAGGAACCTGTCTAACCGATTCACCCGAGAGGGACTTAAACAATTAAACTGTCTGACTTACTAGACCGTAACTTGGATTAATACTCCTGATGCAGAGTTTTTCTAGAAAAGGGGGTTTTGAGTCACTGGGGTCATTGTCATTTTTGGTCAAAATTAAAGTTCCAAATTGTCCATAGAATCGCCATCCTTTACGTCCTTCGAGCCGGATAGCAGTCCTCGTGGTGTGTAGCACAAGCTTCGGCGTCCTCCAATGCGGCTCAAGGGGGCTCGATCGGTCAAAAGTTCCGCTCATAGATAACATCTCCAGGGACTATGGCAGGCTCCTGGACTTGGGTGTTGTCAGGGAAGGCGGCGGCAACCTGTGAATGAAGAGAGAGTAGTGCAGACATCAAGGAAGCCAGGTAATCTGTCAGCATGTTATTGTCAACATCAGATATTTTATTTTAGGCATAGGCGTACCCCTAATCTCGTCTTAAGTGTCTGATTATGGCTTTCTACAAGGCCTGCTGCAGTATAATCTGGGACTGGGTACGCTTCTGTCCATCTAGTTAGTGCACACTAATTTGTCCATTTGGATATAATCCATCTGAAGGAACTCAAAAGGGTGGTCAGGAGGATGGAATCCACCTTGTTCCACCGGAATGCCTTTACCTGGATTGAACTGGCAACAGATCATACAGGTACGCACTTTCTGCTTCGCTGCTGCACGCAGGTGCTTGTTAAACCAGATATTCTGTAAACTGTCTAGCATTGCCTTCTCTCCCAAGTGTGCTGGACTATGTGTTTGTGTTTATGATTACTTGTACCATGGAATCTGGACGAAACCATGTAGCTTTGCCTTTAGTCATCCAACCTTAGTCAGTCTGGACCCCTCCTTGTTCAGTCCATTTCTTTATTTCATCTGAAGTGGCATGTGTCTGTATGTCGAGTACATCTTGTGAAGGATCCCTGACTGTCATGCTATTCGTCAGTAATGGTACCTCTGTCTTTGTCGTGTCAGTTGGAATGTCTGTTTGAGTCTGGGCTGTTAGTTTAGAATTCGATCTGCCAGGTCATTACCCTGGGAAATGGTGTCTGTGACTTTGGTATATGCTTTGCATTTCAGGATAGCTATGGCTGAGGCAAATGTATTGCTTCTAACAGGGCTTGAATAAGTGGGCCATGCTGAATTTTGGCCCCATGAGAGGTCAAGTAACCTCTCTCCCTCTAGAGAACTTCAAAGTCATGGAGTCTGTATAAATGTTCACTTTCCAGTTCTTGGCTCTTATGCAGGCTTGTGTCAGAGCGATGAGCTCTGCTGTTTGTGCTGACAGTGTGTCTATTCTGTGGGTCTCTATGACTTCAGTATCAGTGGTCACGGCATATGTGGCCACTAACTCTCCTGTGCTTGTTCTCATGCATGAACCATCAACATAAAGTGTCAGGTCAGGATCTGGAAGTGCCATATCTGTCAGGTCTTGTCTTGGTTTCGTCACTGTATTTATTACTTCCACACAGTCATGTGGTGCAGTATCTACTGTACTTGAGGGCAAAAGTGTAGCAGGGTTAAGAATGTTACATTGTCTGATCTCTATGTGTGGCTGGAATAACGTCAGTCCATATCCTGTCAGTCTCGCTACAGTTAAGTGTTGTGTCTGTGTTCTGTTAAAGAGAACTTCCACTGCATGTGATACCTGGACTATCAGGGAAGGTCCTAACACTATGGAGTCTGGCCACTTTGTCTAATAGCTAGAGCTGTTGCTACAACTGATTTCAGGCACACAGGCAGAGCCTGGGCCACTGGATCTAATGTACTAGAAAAATAAGCACAAGGCTTGTGTTTTCCTGCTTGATCTTGTGTAAGGACAGATAATGCTGTCCCTTCCTGTTCAGTGACAAAAAGCATAAAAGGTTTGCTGTAACTAGGAGTCGCTAAAACTGGCGCTTGACATAAGGCTCTTTTTAATTCTTCAAAAGCCAAGGTGTGTTCTTGTGTTCAAAGAAGGACAGTCGAAGACACTGCTTCCTGTGTTGTCAATTGTATCTGTGGTTTGGCTAGATAGGCATACTGGGGAATCCTTTTCCTACAGTATGAAGTGAGGCCACATGAAGGCCCGTACTTCCTTTTGTGTCTTGGGCTGTGGAAGGCTAGAAAGTAACCGAATGCGGTCAGGTGTCAGCTGCCTACCCCTCTTGGACAGCAAGTGTACAAGGTAAACCACTTGCTGGGCATAGAATTGTAACTTCGAAGCGGACACTTTGTGCCCCTTGTCTGTCAGAAAGTGTAAAACTGTCAGTGATGCATGTTCGCAGTCTGTCTCTGATCATGCTATGATCAGGATACTGATCAGTACTGTATCGGTGGGCATGTTAATACTGTCCAGCTGTCTTTTTAATGCTTGACTGTAAATGCTAGGGCTCTCTGTAAAACCTTTAAATATTTAAAGCTACGTCCACTTAAACTGAATCAGAAGAGATACTGGCTGTCTGGATGAATTGGAACACTGAAAGACATTTTTCAGGTCAGTTACTGTAAAGAATGATGCTTCAGAATCAATAGCAGTCAGTAATGAAGAAATGTCTGGGACCACTGGGTATTGTGGTACTACACATTTGTTCAACTACTAGTCTGTAAACTGGTGGTGCATTAGGGTCTGATCGTTTAAGGATAGGAAGGACAGGTGAGTTACATACATTTGAGTCAGTCTCTACCACCACTCCTTGTGCAATGAGTTCGTCAACAATCTTTAATAAGGCCACTATGGCATCAGGTGGTATCTTGTATTGTCGTATACGTGGGAGTACTACTCCTGCTTTGAAAGTGACACGGTGTGGTGTTATGTTCATGTGACCTACGTCAGTCGGACCTTGTGCCCATAGGTGCTGTGGTACATTCTGGAGTCTGGGGTCTAAATCTTTCAGAACATAATGTCCCTTAAAATCACATAAGAACAGTCGCACTCCTTCTGGAGAACAACAAATAACTGCTCCTAGTTCCTTTAATGTCTTTATACCTAGCAAGTTTTCTGGACATGATTTAGTAAGTACCAAGTCTGTGGTACGTGACAGTGGACCAACTCCAAGGGAAACTGGCTTTGACACTTCATTAACAATAGGCTTTCCTGAAAATCCCAAGGAAATATTTTGTGAGCCTGAGAGAGGTGCCCCTGGAACCTCGTCATGGCTGATGGTAGTTCTGCTCGCCCCTGTGTCAATCAGAAACTTACTGTCCTGTCCTAGTACACGACCTTGTACATAGGGACCCCTTTAATCTACAGGAACCTCAATAAGGGACAAGCCATCTACCCTCTCTAGGCTGTTTCATGAGAAAGATTGGTATTCCCGGGTAGTCTGGACTGCGTGTACTGCCTCACTCCTCTGAGAAGCAGCCCCCACCTCCAGAAAGATGTTCGCGCTCAGAGCTTGAATCTGATCCAAGCAGGAGCCAAGCTACACTATGATGTAAAATTGAATCACTGCCAACACTGAGCTCATTGCAGGAGCAAAGCTTCCTGCCAAGAACTCGGTTCAAGCATCTCTAGCCTCTAATCAGGGAAGCACACCCAGGCCTACTGTATCTAACTAACTCCAAGGGCCAACTATTCTGCATGTACAAGGATCCCTTATCTGAAGGCAGTGAAGCTGTCTGCGCCGACAGCAAGGAAGAGCGACTTGACCCCTCCCATACATAAACATTTCTTGCGCGGAACGAAATTGGATGTTGGCCAATGATAACAAGACAGGCACTGCTCGGCACATACTTTGTAACTCAAAACAAAAAAAACAAATTCTGTTCCCAGGCCAGACCACTATTCTCAAACTAACTGAAGGAAATTTAAAACGTGATGTAAAGCATCCTAAAATCAGTAATTAATAAGGACATATTTTTTGCTTTGTAACTTGGACACATGCTGGCATTTTTAAAATAATTCTGTTACAATGTACTGCTACTTAAAAGCTCCGCTTTCTAAAAAAAACACTTTTGTCTAACTAATTTAGCTAGAAGGCAAGACATTTGAAACATGGGCATTTATATATAGCATGCAGACTAACACACAAAAAGGGGGCAATTTGATTCTGAAAAAACGAATTATCATGGACTGTTGGGTTTAATATTTCTCTGCACATATCAATTGAAATTTCTCCACTAAATGTTTTATCTGAAACCTCCTGTGTGAGCATTACAGTCTAACTGACCTCTGAATCAGACATAATAAATCCTATTTTCAAAAGCTGGTGGACATATATCAGACAGCATGTTTAAAAAGGTTTGTATTGTATAACAAAGAAGTCAACATTTAGTGTGCAAGCCTTTCTATTCTACCTATTAAAAGGGCCTGGTTCATTAATTTTCAAACAGCCATTTTTACTAACTGAGTGTGATAACTGTCACACACTGGGCTGCTGCATGTCAGAAACATTTACATTTTGAAAAAAGAATTCAGCTTGCAGTAGGAAAATATCCATATATATCTTCTATAATATTATTTTCTATAAAAGCACACGGTTGCATTTCACTAATTAAAAGCACATTCTATGATGGGTCTGTTTTATAAATTCTTCTCTACCATTAACGCACTAATTCTAAGACACTGCTCCGTGTGCCATCCACAGCTGGAAACCCTTATCACAATCCGACTGGTTGATTTATAACATTCCGACCTCCGAAAAAACACATTAAATCATGTGTTCCAAGGCAAACCCACACAAATTCGTGGACGCATTTCAAATAAAAAGTTAAATGAACACTGCTTTCTGTTCTCCATGCAAGATGTTACCATGCTGTCAAAGCACATAGGCAGAACCAGTAACCAATGAAAAAGTGAAATCAAACCATCATACATTTAAACAATCACTGACTTTTAGTGTCAGCTCACATAACCATGCATGTTAAACAGCATGTAAAAATAAATACTGCCTTCTCAATTCAAGAAATTAACCCATAGGCAGCTCAAGTACAATCATTCCCCAATGACTGCAGATACATGGGAAAGTCAAGAACTTATCACTCCACGTTTTCAAATAACACGTACGCACATCTTCAAAACATTTTCTCCAAGCAGTTGAAAGAGATCCAGCTCTCTCCTGACTAACGCAACAATATCATGCTCTGTACAAGCCATATCCACATGGCGCTATTCACAAGCCATATTTACAAGAAAGTCAACAAGTCCAGAAATGACACGCTATTCACAAGGCATATTTACAAGGCGCAATGCACAAGGAACACAACAAGTCTAAATGAGAATATGCTCCTCACAAGCCATATTTACAAGGAGCTATGTACAAGAAACTCCACAAATCTTCCTAGTCTTAGTGAAATCACGAGCATTGAGCCCTTTCCTGGTTCTGGATCGTATATACAGTGGGGAATTGCTTCTTTCTACATACTCTAAAGGGTACAGGTGGTGGCGCTCGTGACCTACGGGGTGTTTCTGAGGGGGTCACTTTAGCTAGTTCTTCTGAGAGGACCAGTAACAACGGCATTTCTTTTTCTCTATCAGCATGTTCTGCCTTGACCTTGTCTAGTTCTCTCTGCTTGATGAATTTCTTTCTCTGTTCTCCTATGTGACTCTTTGTGCCATAACTCAATGGCATCTTTCTGTGAGGGTCTTGATTTCTTTTTCCATAGAGCTTCCTCTACTCTCATAATGCATTCAGAATCCCATGTTCCCGAGATGGGCCATCTGTACTGTTCCTCTAAATCCTTTGTGTAATCTAAAGTCTAAAAACAATATGGCATCTAGCCCATGCTTGTTGTACATATAATGACCAGGTGTGTCTCTAGGTGGGATGTTAACTGACTCTTCTAATATTCCTTTCCTGGTCCCTATCTGACGTAACTTTAAAAACAGTGGCATATTTGTACTTACTAGAATGTGAACACAATAAACACAGTAAACACAGTAATAGATGTCAAACCATCATTCATACCACGACATTAAGATACATTAAAACATTTTGAACAGATACTATCTAGTACATAGTACAACACAATACTGGAAACCTTGAAAGACTTACTGGATGCACTGCTAAACAGTACAGATGCACTGCTAAAACAGTACAGACCGGATCTGTGTACCCAGACCCGTCTTGACCGGACACAAATTAATGCACCCGTCTAGATGCGTCCCCAGCAACGGTACTCACCGGGAAGCAAGAACGGAAGGCCTCGGAAACTCGACACTGGACTGGACTGGACTGCTACGATGTCTGGTTACTGCTAAGCACTACGCATGCGCTTCGGAACAGGTGGGCCTCCGGATACCTCGGACCTTGCTCTCTCACGGCTTGGGCTCTGGTTGGGATGATCCGCATTCCTCACCGCCTCGTGTGGATGCCTGGTCGCAGTCCGTCCTCCTCGTGGGCCTGAGGGAGTAAGCGGGAAGTCCCGCGGCGTGCACTCTGAAGTCCGTCACGGCTGTAGAAGGGGGGCAAAAGCTGGACTTACATCACTGGCGAGTGGGGAAAGGGACCAGTCCTGGTCGGGCGCCAAATTAATGTGGTAAAAAAATATTACCCTTTCATAATTTCTATACTTAAAGGAAAGCTCATGCATTAAATGAGAGGCAGAGTCCGTGGTGTCCTGATTCAAAGGGGCTTTATTTACAATAACCCGGGTTAGCGGAAAATCTGTTCCATCACCACTAAGGTTCAGGAAGGGTCTTCTGAACTTTATTCACAGATACAATATTTATACATTGAATCTCGTACATAGAGAAGGAGGAGCGCTCCAGGCGGAGCAGGAGGAAGAGATAAGAGCATGTGGGCGTACATGAGGGCGTACACTGGAGATGTCATGGAGGTGTCATAAGTGGGTGGATACATGGAGGGGGTTGCATGGCCAGCTGGAACTTTGCCCTACTTGTGTGCAACTTGGTCATGACGTGTAATTGACGTGTGACTGGGGGAAGCTGGGGGGGCTGACTTTCGGTCTAGTAGAGAAATCTTCAGTGTCAGGACGACTTGTACATCTAGTAATATCTGATATCTTGGGTCCGGGGATGTTTTATCTGAAATAAAGGTCACTCAAGCAAAGGTTGCTCATCACTAAGAGCCAGTGCGGGCATACATTTCTTGGTTCATTACATGGGGGCCATGGGCTTTCTATGGATGCGAGCTCTGTAAATCACTTAAATGGAGACAGAAAGGCTAGGCCCTATCTTCTGCAGGCGGAATATGTTTATCCTTTTCATTAGGCAGGAATGTGTTTCTGTGGAGCAGAACAGATAACTGTAGGCATAACACTGTCTTGGCAGGCAATTGCTGGGCATCTCTCGGCTGTGGCAGGAAATGTGTGAGAGTTCAGGGATAAATAACTAAACTGCAGCTTTCAGAGTGTTTCAGGTGGCTTTAGGACTGGATTCGTGTCCTGGCCCTGCGGAGCCTCAAAATGGGTGCTTCTTGATATTTTAAACATGCACCATGTAAAGACATTGGCAACATAGACTTAAAAGCAGAATTATCCTTTCTTTCATGAAGGGCCTGGTAACTGACATGTTAACGTTGGACGCAAATGTAAACACAGAGGCGTCATCATTTCGGCCATAGAGGGAAAATGCATGGATGTCATGCACATACATTAAACGTTGGGGTACACGATAGGGGACATTCTTGGCCATATAAAATTTATTTTCCTCAACATTCCAAAGTGGCCCTAGTGATAACATCTGTCCACTGTAACTGGCCACGTGAGCAATATTACATTTCACTTACACACCGCTCTAGCAAATCCCATTACTTGTCTTTGACCCCCTTGCATCAGTCAGACGATTGGAAGACAGGCAGCTATCCATGCTTCAAAGCACCAGCCACAGACACTTCCATGATACACATATTAAGCCCATAGTGTGGGTCCAGGCTCACTGTTGATGGTCTTCTTATCTCTTTTCTTCTTTTGAAATGTCGAGAGTATTGAACTTTTTTTTTTTTTTTTTTGGAGACCTTTATTGCAAATTATAAATGTACACAGCAGTGTGCCTACAACCCAGTGGGAGGGCCGGCTGCAATCAGTTCTACAGCAAATAATACGGAGCATGTGCCCAATGACATTTGGCGAGATCATGCAAAATAAAACGTAAAAATCATTGATAGCCAGTGTTCCAGTCTCGTCTCTATTCCTGCAGCTGTATCACACATATTGAAATGCGGCCTCATTTTGTGATTTTTATAACCAACAATACCAACCCCCAACCCCCACCCAAACTTTCCCGGTTCCTGGTCGCAATAAGAACCTGTGTCATTCATTCGGAATGGTGAAGCAATACAGAACTCGCTTAAGTGCAAGAAAGCAATTGATCAGACCATGCAGCCCTTGATCTTCAAACCCTGCATTTATCATTAACCATTGGCTGACAAAAGGAATGTCCACACGTTAAGATAGTCATGTTCTAAAGGATCTCCCGCACACAGGAGAAAAGGCAGCATACATCAGGTACCCTCACAGTACAGTTACACATTCAGGCAATCACACAGAACCTCCCCACCTGCTGATGGACCCCCACTCTCATTACCAGTGCTGTCATCATCAGCCAGGGAAATCATATACGTTTTATACGGGGCCCATATGTCCCGCGGTCGTGATTTCGCTGGCAGACCCTCGTAGTAGCAAGTCAATTGATCCCTGCAATATGCCATGTCTGTCAGCCACGATTGAACATCAGGTGCCCTCCTCCCCCCCCCACACCATAGCAACCCTCCGTTTAGCAAGCTGTAACGCCAACACAATCAAGCGCCGTACCCTCGCCGACACTCCAGAGGCTATTCCCAGCAAGCACAGGCGTATATCCAACACAACCTCACTCGATGCCATTTTAGTTAGTGCCTCAGCCACAGCCCCCCAGAAGGCATACACACGTGCACATCCCCAGGCCAGGTGTACAAAGTCAGCATAATCCTCACCACACCGGACACATTGAGCTGTTGCGCGAAGACCATACCGAACTAGCTGTACTGACGTATAGTACCATTGATGTACAAATTTATAATGAAGAAGTTGAATATTGCCGTTGTCCACGTATCCCCCAGTCATGGAGCAGCATTCAGTCCACTCATCGTCATTCAGTGGCTCTGGTAGGCACCCGTCCCATCTAGTCCTAGCCAGTACTGCACCTCCCCCCTCGTCCTCCTGTGCTGCTCGATATAGTCTAGAGAGCAGCTTAACTCTGTCTGTAGTAGTATACAGCAACTGCAAGGCTCCTAGGGCCAATGGTTCCTCTGGATACATAGGGTATAAGGAATGTACGGCAGCCCGGAGTCTGACGTATATAAATGTAGACATAACTGCGTTTGGGGAGCGTTCCGTCATAGCCTGTAAGGAGAGAAATGAGGCCCCTGGGAATAGATCCCCCCCCCATAGTATGTATTCCGGCACCCTGTAGGACCTGCAAACCCCCAATTTCGCCCGACACAGAGATCTCCGAGTGATACAGAAGCAGCATATCAGGGGCGTACAACGCCAACTTGTTCGCTCTTCTACCCAGCTCCTGCCAAGCGTTAGCTGTGGATTGCACCGTGTCCACTTCCCCCTTATCAAACACTGAGTGAGTATTTACTATCATGGCCCTCCGCGGATTTGGTAGAACAGCACTGGCCTCAAGCGCCACGTGTGGGGTATATGGAGGAGCCGATAGCCAGTAGGTGGCGAAGTGCGCCTGTGCACATAAGTAATATAATTTCATATCTGGTATAGCAAAACCACCCAATTCATACGGCTTAGTCAGTACATCCCACGTCACTCGTGGTTTCTTACCAGGCAATGTTAAGGTAATCAACAAGGACCGCAGCCTGGCAAAGAAGTGTGACTTTAGCGGGAGAGGAATGTTAACAAAGAGATACAGAAATTTCGGAAGTACCACCATTTTAATTAGAGATACATGATCAGCGAGGGTGAGAGGGAGCCGAGTCCAACGCGCCACTTGATCCTCTAGCTTGGAGATAGCTACGCCATAGTTAGCCCTGATAATTTCTTGGCTATCTCGATGCATCCAAATTCCGAGATATCGCACCGATTCCGTCGCCCATGCCAACGGGAATTCTAAGGGAAAGGGAAGGGTAGCGTCTGTGAGAGGCAGCATAACAGATTTTTCCCAGTTGATGGATAGACCCGAGTGACAACCAAATCGAATGAACTCTCGCCGTATAGCTTCGAGATATTGAGCAGGTTCACGCACTTAGAGGACCATGTCATCAGCATACATGGACACCGCCAGCGACCGGAGAGGGAATTTCAAAGCCGCGTCCGCATACCTCTGCCTCAAAACACAAGCCAGGGGTTCCATCACAATAGCAAATAGCAACGGCGAAAGAGGACAACCCTGTCTAGTCCCCCTCTGCACAGGAAACGGATTTGAGACATGTCCATTGACCCTCACTCGTGCTATGGGATTAGTATATAGAAGAGTTATTAGTGACGTAAAGAAAAAAAGCACCCCCATCCGATGTAGTATTGCTATCATATACCGCCATGCAACTGAATCGAAGGCCTTCGCAGCGTCAAGCATGACAGCCACCGCAGCCAAATCCGGCTTGAGCAGGTGCAGCACCGCAAAGAGAGCCCTTAAATTGTGGGTGGTGGACCGGAGTGGTATAAATCCTGATTGGTC
Organism: Lissotriton vulgaris; assembly: GCF_964263255.1. Lineage (NCBI taxonomy): Eukaryota > Metazoa > Chordata > Amphibia > Caudata > Salamandridae > Lissotriton > Lissotriton vulgaris. The sequence goes on from NC_141699.1 coordinate 260,245,822, forward strand.
CGGCAACACCATGACCGGAAGGAGCAGCCGCAGCCTAGTCGCCAGTACTTTAGCTATGATTTTAACATCGGTGTTCATGAGGGACAGGGGGCGATATGATTCGCACTTATTAGGAGGTTTGCCTTGCTTTGGCAACACTACAAGCATTGCCTCTCTTATTGTAGTCGGCAACTGGCCCTGGTCCACTGCTTCCTCTAGCACCATTGCCAAGTGTGGAAGCAAAAGATCTACGTATTCCTTATAGAATTCGGATGGTAAACCATCTGTACCAGCCGCTTTGCCATTTGGAAGGGCAGCTATCGCATCCCTAAATTTCCCCTCTGTGATATGATGCATAAGGAATTCCTGTTGCCCCCTCCATAGCCAGACCAAAGCTATGTCCTCAAAGTACTGAGCTATTTCCTCTTCCTACGCCGTCTCTCTGTACTTGTACATCTGTTTATAATATTTCGTAAAACAATCTAGAATGCCAGTCGTGCTAGTCACAATATCCTCCCCGTCTTCTATTTCCTGCACATTACAGTGTCTGGCCCAGGGCTCCCTTATACGATCCGCCAATCCTTTCCCTGGTCTTCCCCTTCGCCATAATATCGCGCCCTAGTGTGTTTGGACAGGAACTTCACCTCCTGATCAGCTAGTTTGTTATATTCTGTAACCTTCAATCTAATGTCTGCCAATAATGTCTCCTCAGGGCATTCTTCCAACTGGCGTTCAAGCGCCAACAAGTCTCTCTCCAACCTAGTCATGGAATCTCTTAGTGATGTAAGTACTCCCGATTGGAGACCAATACATGCCCCACGTACAGTCACTTTAAAGGCCTCCCACACCGTACTCATACTGTCAACCGACCCAACATTCTTATCAAAGAACTCCTCAATGATCGTTCTAAGCCGCTCGCGCAACACCTGATCAGTCAAAGTTCCCGGCGGTAGACACCAAGTGAATGGAGCCGGTGCATGTGTCGGTAATCACATTTCCAAGCGGACTGGCACATGATCGGAGATCGTGCGAGGCAGGTGACCAACATCCATCACCCATCCACTGACATCCCGAGTCACCAACCAATAGTCCAATCTCGACCACGTGTCATGCGCCGATGTGTAACAAGTGCCCTCCCGTCTGCCAGGGTGCCTTAAGCGCCATGCGTCCACCAGCCCAAGTCCACTCACACCGTCACAGACTGCATCAGCCGCCCTCTTGCGCACACAAGGCATGTCTAGTTTTCTGTCCATTTCTCCATCCAGAGTAACATTCAAATCTCCACCACAGATCACGGCCGATGGAGGTAACATGTAAATTTTGTTCCAAAGTGTAACATAAAATTCAGGGTCATCAACATTTGGACCGTATACATTGAGGAGCGTAACCAGGGTTCCACATAGTTTACCATGTACTATAATATACCGGCCATCCTTGTCAATCTCCTCATGCAGTATAACAAACAGTACATTTTTTTTGATCAAGATCATAACACCACATGCGTAAGACGAATAGGCGGACGCCAGTCTGACGCCCGCCCACTGCTTACCCACAGTTTCTGCCGCCCTCCCCCTAAGATGCGTTTCTTGAAGAAAAACAACATGCGCACCATGCCTATTAAGGAATGCAAACATTTGTCTAGTTTTCTGTGGACGATTCAATCCTCGTACATTCCAAGTAATACAGGTAAGTGTACCCCCCCTATCCATACGTCCAGGTCTTAAGTATACCCCATAGATAGTAGAACCATCCCAAAAGCCAACCAAGGAGACAGCACACACAATAAACCATCAATCGAGTGTCAGCAAGAATTGCCTTGTAAGTCAAGCAGCACATTGTCCAGTAGCGCTTCCACCTCGGTTCAGGCCACCCAAACCTCCCACCATAGACCAGGAGAAACAGCAACCATTCCCAAGAACTCCAGAAACCCTCATTCCCCCGCCAACCACTTCAGCGTCCCCAACCTGCCAAAGCTGCCCCCAGCCCCCCACCCCCAAAAACCCCAATAGTACGTACAGAAGTGTGTGGGGATCTCCCATAGGAGGGGGCGCAGCGGCACACAACTCCCGCCAAAAAACTAACGAGAGTGCAGACCGCGCAATCCATTAGAACATCCCACCCCTCCCACCCCAGCTCCACAGCAATAAGGATTATAGGAAGTCAAACTTACCCAGCGTTCGGCAATAGAGGTATCAACGCTCCCAATTGTGCCTCTATACAACTCTCACTATGCTTAGAATATGACGCAGTGAGTCAGTCTGGTACAATAGCACACCTCCTAGCGTCGGCCACAACTGTGTAAGCCCATAGTGACGCCTGGAGCATGCGAGACCCATGCAATAATCGCCGCATCTGCGAGCTGCCCAATGTGCGGCCCATATTATACAGTAAATATCAGCTACCGCAGGTATTCCGTTCCTTAAACCAGTGCTCGCCCCGCATATGGCAAGAGAATCAAAGCTAGTGGGAAATTGAGCAACTTGAAACTGGGCGGTGGTCCACTCCACAGTGAATGTACATCAGCAATGGGACACCAGCAAGGAGTCAAGCACCTAGGCCACCCCATCCTCTAGGTCCTCCTCCCCATCTTGTTGCACATTCGAGTCTCTTTTACGTTTTTTCTATTTTTTTGCATAGTCCATGGTCGCCTTAGGGGAAGCGAAGATTTTGTTGTCCGACGGGGGTCCTATACGAAGACGTGCTGGATACAACATGGCGTACGGAATGTTCTCGGCGCGAAGCAGCTGTTTCACTAGGGTAAATTCCTTGCGCGCCGTTTGCACCGCCACAGTGAAATCGGGATAAAATTCAAGTTTATTTCCCTGATACTCAATAGCGCCCTTCTCTCGTGCAAGGCGCAGTAGGACAACCCTATAATTAAGAATGCGAGCAATAATAGGACGAGGCTGTGCCCCAGGTACAGGTCGTTTCGCCAGAGAGCGGTGGGCCCGCTCCACGATGAAGACTCGGGACAGTTGATCAGATCCAAAAATGTCCACCAGCATGCGCTCCTTGAAGTCTTCCATTCGACCAACATTCGTGGATTCCGGTAGGCCCGTAACGCGTATATTATTTCGCCTGGACCTCCCTTCCAACTCCTCATTCTTCGCCTGAATTACCGCCAGAACTCTCTCCATATTGAACACCTTGGTTGTCACCGTAGCCAGTCCGTCTTCCGTGGCAGACACTCTCTGTTCCACCTCTCCCATCCGTTCATTTTGCCGGTCAAATTGTGTCGCCATATGGTCGAGTCGATGATTGACCGCTTCCATGGTGCCCTCTATGGATTGTAGCGTTTTTTGCATCGCCACCAATGTGGCTTCCAGGTTCGTGGCGCCCCCGTAGGCTCTGTTTCTGGCGGCACCTGCGAGGAGGATAGCGCTGTCTTTTTTGTCTCAAATGTTATTTTCGGCTGGTTTCTTTCTGGCCTGCCCATGGCGCCTTCTTGATCTGTGGCTCAGCCCAGCCGCAGTAGGGCGTGGGGCAAGTGCAGTCAAATCACCCCCGTAGCACGGCCACAAGTAGTTCCCAGGGCGAAGTGGAATAAGAATGCACCCGGCTGCCCCCCGTCGCATCCGCCGCTATCCCTCAGCAGGGAGCAATATCACCGAAACAGTAGGCCAGAGTCACTTTACTAGACCGCTCCCGGGCCTTTCTGCCAATATCCACTGCGGTCAGCAGCCCTCCAAAAACCTGTGGGCGACTGTGCTCCCCCAGCTCCTCTTCTCCGCCGTGTTCCGCTCCCCTCCAGCGACCCCGCCGGCCACAGCTCGCGCAGCGCGGCCTAGTGCGGCCCAGCGCCGCCTCCGCAGCCTCGGACTCGCCTAGATCCCCGCCCCACTCACCGCTACCAGCAGGGCCAGGCTCCAGGCCGTATTGTCTCCGACCACTCTCTGCTCGTCTTGGCGTGCCGTCGTCGCCTCCAGCACGGGCCTCCCTTCTTCCGGGCCGTACTCTCAGGCAGGGGGAGAAGCCGCCAGGTCTCAAAGCGTCCGCTGGGCACAGGTCGCAAGGCCGCGCGCCTCTGGCTGCGGTTCCGGCGTAGCACTCCGCCTCTCGCAAAGCAGCTCTCACGTTCTCCCCGGCAAAGGGAAAGCGCCTCGCCCGTTGCCCAGTCGCTTCAGTTGTCGTTTGCCATCAAGCTGGGAGTCGGGAAATGCAGGATGTGCAGGATATTTAAGCAGATATTAGACGGTCCCGGCAGAGCCTCACATGTGTGCGGCCATCTTGCTCGGCGCCCTCTAGCGCCCCCCCCGAGCAGCATGGAGAGTATTGAACTTCACCATACTTTACAAAGTTACTGATTAAAGATTGTACACTTACATGTACCAATGGAAGTATATGTCGCTTTATGATTACGTTTGTTAAAAACACCAAGCGCAGTAAAGATGGTTTAAAAAACAGTACAAGGGTGTAGGGCTATGCGTCACAAAGTTTCTGATATCTACTTTCCAAAAGGCACCCTGGAATGCAACCTCACTCTACCAGAAAACCTGGTCAGATATCGATCTTGAAGCTGTTCCGCCAACAAGAGTTTGTCGACCTAAAAACAATTTTGCGGTTTCCTCTCTTGTATCCCACTTTGTCTGAGGGATCTGGGCATGCTAGAAATGCTCGATACCTCCCCTGTGTGATTTGCTACTGCCTAATGCCTAAGCTCATGCTGCTCCCCATAGTCTTTTTCACCCAGAAATGTCATACCACATCATTCTATTACTGCTGTCAGACTAGAATCCTGTTCTATCCTAGCTAAGGGAACAAACCACTCTCTCTTCTGAATTTAGGCAGTCAGGGCCTCCATTAATGACTGCTGGTGAGTGACTTACGGACGTTTGGTGCTCCTCTCTCCAACATCTGGTTACCCTTAGTCCCTTACCGGGCAAGGGACACCCAGAGAAACCTACTTTGGGGTGTGATGCGTGTAAGTCAAGGTTTATTTATTTATTTATTTTGAAAGTTTTATATAGCGCGAACATGATCTTTGCAGATATCAGAGCGGTTGTTTCTCTTAGTCAATTGGTCAATCTTTGTGTACTCCGTCTGTTCATCTAAACATTTGTAAGCATTCAAGTGTGCTGATACATCTGGAATACCTGAACTTGAGCTCCTCCCTTGCCGGTTTTGCCAAAAGGTACCTCTCTGCATTTCCATCCATAGGCAGTGTAGCTACATTGACGCCAGCTTTCGGGTCACACAAACTTTGTGGAAAGTAGATCTGCCCTTTACAAAACCCCTCAGAGATCTAAGAATTCTTCCATTTTGATCCCTTCCAGAACAGTATTACAATTTTGCAAAAAAATGGCACAAGAAGATATACACATTTAAGTGAAAATATTTCAAACGTATGCATAAACAACAAACTTGTTTATGTAATAGTGGGCATGTTTTTGATGTGATTTCCTTCAGAGGTATTTCTTGAGCTAGAAAGAATCTTCCACATTATGTGGCCTGGCTTCGAGGCTCTATAATTGTTGATTTAAAAAAAAATCCATCCTTTTAGTTTTAGATTATATTGATTCCATTTTTAATTTTTCTCTCAAGTCTAGTAGCATGTTTTGATGGTCATTGATTGGGGAATATATCAACGGCTCAGATGCCTTTTGTCCAATAGTTTTTTTTATACAAGTGCCTTATTCCAGCCAGTGTCGCCTCTCTTTTGTAACCTGGCATTCCCATTGAGCTTTAGATAGAGGTGGCTTCGCCTTAGGCGGGTGGTGTGTTTTGTTATGAATGGAAATCCTAGATGGCACAGAAGGTCATCTATGATGTGGCTGTTATTAACTAATGGTCATTCTTAAATTCCCACTGTACTTTGTATCCTGCAGATGTCTGGTTGATGGAAAGTTTGGAAACTCGTCATTCTGGCACCGGACAAACAACTCTATCATTTTTACTATCCAGGCTTTCATGCTGATGCAAGGGGCAGAGGAGCAGGTAAAGTAGGGAATGTTCTAAGGGGGTGAAATATAGATCAAGGAATATCAACAATTGATGTATTGTGCAGAAATGCAAGCTCAACCACTCTTTTGGTATTTGCGTATGGGTATGTGTATGGTGCCTGCTATTGGAGAAAGGTCTGATCTCCCTCAAGTTGAGGTCTTAGACTGTTTTCCTAATCAATAACCAGTTTTTCCTTTGAGGGGCACAAATGAAACAATGAAAGGGTTAACAATTGGTTTTGGATATTTTCATTTATTTGCTCCATAGAGTAAGGGAGAAAACGCACAATGTTAAAATCATTGGGAAACAAGTGCCCCTTATCTCGTAAATTTAGGGGATCCTGTATACGGGGTTGGTTTTTCATAACCTAATCTGTTTTATGCTACAGTGCACCACTTTGGAAAAAAAATAAAGGAGTCTGAAGCAGCCATTACATAAAATGCATACCCAACCCCTTCAATCACTACTCAATGCTTGAGTGAGCATTCTCTTTGAAAAACTGATACCAACAAGGAGTCGTTTGACTTCAGTACAATCACAGCAACTACAGAAAAACGATTGACATATCTTTGCAACTACTGTGTAAAAAAAAACTTAGCCTACTCTAAACTGAAACTGAATTATTCATTCACTTACACCTTCTTGCTTAGTGCTTAAGACGAGCATTGATTAAAACGCAAGTTAGTTATCCAGAAGATGCAGGCTATAAAGAAGATAAGGATACACTAAACAACTCCTTAAATAAACCAATATGAGAAGGCTCCAATGAGACTTTCCTTCATCTACCTTCTGTGGGATAATGTTGAATTCTGTAATCTTGAAAATGTTATCTTGAGAAATTTCCTACCTAAAGTTGAGTGATCTTTAACACCTTGGCTGCTAAGGGTTTCCCCCTCCCATGCTGGATCCTCATCCAACCCAGCCTCATGACGAGCTGAGCTCGTCATGAGCATGGAAGGGGTTAACAAGCATCTTGTTCTGCAGATGGTGAGTGATTAATTTACACTTTGTATTTTGGGAACTTCGCTGCATTTGCTATGTTTAATACATTATCTCAAATATACATATTCTTTATAAAGGCACTCACTTCAGAGAATCCCCAAACACTTACTGGCTACACATCAACCCTTCTACTTCCTTCCCAACTGACCAACTCACAAACCACAACAGACACGCCTCAGTGATCTATGGTCAAGCTGCATTTGTTTTGGCCTTGTGTTCTAACCAATCAGCTGCATGCTCTTAATCTTGCGCATATCTGATGGAAAGGACACGTTCATTCAAAGAACCTCGCAGAAGCCACATGGCATTAATGACTTGATGTACTGGAGATGGCAGTCCTTATGTCGGCGTGTCATTCCGATGCTGTTCACTTCCTCATCCACAAGAGTTACCAATAGTTCTCATTTGCAAGGATGCTATTGATATGTCTGTTCTTAGGACCATCCTCTCATAGATGAGTTCTGCATATATCTCAATCGCATTAAACTGAAGACCGTATCCTTTAATTTAATTGCTCACTGATGTCTTTTGTGAGGGCCAACCTATTCAGAAAGAGATTGAATAATGACGAGTGTGCAAATAACTATTTATCTGTTAATGAATTTGCCAATGATAAGTAAATACATTTGTAGTTTCTGGAACAAAAGCGCCCAACCATAAGATAATCTAGACTGGAAGCTGTTTTGGAAGTTAATGTTTGGTGGGTTCTGTGGAGCAATTTTATTAAATCCTCTTGCAAGCCTAGAAGCTGCATTTTGGTCAAACTCAGTTTGCACCATTAGATGCTTCTATTTGATGGATTGATTTGGGTGGGGCAGATACTGAAATGTTTTTGAAGTCTTAGTGTTTTGTGTACTACAGGTGGGTTCCCTAAAATACTTTTGAGAGATTGGCTCTATTTGTAGGTGGGTTAGAAGGCATGGACCATTAAGTGTACTTTAAATCTTGACTGTAGCAGGGGTAGGGTTGTGTGGAGCAAGCAAGCAGTGAGACCAGCCCAATCAAGCTCCCCTCCCCGCTCCCACCTGTCCAGCCCTCCCTGAACCCTACTTAATGGCAGCCGTGTCGCCTGGGCGCCAAAGGCAAGCCTGTCTGCGATCCAGCTGCGACCAGCGCCAGGAACCTGGATCTCTGCACCGCCAACGGTACGACCCAGCAGCACTCCACGCTCTCAACCCAGGCTGCAACAACAACTGCAAGCTAACATCACCTGCCACGGACCCATCAGCTGTCACCACTGCCGGCACACCTGCAGCACCGCAAAGACCATGGACCCAGTGCAACTCGCCAGCAAGAACACAACCCAAGCTGAAGACCCTTCAATGAATCCTCCTCAACGTCCGATCCCTCCACAAACACACCACTGAAATCTGGGACCTCCTCGACAGCACCACCCCCGACGTAGCATTCTGTACTGAAACCTGGACCAACAGCACCTCGGGAGCGGACATTGCCATCACCATTACCCAAGAATACAAGATCTCCAGGAAGGACTATCCCCACCTGCCCGGGAGGAGGAATCGCCATCATCCACAAATCCACTCTCCGCCTGAGCACACTCCCCGACGAGCCCTCAGACCTGATGGAACACCTTCACTTCAAGACACCCTCATCTACTGACCTCCTGGACCCCGCTGACTTTTCGCCAACTCCATCACGGACATCATCTCCTGCATGCCATCGCGTCCACCAATTACACCCTACTGGGAGACCTCAACTTCCACCTCAACAACCAACTGGACAACCTCCATCCCTCCTGTACAACCTCCACAACATTGGACCAGATTGTGACCGAACCCACGCACTCAGCAGGACACACCCTCGACCCCCCTCTTCACAATAGGATACTCCATCACCTTCCGCCACACCACCAAACCTCCATGGACTGACCATCAATGCGTCCACTTCACCTTCAGAACACCCACCAGCACCTGCTACCATGAAGAATCTGGACCAGAATCACTGATGACCAGCTAACCTCATCACTCAGCACCTCCTCCGCAACCATCGCGGAAAACGACGACCCCAACACTGCAACCCGAACTCTGCACACATGCATCTCCGACACCATAACGCCCCTCAAGAAAAACAATAAAGCCCATGCCAAGAAAGCTAGATGGTTCACCACCGAACTTCGAGAGTCCAGACGCCTTTGCCGCCGCCTCGAAAAGACCTGGAGGAACACCAAATCTACAGAAGCCCACAACAACTTCGGACCCGCCACCAACGCCCACCACCAACTCATCAGAAAAATAAGGAAAAAAGCAATTGAAGGCAGAATCTCCACTCATGCACACAACAGCAAAGAACTCTTCTAAATCAAGGAGTTTGCCCAACCCACCAGCGAGTCCACCGACATCCCTCCCTCCCTTACTAGACCTTTGACACTTTTTTCCACCACAAAATCAAGCGCATCTACGACAACTTCGATGAAGACAACCAACACTGAATCTTTACCAACCACCCCAGACACCCTGAAGCCAGTCATCGACAACTGGACAGCTCTCACCACCGAAGACACACTGAAGACTATGAAGTCAATCCACTCCGGGGTCCCCACTGACCTGATCACATTTTCAACAGAGCCGCCGACACCATCGCACACATGCTCTGCCACACCATCAACAACTCCCTGGCAACTGCTTCATTCCCTGATGACTGGAAACACGCTGAGATCAACCCCCTCCTGAAGAAACCCTTGGCGGACCCCACTGACCTCAAACTACAGATCCATCTCCCAGGTCCCGTTCCCAGCGAAAGTCATCGAGAAAGCCATCAACAGCCAACTTACCACATTCATCGAAGAGCACAACCTTCTTGACTCCTCTCAATCTGGCTTCAGAAAAAAACACAGTATGGAAACCGCCCTCCTCGCCGCAACAGACAACATCCATACCTTACTGGACAAAGGAGTAACAGCAGCCCTCTTCCTCCTCGACCTCTCAGCGGAATTCGACGAAGTCTCTCACCGCACCCTAATACGCAGACCCCATAACGCAGGGATCCAAGACCAGGCCTTCGACTGGATCTGCTCCTTTCTCTCCGGCAGAACGCAGCGGGTCAGACTCCCCCTTTTCTCTCAGACCCTACACCTACCACCTGCATAGTCCTCTAGGGGTCCTCCCTCAGCCCTACGCTCTTCAATGTCTACATGGCTCCGCTTGCCCCCATCGTCAGAACCTACGGACTCAACATTGTTGTACGCAGACAACACCCAACTCATCCTCTCCCTATCCAACAAACCCAACACCACCAGACACAACTTTTGCGAAGGCATGGAAGCCATCGCCAAATGGATGAAAAACAACTGCCTACAACTACACACCAACAAAATGGTAGTACTCATCATGGGCCCAAACCCCGATGCCAGGAATGACACCTGGTGGCCCCCTGCCCTCGGAAGCCCACCCACCTCCAAGGACCACGCACGCAACCTGGGAATCATCCTTGACTCAGAGATCTAAATGGACCACCAGATCAACCCTGTTTCGTCCTCCTGCTTCCACACCCTCCGCCTCCTACGTAAGACCTTCAAGTGGATCCCGCTCAAACACAGAAAGACCGTCACTCACGCCCTGGTCACCAGCAGGCTCGACTATGGCAACGCACTCTATGCCAGAATAAACAAAAACCTCACCCGCAAGCTACAGAACATCCAAAACGCCGTGGCAAGACTGGTCCTCAACCTACCAAGACACTTGCCACATCTCCCAGCACCTGCACACACTCTACTGGCTTCCCATTGAAGCTAGAGTCACCTTCAAGATGCTAACTCACGCTCACAACACTGTACCAACATACTTGAACAGCCGACTCAAATTCCACGCACCCCAAAGGACCCTACGATCAGCCCAGCTCTCCTACGCCATGGTCCTCTGCACCAGAAAGACCAGATCGGGAGGCCACTCCTCCTTCCATGTGGCCAGAGCCTGGAACGACCTTCTGCTCCACCTCAGACAGATGACATCGCTCCCCATCTTCGAAAGAAACCTCAAAACAGTCAGACCCCCTCCTTGATGGACTGGAACCTGTGACCCCCTGATATGATGTGAGTTACTAGTCTTGTGAGTATTGCATGAGAGCTACATTCTGATTCTGTTCTTTTATTGAATGTCAGGCTGGCGACACTCGACAGTTGGAGTTGCACTGGACTGTCGAGGTGGTCGGATGCCAGGTTGTGTATTGTTAATAAACTTACCTTTAATTTCCCTGCTGCAAGTCTCGTTTCTCTAAGTAGGTTCACCCCTCCACCCTCGCCCCCCCCCCCCCCCCAGCGCCTTGAGACCCTAACAGGTGAGTAGTTGTGCTTATCAAACACCTGATTGAAGTTTGTTATAGGTCTTTCTGAAATAGTTCAGCAGTAGTTTGTATTATGTAGAGTGATAGAGCCACTTTGGACTTTCTTGGGGGGTTGTTAGTGGTTGTTAGTGTAGCAGTAGAGTTCTTGTATTGACTCAGTAAGGGCTGGAGTGTTTTGTGGTGAATGAACATCCTGAGCACCTTTGGGAGCGCCATATTAATCCATGTTCATTTTGTACTGTATTCCTCAGGTCTACATTCACTGCAGCCTTAGTGTATGGAATCCAGAGAAACCAGTTGGGCTCACCAGGAAGTCATGTTCTTATGACCTTTTTTCTTCCAGGTGAGAGATCCATGTTCTGAATGTACAATGCCGAAGAATGTGATTATTTATATATATATAATGGGGATATCTGACCTCAAAAGTCAAATTCTTCTATTGCCATCTTCATTATAGAGGAGTAATATTTCTTCTACCCTCTTGGGCTTCAAAAGTCAAGCAATTCATAAAAGTTGTATTACAGTGAGTGGATGGGATGGAAGACATGATCACATAGGATGTGTCTAAATGCTGCAGAGCACCACTGTGGTGTGATATTTGTGGGATCTTCTGTACCATTAGATAGTCGCTTTATATAATTTTGTGGGCATACGTTGAGCGCTGTCATTTCTGAAGGTGAAACCCGTGACTTTGTTTAAATGGCTCTATACAGACTTTGATCCATGGGGGGCATGGCCTGCAGCCGGCGAAGATGGCCGCACACTAAGTGCCTCTGAGCAAGCCGATAATGATTATCCGAAACGTGGTGGCCCAAGCTAAGAGGACGAACTAGGTGGCGTAGAAGAATTGAGGCAGCGCCCGAATTATCAAAATGGTGCTGACCGCGACTCATTGCTAGCTGGGACTGACTGGCTCCCTTGCGGAAGGCCCCCCACCATGTTGACATACTGCGGGGGCACCCGATGACCCAGGGGAGCTGTGCTGGCACTGGGGGTGCTTGGTACAGTTTGCGCTGCCCCGGCGTGATGGGGAGGAAATTGATCCAAGTGATTGGTGGGCCGGCTCGAAGCTCGAGCAAAAGGAGGCGAACGGCAGCAGCGGACGCTGCAACTGAGGGCTATACTGTAACGAAGTCCGGCGGGAGGCGCCGACTGTGAGTCTATGCCGGTGGGAGGTCCCGAGGTGGACTCCAGGCACTGGACACACACACAGGAGATGGGCACCGGCCTGCAATCGGGCCTGCTCGTGCACCAAGACTGACCGGGCTGTGCCGGTGTGCCAGGACAAAGAACCGGTAAGGGCGCCTGCTGCTACAACCTCAACGAAGCTGGGTCTGCAGACTGTTGTGCTGGGGCTGAGAGTCCACGAGCGAGAACCCCCACCGGATGGAGATGTGGGCCTCTATGTTGGCGCCAGGCGTGGTCGCGATCCCACGAATAACTGAGGTACTGAGTTATTAAAGGGCTGGTGGCTGTCCGCAAGAGGGACCCTTTTTTCATATTGTATGGGATTGGTCAGTAATCGGCTCATGTTGGCTAGTGATGTCAAGAGTATTGGGGGCAGAGGTGCCAATGGACGCCAGGTGGCTCCTGTTGATGATCAAGTGAGAGAAAGACTGGCCCCGACATTAGCTGCAGGATTAGCAAAGCGTGACATTGCACGGCGGTTTTGCGTGCCCCTCTCCCCATCAGTGGCAGAAGGGGAGGCCAACCTAGATTGGTGCCAACAAGCAGAAGAAGTAATATACAAAAGCAGGGGATGCATCAAGAAGTGGGAAAATATATGATCTCTCTGGCAGGTATACAGGGGCTTGTAGGGAGGACCAAGAGTTCTCGGACACACTACTTCACTTACCGAATAGTGAAAGAAGGTAACCCAGGTACGACTCATACCCTGCATAATGCGGAGTAACAGAAGAAATGGTTTGAATGTTTCCTAAGCGACTGCCATTGTTAGATTCCACCATGATGTAACGTAGCATGTGAATTCAAATTGGTGACGTACATGTAAACACTTTCAGCCTTGTGATGCATAATGAGTTGTTTAATAAAAAGAATTAAAACAAAACATTTGAACCATGACGCTGTGAAGTATTCTCCATGCAATATTCCTCCTTGAGTCAAACTGCAACTGGCTTCTGATCACCAAAGAAGCCTAAATTGGGGGACAGGATAGTAGTAGATGGTACTGTACTTTTGTGCAGCTTTTGTATTTTAGTAGCCCTTGACTAACTTCTGATGTTTACAGAGACTCCGTCAGACAATATTTAAAATATACTGCTCATTGATGTGCAAGACAGCTTTGCTGCATCCTAAGTGAAAATCTTGCCTTAAAACATGGCTACTTCCGGGAGGACTACCAAACCATTTCACAGAAAGAACATCTGAATTGTGTAGTGGGTGGGTGAGGGGGAGTCACAAGATGGCTTCCTCACCCTCAAACCCCCAATTGCTTCTGCTCTCATCTTTGCTATCCAGAAAAGTAACCTCATTTACCAATGGCAAATGTTGCAAAGTTTTAAAAAGTGGAGATTCTGTATTTTGGGAACCAATCCCACCAAAGGGTAAACTCCTGAACTGGGATTTACCATGAATCTCTGTTAGTAACTCTATTTGATGGCAGTCTGAGTGCAAATGCAGAGTCGAACACTGAGGCTTTCTCCAACATGCTCACCAACCTACTAATGTTGGGCAGAGAACGTGGACCAACCAAACTATTGGTGCTGAACTTTCTTGGGTCAATGCATAGCCTGAAGCTGCCATTTGATTGTAGTAGTATTTATGTGACTTATTTCGTTTTTAAATCCTGACGAGGCGCTACTGCGATTTGTGGATGGGAGAGAAACTACTCTGTAGAATGCTTACAACGGAGCTTAGTGGCATTGTAAATGGTCATGCTGTTTATCAGGAACTTGTCACTACGGTTTGTAAGTAGACTGCAAGGCAAGCTGATGTGCAATTCATGTTACACGTTTGGGATGCTTACCATGATCAGATAATTGGCCATGCATATGGATCACAAATAGTTATATATATTTTGTTCTCACAGCTGACGCGAAGGTTACAAATCTGACATTGTTATGCACTCGGTTACATAAATTCTGGATGCTAACATGTTGAAGATGTGATCAAGCATATGAACTACAAGTCAACAATAGTCAGCAATAATTAAACCGCTACTCAAAAAACCCAGCCTAGACCCTCTCCTGCCTGCTAGCTACAGGCCCATTGCCTGCCTCCCATTCCCTGCAAAGATCTTTGAAAAGATCATGAACACCCAGCTGTCAAATTACATTCACCACAACAATCTACTGGATGACACCCAATTTGGGTTTCGACAAGGACACGGAACGGAGACGGCACTGCTAAAAGCAGCAGATGAGATTAGGTCCACGATGGATAACGGAGGAGCCGCAGTACTGATACTCCTCGATCTATCTGCGGCCTTCGACACGGTCGACCATGCCACCTTGATCGACCGTGTCGAGGCCATAGGAATCACAGACAAAGCTAAAAACCTCCTGGCCTCATTTCTGTCAAACCGTCCTCAAACTGTAAAACTAGGCAATTTCACATCCCAGACCTTCTCCCTGCCATGTGGAGTACCGCAGGGATCCTCGCTAAGTCCGACACTATTCAACATCTATGTGTCGGACCTGGCGAGGGTCATAAAATCCTGCGGAATCTCCCTCACTACCTATGCCGACGACACCCAATTGGTGCTGTCGATATACAACGATGGAATCTCGGTGGCAGCCAATTTCCAAACGGGAATGAAGGCAATAAGCTCCTGGATGTCATCCAACTGTCTTAAACTCAATTCTGATAAGACAGAAGTGATGACATTCGGGAGGCTACAACCTACCTGGTCCCCACAATGGTGGCCCCACCAGATGGGACAACCCCCAGAACCTGTAACGAAGGTACGCAACCTGGGCGTTATCTTCGATAACAAGCTGTCATTTCAGCAACATGCCAATGCAGTGGTTTCTTCTTCCTTCCACATACTAAAAAGGATAAAAAAATTAATTCCATACCTTCCTCCACATGCAGGCAAAACCCTAGTCAGTACTTTAGTATTCTCTAAAACTGACTACTGCAACGCATTGCTTCTCAATGCACAACAAAAGGTCCTCAATAAACTGCAAACAGTGCAGAATGCAGCAGCCAGGACACTGCTATCCATCCCTAAATTTGCATCGGTCTCCCCCTACATCCGACAGCTACACTGGCTACCGGTGAGGAGCCGTATCAAATTTAAAGCATTATGCATAGCATATAAGGCTATCCACGATCACGGACCTCTATTCCTAAGAAGAGCCTTCCGACCGCTTGAACACACAAAAGCCCTGCGGTCATCCTCAGCGCACTTACTCATGGTTCCCCGTACAAGAAGGGCCAACTGGGGCGACAAACGCTTTTCCGTGGCAACAGCCATACTGTGGAACACACTTCCTCTACACATCAAGTGTGCTCCGACCCTTCTCAACTTCAGAAAAAAACTAAAGACATGGTTGTTCCCTGCCTAAACCTCCCTTCCCCCCCCTGAGAGTTCTGCAACTACAGCGCCGAGACACCCATGGGTATTTGCGCGCTCTAGAAAATCGCCAAAATAAAATAAATAAATAAAATTATCACACTGTTGTATGCGAGTTACAGCAGTCTGAGTATATAGTTTAGTTTGAAATCTTTATTTCGACCAATAAGATCATAAAAGATATACACACATCACAATCACATGAAACTTATACAATACATCAAAACAATGATTATAAAAATTGGTCTTTACAATATAAATCAGATTATCCTCAATGACAGCTAAAACCAATTACCAACTGAAGTTGGTAAAACGGAATTAAAAATCCTCGTCCAGCTTGAGGAAGCGTGAACGTGCGTGCCACATTGCCGTTAAATACTTTGCCATTGCAAACACTATCTGGGGGGAGAGATCAGTCTTCAGGATTCTGTACGCAGGTAAAAAAAATTCTGAAGCCCATGTTTTTAAGAAGGGGGATGAGCCAGTATTTCCTGATTTTTTTTTTTTGGTAGGGTTTGCAAAAAAATACCACTTGTGAGTCATTTTCTTGGGGATACGCGCATACCAGGCAGCGCTCAGTGGTCGGGGCGAAGACCAGGAACTTGTAAATGACCTTAAAGGTAGAGTACCATACCGCCACTGCAGAAAGAGCTTCCTGGTTAGCGCGGGAGTCATACCATCCAAAACACATTCGAAAGAATAGTAGTCTTTGTTTTGGATGAATAAGTTTGTTAGAGAGCCCACCCGTGTCTCATCCAAGGCAGCAATAAGCTTTAGGTCATAGTAAGCTTTTGATAATTCTTTACGTGAGATCCTGAGGCTTGCATTTACCGGATCAGTCCAGAGTTCTGATAAACCTAGGGTCTCAAGTGACCTTTTTATATAGGTTAACCATGGGATAAAAGTAGCATTTGGTACATTTAAAAACTCCTGAAGCTCAGTCCTGTATTTAATGAGATCATTGCTGCTCTAGAGTCGTCGCCAAAAGGTTAATGGCTTGAGTCCCAGTTCGTCAGCGATTGGCCTGATATCCAAGTCTCAAAGGAAGCAACGGCGTGCTTAAGGGGAGAGCTACCATCTGTCTGATAAATTTATATTCTGTACAGGTCAGTTTTGGGCAGAGGTGTGACCCCACAGTTCGCCCCCGTATGTGACTGCCCCCCGGGCCTGTGATTTATAAATTTGAATGACTGGACCCACTGGGCGGTATATAGAGTTCTTCACCATCCTTGAGATACCACCCACTAGCTGCACAAGTTGCATGTTAGCTTTAGTCTTGTGTGTTGCCCAGGTCATTTTCTCGTTTAGGGTTACCCCCAGGTACTCAAACGTGCAGACCCTCTCTAAACAGACTGAGCAAAGCATGGGGTTAGGGCGTGTTGATGGAGTGGGGTTTAGGATCATGTTTTTTGTTTTTGAGGCGTTGATCTCCAGTCCCCTTTCTGTGCAGAATTCCAGAAAACCATCCAATACCCTTTGGATTCCCATAGGGGATTTCGACAGCAGCAGGGTGTCGTCCGCAAACATAATGGCGGGCACCCTGCTGCCATCCAATTTGGGGGCGTCGATGTCACCAATCCTGGACAGGTGGGCGATTACCCCGTTCACAAAGAGGCAGAACAGGGTCGGTGCAAGCACACAGCCCTGTCTCACCCCTCTGTCAACGGGGAATCTACCTGTGAGGTCCCCGTTCCTGCCACACCTGACACGTGCAAAGTTATTTTGATGCAATTTAATTAGGATGGATAGGATATCTGCCGGGACACCTATATCTGCCAAGACACTCCATAATTTTGATCTTGGCACCAAATCGAAGGCGACTCGCAGGTCCACAAACACAGTGTACAAGCTGCCCCCCTCGATTAGTCTAGTCCTCCAATAAATGAGGTTTAGACTGAATATTTGTTCAGTTGTAGATACCCCCCTTCTAAAACCCGCCTGATATGGGCTCAGAATAGCACTTTCCTCCAGCCAACTCTGGAGCCGATCTAATATAAGCCTCCCAAAAAGCTTCTGGGACACGTCTGAGGCTGATGGGCCTGTAAATTGGCTGGGAGCAAAGGCGAGCCCTTCTTAAATATAGGAACAACCTCTGCTCCCAGCCAAGTGCAAGGCAAATCCATGCCCTTCAGAACCGCATTGAACAATACCAATAGGTAGGGGGCCCATACATCAGGCTCCTGTTTAAACAGGTCACCTGGAAGACCATCCAACCCTGGCGCTTTGCCCAGTGGCAGGCGCGCAATCGCTGCTCTGACCTCCTTTTCTGTAAAGAGGTCCCCCTCTACATGATTTGTGACAGATGGAGATGAATAACATTTGGCCCCATTTTCCTCTGAATAGAGGGACTGGAAATGTTCCTGCCATACGCTTGGTGCGATATTGGGTTCTATTGCAGGTGCTAGGTCTTCGGACCCCGTGTTGACGATACGCCAGAACTTACGGCTGTCCCTAGCAGCTAAAGAACTAGAAAGGTTCTCCCATTTATTCTGGTCCCATTCCATCTTAGCACTATTGACCAGATTCTTGTATGCCCGTCTTCTAGTCTGTATCTCTAATCTACTTTTGCCCTCTTTAATAGAAGAGAGAAGATCCCCCTTTGCCTTGCGACATGTGGCATTGTACCATGTGGAGCGGTGGGAGCCAGCACCTTTGCTATGAACCTTGGAAAAGGGATCTATTGCCAAGGTCCTGACAAATTCCTCATGTACCAGCCACAATAATTTGTGGGTTCCCCGGGAGCTTGGTTCCACACTAAGGAAACCAACTGTTTCTACTATTGGAATAAGTCTCGTGTAAAGGCTGGATAATTTTTCTCTACTGGCAGCCAGTTTTTCCCACCTTACTCTCTTTCTATTATTTTCAAGAAGGAGGCCTGGATTTGGATTTGCTGCCACCATGGCATGGTCCCTACCCTCCTTGCCAGGGACGGCGTAGTCCAATAATTCTAGGGCATTGTGGTCACTGTCTGCTCTGTCTAGCACCCTAAAATCAATGATATGCTGCCACGAGGACAGTTGGACTAGGACGTAGTCTATTCTTGACTTCCTGCCCGCTCTGTTAAAAGTATATTTGCTGGGGTTGTCAGATTTAGTGCGCCCATTACACGCCCTGAGTCCATGTTTGAGGGTCAGGGCGGTAATCTGTAAAGCAAGTGGGGTCCATGCTCTAGGGGGAGGAGCTACCGTTGGGGGAACTAGCCATCTAGCATCCTTCTAGTGAGGACCCATCCAGGAGGCCTGCAAGGGGCTAGAAGTGAGTTCAGATCCCCTCCCACCACGATTGGGATTCCCGTGGGTAATTCATTGAGGAAAGCTGAGAGTTCCTCAATAGTTATCGATTCTTGTGCTATATTTACTGGTCTGGAGTAAACATTTATCAAGACGAGTCTACGGGAGTTTGTCCATTCGAGCTGCACAGCTAATGTGTCCTCTGTAATCAGTGGGAGTCGTGTGGCCTGGCATCCCAAGTGAGTTGCCACCCATACTGCAAGGCCACCAGATGGACGTCCCCTACCCCCCCATTTCGCCGGAATGAAAAATGTCGCAAAACAAGGGGAGAGTACTCTTCCCTCGCCTAGGTTTCTTGAAAAAGACATATGTCTTTAGAGTCAATAAAGGATATCCAGTCCTGTTGATCCCACTTATTTCCCAGGCCTGCCACATTCCATGATATTATTTTCAGGAAGGGCGGCCTGGGGTTTGCGGATAGAGTGGGATAGGGAGCGTGGTCGTTTAAATTACCCGTGAGCGTTGTTGCTGTGGTCAAAACTCCTCGTGGTTCTCTGTTACTATTGGGGTGCTTAATGATGGTTTTGTTTGCCTCCCTACTATGGCTCATTTCTTCATTCTGCCCGGTCTCTGTCATTACTTCATTTATAGAACTACAGGGTGTGGTGGTTACCTCGGGACCCTCTCTATGGCAATGATGGTACTCCTTGCCATGGGGCCTTACCTGTCAATCCACCATTTCTAATTCGCTGTATCTATTGAATGTGGGAAAGTATATCGGGTGGTGGACTCTAGGACAGTATTCTCCTCTATTTCTTCCACCCCAACCGCTTCCCCTGCCATGATAAGTTTCCCAACCCTCCTCCTCCAAAATTGGTGTGAAGATCGCTTGATGTTGGATTCTGGGGTAGTTGAGATTTCCTCTCCCACTGTGGTCCCACCCACCCCCTCTCTCTGGGAAACTACCCCATCTCTCCGCGTCCCTTTCGTAGTTCGACGGGGGATAGAAGAAAGAAAGGGGTAGTGACTTGATGTTGCTCCCTTGGTCATCCGGGAGCCATCCACAGATGTAGGAGGCGGTCCTGGGGTCTCTAAAATTAATCAGGACGCAATCTCCATGGATGGTTTTCTTTGAGCTGCCTACCCATGGAACCCTTCCGACCATCAGGACCTCACTGGTTATACCTTGCGGTAGAGGTCTATACTGTTGTTGTATAGCTTTATTTCGAAATATTTCATTTCATAAAAGCGTTACAGAAAAGATAAGATAAGAGCAAGCATAAAAACAGTTGTACAACAAGCTGACAGAATCACAGATAAAATACTTAAAATATGCCACTTGGTAAGAGCAACTATTCTAAAAACATTAGTGCAAATACATAATTAGCAGCTTTAGGTGTGCATAATCGGAGGGGACACGTACAGGGAAGGGCCAGGCTACTGGAATACCAATTGGGATCCTTACTGGAGGACCATTCTCCTCACAGATCTTATTGGGATCCTTACTGGAGGACCATTCTCCTCACAGATCTTATCCTCCATGCCCACCCCAGGAATTTGGCCAGGCCACATGCAAGCAGTGGGTGAGGATCTGTTCTTAGTAACTGTAAGGCCTCCAAATGTGACCGAGTGCCCAGCCTCACGCAGAGCGGTTTCAGCCATCTGCGACGAGGAGCAGCATAGGCTGGGCACTCGAACAATAAATGAGGAATGGATTCATCCCTGGTTGGGCAGAAGGGGCAAGTTGCTATGGTTTGCCATGGTGGTTTCCATTTTGATGTCCTTGTGCCTAGGGGCAAGACCCCTGCCCTGAATTTAAAATACAGCGCCCTGTCTGTTGTGTTCAGAATTACATCCAGGTAGGGTTCTCTGAAGGGACGGCATTTGGTAGTCAAGAACTCCTCTGCTGATCGGCACAGATTTGGATGGGACACTCTCTCGCTATCTACCCATGCCCAGAATAATTTCTTCAGCAGCTGTTTGGGGGGTGATGACCTGCTGGCCCAAGCGTCCTCCAGGCCTAGATCGCACAGAAGGCGTTTTACTCCAAGGAGCCAACCAATCTTATTCCAGCCAGGGGTTGAGAGAAGTTCGTTTAACGCATCCGCGTAGCTTGAAAGTTCAGGAACATTCCATATGCGGGCCCACAAGAGGAGGGGACGTAACTTAGCCTGATCATCTATGGCTCGTGTTCCTGTGTCTAGTAATAGGGGTATGGTGGGCGCACTGTAGGGGAGCCGCATTAGGTCTTTGTGGAACTTATTTTCCAGTTGAGATAGAGTGTCAAATTTCTGGATGCCCCACAACTCGGCCCCATACAGTGCCGCACTCACAGCTTTTGCCTTATAGATGTCAAGTATCACCCCGATTGGTTTGAGGGGTGAGGCGCGGTGTTCTTTTAGGAGGGCGCCTGTCACCCTCCTATAAGTCAAGATGACTTTCTGACGGTGCGCCTTCCAAGACATGGAGTCGCAAAGCCTAATTCCTAGATAGTCGAATTCCCTCACCCTTTCTAGGGGTACGGCATCTATAGATGGAGGGTGGACTGTTTTCCTGGGGGGATTCAACACAAGGAACTTGGTTTTACCAATATTGATAGCCAAGCCCCTTGTGTCACAAAAGCCCTGGAATCTTGTTAGCAGGGTTTGAAGGCCCTTCGGGGATTTTGAGATCAGCAAGGTATCATCTGCGAACAGGAGCGTTGGTATTTTTCTGCCCGCCAGGGAGGGGGCATCTGCTGGTAGTTGGAGAAGATGCTCAACCACTCCGTTTAGATATAAAGAAAACAGAGTGGGAGCTAGCACACACCCCTGGCGGACGCCCCTGTCAACAGGTATCCGAGATGTTTTTTGGCCCTGCTGACCCCATCTAACTTGGGCGTAGTTGTTTTCGTGGAATTTCATGGTTAGGGACAGCAAGTACGCAGGCATACCCATGCCCTCAAGTACAGCCCACAGATGGTTGCGTGGGACGAGGTCAAAGGCAGTCCGCAGATCGATAAAGGCGAGATACAGACTGCCCTTGCCCAGAGTGACCACCTTCCAATAGAGCATTAGGAAACGGAATGTCTGTTCAATCGTGCCGGTTCCAGATCTGAAGCCGGCCTGAAAGTCAGACAAGACCTGCATTTCCTCAGCCCACTGCAGGATCCTGCCCAGAACTACCTTCCCTGCTGCCTTCTGGGTGGAATCAAGCAGGCTTATGGGTCGGTAGTTGGCAGGATCGTCCCTACAGCCCTTTTTATAGATGGGGACGACTTCCGCCCCCCTCCAAGAGTCCGGGAAATCGCCACCCATCATTGCCTCATTCAAGAGTTTAGCAATGAATGGGCTCCAGACCTCAACGTTGTTACGAAGTAAGTCACCAGGGACTCCATCTGGGCCTGCCGCCTTATTGGGGACTATAGACCTAATTGCTTTTTCCACCTCCCTAGAAGAAAAAGTGGGGCCAGGATGAGAGCTGTTGTCTATACATGGATAGCCAACTAACCACCTTATTCTTTAGGGAAGCTGTTGATTCCTTAAGGTGGTTTTCAACTCGGGAACCCCTGCTAAAATTACTGTATAGGGGCTCGCCTCCGGAGGTAAGTACACAGCTCTGAACTTCTTGGGATTCCCAGGTGCCTCAACTGTTGATAGTGCTGATTTGTGGGA
The DNA here is from genome assembly GCF_964263255.1 of Lissotriton vulgaris. NCBI lineage: Eukaryota > Metazoa > Chordata > Amphibia > Caudata > Salamandridae > Lissotriton > Lissotriton vulgaris. The sequence goes on from NC_141699.1 coordinate 260,268,462, forward strand.
CTCGTTTGGAGCACGGGTATTATCCTTAGTGTGAATGGGGTTAGTCTGGGGGGGGAGATGCAGTACTTGTTGGTTTGTGGGTGGATTGGGATTGTCTGCCTTGGCCTTAGGTTGATTGGTGGTGCTGGGGGGGGGGGATTGGTTTGGTCTTTTGCACCACAGGGACTACCCTATTGTCCTTTTTTGAGGTAGCTAGGAGATCCCTTTTATTCTTTGTCTCTGTGCCCCCTCTGCCACCCCCACTGTCTGCTTTTAGGCTATCGGCTAGCTGGACCGTCGATTTTTCTATAGACACTAGCCTAGCTTCCATCTTAATTAACCGTGCTTCTAGAGGGCTTAGTAGGGACCTCATAAGAGCACCTATGTCTGCTAGCATAATATCCTCACTAGAGGTGTCGAGGGGGTGCGTGTTGTTATGTTCTGTTGCCTCTACAAGCAATACCTCAGAAGATATTATCTCGGTTGAGTCAGTGGGCCTGATCTTTGTACTGATTGAGCCAGGTCTATTAACCTCGGGGATGGGATTTAGCTTGGGAGTTTTTGTCTTCCTTTTCCCTTTATTTTGGACTTCTGTTTTCCTTTTAGGAATAGCTCCTTCCCTTGCCCCCTGCAGTAGGTTATTAGCTATACCTTTGTCAATAATGACATCTGGAACCAGGGCTGCTGTGGTAGGTGGGATGGGGTGTGGTTGAATCGGTGGCAAGTTTACCATGCTCAGGTCAACATATTCGCTAAGGTCCTTTACAATACTAAATGAGGTCGAATTTAATGTATCTGGGTTCACAGGAGAATTGACAACACCAGATATCTCATTATTAGGCTCAATGTTTTCAATGTTCAATATGTGATCGTCTCTGTTGACAGGGGACTTGGCATGTGCCAGAGGGCCCATAGAAGTTCTCCTCGCCCAATCTAGTTCTTGTGAAATGCGCCTCTCTAGGACTGTGATTTCATCGATCAATTGTGAGCCGGCCTTAGCAAAATAGTTTTCTAGCATACCTTTAGCAGCTCCCGCTGCTGCCAAGCTGCTTTTGCTCTGTGTTTCTCTCGTGGTCATCTTGATGCAGAGTTTGCTCCAATCTTTGCAGGAAGTGCACAGTAGAGCCAAATAAAGGGGGGTGGCCCAGTCCCGGTCTCGACTGTTCTTGAACGGCCTCAAACGGCCCGCCCTTTGCCCGGGCTTAGCCCAGGGCTAAGTCCCGCTCGCGTCCCGCGTGTGCAGTAAAGGGCGTGGTCAAATAGGAGGAGCAGGGGGCGGGAAGAGACACCAGGTGCGCTGCGTTGGTGATGCGCAGTGATCCCTGGGTCTCGCAGTCCCGGCCCCTGTCTGCGTGCGGCCGTGATTCCAAGGTTTAGTGTTCCTGCCAGATACCAGGGTCCGTAGGGTACAGCTTCCAAATCCGAGCTCCTTTGCCCAAGTAGCGGCTGCCACCATATCTGGAAACTTGTGAGGTGGTTCCATCTGTTGGATGTGTTGTACACATTGTGTTATACAAATTAGCCTGAGAAACATAGGCATCTGTCAAGTAAAGGACATTAACTCTTGCAGCATGCTACACACTGTTTATCTTATTTCAAAGTATGTTCTTGAATGACCTCCTCCTAGTGCACAAAACAAAAGTTACAATATTCACTCTGTTTCATCCCTGAAATCCATATCCTGGAGTTACTGATCTTGCATAGTTTGCTTCATCCTCAACATTAGGACTTTTTTGTGAGGACTCCTCTTTACAAGAATAGTCCTCTCTACCAATCACTTTTCAGTAGAGTACTCACTAGCCATCTTATGAAAGATCTAGTGCCTTTGTAATCTAGACTACAACACACACTACCCAATAGAAAGAATATGTAGACAATAGACCTAATACTGCACACTATTAAACTTTCAAGATGACTTTCAACACTGCTTGCATTTACAAGATGTGGGGCTATGCGGTTTTCTTTGAAGGCAAATCTTTTTCCTGAGTTTGAGGAAATATTAATCTATTTTATTACTAACTGGAGACAACCGTGGGCTTACCTAGAATGCAACTAGTGGAACTCTTATGTGCAGGACATGATTCACGTTTGTGTTTTTGTCCGGAGCAACTCCATTTGCAAAACAAATAAAAATGAGGCCAAGAATTTTTCATTTCTCCATTAAAACATGTGTGGAAGCATTATTGATAATATTAAATCCCACCTCAATAAATATGTTATCCATTAAATAAATTACTTTTTCAAACTGGAAAAACTTGTATTCTCAGACACGATTATATTATTGTATAGTGGAATCGAACGGGTATTGGTTGACTTAACCATGTAATCAAGGGCAGTAAGGTTGTTGTATAGATCATACTGATGTTTAATTAAAAGTTACATGTTTTTAAAAGGTGTATTAATTAAAAGTTACATGTTTTTAAAAGGTGTATTGTTTCTGTAGATTACTATGAAAGAAAGAAATGTAAGTAATTGATCACATAACTTTGCCTGCAGTGTCCATAAAGCATTGACATTTGGCAAGGGCTTAGGGAAAAGACACAGGAGTAGAGTTCCTGAGGGGCCAGAAATAAGTCCAACGAAGGACTTTTCATTCATATTTCATACAGTAATGACAATGCCCAATTCTACTTTCCTACATCACTGTACTTGGTCACATTATTCATGACACATTTATCTACAGCATTGGAGAAAATAGGATAGAATTGCACTCAACAGATAATTTTCAAAGGAGTTACCCAGCGGCCTTTTAAGTTAACTTTTTTATTATCTGAGGAGTGAATGTTTGCACTCTATAATGGACCTTTCCTTTCTCCAATGCGGCGGGTCACTGGGATTAAGCAGACCAATATTCCAGTGTCACCCAAAGTAGAAGGTTATAATCGGCCCTTTAACTGTGGGAATGATCTATCCAAGCACAGCCATTTAAATTATTTCAATTTTCCATCAAGAAAAATGTCCTCTTTGTCATTATTTCTTTGCAGACAAAATTTTTCTAAAAGTCTTGCCGATTTTTAAAAAATAAATTTGATCCAAAATACCACTCTGTTTGAGGTTTGGGCAGTATTTGCTGCTGTGCCTTCTCTCATGCATCTCTTCCATATTCTATGCATCTAATACAAAAAAAGGGCGCCTGGATTCATAACCGGATATTGTATCCTGGAAACCATTACAGCTTGAACAGTGATTTGAGCTTCTAAAGGAAGAAGCCAGAGGATTTTCTTAAGGCACTTGAGCAACAGAAAGCAGTAAGCCGCGATTTTGGATCTTTAAAGTGATTTGAGCGCATCACATCCAACTAGATGCCCAAGTTCTTAACCAATCTACATTGCACTGGCAAAGGGCCAAGTTCAGTGGGACACCATTGAGGGCCCCAGAGCATGCAGATAGATATACTAGAAAACAAAATGGAACATGCTGATGGGGCTAGAACATTCTGCGATCCTTCAGAGTGCATTGTCCAACAGCTTCTTGCCCTACCGCACGTTTGATCCAAGCTGGCCATATTTTCATGGGCAGCTGTGATGTTTGTGTGTTTTCCTCAATTGAAAAACATGTTGCAGAACAGTGATCTAGTTATATTTTTTTAATCCGCGTTTTTTTTTTTTAAACTCACAAGGAGGCAGACCTTTGCACCCTGTTCTTGGCATATTTATTTATCAGCAAGATCTTATCTGCTTTCTAGCACCTTTTTTGGACAGACTATTTGGTCTTCTGTTTTTAGTTCGCCATTCTTCACTCCCTATGCATAGTGTGCCACAAAACGTATTTGGTCTGGCTGGACAGTGCAGCTGTCTGTAAAACCTGTGCATTCTAATTGTTAGCTCTGGTTATTCCCTGTCATTGCATGTCTTGCGGGCACAAATACTGTTTTACACATTGAATCCATACCTATTGGCTTTGGCAAAGCCGGTCTTTGTTATACATTGCCACTCGAGCATTAATAGCCATTTTGTGGTAGGTTTTTGAAAGGCAGTGTTTTTGCGGTTTATTGATGAGACAAGTGATGTACTTGAAAATGTCGGTTTAGTGCATCTGAAGCAGGGGTCTCCGATGAAAATCATCCGCGTTACTAATATTAAGAGTTTTATTAGTGACCATATCAGACTAGATAACAAAGTGATGATATGCAAGATTAGCTGTCATCATCACCTCCGTGCATCAGGCAGGGTTGCTAGCACGGATAGAAAAATGATTTGTCAATGTGTGATACCTTAACATGAGTACCAAGTTAATATTTGTAATAAATCTCTCCAGCGCTACATGATGTATCACTTGCATATAAGATTTAAATATAATTAGAAATTTAACCATTTTTCTCAAACATCAGCTTATGAGTTCTGAAAAGTCACAGCTTTTCATCTCAAATACACACTTTTCAATGTTGGTATACATATATTAATTCAACACGGTAAAAACATCTAATTTAGTAGGCTGGAGTGAACATAGGAGAGCTGCTTACAGGTAGCTGTAGAGCTACCAGTAGCTCACAAGCTACTCTGAGAAGCCTAAACTATAGGGATGTTTTCAAGACCTGCTTATTGGATGAGTTGATGTTGGCTTCTGCCATGTCTTCAGACCAGCGTTGTGATGTCCTTTTGAAGATTTTGGGTGTGGCACAGTGCTTTTTCCCTAACATCTGCACCGTCCACCTTAATTAGCTCATTTTCACTGGACCACAAGGTTCTGGGCAATAATTTTCCTATGGGCAGCAGAGTGTATTGTATTCTATTTCTCAGCATCACCAAGCAAAGTCCGTAGAAAATTAACTGAATTTAAGTAAATTAAAATATTCTATAATAACATTTCTATACAGTGTTTGTTATGATGGGTTTGTCATTGCTTCGATATTAGATTAGATTGGGTTTTGCCTAACTTGATGGTTCTCAATTTATCGACCTTGAAAGGATCAAAGGCGGTCATGTGGGACTCAACCCTATTAACTACTGGTTGCACTGCACACAGATCTCAGTAGTGAGTGCTGATATCAATGCACTATCTCATGAGTTAAATACTAGATTTGAACTAAAGTGCCATGTTTGAATAGTGTCACTTTGTGTGCAAGAATCGTGCCAGCAGGCTGGACCTTGTTCTTGGCATGGCCCGTGCCAGGTTTGTTTCCCAACTTGTTTCTCTCTTTCAGGCTGGGGTGGCACCTTCTGGAGGATCCTTCCTTGAACTCTCTCTGTGAGTGCTGCGAGGCGTCCTGTACCCAGCAGAGCCCTCCTTCAAGAGGAGATGCAGGTACTAGAAAGATTGGGAGGGGCATGGGATGGTGTAATTGCTGTAGACAGGATTTTTTGGCAGGGTAGGACTGAATCTTGTGATCTTGGCCACAGTACAACTGTTGTTGTTTTTATCCCAGCCAAGGGATTATGTTGTGAGTGTGATGATTTGTATAACACTAGCTACCATTTTCTATGTCCCCTAACGTGAGGGGCGGAGTGTCTAGTGTGTGGTAAGTTGTTCCTGCCACTGGTGACCACGTTAAGGAGGGCGTATCTGTGTCCTCACAGGATCTTCAGACAAGGATTTTCAATATAATAGGTCTCGCATTTGCGAGCGTTTAAGCTACTGCCATTGAAAATGGCAGTACCTTTTATTTCTGTGTTTTTAAAAGGAACATAACAAACCTGTGTACAAATCAGAAGCCTGAATTTACGAAGGGCAATGACATAATCCAATGACATATATGGGCGGAGAGTGGGTAGGGCTTCAAGAGCATACTCCAATACACCATGCCTCGCAGAGAGAGCAGCGCATGCGAGCTGCCCTTAGACTCGCCCTAAAATACTAAGTAAATGGTTAACCTAAGGCATGCATATATAGCTCAAAGCTATTTTGTAAAAATGTTATTGAACAGGACCAAGTTTTGAAGGAGTTTTGGTTGGTTCTTTTCCGTCCTGCCCACATAATTTATCAAAAATAAGAAATGCTGTGCTCTATGCTTGTAAAACACTGCTTACTTAATTTGGCTAAATGATGTGCACTTGCAAAAAGAACAAGAAAAACGTTTGTTTAAAAAAAACAGAAAATAAATCAATGAGCACAAATGGTGTGTGTGTGTAGTAAATGCTATACACATGCTACTAGAGACACATAGGTAGGGCTTTGAAGAAAGCTACACCATGTAGGATGTGTGGTTGGTATTGGTGTTTGTCTGTGAGAATAAGGTTAGTGTTTTCATGTGCTTTATGACAACTGAGGTGCAGTTACTGAGTTAAAGAACACATTGCCTGGTGCTCTGATGTGCGAGGGTTTTTGAGAAAGGGATGCACACATGATAAAAAAGCAGCAAAGCCATAGTGGACACAGGCTGTTGTTTCCCATACACCAAAAAGAGAGATAATCAAATAAGGCCCAATAATCAATATGGTGAGATGCGCCAGCAAAGATGCTTTTAAATGAGTAAAAAAGATACTGAATGGGAATTGGTGACATGAGCACAATTGAATGAATTTATTTAATTATTGTTTAAGGGCAGGTATACTGCCTACTGCTGAAAAAAACAACCCATGAGGAAGAAAGGAATTGGAAAGAACAATATAGGCTGGAAACCTGAGCAAAAACTATGCAACCTTTAAAAGACCCAGATTCCATCCAGTACTAGGTCGAAGGAAGCCAGAATTTGGAGCAGGCGTTCTCTCCCAAGCCGTCTCAAACTCCAAGGCTGCAAAAAGTGGGCGGGCTCTAAGTGAGTCATGGCTCAGAATCCAGCCAGTCTGGCACCATTCACAGGCAAGGGTGACCGATAACGAACTTGGTAGGTGAGCTGCTGCCCTGACGGATATCTGCTACCTCCCTTCTGTTACCCTGCTGGTCTCACTCCTCCATTTGAGCCAACTTTTGTCTTGGATGCCACAGAACTTTTTTTTTTCTACTTAAAAAAAAAAGGAGGCATCCCCCTGACCTAGAATTTCGTCCAAGAACAAATTCAACTGTAATTTATAACAGTTAATGAGATTTCAGGGTAAAAAAGTGGCTGGGCGGTGAAAGCAGACTTACCTTGTTTCCATTATTTTGGGTTGGTCGGCAGCATGGAACCAATTTGCTAGTTCTCAAATTTTTCAACCTTAGCCAAGCTCTTGTCTTACCAGTGAATCTTGTGAAACACATTTTAGGACTCTTCTATCAGACAGTGCGAGTTGTCTGGCTGAGAAAGATGTATTGTGAACTTGTATTGATTGCTTACAATTGGCTTTATTGTCACTCTAGTTTCCATGCTTCTTATTCAATGACTTACCTTTCTCTTTTGTTTTTCCCCTACGATCCTTTTGGTTGGCTGGCTTGTATCCTTCCACTGCTTACATTTAGGGAACTATGTCTTTCATTTTCATTTATCATTTCATGAGGGTGCATGTGTGTTCTAATTTATTTCCCTCTAGTGCTGCTCCCGCCCCTCAAATACCCTTCCCACGCTGATTTCTCCCCACCCCTTCCATCTTGTCTGTAAAAGCAAAGTAACAGGGCTATTTTTTCTGGGGTATGCCTGGAGAGCAGAAATTAAGGATTCATTTTGCTTTATCACCTGCACTCTACAAACTGCATGAAAGCACAAGCTTTGGCACAGTCTTTTTTTGGTGCTGGGAGAAGGTCCATTTTCTGCATCCACTCCACAGCCTCTGAGGCAGAGGTTGTACTTTGTATGACACTTCACCTGAAGGCCCATACATCTGCTCCCTGTGCTAATGCAGAATTCTATGGAAAGTATAATAGCCATTGGAACGCGTTTCCCCTGTACATTCTGGCACTTCTTTATTCTTTTAAAATTCTTCGCAGTTTCTTGACTGGAAAGTAATACAAAAATGAACAATGCCGTTTATATGAATTGAAAACATTGCGTTCAAAGTACAACTTTGCGCTATCATAAGGTGTTTTCTTTTCTTCCAGAACTTTGAAATGTTTTTTTCAATAATACTTCACAGGCAAACATTGTCACATCCAACAGCTCCGCACTGATGTTACGTAGGCGAGACCTATTGGGGTTGTCAATGCTTTTTAGATGTGTTTCCACAAGTTAACTTCCTTTCCGAGCTCCTTTGCCTCCTCTTCCCACTCCACCTCTCCCCTGTTTATTTCCCACCCACCACAGTTAACTCTTTCACCTCTACCTAGCCACAGGCCTTCAAACTCAAACAATAGTAACCAATAAAGGATAATTTTCTGTCATGCGCACCTTCTAATTCAACTCCCCTGAATACTAGCTCCAGCCAGCAGTGTGTGTTGATTTGGATTGCTGTAACTTACGTCTGTCATAGAAGAACAGAGCAAATGTCTGTCTTAATGATCCAAGAACTATCGTCTTGGCCCATACAGGCATATTTTAGGGAACAATTAAACCAACCCTGAAGATTTTAAGCCTGGTTGCTATGTCTCAGACTAACCTCACTGATTTCTGGGCACTTGGCCACATCCTGCTGACCCATAGCACTGTGAACATCTGGCCCACAATCTGCTCTTACAAGCATTATAAGATGAAAGTACGCTTAACCCACCATCCAAGAAAAATCAAATTACCCCTACCACAATAAGACTGGTTACAATGTCTTGGACTAACCTTGCTGCATCCTAGGCAACTGGTTCAGCCCTGCTGACCCTGCCTATTGCAAAGAAAGCCCCTGCAATTTGCCTTTATTGCCATTAGAAAAAGAAAGTACTCTGAGTCTTTCAAACCTGGAAAAGTGAACTACCCCCAGCATATTGAGGCTGCTCACAATGTCTCAGCCTAACTTTTGCTGAATCCTAGGCAACTGGCCCCATCGGCACTTAATAGCATCAGAACTTTAAAGTATGCCATTAAACTCCAACTGTGCCCTACACATGTAAGGCTGGTCGCAGAGCCTCGGGCTAACCTGGATGAATCCTATGCACTTGGTCCCATCCTGCTGACTGCAAACATTGCAGCGAGGCCTGTGTCAATCGGCATTTGAAGGATGGTTCGGGACTCCTTGGTTCAAGCATTTACAATGCTTAGGGTTGATGTATGAATACTGCGAGCTAGGGGTGGTGTCTGTGCGAGTTTTTGTTTAGTTTATTAAGGCTGGGCAGAGCAAGGACACTTTATAGGTCGCTCGAATTCCACCGCCTATCTACAGAAGTGTTCCACTGCCTCCCAGCTATGTTCACGCTTCAGAAAGACTATACTGATAGATTGGTGGTTTTGTATAGCTCAATTACTCAGAGAGAGTGAGCTGCAAATAGAGTTAAAGGGCAGTGCCTGAACAACAACTGGGAGATAGTCTATGAATTATGCAATTAAGTGGCTTTTAGAATCTTCCAGAAGCACACTAGGTTGTATATAGCTTTTAGTCCACGAGGAAGCGAATTCAGTGCCTTGGCAACAAGTATGGAGAAAGCACAACCACTCTGGTGCATCCTGTCAAAGCAAGGAATGAATAGTCCGACTGTTACAACATTAAAAGTCTCTTCAGATTATGTTGCCTGAAATGTTTCTTTGCTTTTAATGAACGTGGAAGTAATGGATGGCTTTGTAGCAAAGGCATACACTCTTGAAGAGACAGTGTTTCTTCATAGGAGGCCAGTGGAGGGAAACCAGATGAGAGAAGATAGGGGATTTTGTCCCCAAGTCCAAGAATGCACTGCATTGCAGCATTTTTGAAGCATTAAAGGTGAACGGTAAGCTAAACTGGCAGACCAAACTTAAACCCAATCACAGGAAAGATATACCTCGACCTGAGTATTACAGCAGCTAGAGGCGCAATATGCACATTAAACAAGGAGGGACTCCTAGCAGAACCTTGGGGGAGACAACAAATATTCACTCTAAATTCTGAGATAAAACATGCCAAGGACACTGCTTGGCAACATTCTGTGCCAGTTAAAGGCGTGACTCTTAAGTTCGATATCCCTAAGCCTCTTTAATCTGATTTTGGGTAAAACACGGAGTCAAAATCCATCCACAGATCCAATATTATATGTCGGTAGCAGTCCCATCCAGTCTAGGGTGAGACGGATATCATTTGCAGCTGTTAGTATTGTGTCTGCAAAAAAGATGGCTGAAAACCAGATTGATAAGGGACAATAATGTTGGATTCGAGTAGTTGCAGGAGTTCGACATTAACAATTTAAGCAATTTTAGCAGAAAAGTTCATAGCAGTATAGAGCAGTAATTGGATAGGACCACTGCACCGGCACTGCCTTACTTTAGTACTGCGGTAACAATCACCCTCTTCCAAGAATTGGGCACAAAAAAGATTGCATAGTGCTGTGAATTGAGACACAATGGAGCGTATTGTAGTGAAGACAGGGCCCTGCTTGCACACGTTGCTATGTTAGCATAAGCTTATTAGAAGTTTAAAAACCATTTTGCAGCTTTTGCACACAACACTACATGCAACTGTTATGTTATGTTTTGTTATGTTAAAAGATTATTTGTAGAGCACACAGCTACTCAATTGAGTGTCCCGGCGCCGAAGCAGGATAAAGACTAAGCCGGAGGGGAAGCCAAGCTCTGGGGTTTACAGCTGAAACAGCCAACATTTTAGAGATTTCCTGAATGCCAGGAGATCCACTGGTAGATTGTTCCACCTTTTTGCTGCTTGCACCTGGAAGGAGCGACCCCTGATACGTGCCCAAAGGTATCTGGGGAACCGAGCCAGTTGTAGTGCTGCAGACCTGAGTGCACGGTGTGGATGATAAAATTGGACTCTTTTTGTGATGTACCCCGCTCCTAATCCGTGGAGAGACTTAAAAAACAGGACCATGGCTTTAAAATAAATCGTTTTGCGAACAGGGAGCCAATGTAGAGATTTCAGCTGTGAGGCCATGCGGGCTCTGGGACCAAGCATGAGTATGGCTCTTGCTGCGGAATTCTGTGTCACCTGCAGACTAGTCAGTAGATACTCGGGCAACCCCAGATAGAGTACATTCGCATTGTCCAACCTGGAGATTATTAATGCCTTGACTGTTTTTTTGTGGGTGGTGGATAGGAGGGGCAGAAACTGTTTCAGCATTTTAAGCAGGCCAAAGCATGACAGATTGGATCTGTGCCTGCATGGAGAGATTTTAATCTAGCTTCACTCCTAGATTTTTCACTGTCTTACGGGAGACGTGGTGGGGTGGACATGTCAGCGGGCCACCAACTGCGCCAGAGGTTACTGGGGCGCTGTCCGAAGGAGATAATCTCCGATTTACCAGGATTGCATTTAAGCTGGTTGTGCTGGAGCCATGAGAATAGTTCTGTTAGACAGCTGTTAATCATGTCCCCCTTGAAGTCCATGTCTTTGCCGCTGGTAAAGAGCAGCTGTGCGTCGTTGGCATACAATACAATTTTTGAGCCGTGGTTCTCAGCCAGAGTTGCTAGGGGTGTCATGTACAGATTAAAAAGGATGGGGCTCAGCGTAGAATCCCTGGGGCACACTCACCTCCAGAGGGGGGATCAGGGCAGCAAAAGGTGGAACCCACACTGTTTGCAGGTGGTCCTTTAAAAAGGAGGTGAAATAATTGAGTACCGTACCCCCAAACCCGCCCTCCCGGAGTCTCTGCAGGAGGCGATTGTGGGGAAAGGTATCAAATGCAGCTGATAAGTCCAGCAGTATCAGTATGGCTTTGCCGCCTCTATCCACTTCCTCCTTTATAGCTTCAGATACTTCCAGGAGTGCCGTCTCTGTGCTGAAGTTGGCCCTGAACCCGGACTATGGTGGAGTAGGGAATTAGTTTGAATAAAATCCGTGGTGACCTTGTTCACCACTTTTTCCAGGGCCTTGGACATGAATGGAAGCAGGGATATAGGCCTGTAGTTGGAAGCTAGTTCAGGGTAGGTTTTTTTTTAGGAGGCGCAAGATTTTGGCTCTCTTCCATTTGTCGTGGACCTGGCTCCTCTTCAGGGAGAGATTTAAGATCTGAATAAACGTTGGATTAATAATATCCGCGATTGATGCCAGCGTGTGCGCCGGGCAAGGATCGGAGGGAGAGCCGGATTTAAGGCCTTTCATGACTTCTAGAGTTTGTCCCATTGAGATCAGTGGGAATTGTTCCAAGGAACGACCCCAAACTTGATTTTGAGGGGGGACTTGGCGCACCCTTATTACTCTGCGCCCGGGGAGTGGTCAGGAAGGATTCCTGGATGCTTACGATTTTGTCATGGAAATAGGACGCCATGTGACTCATCCATCCCTCAGTAGGAGTGAATGACATAGCTTCCACTGCCGGAGAGGAGAAATCGCTGACAATTTTAAAAATGTCCTTGTTTTTGTTCGACGCACGTTCGATTTTGGCAAGTAGGAACGTTTTTTTTTTGCCTTCAGGACTTGTTTAAAATAGGTCTTTAATGTCTGTTTGTACGTGGTTTTATCATTGAGGTCGAAGTTTTTCCGCCAGACCCTTTTGGGGAGTTTACATGACCTCTTACTTTCTTTGAGAGCAGTGGTGAACCAAGGGACGGATGGCCTGGCCATCTTTCCAGAGTGAGAGGCAGGGGGGACATGTTCCCCGGCCCGGCACAAAAGCCAGTTATCGAGATCCTCGAAGTCCGTCTCAAGGTCCCCGTTAAGAGTGATCGGATGTTTATTAAGGCCTTGAGTTGTTGTAAGTTAAACTGCTTCATTTTCTTCACTTGAGAACGGCTTGTTTTTAACATTCCTAGACTTGCATCACGACCTTAGTCTGCACAGTGCGTGCAGAAGCCTTCAAGGTCACCATAACAATGTATGCTATTATTCAGGTTGATCGGCACACGCTCTAGACCCAACATGAACACAGCTGCAGCTAACTGAAATTCTAGTGCCTTTAATATTGCACTGCATGCAGGATTGGGGCACTTGGAGAACAGCCTTTTCCAGTGAGAGAGCGTTGCTGATCCTGATGTGATACACTTCTGCTGATCTTCGAGGTATGAGGTTCCCCATTCATGCCTAAGAGACCTTCTATTATTATAAAGCCTACTTCCTAGCAGGGGAGGGTGGTTCACAAGACGCTATAGGACTTGTTTCCACTATCATTCTAATATGATTTCTCCCTTTGTGTTTTATAGAAATGTAACAATGCTGATCGCATTATTTTTAATCACATGCCTGCTTATGTTAGCAAAAATACTGCATCTTAGAGCACATCATTAAAATAAACATTTTAAACTTTTCGGTGTCTCTGATTACTCACGTTGTGGACTGGTAGGAGAATAAAAACGAAAGAGTGTTCTTGATTCCCACCATTCCTGAGAGTACTCTAAGTCGCATGCTCTGGGTTGTCTAATCATTGGTAGCTCTGCTATAGGACGGAGAGCTAATGAGACACTGGTGCTAGTTGGTTAGGGTCTGGTTACTGAGGTGAGTTTTTTGGTACACCACAATTCACTAAGGTCCTGGGCACAGTTCTGGGCATGAGCAGAAGCCCCGCAACATGGCACACCCAACGTTTGGTCTTATATTTGAGACACTCATGTAGTGCTTATAAAAGTCCACAACACCCTCACTCATGTTTCCGGTTGACAGCAGTGACGGATTCACCTACTTATACGAAGGTGATATACTTTCATTCAAGCATGAGATTTATAAAAAGGTTCCGGTTTTGAGTTACTACCCTTTTTGTGCTAAAATTTTTACATTGTCCTTATGGTGACGTTGACATAGCTCAGCATAGTCACGCGCCACTCCGCAATCACTTAAATAAATATGGGGTTTCCTCTGATGGAATGGCGGTCGTCTTTGTGGTTAGTGCAGAAGCGGCTTACCCATTTGAGCTTTTCTACTCTTGGGTTACGTTTCCTGCTGTGAATGCGGATGATGGTACATACCATAAATACTTGCCCACGGCGGTGCTTGCGAACTATGCACCATATAGGACACAGGAGGTTCCGCTTTCTGCTTGGCAGCATAAAGTTTGGTTTAATGGCACCCTCCCCCACACAGTATCTGTGGTTTGGTTAGGTCCCTTGTCTATTCCAGGGGCCACTTGGCCTGTCTTGGCCGAGTTCACACCGCAACCGCGTTATTTGACTGTCTCTCTAGCAGAGTTAAGATTACTCTATGCCTCCATTGTTGGGCTATATAGGGCTTTAGTGCAATACGTTTACCGCAACATCCAGGTGGAGGCACCTGGAGCTGCGGTGCAACCAGTTGGACCGGCCGGGAATAAAATGAGTCCCATCATGGTTAGTTCGGTTGTGGGCAAGAGCCCCCAGGGTAAGGAGGAGATGCTTTATTGGCTTGCCGAGAAATTTGACGAACTGGAAGCAGTATTTCCTATACGACTCCTTTTGAGAAACACAGGATTCTGACCATTAGTTTGCAGAAAGACTTAGTACCAGAGGTAACAGATTGTGAAACCTGGGGTAATGTATTTGCAGCAGTCTATGCAAAGTGCTTTAGCACGGGGTCTATGACTGTCCTGCCCTCCGTGATCAAGCGTGTTCAGGATCAACACGGTTCGGAGGCAGCTGTAGAATTGGGAATGAGGCTTGTTGAAGTGTTTGACGAAGTTTCCGATCTCATCCTTGCTAATGTTAAAGGTGATGCAGTAAGCTTTCAGGTGTCTAATGCTTTGCGCAATGTCCCCGATGCCCATAAACCCTTACAGATACCGAAAATCATTGCGAAGGCTTATAAGACCACTGGCCGCAATAGTTTGGGTGTTAAGCCTTTTGCTAAGGTAGCAGCCCAACCTCAAACTCAGACGGCTAAGTCTAATAAAGACAACCGTCCAATTTTTCCTAAGCGAAATTGGAAATCTAAGAAGCAGGGGAAGCAACAAAAGAAACAAGGGTCGCGTCCTGCATCGCCGCTACCTGTGTCTACTGAGCGCACTTATGATTTGCGCGACCGCGCGAATATTAAGGCACCTGATTGATTTCAGGTTCCTGATCACCGTTCTCCTAGTTCTTTACAGGAATCATCGGTCTTGCAAACCAGTGGAGGAGACTGTGGCAGAGGTCTGGGTGCCCACAAGGTCGTGAGCAGCCCCGCCAGATGGACGGTAAAGGCAAGCAGGACAACTTTTAACGTCAACGCCCTGAGTTTCAGAAAAAGAGGGTTGCTGCTTTGACCGCGAGATATGCCACAGATAGTGAGAACACAGCTTTGGAACCTGACATTGGCACTAACATTGCTAGACAGCGCAGCGGAAGGTTACAGCAGTGCGGCAAGCGCTACGTCCGTATCTGAAGGCGACAGCAACTGACACGTTCATTACTGTTGAGACAGCTGACTCTAGAATAGCTCCCCCTGACAGACTATATGACATAGTCCTTTTAATTGAAGGTGACATAAAACGTACAATAAAAGGGATTTTTGGGGAAAATCTGACATCTACATATGACAGCGGAGGCAGATTGGCCCTCACCTTTCATTTTTGGCCGCTCCGAGAGGGAAGGAGGTAATCCTTCCCAGTTTCGCTTACACAGTGCCGAAGGAGCAGGCGCAAGATTTAGCAGAAGAGTGGGCGAAGGTGCTTGCACCGGCTTTGTACCGTACTCAATATGGATGGGACAAACTTTCGCCCAGTCATGAGATTCCATTGCAATCAATGCGACAGCCTTAACCCCAATATCCCATGCGGCGTGAGGCGAAAGCTCCCATTGCAGAAATCCTCGAACAATTGGGCTATCAAGGTGTGATTGAAACATGTGTGGCACCTATGAATAATCCTCTTTTCTCTGTAACCAAACCTGTTGGGCCGTACTGTCTGGTATTGGATTACCGCCATTTGAACTCTCATGGCTGGACCTGCGAGGTACAAAATACTCACAGTTCAGCCCTTTTGGATAGTTTCGTGAGAAAACGTTTTTGACTGACGTGCAGATGGCGATTCTGAAAGAAAGAGCGCTGTCGCAGGGGAAACGCATGTTGGTTGTTACACCGTACCATGCCCTGGAGCCGGTGACGAAGGCCAGTGTACCAAATTCAAAAGCTTTGCATCCTCATTGGATTCAATGGGCCACATCCTTGATGTCTCCGGATGTCCCGTTTATCTTTGATTCCTCTTTGCAAACTCAGGAGTACTTGCAGTATGAATTTGTTCATCCGGCTCCTTTGTCCTTGCACCTGCTGGAGGATTTCCATTGTATCATTTACACTGACTGTTCGGAACAACCGGCGTCTGGATCAAAGCA
Source organism: Lissotriton vulgaris (assembly GCF_964263255.1). Lineage (NCBI taxonomy): Eukaryota > Metazoa > Chordata > Amphibia > Caudata > Salamandridae > Lissotriton > Lissotriton vulgaris. The sequence continues at coordinate 260,284,504 of NC_141699.1, forward strand.
TGCTTATTCAGTGGCCTGCGCAAGTCCGAGGTTGTGCATACACAAACATTAGGGGACTGCACCACACAGTTGGCAGAGCTACGTGCTCTGGTGCTTGCACTGGAGTACGCTGATCCTTGTGTGACTACTTTTATTGTAAGTGACTCTGTGTTCAGTCTTACAATGACAATTTATTCTTTTGGAATCGGAATGAATATCGAGATTCCAAAGGCAGCACAATCAAACACAAAATGTTATGCGTTCGCGTTGCAGAGATTAAAGAATGTCAGCTGCTCGTGTTTGTAATTCAAACTCTTGGTCACCAGTGCGTAGGAGTACACGCTGTTGGTAACTGTCTTGTTGACGAAGAAGCAAAGACAGCAGTAGAAACATATGTAGTAGCCGCAGTTACACGTTCCAAAAGTACGATTGATGATGACATCTTGGCAGCCATTGCTGCTACAGTGAAGGGAGGTAAGTACCCTAGAGCCCTTCTAAATACTCTTATCATTTAAGTCCTGATAAATTCCCTATGTGAGAATTAACAAGGTTGGTGACAGATTGATTACCCACACGGACCACAGACTTTCCTTGATAATAGCCGCTCACAAGGGCATGGCCTCGGCTCATGCCGGCGTCTCACCGACTGACTCTATCTTACAGCAGCGTTATTGGTGGTGCGGATTGTACAAACAGATGCGTGATTATGTCCTCACTTGTGACATTTGCCAGCAGATCAAACCTTCAACTGCTGCGCGTCCACCTCAAACACAGCTGTACATATCTAATAAACCACTTGGGTGTGTTTACTTAGATAACTGCAGTCCTTTCTCCTCCGATACTGCTTATAAGTACATCTTAGTTGCAGAGAATTCGTGCACACGCTTTACTTGGTTCTGGGCGCAACGTAGTGCTGATGCTTGAATTGTCGTGAGGGATTTGCCTGTCTTTGTGGGAATTTTTGCATGTGGCACCCTTCATTCGGACCAGGGTCCAGAGTTCGCCTCAAAGGTGTACAAAGATGCCATGAGGTCATTGGGGGTGCAGGTCAGGTCAAATTTTTGTCTCCATATTGGCCCGAGGGCAATTCTGTTGTGGAGTGAATGAACAGTGACTTAAAGATCCTTGACAACTAGGGTTTTAGGTACTGTATAGCGTTCAACGTGCACTTAATAATCTCCTTAGAAGGTCTCTGGGTGAGCGGACTCCATACGAAATGTTCTTTGGCATAGAAATGTTTGTTCTGGACATTGAGGGTCTAGATATGGCGGCGTTTGCCCTTCGACGTAGATGAACATTCTGTTGTATTACAGAACCTACAAGAGACTTGAGACAGTCTGTGCCCTCCACATCTGATGCAACTCTTCAGATTCCGGTAGTTGGCTGGCTACCCCGAGTCAGTGACCTGGTCCGTGAGAAGGTGGAGAACAAGGAGTTCAGCTCCTCATATCGTGCACCAGTTTCTGTGCTTAGAGTGCAGGGTACAAGAACAGTCATTTTGCCTCCTCTTCATGGCCGCAAGGAAAAACGGTACATCTCCATTGACAATGTCAAATTACAGCAAGTGGCCGATTCTTCTTAGTATGAAAACAGCGTTCTCTTGTCCAGCAATGCTGAGAAGATCTGTTTTGGCTCCGGCGAACACCATCAGGCCTGACATTGCCATCCAGATGCCTACAGTTTCTAATCCATTATTGAATTCACCGGCTGGTGATCCCCATGATGATACTGAGTACACTTATCCCACAGATGTGTCATTGCCTGGTGTTCAGACAAGTGCAGTTGACCAGTCACGTTTTTCATTTGACACTGACTCTCCAACATCAAGGTCCCCATCAAACGTTGCTATTTTTGCTGTTTTATTTCAAAGAAATTTTTTGATGCCCCCTTGGACCTACATTTGGCTGGTGCTTTTTTCAATTTTTTTATTCATGTTAGTTGGATTTGTGGTTGTATGTTTTTCGTCTAGTAAATGGACATTATTTTAAAGAGATCTACAATTAGGTTAATTGATAGATCTTTGGCACCCCACTTCTTGTCTCACAGAATGAGAAGGCACCAGACTTTTGTGAACATCACAGCTTGGCCTGTATTAGATGGGATTGTGTGGGATGCTGTTAAGTTTCAGATAGACGGCCCTACAGAGGTTATTAATGTCCCCAATGTACTTCGTGTTTCAATGGGGAATGTTGTAAAACAGAACATACGCTCTGATGATTGGGATGTCCAAGCCATAGAGGCTCTGTTTTCTGATTTGAAATATTATGCTCCTTTCGATGCTTAAGATTTGTATTTGGACTCAGCTAATTATGCAGATTTATTCTGCTACCAACACTATGGTAATCATTTCCTGCATAAAGCAAACATATTTAGAAATGTGGTTAATTATACACAATGGGAACATTGTCCAGCAGCTATTGAAGGCAGCTCGAAAACTCTTTTGAAAAAATGTACTTATTTTACTGACTTTAATCAATCCAATCCTGACGCCTTTTATTTTAAGATGACTGATAAGTCCACTTCCAAAGTTACTCACCCACAATAAATTACTGTATTCGAAGTCCTTTATCGATCAATTAGCTGTAGGGGGCTATGAGCTGTGGAGATACTATAGATCTTAAATCTGTTTGGGGTTCTAAAAGCTGGCAAGTGCAGGGCACTGAAGCTTTGCATCGTGCATGTCTCATCCCGAACCATATGTTGTTTTTGAACTCGACTATTTCACAAACTACTTGCTTTGGATTGGCTACATCTAAAAAATTAAATGCCCCTTCTAGTCCTGATTTGGGGGAATACCCTACATGGTGCAATCACACCAATAGGTCTGTTGATGAATTGCAGTCCCTATTACCAACTTCCTCCTTTAATATTTCCAGTTTGGATCCCCAAGGTTGGTTATTATGGCATAAAACTTCAGATTCATTCCAACATCGTTTTCTGGGTCTGGCCTTTGACTATACACAGGTTAGGGTGGATCCCCGTTTTGAAAGCGCCCATTCTGTTACTACCTATTCAGTAGGAAAATTATGTCAGAACTGGCTTATACACTCCAGCTTGGGATCAGTTAATCTTCATTTGTCCAAATTGTCAGACGATGTTGATTTGAATGATTTTGTTAAAGGCCCTGTAGGAGGCAGGGCAAAAAGATGGGTATATGCTGTTTACAACAAAGTTTGGAAACTGTCTCAAATTAAAGCTGCTTCTAGGTTAAGAGCTATTGATCAAGCTAATTTAGAAAAGTGCTTGCAGTGGTGGATAATACTCTTTCTTCCAGAATTTACACATTGGATAGTATTGTTTCATCTGTTGTTGATATTTTACAGAATGAAGTGTCTGTTTTGTACCATGGTCAAAATCAATTACGTTCAATTATGCAGTTTGCTTGGGCTTTACAAACTTTAAAATCTGGAAAGTGCCTTGGGACTACATGTATACCTCTTCTCTATTTTTACCATTTAATTTGACTGCAAAACAACAGTTTGTCTATGAAGGATGCTGCATATTCACTTTTGCATATTGAAAAGTTGGAACCTTAACCTTTTTCTGTTGCTGAATCTAATTCCGCTGTATGGCTCATTCATGGGTTAATAACACTGCCCTTCCCCCAAATTAAATTCATGTATGAAACACTATGCCATAGGCAGATACGAACCATTGGGAAGCCCCTATCTCCATGAGGTTTGCTCTCTACCATTTGCTTATAGATGCCTGAGAGAGGGTAAAGTTTATTTAAAAGGCGAGGAGTGCACTTCTACACCTGATCACTCACTAGTTTGTAAGAACATACAATTGCAAGGCTCGTGTAACACGCAGGCTCCGAATTTAGCATGCATTTTAAAGAGTAATCCAGTGCCAGCTATAACGCTAACTTTCACGTTGCTAGCTAACGGTAGCTATTTACTTTTAAATAATGAGGATTGCTGCGGTATGCTGGCAGGGATTCCGTAGATTGCGACCATCTCCTTACGTGTAGTCTGCTGTAAAAATGTGCTTTTCCCTCCCCCGCATGGTAAACTTGATGTATCCATCTGGCCTTCCATTCCGACCTTAAAAGCAGAGTTCAACAAGATGAGTCGAATAAGGGCTCTATTGTCACCAGAAAGAAGTTGCCCTTACTTCATCCCGTGAAACATTTATCCTTCACGTGGCAAACACCCGCATGGAGGTGCATGCGCTTTCAAATACTGATCTCCCATTGCATTTTGGTGCTTATTCACACAATATTCAATGCCTCGTCGACAAATGGCTTGGTACATTTTTTTTTAAGTGGTAAGCTCTGGCCTTGTGACCTCATTCCAAACTATATTTGGTGAGATACCGGCATTTTTGATCATTCTATTTTTTCCACCATCTTCTGCAATTTACCAATAATTCTCGCCATGGCTGCCGGTGTGCTGCTATTAATTTGCTTGCTCACAAATGGCTGCACAGTCTGTCACAAGACAGCCTGCCCCAGTGCTCCAGCTCCGCAAACGGATGCTTGAATACTAGGAATCGCTACTCCTGGCCACTTTGAGTGTAGCATATGGAATGTCCTTCCGGTTTTCGTACTTTACGTGCGTGCAACCTATTTTCCATTGTCTGGATTGCTGTTTTGAATGCACTCTGGAAATGTGTCTCTGCAATACGGTGTCTCCTAACCCGGATTGTGATCAACTGTCGAGTCCCTTATTAGCTCATGAGTTGGACTGTTGTGCTATCGTGATTATGGCCTGTGCGGCGGCACATGGAGTCCTAGGAAATTGGAACATATGGGCTGCAGTCCATGGCTTTCTGGCACGCAGTTATCTCGAAGAACTCCAGTGTTGTCCTCTGATGGTACTAGAGGCTCTGGCTATCGAAGAACAGGTATGTTCCTTCACGTTGTTAAATTGAATGGCTGAATTATTTTCTGATGAGAACAATGACTTCCTTTTGGAGGCAGTTGCAACGTATTGTGCCTATACGCTGATGAATTGATTTGGCATTTGTCCATCTTCACTGCGTCCTGTGCTCGAACAATTTTTACGTTGTTTTCCATTTCCAGTTTGGGTAGTATACTGCCTCTTATTGTTTTTAAAATTTGTCCTTACTATTCTGAACTTATTACTCCCAATTATCCATTTTGGCAAATTTTGAACTTGGTTCTGTCTCACTCGAACTTGAACTCTGCGTTCCTAAATTGCCTCCCTTCTTGTACGTGTTCCGATCAGGGGAGGGTGTAGTGAAGACAGGGCCCTGCTTGGGGAGGGTGTAGTGAAGACAGGGCCCTGCTTGCACACATTGCTATGTTAGCATAAGCTTATTAGAAGTTTAAACACCATTTTGCCACTTTGCAGCTTTTGCACACAACACTACATGCAACTGTTGTTGTAAGTTAAACTGCTTGATTTTCTTTATATGAGAACAGCTTGTTTTTAACATCACTAGACTTACATCGCAAGCTTAGTCTGTACAGTGCGTGCAGAAGCTTTCAAGGTCACCATAACAAAGTATGCTGTTATTCAGGTTGATCGGCACACGCTCTAGACACAACATGAACACAGCTGCAGCTAACAAATTCTAGTGCCTTTAATATTGCACTGCATGCAGGATTAGGGCACTTAAAGAAAATCATTTTCCAGTGAGAGTGTGTTTTATAAAACCCAGTTCCTAGCAGGGAAGGGGGGTTCATAAGGCGCTATAGGACCTGTTTCCACTATCATTATAATATGATTTCTCCCTTTGTGTTTTATGGAATTGTAACAATGCTGATCGTATTTTTTTTAATCATATGCTGGCTTATGTTAGCAAAAATACTGCATCTTAGAGCACGTCATTAAAATAAACAATTCAAACTTTTCCGTGTCTGATTACTCACATTGTTGACTAGTATGAGAATAAAAATGAAAGAGTGTTTTTGATTCCCACCATTCCTGAGAGTACCCTAAGTCACATGTTCTGGGTTGTCTAATCATTGTTAGCTTTGCTATAGGATGGAGAGCTAATGAGACACTGATGCTAGTCGGTTAGTGGTTCTGGGTACTGAGGTGAGTTTTTTGGTACACCACAATGCACTGAGGTCCTGGGTTCCTGGGCACAGTTCTGTGCATGAGCAGAATCCCCACAACAGTGTCCAGAGTCTAACTCCTTTTACTGGATATGCGTCCAAAGGGGATCCAGATGATATTCAAAGGATTCTGGCTTGAGTAAGGCCATCTATTGCCAAGTATAAAGATGAAAGGAACCATGGAGTTGTATGTGAGTCTTCTGGGAAGGTTGCCATTTTACAGCCTGTTCATTCATAGGAGAGGCCAACATGTATTGGATTTTAAGATGAAAATATTCTGATAGGTGATCACATAGGGATATCATGACCAAATAATTATTGGCCTCCGCAGGTGCAAGAGCATCAAAAATGGAAAAGACTTGAGATTATGCGATATTTCAGTGTGATTCGCATAGGAAGCGCTATATACTTTTCTGGTTTTTTTTGGTATTTTTAATAGAAGGTCAGATTTTGAATTCATTTTTACCTACCTGGAGTAGGATTCAAAATAAGTATGTTCTAATTTCTTACAGTTGCGTAATACTTAAGTCATTGAGAGAAGGTGTGGCTGCGTAAGTGTTGGGACTGGTAGCATGGGTTCTGATGTGTAATCAAGGTCCATCTGCTTAAAGTGGTACATTATTACACAGAAGGATAAGTGGCTTAAACCTTTAACACTTAGGGAGGAGTATGTGCACTTGGTCAAGTTCAGCCCAAAGGAGAAACTGTCTTCATGCTACTGGCCTGTGAAGGTTCAGTTCATTCATGATAAATGTTAGACACATGTGGCAGTGGCTATGTTACCAAATTACTACACTCTATAGATTTAATTTACATCTTGCTACACCAAAATGCGCTGCGTCTGGGGTGGTTGAACATTGTGTACTTGCCAATGAGATTTTCACACAATGACTTTTTTTCCTCTCCCCGCCTCTGCAGATTCAGAGCATGGAGTAGCGCTTTACAGAGTGGCGTTGGGACCACTGACTGTGCAGAAAAAGGAGTCTGAATGGTGGGAAGGTAGGTGATAGCCCCTCGCCAACTCATGTCCCTAGATTTCCTAATGACAGACTGCTTATCATGAAGTATTCAAGGGACATGAGTAAATGAGACGCGGAGTCTCATTTGCTCATGTTCCTAGAATATGAAATGACAGGCAGCGTCCCATTCACTCAAGTCCCTAAAATACTATGACAGGCAGCATCTCATTCACTCCTGTACCAGAAATACTATATGATAGGCAATGTCTCATTCACTCATGTCCCTAGAACACTAAATGACCAGTGCCCTCTCATTCACTCAAAACCCTAGAAAACTAAATGAAAGTGTCTCATTCACTCATCCCTAGAAAACTGAAGGATAGTGTCTCATTCACTTATGTCCCTGAAATACTATAACAGACAGCGTCTCACTCACCCATGTCCTTAGAATACTCAATGCCACACTCTCATTCACTCATGTCCCTGAAATACTATATGACAGCAGCGTCTCATTCTCTCATGTCCCTAGAATACTAAATATCACCTTTCTCCCTCCCGTCTCACACATCATCACTGATTTAGGGTCTTTTCTCTACAAGAAATAGATTATTTTGGGGGTCTTACTCGAAGGGGGGCGGTTGGAATCATTGACAATGATGCAGACCTTACCCAGCTGCGAGCATCATTCTACCTTACCCAGCTACGAGTATCTTTCTACTTTACATCATGCTTAGCCTTGCAACAAGAATGTTTGGAGAGGTGCTTGTAGGCCAGGGCATGAATAACTTGAAAATCTTGTCCTGTACGATAACAAAAGCATCTGAATGGACTGTTTCCCTTCACTTGGACTCTCTCAGAATGAGAACCGGTCTCAGAAAGAAAAGGCAATGGGCGGGGGTTTCAATCCAGTTAAAAGTATGAAGGACACTGAGTTTAAAAAGAAAAAAAGAGATACCGTGCTTTGGCCCAGTCCCTCCTTGAACACCTTAACCTAAGTAGCCCTAGCTTTGGAACCATGAGGTACTTGCAACATACAGAAGGTTTTATTTGAAATGCATATTGGCCCACTTGCACCAGTAACTAGGATTTAAAGAGGGCGAGATTGTCCTTGATAATTTCATATAGCTTGGAGGGAGAGTTTAGCTGTTCTTGATAGAGAGGCTTTACTTTAGGTTTGTGTAGGATTTTTGTTTAGAATGACATTTGACTTTTAATCGTAAAATGAGCCGTCAATGCAACTGGTCTTCGAAAATGTCCAGTCCTCTTTCAATGGCCGTCTTTTTCTTCCTTTCCAGAACGTTGCCGGAGCCTGAAGAGGTTCTTGCTTGCGGCCACCGCCTTCGTGGGAAGCTGCCTCCTTGGGGCACTCTTCACCGGTAGCCTCCTTGTTTGTGCTCGAAGTCTGGGTTCTTACTGCCGCACGAGGAAGACGGAAGCAGAGATTCCAGAGAGCCCATACCCACCTCTACAGAGAGAAGAGAAAGAATTGCAGGTGCACTTCAAAGAGAATGACCAAGCGACGGTTGGAATAAGACTTTAAACATCACCCAGCATCCAAAGGCACAAATAAAGTCTTTTCTTGTCTGGTAAATCATGGCTGTCTATAAGGGGGTAGCAGGGGTAAAATGAATGACAAACTAAGTGGGTTTACTTAGAAATGCGAACATGATTGTTCCAAGTGATCGTTTAGATATGTTTCCCTTGTTGTACCTGTTGAGGCTCTGCTGATGTGCAATGGATTCTTCCTGCTGCGACCACAAGGTAGAGTATACTCTACTGTCTAGGGTCCAATCCTGTATGAGGAGTTTGGGTATGCAAAAAATAGAGTGCAATCCGTACCTCCAAGGACAGTGTGACCTTTGCTTTTGTACATCCTAATACGAACCATTTCCAACATAGATCTGCTTGAGATTAACAAGTAGCCTGTTTGGCTTTATCCAAGAGTCAAAAGAGGGCACTATTTTGGAATGTGATAAGGTAAGTCAGGTGATGCAGCTGTGTATGCTGAAATACTGTCCTGCTAAATATTTTGTCCTACCTTGACTCCATTCTATGATGAAAAAATGGGTGCTCTGCTTGAGTTTGCAGATGTGCTGAAGGTGTATTTTGGAGTCGAAATTAAGTCTCAATGCGAGGTCTTTAAAAGAGCTCTACAGTTCCAGAAAATAAGACGTATCTTGAGGTTATCCCTGAAGTTGGCAGTCTGTGCAGGACACATGGCCGTTGCCAGTGGGAGCTCCTGTTTGGTACACATGGAACCTAGAGGAACATCTGGGACCGTATAATGCATTGTACCCCAGGGATCCAACAGGCATGTGTACCCACAGTGCACAATGTAGTATGGAAGGGGCAGCAAACGATTGTGTATCAACTTCTCTGATGTTGCTGACACACATGTAGCGACAGCGCTATGTGGCCCCATGCAAATAAGAGAATCTCTTTGCTGCTGTACCCAGACTGGATTATGCACATGGGGGCATAAGCAAACATGCCCTCACTTTCACTACACCTCCTAAAGGCAGCCATCTGAAAGGAAGAAAGGGGTTCCCAAGAACCTCCCCCACACATTCCTTTGCAGCCAGGTGCAATCACTCGCTGCATCTGCCTACAAAGGGATCTCTAATCCCTCTTTGAAGTGCAGGCGGGAGGTCACCTGCACTGTGAAACATAAAGCAGCTTTGAAGCAGCCACTCTGTATTTTGATTGAGGGCAGCACAAGTTTACGGCTGCTCTGGGAGTCAGCTCATTCTTTGTAACATGGTGCACTGTCCCGGTTTGCACCAGGTGCACCTTTTGAAAGGTGCTTCGTGGTGCAAACAGGGAAAGTCACCGTATGTATAATACGGCCCCTGCTGCTCCAAAAGAATTGGGTCCAGTCTAAATGTGATACTGCAGTGTTTGGCAGTGCCCAAGAGGGATGGCTTAAATAGCCCACCAGAAGTCTAAAGACACTAGGAGCTATTTATGAGCCCCCTGCGCTGCCGGAGCATCACTTTTTGTGACTCTCTGGAACCGCAGGTTACAAAATAATATCTATGAGGCCATGCAAAGCTACTCTGTGTGGCTTTGGATGGCCTCCTAGATAAGAAGTAAGGCAAGGCAGCACAAATCGCTGTGTTGCCTTACTCTGCGCTCGGGAGGTGTTCCATGGGCATTGCAGCAGGTTTTCCCATGCAACAGCCATGGATTTTGATGCTGGCCCAGATATATAAGAGTATGTTAATCTGGGGAAGCCCCAAATCCTTAACCCTCCTGAGATGAGGCGTAACAAGGGGAAATGTCTTTATTTCTCCTAGTTATTCCTCTTTGTACACATAGAAAAAAGAAAACGGGATTGTTTCTGTGCATGAAGGTTCCCCTTTCAGCACATAAAACAATTCTGCCGACAACACAGGGTGCCTCCATTGGTGCAAGACAGACAAAACGGCACAAGAGCAGGAATATAGGACAGGAATGCAACATATTGTGTAAATGCTGTGCATTCCTGCCCTTTCCCTTTGGGTATGGCGAGATGACTTGCTGCACTGCCCAATGCCAAATCCCAGTAATAATGGCCTCCAAGCTCTGATACCACTTAGAGATCAGCTCGTGCCCCCCCTCCCCCCAACCCCCTCCCTCCCCTCGAAATACTACTTGGTGAAGATCCCTTACTCTTCATTGGATGTATTGCCATAATGAAGACCTGGCTGGCTGACTGACTTGACAGTGGCTACAATTGTGGATATTCTCTGATCTTGCATGTGAATAGAGCAGTTTAGTACAGGACTGGTAGCACATGGAACTCCAGTTCACTTACCAAGGTGTCTCCCTAAAGATGAGGCAAAATAGTGCAAACCGGTGGCATTACTCTCACCTCCTGGTATGCATGTTTGTATTGCATCAAATTCACCCTCTACATCAAGAGGGTTGCAAGGGTCAGATTGGCGGTCGCCTGCTAGCGGATGAGAAGAGGCCTGTCTGTGTTGCTAGTGGTGAAGGATGTGTTTCAATGGTGACATTGTTTAGGAAGCTGGAGGGAAGTTTGCTCCAGTCATCAGAGGGCGAATAATGTGCCTGGTTGTCGAGGATATGATGGGTTTGGTTTGCAAGTGTTGTGAAGTAATCAGAAGGAAGCTGGAACTATTGATTCTTAAGTTACTTTATTAGTTAAGATGTTAAGTCATAAGTTATAACGACAACCCCATCAGGAGCAGCGGTCCTGCTGCTCAGCCCTCACCCAACTGACATTCACAACACACCAACATTCCAATCATCTAACATTCCACAAGTCATACATACAAGCTGAGCAGCAGGAAGATGTAAGATACAACATTATCTCCCTTCGTTGGGAAATTAAAGAAAACAAATAAAACACTGACAACATGTCAAATACAATTGAACAATAGATTCAAAAAATACAAACAAAGCACCAGTAAGATGAAATGTGCAATGTAATCAATTAACAACATGTACCCACACACCTCACTTCGCAACCAACAACACAAAAAAACTAACCGACGCAAGAAGACACATCCTATCCCTTTCCATACAGACCCACGCGCACAACAGTCTGAACAGGTATCACATGCAACACATTACTTCCCGAAATAAGCAACAAAACCACATCCAACATCCATACGCCACAAACCATACCAGTTGGCCAGACCAGTACAATAAGCGACACACACCCGAACAACCCTATACACCAAATATATCAGGAAACAACATGTACACCTCATGGCAAATTAACAAGCACAAATAAACCCATTCAAACCCAAACAACACAAGACAATCCATACACACCCAACACAACCCTGACGTGTGAGGGACACTACTGCCAACGCAACCATGACGTGCGAGGCAAAACACATTCCCAACACAAAACCCTGACGTGTGAGGGACACTACTGCCAACGCAACCATGACGTGCGAGGCAAAACACACTCCCAACACAAAATCCTGACGTGTGAGAGACACAACTGCCAACGCAACCATGACGTGCGAGGCAAAACACACTCCCAACACAACCCTGACGTGTGAGGGACACATCAACCACCAAACTACACTAAAACCGAGAGACTAAACAGCAGTCATCTCATACACAACAGACTCATACACCACATCCACATTGTGGACGAATTCCAGGACCTGTGTCCCCAACCTGAGCTCTATCACCACCTTCATCTGACTTTCCTTTGCATTACAGAACTGAGACATCATCCACAACATGGTCTATCAGACCCTCGTCCAACACCGGTACCTCTGACCTGTAACCACAACTATTGTGCTCTTAGACCAGCTAGACCATGCCATAATCATTGTCCACTTTAAACATCTTCCGTGTTCTTGGCCATTTTAAAACCTTTTCCATGGAAACTGCTGCCAAACATATTACAGGGACTCTAAACCAACACCCCACAATCTTCGGGTAGAGTACCATGCATTTCAAAGACTTTGGTGAACAATCGTAGCAAAACAAAAAAAAACTTCATAAAAACCGTTTCCAAATTGTACTTGTTAGCAACGTCTCAAATCATGCCCTTGTCACATCGCTGACACGGCAATATTGACTGCTTACAAACCATAAACTCGTGTGGTAAAGAGTCTCGCAAAACACAAAAGACGTATCCATGGTGACGCTCCTAAACAAAGACAGCGCTGAAATGGAGGCACGCATATTGCGTAGGGCTGGGCGGCTCTCTGCACGTCACTGCTTTAAACATGCAAGCGCAGAACAAAGAGGGATCACGTCACAAGAAGAGGTAGGTTGCACGCGTTCCTCATGCCCTTCTCCTAAGGAAGTGACAGTTACGCATTGCGCAGTTCGCCTGTGGTATTTAAAAATGGCAATGAAAGTAAATGAATTTGTGGTGCATTTCCAGTAGCACATTTCCCTTAAGCGTGACCTCGCTCATCTTCTTTTCACAACAGCCATCTCTTAACGCGCATTTCCTATCGCGTGACATTTCAGCTGTAGCCAAACTCATGCGCTGATATTTGCACTTCTCTTTGAGTAGCAGCAGACTCGATTAATTTCCTTTTTCCACCGAACATAAACAAACCACGCAGCTGCTGGTTTTATAACACTTCACTCTCAAAGTCTCGATCCTACATTGGCACCACACTGCAGCTGGCAATTATCATCCATTCGACACCGTGACTCTATTTCACAGGCCCACAGAGGCTCGATTTCCTGCCCCCGAACTCAATTTTTTTCAAATACTCGTGAATCATAATTCAGCTGACAAATGCCCTTCACACTTCACCGAGGCTCGATTTTATGCCCCCGAACAGCCAGTAAATTTTACAAGAGTCAGTAATATGTTTACGCTAATACAAATGCCATTAAAGATTTTCTCCGTGACTCATTCTTTGCCCTCAAACAGTGCTGCTGGCATTAATCACTTTGATTAGGGCTGAAAGATCACGCAGAGTCAACAAACACATTTCTCAGAGGTACGAATTACTGTCATGAGTCTAGCAAACCTGGGTTTCAGGGCGACCGATGTCCGGGTCACTGATGGGGTTAGATTGCCAGACAACACTCCAGAGACACTTTTAATAAAAAGTAATTTACCTCAAGTATCGTTGTTTTTCCGATTTACAATACCTTTCAGGATTCCTTTTCCAACCAGCTTTGACCACCCTTTTTGTAACAGTCAAGTCTCTGTTTTGTCATTAACATTCCCTGAATTTTCACGCACGGGTTCTTCAACAAATCAAGCTTTTACTTCTTTTCTTTGTTCCAGTCCAATACTCCTTTTCCTTATAGTTACCCTTATTTGTTTGCACGCGTAGATTCTTCTTCACAGTGATCACCAAATGTCGCCAAATGAAGTAATCAGAAGGAAGCTGGAACTATAGATTCTTAAGTTACTTTATTAGTAAAGATGTTAAGTCATAAGTTATAACGACAACCCCATCAGGAGCAGCTGTCCTGCTACTCAGCCCTCACCCAACTGACATTCACAACACACCAACATTCCAATCATCTAACATTCCACAAGTCATACATACAAGCTGAGCAGCAGGAAGATGTAAGATACAACATGTTGCAGCTGGTCTTCCTTAGTGTAATGTTATTTAGTTTGTCAGAGGTAAGTGTTTTATTTTGGCTGTCATGGAGTTTAGTTTGTATTGTCAAAAGTAAGTTCTGAGGGCGTGGCTAGCAGCCAAGCATGGCGGCAGCGTGAAGCGAGAGCTCCCCACGGCGTAACGGCCTTTGGTAAAATCAGATACCTTAATCCGCCACACCACCCACCCGAAGTAGCGGTACCAGATGAGGAACCCAAGCGACACCACCAGATCGAACGCCGGCAGAAATCGTAAGCCGGGAACTACACCATCCCGCGCTGGCATAATTGGGCCTGCGACTGAAAGGCAGCATCGGCCTTGCGTGACTGCCTGGCCCCGACGAAAGTGCGACCTGGCCGGCTTGAATTCGGAGGCGGCCCCACCACCCGACCGGGACGAAGCGGCGGACGCCTCAGCGCCAACAGTAGCAGTAGGAACCCCTAAGGAGCCGACAGGGTGTGAGCAGGCAGGAACGGTTGCCGGAGGCTGAGGGATACTGCTGAGGAACCACGGCGGTGGCTGAATCGTGCAAGTCTCCGAGCGGAAGGCGACGCCTCAGGTTTCCATCAGACGCCCCACCGGAGGTGAGGCCTGGACAGCGCGAGTGGCACAGGATGAGTGCTGGCACGCCGGGAGTGAAGAGATCCTCTCACCGCGGCGGCGGCGATCGAAACCACACGCGGGGCTGACTTACGGCGGTACAGGTACGTGCCCCCGGGGTCCCGCAGAGCAGGCAAGCGCATGAGGGAGAGCACCAGAGGAACCAGTAGCAGCGTCGGCCGGGGACAGGGGAAGCCCCGGCACATGAAACTCCGGTGGAACCCTGAGCAGGCTGCCAACACTGAAACCACAAGAAACCCGCCTCTTGGGCTGGAGTAGCATAAACGGCGTACCCCCTTTAGACGCGCACAACCGGCACTGGGCGAACCCGGGCGGCGAAACGAGAGGAGCAGCGTGGTCATTACCGCACAAAGACCAGTTGGTAGCAGACCACGACGCTGCGCAATAGACGCAGGGGGACTGCGTCACGAACCACCATCTCCCCGACACAGACGAGCAGTCTACCGGCCAGGGACAATTCATAGAAGTCGTACGCGACTAGTGGCGGGGCGAAGACACATAGGCAGATACGCTGAGACTGGCTCATTGGAAACCAGATCAGACACGGTGGGCTGGATATCCCTGCCGACGAGCGTCAAGATCATCAGTGTAAGGAACACTTCGAGACCCAGGAAACAGCAGAGCATATATCGAACCACGTTCCCCTGACCCACGAACAGGGTGCACAACTCATCGCCACGCGGAGACCGTGGTGCTGACCAGGACGGGGTTCAATATCCACAAACCTCAAGCCATGGCAGGCAAAGGGACCAAAAGTGGATCGACGCAGGCTAGACTAGATAAATTTGCCTATAGCCAGCACGGACAATCGCAAGTCAATGGGCGAAATTCCACAGGCGCTACTCCAGACACGGAGGGGACCAAGAAAGTGACACTGGAAGACATTATGAAGACCCTCTCAGAAGTGCAAACGACAGTGGGATCCATCTCTTCAGGGGGTTACTCTGCTGCGAGCGGACTTTCAGAAAATGACCGAAAGGGTGTCTCTGGTTGAGGTGGTTACGAAATTGCTTGTTGAGGACACTTCGGAACTGCAAATAGTGATGGAACGCATGGAGAAAGTCACCAAGATGCTACAGGAAAAGCTGGACGACCAGGAAGGGCGTTCCCGAAGAAATAACATACGCATCCTTGGTCTTCCGGAAACAGAAGGAAAAGGAGCAATGGACCTGTACGTCGAGGACCTCATAAAAAATAAACTGCAACCTAAGGGACTATCGCACTTCTCAGTAGAAAGGGCATACAGGGTGCCTGGCGGTTCGCCCAAACCAGGAGCAACACCGCGGCCTGTACTGGCTAGACTTTTCAATTTTAGAGACAGGGATGCAATCCTGCAAGCGGCGAGAGTTTCGACATCTGTCAAGCTCCAAAACTCAACTTTGGCCTTCTTTCCGGACTATACAGCGGAAGTGGCCAGACGCCGGAAATCCTTTACTGAGGTGAAAAAGGCGCTGCGAGACAGAGGCCTGCCGTACTCGATGCTGTTTCCTGCCAAATTGCGGATTGTGGCTGATGGGAAGGCGTGGTTTTTTGACAAGCCAGAAGTGGCACAGGACTGGCTTGATGGATGGAGGCAGGTGGGACAACACCAACGTCCACACAGGGATCGACTGAACCATCGCAACGACAAACACACAGATAAGCCGACCAACCCTCCAGCACACCGAGATGGCACTGCGGGAGTGGAATCCGACGTGGAACAGGACCCGCTTGACTCTGGGCAGCCGGCCCTGGTTTAAAGGTGGACTGCTTCTGGGTCAGACAGAGTGTGATACGAGGGAACCTGGAACTGGTGAAGCTGAGTAGGGTGGGCAATAGCCGGTGCCTGTAGGGGACTCACCAACCCCACGAGCAAGTAAGATAGTTGGGAATGGGACAAAGCACTCTGCCAAGTTGGGGAAGCGGGCGGGGGAATGTCCGTGGAGCAGGGGAGCAGGGAGGGGGGTTGGAGGGGGAGTTCTAATGTTACTGTTAATAGTCATCACTCATGTTCAGTGGTACACGAACACACCAAATGCCAAACTATTCCTATGCACCAACGCACGGCGCTGCATTTGCACTGAGATCGGCGGCCTGTCGCCTGCAACACTGCCCACACGACCCAATGGCCCAACAGTTCAGCACTGCACCCGTTGAGGGCGCCCCTACGACAACCGAAGTGCCCCCCCTGTGCATGCTTACTTGGAACGTTAGAGGCTTAGGAGATAAAATTAAGAGGGGTCTGGTTCTGCAGGCCATTAAACGTCAGGGACCTGATCTAGTACTGAACCAAGAGACGCACCTCGCAGGGACAACATGTAAAGCGCTTGATAGACGCGGGTATGTAATGGCAGTGCATGCGGTTCACAACAGGCTCCAGAGGGACGGGAATACTAATGAAAAAAACATCACCTTTTCTGGTGGAACGCCGCAAGACGGATGATCAGGGTCGTTTTGCCGCATTACATGGCCAATGGGAGGGGAGGCCTCTTAATGTGGTTTCCGTGTACATCCCCCCGGCACTCCACTCTACGGCATTGCCTGCACTTGGTAAATTCCTCCTAGACCTCCCAGAGGGTGATACGATCATAGGGGGGGATCTCAATGCAATAATGGACCCCACGTTAGACACCTTTCCCATGAGAGACCGCCCCAGGGGAACTACAACGCTCCCTGGCTTTCTGGAGGCAATGGGCCTTACGGACGTGTGGCGACAACTGAACCCAACGTCGACCCAATACACATACTACTCCGCTGCACACAATAGCCTTTCACGAATAGACTATTATTTGTTCCTGGGGGTTAGGCTAGGGTTAGTGGATAAGATAGACATCCTGCCTAGAGGCGTCTCTGACCATTCACCAATATCTCTATCACTCACTACCAAGGAAAGAAAATGCGCTAGAATCTACCCAATATACCCAAACTATTTGAAAATCCCTAAGATCAGGAAGAAACTCAAATTGGCAACCACACACTACTTTAAAGAAAACGCTGGGACGGTGTCCTCACCCTCGGTCCTGTGGGAAGCATATAAAACGGTCCTCCGAGGTGAAGCAATAGCAGCGATAACGGGGCACAAACGAGAGTCCCAGCGTGAACTCACAGAGCTAGAACTGGCACTCCAAAGCGCGAACACTACTCACATGTCAGACCCCACCCCAGAAACAACACACTTACTGCAGCTCCGTCAACAATACCAGGCCCACCTCAAAACAACCGAGCAAAGCTATATCGCAAACACAGCACATAGAATATATGATGTAGGTGATAAGGCTGGGAAAATGCTGGCGCGGTTGGACAGGAGAGGGGGCAGTACCAGAGGTATACAGAGACTTTACACACATGACGGACAGCTGCAGACACATCCTGAGCAAATAGTGTGCACCTTGGCACGTCACTTTCAAGAGATATACACTCCTGAACAGGACGTCACAGCACAGGCGGCGTCGACTTCACTTGATACCATTGCCATCCCCAGGCTCACACAGGAGGCAATGCAGGAGCTAGAGGCTGACCTGACGGAAGACGAAATTCAATTGGCGATACAGGCACTGCAGTCAGGTAAAGCGTTGAGTCCCAATGGGCTGCCCGTGGAATGGTATAAAACGATGGCTTCCGTGCTCAGCAAACCACTGCTAGACATGTATACGTAAAGCCTGGAAAGGGCGGAACTACCGCTTGACCAGCGCACAGCCACGATTGTAGCCATACCAAAGCCGGGTAAACCACCGACTGCATGAGCCTCATACCGCCCAATATCCCTGCTTAATGTGGAAGCCAAGATTCTGGCGAAACTCCTGGCCAGCCGTCTGACACAACACCTACACACTCTGATACACCCTGATCAGTCAGGCTATATGCCTCACAGGAGTACAGCACTGAATCTCAGACGGGTCCATGGGGTGATGGCACGTGCGCACCTTCTTTCGGAACAGGCAGTGATCCTCTCACTTGATGCCAAAATGGCTTTCGATCTAGTGGAGTGGGAATATCTCTTTGCGGTGCTTACACGTATGGGCTTTGGACCAAAATATATTGCGTGGGTGCGGCTACTATACACGACACCAGTAGCGCAGGTAGTGGCGAATGGCCACATTTCACCGCCGTTCCTGCTGAGACGGGGGACTAGGCAGGGGTGCCCCTTGTCGCCACTGCTCTTTGCCCTAGTGCTGGAGCCGCTGGCGATCCTGATTAGAACAACGCCACTGTTTCGGGGTATCACATGGGAGGAAGGCTGGGAAGATAAAATCTCCCTATACGCAGACGATATGCTCATCTACATGGTTGACCCTAACAGCGGGATCCCAGCCCTATTACATCTCTGTGACACACATGGGAAATCGTCAGGCTATACCCTGAACTGGTCCAAGTCGGTAATATACGTGCTTAAAGGCCCGGAACCGATATTACAGGAGGAATGCCCCCTGGCATTGACAACAACCTCCTTTAAGTACTTGGGTATTATCATCACGAATAATGCCGCAGACTTCTTTGACAAAAACTTGAAGCCACCTATGGATCGCCTACGTACAGACGTTAAACACTGGGCGACCTTGCCTCTGACCCTCCTTGGGCGGGCGGCTTTATATAAAATGATGGCGCTTCCCAGATTCCTTTATGTGCTGGAAAATACCCCTTATATGGTTGCACCGCAGTATTTCAAACGAGTTGCAGCACTGGTCTCCAGCCTACTCTGGAATAATGGCCCTGCGCGTATAGCATATGATAAATTGGTAAAAAGTTGGTATGAGGGAGGGATTGCACTACCCAACGTTCAATTATACTACTGGGCGGCCCAACCTAAAATAGTTGATCAGTGAATCCACACCCCGCGAGATGACCCAGCGTACAAGGAGGACTGGTCTCAACTGGGGAGGGACTGCATGCTCTCCGTGTTATATAACAAATCGCAAGTTAAAAAGCTGTTGGGCCCGACGCAGCACACAGCGGCCTTGTGGCACGTAGCACAAACACGACTGGGCTGGAAGGGAAAAATAACCAAACTGACGCCGCTGTGGGACACGAAATCATTGGGGAACCTCAGATCCTGCAAAGGGTTTACGCAGTGGGACTGCATAGGAATCTCCATGGTGGGGGACCTGTGGGACAAGGGCACAGTGATTGCGTTTCCACAACTCCCACAACAATATGGCCTGAGCCCCACCGAGACGTTCAGATACGTCACGCACTACTCCAAACATTCCCAGCGGACACTGAAATACCAGAGTCCTCACCACTAGAGGATAGACTACTGACGGACTATATGCAACAAAGTGCGACCTCTCTCACATATAAAAAACTGGTTAACAACCTGGAGGACCCTACACTAAAACTTAAAGAGAAATGGGTGGGAGAGATAGGAGAGGTAGATGAATCAGAGTGGAACGAGGCGCTTGCCTCCCCGAGAGAAGTAGGCATTTCGGCAAAGTTCAGATTGGTGCAACTCAAAATTCTATTCCGCATTTACTACACTAGAACGCTGCTTCACAAGATACAAAGGGCACCACATCCCTTCTGCCTTAGGGGATGCGGGGAGGAAGGGACACTATTTCATACACTATGGGAATGCCCACAGATACAAGAATTCTGGAAGCAAATTATGCATACTGTCTCCCAAGCCCTTAAGCTCTCCATTCTACCTGAACCCCGCAAGTGCTTGTTGAACATTTGGGACCCCAATGATCTTGATAGATATGGATTGATATGGGCCACACTAGCCATGACAGTGGCTAAACGAGACATTGCGCAGAAGTGGGGTGCACCGGAGCTACCTACAGCGAATAGATGGACTAAAAATATGGACATGCTGATGGTTACGGAGAGGGCAGTGTATGTGCTCAGGGCTTGCCCCCGTAAGTGGAACAAGATCTGGGCAGCATGGAATGTATGCAGGGGGGAAATCTGTGAACCCTTGCCAGAAGACGAGGACCTAGACTCCGAAGGGGAGGATGAGTAGAGGGATGGGCGATTGGTTGCTAGGTTACTATATCAAACAAAATGTCGCTTTAATGCAGCTTTATTATGAAACAAATTGTGAGACATGTGGGATGGCTGGTGGTTGGATATGGGCGTGAAAGGCATACCTGAAAGTGATGACTCCTGTTAGGTTATCTTTTCTTATTTATTCTCTTCTTCACAAATTAGCGTATATGTTTTGAGGGTTTGAGTGATGTAACATACACAATGAGAGACAGCTCCATTATGCTCCAACAATTGCATTAAGGACAACTGGTAGCAACCATACACGTCAATGTTGGGACTGAACTTAGCATATATTAAAATACACATTGAATATACTGATCTACCGATATGTAAATGCATGAAAACTAGAAGGAAACCTGATTGTACTATTGTGTATGCAACTTCTGCCTTCATGTCAATAAAGATTTAAAAAAAAAAAAGTAAGTTCTGAGTTTATATTGCACCAGGTCTGTTTGGTGTGGAGCAACTGCAATAGTTAGACATAAGAGCTGGTGGAAGTAATTAACTTCATTATTCACGTTGACCTCCAATAAGAAAACATGTAGTGCAAGATCATGCCCAGGTAGGTAAACATTTGAATGACCTCGGTAAACTTGCCAAAGGCCAGAACCCAGATCCCATTTATCAGGAAAGCCATGATTACAAAATGAAAAACAAAACATGCCACTGCTCATGAATATCTGTGCAGGTAATGAGACGAGCCTCTCCGGCTACAGAACAAATTGATAGAGGGCACAATCATATCGAGGGGGACAGCGTGGTTGATAGAACTGAATGTAATTTATAACATCAATACTCAAAGGCTCATACACTGATTAGGCCTGTCACCATGAGTCAAGTACTGATGCCTTTAGACGGATATCTTAGTCCACAGAGCGACCAAGCAAACTCATTTGTTGCTGAGGAAGTGATGGAACTCCACATTCGAAAGACTAGATTGTGAGGCGTAGTGCTTGTAAGAAACAGCAGTTATCCCCATTAACTAAAGGAAACATGTGTAAGAACTATAAAAAAAAACCCTCATAACCTTGGGGTGACTGCTTTCAATATACTGCCTGGAATGCTGAAACAAAAATGAAACACACACCTGCTTTATTGTGGACTATGGATTGCATGACAAGCCAAATTACAAGAACCTTAGTATGAGTCTCCGAAAACATGGGGTGGACTCCTGTCCACTCTCAAGACCGTACTGACCAAGAGCTGGCCTCATGCTTGGAAATGGTGCGTATAACTGTAAATAGATGATACGACTGTGCCTTCATGAGTGGAACGTCCAGGAGTGAAGAAATGTGGAGACCTTGAGCTACCACAAGGGAGTTGGCCATGGAAAGATGTGCAAAGCTTCTGTTCCCAAGACTTGTCCTACGTATACAGGGTCTCCCTTTGACTAAAGATGTTTCATACAAACCTAGTATTTCTGAGGCCAGTATCCAGGCTACCCTTTTGGTACTGCCCTCCATAGGGGGCTGTCTGGCTATTACTGGCTCTAGTCTGCAAATGTTTATTCCCAAAAGGTGAACTGTAGGGATTCTCTCCAAACCAGGACATTGGGTGGTAGCCTTCATGAATCTGTTATGGGTAGAGGTTACTTGGGGATAAGACATTCCATTGGAGAAGGTTTCACAATCTTTGGGAGGTGATTGCATATGCCCGTTAGCCCTGAGTTAGTTGCAATAATGCCAGAGTTCTGCTACCCCGCACTGTTACTTATGTTGTGTATTTCAAGAGCGGAAGAAAGGTATCATTCTGTGCCCAGCGAGACAGGTAGTAGACCAACACATCCACGGATGCTGACCCGTCTGAGGATCAATGCATACTTTGAAGAAGCAATTTTTGTAAGATGGTATTGTTATGGCCATACTTTATACGCTATCATTCACAGTTTACTAGTGTTCATGTACTCTTCGTGGCTGTGAAATCGCTTTCTGGCGCTGCAGCGTGCTTCCCTGATTTTGGCACATCCTCACTGTAGAGTTTACGAAGGCTTGAATCCAGCAAGAAATCCACAGACCTTAAAAGAAAAAGAAAACAAGAGACATTGTCACACAATCTTGAAAAAACCACAGAGGGAGCTATACAAAGTGCCACCATTCAGGATAGATAAGGGAGTAAGTCCTCAGCAAATGTATCCTTCAGGAAATTCAAGGTCTAAAATCTTCTGATCATTAGATGACCTCAGGGGCCCTCTCCCACAGTAAACTGGTGGTAGAAGTAAGATTTCTTAACAAACTGCACACCTACAGTAATAGGGGAACTCTTGATTAGGTGATCGATCAAAAAGGAATCTTGTAGAGCATGACTACTCACCTGTGAGAGTCTCACTGGGGGTGGGGGGAGAGAGTGAGTTGCAGGGGGAGCAAAGTGGGGGGTGAGTAGAGAATCTGTGGTTCCATCGAAGAGCCAGGTCTTGAGGTCTTTCCTGAATTGCGGCAGCAACGGGGATTGTCTGAGGTCCAGAGGCAGGGAGTTCCAGGACTTCGCAGCAAGGTTGAAGGATCTTCCTCCAGCTGCGGTCTTGCGGATCCGTGAGATAGTGGCCAGGGCCATTTGGGCGGAGGGTAAACCGCTTTTACAACGAAACTTTTACAACGCACTACCATTATGATGCAACCATTGCAACGCAAACCATTACAACGCATTGCGCTGGGGGGCGCTCTAGGATAGGGAATAGATTTAATTTACTATCCAACACCTTCCCTACTATCCACGGGGACTGGAGTTGGAATAGTAAATAACCTATTCACTATCTAGCACCCCAAAGCGCTATGCGTTGTAATGGTATGCGTTGTAAAAACTGCGTTGTAATGGAATGCATGGTAAAAGCATGCGTTGTAACGTCATACATCCGGGCGGAGTAGAGATGTCTGGTGGAAGAGGAGGTGGTTGAGGTATGCATGAAGGTGATTCTTTTGTTGACAGGTAGCCAGTGAAGGTCTCTCAGGTGGCCGGAGATGTGGCTGCGATGTTGAATGTCCAGGATGAGTCTGACATGGCGTTCTATATGTTCTGCAGTTTATTTTCAAGTTTCTGGGTGGTGCCGTCATAGAGTGTGTTGCCCTAGTCGAGTCTGCTACTGACAAGTGCATGGGTGATCATTTTCCTGGACTCGGTGGGGATCCACTTGAAGATCTTACGAAGCAGGCGGAACGTGTGGAAGCAGTAGGACTAAATGGCGTTGATTTGGCAGTTCATAGAGAGCAGGGAGTCCAGGATGATGTTGATATTTTGTTCATGGGGGGGGAAGCGGGGGGTTCTGAGCGCTACAGGCTACCAGGAGTCGTCCCATGGGGGAAGGGGAGAGAGGGGGAGGGGAGTTGCTCTTGGCAACTATGAGTTCATCTGTGAGAGAGAATCAGCTGGGTGTAGTCGGCGTAGATGATGACGTTGAGCCCGTGGCTTCTGATGATCATTGCATGCAGGCCATTTAGACGTCGAAAAGGGTGGTGCTCAGGGAGGAACCCTGAGGCAGTCTGCAGCTTATCTCTGTGGGTTCTGAGTTGAACGGTGGAAGTCCGACTCTCTACGTTCAGCTGGTGAGGAAAGAGCAGATCCATTCTAGGGCATTGGCACAGTTGCCGACTTTGTGAACTCTTACGCAGAGGGCGTGGTGGGGGAGTCAGGTGTTTGTGAGATTCTGCAAGTTAACCAATTTGTTAGTGGAACCTAAATAGAAGAATACTGCACATGCGGTCTACTGAAACGGCAGAGGCAGAATTCCACAGGTAGGCAATGGAATTGAAGAAATAAGCAGAGACTGATCAAGGCCAGACTGGAAGGCCATCATACAGCAGCACTCCCGAATATGCTTGGTCAAACAAGTTTGGCCAAACTCTGACTCATTTAAATTTTGTGTGGGAGAAGGAAAGTAAATATTTAGTCTTGGGGTCAAACAATGTTTGCATTTAGGACCATATTTAACAAGGTTTTGAGTCGTGCAGGGTGAAGCAAAACTTAAGTGAGATATATCAAGCCATGCAAGGCCACCTTGTGTGGCATAGCATGTCTTGATACACGTAAAGTAATCCAAGGCAGACTTTACTTTGCTGCAGGGAAGCGTTCTTTGGGTGGAGTGTGGGTGTTGAACTAGGCGCCAAAGTGCGCCAGCCCTAGGACAGGAATGCACCGTATAATGATAAATATGGGGCATTTTTGTCCTTTCTCTTTCATTCAGAGTAGCAAGGTGGCTTGCTGCACGAAAGAATGATAAATCTGGCCTTCAGTTTTTACGCCCTCATTTTAGGAGTGTTTGATTTGCTCATGCAATGTGTGTAGAATAATGATTGTTTGTTGTTTGTGTGCACTCTGCTGAGATTAAGAGGACTTTCCGTGTCTTTGTTGACAGAAGCTTCAAGGTAAACATTCTCCTGCAGAACGATCTCACTAAAATTCCAATTTCCACATTAACATGGTTCACATTAAAGCACTGTGAAACGGGCTACACAGTGATACCTGCACTCACATGGCATTCTGGGTGAGAGGTGCTCCCAATTGCTACACTGAAATTCTATGGAAAAGACTAAGGGCCATATGCATGAAGCATTTTACTGCTCTCACATGGCCCAATGTACAAAAGGCAAAATGTGACTCAGTAACTTGTTGCCGAATTGCATTTTGCTTTTGCGATTCCATATGAGGAAGGGGTGTGTTTAGGGCGTCCCTTCCTAATACTCAATAGCAGTGGTGGTATGTAGGAATGTCTTTGCCACTGGGAATGTGGTTGCAAAACATTCGCAGGTACCTTCAAGTTAGTGGTAACCCATTTGCAAATGGGAAGGGGCCCTATGGGACCCCTTCCCCTTTGTGAATGTGTGCGAAAACCTTTAAGAGGAGGCACTGCCTGCTCTTAAAAAAACTAAAGGAAACATTTTTGTTTTTGTAACGCATCCTGTTTTCCTTTAAGCATAGATGAAAATGCCATCCTCCGGCAGATAACTAAAGGAAGAGCCATTGGAGCCCCTGGCCTGAATGACATTCCCCAGGTCACCTAAAAAATTGATCCTAGGAATTGGGCAGGGCACATGGTCCCTTAGTTCAACCACATCCTAGGAGGAGCAACGATACCAGATTCCTGGAAAAGGTCCATCTTAGTGCCCACTTTTAAAGGAGGTGACAAATCAAAAGCAGAGAACTATAGATTGATAGCCCTTATTGACAAGGCGAAATACTAAGCAGGCATTCTGCTGGAGCAGCTCTTTGATTGGGTCAACACAAATTCAATCATCCTGATCAACCAGACTGGGTTCACACAAAAAACAGGATCTCGACAAACATCCTGGCACTGTCATTACTGCTCGACTCTTCTAAAGCCAACAAGCGGCCTCTCTACCACTGCTACGTTGATTATAAAGCTGCATTTGACTGTGTCAATCAAAACAGGCTTTGGTCCGTACCATCAGCGCTCTTAAGAGCCATCGAGAATCTACACTGCAACACCTGGGCAAGAATTAAGCTGGACAGTGGGTGCAATTTATCCAGCGCTATTCCAACATCCTGTGGACAGGGGTGTGTCTTGGCCCCTATCCTTTCAATCTATTTTTTGAAGATCTTCCTTCTGTCCTGCATAAAATCTCATGTCCTGAAGCTTGGCTCAATACTTATTTCAAATCTCCTCTATGCCAACGACCGGATGTTGATCAGCCGGACAAAGGTCGTCTTGTAACGTTTTTTTGAATGCCACTCAACAACACTCTACAAAAAACAGCCTGACCACTACTACCAAGAAGACCAAAATTATGAACTGCTCCATAAGAACAAATGGCAAAATCAGCTGGATCCTTGACTCCACCAAGGTTGAAGAAGACAGCGAATACAAATACCTCTGCCTCATATTCGACAACAGAGGGAACTTCAATTTCCAAAGAAGAAAATCAAAAGGAAAGGGTATGCACTGGCAGCAGGGCCAAGGTCTCTATTTAGAAATCTAAACGGACTATCGTAAAGCCCCATATTAGAAACAGCCAGGGTAAAAAAAAAAAATTGTAAATTGATACTTGTATAGCGCACTACTCACCCGCAAGGGTCTCAAGGCGCTTGAACGAATACCGCTGTGGAACCCATCCTGTCTTTCCCTGTGAGGCGTCCACTCCTGGGCACCCCCAAGGTGGAGGCCAGGCATCCTTAGCATTGTGGGGGCCATTGTGGAGATTAAGCAAGCTATTGCCCAGAGTTGCAGAGTGGGACTCCATGATTGGAATAGGCACCGAGGCGAGAATTATCAGGTCCGTGGAATTTTGAGCCCAAGACCCGCCGAGGCGGGGAATTAAACCCTGGTCCTGGGCTAGACCTCTGCATCAGGGTCTGCTGCTCTAATCATTGAGCCACACTTCTCTTAAAGGTGATGCCCACTCTGGCATGTGGAAGTGAGGTCTTTTAGGGCAGGGACTCAAAATTCCTGGAAACAACCATCAAAAGAATCTACAGGGAATTCTCTCAACTCCCCAGTTACTCCTCACCTGCCCAAACAACACTGAATTTGGACTAGCCAAACAGTCTGTTCTCAGGTGTGCATCATTCTTCAACATTTGTTATTGGCTCAAGTCCGCCAAGAACTACAGTATGCTCCACAATATTTGCCCAGAAATAACCAACAAACCCAATTCAGCGGCCTGAGACTACCTTAAAAGATCAACAGACATGTTTGGACTAGCACAACTGTGGTCTGAAACACCCAGCCTCTAAATATTTAAAAAAGCCATCAATAAAACATTAAAACTAACATTATCCCTAGAAGACAGGGCAACTCTTATGAAACGTGCCCACACCTGGATGGTGCTAAACTGCTACACCTCCTTAAAGCCGCAGCAATATTTGAGTAAGGCCTTTAGCAGCAATATAAAAGGCAACTTCTTGAAACACTGGCTAGGGGTCCTCCCATCAAACACACACACACACACCACTCCAAGGTCAACGGCAAAAAGAGAGGCAACCTGCAGGCTGTGCGGTTACCCAAAGGAGGACGCAATTCATACCATCTGCCTCTGCAGGTCTATTTCAAGCCTTCGCTGCTGCTGGCTGCAGCCTTTTTGGAATCAGGCAAAAGTTCTGTATACAAGCTATATAAGCCGGTCTAAACTCAGGAGACCCGCAAGTAATCTCCCAAACAGCAAAGTACCTCCAGGGGGTCGACAGGGCTTTAAGGAAGGCACCTGACCTGCCAAAATAAAACCACCTATCTCGAACACCGGTCCCATCTGAGGAAGGGAGTGCCACATCCCCCCCAACACTCCAGTGTCACGGCTTAAACCAGTCCCTCTGCCACCCTGGGGCCTACTGGAATTAAACTCTTCACCCAAAACCCTGCCCCAACAACATAAAAGGGAGTGCCCCCTGTGTCGGGACAAAAACAGCCACATCCGCTATAGACGGCAGTATGGTAAGCACTTTTAACTGCTTCTTCAAAATAGTCCTTTGCACAAGTTCTCTCTTTGCACAAGCACTTTTTCTTGGACTAGCTCATGGACTCTAGAATGACACGTCTATAAGCCATGACAACACTGACTCAGTATGCTTGCACTGAAAATGATAGTTCGTTGTATACATTTGTCCTAAGGTGTTCATTTGCAAATTGCATAGAAGCATTTTTATACTGTACCTGGCAGACCAGGAAATTGGAGTTCCCATTCGCCTTCATATTACCTAGGAAGTTTTTTATTCATGATCTTAAAAGCCATTTATTGAATTTTATTTTATTTGTTTCGTATGATTCATATGAAAATAATTGTAATTAATAGAACAATAAATATTTACTAGTTACTACTAGTGCTACACATTACTGACTGCCCTCAAAAATCAAAAGTGTCTTATGCCTCAGTCAAAATGAAATGTGTGCGTGCAGGTCAGAATATAATGTGGATGATTGGTAGGTAAAAAGGTTTGCATGCTCTTATGCTGGGGCGCTTCTTTCCACATCCATTCCCTTTTACTTTGTGTGTGGTGCCTTTTTAGGCTTGTGACTTTTTATGGTATTCCTATCCGGCTGCTTTGATAGGACCATCACCAGGATTTTGATGGACTTTAAAAGTTCAGCATGGCTGTAACCATTTCATACACACCCAAGAGGAATGTTGGTGGTTATACATTTTTTTTACTTGAAAGGTGCTCATTGTACAATATCCTAACCTTGCTAATATGTTACAATATTTAACAAACTGAGCCATGAAGGCTGCAGAGATTAAAAAAGAATGGTGGCCTTCTTACTGTTTCGGAACAATTCAAAATGAAACTGGCAGTCCTGCCAAGTTTCACGCATCAGGCATGACTAACGCATTTCAGTGTGGTGATCCGCATCACCGCACTGAAATGCGTGGTCACGCATTTGCATAGTATCTGAGCATCAGCGAAGCAGCTGCCTAAAACTGTAATATTATGGAGTGTGGCAGGCAACGTGGGCTGCTCCTGCCGGTTTGGTGCTGTAGCTGAGATAGGCAGCTCACTAGCTGCTACAATGTATCCTAATTATGTCTACTGCGCTGCTGTCAGCTCTTGCACTTTAGTGCGCAAAGGCTACTTACATCACAGGGGGGGCCCAGTGAGATAAAGCTGGGTGACGTCACATCCTGCTAAGGCGGGAAGTTTGTTTTCGGAAGAAACAGTAAGAAGCAAGGGGCTGGTTACTGGTCAATGGGCTCCGCAATCACGGCGCTCGCGGCAGAACTGGCGTTTTGCTCGTTCCGGGCCGTCAAAAATCGCCGGCATCATGCCATTCAATCAGGGAGCCAGTGACCGCGTTTGCAGCGGTCGCTCTCTGGACAGCAGACTCTCTTCGAGGACAGGCTATGGCTCATGGCAGCCAGAGCCTTCTTGATGTTTTCAGTTCCAGTGATCATGAAGGCCACTGCCAGGAGGAAGGCTGGCAACGTGGTCTGGGTCAGGTGAGAAAAATAAAATCCGGACTATTCATTTCGGCAGAGTCAACACGTGGGTGTGGGTGCAGTGCTGTGCCTGTTCTTTTAGTGCTAGGCACCTGCTTGACTATAACTGTGCTGTCGGACCATTTATTTTATTTATTTATTTATGGACTTATAAAGCGCCTGATTCAATTCCCGGAGGGATATCTCTGCGCTTGTGCTTCCGCTGGTTAGTAACTATCAGGGTTTATTGGCTGTAACATTAGAGAATTTTATCTAAGGCAGAGTGGAGAGATATGTTTCAAGTTTTTTTCTAAAGGATTCAAGACTGGGGATTTGTTTCAGCACTGGGGTAGGGAGTTCCAAAGAACAGGTCCTTTGTAGGAAAGGGCTCGGCCACCGTGTCTGGCTCTTCTGACCCTAGGGACCTGAAGCAGTTGGTGGCTGCTGGAGAGCAAGGTACGTCCAGGGGTATATGGAACAAATTTTTCCTTTAGGTATCTGGGAGCAGTACCAAACAGGCATTTGTGTATCGTACAACATATCTTAAATTTGACACGCTGCTTTACTGGTAACCAGTGGAGTTGGTGTAGAAGGGGATGGGAGGGAGTTCTGGGAGGGGCATTGAGGGCTAGCCTTGCTGCAGTGTTTTGGACTACTTGTAATTTTTCCAGTTGTTCCTCATTTGCCGATATATATAGGCCATTACAGTAGTCCATCCTACTTATTATTAAGGTCTGAATAAGCGTTTTCCTATGATTGTCTGGCAAAAATGGAAAGACGCGTCGAAGCAGCCCAACCACACGAAAACAAGCACCTGTGACTAGGGTAGTGTGTTCCTTAAGTAGGAGTGCCTGATCCAGCTTAATACCAAGATTTTTAACTGTTTGTTTGGGGCTTGGGACAGGTCCCAACTCCAAGGGCCACCAATCTGGGGACCATGTTAGAGTTGCTCCCCCAAACAGCATGACCTCAGTTTTGGTCACGTTGCATTGGAGGTAGTTCTGTGCCATCCAATGTGCCACTGCTCTCATTCCATCCGCAAAAGATTTTTGGATTGCGGGTGTCAGAGTTTGGAAAGGAAATAAAAGCTGGGTGTCATCAGCGTATGACACCGGGGTGAACCCATATGATCTTATAATGTTTGCTAAGGGGGCCACATACACGTTAAAAAGCGTGGGGCTTAGGCATGAGCCCTGTGGCACTCCCTTGGTGAGCTCCCTAAGGGTGGAAGAGTGGGAGCCCAGCTTAACACCTTGTGAGCGACCCGAGAGAAAGCTTTGCAACCACGACATAGCCGCACCTCCTATGCCCACATCTCTCAGACGGCCGAGAAGGAGTTCATGTGACACCGTGTCAAAGGCAGCGGATAGGTCTAACAGCACCAGAATCACTGAGCCCCCTCTATCAAGTGACATCCTGATGTTGTCAGTCACTGAGAGGAGGGCTGATTCTGTGCAGATTGAGAGTGGTCCAGGCCCTCCGCTGCCTCGATGTAATTTGACAGGTGGGTATTCACATGCTTCTCGGTCAATTTGCTGAGATAGGGCAAGAGGGAGATGGGTCGAAGGTTGGAAAGGTCCGTCCATGGAAGTGCGGCACTCTTTCGGATGGGGTTGACCACAGCTTTTTTCCATTCTGCTGGTACATGCCCTTCTCTAAGGGAGTGATTTATAACAGTTTGGATTTGAGGTCCTAAAAGGGTGCTCAGGGGGGCCATCATTTTGGCTGGTACAAAATCGTCAGGGGATCCTGATTTTATGTGGCTTGTAAGGAGGGGGAGATCTATATCAGTGACTGGAGGAAAGGTTAGTAATGAGGCTTTTCTTTGGATGGGTGTGATGGAGACAGGAGTGCTACAGTTTGAGCTCGTGGCTTTCAGAATTTTCTCATAGATTGAGTTTATTTTATTTTCAAAGAACAGTGATATTTCATTGCATAAAGGTAGTGAGAAATCATCTGGGCTGGCACAGGCTGTAGGTTTAACAAATGCTTCCAGTACTTTATATAGTTCCTTCGAGGAGTTGCCTGCTTCTGCTAATTGCAGGACCAGACTATTCTTGCAGGCCTTTTTTATGTTTTTATAATAGTTTGTTTGTGCATCATAATGTGCCTTCCTATTCTCTTCTGTACGTGCCTTCCTCCATTTTTTCTCTATCCTCCTACATCCTTGCTTCTCAGTGCCTCAGTGTACCATTTTTCCTGTTTATTTAAGGGGAATTGTTTGTGCAACTTCAATAGGGCCAGTTTGCCTATTGCCTCAGTTAGGGATTTATTACATTTTGCAAGTGTGTCTTCCACATTATCTATTTCCAGAAATTTGGGCTTTTCCCAAACCCTCTGCAGTTCTTCTACTGTTACCCTGTGCCACTGACGGCGCCATATAGGTGGGAGGATTTTTTTGTGAGGACGTGTATTAGTTACAGACAGGCAAAATTCCACCAGGAAATGGTCAGTCCATTCCAACTGGGTGGCAGTTTTACAATGAATTTTAGCACTGTTAGAAAAAAGCAAATCAAGAGAGTGTCCCCCTTCATGTGTGGGTCCATTATTCTGTAGTTTCAGACCCAAGGTGGACAGATCAGCAAGCAAAGTTGTTGTTTCTGTGAGCTCTGGGATATCTGCGTGAATGTAAAAATCGCCCAGAAGAAAGAAGTCTTCTTTGGCTCTAAGATAAGGAGCTAGCATTTCCAGAAGAGAAAGAGTAAAACCGGAGCATGGTCCTGGTGGGCGATAAATAAGCTCTCCTTTCTTGGACACTTTGGTAGAGAGATTTATTCTAAAAATTATAATTTCTAGTATTGGGCAACATTTTTGCTCCAATATTGTAACCTTCAGGTGTTCTTTGTATGCAATAGCCAGACCGCCTCCTATTTTGTTAGGGCGGTCCATGTTTAGGAACTTATATCCTAGGGGAACCCCTAGTGTAATAGCGGGGATTGTATGGGGCTTGAGCCATGTTTCTGTGAAGAAACATAGATCCGGTGATGATGTATGAAGTAAATCCCATATCTGAAGTTGGTGTTTGGGCATAGAGCGTACATTCAATAGTATACACTTTAGTCCTTCTTTTGGCCTATCTGTGACTGTGGCCGATACTCTAGAAGTGATTAGGTGGGTCGCTTGAAAGTGGCAGTGAATACAAGAGAAAGGGCCCTCTAAGTATGGCCATTTCTCACAAATACAGTCAGTCGAGGGGAGTGGTCTCAATTTAAACAACTCTTGAACAGAATACCTGATAAAGCCATGTGGAGGGATCGTGGGGTCCATGGCCCCTGGCCCCGTCCTGTCGCGGACGGGCGCAGACGGGCAGCTCTTTGGCTGGTCTTCGGCGTGGATTCGGCTGCGGGCGACCGCTGCGCGCTCCTAGGGGGGCGAGGGCTAAATAGCCCCTGAGATTAACCACTAGAGCGCTACCCGCTCCAGTGAATACCGGAAGTGCCGGAAGTGTTTGGCTCTCACCTGTCCGCCCTCCGCACAACGGTACTAGTTACCCTGTCGGAACGAGGCGGACAGGAAGGAGAATTGAGCCACCACTACTCGCTGTCCCCAAACGTGGAACTGGCTGAGGCTGCTTCCCTACTCGTAATTCAGGTGAGGGAGAGACAGCGCGGTGAGTTCTAGCGCATTACAAGTCAGCACATAGAAATACAGATTTAAAAAGTGCGCGTTTGTATTCAACACACACAGCATTTAAACAATTTAAAAGTGCACAGTGCGCAGTGCGCATAAAGCTTTAGTGAGGTTTAAAATTCAAATTACTGTCACAGCATTAATCTCTGATAGCGCTGTACCAGTGTCAGCAAGCAGGTCGGGGACGCTGCCACCGTCTCTTACAGCGGTCGCGCTGTGTCTGGTGCTCAGCCTAAATAGCCCCTGAGATTAACCACTAGAGCGCTACCCGCTCCAGTGAATACCGGAAGTGCCGGAAGTGTTTGGCTCTCACCTGTCCGCCCTCCGCACAACGGTACTAGTTACCCTGTCGGAACGAGGCGGACAGGAAGGAGAATTGAGCCACCACTACTCGCTGTCCCCAAACGTGGAACCGGCTGAGGCTGCTTCCCTACTCGTAATTCAGGTGAGGGAGAAACAGCGCGGTGAGTTCTAGCGCATTACAAGTCAGCACATAGAAATACAGATTTAAAAAGTGTGCGTTTGTATTCAACACACACACAGCATTTAAACAATTTAAAAGTGTGCAGTGCGCATAAAGCTTTCGTGAGGTTTAAAATTCAAATTACTTTCACAGCATTAATCTCTGATAGCGCTGTACCATTGGCTGGCCACAAACCGTCACTGTGGCGGCATCTGTTATTTGATATTTGATATTTATTGGGATTTGTATAGCGCAACTATCGCTCCGGAAGGAGCATCTTGGCGCTGAGCAAACAGAAGAACCAGCTTGGTGAAACAAGGATCAAATGGCTGCGAGAACCGATGAATCGGGCTGAGAGAATATCCAAGTCTTCAGGAGTTTCCTGAAAAGGCTTTCTGTGGGGGCGTGCCTGAGGTTGAAGGGGAGGCCGTTCCATGCCTTAGCCGCCAGGAATGAAAAAGTTTTTCCACCTTTCGTTTTGAGCTTCATTCTGGGTATAGTAACCAGATTAGCTCCTGATGACCTCAGGCAGCGCGATGGAGTGTAGCGCAAAAAGCGCTTAGCTAGATAGAAAGGGCCTGTATTCCTGGTGGCTTTGAAAACCATGACAAGGAGTTTAAAGAGGATTCTTTTGTGAAGGGGCAGCCAATGGAGAGTGTTGAGGGCTGCAGAGGCCGAGGACCTTCTTGGGAGTTTAAGAACGAGCCTGGCCGCTGCGTGTTGGACGCTTTGCAGTTTCTTAAGGGTGGACTTCTTTATTCCTGCCAAGAGGCCATTACAGTAATCCAGCCGGGATAGGATCAGGGCCACGGCGACTGATTTCCTGGCTGAGATAGATAGAAAGTCAAAGAATTTCTTCAGCTGTCTAATGAGGTTAAAACAGCACCCTGCAGTGATGCGCACATGATCGTCAAAGCTGAGGGACGAGTCGAATTGGACACCCAGATTGCGGGCCGAGGAAACCGCACTCGGCGGGGCTTCAGAGTGTTGAGGCCACCAATCTTTTGGAGAGAAGAGGATGTCTTTGCCTAAGGGTATAATTTCAGTTTTGGCGCTTTTGCACTTGAGATGGTTATTGTTGAGCCAAGAAAAGACTTGGGAGAGGCAATTCTGAAATCTGAGGGCAGCATCGGAGTGTTTTTTATCTATGGTGACGACTAGTTGGGTGTCGTCAGCATAAGATGTTACGAGGATGCCGTGGGATTCAATCAGTGTGAGCAGGGGGGCCATGTAGATATTAAAAAAGAGTGGACTGAGTATGGACCCCTGGGGCACACCTGATGTAGTGGGTCTTTCGCCAGAGAGAAAGGGGCCTAGTGAAACTGTTTGTGATCTGTTGGATAGGAATGATGTTATCCATTTTTTATGCAGTACCCGTCACACCAATCTCGCGCATTCTGTTAATGAGGATGTCATGAGAGATGGTATCGAATGCTGCGGTTAAGTCAAGCAAGATGAGTGCAGCATGTTTCCCCTCATCCTGCAAGAACTTAATGGTGTCCGATAGCTCAATCAATGCAGTTTCGGTGGAGTGGCCAGGGCGGAAACCAGATTGCTGTGGGTGCAGAATGTGATTGTTTTCCACAAAGGCTTTTAACTCCTCGTGTACTAGCTGCTCAGTGATTTTGCCTAGTGCCGTAAGTAGGGAGATTGGGCGCATGTTAGATAGATCTGTCGGGGATTTGTTTTGTTTTTTCATTAGAGGCTTAACAATGGCCTTCTTCCATTCAGCGGGGACAATGCCTGAGCTGAGGGATTCATTAACAATGGTATTGATTGGAGGGTTGACGGCCTCAATGAGATGGTGGAGGATACTCGGGGGACAGGAGTCCGTGGGGGCTTCCGATCGACAGGTCATGATGGCCTTCTGTGTTTGTAACAGAGAAACTGTTGAGAAATTACCCAAAGAGGGTGAATTTGTGTCGGCAGCTTGTAAGGGGATTGAGGGGGGGGGGGAATCCTTATGAATGTTATTGATTTTCTCAAGCTTTCCCAGCCCCCTAGGTTTGGCACAAGTCTACCACTTTGACATTTAGTGCTGTTCTGTTGTACTGAGGAGAAAGTGGCACAGTGCACACGGAGTGAGCCTTATCGGAAGGATGTTTTTCACGCCCGCCCAACAGCCCCCACATGGGCGTCCGCAGAACTGTTTCCGGGGGGGGGGGGGGGTTACATTTTTTACATCATCACCATCCCCCTTGCACTCTTCTCACCTCTGCCTTGCCCTCCCTCTTGCACCCTTCTCCTTCTCCCCCTTACACCCTTCTCCCCCTTGTACCCTACTCCACCTCCACCGTGCACCCTTTTCTACCTTGCACAATTCTCCCCTTTGCCTTGCACCCTTCTCCCCTATGCCGTGCACCCTTCTCCCCTTTGCCTTGCACCCTTCTCCCCTTTGTACCCTACTCCACCTCCACCGTGCACCCTTTTCTACCTTGCACAATTCTCCCCTTTGCCTTGCACCCTTCTCCCCTTTGCCTTGCACCCTTCTCCCCTTTGCCTTGCACCCTTCTCCCCTTTGTACCCTACTCCACCTCCACCGTGCACCCTTTTCTACCTTGCACAATTCTCCCCTTTGCCTTGCACCCTTCTCCCCGTTGTACCCTACTCCACCCCCACCGTGCACCCTTTTCTACCTTGCACAATTCTCCCCTTTGCCTTGCACCCTTCTCCCCGTTGCCTTGCACCCTTCTCCCCTCTGCCTTGCACCCTTCTCTCCTCTGCCGTGCACAATTCTCCCCTCTACTTTGCACTCTTCTGCCCTCTGCCTTGCACCCTTCTCCTCTCCGCCTTGCACCCTTCTCCTCTCCGCCTTGCACCCTTCTCCTCTCCTCCTTGCACCCTTCTCCTCTCCGCCTTGCACCCTTCTCCCCCTCCGCCTTGCACCCTTCTCCCCCATGCACCCTTCTCCCCCTTCGCTTTGCACTCTTCTCCCCCTCCGCCTTGCACCCTTCTCCACCTTGAACCCATATCTCCCTTTGCCTTGCACCCTTCTTTGCCTTGCACCCTCTCCCCTCTGTCTGGCACCCATCTCGCCCTCCCCCTTGCACCCTTCTCCCCCTCCCCCTTCTCCACCTCCTCCTTGCACCCTTTTCTACCTTGCACCATTCTCCCCTCTGCCTTGCACCCTTCTCCCCCTCTGCCTTGCACCCTTCTCCCCCTCTGCCTTGCACCCTTCTCCCCCTCTGCCTTGCACCCTTCTCCCCCTCTGCCTTACACCCTTCTCCCCCTCTGCCTTGCACCCTTCTCCCCCTCTGCCTTGCACCCTTCTCCCCCTCTGCCTTGCACCCTTCTCCCCCTCTGCCTTGCACCCTTCTCTACCTTGCACCTTCTCCCCTCTGCCTTGCACCCTTCTCCCTCTCTGCCTTGCACCATTCTCCCCCTCTGCCTTGCACCCTTCTCTACCTTGCACCCTTCTCCTCTCTGCCTTGCACCCTTCTCCTCTCTGCCTTGCACCCTTCTCCTCTCTGCCTTGCACCCTTCTCCCCTCTGCCTTGCACCCTTCTCCCCTTCCTCTCTGCCTTGCACCCTTCTCCTCTCTGCCTTGCACCCTTCTCCCCTCTGCCTTGCACCCTTCTCCCCTCTGCCTTGCACCCTTCTCCCCTCTGCCTTGCACCCTTCTCGGCCATCCCCTTGCACCCTTGCCACCCAATGGAGGGGGCTGCCACCTGGAACAATGGCACCATTTCAACAGCATGATGGACTAGGGCCGGCCCTGACTAAGCTCACAACGGACGCACTGGCGATCCAGTGGGGGTGGGGAGGAAGCCCCCCCCCCCTTCCCCCCACCTGCGGACGCCCATGAGCCCCCACCCAGGTGAGCATTTCACAGCCGCCGGGGCACAGGGCCTAAAGAAATGAGTTGCACCTCACTTTTCCCTATATTGGTCTCAAAGTCCAACATTTTAAGAGAGGTCTGTATTGGACATGCCTGAATTTTATGGATAAAAAGACACACCTGTTTAAGAATAAATATACTACTGTTAGGCTAGTGATCTGGACATAGTGCACCAATAATGTACGTCTCGTTCAGCAGCAGAATATCACCGCATGCAAACGTGATTTTCGAAAGTCTGAAGAGGGACATTCGGAAGCAGGAAGAGAGAGAATCATATCTGCCTTCCGACCTGCTTTTCAGTAAAGAAGGCCTCTTTTCAACTTGGTTTTGCCTGTCACTCGCTCTTGTTTGACCAAATTGTGTGATCATGGGCAAATACTTTATTTCACCGAGCCTTCTTCTATTCATTCTCACATTTGAGAGCACATTCAAACTTGTGAGCTCTGGATTGTGCGCTGTGCAAATATTTTTAATAAACTGTACTATGGTGAATCGCATTTGGCAGAGCAGATGTGTTGTAGAGTAAGACCAATGGTGGCAGCTGTTACATTTCCGCAGTTACTAAATTAAAGAGGCCAGTTCAGGAGCTCAGCAAGCATATTATATTATTGTGAAGGAGAATTGTGCTGGCAGGATGTGGTTTTCCCTGCCGTCTGCCTGCGTATCAAGTCCTGCCAGCCCCCACCTTCTCAGGACCCTGGCTTGTTAACAAACCCTTACCCAGGGTCCCTGGCTGCCCGCCCTAGATGAGAGCAGTGCAGCGACCTACAACCTGCTACTTACCTCTCAGCACTGTGTGCGGCTCACTTGCCCACCCTGACCAACAACCTTGGCGTAGACGCTCGCTGGGCTTCTGATGGCGCAAGAGGTGAGAGTCCAGCAGAGCACAGAAGGTGAGTGCTGTATTATCCTGGAGGGAATAATCATGTCTTTCAGAGTGTGCTTGAGGGGGTCAAAAACATCTCATGGCTTAGAGAGAAAAATTTCTACAACTATTTTTGTCTTTCTTCTTCAGGTAACCATACAAAAAACTAACCATGATACACTTTAAATGAAAGATGTTCATAGATCATGCAAGTTAAATACGTTTACCTTATGAACCTCAACTAATACAAACACTGTAGGTTGTGTGTATAGCTAGAGAGAAACCTATGTGAGCCCCGTTTGGTGCTGTGGGCATTACTGAATTCTGTATTCATAGCGCTATGTGGTCCAAAACAGCAATTTAGACACTGTGTGAATATGCAAAAGTCGTCTTAAAAAGTAGCTGTCGCTTAGTGACTTATTATTTAAAGGATTTTTCAACAGTTTCCAGAATTTTTTTTAGAGCTTCTCATTGCTCAAAAGTGTGAACTTTCTGATGTTAATGTCTTTCTGTGCACTAAATTGCTTGGTTTTACACATGCAACAGGAGTTTCTCGTTGCTCAATTGGGTGCAATTTCAAATATTTATGTTTCCTTCGTATTCAGTGCTTGATTTAGCTCGGGAGAACATTTCACTCATAGTCGTTGAATGTAACTCATTATTACACTGAAATTATAAAAATGTCACACATAAGCAATCTGAAACCTTAGCAGCTATGAACTGGAAGACTATATTTTCTACAATTGTTCATTAAAAAATATCTTTCAGCTTTCCTTTCTTTTTGGATATTTCATCAATCGGTAGACTCCCCCACACCTATGCTCAATGACGTTTTTCATGACCATCTCACAACTTAAAACATTCCTTTTTTTATGAGAACACTAGGCAAGGGGGAGGATGGACTCAAAACCTTCAGCTTCTCCTAAACTAGTACAAAAGTGAAATGAAATGCTCCCGTTGTGCCCCATTAAATAGTGCATGGAAAAGGGCGTTGTCAAGCTGCAGGAATAGTCAT
This sequence comes from Lissotriton vulgaris, assembly GCF_964263255.1. Classification (NCBI taxonomy): domain Eukaryota; kingdom Metazoa; phylum Chordata; class Amphibia; order Caudata; family Salamandridae; genus Lissotriton; species Lissotriton vulgaris. The sequence goes on from NC_141699.1 coordinate 260,323,770, forward strand.
CCGATTGCCACACTAAAGACCCAGTGCTTTCCCTTTTTACCTGTCTATGGGGGTGATGATGAATGGTATCGCTGAGAGTCCAACTGCAGTAGTCGTCCAACGGCGCACAGGGAGCGGCCAACGGGTGCTTTTGGCAAGGAGGTAGAGAGAGGCGGCACATATGCGGTTGATGGTGAATCCGGGGATAGCCACAGAGGCAAGGGCCTGCCAAACAAAAGTGTCCACAACTGCCACAGCAACTTGTACTGATCTTCCTGTTTCTTTGGTGGGACTCTGAAAAACAGATGAGAGCATGTGATAGCAAGGGCACCTATAAAACAGGATTATACCAAAGCAGAAATGTGCGTAAACACAGGATGTAGTGAAGGGTCATATATTGCAAGAAGTGGTGACCAGAGGAGGCCCAGAAACAAAATAAAATAGAGGGTGGATTATCCCAAGAATAACAAGAGGGGTGTATATAAAGGATATACCTGAAGGTAGACATGCCAACAACGACTGAGATGAATATTACCAAACAATAGATTGATTGTAAGGTGTATAACCCACCAATGACTGTCGCAAAGAATGTATACAAACGACAAAATGTAGGCTGGAATTTCCCAAATGTGACCATAAGGGAAGGCTGTAGACAATAGAGGGTGGAATAGGACAAAAATTACTAAACATGATGGCTGTATGGTATAGCTAAAGTGTGGGTTGAAATGTTCCAAAAATGTCAACGAGGGAAACATTTATTCAAAAAATATATTGTAGGATGAACTATCCCAAAACTACTAAACAAAAAAAAGAGGGGTGTTTGTAAATAACGAACGTGAAGCCCATGAGGGTCCTGTGTTGCTAGGATACACCAAAAAGTACACTAAATGAATGAAAAATGAATATTGTTCAATACCCAAATAAATTCGTGATTCAAGCACCAATGAGTTTATACCCTCAAATCGGTATAGCTTTACGAATTTCCAGGACCGTGCCTAGAAACCTCAGCCCCTGAGAGTTTCCAAAAGTACTCCTTAAAGGTTTTGTGAAGCTCAAACGTACATTTATATGCAAGCCTACATTCATTATTGTATTTAGAATGCAAATCCACAAGCAAAATGGCTTGCATTTTTTTTTATTTACCAATTACTCGTGCAAGTAGTAGGATTAAATCTGACTATTTCTAGATAGGAATGGATTCTGTGGAAGTTTTTGAATGCCCACAAACGTTTGCCAGAATTCTCAAATTTTCCACCAAAGCCCTATTTGGAATACACATTTGACACCTTTTGGAGAAGATCTACAATACTGAAGTAATGTAATGGACAGGCTGGTTTCTTTTTCAGTATTACAAAACTGAATTTTAACTCGTACTTCAAGCCTCCGTTGTGAAAAATCGATATACAGCTGCAAATGGCTTTGTTAATGAGGCATGTAAAGGGTAAACATCGTTTAACCGAGAACACCGCGTGCCATTATAACGCGGTCGTTACAACGACTGCGTTGTTACAACGTATGCCATTACTCCACAAGTCGGAACACAGGCTTGTTCTAGGGGTCAGAAGGTGTTGGATTTTCCAACACCTTCCTTACTGTTGCACAGACTGGAGTTGGAATAGTAAATTATACTATTCCAACACCCAGTGCTCCCCCCCAAAGTAAGTCGGTGTTCCGACTTGCAGAGTAATGGCATGCGTTGTTACAACTCGGTCGTTGTAATGACATGCGTAAAACAGCATGCATGCTAATGAGGCATATTCCTTATTATCAGAAGATGCATCATTTTCCTGGCCACGTCCCTGAAAGGTGTAACCTACTGTCCCGACAGGAGAGCGTACGGCAAACAAGTGATTGAGAATGTGAGTTACCGAGCACCTTCAATCAAAACACAAGGGATTGTCAGACACTTCCCACATCCAGGTGATGAATGGGGATGGCCATATAAAATGAACGGGGTGCTGTGTGTGCACCATACCAGCTTCAGTGCCATACAATGAATCCAGAGGTAAAAATCACAGTAGTTTTTCCAAACTCTCCTTTGGTGACGGTTTCCTGCAATAAATGCCTGTGCAGTCGGTTATATGATGTTACAACCCATTCCGTTGCAACGAATGCCTTTTCCACGCATGCGTTACAACGGAATGCCATTACCACGCATATTGTTTACCACAAAAATGCCTTTACTACGCATAGTTTAACAACTTTTTTCGTTGTTTAACTATGCATGATATTGGCATTTTCATGTTAATTCGACTGCATGATTGATTATGTAGTTGAAATCTATACATGTTTTTTTAATTATGCCTAACCTAATACATTATTATAATTAAAAAATGTACTTACATTTTCTTGTGACGGTATTCTCCTACTTCTAAGTGGTCCTTTCTCTATTTTTGATGGAGTACGTAGACGCACGTACGTAATTACGTCTGTTAGGGAGGCTCTTTCCATGAAGGACAGAGGCACAGAAGAGCGTGTTTAAGGTAAGTTTTATTTTTTTTATTTTTTATTAAACCCTCTCGTTTGTTTGCTTTTTTTTGGGGGGGGGGGGGGGGGGAGAGACCCCCCCTCCAACCCCCCCTTTTTTTCCGACCTTTAACTCACATTCCTTTACTACGTTTTTCGTAGTAAAGGAATGCGTGGTAAAGGTTATAGTGGTAACCACGCATGCGTTGTAAAGCATGCGTGGTTAGTGCATTCGTGGTAAAGGCTTCGTTGTAGTGGCTGTTTCCCGTGCAGTCGATAGAGGGTTCTTTGAGGATTGGTACTGAAAGCGGCATCACACCTCTCATCACAGCCTTGAAGCCTTGTTGCACAGAGGCCGGGGCAGGAAGCCAGCAATATAAGGGAGAGAGGAGGGTAGTGACGGGAAGGCGCGCAACACATATAGGGCTGCACGCCCCCCAACCCCTCCCCGTCAGCGGGTGTGAGAAGGGCTGACTGGGGCTGTGGCTGCTGGGCTGCTAGCCAGGCTTGCAGTTTGGTAGTGAAGTATTCCTGTTGACTCCCATGCATATATGCAGGGCCGGTGCTAGGCATGGGACGTGTGGGCAGCTGCCCAGGGCCTCGCACTCAACTGAAAGACAGGGGGGCCCGCTTCCGTGTAAGAGGCCACACTTTCACAGTTAGCCCACCTGCTCATCTGAGGCCCCCTGCCCCACACTATCACAATACACATGCGAGATGACTTGAGTCGACCTTGCTGGTCAGGGTGTCCTCATGGCATTCCTGGGGGTTCAGGGGTGGGGGGAAGGTACAAACAGAGTGGGGAAGGCACAGCAGCCAGGCCAGAAATTATGGCTCAGAGTGTCAGGGGCGGGGCAGCACCTCTCTTAAGTACCGGCCATTCCCTTTCTGTATTTTTTTGCTAGGTGACAGAAGGCCCCTTTGTTTCCAGGACCAGCCAGACACAGGTAAGGCGAGGTGGGTGAGGGGAGGAGGGAGTAGTCTGATCAACTGACTTCTGTTAACTTTTGCAGCAGTGTTAGGGCAGTGTTTTACGAAATGCCTCCTTACTGCTACAAAGGACCAGGGGAGGGTCCCCTTTTCTCTGGGTCTCTAAGCACTAGAGCAAGCTGTAAGGTCCATGTGTGGGGGCCCCTTTCAAGGCCTTGTTGCCAGTACTCCCTCTTTCCTTTCCTTTATTTGTTCCCCTGTGAAATTAATCCAAAATATAAAAACGCTTTTTCTGGAAATATCGTCTTTTTTTCTGACATTTTTCACTTCCAAAGTGCAGTCTTGGGATGGAGATAAATAAAAATTTAAAAATGTAAAAAAAATAACTAAAGCAAGACAGAGTGGGTCGAGAAGGGTCCAGATTGATTTTAGTCACACCCAAAACACATTAGTGCCACTTTACAGAGTTTGCCAGTGAAGCTCTACTTTTGTTTTCTTGTCTCTCTGAACAGCATTGTTTTCCCCGGGTGGGAAAGTGCACCATTCCTGGATGTACTGCAATACCTGCTTAATGGGTGGATTCGCTGTTTTGGCCGTACCTGACTTTCGCTGTTCTGACCTGCACTGCATTGCGCCGAAAGGGGAAGGCTCCCCTCAACCAACCTATCCTCGGGCTGTAGAGATCCCCCACCGTCTCCCTCCTGCCGTCCTGCTGTTTCCCTACACCTGACAGCGGGGCCGCCGAGTGGAGCGAGGCGAGGGGCTGCCTACAACTCCCGGCAGCCCTCGAGGTCTCCAGCCACACCCCTATCACGCCGCGCCAGGAGGCGCATAAAGGGCGTCACTGTTCCCTCTCGCGGGACGCTGGGCGAAGCCTGGGCCAAGGGTGGGCCCGTCCTAGCCCGTCACAGACCGGAGGAGACTGGGCTGGGTCCAGCCCCCTAACATCTGCTATCAGTTAAAATGAATCCACAACCTATACGCGCTTTTTGCGGAGGAACTGCTTAGCACTCACCTCTCATCATTAAGAGCAATCCATCATCAATCACTTACCTGGTCAAACCAAACATAATGTCTACAAGAGGTTCCAGGAGTAAAACATTGAAAAATATGACGACTTCTACAGGCCCCATAGATCAATTCATCACCAAGGTGAACCAAACAATAGATCACACTGTTATGCTGATCGACAGACGTGTTTCTTACGAACTTGAGCAAGCAAGACGCTCATCAATGGGTCTGTTGGCACAAGCACGAACACCAAGTGTACAATCTCATAATAATATCACTACATTGGATTCACAAGTTGATATTCAAGTAATTCCAAATACTGTCGATTTGTCGGTATCCTTACAATTGTCTGACTCACAACTGTCTCAGGGCCTTGAACAAACCCCTGACATTTTTGCAAGTCCACAGTTACCTCAAAACGATCCCATACAGAGCGAAACTAGAGGGATAAGGGAAGGAGCAATCCCGAAACATCCAACGTGCAAAGAAACTCAACCAGGAAACCATGTAAAAATAGATGCTGTGACCTCTGAATCTAATCTACCATCCAATCTCTGTGACACAAATAAATTCCAGAGTTCAAACAATATCAACACCACAGAAGTTACAGTACATAACAGTAACATCAATACAGACGTACTTACAACAGAAGATCACAATAATGGAACGAATCCTAACCAAACTCATCATAAAAAAACAGCACCACCGCGAGTCAGAAACTTGAACAACGATAAGACTCTATCCTCTCTAACAAAAGAAATAGCGGAAATAGTAAAATATCAGCTACAACCTATCCAAAAAAGCTTACAGCTGATAGAAAAACAAGTAGCGATACTAATCGCCCTTTCAAAAAAAACCACAATTCCAAGACTTTTAGATCCATCAACATCGGCAGGGCCTAAAGCCCCAACTGGAAACCCTAGTTCTGCTAATAATTCAAAGCAATTAGCCAACAACTCAACCACAGCAAACACTCTAAATACAAAAACCGGTCAATCAGAGAAAAATTAAAAAAAATCCACCTCTTCAATTAAAACTAAGCCTCTCCAAGAACCCCCTAAAACAGCATCAGGCAGACAAAACCAACCATCAGTAAGTGCTCCCTCAGCTAAAGCCCCCCCAGTAATTGCGTCTCCCAGACCATCTGCATCTTCAGCCTCTCAGCCCGACCGCACACAAAGGCACTTTAACAAACCAGAACGACCAAAAAAAAGATGGACCAAGCCAGCTAACCTCCCCCCGGAGGCTGCCCCCTTTGTAGTCATTCTAACAGGGGTCCCAGAACTAAGCAACGACACAGACGAACCAACCTGGTCTCTGTTAAACAAAACCCGGTACTGGCTGAACATCAACAGACCTAATCATCCCAATAATATTACCAGAATTACCACAGTTAGAAGGGTTTCATGGATAGGTCATCAACCAAAAACGATCCCTGGCGACTGCATTATAGTCAACCTTGAAAATCCCCGTGCTGTGGACTATATATGCTCCTGGGATTCTTTGGAAGGTAGTGGCGGAATTAACACCAAACGCTTATCTTTCTTCTACCCTCGACAAGGTCATCATGCCGAGGACTCTAACTGGCCATCAAATTGGTCCTGGAATCACTACGAGCAAAGTAGCAGGAATCAGGGCGACTGGGGCTTTGGAAACAACCAAAGGAGCAGATTCCAAGGAGAATGAGGGTATGACCAAAAAGATCGAGATGAATGGAACACCTACAGCAGGAGGGCTCACCAAATACCAGAGGGAACCATGGGCCGGAATACCAACCTTTAACACCTAGAGTTGTTTAGAGATGGTCGACTGACCATCACCACGGATTAATGATAAGACTTTCTTGTCGGAAAACAGTCTTCCACCAAACAACGTAGCAAGTCTCCCCGCAAGCAATTTACCCAATAAAGAACACCCCACGCTAAAGATTAGGACAAACGAACTAACTACGATGCAAACACCCCAAATCAAGGCAAACATGGCACATGATTTACAATGTCTTTCCAAGGTGTATACGAGACCCTCATCAACAATACAAGCACCCCAAAAGATGCAGGCAACTGTCCTAAACAAGACATTCGATCTGCAACCCATCCAATACGAAGGAACTACAGCTCAGAATTTGACATCTACTGCAACCCCAGAGAATCCCGACAAGAGGGTGCTCTTCTGGAATGTTGCAGGACTAGCGACCAAATATGCAGAAAAAAGCTTCCTTGACCTGATTAAATCGAATGATGTAATCTGTCTTCAGGAGACATGGCTTAACAATCCAATCCATTTATTGGGATATAAAACATTCTTCTCTCAAGCAATAAGATCAAACTCAGGGAGAAGCAAAGGAGGTTTAACAGTATACGTTTCTAACCTCTGGCCACGTCTTGAAACAACTCTCACAGTACTTCATCAGAACTTTCAAATCATCAACCTTCAAGGAATCAATCGTGAGGTTTATACCATCATAAACTTTTACAATAATATGAATACGACAGAGTTGACCAACACCCTAAATGAAATTCTGAACCAGACCAACGATCTCAAAATAAAGCACGCCAAGGTATCTCATACAATAATCTGGGGAGGAGATTTTAACCTTCACATATGCGATTAAAACCACACCTTCATTTGTGGGACCCCAGACGAACAAGGACACTGCCTCACCCACTTCTCCCACACCACTGAAGGCAACAATATGCAGGCCATCATGGCCGAACTAGATATAGGGTTTGCCAACCTGTTAAAAACTCCTATAACTCAATTCACTCCCACTTTTCATGGAAGAGGTCTCAAAACTTTAATTGACTATATATTAATCTCTACCAACAAAGCCACACGCATCAAGACCTTCGAGGTCCTCAATAATATACTCAGTGACCATTTTCCATTAAGATTGACCTATCAAGAACTGATCCACCGAATGAAAAAAGACAAGGTCAATTTCGGTTTGCTCAATCAGGAAGTTCTAACATTGGATAGATTAAATGGATATACCCTCAAATGGAGTAAAATAGATCAAGAAGCTGTCAATACACGAATAATTAACATGTGTAAAAATCAAATTGATAAGTGCCTAGATCCCTCGACATCTTCATCAGAGATCATGGCTAACTACGAAGAGATCGTGCTGAACATAAGAAATGAACTAACCAAACCTTATAAATCTAATAAGGCAATAAGAACGGGATGGTTTGACACAGAATGTACCAAAGCCTACTCGGAACTAAAGAGGGCCCTAACAAAAAAAGACAGAAACAGACAAGAGGTAATAAACCTACGAAAAATTTACGAGCTAGCAATCAGGAAAAGAAAAAAGGACCTTAAAGCAAATCTCTGGATACAACTACTGAAAAGTAGCTCCCTAAAAGACAGCTCAGCTTTCTGGGAGATAGTAAAAAACCCCTTCTTAAGAGACAATAATGACGATCCGTCCCTGGATGTAGCTATAAATGCACAGGACTGGGTGCAACATTTTTCATGAGTATTTGGTGAGGATACATCTGCAGACCTAACCGCCCAGAAATCTCTTCTTCCTGTGAATTACCCAGTAGCCATTCACTTCACACTGAGCGAAACAACAAAAGCCATAAAGATGGTCAAAACAGGAAAAGCACCAGGACCTGATTCGGTCCCAATGGACTTCTATACACTTTTACCTGACCTCTGGTCCCCCCTCCTTACCAAAGTATTGAACGCGGCAAAGAACACTAACCTCCCCGACTCCTGGTCCACTTCGATACTCGTCCCCATTTTTAAGAAGGGCAACAGGGACAGTCCTTCATGCTATCGCCCAATTTCCCTCCTGGACTCGATAGGAAAGATGGCGGGGCGTATACTTCTCGATCGTCTCCAGGAGTGGTCGAAAGAACACGGCGTGCTCTCAGATCTGCAATACGGATTTAGGGCAGGACTGAGTACAGTGGATCAAGTGCTAAATTTAACACTATTGGTCGGAAAATACGTAAACGCAAAAAAATCTTCCCTACACATGGTTTACGTCGACCTAACTGCAGCATTTGGCTGTGTGCAACATTCTAAACTTTGGACAATAATGCTGCAAATGGGGATTGAACCATCAATAGTTTACTTTCTCCGCAAACTGTATACAGGAGCCACGGGAAAGGTTAGATTCGGGACAGGTGGACAATTGACAGACAGCTTTCCCATACAGAAGGGGGGTCAGACAAGGGTGCGTACTGGCCCCCTTCTTATTTACGCTTTATACCAATGGCCTCGAGAGCGCAATGCTAAAGGATGTAAAAGATCTCCCTGAAGCCGGTCGTCGCCAGATTCCTGCGTTATTATACGCCGACAACGCGGTAATCCTTGCCCAAACTCCTGTCCAACTTCAACGTGCTCTAAATAATTATTGCTCCTTCATGACCAGCTTAAATTTGAAAATTAACATCAAAAAAACCTATGTGATGCATGTGGGCACCAAGGGGAAAAAAGCAAAAACCATCTATGTAGACAATCTACCCCTTGAAAGAACAAACACGTACCCTTATCTAGGCATCACCATGGACGAGGCTTTCAACTGGAAAGAAGTAGTCAACTCCCGAAAACTGTCCCTCATAAGAACAGTCGGTGCATTAAAAGCCTTCTCTCTTCGTCTCGGAAAAAGACCTCCGACCGAAATGATTAAAATCTATAACGCCAAATGCATAAGTACTGCAACTTTCGGAGCAGGGGTATGGGGAATGACAAACGTCGAACAAATCCAAAAAGTGGAAAATTCTTTTCTCAGATTTTTACTGGCCGTCCCGAGAAGCACACCACATATGGTTGTCACCTCGAACTCGGGGTTGACTTCATCTCCGATATCATCAAAATCCAACCCATCATGTTATGGCGTAGAATATGGGCCACGGACGAGTGCCAGCTCACAAGAACAATAATTCAGGACTGTCTGAAATTAGACAACAAGAGAAAGATAAAATGGTTGGCCTACGTGGAATCCTTTTTTACAGACATTGGTTTCCCGAGGTTTTTTGATGATCCACTGTCAGTAACAGACATATCAAAAAAAGATCTCAAAATACTTTGTATGTCCCATTTATCTCAACTTCGGTTGCTGACTGAAATAGGGAAGCCATCAGTTCAGCATTGCTTATTAATTCAGCTGGTTCCTACCATCCAACCCTATTTGCAGTATGATTTAACACAATTTGAAAAACTTCTTCTTACCCGTTTTAGGTTTAATTTATATCATTACTTGGTTCTGTTTCCCAAACAAAATGACTGGACACATAACACCTCAGCATGCCCTTGCGATTCAATGTCATCACAGTCCACAATCCATGTTTTATTCTTTTGTAAATTTTATACTCCATTACGCAGACGATGGATATTGCCAGTATTAAAAGTTCTAAAAATTCGTAGATGCCGCCCAGCCTATTTGGCACTACAATTTTTGGAAAACAACCTGATGACTAAATCGGTTGTTCAGTATCTCAAACTTTGTATTAGGCATCGATTGAACTTATGATTCCTGATGGTGAACCCTGTTTTGATATTTGATATAAGATGGAAGTCTAACAATAGTTCCTATGTACCGTCTGATTCAAATTGAATGTAATTTTTAATTATTTATTGTGTTTTTATGTACTTTTATGGTCTTCAAAAAAAACGGAAACCGAATAAAGATGATTTGATTTGATTGATTTGGGTGGATTCAAAAACAAAATGCATACCGTAGCTCTGAATTCATGAATATAGTCTTGGTAAACCATATTGCTTACATTTTGTAAGGATATAAGCAATGGACATTGAAACTGGTCCCTTCTGGCCCTGTAGTCATGGCCTTAACTTTTTAATGCAAAAGCACTCATTGATTTCTGAATAATGAGGGCAAAAGCGTTAAGGTAACCATGTTGTTCCTGCTTACATTTCACATGCTTTTAATTAATCTTACATTCCTTATGAGTGTTTGCTTTTTTTCAGGATGTTGTCACTTTTTAGGTCTCGCCTGAGCCAGTGCATGCGCTGCTCTGGCGAGACATTTAGTAGCTGCTTCAAAAAGCGCTACCTTGACGGCTACCAGCTTGCTAGAACGCACACAAGCGCACAGCACTTTTCCAGGTCGCGCGTGCGCACACAACTCGCGTCACCACTCGCATTTTTTTTTTTATTTCCGCGCGGCCAATGCTCGTTTTTTATTCCATCCAGTTCTGTGTTGGTAAATTATTCTGTGCTCACATGACTATTTTATGATTTACATCACCGCCCGGAATCTCCTGTGTACCGAAGGGGGTTCGAATCCAGTGAGAACATGACTATTTTCTTGAAATTTAAATTGGACAGGTCTTAGGGTTGCCATCTTTTTCAAACAAAAATACTGGTCCATTTATACATATATTGGTGTTCAGGAAGACCCGATACCGATGTTGTAATAGCAGTTTGTGTACAATTCTGCTCCACTTCGTGATTGATCAAGGGGAGGAACACTACACACCAATCACAGCACAGACATAGTGAGAATAGCTTCAGCCAATGAAGAAAATATCTCTTTCAATCACGTGACATTCACTAATGAAGCTGCGTCAGCCATTTTGGTGACTGGAGAAGGGCGTCTATTTCCCTTAACTCAATAAATAAAGACGCAATCAAATGGTAGCGAAAAACTAGTTATTCGTTTAAACAAAAACACACATATCGCAGCAGTCTTAGTGCTCGGCTTGAAGATGGTGCAGTCCTGCTCAGCTTACGGTTGCAGGAACAGATACGACAAGGAGAAGCCCATCTCTTTCCACAAATAAGAAAACATTCTTGCTCTCGCGTTTTGACTGTCATTTTCGTGAGTGTACAACCGTTACAGATAGGGGTAGCAATGTTCAGCAGAGTCAAGATATTGCCAGACATGGTTCAGAGTTGAGCAAAGGGTTTATAGGGATGCCTCTGGCGCATGCTTGGAAGGGAAAGAGGGTGGGTGTAGCATAGAGACGAATACATTTATTTAAATGTTTGCCAACTTGGCCAAAGAGCTTGGCGCTATCTTTGATTTATTTTTAAGGGTCGAACCTGCGTGAGCAGCATGCGCTTGCAAGACACTATTGTTTACAATAAAGCGCTTGAAGCCTGCCCATTGCTTACCATTGGTTGGCTTAACTCTCACACTTCTTTGTAGTCTCCTAATTAGCCAGCTTGCGCTTTGTGGTCCTTTCTTGTTCTGTGGAACATGCACAAAACTCAGATTTATTGACCTTAATTAGTTGCCCTCTGCTGGTCGCGCTTTAATTCAGGCACTCATTTAATTTTCCTTTTTACTTTAATCCCTCCAACCCTGCCATCATAACACCTTTCCCATAACTCTTAGGCTTGTTACATGGAAAAAAGTTATAAAAAAATTAGCACTGGGCTAGTGGTGCATTATAACGTCTGACAATAAGTCTCCCAAGAAAATTCGTATATATCCAACTTCGTTGGACACTGAGTGTTCACAGTTAGTACAACATATATATCCAACTTCATTCGACATATTCTCATAAGTAACGTATTGTACGTAAAGGTCACAACAGTGACATGCCCATAAGAATTATGATTCGCGATCAACTGTGCTGTAGTATGTCTATTTCCAATTGTCTTTATCAAATGCTCTTTAAGAGAAAAAATTCCCACATCAAATCTCCTGGTGGTAAATATAAAACAGGACCTTTTCAATATGGAATGCGAAGTACAAATTTGAAAGTCTCTCCCTTTCGCTCTGTCAGACTGGGCTATAGGGCAATCATGTAGTACCCAAAGAGCTTGTCTGACAGATCGACGGCTGGACTGTTTTTTTTTGTTTTTTAGTTGTCTGTGAGCTGATTTATGGTCTGATGACCAGTTTCTTTTACTATTGATGTCCCTGATATTACAACAAACATTGCCGGCAGGAAGCACAAATCCATAGTCTCCCAAACCTTGCTAAACACCTAAACTGCTTCGGGTACTACATGATTGCCAAATGAAAACTACTGTAATCACTCGTTCTGCCTCTATCACTACCTTGGCATAGCCAAAAGGTCTCGTCTTTGGGTCCTTATAGGTGTTTAGCCAAGCCACAGTTGTTGTTGCAACAACGATATTGCGCTGCATAACTAAATACTTATAAGGTCCCAAAAGCGAGACCTATTGGCTATGCCAATGCTTCTTTTTTTAGGCAGCATATTGCTCTTGTCTTGTACCTAATTTCAATTGAGTCCCCTCCAGGTGTTTAGCGGGGCGCAATTGGGTGTAGTTAAAGGCAGTGTGAGTTTCTCTCAGTGGGGCAGTATGGTGTTCAGTGGGGGAAGAGGATGTGGCATTATGGTCAGAGCTGCCGAATTTGGAACTGGGGAACCAGGTTCAGCCTTCATGACCAGTCCACCAGACCACTCGCCTGACAGCACATTTCCATGCTAGACCTTAGAAGGCCCGAAAGACCTTATAAAAATGGTGTCTGAGCACCAGCAGGTGGACCATAGCGTGGCAAGTGTGGGTTAACCTTGAAGGCCTGTCCACTACAACCCCTATTGTAGCTCACCTCAAGTCTTTTGGGCAGGCCTACGAAGCATGTGCCTGCTGCAAAGAACATGTACCATGCAGATCCCTAAGTCCATCCACATAATGTAAACAAGCCAGTGGGTTACTGCTTTTGTCAGAGAGATCCTATTGTTACTTGCAGTTTATCAGTCAAAACCCTAACATAGAACAATGAGCTATTAATTGTCATCTAAGACCTGCTTGCAAACTGCAAGGTATAAATTACAGCGTTATGGTTTTTCCCCAGCCTTTGATCATCCTAATGTTGCAAAAAGGGTTCATTTTGACAGAAAACAATTCTGGTTATTAAAGAGAACCCCCAACCATGGTATTTCGTTCTAAATTCAGAGGTTGTGTTTCACCAGACCAATCACTATTAAACTATACTGCCTACAAGTATGATTGTCATGTGACTCCTAGTCCTTTGTCTTATGTAACAATACCTATTGTGATTTACACACATGATTCATTGTCTCTGTGTATTGTGTGATATAAAGTTCTGAGGAGAGGTGTGGCGCAGCGGCCAGGGCAGCTGACTTCGGAGCACAGGGTTCACGGTTCGATCCCCGGCTCCAGTGGCAGCTCAGCTCAGCACCATGTGACTCTGGGCAATAGCTCACTTAATTTCCACAACGGCCCCCAGCACCTTGAGACCCGTAAGGGTGAGTAGTTCGCGCTTTACAAATACAGATTTACATTACATTTACATTTTACACTGGTATCAGTGGCGCTGTAAATCTAATTAAATGCATCTGAGCGAGAATGTGGTTATGGAGACTTGAGGGGCACTGTTAAAGGGTGGTAGTAAGGGGATCCGTGGCAGAGCAAGTCATTGGGGGGCACCAACATTGTTGCACAGGGCTCCACTAGCGCTAAAGGCAGCCACTTCTACTTCCTACAGTTCTACCACCAAATCAAAAACGTTGATTTGAAAACCCCTTGAATCTGAAGCATACCTTCAAGTCAGGGTATGATTTAGCAGTTGTCTCGGTTGTTCTAAGTCTTTTTTTAATTATGTACAATCTTTATTTGTTTTCAATGATGTCTTGTAATTTTGTACTATATGTGTTGTGTTTTTGCACTTAACATAATTCTGGCGAGTAAAGAGACTACACACAAAAAAGATTATCCTACATCTCTTAGCATGTGCGTGTGGGATACTGGTGAGAGGATTTACGTTAAAACAAATTACAAAGTATTAATGTCATCCTAAGGTAGCACAATAATGGCACAGAAAGATAAGGGAGCCTTTTGAAATTAGCAATTCTATTCATGGTGTGAGAGGTTTTCTCTTCTGTCATTTTATCTTTTTAATGATCCCGCCCCTCATTACCTCAACAGGATCTCCCCCCTTTATGAGGCAGAACTGGAAATTGTATCATGCACTAATCTGGAAACAATCAGTTAACAAGGAGTAAATAATATACATCTTTGTGAGACCTGCTCCTAGCTTTTTCATCCAATGTGACAAATGAATTCCATTTAATACAGTTTTAAAATATATGGACTTACTTCATTTATCTTTTTGTCCTTGTTACTGATAGCCATGTTAAGTCTCTTCAGTGATGCCAAATAAGATCAATAGTCCTGTGATGTCACTTTCTGTGATGTCACCTCTTGTGATGTTACCAAGGGAGGCTCCTCCACTAGCGCGGAGGAGTGTTGCCCCACAGCCTTCTCGCAGTGCGAGAAGCAGAAGTGTTTGGTTGGGGGCAGGTGGAGCTGCTTTAGGGCAGGAGAGGAGTGCCTTGCCAACTGCTAAGGGTGCTGACTGTTTGTTCGGCCCTCCCGGGCCGAGCAAACCAGTCATGCGCACTCTGGCCTTTCTCCATGTATGCTGCAATGCAGCCTAAAGGAGAAAATGGCCTCCCCATAGGCGCATGGCTGGCCGGCATCCCGACCAATCACAAAGCTGTCATTGCAGCATTGTGATTGGCTTAGGGGAGGGAGGCTGCCTGCTTCCTGTTCCTGCCAGAGGCAGGAAAGCAGGACAGGAAGTTTATTTTATTTTTAAATTAACCCCCACCTGCGCGCGAATCCCCAGAGACCGTGAGTCATGCCGGCCCGACTGGATGTTTCATGCAAAGTAAAGGGGCCTCAAATCTTCCCTTTCGCCCGGGACCCCAGAAGTTCTAGGACCGGCCCTGCATAAATGAACATATTTAGCATGAACACACTTAGAAAGCTTTTTTGTGTTTTTTCCCCCGTAGCTCAGGTGGCCCTACACCCGCTCCGCCCGGCCTTATCATTTCCCTTTCAAAGAAGATTGGGAGGTGACAAGACAGCAGCTTGGATAAAAGCTGCTGTTATCAGAGTCCACCATTGTTACAAATACACAACAGGGTACTCTACAATGTGCTCACTGGAATAATAGTCAGGCACCAGGCACCACGCCCCAATAAATGAGCCATTTAGGCAGAGTGACAGGTCGTAAGGATTTTGCCCTGTAAAGAAAAATGCTTGTTTTTGTTTCTTTTTTTATTTTTTTATTTATTAACGCAAACTCGACCGGAAAGTATTGGAATGCTTTACATGATCACCAATTACATTCATTTTTTGGGAGGCACGCGAGATTGTGATTTGCCCAGAATCACAGGATGTTGAGCAGACGCCGAGACTCAAACCTGGTTCCCCAGTTGCAAAGTCAGCTGCTCCTGTTGTTACGAAAGTACCACTACTTAGGATGTGAAAACATTAATATTACAAGCAGTTTTTGTGGGTTTTTCTTAGTAGTAGTGAAACCACTTCCATTGTGCAATGCCACTACATAACTGGAAATGTAATCTAGCATCCTGACATAAGGAGTAAGAAACTCTATATAAATGCAATTAGCAAACATGCAGTAAAAATGCATCTGTATATAGATCGCCATAGGAGGCTTCTGAAAGGCTCTAAAGCACCCATGACATGAGTTTGATTTCCAACGACTTATCTTAGCCTTTCATCATTCTGGTATTGATACAATAGGTAACACAACACAACGTTTGTAGTCTGGCAAACTTTTTAGATAATAAATTGTATATTTCCTAGATAAAACAAAAAAGATTTCAAGAAAGGTTAAAGCTACATCGCATTGTATACTACAACACCTATAAAAAGTCACAAAATGACTCTCACCCTTCAAAGTACTGTAAATCTTTCTGCAAAGATGCATAGAACTACGTTGTGTAATTGGAGCAATGCTGGTCATTCAGAATTAGGTGTATTTCAAAATATGTATATATTGTTTAAGAGTTGTAGTCTACACTATTATACCTTTGACTCCTGTACAAAACTTTACAGTGAGTTTCAGTGACTAAGGCCCTGATTACAAGTGGCCTAGTTAATTCCAAAATGTGTGGTCGCTACTTCCACAGAACATATTGGAAATATACGTCTTGCACCTAGAACTGCATCTCCACAAATGTCCGCAGGTAAAGCTCAGCATGTCAAACATGACAAAATTTACCAGAGAGGGGGGGGGGGGATACACCGGGTAAATACCAAGATTTGTGGCTTTAGTGTGGCAAGCACCAATTTGACACCTGTTATGCCCCATTTTTGGGCAAAATCCTAAATAGTGCTAGTTATCAAGCACAAACAATTCAGATCAAGTGATGTTGGAATTTATCAGTTGTTATGAATATCGTGCTGCACTACGGTTAATTTATAAACTGGGCCCAAGTAGATTTATGTAATGCACGGTACAAAGTTGTGTATTCTGAATAGTATCCTTTACCATGCTTGTTCAAGGAAGAATATGGCATGCAATGTTTTTTGTGAATGAACGTGGCTTCTTTTATGCTTTATTCATTCTGTACATGTTTATTTTCCTCAAGTAAATGTGATGCACGTTTTCAAACGCACATTTTATTCTGTGAATGAAAATTCATTGATCTAAATGTCCTTTAACCACATGGCTGCTGTGGGGATTTTTGCCCTGTGCTGCAAATTACAATTTTGCTGCTTCTATGACGAGCTCAGCTCGTCATCAGCACACGACACCCGTGGGTGATGACGAGCGTCATCAGCATCGAAAGGGTTAAAGGAGGCACTCCTGACCAAGCGGTTGGTAAGCTGGATCTGTGTGGTACCTTACGTATTGGTGCAGAACTTGTCTTCTAGCTGCTTTTTTTGTAGTCTTCAGAGTAGGTATACTGATGCGTTCAGATAAAATCTGTATGTATTTTCCAGTTGCTATCAAACTAGGTAGAAGGAGGTCCTTCAATGGGAAACCTAAATGTGGGAAAATGGGGAGAGACTTGGCATGCTAGGAAAGATGCTTTTGATAACTTTGTTCATCGAAGGACGACTGACATATAAAAATCCCGGATTACTCCTAAGTGTATTCATTTAAAAAAAAATATATTTGTCATTTTCTACATAATGCAAACAGATAAAGAAAAGATTAATTTTCAACACAACACTTCAGGTTACTTGCTCCCTCTAGAAAGGAAGGCTTATTAACAATGTTGGTATTGTTTACCTTGCCTGTTAAAAATGTATCTGTTCCCTCACTACACACTCTGCATTAGGTACTTATCTGTAGGATTAATTCGTCCCTCTTAATGTGCAAGGCCTCGTCCTTTTTATTATCATTGCTGACAAGGCTCAGAGCCCTTAATTTCTGTCTCTGCTCCAAAGTTAACCATATATCTTAATCTTTTCTAATATTTCTCATGTGGGACCCTGTACCAGGACCTACTCGGCCATGTCTTTCTCCTAGATTTCTACCCTGTGTACTCTAGGATTCATCCAGTGGACTGCAATTCAATGTTTTGCCGAGGCTGACCCCAAAAGTGCCCACCTGTATTGCGATACAGAAAAGGGGGTGGTGATGAACAGAGTGTCTGAATTAAGCAGACCACTCTTACCCAGTCCAAAGATCAGGGCTTGATCCATCACCGTTATTTATCTCACTGCCCCATCCCAGCTCAGAACCTGGCTATATGCAAATTAGTCTGTCCCTGGCCCAGTGCATCATGGGAACAGGGCAGACCAAACTACCAAGCCAATTCTTCACCAGAAAGGAGACAAGCTACCGGGGACCGGTTTCTGGCATTTCAGCCTCTTCGGCCCGGCTTGCTTGAATCCTGATGGAGCAGTGAGAAAGGGACTCATGTCTGAGTATACCCTGCCACACCTATAGTGGCCAAAAACGATACAGAAAAGGGGGTGGTGATGAACAGAGTGTCTGAATTAAGCAGACCACTCTTACCCAGTCCAAAGATCAGGGCTTGATCCATCACCGTTATTTATCTCACTGCCCCATCCCAGCTCAGAACCTGGCTATATGCAAATTAGTCTGTCCCTGGCCCAGTGCATCATGGGAACAGGGCAGACCAAACTACCAAGCCAATTCTTCACCAGAAAGGAGACAAGCTACCGGGGACCGGTTTCTGGCATTTCAGCCTCTTCGGCCCGGCTTGCTTGAATCCTGATGGAGCAGTGAGAAAGGGACTCATGTCTGAGTATACCCTACCACACCTATAGTGGCCAAAAACGATACAGAAAAGGGGGTGTTCCCATCATGCACTGGGACAGGAACAGACTAATTTGCATACAGCCAGGTTCTGAAACTGGGATGGTGCAGTGAGCTAAAAAACGGTGTTGGATCTAGCCCTGATCTCTTGACTGGGTGAGAGCTTTCTGCTTAATTCAGAGACTCTGTCCCTCACCACCCCTTGTTGTAAATATTTTTGTCCACCCTAAGCGTGGAAGGGTATTCTCAGATGTGAGACCCTTGCTCATTGCACCATCAGGATTCAAGCAAACCGGGCCGAAGACGGCTGTAATGCCAGAAACCGGTCCCCGGGAGCTTGTTTCCTTCCCAGTGTAAGAATTGGCTTTTGTAGTTTGGTTTGCCCTGTTCCCATCATGCACTGGGACAGGAACAGACTAATTTGCATACAGCCAGGTTCTGAAACTGGGATGGTGCAGTGAGCTAAAAAACGGTGTTGGATCTAGCCCTGATCTCTTGACTGGGTGAGAGCTTTCTGCTTAATTCAGAGACTCTGTCCCTCACCACCCCTTGTTGTAAATATTTTTGTCCACCCTAAGCGTGGAAGGGTATTCTCAGATGTGAGACCCTTGCTCATTGCACCATCAGGATTCAAGCAAACCGGGCCGAAGACAGCTGTAATGCCAGAAACCGGTCCCCGGGAGCTTGTTTCCTTCCCAGTGTAAGAATTGGCTTTTGTAGTTTGGTTTGCCCTGTTCCCATCATGCACTGGGACAGGAACAGACTAATTTGCATACAGCCAGGTTCTGAAACTGGGATGGTGCAGTGAGCTAAAAAACGGTGTTGGATCTAGCCCTGATCTCTTGACTGGGTGAGAGCTTTCTGCTTAATTCAGAGACTCTGTCCCTCACCACCCCTTGTTGTAAATACACCTGTATTGCAACATACCCAAGAGGCATTGTTTTATAGTGTCCTCCAGGATATTATATATTGCTGTACGCAGCCTTGCCACCACCATTTCCCTAAAGTCCACCACCATGCTATAGGACCATATCATGTGAAGGAGGATTCACCTGCCCACATCTCAGATATGAAGATGATCTCTACAGGTGTATACTCTTAATCTTATACAGGGTCAAGTATGTATGATGTAGCATGGAACCGAGCTTTGCTTTATATTGGAAAATAATGATAGAAAAAATTCTCGGCAAGAGCCTGCTGTTCAGTTACTTCCCATTTTTTATGTTAATGGTTCCGGAATTCCTCCTCCCATAGTTGTCTTACCCACAAAGGTTGCCCGTTTCTCTCTGCCTTCAAAACCTTGTATAATTGTGAGACCAATGTACGACTCCCTCCTGAGTGTAAAATCACTTCAAGTGTTGGTGATTATTCAGACAGCTTTGAGAATTCTTTCCATATCTCCCTCACCATCCTGGACAACTTTGCAAACTGGCCTAATCGCACCCCAAGGACTTCCTGGGCTTTCATAAATGTTATGCAGGTTTCTACTGGATACAT
The DNA here is from genome assembly GCF_964263255.1 of Lissotriton vulgaris. Lineage (NCBI taxonomy): Eukaryota > Metazoa > Chordata > Amphibia > Caudata > Salamandridae > Lissotriton > Lissotriton vulgaris. The sequence continues at coordinate 260,343,613 of NC_141699.1, forward strand.
GGTGATCCAGTATTCAACCTCCTCTTCCCTCCATTCCTTCACAACCATTTTGCAACTAATTTCTTGGAATTGTTGCAAGGACCAATGTACATGCCTTCTAGTGAATGGGCTTCATTTCAGAACTCTCCTCACTGCCACCTCCCAAGCTAATCATGTCTGCTGCACTGTATTTGGATAACCAGTCAAATTTCTTTCTTCAGTTGATGTTATCGTGGGTGGACCAAGTTCCTTAAGTCAGATGGTCCTTGAATGGCAATTCTTCGTTTTCTACCTGTAAGGACCTCAGGTTTGGATGTCTAGAGTTTTATGTGGTTCGTTAGCATCAATAGGTCAATTGCTTAAATGCAGTAATCTGTGCTGGAGCAGTGTACGTCCAGTTGGTGTTCCAGCTTTAGGGTGATCTAAGTACCATCTGTGTGGTTTTAACAGGGTAAATTGAAGTACCTGAAGAGGATGGTAATGGATTGAAGTAAGTATTGAAGAGGTGCGGTAAGATGATAGTACCTTGCAGAACCCCAGAGTTAGTACAGAATGGAGGCAGTGAGTAGGGTAGGAACATGATGGTGCTTTCTCTGCCAAAAAGGTAAGGCAAGATTCAGTTTCATATGATTCCCTCCATGATACAATCTTTTAGCATCTGTAGTTAGGTGAAATGCTGGACTGAATAGCAAACAATCCCAGGTGTAGTATGTGACAACTCAATTCCTATCAGCTGTGGTCTTCAGATAGAAATGAGGCTGTGTAGTGTACCTCTGCCAGGATGGAAGCCCTTTTGACAATTAGTGAGAAGGTTGTTTTCTTCCTGGGATTTAGAGACCTAATTAAAAGCAGCTCTTTCAATCATTTTGCAAAGGAATTTGCTAATGGTCAATATCAAGCTGAATCAAGGCTTTTCTTCTTTATAATTGGCTTGGTGTTTGAGATATTGAGGTCATTTGGACTGGTGTCTTGGTTTAAGGAGTTGCGGATGATGCTTCTTGCATAGATAGACGTGATAGTGGAGAGTTGGTTGAATATGAAAGCTCAAGATGGAAAAATGTCTGATGAAGAGCCAGCTGAGATGCTGGTCTTAGGCAGGTTCTTGAACTGGATGGAGAAGAGTTGTTTGAAAATTGCCACAATGCGTGCCTGCCACCACAGATTCTCTTGTATGGTCTAAGGATAGAGGCTACTAGGTGATTTACATCTGAGGCGAATGTGATGCCACAGAGCGTTGGAGAGTTGTCTCTCCAAAGCAGATTAGATGGGAGCTATGGAGAGTGGTAGCACACTTAAGGCAGTGGTAGAGTTGCTCAGAGGAGAGGCGAGGAGAGAACAAGCATTGCCTGAGGCAGTCAAGTCTTTCCACAAGGTTGTGGAAGAGATATCCTTGCAAGGTGAAGGTATTGTTATAAGGGGCAGTAAGTTTGTTCCACCCAGCCTAATTCGAATTAAATGAATGCACTTGGTGCATGAGTCACTTTGGTCAAACCCTTATGCTCGAAAGCTGAGAGAGAAATATTGGTGGCGGAGTATGGACACCGAGGTGAAGATGTGGGTGTATAGTGTGGAGTGTGTAAGGAATAAGAGTAGCGTTTTGGAGTGGTCTTAGGGGCCTCAGCTCAGTAACAGCATTTTGCTGAGGCGAGTGCAGTTTGGGAAAAGGTCTGTTTGGACTTCATAGGTCTGTTTCGTTTCTTACCTGACCAGGAAAGTTTTCCGGTATTGTGGATGCCAAATCCAAAGGAGTTGAAGTAGTCTTTATGGCATCTACCAGCACTAAATCCACTATAGCTGCCTGGGGTGAGGTCTTCAGAAGGGAAGGCATCCCTTCAATCTTAGTAACGGTGTGTAAACCCCCTAGGGAAGGGATAAGTAGAAACAATCAACAGATTGGGAAAGAAACCCTGGAGATGGTGTGCAGTGTTGCCAGTCCAAAATGCAATTAAAGTTATGCTGTGAGTTCATCTCACTACAGTCAATGCTGGTACTGGGAAGGCTCCTTTTCAAAATGCTGTGGGGAAGACAGCCCGGAACAAAGTTAGTCCTGTCTTGGATGAGTGTTGTAAGTTCCCAGGATGTGGGAACTGGGATGTTGTTGGACGGGTCTCACAGGCGCATCCATACGGGAGACTGTCTGAAAGTTAAAGGCTCATCAATAAGGGAGACAGGATGAAAGTCAAACCCGGTGGGGAGAGGTTTGCCCCGTTATCGTGGTCCTTTTAAGATGAAGAGAGCAGGAGGTATTTGGGTAAAATTGGAGACCAGTCAAACTTGGAATTTGAGGAGAGTAACCTTGTTTCAGAAGTGTGGTATGATAAGAGTTTTTAAGCAGTGGAGACAGGTGCTCAGGATGGTTACTCATAAAAGATGGTGCATTTCAGAGAAGAGCAAATGGTGGTGGTGATGTGGTACGTGTGAATACCGATTTGGGTGATGTAGGATTGTCAGTTGCAAGAACAGTGAGGTCGTGGAGACCACCTAGTTACTTGGGTTATTATCTGTTTGGGTAAACAGTTTTATCAGGGTTTGTAGAGTGTTTTGCCCCATAAATGTTTAAGGTATGTTGGTCCTATGTCTTGTGGGTCTGTAAGTGCTGTTTGTTGTTGTGGTGTAATTTTCTGAAGTGTTGTTTATATGTCTAGTGGGTCCCTAAGTGTTTTTGAGGTTTAAGTCTTGTTTTGAAGGGAAGGGGATGTTATAATGGCATGAGCACTACATAGCTCAATCCTGTGGGGCTGTGTGGAATGTATTCCATTTAGAGTATTTCTGATCTCATAAAGTTCTGTTATGGTTGATTCATGCCATGGCAATTGTAGGTTGTGCCAGGGCAGGGATGCTGTGAAGATGTTTCTATCTTGACAGATTAGACTTCCTGATTTCAATTACATCAACTGTGCTTCCTGATTATTACAGTATACTACTCATGTGAAAGTATATTTTACTTTGTGCTCACAAGCATTTGACCAGTCAACACGGCGGATAATTCAATCAAAGAGGTCACCTGACACACAAACGCCGACGGTTTGGTTTGAAAGGCACTAACTTTCTTAAGAAACTCGATGTCATGCAAAGCACACTTATAAATCAGTGGTGTCGTTGGTGTCCCTGGTGGTAACAATCGAAGGAAACCAGCAGCATGGAATTGTCATGTCTTTCAGTTCTTGAGAATTCACGCTCAATACTTGACTGCTTTCATACTGCAGATAGAGGGATAACGGGTTTCACATGACACATGTAGAGAGCAATGGTACATTTGTTATGTCTTCACATAAACAGGCATTTGGAATCACTGAAAAGCATGTTTCCACAACTGGATTACAGTGGATTGAGGGGGGTGAGGGAAATATGAAGGCGATGTAGATATACCGCATGGGTGACCACTCGATTACAGCTTACACCATCGCTATGAGTACTGATTGAGTATTTGGATTTGCTGCACAGAATCGCATGGTCTCTGGCGCTGCAGAGTTCACTTTGTAGCTTGAGCACATAGAGAACGGGTTAGATTGTGTATGTTTTTGGTTCAATGACATCCAGCATTCATTGTCGACATCACGGCAACAGCATGAGAATAACTATTAACAGTTTTAAGTTACTGCTGCATAGGCGATTTATTTTGTTGAACCAGCATAGTTTGGTCAATGGTTACCAAACACTAAAGGTTATTAACACCCCATTAGGATAGTTGTACATATTCGGGGCTGATATAGCTATACTTTTTATGTTTGTTTGTAGAATGAATCATATCACAGAAAGAATACACTTCCGGAGGATATGGTTTATCAAAAATGTATTGGAGTATTCTAACAACCATAAGGAATAATGATATCATTCACTGATGAGATTGGAGGAACGCAAGGTTCCATTAAGAAATACAATATATATTACAATAGCAACATTGTCAAGTCTGATTGTAAATAATGCATGAACATTAAAGAATTCTGGCCTTAAATATTACAAATATCCAGGGGCTAAAGTACAATGATAATGTTCTGAGCACTCCAAAACTCCGCAAAACCCTGGACGTCCACGCTGCTACAATTAAAAGTCCTACCTAAATGAAAAAATCCTATTTAGATGAACGGATTCCCATCACTCACCAATTGGTGACATGCTTCATCATCTGGGTCCCCTCTGAAAGTCACTCTATTGACACTAAGGGCTACAAACCCATCCTAGAGACCGGGGAACCCGAAGATGTTTAGGTTTTGACTGGCCATGCGCTTTGCGCATGTGCCAAAAAACCTCTTGAGATGTGTGTGTGGGTCGGGATACGCCCCCTCCTCCGATTGGCTAGCTCCATAAATGGAGGCTAGCAATTGGGAGAGGGCTCCGTCCGTCAATCTCGGACCAGACTCGGGGGCGTTCCCGAGAATCTTTGGCTTTTGGCTACGTCAGCCGAAAGCCTCTTCTCGGGAACGCCCCCGAATCTGGTCGGGATTGAGGGCACCCGCCGGGAAAGGGCATGAAGGTCAAACCAAGCTGCAGGGAGGTATCGCCGGCAGCCCGTCATCCGAGGAGATGGTTGGCTGCAGGGAAAGTAGGAGGCATGAAGATTATACCGTGCTTACTTTGAGCAGCTGAGCTGGTTGCAGGGGTCCACCAGCGCTCGTATTTGAAAACCCGCACTTATTATTGTTTTAACACCAGCCTCCATCCAAAATAAGAGAGAGAAACGGGGTGAAGACTGATAAAGAAAATGACAGTAAAACGCTGACAAAGGGAGAAAGCAGGGATTAAAAAAACCCATGCATGAGTGAAATAAATGGGAAGGACATGTATGGTGGTTCATGAAAGAGATATGAGGTGGAATCAAGGTTAGACAGCCTTGGTAATAGCATACATACCACCATACCCGATTTGGGTGGGAGACTCTTGTTAAGCCAAAATGCCTTTGTTTTACCTGTCTCCCACCCAAAATTGCGTGTGCAGAGTGCAGAGTGGAGATTCAGAGTGCAGAGTGCAGAGTGCAGAGTGCAGAGTGGAGCTTCAGAGTGCAGAGTGGAGCTTCAGAGTGCAGAGTGCAGAGTGGAGCTTCAGAGTGCAGAGTGGAGCTTCAGAGTGGAGCTTCAGAGTGCAGAGTGCAGAGTGGAGCTTCAGAGTGGAGCTTCAGAGTGCAGAGTGCAGAGTGGAGCTTCAGAGTGGAGCTTCAGAGTGGAGAGTGCAGAGTGGAGCTTCAGAGTGCAGAGTGAAGCTTCAGAGTGCAGAGTGCAGAGTGGAGCTTCAGAGTGGAGCTTCAGAGTGCAGAGTGGAGCTTCAGAGTGCAGAGTGCAGAGTGGAGCTTCAGAGTGGAGCTTCAGAGTGCAGAGTGGAGCTTCAGAGTGGAGCTTCAGAGTGGAGCTTCAGAGTGGAGCTTCAGAGTGCAGAGTGCAGAGCTTCAGAGTGGAGCTTCAGAGTGGAGCTTCAGAGTGGAGCTTCAGAGTGCAGAGTGGAGCTTCAGAGTGGAGCTTCAGAGTGGAGCTTCAGAGTGGAGCTTCAGAGTGCAGAGTGGAGCTTCAGAATGGAGCTTCAGAGTGGAGCTTCAGAGTGCAGAGTGGAGCTTCAGAGTGCAGAGTGGAGCTTCAGAGTGGAGATTCAGAGTGGAGCTTCAGAGTGGAGCTGCAGAGTGGAGCTGCAGAGTGGAGCTGCAGAGTGGAGCTTCAGAGTGGAGCTTCAGAGTGCAGAGTGGAGCTTCAGAGTGGAGCTTCAGAGTGCAGAGTGGGGATTCAGAGTGGAGCTTCAGAGTGCAGAGTGGAGCTTCAGAGTGCAGAGTGGAGCTTCAGAGTGGAGCTTCAGAGTGGAGATTCAGAGTGGAGCTTCAGAGTGCAGAGTGGAGATTCAGAGTGGAGCTTCAGAGTGCAGAGTGGAGATTCAGAGTGGAGCTTCAGAGTGCAGAGTGCAGAGTGGAGCTTCAGAGTGGAGCTTCAGAGTGCAGAGTGGAGCTTCAGAGTGGAGCTTCAGAGTGGAGCTTCAGAGTGGAGCTTCAGAGTGCAGAGTGCAGAGCTTCAGAGTGGAGCTTCAGAGTGGAGCTTCAGAGTGGAGCTTCAGAGTGGAGCTTCAGAGTGCAGAGTGGAGCTTCAGAGTGGAGCTTCAGAGTGGAGCTTCAGAGTGCAGAGTGGAGCTTCAGAATGGAGCTTCAGAGTGGAGCTTCAGAGTGCAGAGTGGAGCTTCAGAGTGCAGAGTGGAGCTTCAGAGTGGAGATTCAGAGTGGAGCTTCAGAGTGGAGCTGCAGAGTGGAGCTGCAGAGTGGAGCTGCAGAGTGGAGCTGCAGAGTGGAGCTGCAGAGTGGAGCTGCAGAGTGGAGCTGCAGAGTGGAGCTGCAGAGTGGGGCTTCAGAGTGGAGCTTCAGAGTGGAGCTTCAGAGTGGAGCTTCAGAGTGGAGCTTCAGAGTGCAGAGTGGAGCTTCAGAGTGGAGCTTCAGAGTGCAGAGTGGAGCTTCAGAGTGCAGAGTGGAGCTTCAGAGTGCAGAGTGGAGCTTCAGAGTGGAGCTTCAGAGTGCAGAGTGGAGCTTCAGAGTGGAGCTTCAGAGTGCAGAGTGGAGCTTCAGAGTGGAGCTTCAGAGTGCAGAGTGGAGCTTCAGAGTGGAGCTTCAGAGTGCAGAGTGGAGCTTCAGAGTGGAGCTTCAGAGTGGAGCTTCAGAGTGGAGCTTCAGAGTGGAGCTTCAGAGTGGAGCTTCAGAGTGCAGAGTGGAGATTCAGAGTGGAGCTTCAGAGTGCAGAGTGGAGATTCAGAGTGGAGCTTCAGAGTACAGAGTGGAGATTCAGAGTGGAGATTCAGAGTGGAGCTTCAGAGTGCAGAGTGGACCTTCAGAGTGGACCTTCAGAGTGGAGCTTCAGAGTGGAGCTTCAGAGTGGAGCTTCAGAGTGGAGCTTCCGAGTGCAGAGTGGACCTTCAGAGTGGACCTTCAGAGTGGAGCTTCAGAGTGGAGCTTCAGAGTGGAGCTTCAGAGTGGAGCTTCAGAGTGGAGCTTCCGAGTGCAGAGTGGACCTTCAGAGTGGACCTTCAGAGTGGAGCTTCAGAGTGGAGCTTCAGAGTGGAGCTTCAGAGTGCAGAGTGGAGCTTCAGAGTGGAGCTTCAGAGTGGAGCTTCAGAGTGGAGCTTCAGAGTGGAGCTTCAGAGTGGACCTTCAGAGTGGACCTTCAGAGTGGACCTTCAGAGTGGACCTTCAGAGTGGACCTTCAGAGTGGAGCTTCAGTGGAGCTTCAGAGTGGAGTGGAGCTTCGGAGTGGAGCTTCAGAGTGGAGCTTCAGAGTGGAGCTTCAGAGTGGAGCTTCAGAGTGGAGCTTCAGAGTGGAGCTTCAGAGTGGAGCTTCAGAGTGGAGCTTCAGAGTGGAGCTTCAGAGTGGAGCTTCAGAGTGCAGAGTGGAGCTTCAGAGTGGAGCTTCAGAGTGGAGCTTCAGAGTGCAGCTTCAGAGTGCAGCTTCAGAGTGCAGCTTCAGAGTGCAGCTTCAGAGTGCAGCTTCAGAGTGCAGCTTCAGAGTGGAGCTTCAGAGTGGAGCTTCAGAGTGGAGCTTCAGAGTGGAGCTTCAGAGTGGAGCTTCAGAGTGGAGCTTCAGAGTGCAGAGTGGAGCTTCAGAGTGGAGCTTCAGAGTGCAGAGTGGGGATTCAGAGTGGAGCTTCAGAGTGCAGAGTGGAGCTTCAGAGTGCAGAGTGGAGATTCAGAGTGGAGCTTCAGAGTGCAGAGTGGAGATTCAGAGTGGAGCTTCAGAGTGCAGAGTGGAGATTCAGAGTGGAGCTTCAGAGTGGAGATTCAGAGTGGAGATTCAGAGTGGAGATTCAGAGTGGAGATTCAGAGTGGAGATTCAGAGTGGAGCTTCAGAGTGCAGAGTGGAGCTTCAGAGTGCAGAGTGGAGCTTCAGAGTGCAGAGTGGACCTTCAGAGTGGAGCTTCAGAGTGGAGCTTCAGAGTGGAGCTTCAGAGTGCAGAGTGGAGATTCAGAGTGGAGCTTCAGAGTGCAGAGTGGAGATTCAGAGTGGAGCTTCAGAGTGCAGAGTGGAGATTCAGAGTGGAGATTCAGAGTGGAGCTTCAGAGTGGAGATTCAGAGTGGAGATTCAGAGTGGAGATTCAGAGTGGAGATTCAGAGTGGAGCTTCAGAGTGCAGCTTCAGAGTGGAGCTTCAGAGTGGAGCTTCAGAGTGCAGCTTCAGAGTGGAGCTTCAGAGTGGAGCTTCAGAGTGGAGCTTCAGAGTGGAGCTTCAGAGTGGAGCTTCAGAGTGGAGCTTCAGAGTGCAGAGTGGAGCTTCAGAGTGGAGCTTCAGAGTGCAGAGTGGGGATTCAGAGTGGAGCTTCAGAGTGCAGAGTGGAGCTTCAGAGTGCAGAGTGGAGCTTCAGAGTGGAGCTTCAGAGTGGAGATTCAGAGTGGAGCTTCAGAGTGCAGAGTGGAGATTCAGAGTGGAGCTTCAGAGTGCAGAGTGGAGATTCAGAGTGGAGATTCAGAGTGCAGAGTGGAGATTCAGAGTGGAGATTCAGAGTAGAGCTTCAGAGTGCAGAGTGGACCTTCAGAGTGGAGCTTCAGAGTGCAGAGTGGAGCTTCAGAGTGGAGCTTCAGAGTGGAGCTTCAGAGTGCAGAGTGGAGCTTCAGAGTGGAGCTTCAGAGTGGAGCTTCAGAGTGCAGAGTGGAGCTTCAGAGTGGAGCTTCAGAGTGGAGCTTCAGAGTGCAGAGTGGAGCTTCAGAGTGGAGCTTCAGAGTGCAGAGTGGAGCTTCAGAGTGGAGCTTCAGAGTGCAGAGTGGAGCTTCAGAGTGGAGCTTCAGAGTGGAGCTTCAGAGTGCAGAGTGGAGCTTCAGAGTGGAGCTTCAGAGTGGAGCTTCAGAGTGGAGCTTCAGAGTGGAGCTTCAGAGTGCAGCTTCAGAGTGCAGCTTCAGAGTGGAGCTTCAGAGTGGAGCTTCAGAGTGGAGCTTCAGAGTGGAGCTTCAGAGTGGAGCTGCAGAGTGGAGCTGCAGAGTGGAGCTGCAGAGTGGAGCTTCAGAGTGGAGCTTCAGAGTGGAGCTGCAGAGTGGAGATTCAGAGTGGAGATTCAGAGTGGAGATTCAGAGTGGAGATTCAGAGTGGAGCTTCAGAGTGGAGCTTCAGAGTGCAGAGTGGAGCTTCAGAGTGGAGCTTCAGAGTGGAGCTTCAGAGTGGAGCTTCAGAGTGGAGCTTCAGAGTGGAGCTTCAGAGTGCAGAGTGGAGCTTCAGAGTGGAGCTTCAGAGTGCAGAGTGGAGCTTCAGAGTGGAGCTTCAGAGTGGAGCTTCAGAGTGCAGAGTGGAGCTTCAGAGTGGAGCTTCAGAGTGCAGAGTGGAGCTTCAGAGTGGAGCTTCAGAGTGCAGAGTGGAGCTTCAGAGTGGAGCTTCAGAGTGCAGAGTGGAGCTTCAGAGTGGAGCTTCAGAGTGCAGCTTCAGAGTGGAGCTTTAGAGTGGAGCTTCAGAGTGGAGCTTCAGAGTGGAGCTTCAGAGTGGAGCTTCAGAGTGGAGCTTCAGAGTGCAGATTCAGAGTGCAGATTCAGAGTGCAGATTCAGAGTGCAGCTTCAGAGTGCAGAGTGGAGCTTCAGAGTGCAGAGTGGAGCTTCAGAGTGCAGAGTGGAGCTTCAGAGTGGAGCTTCAGAGTGCAGCTTCAGAGTGCAGCTTCAGAGTGCAGCTTCAGAGTGCAGCTTCAGAGTGTAGCTTCAGAGTGCAGCTTCAGAGTGCAGCTTCAGAGTGCAGCTTCAGAGTGGAGCTTCAGAGTGGAGCTTCAGAGTGGAGCTTCAGAGTGGAGAGTGGAGCTTCAGAGTGCAGAGTGGAGCTTCAGAGTGGAGCTTCAGAGTGGAGCTTCAGAGTGCAGCTTCAGAGTGCAGAGTGGAGCTTCAGAGTGGAGCTTCAGAGTGCAGAGTGGAGCTTCAGAGTGGAGCTTCAGAGTGGAGCTTCAGAGTGCAGAGTGGAGCTTCAGAGTGGAGCTTCAGAGTGGAGCTTCAGAGTGGAGCTTCAGCGTGGAGCTTCAGCGTGCAGAGTGGAGCTTCAGAGTGCAGAGTGGAGAGTGGAGCTTCAGAGTGGAGCTTCAGAGTGGAGCTTCAGAGTGGAGCTTCAGAGTGGAGCTTCAGAGTGCAGAGTGGAGCTTCAGAGTGGAGCTTCAGAGTGCAGAGTGGAGCTTCAGAGTGGAGCTTCAGAGTGCAGAGTGGAGCTTCAGAGTGGAGCTTCAGAGTGCAGAGTGGAGCTTCAGAGTGCAGAGTGGAGCTTCGGAGTGGAGCTTCAGAGTGCAGAGTGGAGCTTCAGAGTGGAGCTTCAGAGTGCAGAGTGGAGCTTCAGAGTGGAGCTTCAGAGTGGAGAGTGGAGCTTCAGAGTGGAGCTTCAGAGTGCAGAGTGGAGCTTCAGAGTGGAGCTCTAGAGTGCAGAGTGGAGCTTCAGAGTGGAGCTTCAGAGTGCAGAGTGGAGCTTCAGAGTGGAGCTTCAGAGTGGAGCTTCAGAGTGGAGCTTCAGAGTGGAGCTTCAGAGTGGAGCTTCAGAGTGCAGAGTGGAGCTTCAGAGTGGAGCTTCAGAGTGGAGCTTCAGAGTGCAGAGTGGAGCTTCAGAGTGGAGCTTCAGAGTGGAGCTTCAGAGTGGAGCTTCAGAGTGGAGCTTCAGAGTGCAGAGTGGAGCTTCAGAGTGCAGAGTGGAGCTTCAGAGTGCAGAGTGGAGCTTCAGAGTGCAGAGTGGAGCTGCAGATTCAGAGTGCAGAGTGGAGCTGCAGATTCAGAGTGCAGAGTGGAGCTGCAGATTCAGAGTGCAGAGTGGAGCTGCAGAGTGCAGAGTGGAGCTTCAGAGTACAGAGTGGAGCTGCAGAGTGGAGCTTCAGAGTGCAGAGTGGAGCTTCAGAGTGCAGAGTGGAGCTGCAGATTCAGAGTGCAGAGTGGAGCTGCAGATTCAGAGTGCAGAGTGGAGCTGCAGATTCAGAGTGCAGAGTGGAGCTTCAGAGTGCAGAGTGGAGCTTCAGAGTGCAGAGTGGAGCTTCAGAGTGCAGAGTGGAGCTGCAGATTCAGATTGCAGAGTGGAGCTTCAGAGTGCAGAGTGGAGCTTCAGAGTGCAGAGTGGAGCTTCAGAGTACAGATTCAGAGTGGAGAGTGGAGCTTCAGAGTGCAGATTCAGAGTGGAGCTTCAGAGTGGAGCTTCAGAGTGGAGCTTCAGAGTGGAGCTTCAGAGTGGAGCTTCAGAGTGCAGAGTGGAGATTCAGAGTGGAGCTTCAGAGTGCAGAGTGGAGATTCAGAGTGCAGATTCAGAGTGGAGCTTCAGAGTGCAGATTCAGAGTGGAGCTTCAGAGTGCAGAGTGGAGCTTCAGAGTGCAGATTCAGAGTGGAGCTTCAGAGTGCAGATTCAGAGTGGAGCTTCAGAGTGCAGAGTGGAGAGTGGAGCTTCAGAGTGCAGAGTGGAGCTTCAGAGTGCAGAGTGGAGCTTCAGAGTGCAGAGTGGAGCTTCAGAGTGCAGAGTGGAGCTTCAGAGTGCAGAGTGGAGCTTCAGAGTGCAGAGTGGAGATTCAGAGTGCAGAGTGGAGATTCAGAGTGCAGAGTGGAGATTCAGAGTGGAGCTTCAGAGTGGAGCTTCAGAGTGGAGCTTCAGAGTGGAGATTCAGAGTGGAGATTCAGAGTGCAGCTTCAGAGTGCAGAGTGGAGCTTCAGAGTGGAGCTTCAGAGTGCAGAGTGGAGCTTCAGAGTGGAGCTTCAGAGTGGAGCTTCAGAGTGGAGCTTCAGAGTGCAGAGTGGAGCTTCAGAGTGGAGCTTCAGAGTGGAGCTTCAGAGTGGAGCTTCAGAGTGGAGCTTCAGCGTGGAGCTTCAGAGTGCAGAGTGGAGCTTCAGAGTGCAGAGTGGAGCTTCAGAGTGCAGAGTGGAGCTTCAGAGTGCAGAGTGCAGAGTGGAGCTTCAGAGTGGAGCTTCAGAGTGGAGCTTCAGAGTGGAGCTTCAGAGTGCAGAGTGGAGCTGCAGAGTGGAGCTTCAGAGTGCAGAGTGGAGCTTCAGAGTGGAGCTTCAGAGTGCAGAGTGGAGCTTCAGAGTGGAGCTTCAGAGTGCAGAGTGGAGCTTCGGAGTGGAGCTTCAGAGTGGAGCTTCAGAGTGGAGAGTGGAGCTTCAGAGTGGAGCTTCAGAGTGCAGAGTGGAGCTTCAGAGTGGAGCTCTAGAGTGCAGAGTGGAGCTTCAGAGTGGAGCTTCAGAGTGGAGCTTCAGAGTGCAGAGTGGAGCTTCAGAGTGGAGCTTCAGAGTGGAGCTTCAGAGTGCAGAGTGGAGCTTCAGAGTGGAGCTTCAGAGTGGAGCTTCAGAGTGCAGAGTGGAGCTTCAGAGTGGAGCTTCAGAGTGGAGCTTCAGAGTGGAGCTTCAGAGTGGAGCTTCAGAGTGGAGCTTCAGAGTGGAGCTTCAGAGTGGAGAGTGGAGCTTCAGAGTGCAGAGTGGAGCTTCAGAGTGCAGAGTGGAGCTTCAGAGTGCAGAGTGGAGCTTCAGAGTGCAGAGTGCAGAGTGGAGCTGCAGATTCAGAGTGCAGAGTGGAGCTGCAGAGTGCAGAGTGGAGCTGCAGAGTGCAGAGTGGAGCTTCAGAGTGCAGAGTGGAGCTGCAGAGTGGAGCTTCAGAGTGCAGAGTGGAGCTGCAGAGTGGAGCTTCAGAGTGCAGAGTGGAGCTTCAGAGTGCAGAGTGGAGCTGCAGATTCAGAGTGCAGAGTGGAGCTGCAGATTCAGAGTGCAGAGTGGAGCTGCAGATTCAGAGTGCAGAGTGGAGCTGCAGATTCAGAGTGCAGAGTGGAGCTTCAGAGTGCAGAGTGGAGCTTCAGACTGCAGAGTGGAGCTGCAGATTCAGATTGCAGAGTGCAGAGTGGAGCTTCAGAGTGCAGAGTGGAGCTTCAGAGTGCAGAGTGGAGCTTCAGAGTACAGATTCAGAGTGGAGAGTGGAGCTTCAGAGTGCAGAGTGGAGCTTCAGAGTACAGATTCAGAGTGGAGCTTCAGAGTGGAGCTTCAGAGTGCAGATTCAGAGTGGAGAGTGGAGCTTCAGAGTGCAGATTCAGAGTGGAGCTTCAGAGTGGAGCTTCAGAGTGGAGCTTCAGAGTGGGGCTTCAGAGTGGAGCTTCAGAGTGGAGAGTGGAGCTTCAGAGTGGAGATTCAGAGTGGAGATTCAGAGTGGAGAGTGGAGCTTCAGAGTGGAGATTCAGAGTGGAGCTTCAGAGTGGAGCTTCAGAGTGGAGCTTCAGAGTGGAGCTTCAGAGTGGAGCTTCAGAGTGCAGAGTGGAGATTCAGAGTGGAGCTTCAGAGTGCAGAGTGGAGATTCAGAGTGCAGATTCAGAGTGGAGCTTCAGAGTGCAGATTCAGAGTGGAGCTTCAGAGTGCAGAGTGGAGCTTCAGAGTGCAGAGTCAGAGTGGAGCTTCAGAGTGCAGATTCAGAGTGGAGCTTCAGAGTGCAGAGTGGAGCTTCAGAGTGCAGAGTGGAGCTTCAGAGTGCAGAGTGGAGATTCAGAGTGCAGAGTGGAGATTCAGAGTGCAGAGTGGAGATTCAGAGTGCAGAGTGGAGATTCAGAGTGGAGCTTCAGAGTGCAGAGTGGAGCTTCAGAGTGGAGATTCAGAGTGCAGAGTGGAGATTCAGAGTGGAGATTCAGAGTGGAGATTCAGAGTGGAGCTTCAGAGTGCAGAGTGGAGCTTCAGAGTGCAGATTCAGAGTGGAGCTTCAGAGTGCAGAGTGGAGCTTCAGAGTGCAGATTCAGAGTGGAGCTTCAGAGTGCAGAGTGGAGCTTCAGAGTGCAGATTCAGAGTGCAGATTCAGAGTGCAGATTCAGAGTGCAGATTCAGAGTGGAGATTCAGAGTGGAGATTCAGAGTGGAGATTCAGAGTGCAGAGTGGAGCTTCAGAGTGCAGAGTGGAGCTTCAGAGTGGAGCTTCAGAGTGCAGCTTCAGAGTGGAGCTTCAGAGTGGAGCTTCAGAGTGGAGCTTCAGAGTGCAGCTTCAGAGTGCAGCTTCAGAGTGGAGCTTCAGAGTGGAGCTTCAGAGTGGAGCTTCAGAGTGGAGCTTCAGAGTGGAGCTTCAGAGTGGAGCTTCAGAGTGGAGCTTCAGAGTGGAGCTTCAGAGTGGAGCTTCAGAGTGGAGCTTCAGAGTGGAGCTTCAGAGTTGAGCTTCAGAGTTGAGCTTCAGAGTGCAGAGTGGAGCTTCAGAGTGCAGAGTGGAGCTTCAGAGTGTCAAGAGCAATGCCAATAGCTCTAACTTTAACAAAGGCAAAACCATTGCATTGTAAATGCTTGTTTTATTCTAGCTGTAGGTTACCAAATGAGAGCAATCGACTCGTGTGGGAAATGAATGCAGTGCAAAATAACATAAGTGATATGTGATTTTAAAATTGAACTGCGACAGACCCGGTGTTTATTCTTGTATCTCGCAACCCAAACTAAAAACACTGCAAACAACAGTTTGTAACAAATAACTGTCTGATGTTTAAAAAGAGGTCAACATGTTTCAGCACACCAGGACCACATTTCGTCCAATGCCTTCTTCAGGACCAACTATAATATTGCTACTGCAAAATGTGATAAAGTGAAAAATTATAAAAATATGTTAATAACTACAAATACATTTGAAACGGTTGGAAACGATACAACCGGATCACCTGTAATAAGGAATGTATATTCCTTCCTCTGCAAAGCCCGTACAGCTAACGGAATCTGTAACACAATGAAGGACATAAGCGCAATGTTTTAGGAGAGTTCAGAACTTTAATGCTCAGAACAAAAACCTTAAGTGTTGTGACAATCTCATTATCATCCACCAAAACCCCATTCTGGGTACATGCTTTTCGTTCTTACCCGATTTGCATGAGGAAGATGCCTCACCTGGCCACGGCTCAGGAAACAATAGAGGCACCGTTATGTGAGAAAAAATAGGAAAATCCCTTGTTCACTAGGACATCCTGCCAATCTCAACATCCCATAGGTTGCTCGTATGCCGCAATCACAACACGTAAACACACAACACAAGATTAAAAGAGACTGTTAAGTATAATGTTTGATATGACTCCTGAATGTAAACAATGTAATATTCATGGAAACATAACCACATTCCTATAGCCCCTTCCTTGGACTATATTATCGTGTGACGAGTCCCACTACCCATACTAGTCTGATGGTCATGTCACTGGTGTTATTACTGTAATCCCAGTGTACACCAGCCATGTCTCAATCCTCTGTTCAAAATCGAGGATTCACAATATAACACATGCAGATTAGGAATCAAACAGTAAACACATGCTGTTCAAAAGATAACAATGTTATCCTCATCACCCCAAAGGTAAATGGTATCAAACCGAGGCGTGAAGAGTAATATAAATTTACTGGCACATATTCCATAGACCCATCGCAAAGATATCCTATTGGCCAAGTCTTAGTATGAAACAAGATCACACGCAGCGCTACCACGTGTAGTCAAACCCTGAAAGGCGAGCAGTATTCCAAAATAGACAGCGGGCAGCACACAGGCCTACCTTTCCGTCGGTACCTCTTGGCGGACACCTAAGCCGTCGGGGAGGTACCGGTGGTTCCGCCCCGCCAAACTTCAAACACCAGGCTCCTGATGTAGCGTCTTGGAAGACGCATGCGCCTGGGATACTCCGTGCTCATGACGCTTCCCATGCGCGTCACGGCCATTATGGGAATCGTAGTATCCCGCTCACGTTATACCCATTATTTGACACTCGTAAGCTTTATGAATACCCAAAGCTGGAGCAAACACACTTAAATCACCAGGCTCCTGATCTCCTTCTACCATATCAAGATATAATATTCTAATGACTAATGTGGATGGATAATCGACACACATATATTTATCATTATAAATAGCGCAAATATGTTCTCATGCATGACAAATGTGTAATTATCAGTAGCGCGAGTGTGCTCTTATGCATAAATAATGTGTCTGCTCATAAAAAATCTGTATTAGCCTGTCCTTTCACCAGTAGAACTCAGCAGTCGTTCATAAACGCTGTGATCAAATAAGTTGTTTATAGAATACTGCCAGATGACATCCAAATATGTCTAGGTTAATATACCTCGCTCTTATCTATCTTGGAGTGTACCTGGCCAGTTATCTTTCACTCCCCTCATGTGTTCATACCAACCAGTAGATGATGCCTTCAGATATTATTTATGCATATAGGTAGGATACCTAACCTTTAACCCGGTGAAAGCCACCAACTTACACAGTGTCTCTACTCCCCAAAAATAAAATTCTTACAAGAGCTCTCCTTTGTAATATTGAAGGTTGTGAATGGGGCAATATATCCAGGCCGGTCTCTAAAGACCCTCTCTTAAATTGTGTATTCTTTGAACTCTGGCATTAACCAGCAGTACTTCATGGCAATCTCATTGACAAAGTGACAAGAGGCTACTTGTTTATGTCCAGTTTCACTAAAGAACAGACAAGTGCAGCCTTGGGAGCACGCAAATTGACTTACCAGAATAAAACTCAGAAGGTAAATAGGAGGGCATATACATAATTCCTATTTTTTCATCAGCTTCGAAACCCAAACTGAGGTTGTTAGTAGGGATTCAGTTGCTGATACTACGTTTGTGCAACTTCAATGAATATGGAGAATTCGTTTTTATGCAGGCAAATGGAAGTGTTGCTTAAAAGGAGGTGCACTGTTTAAGATGCCCCCTTATTACGGTGCGACCCTCCCTCCATATCATTATGGACCCTTTTTCAAGTTGTAAACTTTTCTGTAATAGATTAATGTATTCTGGGTGAGGTAGTCTTGTTTTACGTCCATTGAACTAATTAGATTAGCACTCTTGCAATTAATGATTTGTACCTGAAAGGTTGAAGAATGGAGATTGCGTCCAAAATGACCGAGAGTGAGGAGGTCACCCTACCCCTTATAGTACCTTTCCTCTGCTGTTTTCAGTGGAAGTAATGCACCAAATGGTACAATTCTTGGCAAGGTAAATAAATATCCCTTTAATGCTTAAAACGTTAAGAGCTTAAACCGTAATATTCAAATCAGTAGGTGTTTGGTCCCAGCCTCAACATCAATCAACCACTGTCGACTGGCTGTTTTGAACAACACAGACACGCGGATGTTGAGCAACAGAAGGGGTACAAAACAAATCAACAAGGAAAAAGATCAGCCTCAGATACTTAATGCCTGATTTAACAAGCATTTGCAATGCAATAGGTCTCGCATTTGTGAGAGTTTGAGCTATTGACATTGTAAATGACAATGCCAATAGCTCAAAACTATCGCAGATACAAGACCCATTGGATTGCAAACATGTGCTATAAAAATTTTAAAAAGCGTTAGGAGAGACAACAGCAGGCAGGACATAGCTATTTGAGAAAATAGTGCTCGGAGGCTGTAATTAAAGCCTACTGAGCAACACGACATGTAACGGGGTGTCGCCATGGGAGGTTACAAAATGAGACAAGGCGGTACTAAGGAGGGACTACTAAGCCTTTTGACCAATGAACAGCTACAGTTTACAGTGGCCAATGGAAAATGTGGGAGGAGCGTCAAGCCCCTAACTCAATACAGCATGCTTTGCAGAGCAGCGCATGCTCTGCCCAGGCTTGACCCAAAAATAACAAGGGAAAGGTATAATATCTCCCAAAAACGACAATGCCTGAGCAGAAACTAAATACCTGTACTGTGAACTGTAGTCTAGTACTCTTTCGACTTCATTACAGAGTGCTTGCATTAATGCCAGAGACCCAATTGGCATGGAGAAACAAGCCATGAGCATCAAAACTAATGAAGGTTTTCAAAACTAACACAGACAAAACTAGCAAAGCTGTTTACACAATCTGAACAGCCCCATCAACAGAGCATGTGAAATCACACGGAGAGTAAACATTGTACACTGAGGCCTTGAAACCCTGCACCTTCGTCTCAAAAAACTTCAATGCTTCGGGGAGTACATTGTACCAAAACACAGTGGACTGGTAGGGTTTTCACCTGACCACTTTTTACCGGCATGATTGTTTTTTAACCAACCGGTACATAAATTAGAAAAATCATCTAAAGCTATTATCTTTTCCCCTTATCAGTGCATACTTTGAACAGTAAATAATTCTATTTTATTACCATGGCCGGGCCTTTACCCAATCTTAAAATGTAAACAAATGGCATGTCATTTTCTCTGGAAAACACACTGAGGAGAGATTGGAACGTAATGCTTCGAAATGTGAAACGATGATGTGCTAGCTACCATTAGTATCAATACGTTCATGACATTTCCCGGAGTTCTAGCAGCAAGCTTACATTATGTAGGTTCGCAAATTTCAAAAGGCGCACGAATACCCGTGGTTGTCTTGGCGCTAGTAGGTTAGCAGGGTATACACCTGTTACAACGCATTTGTTACAACGCACTACCGTTACAACGCGACTTTTACAACGCATACCATTACAACGCATTGCGCTGGGGGGCGCTCTAGGATAGGGAATAAGTATAATTTACTATCCAACACCTTCCCTAGGGTCCACGGGGACTGGAGTTAGAATAGTAAATTATACTTACCACTATCCAGCACCTCAAAGCGCTATGCGTTGTAATGGTATGCGTTGTAATGGTCGCGTTGTAACGGTAGGTAGTTGTAATAGTATGCGGAGTAACATGGTACATCCGGTTAGCAGTTTAGGTAATTAATTCATTAATTAATAGTTTTGAGCATTTGAACGATTTCGTTCTGAAAACAACAGAGCTCTGAAGTTACCCGTTTCTGTGCGTAAGTAGTTTATCCAGGCCAGCTTTTTGATGACTTCTGAGTTTTGTAGTCTTGTTTAATCACTTTATTAAATAAAAAATGACATGTTCCAGAATTCCAATTACATTCCTAGAGTGGCTGAACTCTTCTCGCAAGGACCTGGAAAACCTGACATGCCTAATTTATGCTTGCTTAGAGAGCTAAAACTTTGTAGCATGACATTAAGGGCTGCACGAAGAGGACAAGGACAATACACTTGACGATCGTACTAGTTCTTAAAGCGGATTCTTAATTTGCAGAAAGCGATCATCAGATTTCTCCTGAAGCAAATGTACGCGTTGCCAGGCAAGGGTGCGTACATTCCTACTACACAGGGACCGAACTGTAATCGAACACTGAGCATGTAGATAGAGCTGTATTTCAGCAGACTCTATATCTTCACAGTGAGCATGCTTCAAATAAGAGAAAACATGCGTTTGAAACCCTTTAAAGTATTACACGTCGTTTTTGCACACATCTGCGCATGTTGGCAGGTCAGTGCGCACACCGACGCAGGGACAGGATGTGCCTAGAAGATGCTTTAGTCCTACGTGCTTCCATGCTCCGCACATAAATATATATATATATATAGAGTCCATGATATCTTTGGCGGGTCTGTGGGAACTCAGGGGCCTGCCCAGCACCAGCACAGCTCGAACCCACCTCTTTTATGGCTTTGCACCCTGGAAAGCAGCCTGAAAATGAAATAGGTCCGGTGACGCATGATTCCACACCAGTCCATGCACACCCCTGCACCGTATCCCAACCACACATACAGCACACTCTACTCCTGCACCCCAGAAATCCTCAGCCAGGCCAGGACTGCAGGTGTAGTCTTAATACCAGCACTACATCAACCGTGCAAGGGCAACCAGTCAACATGTCACATGCACAACCCAGTGCTTAATTTGTGCAGGGGCTTTCCGGATTCTTAGCACCGGCACTTAATTATCGGGGCCGGGTGTACACGGATTGCTGCACGTCATTGTTTTTTATTTTTGATATAGTTTATTACCTCACTACTGGACTTGGCAGTAGTAAAGAATATTGTGCAACCACTTCTCGTCCGCAGTACTGTCTGTGCGTCCATCTCCCGAATGGCTCAGTCTCGCTCCTAACGAAGCTGTGGTGAGCCTGGCCTGCCCTGGCTGAGCCAAAAAGAGAATCTTGTTGATTGCCTGGAGGCTGCTGCTCTGAGTTAAACTTTAGTTACAGTGTGGCCGGCCCAGTGGGCGGGGCACTGATTTTGGGCTGTATTTTGGTTTTGTGGCGGCTGGGGCTGTGCGGCGGCAGGCAGCGTGCGCAGATTTTTTCAGATTACCCATTGCCACACGTTGACGCCCCACCACCGACTCCCTAACGGCCATTCAAGGTCTGAGTGCCTGTGCGAGCCAGCGCGATTTCACCCGACCCTCCGACGACGGTGCGAGGACTGGCAGCAGCACCACGTGAGGCTGGCAGGCTGGCAGGCCAGGCCTAGTCAGTTAGACTAATTAAGGCAGTGCATATCCCGGCCGCCGGGCCCGCCACGAACGAACCGGAACCGAATCGGTAAGTCTTAACAAAGTTAAGAAAGCAGAGCAGAGCTGCAGTGCTGCCTTCACACAGCTCATGGTCTGCCTTCGCCACAGTCCTTACATTCAAGCAATTTTTCATTTTTGGTGCAGGTTAAGTTGTTTATTCCTTTAAAATTACTGCCGGTGTGGATATATATACAGGCCCAGTACTACATTGTGACTCTGGACGAGAGTGTTGTGATAAAGAGGGAGGAACTAGTACTGCAAGCATAATAGAAGCCTACGAAGCACCTGTTATTGTTTTCCACCAAATTTGTGTCTAGAGTCCGACTCCAGCTGCAGTTAAATAACCATCTTACACTCAGGCAAGTAACAGTACAAGGACATGTCGCCAGCTAGTCACATGCACTCATAACCACACTGATAGGCGATGCAACAGCACAGTGAACCCATCCGCCCAACACCGGACATTTTGCAACTTGCTTTTATATGGTGTACGCATAATTATACATTTACCACACTTACCTCATACCATCATCTCCTGCATATTTTTCCTTTTCTCGCATAATTTAGCCAACCCTGCCAGTTATACTATAATAAAGTAAAGAAACTAAACAGTTCACATAACTTACCCCAGTAAAACAAGCGTCTTCAAATAGGTCGTGTCTCCAATGAATGTTGCTGATTCGCCTTCTTTGAAAATGTTCAGTGCTGCACGTTTAAATACGTAAAAAGGCACGTAAAAATGTCTAAACATGCAGCCCTAATTATGCAGCTTTTATGACTAATGAAGGCGTGGCGGTGGCGCCAATAATACGCCTGCTCCCGATCACAACACAGAAAGTGAGAATTTTCACAGCATGAGGCCCCAAAGTAATAATTATCACAGCATGCCGAGAGGGGCCCCATGCTGCTGGAGCACTCAACTGCGCATAAATTATAGTTGAGTGCTCCAGCAGCCTGGGGCGCCTGTTGACATGCTGTGATAAGTGGGGTCTCATGCTGTGATAATTGTTACTTGGGTGCCTGACGTGCTCCGCATTAATTAACGCGCACAAGCCGATCCACTGTGAAGCGCGTTCACAGACCTGAATCGGCTCGTGCACAGGTCTGTCTCCAGGTCTGTCTCCCTTGGAGGCAAACACGGCAGCTATAAGTCTCGTTGGCGGCAGCGCTTCGCGCTGCAACGCCAGCGAGACCTAAAAATGCTGCGGCACTGAACACAGAAAAAACAAGCACTGAAAATGCAATATGTCTCGCATTTGGCTGCCTTCCATGGCACACAAATGCCTATGAATACTACTTTTAAAATTAAATAATACATGATTAGGGCTCCCGGTTTAATGGTATTAATTTTATTAACATTTCCATCGGTATTTATCCATATTTCTTTTTTGGCCATTTTATTGATATTTAGCCATATTTGCTTTATATTTTGAGAATAAATTACGTTGTAAAATGGTATATTTCCACATTTATTTAATTGTAAACATGCACACATAATCACGTTTTAGCAAATTAAGCAGTCAAATATAACAAAAAACTACACCGACAGGAAAATATTAGCATTATGTACAAATATATGTTAACATATGCCTGGATTTAAGGGAAGCTCATACTGTTTTAAAATGTCCATGGTGTCCTTCTGCTTAGCAGTTGGTCTGGAATTAATGAAAGAAAACAAACAAGGAGAGTCTCATACAAGAAGCACAATTTTCTTAATTTTTCCACTTTTAAAATAAGTACAGTCAGGAAATAGATTGATTTCTGTCTGCATTCATCTGTAAAAACTGGAAGCCTTATGCATGATGTAAATGGCCAAACAGTAATGCACTTGGTAAAGATATGCACCCCCATCTTTCTGTAGAACTTTGACCAGCATGCTCATTACTTAGTGAGTTATTATCCATCTCAGGGAATTTTGATCAATCTACCACAGTGTCCAAGTCTGTTTGATGTGGTTCTAATGCAGGACCTGGACTAATAGTGAAATCATCACCTGGGACCAAAGGATCCCAAGTCTTGCAACTCAAGGATTTCTTTCTCAAAGGTTTTTGCAGAGGTTTGACTAGAGGTTGTGTTAGAGTGCTCCAGCATGTCAGAGGCAAACCTCTCTCCAGTAGAGACTAACAATAACAACAGGGCTACTGGCACTGGTAACAACAGTGCTACTGGGACTGGTACAGAATTCCTATATTTGCTAAATGAAATTGCTTTGTCCAAATAGAAGGCTTCTCTGTGACATCTGATGAATTTCAGCACTAAACACAGTCCATAAATATGGGTTTGTGTGGGTCAGCTGCTGATAACTTTGTGCATCATTTAATGCACTGTTTCAAGCCATCTAACATTCATTTGTGGCAGAGGGAGGTGAAGTTTATTTTTGGTTGTCCAAACCGAAGGAAAGAACAGCTGCCCCTTCATGAACAATCAAACAAATATCAAAGACCCTAAAAAGGGATGGTGCCAGAAGGGCAAAGTCTTGAGGTATACCGGATTGTGGGAAAAACTGTAACTGGGTTAAAAAAGTTGGTAAGGCACAGGTTAAGGTGAACATTACATGCACAGGCAAACTTGCACAGGGAGCGCATTATACAAAACATTCACAGGGATAGTATTCTTTTAGAGAAGCTTTGAAGTCCTGATGTCGAGTGCAGAGAATGCTGAATCTGTAGGAACTAGCGAAAGCAGAACACCAGAATAAACCTGCACATCATTAGAGCGGAGAATCATTCACGTCATTGACAAGGTTTATTACAAATGTCCAGATGAGAGAAATTGGTGGGCGAACACAAAAATTAAACAATGGCGAAAATCGACGAGTACATAGGAACAGGATGATTGAAAGAATGTTCCAAGGTTTTAACAGAATAAGGATGGTGTTATCAGACCGCATGTTGTACGTTTTCATTTCAGTAGGTGACAGCAAATGCTTGCACCAAGACAAAAAGTTTTTGTACATATTTAAAACAATATCGGACATAAAAACATGGTTAGAGTGCTGCCATTCTTGTAATGTTTGGAATAGGATATTACACGAGACGAGAGTTTTATTTGACAAACTTTAACAGGAATGGGACCTTGGAGACCACTTTATCTTTTCTGAAAAAACAAACTCAGGCTATTCAGACGAAAGTAAACTAAAAGATTCAGCAATTGTAATTTAGGAAAGTCCAACGCACGTTAAATCGAATTAGCATATGCAAAAATAGTCGCTGCTGTGCCTGGGTACTAGAAAAATCTGAGTACTGCAAAGACTGCTCTTCAGTACACCACTACCCAGTCTTCGGCATCTCTAATTGTAAATGTAAATGTAAAGGTATTTGTAGAGCGCACCGCCACCAAGCGGTTTCCTGGCGCTATCACTCATACCACTGTGGAACCCTTCCTGGCTTTCCCTGTGAAGTTTCCACTCCTGGGCACCCCCAGGGTGAAGCCAGGCATCTTAGCGCTGTTGGGGCCGGTGTGGAGGTTAAGCAAGCTATTGCCCAGAGTTGCAGCGTGGGGCCCATGATTAGAATAGGCACCGAGGCGAGAATTATCAGGTCCAAGGAAATTGAGACCAAGTCCCGCCGAGGCGGGAATTGAACCCTGGTCCCGGGCCAGAACTCTGCATCAGGGTCTGCCGCTCTAACCATTGAGCCACACTCCTCCACATAATTACAAATGTTATTACAATTTAGCAGTAGAGAAACAGCCAAACACTTCACTTCAGAGTCAGGGATACCAATTGAAACATTTCACGGTACTGCCCACATTCTCTCTTAACTACGAAATTAACAGAAGAAAGGGACAGACTGAACCCATATCAGTGTGGACAGAGTTAGAAGCTTAAGTTTGGCAGGCCATTTTTACCACGGGCAGAAGAACGTGTGCTAACATTTTCCGGTTATCTGGTCATTCCTTATGTTTTATGCCAATCGGCTCAAGTACAGTTTTGGCTCACTGCGCCCAGATCCAGAGAAGGCCAGATAGTTACACTGTGCAGATAAGAACATCTGGCCACCAGAGTAAAATTAAATCAACAGGAGACCTAGGAAAAGATTAATACATCTTTAATGAAGGAGGGTGCCTCACTGAAGAGAAGTCCAGGCTGCATAGTCAAGCAAGAGCTGCTTCAGAGCTCGATACCAGCTTTGAACAATTTGTCCCATGTGACTTCCTTCAACTTGCTATTGTCCTAAGTTTTGTGAGTAGAAATGGATGCCAAGCATGCAATTGAGCTTTATTGATGCTGTATAGATGCCCTAATGCACCCGGCAAGTGCTTCAGCTCTGAGGAAGGCCTGTAAGTTGGGTTTGTAAAGTCCGCACACCTAGTAGGTGCAGATGGATATGACTAACATGCTCTGTGTGTATATATAGTCTAACAAAGACCAACAAGTAAGTAGTACCTAAAAATGCTTCCCCTTTGGGAATCACTTTCTTATCTGCAGGTAAAGTTGAAGAATCTACTCAGTAGTGCAGTGCTTGGTCTCAATGCTGGGTTTGCCACCGGGCACATATAGAGATTTTACTTGTTTGAGCCCCAGTCCCAGGGAGGTGGTTTTGCGATACATTCTGTTGGTTCCAAGATTACACTCCTCTGAGGAGGGAGAGTGTACACTCTTATAGCTATAACCAGGCAATCTCCTGCCTTTTAGCTGAGAGACCCAAGTGATTCCTCTAATTTGCTTGGAGGATGTATTTAATGGGATCAGTAATCGGAGTGTACATACACGTTGTTGTTTTAACCCCTTCGAAGCTAATGACGAGCTGGGCTCGTCATGGCGCTTACCTGCCGTGCGCGGATGACAAGGCCAGCTTGTCATGAATAATGGCATCCTGCATATCTCAGCACAGGACGGGAAAACGCCTAGCAGCCATGTGGTTAACAGATTCTGAAAAACTTTAAAAAGACTTGCCTCAAAACGTTCTGGAAGGAATTTAATAACTCCTCTTTGAGCAACAACTCCGGAGCCATTTGCCACTGACCATCTACCAGAGGGGGTCACTGTCAAAAAGAGGCTCCTCCAGAGAGGTCTGCCCCCTTCTTTAGGACTGCCTCACCCGACTTGCTATAAATTATGTTCGAACCATTCCTATGGGCCCAAGGCTCCTTAAACCTCAATCCTGCAGGTTTAGGCCTACGCTACACGTTTGACATCTACGTAAAGTGCCCCAAAGCCTTCTGAGACCGCGTTCCCTTCACAACTTGCACAATAAAGCCCTCGGGTGTGGTGAGAGGGCCAGAGAGACCTACGGCTGAGAACTCGCCAAATGTCTGTGCCACATTTAGTAACACTACTGCCTTCTATTTCTGTACTGCCAATATTCTCTGCAGTCAATCCCACACTCAGCTCACATTTTCAGAGTCTCTTCAGTTTCAGTCTGCTTAAAAGGTTGTCCAGTAATTGTTTTTTTTATTACAGGGGAGTGACTGCTCTTGTAGATCACAAAGCTTTTTCAAACATTAAAATGTTCTAAAATTGTAAACAGCGGTTCTGAATATATAAATACCTTTCCTCACACAGCGGTGTGTCCATGGTACAGCTTGTGAAATGACACCGGAGCAGAGCGGTGTGAAGGGCACATTGAATCTCAATTATGTTTGTCCTTTACTATCCAGCTGATGATTAATATTTTCAAAGCTTGCATTAGGGATGATGCCACCCTTTCTCTACACACAAAACCCTAGAGCTTTCTAGTAGAGGAAACTAGGGGCTATGGGGTGTTCAGGGTGAGCTGGTTTACAAACCTAATATGCACACACAAAAAGAAGCTACCCTGAATAAATATCTAATTTCACAAAAACTGACAAGCACTAGGCACTAAATAGTGGGGTGCTGGGCATCAAAAAATGTGAAGGACAGTCCTCACACACCACCAGGTGTCATGCTTCATCATTGGCAGGCCTCGCTCTCTAGAAACCACGTTTGGTAGAGACCGGGCCTACACCTGGAGACAGGGAGGCACTTCTAAAAATCCAAGTGGGGGCCCATGATAAAGTTTTAGTTTAAAAATCAACGGAAACTCCTAAATACATTTATTTTGTAGATTTTGTGTTGTACAGCTGATGGCTGTGGGAACGAACCTAAGGGTAACTACATTTTGGCAAAGTAAGCCGTATTTATATGGGGGACTCTAATTGAGAATAGATTTTTTTTTTAAAACCTTCAACGATCTCAAGAAAGGGAGACTGATTTTTATCCTGTAGTCAACATGGAGGTAAATAACAAACTTGCATTTGATGGAGCCACAATAGCCAAGATTTTGAGAGCACCCTCGCTGCTAGCAGATACAGTGGTCACACAGACACTAAAAAACGTGGATGAATAGGAAGCGCTGTCCGCAAATAAAAAGGAGTAAGTCCGTACTGCACTTCACGGTGCTTTCATGACAGAATATTTACGTAAAAACACAGCACCCAGAGGACTAATAGTCACGACCGAACTGCGTATATTTCTAAATAACAAAGAATTAAGAAAGAACTGGTCACATATTGCATGGAAATGCACAAAGGTCTGGTTGGTACTGATTTTCAACACCACAAGGAAATTGGCCGACCTACTATTGGTAGAGATACAAGCATGTTAGAATAAACTAAAAACTACTGTACACATACCTATATACAAGAAGAAATTAGAGGAGATCAACAACGACCACACTCATTACAAGGAGTATCTCACACAGTCTAAATTGACCAAACTCAAGAAGAATGTACAAAAATGTAGCCATGAGAAAACATATCCATACGTAATAGATGAACACTATGAGAAACTTCAAATTCAGGCAACTGGCAGAAGATAACAGAAGTTTAGAGCCACTCCAATGGATTGGACCTGCAGCTCATGAGACAACAGGAGCAGCAGTTAGAGCAGAGGTGAGGGAGCGACACAAAGACCACAAAGACCATTTTATTAGGAGCAACAACTACCACCTCCAATGCCACAGTTCGGCTACTGGCAACAACCCTTTTACCCACAGGGTTTTGCATTCCAACAAGGTAGTCCTCCTTTTTTATATAGAGGAAGGAGCTGAGGCAGAGGAAGAAAAAAAAATCCCAGCCAATCATCCAGAGCCCACTGGGTGGACCAAGCACTGAACATAGTGGTGACGAGGAGCACAGGGAAGGACCAACAATGAGCAGGGACCCACCAACATAGTGAACCTGAGCAGTCATACACGGACACCGGACGAAAATGCTGTTCTCTTAAAAGGATTGGGATTCTTACCAACACCAAGAAGTGACCTCTTTTTACTACGCATAGAATTGCCACAATTCTTTCAGAGGATTACATTGAAAAGCTTTTTTGAAAACCAAGATACCGGCCAGGAACAAGACCCCACCAACACTGGTCTAAGGAAAAGATCCACCTTTATACCCCCAACACAATCCATTCCATGCTATGTTATGGCTTTTGAACAAGCTGACCTGAAGGAAGTGGATGCTATTGATTGCCAAAGTAATAAGGTCTTTCAGAAGTTAAGAAGGGGAGAAAGGGCAGCTTTGGAGAATTTGAAAAAAGAACATGCAGCTAATCATAAAGCCTGCAGATAAAGGTGGAGCAATAGTGATTATCTATAAACATATGTACCACACTAAATGCATTTGACTTTTATCTGACAGCAACAGCTACAAAGTTATCCAGACTGATCCAACACCAAGACTTAACAACAAGATTAGTGGAGGAGGGCCTGTCACAAGACATGAAGCAGAATTTCTCGTGGGCGACACACCATGCACACCAAGATTTTATACTCTTCCCAAGGTACACAAAAGCAAGGGTCCACCACCACGCAGACCGTTAGTATCGGAAATAGGCTCAGTGCTAGAACCACTTTCACAGTTTTTTGACCGGTTCCTTAAACTCATCATGAAGACATCATCATATCTCAAAGACACTAAAGATGTCCTATGCTTACTTAGAGACATGGAAATCAACCCCACAGATGATTGGCTCATCACACTGGACATTGAAGCTTTCTACACGAGCATTCCACAAAGACGGACTCTGACAGTGGTGGAACACATCCTACAGGAGAGGGACTGGCAATGCATGACCCCAAGACACTTCATCCTAGGATGTGCAAACTGGCGCTTACTGAAAACGTCTTTGAATATAAAGACACAATATATCATCAAATAAGGGGCACATCTAAGGGGAGCACTTTTGCCCCTAGTATGGTTTGCCTCTATGTGCATCAATTTGAGGTGAACCACATCTACAACCCAGGTAACCCCTACAGAGAACAGATGAGACTTTGGCGCAGATACATTGATGACGTGTTGATAGTGTGGTGCGGCAACAAAGAACAAGCAATAGAATTTGCAGTGTGGGTGAACTCAAAGGACGAACATTTGAAATTCATGTATACAATTGACAAGTATGAAGCAGTCTTCTTAGATCTAGTCATAACATTAGACCATGATGGAATAAAAACAAGAGTCCACAACGAGACAGCGGACAAAAACAGTCTCCTCATGTTTGAGAGCTTCCACCCGAAGGCAGTTCGACAGAACCTCCCCATAGGCCAGTTCCTTTACATCAGGATAAACTGCTCCTCCTTGTAAGTTTATGATACACAAGCACAAACTTTGGAGGACAAATTAGTCACACTCCACTACCCTAAAAAACTGGTGAAAAGAGCAAGAAAGAGAGTTAGGAATAACAACCAGGGTGCTCTTCTTGAGAATCAGTAGAAACCAGTGAACAATAGAATGGTGTGTGTCACGACAAATACCCCCATCTCCAATAGGGTCCAGATTATAGTGCAGAAAAACTGGCACATTTAGAATGGGTCTGAAACAATGGCCTCAAACATTATTCGCTTTTAAAAAGAACACGAACATCCGTGATGAACTGGTCCACGCAAAAACACCACCCTCACACGTCCAAACCCGGACAACACTATGGGAACACCAGCGACAGGTAGGCCATTATCCCTGTGGAAACTGCGTAGCCTGCCAATACACACGCCCCATAAAAGAGGTGGACTTAAAAAGGGGGAAACCATGGGTCTTAAAAGACTTCACTAGCTGCAACAGTGAAAATTATATATATATCATTACCTGTGCGTGTGACCTCTTCTACGTAGGAATAACCACCAGGAAAATAAAAATGAGAATCAATGAGCACCGCAGGAAAATCAGGTGCAAAAGAAACAACACCAAATTGACATGCCACTTTGTAGAGAAAGGCCGTCAGGATGGGGATTTCAAATGGGTGGTCCTTGAAAAAATTAACTCAATTTGCCCTAATATACAAAAGAGACTCTACACCCGAGAATAACGCTGGGTGTACCGCTTTAGAACATGGGAATCTAGTCTAAACTAAGACATCCCATGGCTGCAGATCAGACAATAAAACCACCAAGACGTCGAGTATTTTTAATGTATACCCATGAAACACTATGCCAACAAGCATTGGAAATGCAATAGGGCTCGCATTAGGAAAGTTTGAGCTATTGGTCTTATAAATGACATTTTTTTTATGTATGTGTTATTTTTTCAAATAGCTAAATTAATAGCTTTGTCATTTACAATGCCAATAGTTATAACTTTTGCAAATGTGACAGCTATAGCATTTGTAATGCAACATGTTTTGTATTTACATGACTTAGATGTATTGATATTACAAATAACAATGGCTTTTAATTTTTTTTAAATAATTAATACTTAAATAATTTATTTCATTTGTAATGGCAATAGCTTAAACTTTTGTAAATAACTTTTTTGAAGATTATGTTCAGTGTTTTTTATTGTGACGCAAATCCAAGAACAGAAGTGAAATATTAACATCTTTTTGTGATTTGTAATAAAGCGTGAAAGCTTGAAAACAGCTTGAAACATTGAAAGAACATATTTGAACCAGTGATGCTGTGGTTGCGCTCAGTGATGCTGTGGTTGCGCTGAGTGGTGTGTGCATCGGTGGAGCTTAGTGGGTGCATTGGTGGAGCTGTGTGGTGGGTGCATTGGTGGAGCTTAGTTGGAGCATCGGTGGAGCTGTGTGGTGGGTGCATCGGTGGAGCTGTGTGGTGGGTGCCTCCGCAGAGCTGTGTGGTGGGTGCATCGGTGGAGCTGTGTGGTGGGTGCATCGGTGGAGCTGTGTGGTGGGCGCATCGGTGGAGCTGTGTGGTGGGTGCATTTGTGGAGCTGTGTGGTGGGTGCATCTGTGGAGCTGTGTGGTGGGTGCCTCGGTGGAGCTGTGTGGTGGGTGCATCGGTGGAGCTGTGTGGTGGGTACATCAGTGGAGCTGTGTGGTGGATGCCTTGGTGGAGCTGTATGGTGGGTGCCTCGGTGGAGCTGTATGGTGGGTGCCTTGGTGGAGCTGTGTGGTGGGTGCCTCGGTGGAGTTGTGTGGTGGGTGCATCGGTGGAGCTGTGTCGGTGGAGCTGTGTGGTAGGTGCATCGGTGGAGCTGGGTGGTTTCTGCATCGGTGGAGCTGTGTGGTGGGTGCATCGGTGGAGCTGTGTGGTGGGTGCATTGGTGGAGCTGTGTAGTGGGTGCCTCGGTGGAGCTGTGTGGTGGGTGCCTCGGTGGAGCTGTGTGGTGGGTGCATCGGTGGAGCTGTGTGGTGGGTGCATCGGTGGAGCTGTGTAGGTGGAGCTGTGTGGTGGGTGGAGCTGTGTGGTGGGTGCATTGGTGGAGCTGTGTGGTGGGTGCATCGGTGGAGCTGTGTGGTGGGTGCATCTGTGGAGCTGTGTGGTGGGTGTATCGGTGGAGCTGTGTGGTGGGTGCATCGGTGGAGCTGTGTGGTGGGTGCCTTGGTGGAGCTGTATGGTGGGTGCCTCGGTGGAGCTGTGTGGTGGATGCATCGGTGGAGCTGTGTGGTGGGTGCATCGGTGGAGCTGTGTCGGTGGAGTTGTGTGGTGGGTGCATCGGTGGAGCTAGGTGGTGGGTGCATCGGTGGAGCTGTGTCGGTGGAGCTGTGTGGGGCCACTGCACTCAGCACCACATCTCTGAAACAAAAAGCTCTGCCTCAGTCATTGCCTGCGTATGATCTATCCAAAAACAGTATAACAATAATATCAACATAGATTCCTGCAATGATGATATCGGTGTTGTACTTAGGCTGTTTCTGTAGGGCAGCTTTGCAC
This sequence comes from Lissotriton vulgaris, assembly GCF_964263255.1. Lineage (NCBI taxonomy): Eukaryota > Metazoa > Chordata > Amphibia > Caudata > Salamandridae > Lissotriton > Lissotriton vulgaris. The sequence goes on from NC_141699.1 coordinate 260,374,843, forward strand.
TGCTACTACCAGCAATATGCATATACCGCATTTTGTTTAGGGAGCTTGTTTGATCTCTGCACAGCTTATGCATGAGCGTACCTTATTAAAACCGTTTCACTACAGACGTGAAAACCACGGTCAGTGTTCGCAAAGAGTATGATTTCAACAGAACACAATACTGTCCTGTAAATGGAACCCAATGTTTTAGAGGTTTTTGCTAGCATTGTTGATTATCGAAGTCTAGTTCAAATATATATCATGAAGATATAAAATATAATTGAAGGTACACAAACATTCGTGCAGCATGTGGATTAAACCAGCGATCTCCATTTTTCAAATAGAAACCTGAACAGAATGCACATAGATCACGGCAACTATCTCACTGAACTGGAGAGTGGAACGTGCAACTGACAGTCTCCGTGGGATGTTCAACTCACACCCCTCTATTGCTGTGTTTTCTCGAGCTATTTTCTTACAAGTGCTAAGCCCTGAACGATAGGATACATACATTTAAAGGGATTCAAGAATGTTGTTTACTTTTCAAAAGTCATGGATCCTCCTACTTGAGTCTCTTAAGACCCTCCTTACGACCAACCCTCCGGCAAACCCCTCTGCAACGTTTCTGCCGTCCCACTTTATCTTTTTTTATTTGGGTCCACCGCTAGGACCGTCGATAAGTTAAATACTTGTCTCTCATCCACCTGTCCCTCACTTTATATCTCATTAGGATAAACTCTTCCATAAAGCAGCATTGACAAATAGGTGATTAAGGACAGTGTGACCAATGTCAACACTGGCTATTATTGATATCCATGTACCGTCCCTTCACTCTTGGTCACCGTTTCTCACCTGGAGGCACCCACCGGAGCTCGCATTATATCATGGCTCTTCGGAACGGAGATCCAGCCAGGGCGCCGCCATCTTTAGCGACGGAAAGAACGCGCGCATCAACACGCACATCCGGTGTTCTGACAGACACTGCTTCTCGTCAACAAGCACTGGCGTTGCCAATAGGTTTCACATTTGGAAAGTTGGAGCTATTGGTTTTGTAAATGACATTTTATATTATATATTGTTATTGACAATGCCAATAACGATATATAAATATAAAATGTCATTTACGAAACCAATAGTTCCAACTTTCCTACTGCGAGACCTATTGGCAACGCCAGTGCTTGTTTAAACTATTTTTTAACTGCCTGCTTGGGCCTAGCAGCTGCAATTTGCTGCTGTGACACTCCTTTGTTAGAACGTACTTTTTCACACCTTATGCTTATGTTTTTTTTTCGGTTTACATCTCCCAGGGTGTTCGCCATTTTGTGGGGGGGTAAATTAAGACAACCAAAATGTCTGCACTAGCACATGCTTATTGAGGCATGCGTAGTGTAAATCAATGCACTTTTATTTATTCATTAGTTTTTTTCCCAATGCTGTTTAACGTTGGCAATAACTATTTTCCCCAGAAACAAGTGGCAAAGCTAAAAAGCAAGATCAATTGACTTTAGCAAAGCTTGTAAATTCTTTCGAAAAAGCATCTTGAAAAAGGCTATGAGCAGCTGTGTGCCACTAAGCGAAACCCTGTGATGCGCAGCCCGTTAATGAGCTGCACACACTCGCCCACAAAGAGGTTTGTTAGCAGAGGGTACTTTACATAATGTTCCATGCATTTGATAAAGATCCAGCGAACTGAGTCCCATCCCCCCACCAATAACCAATTACACTCTCAGTCATCCAATGGCAGAAGAAATAGTTCATACACTCACCCCACCCACATGGTTTGGCAGAGTCACACGTGAAATGTATCTGAGCGCAGATCAGTCTTATTTAGATTTCCTGCATGATGGCTGCATAGTGTTTTTGTACTTTCTTATTTTATTTGCAAGAAACCAACATTGAAAGTGTGCAAGATGAGAGCCATAGCGTAAAGCAGCCTGGTATGAGAATGTCATTGGCAGAATATTGTCTGAAATAAAAAATTCCATCCTGAATATTGTCTACAAAGATATCAGCGATAGCAGATAATAGAAAATCTAGACCCAGTGCGACACCAGGACAATATGTATAACAGATAATATATTTCTATACGATATTCTGACATGTGATGGGGAAGATGAGGAGAGATGGGGGAAATGGTGGGAAACAACTTTGGCTGCTGCACAACATGGCTTTCAAACTGCGGGCTGCAGTCCCTAAGGAGCCATGGAGCTATTTAAGGGGGAGTGTGGCGCAAACAGAAAGTAAAATTATTAATAATGAGACAATGGTGATACAGCCACCATCTCCTCACTCCTGAGGGCCTGCTTCCTGCCCTAAATCACAGCACACATTAGGGAAGCATAATGCAGAATTCTCTGTCCTGCACTTAAACCATGTTATGTATGTTATGTTATGTCATGTTATGTTGTTGGTGGGGAGGGGGGGCGGGGAAAGGCTAGAAGGGAAGAATAGGGGAGAGTAAGGGTGACGAGAGACGCACGGGGAGCAGCAGCCTTTGATGTGCCGGCCGGCCGTGGGCAGTGACTAATTAGGGGAGGAGAAATGCCAGAGAGCACGCTGGGGTAAGCTTGTAGGGGGAGGCTGGTGGCTTTGATGCTGTGCACACGCTTTTTCACGGGCACAGCATCAAATCGCCGGTTTGGTTAAGCTCTGGATAAGTCCCCAATATATTCGACATCTGCAATGCTTGCGTATTGGCAGAGGTCGAGCCCTAAAAACAGAGATGTGTCTACAAAATAGGCCTCCCGTTATATTCCGGCTCCATAAAAAACATCACGGTACCTCTCCCTTACAGCCCTTCACTCCCCACCAATAGGTACTCATTTTGTGTGTTAAGAAACCTTTATGGGGGATCTGCTACAAGAATGCACCGTAAATATGTATGATTAATTTACTTGTGCCACCGTTGATTTACTTGTGCCACCGTTATCAATGTTGTGCAGTTTACAAATAATCTTAGTATTATTTTTAATTTTAATCGCTATCAGCCATAAGCATATTGAGGCTAATGCATCAATCACCAAGTACGCCTAAAAAATTATTTTATGCAACTCTCTTCTGTTTTTTATTATGCACAGATCAGTTTATTTAAAGAATCTCTGACAGCAAAACTGTGCAGCAGCTAAGGTCTCAGACATCATAACCGCCTTTAGAACTGACAGCCGCGTGACTGCACTGATGCATGTCTGAGTCCACGCCCCCGGCCTCATCCCACTACTCTAGCAAGCTGGGAACACATGAATCGGATAAACAGCCGCCCAACATCGCAGCGATGTGATGCGGCGCCCAGGCACAAACTATTGAAACACCGGATACTAGATCCCCTCAATCATTTACACCAGGCAGGTGCATCACACGCTTCCGCTAGGCTTCCGGCTAATTGGGTAATCGGTCCGCCGTCCGTAATGCGCCGCACCCTCCAGGCAGCGTTTTCGGACACCGGACCTTAGAGCACACATTACGCCACTAATTTCGGCAGGTGCTGCTAATTGCTGCTAATGAGCCAATTTAGGTATTCACAAAGGACCTATAAAACAAGCAGGGCTTTGCTTACTCCACCACCATTGGGGAGAGGAGAGGGCACTTCTAGGAGAAGTCGAGGCAGTAATATTGGGATGGATGTAAGAATGAGTGACCAGGAGCTTGACAATTTGGAGACTATTATTATTATATTGCATAATTGATTGTTTACCTTCCATTATTTTATCTTTAGAGTGTGACTACAGGGGTCCCTCTGACCCTCTTCCCATGGGGCAATTAGGACCCTTACTTGGGGTAAGAATGTGAGCTGGTCTCACAAAACTTATAGATTTCTTTATGTGCGCCACGCTTGCAGTGGCACGTGTTCCACATCCACATGCATAATTTTGATATGTGCATGTTGTGTTGTTTATTTTCTTCTGTTTCAAAATATGTTTGGGCATCCCCTTTGATACAATCTTAAATTTGTTTTACAGGTTTCAAGTAACCACGACACTGGTCACCCTACGTAGTGGTAATATCTAAACCATAAGTGGTTAGAAAGGAGCCCTAGTTTCTTCGTCCTGATGTTTTGCCCCAGACCCTTTGGGCCAATTTGGCAGAAACATGTTGACGACACTGATGGTGATGGGGTACTAGTCCCCAAAATGGCCACATTGATTTTTAATATCAAGTAAACACCTCATAAATAAATGTATTTTGGCGTTTCCATTGATTTTTAAACTATCACTTTATAACTGACCCCCACTTAGATTTTAGAAGTGCCTCCCTGTCTCCAGGTGTAGGTCCTCTCTCACCCCAAGGCGGTTTCAAAGAGCGAGGACTGCCAATGATGAAGCATGACACCTAGTGGTGTGTGAGGACAGTCCTTCACATTTTTTGAGATGCACAGCACCCCACTAATTAGTGCCCAGTGCTTGTCAGTTTTTGTGAAATCAGATATTTATTCAGGGTAGCTCCTTTTTGTGTGTGCATGATGTCACCCTTCCCACGCCACCATTTACTGCCCTTTTTGATTTTCTACCAATATTTTTTCAGATTTGTGGATATTGCATTGGGTGTCGGCTTTTCCATGGTGAATTCTATTTAAGTCTCTATAGGAACTTGAAGCAGTGGGTTACACATGAAAACGTCATACATGATATAAGAGTACAGAGCTGTCAAGGGGCAAGTGGATCACCCAGTGAAAGTTTTTACTTTTCTTTTCGAACTAGTTGTTCTAAATGTATAATGGGAAAAACAGGACTACGTATTCCAGAATGAAAATCAAAACCCTGGACTGAATAAGCTATTAACACTTGTACCTAGGAAAAGTTAATGCTCTAAATATACACTGTGTGCCGACCTGCCTCCACGAGGTATAAGATTACAAAGCTGCCTTACCAACTCAGGCACAGTTCTGGAAAGAGTTACTAAGGTGTATGCTGGTAGTTCGGAGCACTAAGACTTTTGCTACATACAAGGATTTCACCCATTCTGCCTGGGTTTTACCATATGTGATCTAAAAAAGTTGAATGCGTCGTCAATGTGCCCTAAGTATAACGCCCTGCCAGGGTTGATAAAAATCTTGCTAAGGCTCCTCTTGTGTCACATTATTTTGTGCTGAAGGCATTTCTATCAAAAACCAGTGTAGATGGCTCATTGCGGCAGAAAATGTCCCCGATCTGAATTCTGAGAGGTTGTATTGTACAGGTGACAATGCATGCTCAGAGAGCCTGAGAATGGAGGATTGGTCTCGTGGTTAGGTATACATATGCATCCTAAAGACAAAGTTTAAACAAAGAAGGATGTCCATTTTTTTTTTAAGATGACGAATAGAAAGAAAGAAGTTCAAAGCATTCTTCCTTTTCAACTAATTTTGTAATCGTGTAACTATTTCATCCTCACTTTTATGCAGACTGGACTGAAACAAAAGGCGCAGATTTTCCGGACAGAAAAGTGTCTTAATGCATTTTATGCGGCTATTGGTCAAAGGAGAGGCGAGAACAGAACAGGTCTTAAACCGCTCTGAATTCAAAGGAAAGAATTAATAATTAAGGATGGAAGAGCTGATGAAGACGTCCTTCGAACAGAAAGCCTGCTCTGAATATAAGCTCAAGCAGAAGTTTGCCGGCATACCATATTCGAGATACCTCCCGCACACTTTAACAGAAAGTATAGTTATGGAGCCGAAGGGGGAGGGAAACTGAAAACGCTCGATGCACGCGCTGTCAGCCTCCGGGGACAGGAGATGTGCACGTGTACGGAGTTCACATCTCCTGTCCGCACGTGCCACCTCTTGTCTCCCATCCAGCACCAAAGCGGCAGCAATAGAGTCTCGCTAGCGAAGCAGCGCATGTGCTGCATTCGTAGCGAGACCTAAAATAACATAAGGACAGTATTAGCCCACATGCCCTGGCATTGTGGTGCACTACTTTTTAATTGGATGTGCACCTTTAACCAAGCGAACTTTTCACTCACAGTGATCCAGTGGCTGAGGTGGGCTGGCCAATTGCCCCATGCTGTGGTAGGCTGAATAAAATGTGAGTGAACATTGAACAGACCAATGTATAAAGAGGGTTGAAACAAAGTCCCTCTATGTATGCAAATATGTATTTATTTTTTTATTCATTGATTGTTTTGATGATATGAGAGTTTAAAACAGTTAGCACGGTCACTAGACAAGACCTAATATAGGTATTTGTATATAATAATATAGTCTGCCGCCAAATGTGAAGACCGAATTACATAAATACCAATTGTCTCAAAATTTCTCATCCCACCTCTGTTTTTATCCCACCACTCAATTGAATGTTTCCAAACTCTGTTGAAAGTTTGGGAAATGTGACTTCAGCTGCACGACTTATCTGAGTTCTCGTGGAAACACATTTGAATAAAACGTTCACAGCTGTGGTGAGTTTGCCTCATGCAGGTGAAGTGATACTGCCTCAGTAAGTACTATGCCGTTTGCAGGACCATAGGATGTCTTCCTACTCTACTCGCATCACTAGCAAATCACAATGCAGCTTCTAGTATTGGATGTCACACAGGGAGTGGGCTGGAAGAGCCTCCTTCGCAATATTCCTGCTCTGATACCTCCTACATGATAGCCCACCTTTAAGGGCATGGTGATTGTACCTGCATTGGAGGTTTTGAAAGGCAGCTGCTTGTTAAAGAAAGAAAATTATCCAGAGAGTGCAAGGGAATGGATAGCGAAGGCAAAAACAAATTCGGGCTAATACCGCCTTAGTCATTTATAGGAGACGCACATGCGATCATATCAAGGAGCCAATCTGAATTATTTTACATCATAGGGGCAATAAGCATTCCAATTAATTCAGCTGTACACTCCACCAGCCAGAGAAAAGTAGGCTTACTTTCATTAGTTTTGACGGCTAAAACCAAGCATTGGTAATTCCAATAGTTCAGGCTTTCAAAGAACGTCCTATGGTAATGTGAAGCATTACAGGTAAATAGCATGGGAATGAATATGTATGTGTGTGGAAGCACAGAACTGAAGACAAATATGGGTGTAGGCTAAAAGGTCAGGTAACAGTTGTACTGTCAAGCCAAACCTAAAAACCCATGTAAGTTAATGCTTACCCTCCACCCATCTGTGCTGCTGCTAGAGAAAAACAAACGATCTAGTTATCTAATAGCATTACAATGTTATGTGTATGCCCCTGAAAGTTCTAACTCGGGCAGCTGGATAAATAAAGAAAATGATTATAGCTGTGAGGAGGACAGCTTTTTTCTGCACTCACACAACTTATGCCCAATCACAACAGCAGCAGCTTCTCCACTACAGCGGAGGAGCAGCGCTACCCACCTACCCCCCACCAGCCTCAATTAAAAAAAAATAAACAATTAAAAAAAAGTGTTTATTCTCGTTTTTATTTTTCTTTCAATAGCAGTCATGGGGGTGGGACTTAATTGGGGACCGTTATGGAGGGGGAGTGGTGAACAGGGCACTGATGTCAGTGCGCATGTGGGTTTGCCTGGCCGTCTCAGGACGGTCAGACATGCACACTGAAGCTGTCTCCAACCCAAGCTGTGTTGCTGGGGTGGAGACAGCAAGCACTGGCTCCCAGTCACACTAGGGTGGTGCAAATTATCGGCGCTCATGCCAATCGGGATGCTGCTTTCATGCATCATCATCATCAGTTCATATAAACTTTATTTCGGTCAGGATGACCTAAAAAGTACAATGCACAGTGAGCACGCAAGTTTAAAAAAATACATCAAAAGTTCAACAATAATTAGGAACTACATTAATGGTTAAAATACATATTTTTCCTTCTGATCATCTGAATGAGTGGTATGTTAAAGCTAAACCAAAGTCACAAAGTTAATTCAGGAAAGTAAGTAGTGCATTAATAAATATATAATTTATCTAAAACAGACATGTATTGAAAAATGTATTTTAAAATGGAGTACTATGATCCTCCAATTTAAAAACAAGAGTAAAAAAGGGCTACATATAATTAAACCAGCGTGCTATAATCACACTATTAGTTCATTGTGGCTGGATCGATGCAACATTTTCAGGATTTCAAAAAAGCCCTTCTGGTGCACCACATAGTGAACAAAAAGCCTCCAACTGAATAAACTATTGGGATACTCGAGTCAGATTTCAGTATCCTAAATACTTCAAGGCAGCACCTATCACCAAGATTCCTACAGATCTGTATCAACCAGCGTTTCCCTGCCTTCTGATAGCCTGGACAGGCAAAGAAAACATGGAGCTCGGATTCCTCGGGGTGGGCCCACGCCGGGCACTGTAGCATTTGCTGATCACTCCACTTGGATGTGAAACAGCGACGGGGTAGCACCCATATCTATACTGGAGGTAGAGCTTCCTAGCCGCTGGAGGATTGATTAGATCTAATACTGACTCAAAGTAGGGGATATCTTTTATTTCTAAAAAGACTCAAGTAAGTTTCCCAATACTAGAACAGTTATGGAGCTGGGCCAATCTGTGCTCGTTATAAAGTGCCTTAATTTTGTTCCTAGATATTAAAGAATTGGCTGACTCTGGTTCTGTCCAACAATTCCCAAGGCCCATTCCGTTTAGCAAGGTTTTAATATGGTTGAACCAAGGGAACTTTACTGTACCTCTAGCCCTCATAACCTCTATCAATTCCTCCCTATAAGATGTAAGTTCGGGGGTGGTCCACAGGCAGCGCCAATACATTATGGGTTTAAGACTCACCACATCAGCAATTGATAAAATTCCCATATCTAAGCGTAATGGGACCAGCGGAGTGCTGCGTGGCAATCTAAATAGCTGTCTTAAAAATTGGTTCTCCACCCGAGTTAAATTGTCAAGCTTTAAGTGACAATACCAACAAGAACAGGAAAACCTCTCCTAAGAAACTGTTAATCTGTAGGTAATACATCCATTAATTTCTATATATCAACATTCTCCCACACAAGAGTATTTATTTGAAAAACATATCACTTTTTTATTTTTTTGTCCATCAATAATAACTTTTTCATAAGTCCATACAGTACAATTCAATAAAATAGACATATCATACAGCCCCCAAACAACCTCAAGCAACAAGGCATCCTTACAAGCAACCACACCACCATGTACAATAACACAACAATACACAGGTATGACATTACAATACAAAAATCCAGAAAACAAAGACAAAATTACATACAGGCGAAAAGCGCCGACGCGCGTTTCGGAAAGGACAAGTATCCACAAATCCTTTCTCAGGGCGCAAGGAAAAATATACACATATATTATTTTTTTGGGGGGTTTGGGATTAGTTTTTGGTGGGACTGAACTTTGTTGGTTCCCTACACAAGCCCTCTTCCCCATTCTACCGGTTTAATCGTCTAACCGGGTAAAGGACTAGGTGGACTCTGTATTAAACGATTATAATCCCTGAAACCATCCAGATATCAAAAATAAGTAAGCCATAAACATATGAACCATTAGAAAATGTGATAGCCCAAGTCAATAGAGTACTAGAGTAAATTGTCCAACTTTTTCCTTCCCCCGTTTTTTTTTCCTTTTTTTTAAATGGAATGACTGAGGCTGCTGGGAGCTGTAGTGCGGCCCGGTTGCATCAAACAGTCGGCAGCCGTTCCCCTCACTGCATTCGTGTTCCTCAGTGCCTGTAGAGCCCGCGGTGCCCCATAAGGTAACCTCCGGCAAGATTAGAGATAAGCGCGTCCGGCGCTGCGGAGCACCGGCTGCACTTTATGTAGAGCCCTGGCGCTGCCTGATGGCGCCAATGTAAAGCGCCTGAGCTATGACTGGGGCTGCTGGGAGCTGTAGTGCTGCCCCGGTTGCATCAAACAGTCGGCAGCCGTTCCCCTCACAGCGTTCGTGTTCCTCAGTGCCTGTAGAGCCCGCGGTGTCCCAGAAGGTATCCTCCGGCAAGATTAGAGATTAGCGCGTCCCCATGCTTCACGGCATTCTGGGAACCTATGCAGGTGAGGACGGAGCAGACGAACGGAGATGCAGCAGGTAAGATAATTTTTTCTTGTGGCTACTTTGCTGTTTGTCGTCTGTCATGCCTTCCCCCTTCCCCCTTCCACCCCACCACTCTGCCGGGACACGAGCCGCTACTGCAAAATATGTAGAACTGGCTCTAAACAGGTGTGCAGAGCCATAGCCCCTATCTAGGTCACGTGCTACACTCTACTACGATTACGTAATAGTCAATAGGTTTCCTTTCATTCTTTGCTACTATCCCATGATGATTCTGTCTCACACTGCCTACCAGCCTTCCAAAAGAGCTTGACTTCACGGTTTCCCTATCTAAAGCCTGTGAAGTTGCAAAGTTTTATTAACTTGGCAGAACCTTTTGACATATTTTTAGCAACTGTTTAAAAAATTGTGTAGTTTTGAAATAAAAGTTGACCTGGAATAAACCTGCACGAGTAAGTTACAAAAATTCCCTCGTAGCAGGCACATTTACTTGCCAAAATTTTTTTAGGAAGAAAAATTCCTCAGCAAAAATATTTTTGCAACAGTTTAATGTTGGAAATATTTTGCAACCTTTCTAAATTGATACAGTTGTGAGCTTTACAAGACTTGTCAGGTGGCATTAAAATATTGCCCATCCTAGCATACACATACTCCTCCCTTCTCTAGTCAACTTCTTCCTGTGTCCATGCCAAGATGAACTGCATGATTTCTTGAAGCCAGTTTTGATTTCCCTGTGCCGCTTGCCCAACACAACTCGTAAGTGTCTTGCATATCTCCGTTTCGATTCCTTCATAAGAAACCTATGCCTAAATACATTCCTTTTATGAATTGTGTCAGTGAGGACCCAGGATAACTGGTGCATGTTTGGATAAAAGAACCCTTCACTCCCTAAAAGATTTTTGAACACTTTCATATATCCGTCTTGCAACCCAAGTAGCCACACATTTGTTAAAGCTGTGGAGGAAGTGCAGCATCCAGACTCACCCTACAACTTATAATCAGTCATAAATATATCACTGAGGCTGGAGTAGTGTTTCAACAATTGGAAACACCCTGTCAATCAGCTCCTGAGCAATCAATAACATCAGCTTGAATAAAAAACTAATGGGCCTATTTACAATGAAGTGGCGGAGTGAGGCATTAGCCGTCATGGCTTAACGCCTCACTCTGTCACTTCAGAAACGCAAGGCTGCACCTTATTTACAAGGATATGGGGCAGCCTTGCGTTCCGCCCTGCGCTGGCGCTACACTTAGCCGTGCAGCACCAGCGCAGGTACCCTTGCATCATAGTGCAAGGATGTCTGTGTGCAGGGGAGGATTGTTTATGTGTAGGAAGGTGTCCCTTCCTGCACATAAACAATGCTGAAATGCCCTTTTGTCACTTCTATGTGTGCTGCTTAATGCAGCACACATGTAAGTTACAAAACAGATTGTTTTTAAGGATCGTTTATAGGCAGGAGGGGTCACCTTCCTACACATAAACAATCTAAGGTGTTTTGTTTTTTCCATGTGATCTGCACAAGGCAGCACACATGGAAAAAGCAAAAACTAGGAGAAATAAAGCATTTTTCCTTGTTTCGCCAACTTAAGACCAGGATTTTCCTGGTCTTAATTTTGGCGCTGCCACCACATTGTCCAGGTTGAAAGTGACCTCCAGAGACTGGAAGATGAACACAATATGGCCCCCGCAGAAGACACTAGACACCGCCTGGAGCTCAAACAGGAGGTATATAAGATCCTAGTTAGGGAAAAGATACAGACCAAACTCCTTCATATTGCACATAGACTGTACGAACTGGGGGACAGAGCCGGGCAATTATTGGTGTGGTTGGAGAGGAGGGAACAGGGGGAGCGATGGGTGCCCCAGTTGACTCTGGAGGATGGGTCGCACGTCACACGCCCACGGGATATTGCCAATGCCTTCGCGAATCACCTAGAACAAGTTTACACCCTATCCACTACATACATATCAGAGGACTCCTGCACACTCCTTGAGGACAGTGACATACCAGTATTGTCGGACGAAGACAGAGGCATTGGACGGAGATTTAACAGATGTGGAGATTCAACAAGCGATGAGCAAGATACAATCAGGCAAAGCGATGGGCCCCAACGGGATCCCCATAGAATTTCTAAAAGTAGTGGCCACTCAGGTGACGCCTCATTTGAGGGCCATGTTTGAAGAAAGTTATGAGAAGGGTCTCCTACTGGAAGACCAACGACTGGCATCCATTGTAGTACTTAGAAAGCTGGGTAAGCCCGCTGATGCGTATGTGTAGGAAGAGGTGTGGCGCCGCGGCTAGGGCGACTGACTCCGGAATCTGGGGATCACGGTTCGAACCCCGGCGCCGGCGGCAGATTAGCCCAGCACCATGTGACTCTGGGCAATAGCTTGCTTAATCTTCCTGACGGCCCCCAGCCCCTAGAGACCCTTACGGGTGATTGAGCACTTTACAAATGTGGATTATTATTATTATTATTATTATGTGGCTCCTACCGCCCAATTTCCCTAATCAATGCAGAAGAAAAGATCTTAGCTAAAGTCCTGGCCCTACGCCTGATAGCGGTTATTTTATCACTGGTCCATCCGGATCAGTCGAGCTTCATGCCCGGAAGGAACACAACATTAAAAATCAGATGCCTCCATAATGTAATAGCGCTCCGTGAGTTTCTTGAAGAAGACGCTGTGCTCCTCTCCCTGGAAGCCACGATGGCGTTTGTTTCCATCGAATGGCCCTACTTATTTGAAGACTTGAGGCGTATGGGCTTCGATCCTAAATTCATGGTTTGGGTGAGATTACTGTACACAGATATTCGGGGACAGGTCAGAGTAAATAACTATACACCCAGACCCTTCCCACTGACAAGGGGCACCAGACAGGGTTGCCCTCTCTCCCCACTGCTTTTCTCTCTGATGCTGGAGCCACTCGCGGCCTGGCTTAGGCAAGATGTTATGGTGTGGGGTTTGAAATGGGCAGAGGGGCACGATGATAGAATATCATTGTATGCAGATGATATATTGCTCTACCTGGCGTCCCCCTACAAATCCCTTCATGGGGTTTTGAATATATTCAAGCTCCCCGATTGCCATCGAGCTGCACGGTGGAGGTCATCATTGAAGGCTTCCGCTATTTGGGGATCTTCGTAACTCCAGACCCCCAACTTTTCTACGACCGTAATCTTGCGGCCCCTCTAACTCGACTGCGGGCAGACGTTAAACACTGGCACTCCGTGCCTTTGTCCCTGGGTGGGCGAGCAGCCATTTTTAAGATGTTGGTTCTTCCCCAGTTCTTGTAGATCATTCAAAACTGCCCCCAAAGAGTGCCAGACGCATATTCCGCCAGGGTGGAGAGCGAATAAGGACACTGCTATGGGATGGAGGTTCCCTTCTAACTGCCATGAACAAGCTGACTAAAGGGTGGTACAATGGGGTCATTGCCCTCCCCGATCTCCGTCTTTACTTTTGGGCAACACAGCTGGTGGTGGTGAACCACTGGATCTACAGATCCCCGGTGGAACCGGCATATATGCTAGATAGATATCAGATAGGAAGGGTGGGATACTTGGAGGCACTATACTCTAGGGCTCGAAAGGGTTGTTACGTTGGGCCCACAGCTCACACGGTGACGATATGCAACCTGGTGAACTCCCGTCTAGGATGGGCAAATACCCTCACCAAGGCCACGCCCCTGTGGCCTTGGTGAGGGCTTCTTGGCAGTCACCCAGGGTACGATAAGTGGGACATAATCGGAATCTCAACAATAGGAGACTTGGTAAACAAGCATTTGCAATGCAATAGGTCTTGCATTTATGCAAGTTTGAGCTACTGACATTGAAAATAATGCCTTTTATTTTTGTTTTCATTTTAAAAACATAAATAAAAGGCATTCAGCCGGATTCATGAAGCTAAATTGCGCTCGCAATAGTTGCGAAAATGCTTTCACGGGCGCAATTCCCATAATCGGAATTCACCACAAAAAATGCGAATTCGCAAACACAGAATTGCGAAATCGCTAAAAGATTCGCAGAATCCCGGCAGTAGACCATTTGCGATTCGGAAATAGCGAGAAATCACGGATTCTGAGAAGAAAATAATAGCGAAATCGCAAATTCCTCGCAATCGGGATTCATGACAAATCGCAATTAGCGAAAAACCCCAAAATTGCATTTTGCGAGGCGCAATTTAAGGACAACCCAAAGCAGGTGGTAACCATCAAACCCATAGTAAAAAATTTTTTGAAAAACCGTTGGCCTATCAGCAACTGGTGCTGGCCTGCCCAAACACACTTAAGGAGAAGCAGCATCAGCATAAGGAGCGTCACAATGCCAGGAATGTACATGGTGGTCAGGCGGTGAAGGCTACAGCGAGCAGCACGGAGGAGACGCAGATTCCAGGCCAGGATCTTCCGCCAGAGGGTCACCCTGCTGGGCCAAACCAGAGAGCAAATTTACGCAACGTACCGCCTGAATGGGGCAATGATCATCAAGCTAATTCAGGACCTTGACCCCCTGATGCAGAACCCAACAAGGCGGACCAATGCCGTGCCAACACATGTCCAGGCATTGTGTAGCCTGCACCTCCTGGCCTCCGGGAGCTTCCAGGGGATAGTTGCGGCTGCTGGGGGGATATCCCAGCCCACCATGTCCCGCTGCCTAGGGAGTTTCCTTGACGCAATGCTGACCCAGCTACACCACCACATCAAATTTCCAACAAGCCAACAGGAATTGGATGAGACCAAGCTTCAATTCTACAATGTTGCGCATTTCCCACACGTGATAGGATGCATTGACTGTACCCACATCCACATCCACATCTGCCCACCAGCTGCAACGGAGTACATGTACCGCAATCGCAAGTCCTACCACTCCCTCAACATACAGATGGTCTGCAATGCAAAGACATACATCATGGACATAGTGGCACAGTACCCGGGGAGTACACATGACTCATTCATATTCCGGCACAGCGGCCTCCGCACACGACTGGCCAGGGGAGACTTTGGGGAAGGACACCTACTTGGTAAGTACACTTTGCCCACAATGTCACAGTGCGATGAAGTAGCTGCGCTGCACAGGCACTCACCCTCTGCTCCTCTCATTCAGGTAACAGTGGCTACGCCCTGCGTGAATACCTCCTCACACCATACCTCAACCCTGCTACACCACAGCAACGGCGTTACAACGTATCACACATACGCACAAGGAATTGCATTGAGAGAACTTTTGGGCTACTGAAGAGCAGATTCCGCATACTTCACAAGACAGGTGGGGCCATGTACTACAGTCCTGATGTGTGCTGCCGCATTGTGGCTGTGTGTGCTATACTACACAACATTGCTACCAAGCGCCGGATACCTGTCGACATCTCTGGCAGTGAATCGGAAGGGGACGACCGGCCACCTGCACATGCGCGCCATGCACACGGGGAGAACCCAGCTGAAGGCCACAGACGCCGCAACCACATCACAATGAACAGTTTCTAGTGCACCCTCTCCCCTCACCCAACAAATCACAATTGCATGCAAAATTTAATAATGACACAACGCCAATGTGTGATGCTAAATTAAATATTATTGTTTGAATCACAATAATGGTTCCAGTTGCCATCCTTCCATTGCAAACAGTATTGCCCCATACTGCTGCGTCCAATACACAGGGCAGGCTTATGTTCAGCCTGTGCCTGTACAAATACATTTCAGTCAGGTGCGCCTCCGGCGCGAAGCACCCGAGCGCCTCTCCGGCTCCTCCTCAGCCACTGCACGTGACCCTGCAGTGGGCCTGGTGCTGCGTCTCAACGCCCCTACGTGTGAAGCAGGTTGGCTGCTCACACTTGATGTGCCCTCGCTGGCATCGTCCCCCCCCCCCCCCCCCGACAGTGGCAGGTAGAGCAGGATGAAGTGTCATCACGGCAGTGGTGAGGTGCTCTAGTACCCTGGCCACATTTTCGCAGCATTGAATGAGCTGCTGCTGCTGCGCCAGGGACCGGCACGATAGCTGTGACGTGGCATTGCCATTCACATAGTTTGACCGAGTGTACGCCGTCAGCCGCGTCAGTAGCTGACGGTGGCGGGCCGTGTTACGCTGTGAAATCATTGCAGCTGTGTTGGCCTCCATGGCTGCAGACATGCGGGCCATCCCCTCCCCCACACCTGCCATGGCTGCCGTCATGCGGTCCATCCGGTCCCCCACACCTGCCACATTGCGGCCGATGTTATACAGCTGCAACTGTATGGCCCCTTGCTGGCGTGCCTGCAGCTGGTGAATCCGTAGCATGCGACGTTCGATACTCATGCTCGGCAGGCGCTGGTCATTCCCCCTCCTGGCACTGGGAGCATTGTTCTGCAGGCGAGCCCTGCCACGCCTGCTCTGCTGGCTGGCCACAGTGGGTGGCCGCTCTGTCACCGCTGGACCTGATGTGGATGCGCCAGCTGATGGTGGAGTCGAGCTGGCATGGATGGTGCACCAGACACTGGAGGCACAGTTGTAGTGGGCCGGGCTGCAGGGGTTGGTGCTGCGGCAGACGCTGGAGGCTGTGTTGGTAACAGCACCTCCTCCTCATCCTGTGCTTGCTCATCTATGAGCAGCCTCTCACTATCGCTGCTGTCTGCGCCACCTGTGAGGGGAAGTGGACGTTCATTAGTTGCATGTATCTGTCACACGTGCAGTTGCTACATGCATGCTGGGTGACATTCCCTGACTGGCTATGGCATTGCGTACTTTTGAACCTGTCTGGCTGCATTGGGGTACTTGTACATTGTGGCCAGACTACATGTCCCACAATGCTTTAGGGCATTACCTAATGTGCACCGATGGCATGACTTTGGAACATTATGGGAGGCTATAGGGTCATGGCCACTCATAGGGGACAGGGTCGCAGTCGCATGCCACTTACCTTGGCTCTCTTGGGTGGGGCGGGATGAGTCCAATCGGGTGACTCCAATGCACGCCTCAGCCTCCAGCGTGTCTTCGACTCGATCCTCCATGGGGGTGCTTGAAGGGACTGTAGGTCATCCCCCTCCAGTGGCCAGGGACTCTCCAAGCCTCTCGGCTACCTTCTCCTTGGCACGACCTCGGAGGTCGTACCACCTTTTCTTCAGTTCATCAAGTGACCTGTCGGCCACACCCACAGAGTTCACTGCGGCCGCAATCCCGACCCAGATCCTGCGCTTCTCCTGCTCGGGCACCCTCCTTGACTCCCTCCCGAACAGTTTGGAGTGGTTATCCACCACCCCTTCGATTAAGTGCTCCAACTCCTGATCGGAGAACTTACGTTTTCTCTTGCGCCCGGTGGTGTTGCTGGGACCAGGTACTGCCTCCTCAGCCATTGCTGCATTGGAATTGCAGGTGGTAGTACAACTTTGCTGGTGTCCTTGCAGGAGCTGTCTCTGTTGCTGCCTCGAGGTCTGCCTCACTGTGGTGAATGGGGGTGGGAACTGGCTGCTTCCTGGTTGTGATGTCATCACTGTGCTCGAAATGCGACTTCCCGTTTTCCCGATCTCGCGATCTCGCTTTTTGCGATATCGCAAATAGCGATATCGCTATTTGCGATATCGCAAATCGGACACGGATGTTGCCGAAAATTGCGATTTTCGATAATCGCTAACGGTTTTTGCGGCCGCATGCGAATCGCTTATTTTTCTCGCTAAACATCATGAATACCATTCTGCGATTTCTCAATTGCGATTCGCAGTTAATCACTATTTGAGAATCGCAGAATCTGATTTTCATGAATCAGGCTGATTGTCATTTACAATGCTATTAGCTTAAACTCGGGTACCTGCGAGACCTATTGCATTGCAAATGCTTGTTTACAAAATGTTCTGCTTTCCAACTCTCACCCACCTCTGGCCCGTTAAAGGATCCTTCTCCAACAAATGTATCCCCTCACCCTCTTGCTTCTGTTGTACTCTCGTTCTGTCCTGTATACCCGCCCGACATCAATGTTTCAAACAGGGTCAGGCTTTCCAAAGCTTCCAACGAACGCTGTTCTGAAGGAAGACGCATCAAATATGTTTTTACAAGACATGTTACAGAAGTCATGGAGTACTTTCCAGTTGACCAGTTGCAAATGGTTTCTTCTGGAGGCAGGTGAGTTTTGGGGCAAATGATGTACTGATCTGAAGAAAATTCTAGCTGCATCTTGGAACCGGTCATGGGTCTCTGATTTACTGATTTTACCAGGTCTTGTTTAACCAGCCTATATTTCTCGTTTCTATTTACAACTGGTCAACTGGAATTTTCTGGGGGCTATACCAGGCTTACACATATTATGTGTGTCCAGATGTAATCCACCTGTTCAGCCAGTCACGCCGGCCACCGAAGAGCTGCTACGATGTGTGTGGGCAAAATGTCTCAGGTGCAGGTTCTAGCGCCGCACACCCCTTACTGTATCCATGCTCACCGTGCAGCTATTTACTAAGGAGCCCCAGGGGGAGGAGGGGTCCGGTCGCTATGCAGACTCACTGGCCAAGTCTAATTGTCCCAGTGGCAGTCTTTAACAATACTGCCAGGGTGGACAGGGTCACGAGCCACAAAAATATTGCACAGCAGGAGGAGCGGGCGGTTAGTGGCCGGGGGCAGAGATGTTCCGGAAGAGGTGAAGAGTCACCTAAAATGAACCAATATCCTTCAAAAATATTTATTCTCAGACGTCCCAAGATCGGAAAAATTATGTCAGTAAAACCGCGGTGCAGAGGGAAGTTTACAGATCATGTGTTCGACATTGCATATTTACAACCAGGATGCACGCAACACCATAGATAGCAAACATAGACACTACAAATGTAAATAACGTAACGTTCTATGTTGTTCTACGCCAGGAAGTTGGAGGGTCACTTTAATTTTGTTTGCAGTTTTATATAGCGCATGTTCGACCACAAGGCACTGGAGGGCTTTACAGGAGCACCAGTTACATTACACCAAGACACATTGTAAATGTAAATGTGTTTGTCTTGTAAAGCGCACTGCTACCTGGAGGCGTCCTGGCGCTATAGACCGCTGGGGAACCCGTCCTGGCTTTCCCTGTGAGATGATCCCTCCTGGGTATCTCCAAGGTGAAACCAGGCATCCCCGGCGTTTGTGGGGGGCCGTTGTGGAGATGAGGCAAGCTAATGCCCAGAGTTGCCGAGTGTGATCCCTGGTTAGAGTAGGCACCAAGGCGAGAATTATCGAGTCCGCTGACCCTGGTTCACCACCCTGCCGCGTCGGGAATTGAACCCTGGTCCCGGGCCGTCCTCCGCTTCCGGGTCTGCCGCCTCTAACCAGTGAGCCACACCATTAATTTATTTTATTTTCACAGTGGGAATAAGTGGTTTGCCAAGAATCCCAGGATGTTGAGCCGACGCAAGACTGGACACAGTTCCACCAGCTCCAAAGTTACGCCACATCCTCCCCCCCTCTCATTTTAAACCCTGACAATGTAGTGATTTATGTAAGTATAGGGAGACGATTTAGTAAAAGTAGTAAACACATGCATATTTAGTATCACTGATAAATTTTTAGGCAATTTTTGTGTGCCTGAATGTAAATCATGTTGACGGATGATCCTTTATACACGCACTCCAGGAAGGATTAATAGACGTTTTAGGACCTGGAATGTGATTTAAGATTTCGATTATTTTTTCATCTGGGCAAGAGGAAATCTGTCCTAAGGCTAACACTAAATTAAAAGAGCACTCCATATCAACGGCGTAACAAAAATGTAGGGGGCCTCCATGCACGGTACAAAGAGGGGCCCCTGCAGGCTTAATCAGGAGCCGCCCGGCCAGAGTGCAGTGCCGAGCGGGCCTCCTGGAGCTTGGGGCCCCCCCCGCACCGCGGGGGCTGCGGGGGCCTGTGTTACGCCCCTGCTCCATATAGTCAAACCAATAGCAGAGGGAGACGTAGTAGGCACAGTATACAGAAGGGGTGGGTGTGCAAGGGAAATAGTCCCCGCTATACAATGAGGAGGCAACCTAGGGCTCAGCAAATCCGTTATTTCCTTTCTGCCAGCTTTTCAGTTTTGAGCAGCGGTGGGGATGGAGACGTGCGCGGAGAGCGCCAGCTGTTCTAATGTCATGATTTGATGTATTTTAGTCACATCTGCTTTACACCCTCCTCTCTTAAAATATGCACTTAAGGTCAATAAAAGTGTGCAAAACCAGAATTTTGTACATAAATACCGAAATGTGGGCAATTGCCATTTTGATCAGAGCGACCCTTCTTTCTATTCATAATGGGAGACAAACCCAAATTTCAGCATCCACTGCCATTTTCTCAACAGGTCCAGAACTATCCTCGATTACTGTCTCTTAGAGCTGCATCTTTTAATGCCCAGATGATAGACATAATCTACACTCCAGTGCAAAAGGTACTCCTAACTCACCGGAATTGTGCAGGGTGTTAGTGGAAAGATTACCATATTTATTCCAGATTATTTAGTTTCCCGTATTCAAGCCATATCGTATTATCTCAGGATCACTGGCAAAAGATTGGTCTC
Source organism: Lissotriton vulgaris (assembly GCF_964263255.1). Lineage (NCBI taxonomy): Eukaryota > Metazoa > Chordata > Amphibia > Caudata > Salamandridae > Lissotriton > Lissotriton vulgaris. The sequence continues at coordinate 260,395,209 of NC_141699.1, forward strand.
GGCGTGTTTAATAACAAGACCTTTTGAAGTATTAACACGGAAGACAGCGAAACCGAAAGCAGCTCAGAGCTGTGACTGAGGGCGGGGGATGCCCACGCATGCGTGCTCTTTTTTATGGTGAGGGAGTCTCGGCACCAAAGCTGAAGTCCCGGGTCCCAGGAGGGGGCCCGGGTGAAGACCAGCACTGCGGAGCTCCCATGCTGAGACTGACCCACTGGCTGCCGAGGGAGAGAGGGACAAGGAACACGCTGAAAGAGCTGGTGAGTGTGTGTGGGGGGGATGTGTGCGCGTGTGTGTGCGAGTGTGTCTGTGTGTACGTGCGTCTGTCTGTGTGTGTGTGTGTGTGCGCGCAGGGGATGGGGGGGTGTCTCTATGTGTGCATGCGTGTATGTGCGCTCGTGTGTGTGATGGTGTGTGTCTCTGTGTGCGCTCGTGTGTCTCTGCTTACAAGGAGCTAAAAGGGAGACAGGAGATGGCAAACGCGCACGCGACCTGATCCGATTCCGCAAGGTTGCGCGTGCCAGCCTCTTGTCTCCTCTTTTTGTCCTTGTAAGCAGAACCGCCGACAATAGACTCGCTTTGCGACAGCAGGGCTTCGCCCTGCATCGCAGTGCGAGACCTAAAAAGGGGGCACTTCTCAAATTTGAGGATGTACAGAGGACGTATGATATGGCCCAAGGGGAGGTGTTCAGATACCTACAAATTAGACACGCCCTCACCACAGCTATCCCTGACATGACAGATATCCCAGACTCATCCCCTCTGAAAGACAGGCTTCTTGACTGTCCACTGCTTACCAAGGCCATATCACTCACATACATAAAGATCTGCAACAATCTGCCAGACCCTTTTCACAAACTTCGGGAGAGATGGCAACTGGACTTAGGACCAATTGAAGTCGATGACTGGCAGGCGGCACTGATGTCCCCTCGCGAGGCAGACATAACGCTTAGGCATAGACTTATCCAACTAAAAATCTTACATAGATCTTACCTCACGGGAATAACCCTTGCAAAGATAGGCTCCAGGACAAATGCACTATGCCTCAGAGGGTGTCAACAAGACGCATGATATGGGACTGCCCAGGGGTGAGACCTCTATGGGAGGGGGCAACAGGACACATCCTAGAAGCCTTGGGGAAAAAACACACCCTTACACCTCGGCTGGGTCTCTTAAATATATGGGAGCCGACTTACGGAAATTGAACAACAATCTATGACACTAGGTTACACATTGGTCAAGAGGGAGATAGGGAGGAAGTGGGGAGTGGCAGACAGACCCTTGCTCCGGATGTGGATCAGGGAATATGACAAATGTAGGATTGCGGAAAAAGAGTTGTTCAAAGTACGAGGGTGCCCCAAAAAATGAGACAAAAAGTGGGGCAAGTGGAATGCTTATCAAGGTGATTTAGGTGTGTCCCCAACAACAGAACTGAAATTGCTACGTACAAAACGGAGACGGCAAGAAGCACCCTGATTGAGCTGACTGTATTACATGGATGACTGTTATGAATGATGAAATATGCCAATTATATCTTGACTATATATGTGATTTGTTATCGTTCAAATTAAAAAAAAAGATTTTAAAAAAGAATAATGACTGAGGGGTGAGAGCAGTAGTGGATGTGGAGAGAAGCACAAGGGTGAAAAGCAAAGGGGCCAGGATGGAAAAAGCAGCACAGGAGGGAGACCAATACGGGGGCCATTGAGAAGCATATAAGCAAGAGAGAAAGCAACATTAGAGCAGGGGTGGGGAAGAGTTTGGTGGGAGAGAAATATGAGAGAGGGAGCTTGCAACAAGAGGTAGACAGCAACAAATAGCGCAGGGCCAGCTATTTGGAGGGAGAGTCTCATGTGAGGGAGAGAGCTGGAAAACATATGAACTCTCAAAGCAAATATTTTTGGGTCTCAAAATGCATACAGTGCCATGATAGAGCCTGCCACAGAACTGAATTACTTTGTGTGTGGATGTGCTCCTTGTCAAAGGGCCGAATGCAGTCACCCATAGAGAAATTATACAATGACTTAAGTGAGCTGACCCAGCTTCCCCATCCTTTATCCTCTAGTGGGCGGGAGAAAAACTGTGAATGATACAACACACTAAAGGATGAAAAGGACTGGCTTAAAGCTCCTATTAGTGGGTATTTTATATATAATAGTAAAATCAAAAGATTTTGGATGCTGGCAGACCTTCAAGTAACAAGGTGTATTGACTTCCCCTTAGTTGGCAATCTTCTCTTAGTTAGCAAGGCACCAACTCTATGTTAGATTTATTCACTGCACTACAGGTGAGAGTATTATGGAGTGGTGAGTGAACACTGCACACTGCACATTAGAATTGCACTATTATGAAAATAATTGAAGGAGAAAAGATAACGGTGCTCAGAGCTACATGCATTCTAGAGGAGGGTGAAAGCATGTGAATCTACAGAACTATACGCTCTGAACAGATGCTTACAGGGTGAATAACATTTTCCGTTCAGATTGTGTGTTGCTGTACATACACATGCTCTGCACAGACTGTAAAGCAGTACCTTTCTGTATGTGGTGGCTAGTGTATGGATGACGCAGATGTCTGGAATAAGGCATTCAGGACTGTCTGAGCAAACATGCCTGTTGTCTAGCTAGAACATCCACACAAAAGTGCTTAATTAACATGTTTGAGGTTGATTATGTAGACACCTTACATATGTCTGCTAGGAACATGTTTCCTAAGGCAGCCATGGCTGCAGCCTTCTTGCAATTAGAGTGGCCCCTGGGGGTAACAGGAAAGGCTCTCTTCACCTTTTGATAGCAAATTTGGATACACTTAAGTACCCATCTAGAAATTTCTGCTTTATATATAGTTTGCCCCTTGTGAATTTTTGCAAAGGCCAAAAATAGTTGGTCCACCTTGCGACAAGGTTAGGCTTTGTCTATGTAGTACATAGGAGAACCTAAGCCCTCTCTCTGCTACTAAGTCTGGTTGGGGAAAAAAGACTAGGTAGGAGCTCTGTTGTCTGGTTGAGATGGAGTGGGGAAAACACATTTGAAAGGAACCTAGAGTTTGTCCTGAACACTACCCAGTCCTAATTAACTTGTAAGAAGGATTCTTGCAGTGTGAGGGCTTGCAGCTCACTAATGCAGTATAAAGAGGCTTTTCAACTAATCTTCCAGGACAGGTACTGGACTGGGTAAGAATGTAAGGGTTAAAATGGGGGTCCCATAAGCCTGGTACATACAATGTTAAGGTTCCACAGTGGCTTAGGTGGTAACAATGCATTGATTACAGGGATGAGGAGAAGGAAAGAATGTTCCCTGTTTCGCATGTATGAGGCTATAGCGGCTACGTGAAGGCATACTAAAGTGAAGTCTATGCTTGACTTCTAGAGGTGGAGCAGGTAACCATTGATGTCCTGGTTTAGAGGAACTAGCTTCTTGACGATACAGTAGTTGACATATCTCTTCCACTTTGCAGCACAGTATGCCAGTATGGCAGGTATATGGAATTCTCATAGGATTGCCATGCATTCCTGAGAGAGCCCCAGGTACCCAAATTCTAGGACCTCAGATGCCAGATTGCTAAATTAAGTTGCTTTGAATCTGGGTGTTTGATCTGCCCTTGGTTCCTGATGAGAAAGTTCAGACTGCTTGGGAACTTCTCATGGGGGCTGATTGACATTTCCACTAAGGCTGAACACCAGGGCTTGAAGGCCCTGATGTGGGGCCACAAGAAGGAGGTTTTGTGATTTTTGCCACGTCTTCTATGCTACCAAGGAATTTCAATTGTCCGATATGGAGCGTACACTGCAGAAGCATCGGCAGGGGTGTAAGTGTGAAATACACCAGACACAGCATCTACTGCGGGAAATGTAACCCATGAGTAATACAACTCAAATGGGTACGCCGCGTCAGCTGAGACAACAAAAACCACTGCCTGTCCCTCTAAAGAAACAAGGTATTCCTGCAAGTGATTCCGTACAGCCACACGACTGTGTGCTGGGATATCAACTGCAGCCATATCGAAACAGTATTAGTGAAGTACAATGCAATACAAAAAGGCACAACTGGGTAGTAAGTTGAACAGAAAACCGTTTTAAATGTATCAAGCTTGAAGAAACCTATGTAACTATAGGTAGGTTTTATAAGTCACTACCGTCAACCGGAAACAGTAGTGAGGGGGGTCGTAGACTGATATAAGCACTTCAAGCGTCTCATAATAAGACCACACTCATTGGCAGCGCCATGTTGCAAGGATTTCTGCTCATACACAGAACTGTGCACAGAGACCTAGGACATTAGTGAATTGTGGTGTACCTAGAAAACCCCAACCAGCTAGCATCAGTGTCACATTAGCTCTTCGTCCTATAGCAAAGTAACCAATGATTAGACAACCTAGAACATGCGACTTAGAACCATCTCAGGAATGGTGGGAAGTGAGAACACTCTTTTGTTATACTCTCATACCAGTCCACAACAGCAGTAAAAAAGAGGCACTCTAAGGTTAAAATATTTATTTTAACAACGTGATCTCAAGCGCAGTATTTTAGTCAACATAAGCAGACATACGATTAAAAATAATATGGTCAGCATAGTTACAACTCCATAAAATACAAAAGGAGGAATCATATTACAATGATAGTGCAAACAGGTGATACAGTGCCTAGTTTAAACACCCTCCCTATATTGAAACTATGTATTATAAGCTATAGAAGGTCTCTTGAGCTTGATTCGGGGGACCTCATTACCTGTCCGCTCAGTAAGTGTAAATTACATCTGGATCGGCTAGTGTCTCTGCATCCCTGGAATCTATCAAGTGTGTGAAATTATGGCAAGTGTGCTATGATAAAGGCGCCAGAATCTTGCTCGGTTCGCAGCTGCCAAAATGTTGTGGCTAGAATGTGTCACACGGACACGCCGATAAACAGGCTCACATGTTATGATAACCTTGACGGCTCAGCACTCGCTGTACAGACTGGGGTATGTTGTATGTTTAGAGATGTCAAAAAACAAAGCTTTTCTCATGTATAGACCTTCGTGAAAGCTAACTTTGCAAAAACAGCTAAGGAGTGTTGTGTGCAAAAAGCAGTAAAAGGTAAAATGGCGTTTAAACTTCTAATAATTCATGCTAACTTAACATGCACGCAAAAAGAGGCCCATAAACCACACTACAGAAGGAGAGGTGGAAAAGCATAGGCAAATATCCCTGACCAGTTGATTCACACTGTGTTGCCCTTGGTTTACGGGTGTGGTTACCTGGATGTGAAGTATAAGCATTTTTAATTCTCCTGGATGGCAAACAGATCTATTTCTGGAGTGCCCCAGCTCTAGAAGTACTGGTGTAGGACTTGAGGGAGTTCCCACTCATGGTCTAGTTTGTGTATCCTGCTTAACATCTGCTGAGTTGTTGTCCATGCCCAGAAGGTACTCTGCTATCAGGTGAATGCAGTGAAGAAGGGCCAAATGGCAGACATCTAAACCAGCAGGGAAAGGGAGCGCAAGTGAATATCCTCGTGTTTTTGAATATAGAGCATGGTGATCCTGCTGTTTGGTCTGACTAGGACTATTTTGCCTCTAATAAGCAGTAGGAAGGCTTGAAGGGTGAGGTGGATCGCCAGAAGCTCGAGGTGATTGAGCTAGCGGCTCTGCTGATGGGGAGTCAACACACCCAGCACTATGTTTTGGTTAAGGTGAGCTTTCCACCTGGCTTCGGAGCAGTCTGAAGTAAGGTGACTTGCGGAATGGAGTCTAGGAAAGGCCTCCCCTGCAACAGGCTTTTGCTGTTCCACCACTTCAGACAGCCATTAGACATTGGCGGTTATCAACACTAGATCTTCCATTTGAACTTCCACTTGTGACAATTGTGCTGGCAGGCACTTTTGCAAAAGACACAAGTGTAGTGGGGCTTGGAGTACGACAGCAATGCACAAGGCCATCATGCCCAACAGGTGCATTACAGTTTACTGTGAAGTGACGCTATTGCTGAAAACAGATAGAAGCTGGCCAAAGGCTGTGACCTTAGAGGGTTTGCATAGGCTTTTCCAGTGCCCGAATTTAGTACCACTTCCAGAAAGGGTTACATCTGGAGCGGTTTGAGTTTGGACTTTGCCACATTTATGGTAATCCCAAGACTGAAGGAGTGAGGTAGTTGCCTGGGAGTACTGTATGCACTGTTGGCTGCTGGTGCTCTTGATCAGTTTATCGTCGAGATAGGTGAAAACATGGATGCACCCTCTCCATAAGTGGGTGACCACCACTGCCAGGCACTTGGTGAAGTCCCTTGGGGCAGTGGTGATGCTAAAAGGGAGTACCTTGAACTGATAATGCCGGGCACTTACCACGAAACGCAGATACCATCAGTGGAAGGATGGATGGGGATGTGGAAGTAGGCGTCCTTGAGGTCCAATGACACCATGTAGTCACCTTGTTCCGGCATTTTCACCATGTTAAAATGTTCGAAGAGAACATATCCGAAGAGAGGCCGGTGGTCCAGTACGGTTCCAAGGGAGCAATACTCCTTGGGGATAAGGGCATAGAGTGTGCCCAGTTGGTGGACGGGCATTCGCTTGATGGTGCCCTTTTGAAGGACCACTTGGACCTCTTTCTCCAACATGCATATATGTTCTCTGCTGAGAAGGCATAATTTTCGGTGGTGGGTTAAGAAGTTCTAGTCAATAACCATGAAGAACCTTTCCCAATGCCAACTTGTCTGACATGATCTCCTGCCAGCGAGGGTGAAAATCCTAAAGCCTTCTCCTGACAGGTGTTGTGTTATCGGGGGAGGGGTGAGAAGGGGAGTCACTATTTGTAGGTGAAGGCCCTTTTGCCAGAGCCTCCATTGCCCCTACCCGTCCCCTTCGCCAGAGGCTCCCTAGCCCCTTGTTGTTATTGTTGCTTCTGTACACCCCTGTGAAGTAACCCTTTGGAGATTGCTGGTGGCAGGCCTGCTGCTGCCTAGGAAAAGAAAAAAGAGGTGGCTGGGGCAGTGGTCTTGCTGCCTGCTCTAAACTTCTGGTTACAAAAGGACCAGAGTGGATGTTTGGAGGACACTAAAGCCTTAACAGTGTCCATCTCCATCTTTAGCTTTTCAAGTATCTGGTCAACGTGTGGGCCGAAGAGGTCTTCGCCATCGAAGGTCAGGTTGAGCAGATGCTGTTCGACTTCTGGTTTAAAACCAGAGATACAGACCCAGGCTTGGTGTCTCACCAGGATACTGGTGCTAATGGCATAGCGAATGGTGTCACTGGAAATGCTTTTTCTCTCTGCCACCAATTCTTCTCCCCTCTGCAAAAGATCCTCAGAGAGGTGCTTGGGGAGATCTGTCATCTCATCCTAGTCAACTCTATTGTACTAGGCGGGCAGGAAAACAGAGTTGGCCTGCTCTTCTAGTGCGTAGCCGCCTGCACCACTGTGTCGATTGTGTTGCTCTTGTTATCTAGAGGGGAGCATCTCCTCCTAGGTGTTCACATGCAGCGTGAACCTCTAGGGAATAGGTGGTACTAGCTCACGCATGTATGGTGGGTCGTTGGGAGAGAGCTTTTATTTCTTGTCGACCCCGCGACTAAGCAACCTTGACTTTAAAGGCTCCTTTAAGGTGTCTGTGGTTGTCTTTATCAAAGTAAGGAATTGAACTGCACATTGGGTCTTAGACCAAATGTCTCGACCAGGAAGTTGTCTTCTTTCTGGGGGACGGGCATATCGACTTATGATAAGTGGGAGCCCTCTGAGTGACTTTGTTGTAGGATGTAGGGTCATCAGTGTGGAGGGTGGCAAAGCTAGGTACAGATGTGGGTCTGTTTCGCACAGGTCGTAAGGTACATGGTAGGGTCAGCAGAGAATAATGAATAGCTACCATCCCAATAAAATTAGTGGGGTTTGCGCTGAAGGTAGCGGTGGTGGTGAAAGGGGAGGAGGTGAAGGAAGGAGGAGGATGTGGAGATGGTGTGGAACATGGAGAAGGCTGGTGCCCCTATCCCAGCTCCTCCTGAGCTTAGGAAGTTGGGGACGCTTCAGAGCAATTTCCTCCTCAAAAGTGAGTTTCCTCTTCCGCAGAAACATCTATGTTGGTTTTGGAGGCAGCTTGGTAGTGACCTTGCCGGTCTAATGACAGATGAACAGGCCTTTCTGGTGAGCATCCAGTTGGAGAATGGGTTACTCTCACTCCACGTAGTTAACCATAGAGGGTGTTTTCAGCAGATGGAATTTTTGATGTCAAAGCTGATTTCGGTGTCACCGTGTGTTTTGGTGCCCGTGCCAAAAAACTAGACTTCACATTTTTATGTAGACTTTTCTGGCTCAAAGGACACGGAGTTTCAGTACCTGAAGAAATGAGCAGTGGCTTCGAAGGCTTGGGTTAGTGCCGACCATGGCTTGAGAGCAGTGGTGGAACAGGTGCGGTTTCCTAGATATGGTACTAGATACCCAACACCTTCGGGCTGTGCACAGCTTTGACTCAAGCTGCTGTGCTGGCCTAAGTTGTTTGTCAGAGACAATAGTACTCACGATTGGATTCTTCACCTATTTCTGTGAGACATATTGTCCTTGTCAGACTCGGAGGAAATGGTCACCTTCAGGCTGTGAGATTAATGGATGAGCTGTGACCCCCAGGAGGTTAGCTTTTTCATCTTTCACTTCGACACTGTGTCGAAGATGTTGGGGGTGCTGTCCAACTCATACCTCTGCATTTCTCCGATGGACCCACCTCCGCTCATGTTGGTACAAAAAGGTCTTTTGGGACCAGAAGGTGAGACATAATTTGCAAGTGGTGTCTTCATGGTTGGAGGAGAGGCAGAGATTGCATAGCTAGAGATGGCTGGTCCAGAGAAATTTCACATGGCACTGGGGGGAGTACTGGAAAGGTGTCCCCTTCCATCACCATACATACATTCTTGGTGACAAAGTCCTTGAGGAACAGAATACAAAGACTCAAAGAGGGCCCAAGGCTCCGACCGTGAGACGCAGAAGAAGGCCAGTGTCTGCTGACCATCACTCTGAAGAAAAGAAAATGATTGCCAAGTGGAGTGTCTTCTGGTGCTCCCGGAGTCGAAAATTGACTGAATGGGCCTGAAGGAAAGCGAACTGAAAGCCCCACGGGTACATGTTTAAACCCAATAGTACAACACATGGTACGAACATTATTTTGTCTCTTGGTGTCTCAAACTATAAATATCTGTAATAAATATGCAAAAAACACTTCTGCATAATATAATTCCGAGTTCTGCCCTACTTACATCTTTCCAACCTAAAACCCAACAGTTTCTGTAACCTGGTCTCGCCCAGGTGATACAAACACAATGCTGTTTCATGTTTAGTACATTGTGTTTGAGATGTACTGTAGTAATACAAATGCTGTCTTCAAATTGCTCCACTTCTCCTTGTAAATAGGCCTGTGCTATATCAAGTATTCAAAAAAAAAAATTATGGCCAACCTTTTCAGATGGACATGGCAATATAAATATTTCCACCTTGTAAACTCCAGGTCTATGAGCGAACACTTGCCATTAAAAAAATGCAGTGTGCCAAAAGCAATGACTTTGAATCCGGGTAAGGCAAACTCTACATTCTCTACAACCAGAAGTGTATTTCGTGGCTCTATACAAAAAACAATTTAGTATTATTTGTATTATATAATCAGTGTCAAATTCTGGATGACAGATCTATTTCTTTGTAATGTTAAGTAAAATGAGCTTCTAAAGTGCACTGATACCCAAACAATTTTCTGGCTCTGAGAACTAAGGAATGTGGGAGAAGCTGTGGAGACCTTTTCGAGTACAACCAAGCTTTCGGTACATTGCAAAAAGGTGGTAGATTATTGATAGCGTGCAGATAGAGTGTAAGAAAATTCCAAGTCTTGGCTGCGAAGAATAAGAAGGCTCTGCCTACCATGCGGAAGCGGCATATTCTGTGCACACATCAAAAGACCTTAAGATTCTAGAAGGTTGACAAATATGGAATTTATTCTGCAAGTATGTAGGGCCAACATGATGCTAATCCCTAAAAGCAATCCACATTGCCTTAAAAATAATCCTCTTAAAAATGGGAACAAAAAGATGCAAAAGAGTAACTGGGGTAATTTAACGCCACCTTCACTTTGAAATCTGAAGCAGAGTAGAAGCAGACGAGGCCAAGAATAGACAATTACTAGAGGCCCAAGTGGTTGAGCATGGTGGCTTGAACCATCTTAGAGTGAGCAGGAAGGTAAGATAAACTTTTTTGAATTTTTGATTGAGATAGATAACATCAGTTCTTGAGAAATAACAGATCTTCCACTTTAGAAATGGATTATGCAATATTGAAATTCTCTGACATTCAGTGATGAACAACTCCTATAGCAGAACTCTGTAATCAAGTGGTCTAGTCAAATGCTGGACTTGATAACAACAATGTAGATCATTTAAGTATCGTAAAATTAATTTTAATTTAGAAGAACTGGAAAGCTTGAATGGAAAATAAAGCATGAAGGACACACACATAGAGTTTGGTAGACATAATGGTTTCTAAAAGAAGGACATGCTTTATATATTTAGGTTCTGCTCCCCTTACTTTGGTAGTTTCACTATTAAACCTGTACGCTGGGTAAAATGAGGTATGATTTTTATTTCATGCACTGAAGCTTTCTGCTCTAACTTAACATCAGCGTTTGGTTTTCAGGCAACTGCATTAAAGATTTGACACGTCTATTGCCCCATTGAATTGTCTAATTTGTCTACGTTATCCCAAGATTAACCAGGGCAGTCTCATGTGAAGATAAACATTCTAGTAGTAGTTTCAGATCACTCACCACTGCTGCTTTCCTTCCTTTATCAATGGCATCAGCTGTCACATAGGCAGTCGCCACCCCGTAGCTTGCCCAGACCAGCTTCACAGGGATCAACGCTCTGAAGGCCTCCCCAACTTCATTGGCATATCCTGAAAAAAAATCAAAAAGGCAGATGGATTGAGTAATTACATGTGGGTAAGAATAAATAAAAGTGATCATAAGAAGTCTCTCTAGCCCTAAAGGAATCTGTGCACTGTCCTCAACAGACCTGAGGACACAGAGGAGACCAGTGGCTCTGTCAGTTCATCTTGCTGTGCACTGCCAGTGCAGCAGGCCCAACATAGCTATGCCTCGCCATTAAATGGGATATGGCTTGCCACAAGAAGATCTGCACCATCCTTCAAGGATTCTTGCTGGGACTAGTGACAAGGACGGACGATTCCTCAGCTCCTTAAACCTGCACCTGACATGGGAGCCAGGCCAATGAGCTTGAACTGGGATAAGTGGCCTGGCTGTGACTTGCACCCCAGAAGACAATGAGAATCTTCAACAAACAGGCGCGTTTATAGGTGTAGTTTGGTAGCCACAGAATGTTCCATTTCAACAAACACCCTGGTGATTGCAAAGATTCATGCGTGGGCAGAAAGGCTAAATAACCCGCAATACACTCACAGGACTACCCAATTTCCATCCCTGATTGCAGAGCAATCTCTGTTCTGCAACATCCCCATCTACTGTGCGACTGGTTCTTTCTTCGCCTACCTCCAGTGCCTCAACACCTAGGGCAAACATAAGAGCAAATTCTACTGACCCTTGTTTGTTACATGTGACTGAAGTCCCACAGCAGATGACTTTGGGCCCTGACCAGGCATCCCTGCTATTAAGCACCACATTCACACTCTGGCTCCCTCCCAGCCTTGGTAGATCAATTCTTAAAGAAGAGGGACTGTTCTCTATCATACAACAACATGTTCATTATCCCCACACACCAATTGAGAGTCTGTTCCAAAATAAAGATGGCAAAATAAAGGTCTTTATCCCCACACACCAATTGAGAGTCTGTTCCAAAATAAAGACGGCAAAATAAAGGTCTTAGAGTGAGGACCCCCGATCCCACACCATTATCACTTCAGCTGGAGATCCCACCTAATCTTGGAGAGGTGCTTGCTGCTTCTTGCTGGACACCCACAGCCTCACTAGGGTTCACATGCAGCCACACAACTCTCACCAGATAGGGTGACTTGTACCAAAACCTAGTGCTCAAGCTGATCTGTCTCCTCCTTCTTCAACATTCAGTCCGCAGTAACAGCTGATCTTAACAGTCTTACAGATTAAATACCTGCCCTTATATTGTGTGAAGTAAAATGTATATGCAAGGCAGCAGACTTGAAGGCCCTGATATGAAAGTTGAATGATAACTATATTTGAAGAGAATGTGAGGGTCACAACTAAGAAACTCTCTTAAAACTGCTTGCATTACAACAATCCTCACATTGTTGAAATTAACTAGAGGGATGATGGCCCGACAACAATGCAGGAGTCTCGAAAATCCCGGAAAACAACACATTTCTAGTGAACTTGCTTTGTCTCGAACCTCCTTATTACCACTCATCTCCTCCAACATCACAAAAGAAAAGACAATATGGATCCATTCCTGGTGATGCAATAGAAACAAACTAGCTACTTTAAGGCAAGAACAGGAGGAAAAACGATGTTCAAAGACAAAAGTATGTATGATCTTCCAATACATAACACAAATGCCAAGCTTTCTCACCATTCTTCATGACAGGGCAAATGATCAGTCTACTTCAGGCACATGAAGGGGTTCCAGCAATCTTGGGCATCAAAGAGGACCAAGATGAAAACATATTTTACAAACCTGACTATTCTGAATGCAATTTCAAATGGTATTCACGCATAAAACAATGGTTCCTTGTAGGACAATCAGCTATACATAAAACATTGCTCATCCATGCATAATAAATTAAACATATAAATGGTGACATCAGCCTTAAAATGTTTTTTTATATACACAATATTTAATATGTTTCGATCGTGCTCAGTGCTCAAGTGATCACAGAGTGTGAGAACTGAAAGAAGAAACACAAATGTGTGTATACTTCAGATAGGCAATGGAAAGATAGATACTGTTTTGCTGTTTGCACTATTTGAGTTATTGATATTAAGACAGCAAAATAAACTAATCCCAAAAAGATCCATTTCCCCCATGCGTTGAATGCATTCCAAAAAGAAATGACATGAGGGGTCATCAACAACACATACGATTTAAGGAGCATACGTCATACTCTGTAAATGACCAAGATGGCTGCGGTGTGTTGTAGTGAATAGAAATAGAAGTTACTGTACCACAACACCTACAGTGGGCCGGGAAGGGGGAATCAGCTACTGATCAAGACTAAGTTTTAGAATTTATTTTTAAAAAGTAAAAAAAATTGATTCAAGTATTATTTTAATCAGGAAAAGGAAGAAAGGCTGTCTATACAGTGCAGTGTGTGGTCATGCAGAAAAAAGTCTAAGTGCTTAATTGATATATTGGCCATCAAATGGCAGACATTTCATGTCCATTACAGGGTTTACAGTTTGAGTCAGTTGTTGCTACAATTAATATATAGTACAAAAGGACAAAGTCTTCAAACCTATGACCAGACAGAATAAAGCATGGCACTCAGTTGGTATCTTGGCCATCAGAGAATTTCAATAGCTATAAGGAGGAAATGGAGCCACACATATCAGGAGGCCTCCATGTAATGCACTAGTCTTCTCAAAGTTGAGATTGCAGCACAAACAAATAATGGTCTTAATTTGATATTTACAAGTGTTCTTAGTCCATCAACGGCTGGGACATACAAGACCTAAGCCAGGGGTCTCCAAACCAGTCCTGGAGGGCCGGATCCATGCCAGATTTTTTGGGTATCCCCATTGAGATACATGTAGTTATTTTTAAAATCTGGCATGGATCCGGCCCTCCAGGACCGGTTTGGAGACCCCTGACCTAAGCCATAGTTGTGCTTTACCAATAGTGACCCTGAGGACAAGCTATGTCAATAACCATTACATTATGTACCCACAAAAGCAATACCGCCCTCAGGATTTTTTTCTTGCCCATGGTGAAGGCTTCAGAGGTGTTCTCCATAAGACTATCCAATTGAAAGGGGCATAAGTTAGACAAACACAATCATTCAATTTGGACGTGCAAAGCCAAACTTTGGTCAGAAATAGAAGCTGCAAAGGCTCCATTAAAACATGATAACAACGGGCCTTAAAAAAAAATCATAAAAATAATACAAGACCTGTAAGTTGTGTGACTTGCATAATCTACTCGATCTAACTGCAATGCAGTTGACCCATAAACTTGTCTCAAACTGTATGATCTTATGCAAATATTTTATTTCACCGAGTTGTCATACTTCAATTGTCACATATGAGAGCACCTTCAAATATGTGAGTTCAGCACGTCTGCTGTGTAAAAACTCTTTTGTTTTGATTTAATAGACTAAACATTTGCTCCTGTGTGTGAAAAAAATCTTGCCCACATAAGGGTAAATATTTCCCCTGACTTGCCTCTTAGTTCACAAACAGTATTGTCATCAGGATAGGGACAGGAATGTTTTTCAGTTCATGTTTAAAAAATTTCATTTTTAATAACAATGGGGCACATGCATCAAGCATTATTGCCTATGTAAACGGCCCGATTCGCAGAACTGGCCCGTATGCGAACGCAAAAAATGCTTTTTAGATGCAGCAAACCTTAATTTGCGATTAATCGCAAAATGGGTTAGCGATTCAGTATATGGAAGGGGCGTGTTTAGGGTGTCTCTTCCAAATAGCGAATCCGAACGGTATGCATGAATGTTTTGAGACCGTGAATGCAATTGCAAAACATTTGCATATTCCCGCCTACTTCAAGTAGGTGGTAGCCAGTCGCAAATGGGAAGGGGTCCCTAAGGGATCCTTCCCCTTTGTGAACGTTTGTAAAAGCATTTTTAAGAGCACTTAAAAAATGACACTGCAAAGTTTAATTTTTTCTTCTTTTTAAATGCAGCCAGTTTTCCTTTAAGGAAAACGGCCGTATTTAAAAACAAAAAAGACTGCTATATTTTAGAGCAATCACAGACATGGTGGTCTACTGACCTCAGCAGGCCACCATCCCTGTGATGGTGTAGATTCCTAATGCCTCGCAAACTGCGACCTACCTCATTAATAATATGCATGATTTAGGTCTATTTGCGACCAATTAAGAATTGCTAGTGAAACTGAAAACAGTTTCATACATTAGGATTAGCGATTACCTAATTGTGATTCAGAGAAAAGCACAATTAGGTAATCGCTACTTGTGATAATGATACTAAATTACTAAAGCAAGCTCATTGTCCTTTACAGACAGCACATTTCCATTGAAATAGCCAAAAACCATCCTACTGACAAGCAGTTTTACTGATAAAACTATATGGCGTACAAACAATGATATGTGAAAATTGGGCTTCAGCAAATATTTCTCATTTTCACATCAGCAAGTAGTGTTTGGGCCTGTTTTGATCCTATTAAAATCTTTGCTTCCGTCAACTCTTCAAATTTCTTTTAAAATGTGTTTTTCTAACTACTAAAATATATTCTGAAATATGTGTCCAGTTCATTTACAAGCTATTTAAATATGCTAGAAAATAATGACATCCCACTGCCTTTCATTTTACACTGCCTGTACCCCCAGCACGATTGTCAGACAGTTCATCTTACTTTTCTTGGTCTGACTGTAAAATTAGTGGATTATGTCTACACCAATTTCCATGATGAAATAAGCAGCAATTTATACGAAGGCAGAAACTGACATCTGTCCTCTGTTTTTCAGCACAGCAAATGTGAAAAGAAAAAAACAAGATTTAAAGGCATCTTGACAGTGGAATGGCCGCATGGAGCTCCAGTCATGTTCCGTGACTAACAATTGCTTCCAGGTTTGGTGCAGACCTTCTGGCCAGTGGTGGTGGTGTGGGCCGCTCTCGGAGAAAAAAATAATTACAATTGGGTTTGACCACCTTCTTTAACCCTGTGGCGGTGACGATTGGGTAGGTTAAAGGAGCGCAGAGATTCTCAGAAGATGGGCACCTTAGATTTTTGGAGAGGTGAGGCAGCGGCAAGAAGGAGGTAAGACACTGAGTCAGAGGATTCAGACTCAACATGTAGAGCAGTAACAGCGGCAGCTGAGATTGGTGAGTGCAGAACGGATGCCACAGGTGGTTTATGATAAATGGCCTTTTTCTGTGAACTTGTAAGTGTGGCTTTCAATCTGCTGTGTGGGACATTATTCATAGAATTGGCAAGGCAAGTGGGACTAAAATGGACCACGAGGTAGAGTCCCTCTAAGTGGTGTATTAGACACCATTTCCTGGGGCAAAGGTTCCCTGTTGGGGGCTGTGGAAGTGCTCCATCTAGTGATGACTGCAGCTTGCAGCTTCAAAGGGTTCCCTGCGTGCCAACTTGATTTGTTCCAGGGGACTCACACTGTGGGGACCTGTTGGAGGAGACAGCGGGGCAAAAGAAATGATACCGCGTATTTGAGAGAGAGAGAGAGAGAGAGAGAGAGAGAGAGAGAGAGAGAGAGAGAGGTGGCAATAAGCAATTGCATCCAAGGAAGCGATAAATATTTTCTGAAGCACCAGTCAAAAATAGACTTTCAGAGAAGATTATTAAGGGCCAAAAGCATTGTTTGGCAAAAGTGCAATCAGGCAAAGGGACTGGGAAATCAGAACTATTAACTATGTTCTCAGGACAAACTCAGATGTCAATCAATGTGGACTCAGTAGAGATTAGCAGTGGTGCCCAGACTTCGGTATCTTATGCCATTTCAGACATGATTGAGATATCTATTGCTTCTTTAGAGGTCCCACCATCACAAATGTCTGAGATAATTAAAGATCGTAATACTCAGAGTGTGGATTTACCAGCTAATAATAGTTGAGCTGGCCTAGGTATGTGTGCAAGCAGTCTGTCGGCTGCAATGTCAAGTGAGTCGCTGCCTCAAACTTCAACCCCAGCAATCTCAACGGCGCAACAGAAAACTCAGCAAAGTACAGCACATGGCCTATTACCATCTGCACTGCTGCCCAAAGCACCTTATTTGATTTTCTCACACCCTTCCCACCCTACTAGGCCTTCTTAGATGCACCCAATTGTATTACCGGCTACTAAGGCTCACAACATCTTAGCCCTTGATCATTTATCACACGATGAGCTACTGCCACCTGTAGGTATTGATCTCCTTCAAGAGACTTCCAATCTGGAAGCCAACAACAAAGACACAAGAGAGCTTCCTGAGAATTGCAACCTACAGAAGTTTATTGATTCAAGGGCAAAATTGATTCAATTGACGCAGCCACAGAAACCACTGCAGCAAGATGACAGAAGGATGAGCACTTCGCACCATACACTTTGTTTTCTCACTTGCCTTCCTCTCTGCTGATAGCTTTGGTACTACTGCAAGTTAAGGGAAATTCGAGACATGAGAGCTGCCCAAACCCAGGCCAATAAAGAAATCAATGAGCAACTCCGTGCCATAAACAAAAATCTGAACCAATGAAATGCTTGCAAGGAGCAAGCAGAACAGAGGATCTCGGACCGCAAATATAACTACAATTAGGCAGCCAGGCACCAAGATCCAAAAATGAGGTAGGCGCGCTAAATGTCAAGTTGGAAGAAATGGAAGACAGAGCTCGCTGGTCGAATCTATGCTTTGGAGGCATACCAGAAGGTCTGGAGAAGGGTTAAAATGTTGACAAGTTAATAACTGATATGATTATGACATATGTAATTAGTGAACCTTCTTCCAAAGATCGTGGCTTTACAATTGTGTGTGCCCACACAGTTTCTGCAGGCCATGCGTCTCCCAACGCAAAATATCCTCGAATGATTCTTGTTCATTTCGGGGATTATCTTATCAAGTTCAAGTTCTGGTATTTATAGAGCGCACTACTCACCCAGGGGGTCTCAAGGCGCTAGGGGAAGGGGTTCATTATTTGTCGAAAAGCCAGGTTTTAAGTTCTTTTCTGAAGGAGATGTGATTCTTAGTAAGGCGGAGGTGGGTGGGGAGTGAGTTCCAGGTCTTGGCAGCCAGGAAGGAGAAGGATCTGCCACCCATGGTGGATTTTCGGATGCGCGGGACTGCGACGAGGGCGAGATTGGACGATCTAAGGTGGCGGGTGGGTTTATAGAAGGACAGTCGAGTGTTGAGGCATTCGGGTCCTAGATTGTAAAGTGCTTTGTGTGCGTGGGTGAGAAGACGGAAAGTAATTCTTTTGTTAACGGGAAGCCAGTGGAGGTCTTTTAGATGTCCGGTGATGTGATTTTGGCGCGGGATGTCTAATATGAGTCTTGCTGACGCGTTTTGGATGCGCTGGAGTTTTTTTCAGTAATTTTGCTGTGATTCCAGCGTAAAGTGTGTTACTATAATCCAGTCGACTCGTGACCAGTGCGTGGGTGACAGTCTTTCTTGTCTCGAGGGGGATCCAGCGGAAGATCTTTTTGAGAATACGAAGTACGTTGAAGCATACGGCGTTGACTTGTCTGGACATCGAGAGAGAGGAGTCTAGGATGAAGCCAAGGTTACGTGCATGGTCTGTGGGTGTGGGTGCCGCGCCCAGCACTGAAGGCCACCAGGAGTCGTCCTAAGCTGAGGGGGAAGATCCTAGTATGAGTACTTCCGTTTTGTCTGAGTTGAGTTTTAGGCGGCTATGTTTCATCCATTCAGCTACTTCTTTCATTCCTTCGTGAAGATTAGTTTTGGCGGTGTTGGGGTCTTTGGTGAGGGAGAGGATCAGCTGGGTGTCGTCGGCGTAAGAGATGATGTTGAGGTTGTGATGGCGCGCGATGGAGGCGAGGGAACTCATGTAGACGTTGAAGAGGGTGGGACTGAGTGAGGATCCTTGAGGTACGCCGCAGATGACTTTGGTGGCCTCTGAGTAGAATGGGGGAAGTCGGACTCTTTGAGTTCTTCCAGCGAGGAATGAGATGATCCAGTCCAAGGCTTTTCCTTGTATGCCGATGTTGCTGAGGCGATGTATAAGGGTGCTGTGGCAGACAGTGTCAAAAGCGGCGGAAAGGTCGAGTAGGATGAGGGCCACTGTTTCTCCGTTATCCAGGAGTGATCGGATGTCGTCGGTCGCAGCGATGAGGGCGGTTTCGGTGCTGTGTTTTGCTCGAAACCCGGATTGAGATGGATCAAGGGAGTTGTTGGATTCGAGGAAGGCGGCGAGCTGGCTGTTGACGGCTTTCTCGATGACTTTAGCCGGGAATGGGAGGAGGGATATGGGACGGTAGTTTTTAAGTTCAGAGGGGTCTGCTGTGGGTTTCTTCAGAAGGGCGCTGAGTTCGGCGTGTTTCCAGCTTTCAGGAAAGGTGGCAGAGTTGAACGAGCAGTTGATGACATCCCGGAGGTGGGGTGCGATGATGGAGTCAGCTTTGTTGAAGATGTGGTGGGGGCAAGGGTCGGCGGGCGAGCCAGAGTGGATTGAGTTCATGAGGCGAATGGTGTCTTCATTGGTAATTGGGTTCCAGGCGTTGAGGATGTTAGTTGTCGGAGTAGGAACTGAGGGGGGTGGGGAGGGTTGATCGCTGGGGGAATTCTCAAAGCTGTTGTGGATGTCGGCAATTTTGTTGTAGAAGAAGGAGGATAACGCCTCGCAAAGGTCTTGGGAGGGAGTGATGTCGTTGGATGCTGCGGTGGGGTTGGTGAATTCTTTGATGATGTTGAAGAGTTCCTTGCTGTTATGATTGTTGTTGTCGAGACGGTCCTTGAATGCTGATTTCTTAGCGGATCGGATCAGTTGGTGGTGTTTGCGGGTGGCTGACTTGAGGGAGGCCATGTTGTCTGGGGTTGGGTTTTTTCTCCATATCTTCTCCAGAGTGCGGCATAACTTCTTGGATTTATTAAGGTCGTCATTGAACCAGGGGGCCTTTTTGCTGGTTGAATTGATCTGGTGCTTTTTCAGGGGTGCTAATTCGTCAGCGCTGTGGGTGATCCATAGCTTGAGTTTGGTGGCCGCCTGGTTTGGGTCCAGTGAGAGGGTGGGGGGGGTTTAGGTTGAGTGATGTGAGGAGTTGGTCGGAGGTGATTTTGTTCCAGTTTCTCCTAGGAATAGGTTGAGGGCGATTGTGGGTTAGGGAGGTTTTGTAGCTGAAGTGAACGCAGCTGTGGTCCGTCCAGTGGAGAGCTGTGGTGCGATCGAAGGAGATGTGCTTGCTGGATGTGAAGATAGGGTCGAGCGTGTGTCCGGCTACATGGGTGGGGGTGTCCACAAGTTGTTTGAGTCCGAGATTGGCCAGGTTGTCCAGAAGGGTGGTGGTGTTGCTGTCGTGTTTGTTTTCAAGGTGGTAGTTGAGGTCTCCTAGAAGAATGTAGTTCTCGGAGGCTAGGGCGTGTGGGCTGACGAAGTCCGTGATGTCATCGCTGAATTGGGTGCGGGTACCTGGGGGTCTGTAGATGAGGGTGCCTCTCAGTGTGGTCCTGGGGTCGGTGTGGATCTGGAAGTGGAGGTGTTTGGCGGTTGCAAGGTTATCGTCGGAGCTGGTTGTGATTTTGATGTTGTTCTTGTGGATGATGGCGATGCCTCCTCCTGTTTGATTGGTGCGGTCTTTGCGGATAATCTTGTAAGTGTCCGGTATGGCAATGGCGATGTCGGGAGCTGATGATGTGTTCATCCAAGTTTCAGTAAGGAAGGCGACGTCAGGTGACGTAGAGTCGATTAGGTCCCAGAGTTCTGTTGCGTGTCTGTGGATCGAGCGGGTGTTGAGCAGGATGCAATTTAGGCGGTTTGAGTCGGAGTTGTGTTTGGAGGACGTGGAGTTGGTGAGGGTCCTGAAGCAGTTGAACTTGCAGGAGAGGCAGGCGAATGGGCCGTGAGTACGTCCTGGGGTGGCTTCGCAGCATTGTGGAGAGCGTCCGGGGTTGAGGGCGAGGAGAGTAGCGGCATCATATGTGATTTTAGTGGGTTGGGAGCCGCGGGGGGCAGGGGGTCTGGCGCTGGGCGCGGACGGGCGTAGACGGGCTTACCTTTGGCGCACCTTCGGCACGCATGGGGCGCGTCCGCTGCGCGTGATCGCTGTGCGTAGGTCCTTCTGACATAAGGTGAGAAGTGGAGGGGGGCGGAGCGTGGGAGGGGGAGCTGGGAGGCGGTAGCGTAGGAGGAGGGACGGGCTGCAGGCACAACAAAATGGTGGAAGCAACAACAACAAGGACAACAGGACGCTATGGGCGCAAACAATCAGGCAGCAATTGTGCTTAGGGGCCAATGCGACTAGTGCGATCTAGCGGTGGAGCACACAATATTGATTAGATCACTGAGCAAAGTAATGCGGGGCACTATGCCACAGACCGGCTTCCGAGTCAGTTGCAATTAAGTTTATGGTAGTGGGGGAGAGGCAGCGCTACGCACACAGGTCAGTTAAAGTAATGTAAACACTGAAAGCAATGCGAAGGGACAATCAGCAGCGCTATGCACACAGGTTGATTGAAAATATTATAAAGCACTGAAAGCAATGCGAAGTGACAATCAGCAGCGCTATGCACACAGGTTGATTGAAAATATTATAAAACACTGAAAGCAATGCGAAGTGAAAATATTATAAAACACTGAAAGCAATGCGAAGTGACAATCAGCAGCGCTATGCACACAGGTCGAGTAAAATATTGTAAATAAATAACGCAATGGGGAGCGCTACGCCGGATATCGGGTGCAGAATCAATATGATGAATGGCAGTGTGGACAGGCAGCGCTACGATACCACTATAGCGCTTGCAGGTCGGGAGGTAGGCAGGAGCCACCGCTTCACACGGAGTTAGGCTGGTCACAGAGGCTCCCCAGCCGGGCTGTTCCTGGTGATTCGTGGGTGGTAGGGGGAGCTGGGAGGCGGTAGCTTAGGGGGAGGGACGGGCTGCAGGCACAACAAAATGGTGGAAGCAACAACAACAAGGACAACAGGACGCTATGGGCGCAAACAATCAGGCAGCAATTGTGCTTAGGGGCCAATGCGACTAGTGCGATCTAGCGGTGGAGCACACAATATTGATTAAATCACTGAGCAAAGTAATGCGGGGCACTATGCCACAGACCGGCTTCCGAGTCAGTTTCAATTAAGTTTATGGTAGTGGGGGGCAGGCAGCGCTACGCAATTTTTCTTTCATACCGCAGATAACTATTTGTTTTGGATTTTCTCTGATATGTCATTAAGCACCACTCGCAGGCATAAGGAATTAAAGTCTATGATTTAGTTGTTCAGGAAAGCTGATGTACCAGTAGAACTAGTCAAGTAGGTGAGGCTGAAGGTCATCCATAACAGATTATTTCTTATCTTTTCTTTGGTCCTGCAAGCTGTGGAGTTTCTGGAGAGCCTCAACCCTTCAAAGAACAGACTGTTAGCAGCAGCAATTTTTTTGTTTTGAGTTCTTTCACTATATTTGATTACTCGTAATTAGTGTTTTTGATTACCACAGTAGCATGAACTATGAAATCTTCCATGATCATTATATATATATTATTATATAGTCATTTTGATGATGTTATGCAATGCAATTACTTTATTGATGCTGTGTCCAGCTCCCTTACGGTGAGCGGACATCTTTTAATCTTTTTTCTATATCTTTTCATGGAGGCAGTGCAGTTTTATTATCGTATTGCACATGCACTATGAGATTTTTAAGGTCATTCTATATATGTCCGTTTAGAATGTGATAGAATAGTTTTGCTGAGACAGAGATTAGCCCCCACATGGTTAAAAGTTATGATATGAGAAGTCTTCAGCCAGGCCCCATATTGCCCCAGATAGCAGTCCTGGGTGAATTACCAAGGCACTCATTCCTAGGGGGAGGGCAAACGGGGGAGCACAGTATGGGAGGACACTTGTGGGGGGGAGGGAGTGTTGTGATCCTTGGGAGCCATGACAGGTGAGCCCCAGTGAGGATTCGCGTGGGGGGCGGAGGGAGTGGTCGGGAAGGAGGGGGAGCTGCACTTAAGAAAAAAAAAGAAAAGGTCATACTGGAAGATTTCCAAAATATATTGGCTAGAAGTCTACAAGCAGGATTCCTCATAATGCAATGGAGTTGTTTCACTAAGGTAGAAAACGCTGCCATCTGCAGTTTCACAAGGATTCTGGCCATCAATAAGTTAAGAAGAACATGGGAGACAAACTTATTAGTGCCCTTCTTTAATGCCAATGTTATTAACAGTAAGATCAAGTATAGGTCAATATTGGCTTGGCTGAGAGCATGTAATGTAAATGTCATCTTCCTACAGGAAACATCTTACATATATGTCACCCCAGTTAAACATTCCAGGCTTCCTTACCCATGCATTCTTTGCTTCGGCTAACACAGCAGTTAGGGGGGTGGGAATATTTATTCTAAAGGAGCTTGAGTGCAGAGTGCTTCAGATGATATGGGATCCAGGGGCGAGATGGATATGAGTTCAAGTCTCAATACAACAACAGCTTGTTAATTTTATAAGATATTATGTCTTTATAGAAGACAATACTACTGCTTTAGAAGAACTATACAATCTTGCCATGGGATTTAGGGGGCCAATTTTACTTGGGGGAGATTTCAAAATCATTCAAAATGCAAAACTTGACTGCTCTTGAATTAACAAAAAACTTAATAGTGCTAAATCAGCTCACTTTTTGTCAATCAATCAATCATATCATGTGTAAAGCGCACTACTCACCCGTGAGGATCTGAAGGCGCTGGGGTGGGGAATGCTGCTACTGCTCGAAAGGCCAGGTCTTGAGGAGTTTTCTGAAGGTCAGCAGGTCTTGAGTCTGCCGTAGGTGGATGGGGAGGGTGTTCCAGGTCTTTGCGGCGAGGTGGGAGAACGATCTGCCGCCTGAGGTCGCTCTTCGGAAGCGGGGGACTGTAGGGAGGGCGAGGTCGGCGGAGCGGAGCTGGCGGGTGGGGGTGTAGAAGCTGAGTCGTCTGTTGAGGTACGTTGGTCCGGTGTTGTGGAGTGCCTTGTGTGCGTGGGTGAGGAGCTTGAAGGTTATCCTCTTGTTAACCGGGAGCCAGTGCAGGTCTCTCAGGTGGGGTGTGATGTGGCTGCGGTGAGGGATGTCGAGGATCAGGTGTGCAGAGGCGTTCTGGATGCGTTGGAGCCGTCTCATGAGTTTGGCCGAGGCTCCTGCCTAGAGGGCGTTTCCATAGTCCAACCTACTGCTGACAAGGGCCTGGGTGACTGTTCTTCTCGTTTCAGTGGGGATCCACTTGTAGATCCCACGGAGCATGCGGAGGGTGTTGAAGCAGGAGGAGGAAACGGCGTTGACCTGTTTAGTCATGGAGAGGGTGGAGTCGAGGATGGCCCCTAGGTTGCGTGCGTGGTCGGTGGGTGTTGGAGCGGTTCCCAATGCGGTCATCCACCAGGAGTCCTCCCAGGCCGAAGGTTTAGATCCGAGGAAGAGGACCTCCGTCTTGTCCGATTTCAGCTTCAGTCGGCTGTTCCTCATCCATTCAGCATATGCCTTCATTCCTTCGTGGAGGTTGGTTTTGGTGGTGTGGGGGTCTTTGGTGAGGGAGAGTATCAGCTGGGTGTCACTGGCATAGAAGAGGATGTTGAGGTCATGCCGATGGGCGACGTGGGCGAGCGGTGCCATGTAGATGTTAAACAGAGTTGGGCTGAGGGATGAGCCCTGGGGTACGCCGCAGATGATCTCGGTGGCTTTGGAGCTAAAGGGGGGAAGGCGGACGCTCTGTGTTCTGCTGGAGAGGAAGGAGGTGGTCCAGTCCAGTGCCTTCTCTTGGATCCCAGCGTTGTGGAAGCGTGTTCGTAGTGTGTGGTGACAGACCGTGTCGAAGGCGGCTGACAGGTCCAGGAGGATGAGGGCCGCTGTTTCTCCGTTGTCCAGCAGGGACTTGATGTCAACGGTGGCTGCGATGAGGGCAGTCTCTGTGCTGAGGTTGCTGCGGAACCCGGACTGGGAAGGGTCCAGGATGTTGTTCTCCTCGAGGTAGTGGGTCAGTTGTTCGTTGACGGTCTTCTCGATGACCTTTGACGGTAACGGGAGCAGGGAGATGGGCCGGAAATTCTTGAGGTCCTTGGGGTCCGCCTTGGATTTCTTGAGTAAGGCGTTGATCTCGGTGTGCTTCCAGCTCTCCGGGAAGGTTGCTGTCTCGAAGGAGGTGTTGATGACTTTCCGGAGATGGGATGCAATGGATGTGCTGGCTTTGTTGAAGATGTGGTGTGAGCATGGGTCTGACTGAGATCCGGAGTGCATTGTGTTCATGATTTTGATGGTGTCATCGTCGTGGATGTTGGTCCAGTAGAGCAGGCGGTTGGTGCGGATGGTGATTGTGGGGGCGGAGGTCTCAGTGGTTGTCGGGCGGTCGTGGCGTTGAAACTGTTGTGGATGTCTGTGATCTTGCGGTGGAAGAAGGTGGCCAGCGAGTCGCACAGGTCTTGCGAGGGTGGGACATCGTGGTGTTGGAGCTGGGGTTGGAGAGTTCCTTCACGATGTTGAAGAGCTCTTTGCTGTTATGAGCGTTGTTGTCTAGGCGGTCTTTGAAGGAGGCCCTTTTGGCGGATCTGATGAGGTGATGGTGTCTGCGGGTGGCATTCTTGTGGGCGGCGTTCATTCACGGAGCCAGATCTTCTCCAGCTTTCAGCAGGTTTGCTTGGAGGCCCGGAGGTCTTCAGTGAACCAGTCAAGGAGGAAATGTGAGCTATTTAACTTCACTCTCTATCCAAAGGCAAGGTGGATGTTTCATCTAGTGCCTTTTCCAACCACTCCATTTCCTCTATCGAGCTAATAGTAGATTCTTGCCAAACCAACCCTAAGTGGTGTTTTGACAATGAGATATGAGTTGCGCATAGGAGTAAGGCACTAGGTGAATTTTTGAAAAGGCACATTGATACCACTTCCTACTTTTCTGTATGAGGAGCTTTGAAAGCTTTTATTCGTAGAAAAGGCATCTCTTTCAAAACACGGATTGTCAAATAAAACAAAAGCTACCCAATTACAATCTGCCTTAGATTCTGCAACTTTAGTCTTTACTACATCAAATATGCAACCAGCCGGAGTAAAATTAAGCCAAGTACAGCAAAACTTAAAAGGTTGATTCACAATTTCCATGGCTGCTAAGTAAAGTACCTGTTTCAAAAAAAGGTATAGGAAAGTGAACATGTCGGTTGCTACCTGGTCTGGTCGATAAGGGATAAAAATAATAAAATTATCAAATCAATTTTCGATAAAACTACAAACGAATCTGTTACCCGGCCAGATCTAATTGGTAAAGTGTTTTTCAAACACTACTCTGAGCTTTTATTCTGTAACTGAAGAATCCACACAAAAAAGTATCAATAATTTTTGGAAAAGCATAAAGATGCCCTGTCTTATACATCGATCAACAAAAGCAGCCGTTTTGCCTATTGCTTTAGCCAAAGTGCAAAATGCGATTAAAACATCCCCGAGTGCAAAAACGTGCAGGAGCGATGGTCTACCTGCAGAAATGTATGAATTATTCATGCCTCAACTAAGCAAATTTTTGGTTAATGAAAAAGAGAAGGCCGCCTGAAAGTCCTCGTTCATATATTCCTATCAGCCCCCTCAATAGAGATTATAAATTGTTCATGAAAATAATGACAAGTAGATTCGCCCCACTAACATACATTTTGGAATGTGATTTTGACCACAATAATGATATCAACTATTTCCAATCACTTAGTGCAAGCCATTGACAACTATTCAGTCAATAAAGCCAAGGCAGCTATTATTATGCTTGATACAAAAAAAGCACTCGATTTGGTGCAATTGGAGATGCCATTTGCAATTTTGATTACATTCGGTTTTCCATTGAGATTTGATGTGTAATGTATATTAAAGAGCTGAAGCTACACATCTCTAAAGTAGTGGGACATATCACTGGTAGGCGTGGTAGGAAGCAGGTTACCCGATGTCCTCTGTTCTATTCGTGCTATTTATTGAGCCTTTAACTTGTGCTCTTAGGCAAGATCCTAGGATTCTAACCCTGATTGATGGTGTGGTGAAATTACTATTTGCAGTCGACATGATACTATGCCTGGCCGCAGATAAATGCAATATTCAAAATGTGCTCGACTGAATCAAATAATTTACAAGCAATTAAGGCTACAAAGTTATTCCCTCAAAATCGGAAGCCTTACTATTCAATAGCTTCTCATCTATTTTGCCAATCGTAATGTGGGCGCACTATTCTACAGGCCATTCAATTAGATATTTGGAGGTCTATATCAGAACTAATCCTATTGACACTTTCGATTAAACTACACCTCACATTTGACCAAACTGGGCTATTGGACCACGGGCTGCCACTAGCCCTTGCTATAATTAGGTGGGTCGCTTTAGTTAAAAGGGTTATTCTTCCTTTGTTCATATTTATTTTCCCAGTGTTATGATTAAAGTCCTGCACTCTTTCTTTGATGAATTTGGTTAAATGTTATTTTTTTGAAAACAGGAAAAAAACCTCGCACGAACATAAAAACATTGCAATAAGACATAGAAGGAGCATTGGTACTTTCTAGGATCAAAGTGTACTATCAGGCCGCCTTGCTCAGTTGAATAACTCGAGCTACTACTGCTAGCAGTCTTTCCAATTGTATTTACACTCAGCATGGTGCTTAGAGAAGCTGGTGTCAAGCTTTTACATTTTTAAAAATATCCAGGTTGCAAAAACATACCAGATACAAGAGAGCTCATTTTGTAGCTAATAAATATGAAGTATGGCAGGAGTTCAAAGTGCCCTGGATTCGTCTATCTTTACACTTAAAAGACTGCTGCCAGTTACCTCTACATCTAAATAAATCTGCCATCTCCAACTGGGAAAGAACCAGCTGTCCCCAGCATGCACGTTTCATATCTTTCATAATATTTTGGAATCAGTTAGTTCCCAATCCTCCAGATATAGTTCCTAACTTATGGTTTAGTAATATACAAATCGGAAATGTTATTAGTGAGAGCAGAGAAGACCTTTCCCAATTAGCACAAAGCATAAATAAAGCTTATTTTGTACCCCATCTTAAAGGTGTAGCTAATTGGTACCGCTTATTACACCTGAAATTGGTGGAAGAAGTGATATCTCCTTTCTAAGTGCTATCACAACTACAACAAATTGTAAGATGGATCGAAATCGTTAGGGGTTTTATAACAAAATCTGTGGTAGAGCTATTCGCACTGCAATTATAGAAGAATGTATTTTTTCAGCAAGTGGATGCTGTATTACACTCCATATCTTAATCACAAGATGTACCCCAGCAGTCTCTGCTGCATGTTTTGGGTGTGAGAATGCAAAGCACGACTGGCAGCATATAAACTTCACTTGTCCTTGCCTTTATCACTTTTGGGACGAGGTATCTGGATTTATTAGTCGAAAGCTTCAGGTTACCATATGACCAGACTCCTATGTGGCCTTATTTGAATGATATCACAATCTATTGATATTACGGTAAGGCAACAATAATTTGTATTTGTTGCTTTGCTGATTGCTAGATCCCTCATATTACTGAATTGGAGATCCACTAAGGTACCCAATTTTACGCAATGGCTAAATAAGATAAAATGGGTGAAGCAGTATAAGTCTTTATACGACAAGAAATTGGCTCTAAAAAAATTTGTAGCGATATGGAGATTTTTTACCTGATTGAAGGCACTAGCTGTTGTATCTTTTAGGGTAAGAGAAAATGATTGGCATGATATGAATTGTTGATCCAGTTATCAGTTGTTAATGGATTTCAACTAAAGCGATTGTTTTGTATTTTTAACAGAGTAATCAGCCTGCTTCTTCAGTTGCCTTCCTTTTTTTTTCTTTTCAAATTGTGTAATGAATTTCATTGTATTCATAATGCTGATGGAGGAACCAATCAATAAATCAATCAATCAAGGCATTTGTATAGCGCGCTACTCACCCGGAGGGTCTCAAGGCGCTTTGGGGGGGTCCGCTACTGCTCAAACAGCCAGGTCTTGAGTTGCTTCCTGAAGGAGAGGTGGTCTTGGGTCAGGCGGAGGTGGATGGGGAGGGAGTTCAACGTCTTGGCCGCCAGGTAGGAGAAGGATCTTCCTCCCGTTTTGGCTCTTCGGATGCGGGGAACGGTGGTGAGGGCATGGCTGGTCGATCGTAGCTTGCGGGTTGGAGTGTAGAAGGTCAGGCGGTCGTTGAGGTATCTGGGGTCTTGGTTGTGTAGAGATTTGTGTGCATGCGTGAGAAGTCAGAACATGATTCTCTTGCTGACGGGGAGCCAGTGCAGGTCTCTCAGGTGTCCGGCGATGAGGCTGTGTCGGGGGATGTCCAGGATGAGCCGTGCTGAGGCGTTCTGAATGCCCTGGAGTCTTTTCTGAAGTTTGGCTGTAGTTCCTGCGTAGAGGGAGTTCCCGTAGTTCAGTCGGCTGGTGACGAGCGCCTGGGTGACCGTCTTCCTGGTTTCGGTGGGGATCCACCGGAAGATCTTCCGTAGCATGCGTAGGATGCTGAAGCAAGACGAGGAGACGGCGTTGACTTGTCTGGTCATCGAGAGGGAGGAGTCCAGGATAAAGCCCAGGTTGCATGCGTGGTCCGTTAGTTTGGGTGCGCTGCCCTGGGCAGGGGGCCACCAGGAGTCGTCCCAGGCGGAGGGTGATGATCCCAGGATGAGGACTTCCGTCTTATCTGAGTTCAGTTTCAGGCGGCTGTTCATTATCCACTCGGCTACGTCTTTCATCCCTTCGTGTAGGTTGGTTCTGGCGGTTGCTGGGTCGTTGGTGAGGGAGATGATCAGCTGGGTGTTGTCGGCGTAGGAGATGATGTTGAGGTTGTGTTGGCGTGCGATGGCCGCGAGGGGGCTCATGTAGATGTTGAACAGCGTGGGGCTGAGCGATGATCCTTGTGGTACGCCGCAGATGACTTCGGTGGCCTCTGATCTGAACGGGGGGAGGCGGACTCTCTGGGTTCTTCCGGCGAGGAAGGAGATGATCCACTCCAGTGCCTTCTCCTGGATTCCGATGTTGCTGAGCCGCTGCACTAGGGTGCGGTGGCAGACCGCGTCGAACGCCGTGGAGAGGTCCAGGAGGATGGGTGCCGCTGTTTCCCCATTGTCGAGCAGGGCTCGGATGTCCTCTGTGGCTGTGATGAGGGCGGTCTCGGTGCTGTGGTTGGCTCTGAAACCGGACTGCGAGTGGTCGAGGGATCCATTCGTCTCGAGGAAGGCGGCCTGCTGTCTGTTGTCGGTCTTCTCGATGACTTTAGCAGGAAAAGGAAGGAGCGAGATGGGGCGGTAGTTTTTGAGGTCGGTGGTGTCCGCTGATGGTTTCTTCAGTAGGGCACTGAGTTCGGCATTTTTCAGCTCTCTGGGAAGGTGGCGGTGTCAAAGGAGGCGTTGATGATGTCCCGGAGATGGGGTGCGATGATGGAGTCGGCCTTGTTGAAGACATGGTGAGGGCAGGGGTCGGTTGGTGATCCGGCGTGGATGGAGTTCATTGTGCGGATGGTGTCTTCGGTGTTGATAGGGGTCCAGGCACGGAGGGTGATGGTGGGGGGCGTTGGTGTGGTCGTAGGGTGCGTCGGCTGTGTGCTAAAACTGCTCACTGCACCATCAGGATTCAAGCAAGCCGGGCCGAAGACGGCTGGAATGCCAGAAACCGGTCCCCGGAAGCTTGTTTCCTTTCCAGTATAAGAATTGGCTTGGTAGTTTGGTCTGCCCTGATCCCATGATGCACTGGGCCAGGGACAGACTAATTTGCATGTAGCCAGGTTCTGAGCTGGAATGGTGCAGTGAGATAAAAAACGGTGATGGATCAAGCCCTGATCTGTTGACTGGGTACGAGTGTTCTGTTTAATTCAGATACTCTGTCCATCACCACCCCCTTTTCTGAATCGTTTTGTCCACCATAAGCGTGGAAGGGTATACTCAGATGTGAATCCCTTGCTCACTGCACCATCAGGATTCAAGCAAGCCGGGCCGAAGAAGGCTGTAATGCCAGAAACCGGTCCCCGGAAGCTTGTTTCCTTTCCAGTATAAGAATTGGCTTGGTAGTTTGGTCTGCCCTGTTCCCATGATGCACTGGGCCAGGGACAGACTAATTTGCATGTAGCCAGGTTCTGAGCTGGGATGGTGCAGTGAGCTAAAAAACGGTGATGGATCAAGCCCTGATCTGTTGACTGGGTACGAGTGTTCTGTTTAATTCAGATACTCTGTCCATCACCACCCCCTTTTCTGAATCGTTTTGTCCACCATAAGCGTGGAAGGGTATACTCAGATGTGAGTCCCTTGCTCACTGCACCATCAGGATTCAAGCAAGCCGGGCCGAAGACGGCTGTAATGCCAGAAACCGGTCCCCGGAAGCTTGTTTCCTTTCCAGTATAAGAATTGGCTTGGTAGTTTGGTCTGCCCTGTTCCCATGATGCACTGGGCCAGGGACAGACTAATTTGCATGTAGCCAGGTTCTGAGCTGGGATGGTGCAGTGAGCTAAAAAACGGTGATGGATCAAGCCCTGATCAGTTGACTGGGTACGAGTGTTCTGTTTAATTCAGATACTCTGTCCATCACCACCCCCTTTTCTGAATGGTTTCTTCAGTAGGGCACTGAGTTCGGCGTGTTTCCAGCTCTCTGGGAAGGTGGCGGTGTCGAAGGAGGTGTTGATGATGTCCCGGAGATGGGATGCGAAGATGGAGTCGGCCTTGTTGAAGACGTGGTGAGGGCAGGGGTCGGTTGGTGATCCGGCGTGGATGGAGTTCATTGTGCGGATGGTGTCTTCAGTGTTGATAGGGGTCCAGGCGCGGAGGGTGATGGTGGGGGTCGTTGGTGTGGTCGTAGGGTGCGTCGGCTGTGTGCTGAAACTGTTGTGTATATCTGCGATCTTGCTGTGGATGAACGAGGCGAGCGAGTTGCAGAGGTCTTGCGATGGGGTGATGTCGTTGTTTCCGGCGCTAGGGTTCGAGAGCTCTTTGACGATGTTGAAGAGTTCCTTGCTGTTGTGGGAGTGTTTGTCTAGTCGTTCCTTGAATGCGGTTTTCTTGGTGGTGTGGATCAGCTGGTGGTGTTTTCGAGTGGCGAGCTTGAGGGTGGTCATGTTGTCAGGTCTCTGCGCCAGGCTTTCTCGAGGGCTCGGCAGTTCTTCTAAGAGCTCTTGAGTTCGTCGGTGAACCAGGATGCTTTCTTGTTGCCGGGTCTGGCGGGGGGGGTCTTCAGTGGAGCGAGGTCGTCTGTGCAGTTGCTGATCCACCTTGTGAGGTTGTTGGCGGCTTGGTTGGGATTCGCTGAGCGGGTGGGAGGGTTCTGGCTCAGGGATGTGGCGAGCTGGTCGGCTGTGATCTTGTTCCAGCTTCTGCTGGGAACCTGTTGCGGGTGGTGGTGGAGCGTGGTCCTTCTGAAGCTGAAGTGGACGCAGCTGTGGTCTGTCCAGTGGAGTCCGGTTGCGTGGCTGAAGGAAATGTCCTTGCTGGAGGAGAAGACGGGGTCAAGCGTGTGGCCGGCGTAGTGGGTGCCGGTGGTCACCAGTTGCTTGAGTCCGAGGTTGGCGAGGTTGTCCAGCAAGGTGGTGGTGTTGCGGTCGTTGTTGTTCTCCAGGTGGAAGTTGAGGTCCCTTAGGAGGAGGGAAGTGACTTAAAAGATTGAGTTAATATAGTGTCTTTTTATATGCAATGACTTTTCTACTAAATAAATAAAATATATTTTAAAAAGTTTAAAGGCAACCTTATTGCTCATTTACTTTCAAAACGTGTTCTTTGTCAGGAGCTCTCTCACCAGAAAAGTCAGTAAGCAATAAAAATAGCTCCCCCAGATAAAATCGGACTCGCCATAGCGAGTAGGAGAGTAGATTTCTCAAGGCCTGTTTAAGCACAAAAGGGAGTGCCTATAGGCTGGTCTAAGTGTCACTGCATCTAAATTTCTCTTAACGAAATATCCAAAGCCTTGTTTCAGACCAGGGATGCAAGCACAGCATGTTTTAGTACGATTCCAGGCACTCTGTTGCTTTGTCCCCTGGGTGCACTAATATGTGATGTGCATTAATATGTGGTGCTGTTCCAAAGAGTCCAAAGGTTTCAGGAAAACGTAAAGTGCCTGTATGAAGACTAGTTATTTATTAAAGGACAAGACTATGCATGTCTACTGTTCTTCTGATGTGAACTCTGCTCTCTGGTGTGTGGTTATGCAGGAACGCCTTAGGAGATTACTTCATCCTTTGTCTGGGGACCATTCTGACCATAGGAGCACGACATCCTTGATATCTGGGTGCTATGAATGCCTAAGGAGAATCCTAGAACCGGTTGTGAGAGGGCTCTGCGG
Source organism: Lissotriton vulgaris (assembly GCF_964263255.1). Taxonomy (NCBI): domain Eukaryota; kingdom Metazoa; phylum Chordata; class Amphibia; order Caudata; family Salamandridae; genus Lissotriton; species Lissotriton vulgaris. Next base: position 260,428,227 of record NC_141699.1, read on the forward strand.
GTCTCAAGAGCTTTTGGAGTACCAGGCAGACTTCAGAGGATTCCTCCAATTGGTGACTGACTGTCATGGAAGCCTCAGGAGAGTCAGGCAACTGGCTCCAGAGCACCCAGCACTTTCTGGAGCACCAGGAGGACCTCATGAGCTTCTTGCATTTGGTGTCTGAGGACAGTGTCTCAGGACCTCCTGGCACTTCGGTCACATGGCACTGGAATGCCAAGCAGATTCTGGAATGACGGCCACATTTCAATTATTTTATGTGTGGCTTTTAAATTAGTGAAGATGTATCAGTAGAAGCAAAGGAGCACTTTATTACTGAAGCACAAGCACATCTTGAAGGTTTGAAGGATCATTCTCACTAAATCCTTTGGTAAATTAGTGGCAAGTGGTTCCTTTTCAAGTGCAATGGGCAAGTTCTATTGCTGAAAACTAGATAGACTTTAAAAACAACTTTAAGTCGGGCTACAAGGTCCTTGATTAAAAATGCATAAGAAAACGTTTTGCAAAATATGTATTTTAAAGAACGCATAACCAAACATAACAATGAAAGTTGGGTGGTTTTAGGAAGACATTTATCAAAGGGTTTAATGGCCAATAGCGGTTGTAATCAGTAGCCACTACTGGGGGCGTGGCTTAGGAGCGAATAGGGCAGGCTACGTGAGCACTGAGCTCCGCGCCCGATCCCCGAATTTTTCCTGACTTCGACGACTCTGGGTCCCCCAAACGGAGCCACTTGAGCGGGAGACGGCCTGGAGCGAGGGGGGGCACTGTGATGTGCCCGAAAACTGCAGCGGACGGGTCGCTCTCGCTGCCGGATTGAGCGGGGGTGCCAACCGTGACAAACCCAAGATGGCACTGATCCCCAGTGTCGCCTCCGGCCGGAGCTGGCACTGCGCAGCTTGAGTGGGGGCGAGGCGCGGTGGCCGAATGAGCTGAGTGGCGAGGTGCTGGGGCTCCGAGGACGATTGCTGCAGCTGTGGCGGCACTGTGAGGCAGTGCGGCGCCCTGGGCGGAGGAGAGAAGGCGCTCCGAGCCCCGTGACGAGAGGGACAAGCGGAGCTGGAGGCCGATTGGGGGCGCGGTGGGCCCCGGGGGGCGCTGGAACAGGGCGACCGGGGGCCTGCCCTGCGCTTCCCGCACCCGCACTGGACTGCCCTTGTGTAGCGGGGCCTTGCGGAGAACAAGCTGGCCAAGTGGAGCCCACCCACACGAGAAGCGACTGGGCCCCCACTGAACTGTGACCATCGAGAGGCCTGCCCGAGGGACAGTGGCAGCCCGCTGACCGACAGTGTAGCCGTGCGCCGGGCAGCTGATCAAACTGCAGGTAACGTTGAAGCCACCCGCAGACCTTTGAGCAGATTGCCCCAACGGTGTGCTCCGGTGGTTGGGGCCGGCTACCGCGCCCCTGGCGTGTTGCAGAGCCGGCTGAGCCCACCCGCGGCCTGCGCCCAGTGACCCCTGCCTCCGCTGCGTAGCTTGTGCCTGAGGCTGCTGCGGCGGTGGGGAGAGTGACTCGCGCAGGACAGTATAGGATGCCCGATTGATCAGTTGCTGCAGCGGGAGCCCACCGCACATCTGCTGGACAAAGGGAGAGCGGTGCGGCGTGGCTGGTAAGGGGCCCCGCTGGGTTGGCGATTCGGCATCATACCGTGCGGCGCGGGAGCTGTGTGCAGCCGCCGCGGGGGAGTGAACGTCCGCCCCAGAGGGCACTGGGGGCTGGCGGAAGAGCGGAGTGGGGCGGCTCAGAGTGGCCCTGAGCCTGGACTGACTGTGTTGTGCCGCTTGGGCTAAAGGAGGCCCCCCCCCCACCACACGGAGTGACGAGGGCAAAGACGCTGGTGGCGACCTGGCAGCCTGCGATGGGCGGCACCGTGCCCGGAGGTGGGACCTTGAGGAGATTGCTGCAGGGCCTCTGAGGGAACTTTAGGCCTCTGGGGGCTACGACAGCGCGGAGCCGGGAGGCGACCCAGGATTTGTGGGGACGGTGCCCCCCCTCCTGGCCGTAGGATTTCAGCGATTAGGTTCCGCCCCAGCCTGGGGTGCTGAGAGAGGTGCCCTATGCGGGAGAGGGCGAGCTGTGAGGCCTAGCGCTCTGGGTGGTGAGCTCTATCGGACCACATATGACCTGAACTGCGCAGATTGCTGGGGCTGGACTACCTCCTGAGCGGTGTGATTCCGGAGAGGGGCAGCCCTCGGGGCGGTGAGCAGTGTCAGCGGAGTGGCCCCACGGAACTGATCGGAAGGAGTGGGAGCACCGCAGCGCAGGACTGGAGTACATTACTGGCAGCGATCATGGGGAAGCCTCAGGGACGGAGGGAAGGGGACCCACTGCCATCGGATGCCGAATCTCCGCCACAGGAAAATTGGGGTGGGCAGGAATTACCACAGAACTCAGGGATTCAACAGCAACTAGATACAATACTGCAGGCCATAACTGACACTGAAACTGCCCTCCAGCAGGACATTGCGCAGGTCGCAACAGGGCTGGGTCTGCTGCGAGCGGACCACTCGAAGCTTACAGACAGAGTGAAGCAGACTGAAGTTACTCTTCAAGAGATTGGCCCCGCGCAGACCGTGCTAACGGCTTCAATGGCGGGCGTCCTGGATCGCCTTACAGTTCTGGAGCGGAGAGCTGAGGATGCGGAGGGCAGGAACAGACGCAATAACATCCGTGTGGTGGGTCTGCCGGAGAAAATTGAGGGATCGGATATGGTGGCCTACTTAGAGACTTGGCTTCGGACTGTTGTGGCCCCTGAAGGACTGTCGACCTTCTATACCCTGGAGCGGGCGCATCGAGTCCCGGCTAGGCCACCGTTATAGGGGCGGCCGGTGGTGGCGCGATTGCTACACTTTCGAGACCGCGACTTGCTTCTACGGAAGGACCGGATCGACAGCCCCTTCCAGGTGGACAATAGTAACGTCACTCTCTTTCCAGATTATTCTCTCCATATGCAGCGGCGTCGCATGTCTTTCGAGACAGCGAAGAAGGAATTGCGCGCTGAGGGGATCCATTATTCCCTATTTTTCCCAGCCAAGTTGCGCATAGTCCTAGACGGAAAGACCCAGTTTTGTGACACGCCAGAGGAGGCCTGGGAGTGGCTGGAATCGTACAGAGCGGGAAAGGATGGTCAGGAAGCGGAGGCACGGGAGTCTGGCGACTCTCAGCCTCGCCGGTCACAACGCTTGCGACGCCGCAGGCGGGGCCTGAAGAAGCCGTCGACCTCGCAAACGGCCCTGGAGCGTCAGGGAGCCCTTGAGGCGGTGTCGGCGATCTCCGGAGAGCTGCTGAAGACCACACCAGAGACATATGAACTTTACAGTGAGAAGGACCATTCGGGGGGGTGAGTCCTCGGTGTCGGACGATCAGAGACTGCCACCGACCGGTCACCCCTGGAACGGCAGATGGACTACAGGATGAGTAGATGATGGGCTGTCTGTGGAGATGGGGGTTCTGCCCTGGAGTGCTGTGCTGAAACGATGGGGGTTTTGCTTTGATTGGAGGTTGTAGTGGCGCATTGGACACAAGGGGTTCCAGGAGCCTGAAATGAGAGTGCCTGGGGTTGCAGTGCAAAAAAACGATGGATTTAGGCCCAGATCTCTGTACTGGGGTGAATATATGACATTGTTCTGCATTCTGTCCATCAACTGTGGTTTTTGCATTTGTCACCCCGAGTGGGATGGGTATGCTCAGACATGAGTCCCATGCTCTCCACACCACTGGACTCAAGCAAGCCGGACTGAAGACGGCTGAAAGGCCAGAAACTGGTCCTCGGAAGCTTGTTTCCGGTCCAGGGAAGGCATGGCTTGGCAGTTCGGGCTGGACTGTTCCCATGAGGCACAGGGTCAGACTGATTTGCATATGGCCATGTCTGAACTGGGGTGGTGTGGAGTGCAAAAAAACGATGGATTTAGGCCAAGATCTCTGTACTGGGGTGAATGTATGACATTGTTCTGCATTCTGTCCATCAACTGTGGTTTTTGCATTTGTCACCCCGAGTGGGATGGGTATGCTCAGACGTGAGTCCCATGCACTCCACACCACTGGATTCAAGCAAGCCGGGCTGAAGACAGCTGGAATGCCAGAAACCGGTCTCTGTTGATCACAGCCCGGAGGCAACAGTGGCGGTTTCCCCATGGGGGCGTTTGGGCGCCGCCCCCCCTGTTTTCTCGCCGTGCGAGAAGAAGGCAGAAACAAATGGTAGTTATTTATTTATAACTACCATTTGTTTCTGCCTGCCCTTCTCGCACGGCGAGAAAACACTACAGTCAGCAGAACAGAACTTCCTTCCTGGTTACTAACTCGACTCGAGTCTCAGGGAAGGGGGGAGTGGCTTGGGGGAGTGGCTTGCCCAATGTTGTTAATACGGACTGTTTGGACAGCCTGAGAGGCAGTCCAAACAGACAGTAATAGCAACAGAGGGCAAGCCGCTCCCCCAAGCCTCCTCCCACTTTCTGTTCTGCAGGATGCAGACTAAGTGGAATGACGTTTTTAGGGCAGCCGGCCGAACCAATCAGCGCCGGCTGCCATGGAGGGGAGGGAGGCTGCCTGCAGCCTCCGTGACGAGAGCGGAGGCATTCGAATTTCAGGATGGCGGGAGCAGTCTCGGGACTCAAGAGTCAGAGCGGGAACTCGGGAAGCCATTGCCAAGGTAAGTTTTTTATATTTATTTATAGAGTTAATAAATGTAATGTATTAAGAACGAAACAAAAAATACTTGCCAGTAGTAAAGAAATAAGATTGAGTATTAGTAAGAGAGACAGTGTGTAGTGGACTTCAATCACTCCAGATCAAAGCAGCGAGAGCGCTAAGTGAATATTGAGATGTCATGCAAACGGCACATTTAACCTGGGAATTGCAGGTGATGCACAGTGCTCCGTCCTGCCGCCAGCGCATTTCAGCTTGAGGTTAAAATGACCGGGGGTTACGTTTTTGCAAACAAACTCTGACTGCCCTTGACCCCAGTACCAAGTTGAATAAAAGGCCCTCTCGGGTTTAGTATGAAGAAGATGGGTGGCGTCTCTATTTCTAGTGTGCACGTGGAAGCGAAGACGAATAAAAACTGTGCCGATTTTTTTTTGATAATTAGGGGCAAAGAGCGGACATGTTTCCACAATCTGGTGTTTATAATTCCAATTGGTGTAATGTTCTGTGATGCATAGCATTCCACCTTATATAGACACTTTTGGATTAACGACTCCTTCTCAAGTAACTGACTGCTGCTTTTAAACATTTGTTTGTGGAGGATGTTATGATACTTTGAAATGACCAGTTCTGTTGCTTTTACTTCCAGTGAGCTAAAAGGTGGTCAGTCGTGTATATGCACATATAAAACGTCTTGCAATTCCGATCTGGAAATGATGTGGCCTGACGTTATCTGTGGAAAGCACACATTTTGATGGGGTTCACCACTCTTGTTGGAGGTTAGGTTAACCAACAGGGATATTGTCAAGCTGCAGGCGGTTCGGATTTTTGTGCACACCATACCTGTGTTAAGCAAGTAGCTCGAGTAACAAACACGAATGAGAAGGGCGTTGTGTGCCTTTGTTCATGCCTCTGTGTGTATGACATGCGGTGACACTTGTCTTCACACGCACACATAATATGTGTGGTTAGCCCACAGCAGTGTTCCACCCTTGTTTTACTTTGTTAATATGAGACAGTTTGCGTTTATTTATTGTGTATTCTCAATCTCAGGTAACACTGGCGGAGCCTACTACCAAATCTCCCCTTCAGCTACTACTAGGTGTGTTGATACCAAAACCAATTTTGTTCTGTCTACAGCAGGTGGACTGTACACCTGTCGGCATACAGGCCGCGTATTTACATATTTACTTTGAGCACAGAAATCTAAAGCCATGATTTAGTCCACTTTGTTTATTATGCTAAGCGATCTTTGTAACTGCTCACATGAAGATTGTAATTGTGTTTTCATATTAGAATCTGCATAATTCCTTTACCAAATGTACATTATGTTTGTAATACTCTTTGAATCTTCTACGTTTAAACTGTCTCAGATTACACGCTGTTATCCAACTCCGCCTTTCATACTTTTGTTATAGTAAATACCATTAATTCAAAAGCATGTGTTGTTTAAGGCACTGAGAGAGTGCTGGGTCTTCAGTTTATGGAGTAAGGGTGCTGTGTATTGTGTCTAAGAAGATAAGGTGCCGACTCAGTACTGATTAAGGGGTGGGAGGAGTATGCAGGAGGGGTGAGAGAGCGACAAGAGAAAGATAAGGGAGAGAATAGAACGTGTGGAGGGAGAGAGAGAAAAGTAGTGGAAGAGGGGAGGAGAAAAAGTGTGAGCACTTGGAGGAGAGAGAAATATATGGAAAGAGTGACAGGAGATACGGAGGGAAAGGAAAATACAAACCACAAAGAAAGGAGAAAGAGGCAGACTAGAGTGAGCAAGCAGAGAGAGTAAGCAAGAGCAAGACAGGTAAATAATGGGAGGTGGAGAAAGAGAGAGGGAACGAAAGAGGAAGGAGGAAGAGAGGGGAGAGACAGAAGTGTGAAAGAGAAAGAATAGAAGATGAAGATAGAGCAGGAGAGGAGTATAAAGAAAGAAAAAGACAGAAAGATAGAGAAGAGTTAGAAGGATAAGGGAAGAGAGAAGACGAATCAGGGAAGACGAGAGAGAGAGACCAAGTGCTGCGATTTCTGTAATAAACACAAGATGATGGACGGAGTGCTGAATCTTTTCAACCACTCACCCTCAGTGAAGACAGCTGGGTTTAATCCATTGCTCTTTTGCTCACCGTGGAATCCTAGTTTGGACCTAGTCATATGCATATCAGTCTTGAACCTGCTCCTCATGGGAACAGTCCAGCACAAACTGCCAGTTTGCTATGTTTGCCCTAAGTGGGACGGGTAGGCCGGGCTCGCTCGCAGTGGTTCAGTATGACAATAATTTTACGCCTCACCACTTTCAAATGTCACCAGCCGCCACTGGGAGGCAAGATGGTGGTCTGTCCGTAGACCGCGAAAGCAGCACCGTGTCTAAGCTCCGCATGGAAAACTAACTGATTGAAGGATTGAAGGATTAACTATCGCCGACTGCAAATTGGTTAACCGGGTAACCTACCGGCACTGAATTGTTCGAGCTGTTCGAGCCGAGAGAAATACCTATGCTTCTTTTTGAGGTTTACGATCCCTGTGAGCGGCTCCAGTCCTCCAGCATCCCGGGAACCTCGCTCTGTTTCACCGCAGTGGCACAAGTGTTCTTTCCGACACTCCCAACCGCAGCTGCAGCTTACGTCTCGCACTTGGTGCTGCAGGGCGGGGCTCACCCACAGTCTTTGACTCCGCTGCAGAATCAACTTCGCTCCAATTGTGGAAACATTGTAGCAGCGGATTCCTTTACTGAATACAGCTTCGAATTGGCTACAGCGGAGTTTAGTGGAGCGCCCCCCCGCGATACAAATAATAAAACCACGGAGTGTGAAGAAAATATTCGACATAGTCCCGGGCTTGGCTAAAAACATGCCGGCAAAGACTTCTGCATCTGCCGCAGCAACTAGAGCACGGGTTGCTAAAGCGGCTAGGATTCTTCACAAGGAAGCCGAACGCCAGCAGCATGAGCAACTCATGGAGCTGCTTGACGGGGATGAAGGAACACGTTTACCCTCTAGCTCTGGCAAATCTAAGACGCGAAGCCAGCAAGCTATATCGGATTTAACAGCAAGACAAGATCTTCATGCCGCCCGCAGGAAACTAAATTCAACTGGTGGCACGGTATTGGACTTATTTCTCAAGAAAGGTGTTCAGTCTGGCTCCAACAAGAGAAACACAACTAAAGAAACCCCGACCTTATCTCCCACCATCACCACCGCGGAATTGGGACAGCCATATGAAACATCATCAGCAAAAACTGCAGAAACCTGTGAAACCTGTGCAACTCCTGAATTACAACCTCCCTCAGTGAACATCGAAACTGTAAGTAACACTGAAGAGACAGCTCAGATTCCTCTCTCTGATATATTGGAAATCCCGATTAGTGCAAATCAGATCCTAGAGCCAGTGCGTCATTGTATGTCTTTCTCAGGGGCTGGAGAGAATGTTTTGGGGGTACAAATAGATCCAACCCCACCAGGGACCGCCCAACCCAATCAACTGTCGCCTTCCAGGCTCCATACAACACTTTCTGAACTTTCGGATGTATCCCCTTTACAACAGACCGCTAACTTTGCGAATTCAGACTTGCTAGATGGGACTCAGACATTATGTCAAATAGCAACAGGGGAAAACTCCTTAAAGATTCATTTATCTGAAGAGAAGGAGCCTAGTGAATTCTACTCTTTCTCTGATGAGAATGGTTTAAATGTTCAGGAGGAGTGGTCGGATGAAACTGACTCCCTGGAGGGGTGAATAGACGTAGAATCTGAGTCTGAACCACCCCTCAGCTCCTATGGTGAAAGCACAGATGAGCAAGACTCAAATATTAATACAATCAGAGCCAAACCTAAAGTCACTAGTAGGATAATGGAAAAGGGCTCTAAGGAAAATCAGACGGCTCCTAACTTACCTTCACAATCAGCTGCAACATCAAATGCCTCGGTAAATCCGGAGGTATCTCAATCAGCTGTAGAGACTATTCTGTAGGCCATTGCGGCTCATAGAGAAGAGACTGCTCAAGACAGTAAGAGATCCCGAGCCGCACTCCGTAAAATGCAGGGAGTTGTTAGAAAACTCTCTAAATCATGTACTCTGATAGGTGAAAGAGTCACTGAGATGGAGGCCAGGGTTGTGACTGATGAGAAAGAAACTATGTTGAATGCTGAGCATGCTAAACTTCAAGATACCGAGCTTGTTGATATTAAGTGGAAGCTGGAGGAGTTTGAAAACCGGCAATGTCGGAACAATCTCCGTATTTTAGGCGTCCCGGAAAAACTTGAGGGGAGCAATACCCGAGCTTTCGTGGTTAAACTGCTAGAAGAGTCCCTTCCAGCCCTCAAAGATTGGAACTTGAATGCAGAGGTTCAACGAGCCCACGGGATGCCATTTAATATCCCTACAAAACCGGGGATATATCCTAGAGCTATTTTGGTTTATTTTGGGAATTTTTTGGTAAGACAGATTGTTGCCGATAAAGCTAGGCCTGACCACAAAGTACAGTATAATGACTTTGCATATTTTTCAAGACCAGACTTCTGCCACGTTACTGTGGAAAGACGCTGGCGGCTTCGATCTCTGATCAAACCGTTTCAAGATAAATGTGCACAAGCGTATCTCAATAACCCCGCAAAGCTAAAAATTGTACATGGCGGCCTTACAAAATTTTTCCAATCAGAAATCAAAGCAAAGGCTTACCTACATCAGATCTCTTAAAATTTTCAGAATAGGAATGAAATTGAAACCTTACTTGTTCTCTGTAATTTTGTAGTAAATGTATGAAAGAAGCCGCTTCTTTCTTATAATTTAACTAATGGCTTAATACACCCTTAGATGATGTTTCATATGTATTAATATTTGCATTTCTACCGGTTCTTTATCACTTCTAGTATATAACTTGTATTGTGTAAATTATTCGCTTCTATCCTTCTCTTTTCTCTTTATCCTTCTCTCCTTTTTCCTTTTTCTTTCCTTTTCTTTCTCGTAATTCTATGAGTCAAATACCTTATTAAGCGGTAGCTTAGATACTATGCTGTGACTACATCACTCAGACTCTGTGTGAGTCTGATTGCCTACTTAATGGGGGTGGGGGTTCAGGGGAAGGGTGGGGGGGTTGATAAGGGGGGACACGGGAGGGTCACCTAGGGGGTTGAAAACACAAAAGAAAAAAAAGAACCAGGTTTTTCAGCTAAAGAAACACTTAGAAAGGCACTAAATAGAACAGTAACAGATTTAAATAATTGTTGTACAATAAAGATGTATATGCTTGAGGTGATGCTACAATTATTTCCTATAAACAATGGGTAGATTAAGTATCCAAACTTGGAATGCTGGAGGGCTACTAACCGGGGATAAGCGAAGACGCTTGGCTGAGCTGCTTAAACTAAATCCAGTAGATGTACTCTGTCTCCAAGAAACCATGTGCCATGGTCTAAAAAATCGTGGTTAAATATGAATGGGTACAATCTATTGGTTGTCTCCACACAATCCTCGAATATAAGGGGGGTTGCAATATTAGCGAAAAATAATCTTGGACCACAGATACGACACCTTTCAGATCCCCATGGAAGATGGGCTATTGCTAAACTCACTTGTGGTATAACCATTTGCACAGTATATGGCTCAAACCAAGATGATCCCACAATCTTTGAAGAATAAGAGATTGAACTGGCTACTTGGCACGGCCCGTTAGTTTTATGTGGGGATTTTAATATCTCATTAATAGCACAATTATCCAATATGTCCTCCAAAATAAAATATCGAGGCTGTAAACCCAGAGTATACAAAGCTGTTAGGAGGCTTATAATTAATCTTGGCTTAACTGATATGTGGTTACACAACAATTCATACGATCAAGGATTCACGTACTTCTCTCATCCGCATCAAAAACAAGTTCGAATTGACTATATGTTTGTTACTGCAGAGCTTATTTCACAATCAAATATTTAAAAAAACTCCAAGAATAATCTCAGACCACAATGCATTAATCCTGGCAGTTACAATCACTCCTCTTTCTACTCAACAACGATCTTGGTCATTTGACAGGAAACTACTGTCCAATACTGAATTTATTTCACACATTAAAAAATGGACTGAAGAGTTTTTTAATATAAATCGGTTCAGTGCGTCTAGAAACGTAGTTTGGGATTCTTACAAATCGGCCTTAAGAGGAGAGATCTCCAGTTTTCAATATGCCGCACGAACCAAAACAAGAAACTTTTATGAAGCAAAGTTGTCTGAATTGACTAAAGCTGAATTAGAGCACACCTCTCTGATTGAACAGGGCAAAGAATCCAATAATCAATGGCTTCAGGTTGCGGTTTTAAAAGCTGAACTTAATACTGATCTAAGTCAGAAAGCCGCTCAAACCTATAAAGCCTATAGAAAGAAGGTTTACGAAAGTGGGGAAAAATAGGTGCGCAATTGGCATTACGAACCCGTCAAAAAAAAAATTCTAATAATATTACCACCATTGTAGACGGCGGACGGACTTACGTCCAGCCGACAGATATTATCCTACAATTCCAACGATACTATCAAAACTTATATTCTGAAGAAGTGACTAATTCGGAAGAAGATATTGATACCTTCCTGGCTGGCTTCCTTAATAATTCGGCAGCCATCAGTTTATTAGATGACGCGATGAGAGAAGAACTTGAAGCAGAGATCACATTGGATGAAGTTGTAGTAGCTCTATCACTCTTATCTTCTGGTAAAGCAGCAGGCCCTGACAAGCTGCCAATTGAAATCTATAAAACCCTTAGTTTCCAACTAAGCCCCCTATTATTGGATTTATTTATGGGTGTTCAGTACAATGGCACTCCCCCAGGTTCTTGGAATGAGGCTAGTATTATAGTTTTTCCTAAGAAGGGAAAATCACCCGAGCAGTTGGCTTCGTATCGCCCAATTTCTTTGATTAATTCGGACTCCATATTACATGCCAAGGTGATGGCTCTCAGACTCAGCGGGATCATTGGGCACCTGGTTTCTCCGTGGCAGCATGGCTTTGTTCTGGGTAAAGGGACCACTGATCATATTCGCTGGGCTATTGCCCTATTTGATGCCATGTCTGTCACGGGGGGCCAGATGTCTATGATCCTGCTTGACGCTGAGAAAGCCTTTGATCGTGTCTCGTGGAACTTTTTGTGGGTTGCCATGGCACGTCTTAATTTCGGCCCTAAATTTCTTAAATCTATAAAATCCATGTATCATCAACCCAAAGCAAGATTTCATTATCAGGTTTGGAATCCGGTTTTATTAACATTACAAGAGGTACAAGACAAGGGTGTCCCTGCTCACCTTTACTCTTTGCCCTCTATATTAATCCCCTTATCCTAAAATTGTTAGAAAATAATAATATTAAACCAATTCTATATAATCAATATGAAACTAAAGTTTTGGCATACACTGATGACATCGCGGTATTAACATCTCACCCGACAGAAGCGTTGCACGAAATTGAACAGCTCTCCCTGCAATATGGCAACTACTCGGGCTACTCTCTGAATAGAGGAAAAACCATTGTACTGTGCACCGATAACACTGTATGCTTAAATACAAAAAGAGCTAAAACTGCTACGTATCTTGGAGTGATTTTATCTACTAATACCAAGACTTTAGTTAAAAACAACTTTGATCCTCTCATAGATAAGATTAAGACAGATCTGGACAGGGTAAATTGTCTATATCTTTCCATTATTGGTAGGGTGAACTATTTGAAAATGAATATACTACCGAGATGCCTATATATTTTTTCGATCAATCCCTCTAACTGTAGATCCTAAGATAATTATGTTAATCAACAAGATCACATCTAAATTTGTTTGGCAACATGGGAAATTCAGACGGTCACTGTCCTATTTATCCATTCCTCTCAGTAGAGGTGGACTTATGGCACCGAATATTATCCTGTATCATTGGGCAGCTTTTTTAAAACATTTAAAACCAATGATTCTAGAATTACTGTCTGTCTCTGGTACAACTAATACCACAATCCCTACAATCTATGAACTTGTACTTGGGCAAGAAGCCAATGGCCTTTTATTAAGAAAAACTGAAAATACCTACTATAAACAACTTAAGGGTGAAATCATTAAAAGTGCCTGTCTAATTTGGAATCAGGTACTTAAACATATGCAGATAGGCAAGATTAACCAGTACACACCTCTGTTCTAATCCACTATTACCTCTGGTCTTGATTTTGATCATACTGCTAGGAAATGGCAAAGACTGGGTATTAGAACAGTTAAAGATGTCTGGGTAAAGGGTCCACATACTACTTTTCAAGATCTAAAAATAAAATATGGTCTTCCTAAAGGGGACTTTCTTAAATTTGCTCAGCTTCATGCGAAATTAAAAGCAAAAAAGGATTTAATCAGCCTCCAGAAGAATGATCTAATTGAAGCATGTACTACCTCAAAAACTAGGATAGGAACACTTTATAACATTCTTCTAACAAATATTAACGATGATATCGAGAAAACAGAAGCTAAATGGGCGGCAAAATTAAATAACCCCGATATTGATATAGATAAAGTACTTGATATGAGTAATAATTTGTTTATGGCTAGCAATCTAAGGGCACAATTGTATAAAACAATATATGATTCATATTTTACCCCGGCCAAATTATTCGCATGGGGTAAAAGGGAGACCGATTTTTGCCCACGCTGCTCACAAGGCCCAGCGACATTAGTTCATATGTTTAGTAGTTGCCCTGAACTGCTTCTCATAAAAAGTATGATTGCCTCATTTTGGGAGAAAGTTTTCCACCATAAACTTCCTGAATCCGACACCCTATACGTTCTGGGATATGATAGCTCGCTAAACTTAACTAAATCGGAACAAAGATTATTATTTATAGGCACAGCTGTACTGCGATTAATTTTATCTGCTCGTTGGAAGGATGACTTACCCCCTAGCTTTCAAATGTGGTTAGCTCGCTTCCTTGCTGTATTTAACTATGAATCTGCGATATTTGCCACTAGGGGATTCAAAACAAAACATCGTGGTAAAGAACTTTGGCGTCCAATTTTTATTTTGAAAGAAGGTTTATTTCCTAGTGGAATAGGCTGAGATAAACAAGACTTTGTCTAGTCATGTTATTGTTTTTTATTAATCCCCTTCAACACATGTGTTCCTCTGCTTTTCTCTGTTCTTTTTTTTTTCTCGCACATCATTTCTGTTATTGCTATATCATTATTATTGTTTTTCTTTTACTGTGCCTAAATGTGTATACTTTATTCAATGTCTCTATGTTAAGTGTATTGTCTTATGCTGATACTGGTTCTTAATAAAAAAAAAATTTAAAAAGGATTTAGGCCCAGATCTCTGTACTGGGGTGAATGTATGACATTGTTCTGCTTCTGTCCATCAACTGTGGTTTTTGCATTTGTCACTCCGAGTGGGATGGGTATGCTCAGACGTGAGTCCCATACACTCCACACCACTGGATTCAAGCAAGTCGGGCTGAAGGCGGCTGGAAGGCCAGAAACGGGTCCTCGGAAGCTTGTTTCCAGTCCAGGGAAGGCATGGCTTGGCAGTACGGGCTGGACTGTTCCCATGAGGCACAGGTTCAGACTGATTTGCATATGGCCATGTCTGAACTGGGGTGGTGTGGAGTGCAAAAAAACGATGGATTTAGGCCCAGATCTCTGTACTGGGCTGAATGTATGACATTGTTCTGCATTCTGTCCATCAACTGTGGTTTTTGCACCTAACGTGGAACAGGCGTCCTATCTGGGGACTTTGTCTGCTGCCCTTGCTGAGTATTTCACGATACCGGTACTGATGGACGGAGACTTTAACTCAGTTGTTGATGTAACCATGGACAGATCCCATCCCCCACTGCCCACGGCCCCGATTAATAAGCTGGCTGGGGTTCGGGCCCATTGGCAGGAACATTGGGAACTTCTTGATGTTTGGCGGGCGCAGCACCCGACCGATAGGGATTACTCCTACTATTCGGCCTTGCACGAACTCCATGTCCGATTGGACGCCATTTTGTGTAGCTCCAGCCTGGCATCGCTGGCGGCCAATAGTGAGTATTTGACACGCACCATATCGGACCACAATCCACTATTGGTGAACTTCTGTTGGGTGGCGGAGCACCCCAGGATCCCTCACTGGAGGTTGCGCCCTGAATGCGGGAGTATCAGGTCTTTCGTGCGGAGTTGAGTGAAGGGGTGGCACTCTACTTTGCAGAGAATGCGGGCACTGCCACGACGGTGGCCCTAGAGTGGGACGCCTTCAAGGTGGTGGTCCGCGGGATCTGTATCGCCAAATGGGTGGGACTTAGGAAGCTGCTTCTGCAGGAAATGAAATCGAGACAGCTGAGCAGGCTCTGCGCGACGCTGAGAGGGCTCATTCGGAAGGCTCTGGGAGGCGCGACGAGGTCCTGTCCCGGAAAGAGGAGGTAGCGGCAGGGGTGGAGCGGCTACGATGCTTTGACTACAAGGCTTTTACGGCTCGCGAGCACGCGGAGCGGGACAAGGTGGGCACGCTATTGGCCTGGCTGGCGGACCCTGCCCCTAGGTGCGTGCCCATCTTGCGGTTGGCCTCCCCCTCGGGACTGCTGGAATATGGTCAACATGGTATCAAAGACCAATTTCGCTCCTTGTATGCGACTCTCTACACCAGCCAGCTGCAGACAGGCGAGGCAGACACTCAGGCATTCCTGGAGGGCTTGGAGTTACCCATACTCGAGGAGGAGGAGGCAGAGGCGCTGGGACAAGATATTACATTGGCTGAGATTCGCTGCGCCATTAAGCAATTTGCACGCAATAAAACGCCTGGCAGCGATTTATTTATTTATTGCCATTTGTAAAGCGCGACAAATACCCGCGGGCGTCTTGGCGCTAAAGAATATTTGCATAGGTGTTGCTCAGTGCGGCTAGCAGCATCCGGGATCATTCAAGGACAGAAACTATTGGTTAAACAACCAGGTTTTTAGTTTCTTGCGAAACTGCAGGAGAGACGGGCTTAGTCTAATGTCCTGCGGCAGAGTGTTCCATAATTTGGGTGCTGCTGTCAAGAAGCGACGATCGCCCCAAGATACTGTTTTGGACCGGGGGATCACTAGCTGGTTAAGGTTAGAGGACCGAAGCTGTCTAGGGGGGGAGATATCGAACCAGCTGGTCCATTAGAAATTGGGGGCCTTTATTGTTTAAGGATTTGTACACTATGCATAGCGATTTAAACTTAATCCTATTCTGGATGGTCAACCAATGTAGTTGTTTTATTGTTCCGGATATGGCAGCAAATTTTGGAATTCCTGAAAGTAGACGTGCTGCAGCGTTTTGTTTCGACTGCAGCTTTTTTAAAACCTTAACCTGGGTGTTTAAAAATAAACCATTACAGTAATCGAATGCCAAGAGTACCAAGGAGCTAACCAGCATTTTAGTGGCAGCTGCTGGTAGGAACGGACTTATTTTCCTGATCATGCCCAACTTGTAGTGAGCTGTTGATGCCACTTTATTCGCATGGTCCATAAAAGTGAGGCCCTCGTCAAAGATGACTCCTAGGTTTCTGACCTTGGCTACTGGTGTAGGAGGTGCTCCAAATGTAGATGGCCACCAGACTAAAGACCAAGGTGGTTGAAGTGGTCCAAAAATGACCACCTCGGTTTTTTCCGAGTTGAGTTTTAGGCAATTTATTGCCATCCACTCTCCTATGTCCAGCATTCCCCTTTGAAAGCGTTGGGCCACCTCCAGACCGTCGCCTTTAATGGCCAGTACCAATTGCGTGTCATCTGCATACGAAGTTAGGCTCATCCCATGGCTTTTGATGACACTAGCAAGGTCCGACACATAGATGTTAAATAGTGTCGGACTTAGGGATGAGCCTTGAGGTACTCCACATGGCAGAGACAACTGGGCAGATTGGTATGTCCCCAAGGCGACAGCCTGGGTTCTGTCCTTGAGAAACGAGGCCAACAGTTTTATTGCTGTTTGTCCAACGCCCATTTTACCGACACGGTCGACCAAGATCTTATGGTCGACCGTGTCGAAAGCCGCAGACAGATCCAGCAACACCAAGACTGCTGTCCCACCCTGGTCTCGGATTGATCGCACATCGTCTGCCGCTTTAATTAAGGCGGTTTCGGTCCCATTATATTTTCGGAATCCGAATTGTGTGTCATCCAGCAAACTGTGGTTCTCGATATACTCTAACAGTTGTGAGTTCACAGCCTTTTTGACCACTTTTGCTATAAAAGGGAGACTGGCTATGGGCCTATAGTTTTTTAGTTCGCTTTTATCAAGACCTGGTTTCTTTAAAAGGGGTTTCAGTAGTGTCTTTTTTAAGGCAGTGGATTGCCTATTGAATTCTATCTGACGTATATTGATCTCCTGGCTCCTAGACTATTGGTGATGTACCGGGAGGCTAAGGAAACGGGGATACTACCGGCCTCTACGAGGGAGGCCATCATCATACCGCTCCTCAAGCCGGGGAAGCCGCCGACTGACCCGGCTGCGTATAGGCCTCTCTCTATGCTCACCGCTGACTACAAAATATTGAGCCGGGTGCTTGCCACTAGGTTCCTCCCTTTAATGACGGGCTGGTGCATTCAGATCAGGCTGGCTTCACCCCGACGCGCAATACTGCCAGCAGCAAACGTAGATAATAGGAATCTTAGACAGAGGTTGTGGACTGGGAAGGCAGGCAATGGTGCTTTCGGTCGACATTGCTAAGGCATTTGACAGCCTGGAATGGCCCTATCTGTTTTCAGTTATGGCGGCATTTGGGCCCGGCGCCGGATATATCCGTTGGACTGAAATCTTGTATTCATCGGCAACGGCTAGAGTCCGCGTCGGGAGGGCTGTCTCCTTTTCTTACCCGGTGGGACAGGGCACTAGGCAGGGCTGCCTGCTTTCCCCGCTGCTGTTTGCTCTTGCGATAGAGTCATTGGCAGCGCGCGCTAGACTGGGAGGGGCGTACCGGGGCCTCCGGCTCCGCGGCTGCGAGCACTATACATCGCTCTACGCAGACAACCTCCTAATGTTTCTGGCGGATGCGGGGGATGCCCTGGAGGGGGCGCGCATTCTCCTCGACCGATTCAGGGATATCTCTGGTCTGCGGGTTAATTGGTCAAAGACTTGTGTTTTCCCAGTATCTAGTGCATGCGACCCGCCGGTGTTGCCACCCGACCTTGGGTGGGAGCCGAGATGCCTTCCTTATTTAGGAATGCTGGTGTATCACTCGCAGGAGGATCTTCTTGAGGGCAACCTTGGAAGGGCGATGAGGGGCTTGAGGAGTAGTATGCGGTTCTGGGGGACCTTGCCATTATCAGTGGCGGGTCGCGTCGCTCTCCTGAAGATGGTGGCGCTTCCTCGTCTTTTATATTTCTTCCGGACCTTACCGATACAGATACCGCCTGCTTTCTTTCGGCAACGCCGTTCGGCAGTGAGTAGTTTCTTTTAGGGTGCGTGTCGGCGCAGAGTAGCGCTAGACACGCTGATGTAGCCGCGTGCCGAGGGAGGCCTTGCTGCTCCAGATTTTGAGTTATACTATCTGGCAGCGCAGTTCCAGGTTCTCACTCAGGCGGTGGCGTTGGAGTTTAGAGGGCCAGAGGGGGGGACTGTACCGGACGTACCGAGGCACGTTCTGTCCTTTGTGATATTGCAGCAGAGACTGCGGACGGCCGAGTTAGCGATGGTGGTCGGCACCCTGCGACATTGTTGGAAACGGTTCCACAGCAGAATTGGGGTGCAGCGCCCTTATGCACCCGAGATACCGTTGGGCATGTGTACGACACTAACACATGGTGGCGACTGGTCCGGCCTGGCGGAGTGGGAGGAATTGGGACTGCAGATGGTGGGGGATCTGTATGCGGACGGTGTGCTGTTTCCCTATAATGCGTTACCGGAGACCTATGGTCTTCCGCGCGGTCACTTCCTGCTGCATGCGGCCTTGATTGCAGCCCTACAAAAACATTGGGGTGCTGGCCTCTCAGAACCACCGACGAGCGGTGCGTGTCAATACGTGGTGATGGCAGCAGGTACGTATAAGGCGATTACCTGTCTGTACAAAAGAATGTTAGGGGATGGGCTTAACCCACTACAGAAGTTGCGGGGGCAGTGGGAGACGGACTTAAACAAGGCTATCCCGGATATGGCTTGGTCACAAATACTCGAGAGAGCGTGGAAGAGCACCAGGAACGCCAGGTTTCAGTTGATTCAATTCTTTGTGCTGCATAGGGCGTATCTCACGCCAGCTAAAATTAACCAGTATTTTCGGATTGAAACTGCGGGATGCCCCCGATGCCGGGTTCAAGGAGCGGACCTGACCCACATGTTGTGGGAGTGCCCCCAGTTAAGAACGTACTGGGAAGAGGTCACCGGATCGCTCAGTAGGGTAACGGCGCGGCAAGTGCCTCTTACACTGGTTCCCGCACACTAGTAAAAACAAGATAACTAGCAAGTTTATCGACTTAGGTCTCCTTCTGCCTAAAAGAGAAATTACGTCACATTGGAAGGCAGCAACTGGCCCTAGCAATGTTAGGTGGAAGGCAGCGCTACTTATGTGGGCGAGAAGCGAGAGCTCGGTTAGACTGAGACAAGCCCAGAGATCCCATAGTGATAAGGCGCTGGAGGCAGCGAGGGGAGGCCTTGGTGGTGGAGCTCCGGATGCCGGATGTGGATACTGACTCGGACACTGGATCATCGGGGAGAGGAACAGGCACAGGCGGATTCCTCTGGACTGGGAGAGATTATTGCAGTGGGAGGTCCCCGACTTATGGGCGATAACCCTTAGTGTAATGGATGAGATGGTCTGTGGGCATATCACACACGAAGATAGCACCTTGACATCTTTCTTCTCTAGATAGAAGCGCCAGTGGCAGGGGTGGGGGGAGTGGGAGTCGATAGACATTACGGGGGCCACACATAGGGATTGCTTAAGGACTTGGAGCCTGGAGCTCAGACATGACGCTATGTTGATTGAAGGGGCTTGCCAGCGCAGCGCTGGAGCTGGAATAGGGCTTATATGCTTTGTTATCTGCTGAATGCTTATCAACCGGATCTCAACACGAAATGTGGGGTATTTTGTATTTGTAATAGTCCCTTCTTATGTCTTGTTTATGTTGTAAAACAATAAAAAGATTTTTTTTTAAATCAGTAGCCACTACTGCCAGCTCCAAGTAATATACCTGTTTACTGTCTTATGTGTGAGCCAAGAAATTATGTGTCCTAGTGCGCAAATCTGAATCCCCCCACGCCCCTCCCAAGAAAAGCAGGAGAACTAGGAGATCCCTTATCCTCAGCATGCAGACTCTGATAGCGAGAATACATGTTCGCTCTAAAATAGTTACATAACATATCACCGCCCCCCATCCCCCTCCCAAGAAAAGCAGCAGAACTAGGAGATCCCTTATCCTCAGCATGCAGACTCTGATAGCGAGAATACATGTTCGCTCTAAAATAGTTACATAACATAGTCACATCAGGGCCACATGAACCCCCGCCCCACATGCCCAAACCCGCAAATAACACAAAGACACAAGTGTTAGGTTTGGGAAAAATTGCTGCAGGTTTATTACATACAACATATGTAATGACGGTGGGTTATCTTACGGGCGATCCTAGGGCAGGCCGCATTCTCGCCACCTGCCCGCCTGTTGAGTCAAACAACACAGTGGCGAACCACCCAACTGTTGTACAAATACCATAATTATACTGACACGCCCATTGCTGGGCGTCACTAGGCAAACCCCCGGTTGCACAGGCCCACAACCGCCCGAAGGACTACTGGGGCGCCGACACGAATTCCTGCACCTCCCATGAGGTTACAGGTTAGGCTCTGAGGTTATGCTCTGGCACCCCTATGTGCCCGCTGACGTCCAGCGTTTGCACCTCTCTTCTTCCGCCACAGCCCAGTGCGGTGGTTCCCGCTGCCGCACGGGCCCCCCCACCACTGCTACTGCTCTTTTACCTGCAACCTTCACCTATAATTGCTTCCTTCAGATAGAGGAGGAACAGGGCAATGCCCAAAGGCGTGGGGTGACACCATCAACCCTGTCCCACAAAACTAGCTCGGTCAAGTTCCTCGTCAGTCCCTGGAACACGACCACACCAGGTGCGGGCCCCTATCCTCCACGAAGAGTCCAAGGCCCCTGACATGACCTTGCATGCCCGAAGGGAAGAAGGTCCCTTCTACCCCCTATCTGCCGGTCCCCGCGCGGACCGATCACCAAATCAGGGAAGCTAAAGGGATAGGAGGGGCCCCTACTTCTGTAAGCCCTTTGCATCATGAAATAGGCTGTCCAGCCCCTGCCACTGGGACGCCAACATATCCCTTCCCACAAAGCGTCAGAAAACTGCGCCAAGGAAGCCACTGCTACAGCTGAAACGCCATCCTCTACACAATCTAGCAGTAAGTGTGCTTACTGAAACGCCTCTTCTGCACAATCGAGCAGAAAGTGTGCTTACATGACGCTTGTGCTGCTAACCTCAATAGAGGACCAGGGAATTGGAGGGCACAAGCCAAACTATAGAGTTTGGACGAGTCCCAGGTAAGCAAAATACCGGGTCCACAGGCAATTACAGCTGGCATCCCCTGCCCCTTGGGTTTTAGGCTGGTAAGCAGCTATGGCCATGATACCATTGAGTTAGCTAGTCTGTATGCCGACATACGACCACCTCCCGGGGACAGCTGCGCCTGCAACGGGGAACCCCCTAAGCTCCTGACCTGCGCAGGGACATGCCTGGAGAGAAAACGCCACTCCGACACCAATAGGCATAACCACCCGGGTGCAATCCATCTAACGCAATAGTGAAGACTATCCCAGGCAAGAGACCCGGGGATGGGGAGGGCCCTCCCTGCAGAACATCTGTGCCAATATACAAGCGCAGACACAACATTCCAATAAACTGCAAGGTTGCGCTAGAGCAACTAATCCCCCACAGGATACAGAAATCTATTGCAAACACCTGTCCCCCCCCTAGTTAATACATGCCCCCAGTCCAGCCTGTCGGCTGCCAGTCTATCCTACCACAGGGATAGCTTGTCCTGGAGGTAAACTAGGACCCCCCCCAAAAGGGATAGGGAACTGACACCCGGGGGTGGGGGGGGGGGGGCGGGGTGGGCACCGGGTAAGATACCAGAAAGAATATTCTCTAAAAGCCTTATAGGGACCCATCTAAGGATTATTGGCCGTCCGGGCTCGGGCTGTCGTCACCACAGTTGTTCTACTTATACCTGAATTGAGTGTTACACTGAAGGCTGCAGACCGCGGGTGGGCTGCCAGCGAGTACCCGAGCCTAGGATCAAGCTAGACAGCAGGACCAATGGAAGGGGGGGATGACTAGACATATGACCTTCCCTACTCAAGGTGGAGCAACACATGTGCCGTTATCAGGAGTGTACTGGTAGGATTTCTCAGTTTTAAGTTTGCCATTATTGCAGTGCTCTCTATGTACAGGTGTGTGATACTCTTTGTTGCATGCCACGCAACTTCTTTTAACGCACTGTTTGCGATTTCTCACGTGTTTAGAACGTTTGTTCTTGTGCCCGGATGTCCGGTGTGTATTGCATGCTATCCCTATTGACCCCGCACTGGGTGGCAAGATTGCCGACCAAGCATGGCACAATCGCTTGTGCTGCACCCCCCATCGCCTGCCCAAATTACCAGGGGAGTACTATCAACTCCTAGAGTTTAAGCATTTATGATTACCCTAGTTAGGATTCAACACTAAGTAATTCGCTTTCAGGTTCTGCCCAGAAGAAGCCCATGAATAGCCACACCACTAAACATCACCTGGCCTACGAGAACATGTCTAACAGGGACGATTTAGTTGGGAAAAGGTTTATTCTCAATGAGATATCATAGGGGGAAGAGTCTTTAATGTGGATCCATACAGAAACCTCTGGTGTACCGCAGCACTAAGCCTGGTGATGGTTACAGCAGATTTGATAAGTGTGAGGAGGAAAATTCGTACCCACCCAATATGTGCTAAGTACAGTCTGGGTAGCTGGGTCATCCCAGGAGGAGATGTCTGCCCATAGTTTAGTAGATTATCGTTGCAAGAAATTGGTTGGTTAGCATGAAAACAAACATTTGGGAGCAGTACACCCTTTCTGGCGCTAACTTAGACTACCGGGCACACCAAGGCAGATCCATATGGCATTGGCTTACTTAACATGAACGCTCACTTGTGTAACATAAAACTTAACTCCGACACGGGGGAGTTTACTCCAATCCGCATACTACCACGTGCAGGATGCTATGCGAGACATTTTATAATGTGAAGTAATTATGAGTGACAATTCAATAGCTTGAAGTAACGCTTTCTCGTGAAGACGAGGGGAAAGCAGTTGCTCCACAAGGGCTCGTAATTATCGGCTCATATGACTTGTGCCCTAGCGCATACACTGTTTCTAGGCCTGTATATACACACCTCATTCACACACACACAATATTTATTGTAAATGTAAAACAATTAAACCCCTAGTATTTCACATAATAGCAAGCCTCCTGTTCAACTTACTGGAGTGAATGCGGGGACCTATAGATAGCTGACAGAGTTTTGAGACTAAATATGAGTGGCATATCCAGTCTTTTACGAAGTGCTTCGTAAATAATAATAACATCAAACGATACTAGAATTGTTCTAAGATTACCTGCGTGTCAGTTGCAAGGCAGAACTATCGAATTAAAGTAGTCGTGCGTTGCCACGACGTCAGGTTACTTTCCGTAACATGGCCCGGAGTGCAGCATTATCTATAGCTGCAATTGCTTTGTTTTTCTTTGAGCAGGAATCGCACGGTTTGGGTGCGGGGAGCATGCCTAATCGAGTAGTTGGTGTGTCATAGGCACTGTTACCAGGAAGATATGCGCCCCAGGATAGTGATAGAATGATAAAATTACAGCCATGATCAAATACAGCAATAAGGAGGATACAGGCGTCCTAGGTGCCACAGCACCCGCTGCCGCAACGCACTTGTTTATGCCTGTCTCAGTGAGGGAGTTTCTGCATATAAGAAACAGGAGTGGGGGATACTCCCAAATCCTGTCCAGCATCCAGCTATAAACCTATCAGACCAGTTCTATCACAAGCTATGCTGGTGACATACTCCCACCCATACCATTGTAGATAACTACCTGCAAAGCTGATCTATAGCTTGATAAGGGAAGATCCGATAAAAGATGAGCAGAAAGCGGGCGGGGCATCGTGCCTACATCATGCCTCGACGATACAGCACTAGTGCTGCCTGAGAGAGACCTAAGGCCTGTACCCTGCTAATCACACGAAAAAGGTTTATGCCAAACCATTACCTTGGTAATGCACATTTACCTTGGATAAAGACCTACAAGGAAGATGCAACGTGTACAAAGATATAGCTACCGGGCAGCAGACAGAACCAGGCAATCTGCATTAAAGTTTTTACCCAACATGTAGACACCGCAGTTACTGCTAGAAACAAATGACTAATTTAGGGCTTTTGAAGACCGACGATGCATCCTCAAAATCTTGACCCTCCAGAGATGGAGTCTTTTTACTACAATGCCCTACTTTGGAATGATGAGTTACTCAAGTACAGGGTTCCCCCCAACTTGCTACATAATAACAAAGATTGGAGAATACCAATCAGCAGAGCACTCAGTGAGAACCCTTCATAAGAAGCTAAATGCACCATCTTGATGCAAACTAGTGTGATCAGGCGTGTTCCAACTGGGGGAACCGCCACTCACATGCAAGAACAAACCACTGTATGATTATACTTCAGAGTATCCCCTCGCACTTAAGGGGAATTCACAGCATAGAATTCCCAGTCTGGGGGGCACCCGTTTCTAGATGCATCTTTAAATCATCAGCGCACCACAGTAAGAAGTTACTATCCTATCAGTTAATCAATTTACGAAATCCTTTTCATTTAGTCCATAGAATTACAGGTGGTTTGATTGCAAGACTGCAGTGAAGGAGACCCCTGCGTAATTCTGCAGGAGTCCAATCAAGGACCTTCGAAGTGCATAAACCTAAGAAACTTCTCAGCAAAGACAGGTCCTATGTAGGCAGCGTCATACTCATTCCATTGGCAGGATAGCTCTGAAACGTAGAATCAAAGAATTCAGTGGCAAAATGTGCCATGGGTAAAAGACCTGCACTTATCTAAGTTACATAAGACAAACAGGAAGCAGGTGTGGTAATGCAATGCATCCATAGCAGTAACCAGTATATTATACAAGTGTTTATGGAAAGCACAAACTCCAGACTCTGTACAATGGTTGGGATTGGCATTACTAATAGTAGTGCATTTCTAACCAAACAAAACCTTTTTTGGCACATTAGGATAATGAGACTGGTGGAAACAAAAGGCTCCAATCCTATAACTTGCAGTTCGCAGGCAACTCTTTGATGACAGTTAATGGCTCACAGTACTACATTAGGATTGTAACTTATCAACGAAGAACAAAAGTATCTGTTACAAAAGCGGAAACCACTGAGCTTATCCAAGTAGCCAGATCCGAAATTATTTTCCGGTATTTTATGGCCCGAGCGAGGCGCGGTTTAGACAACGCGGCGCAATACCAAGTTCCAATTTGAATTACATGCCGCGTACATTTTGGCACGGAAGAAATGCATAGCGTACAAATCACAGGAAGTTCTGTAGCCTCGCCGAGGCTCAAACCCAGGACCCATAAATCCCTTCTCGGGCACAGGATGGAAACTTCCCCGAACCGAGCCAGACCCACGCCGATGCACAAACCCGTGTCCCTGAAGTCCCTTCGCGGGCACAGGGTAGAAGCATCCCCGAGCTGTAACCGACCCGGGCAGCGACCCCCCCTCACCCCGCAAAGTTCTAAACTGTAGCTCCAGCAGACTGGCAGCCGACCAGGCAACGCTGGCGAAAGCCACCCTGCTGCCGAAGGCATTCTTTCTATCCATGAAATTATATTCTGGCCTTTCGGAGCGTGCTGGCATTACTTCACTTCGCCGTAGATAAACTGCGCATACTACACAGACTGCTGGGCGCTACAATGGTGTACCACTGAACGAACCAGCAAGCAGTGCTTAATAGAGGTCTGCTTCAAAAACGGCCCGTACCTAACACTGCGCATACCTCTTAAATAGCCACACTGTACTGCGCGGTAGAATGATATCCCGCTGTGCGAACCAGCAGGCAGTGCATATACAAAGGTCTACTACATGGATGGCACGTACATTAGACTGGGCATACCTCAGATAGTTTCACTATAAAGGGCACTTGCACGAAAAGGCAACATAATGGGGTAAAAAACAAGTACATTGTATCCCCCTCAACCATACCTTCCCAGGAAATGCCCATCAATGCCCGAACTTACCCGCATGCGCAGGTATTGAAGGATTGTGCTCCCACATAGCGCCGGACAAATGAAACAAGCCGCCCCAGAAAATGGCCGCACTGGACGCCATTACCCTAAGCGCCGAACAACACACCATGGTGTCCCCAAAATGGCCGCACCCGGCCACTATTACACTCGTGCACAAAATGGTGGAACACAACTGCCAGGGACCAGCATCATCCTCACGCTTGCTCATCCATATATGCGTGCACTTGACAAACACTGCGTAATAGAAATCGTGCCGTTTATAAATGTTGGGAGACTGACCAAAGTGTGTCAGCATAACCCTACATCAGACCTGCCGCGAAAGGCCCGATGATAGCCGCCACACAACAATGATATGACTGAATAACGGGCTCGGAGTGAATACATAGATGTCGTCGAGTTTAAATTTAGTACCCGTCAGACGAATACCTATGCTGGGAAGGCCACGTAATTCGGGAATCTAACTGAACTAGCGCCACGGTCAGACACGTATCACAAGAAACCACCGCAGGCACCGCCGCATTTCGAAGCCAATAGCCCGGGGCTAGAACCGAGGAAATGACCTCATGCCTCTTACCACCACCCCTGCGCGCCACGTCCGTGACAACAGCAAAACAAACCACGGGACGGAGGGGAGCAAAGAATTGGGGACACCCACCTGTGACCGCCTCGTACCATGGTACCCGCAGAGCTGCGCTCAGCACCATACCACCACCCCGAGCTCCAGCCGAACACCCGACAACTTGCCCCAAAATTAAAAGGGGGCCGTAACCCAAAGCGCATCACTTACTGCCATCGGGAGAGCGAGACAGCCCGACGCACCCGCTGCCCTACCTAGGATGCGCTTGTAACCGCTGAGCCGCGACCGAGCAGAGCCACCGGCAACCGAGGCCTCAACTTCCACCGGACGGGGCCCAGCAGACCCCTCCTGAAAAATTTACCGCACCTGCATATGACCCCTGCTGCCATAAAACAACACACACCCCGTTACTCGCGCGAAAACCAGTCACTTAAGGAAGTGCCACGACTCCGCAGAGTCGGGTAGAGCAGTAGAGGAGGAGGGGGCCAGAAGGGTCACGATAGGGCTGCGCCTGAAAACGGCAGAAAAACCATCTCCCGCACCCGGGTGCTGCTCCGTTCGCGCCGCCGTCGCAGGCTTTAAATTTCGAGACCTATTGTTCTCCCGCCACTGCAGGAAAGGGGGGGGCACAATGTCTACTGGCGTATCTCGCACAACGCAGGGCAAAACTCACCGCACACGGAAGAAGCCAGCATACACGACGCCAGACCATCCAGGAGCCCCCTTGGGACCTCGGACTGAAAGGGGACCTCCAGCAGCAACCGAGAATAGCGTGTTCCCCGCGAGGACACTACCACGCATCACGAGTGTCCCAAAAGAGTGAAAAGAGTGTCCCAACATGGAACTGCGACGTCCGGAGCGGCAAAGAGGCCTCCCCAGCGGGGCAGAGGTCAGAAGTACTCCCGACGGCTCCTCCCAGCCGCCCCAGACGTGCATCACCTACCAGTCTCCACCAACCAGGGGAGACTGCCTCGGGTTAGAAACTACTACGTCATGCGGGGGCGGGACAGCCCTCCGTGACTAGGAGCCCGCCCTCCTTATGGCCACTGCGTGGCCTCGGGCAGGCGCATATCACCGCCCCCCACCCCCCTCCCAAGAAAAGCAGCAGAACTAGGAGATCCCTTATCCTCAGCATGCAGACTCTGATAGCGAGAATACATGTTCGCTCTAAAATAGTTACATAACATATCACCGCCCAGCAGTTCACCTCTCTCAGGCAACCACAACAAAGGCAGGCGCCCTCGCCAAGGACAGACTGTGACATAAGTGAAATGGAAAGAGGTCAGTAAATTCAGTCACAAGAGCAAACCCGCAGACACCGGGTTATGAAGAAAACATGAAAGGGAGAGGGGCACGAGAAGACGGGCTTTCAGTCACGTGGCAGCCGATGGCAGATAGGTTAGTAGCTAGCTGCTCCAAGAGCCACTGCCAAGAGGGAACGAAAAAGCTCGTTTAAAATATTCAATTACTATCGTATCATCCCTGTGACCGAGTATGCATGAGTGCGTCATAAAAGAAGCACTGGCGTTGCCAATAGGTCTCGCAGTAGGAAAGTTTGAGCTATTGGTTGTGTAAATGACAAAGCCCTTTATGTATTCAAAATGATAACAACAGTGAAAGGCATTGTTATTTGCCATTGTAATAGTTCCACCTGTCGTACTGCGCGATCTATTGGCAAGGTGAGTGTTTTTCGTGTGTGAGTGGCGTTGTGTGTGTGAGTGGCGTTGCGTGTGTGAGTGGCGTTGCGTGTGTGAGTGGCGTTGCGTGTGTGAGTGGCGTTGCGTGTGTGAGTGGCGTTGCCTGTGTGAGTGGCGTTGCCTGTGTGAGTGGCGTTGCCTGTGTGAGTGGCGTTGCCTGTGTGAGTGGCGTTGCCTGTGTGAGAGGTGTTGCCTGTGTGAGAGGTGTTGCCTGTGTGTGAGGCGTTGGCTGTGTGATTTGTGTTGCCTGTGTGAGTGGCGTGGTTTTGCAGTCTGGGCGGGGCTTTGCTTCAGATTTTGAGGAGAGCAAAAACTATGAATGAGATTATTTCCCTAAGGTTTGGAGAGAAGAGAACCCACACTTTTGTGATTGCATGTATGCAACAATATAAACAATTAGAATGGAGGAGTACAGACAACCGATGAGGAGCAATTGTTAATTTTACATTTGAACCAGATAAAGTTATGATGGCAGCAGCAATAGCAAGATGGAATAAAGGAGTCCAGGGTGACTTGGAGGGATTCAAAGCTCATTCAGACATCAGCATGGCTGTATGTTACTTGAGGGCCACCCAGTGGAATACATGGTTAATGGCTGCCACAGTAGGCCCTCTTCCTCAAGGGCTTGGCTAGGCCCTGATGAAGCCGGGAGTAGACCGCGGAGCTCTGCCCTAGGAATCCACCAGAATCCTGAGTCCAAGCCTCACTAAACCCTTGATGGAACAGCAGTGGAAGAGCCCCAGAGCAAGTAATATAGGCCTTGGGGGAGTCTCGTGCCGCAGATTGCGAGAAAAGCGGGATTAGGTAAAGGAAGATCCCGGGAGGCCGCAGACAAAATGGCGCCCCGCCATGCAGAACGAGTGCTGAAGTCGAGAGCCCGCGGGCAGAGTACTCAGTGAGATCGGAGGCGTGGAGACGGCGCAATCACAGCAGCGAAGGCGGGCTGCAGGGAGTGCACTGGATGTCTGAGTCCAGAGGTAATAACGGGGGTAGGGATTCCAGATATCCCCAAGACGCGCAAGTATAGGAAGAGCTGAGGAGGTTGTGATGAATGGGAGAACGCGAGTGGTGCTTGAAATGGAGAGGTGTTGCAGGTGAGCTGGAGCAACCACAGGCCTGAGAGAACTCATGGCCCTGCCTGCCACGCTCTGCAGCCCGAAACAGTGCAGGGATCACAAAGAAGGCGCAAGTGAATAACGTAGTCGGACGCAGACAAAATGGCGCCCCGCCATGCAGAACGAGTGCTGAAGTCGAGAGCCCGCGGGCAGAGTACTCAGTGAGATCGGAGGCGTGGAGACGGCGCAATCACAGCAGCGAAGGCGGGCTGCAGGGAGTGCACTGGATGTCTGAGTCCAGAGGTAATAACGGGGGTAGGGATTCCAGATATCCCCAAGACGCGCAAGTATAGGAAGAGCTGAGGAGGTTGTGATGAATGGGAGAACGCGAGTGGTGCTTGAAATGGAGAGGTGTTGCAGGTGAGCTGGAGCAACCACAGGCCTGAGAGAACTCATGGCCCTGCCTGCCACGCTCTGCAGCCCGAAACAGTGCAGGGATCACAAAGAAGGCGCAAGTGAATAACGTAGTCGGAAGAGGAGCCTAGGAGCAGAAATAGAGACTCTGCCGTAGGATAGCAGGAGCTGCAAAGTGCACAGGACGGCGGTGGTGAGGGGCCTTCAGCAGTTCAGGTGGGAGGCGACTCCGCAAGTGGAGGACTGACCTTCATCCGGAGGGATGAGAGGGGGCACAATACAAGACTGTAGTGCAGCCTGCGGAGGGGGATAGTGGGAAGCGCCCCAGGGCCAACGATTGCAGTCGCATGCTGGTAAAGCATGGAGAACCCCGGAGAAAGAGACTGTGGAGTGGAGTGAGAGGGCCCACGACAAGCTCAAGATACAGACCGGGGAAACGGGTAATGAAGGAGACAATTCAGACACCATACCGGCCAGTGCGAGAATGGACGGAGTGGAGTGTGAAATTGGAGAACGTGATGGTGGGAGACCCAGTGTGAGCCCCAGGCATCAACGGAGGAAGGGCCAGGCTGAGTGGGCTGGACGGGTCCGGAAAACACAGGAGGTTTGAGGGAAGCATCGGGTGGAGCTCCCTGGTGGGACTGAGAAGTGCAGAAAGAGACAGGGGGCTGCCAACCATCCCCCATCCAACGTCCAACCAACAGGGAGGTGAGGCCGTTGGCGAATATGGGCAGGCAGATTACGAGGGAAGCCGGATGGGGGCGGGAAAGCCTGGTGGGAGGCGTGAACGCCGGATGGGGGCGGGAAAGCCTGGTGGGAGGCGTGAATGCGCGAGGGGAGGCAGGCGGATTGGGAGAGAAGCCTGATGGGGGCGGGAGAGCCTGGTGGGTGGGCGTGAATAAGGGGAGGACTGGGCTGGGCTTGCATGCGATGCGCGTGCATGTACACGGGCACTGCATGAAAACCGCGGGGCTGAAAGCCCTTTGGTTTGAAGATGTTTTCGCCACATGAATTCTCGCTACGCTCGATGCGCTTGCGTGCATCGATAGGTCGCGAGACCTAAAAATGAAAAAGCGGAGTCTCTGTTAAACCTAATGTTGGGCCGGGCCATGCATACCTTTCTTTCTCCCTTGCAGCCAGCAATTTGTCGCTTCAGAGCATATGTCTCCTGCATCAACCCCCAGCGGTTGTGTGTAGTTTACAGGCTGAATTGTTGCACCATTTAATATGGGTTGGCGAACTCTCGCTGAATTTCACCTGGGTATCGTGTGTGTCTCAGTCCTGGTGTTTCCTTTAACAACCATGTACTGGGACACTGATTAAGATGACTACCATACATACACGGGATATATTTCTTTGTAAACAAGCATTGATAAAGCTATGAGATATACTGGCTTTGGCAGTGATTTTCAGCCATGGTGACAGCTGCGCGGCTGCTGTTCAGCATGATTGCAAATAATTATTTCAGAAGTGCTATGACGCAGCCGGCATTAATGCGCTTAAGGGGTTAGTGATAAGTCAACCGACAGAGAGAAAGGGAAAGGAGAGATGATGTGGGTGGGGGTAGGACATGCGAGAGACATTGGGTAACCACACTCAAAACAAAAGGGGGGGGGGTTGACTAGGGAACCAAAAGGTCAAAGAGAGTGGGCCGAAGGAGCTCGGGCAGCAAATGTGGGATGGGTGGTAGGAGATGAGGCAGCCAGTTGAAAACAGAGAGTTGGTTGGAGAGGAAGAAGAAGAAGCAAGCTGACAACGTACGGTGAACGGGGGGTATCGAAAAGCAAGCTGACAATGGAGGGTGGGCGGGCATGGGACAGAAACATTTCAGGACAAATACAACACTGAACATGTTCATGTATTTCTTGAAAACTCAAAAATGTCTGGACAAGAAAAAACACCAAAGCACTACATTCCAGCAAATCTGGCAAAATAAGCGTTTTCCGAGTTCTTAACGAAGGAAGTCATTTGCCTATATCAGTTTCCATCTTGTTTGCAAACGTCAATTAATTGTGTACATCCATGATGGTTTTCAGCAGTTGTGACCAATCTTCCCTAAATTTAGCAAGCTGAAAGGATGAAGTTTAAGGGTTGTTTCTTTCCACAAATTTGGTTCAAAGTCACCAATATGGACTTAAGTTTTTATGGGTACAAAAAGAGGATTTCCTATTTTCATGGCCTGAATTGGCTTTAGTAAGATTAAAAAGAAGGGTGCTGTAGAAATGATAGAAGTTAATCAAACGACCAAGAGAAGATCAGGGTCTTGAGATTGTATCGGTATTAGAGGAGGTTTGGTTCATCTTTGAGGCTAAGCAAAAATGAGTTCTGTTTAGAAATTCAACACCAACAGTAGTGCTTCTAGGTTTGATGATTTTTTGCCCAGCCAATTTTGAGTTATCAAACAAAAAATAGCTGCCAAGAGTACATGTGCCAGTGTTGGATTGGTCCATAAATGTTATCCTATCAACAGATACCACACTGTGCCCTCCTGACAAGTGGGACAACATAAAGGTGGTCCTCGAGGCCAAAATTGGGCTGAAACGTAATGCTAGAACCTACAGGCCATTTTCGCAGCCTCCTTACTGTAGAAACATTTAAGGACTGGACATATATGTTACTCCTTGGTCTGTCTTCTTTCTTCTAGTCCTTATCACTGGGGGAGGCCGCCCACCTCCCAGAAACAGATAAGCTTTTAAGCTTTACTTTACAAGAAATAAAACATTTGATTCTTTTAGTCTTTCTTCCTTCCTTAGATTAAAAAGAAACGCAACTCCCCCATATCCTCAAACCTCCTTGCTTCAGCTGACTGGCTTCTTTCTGCCTCCTTCAGAGACGGTATCCGTATGGTCACAACATTCATTAAGTGTTTTTATGATTAATGTCCTTTCTTGCTAGTACATTGAGCTGCTTCAGCAGGCAAGGGGTTCTGGTTATTCGGTAGTCTCAATCTTCATGATCAAGTGCTTTAGATGAGATGAGAAGCGTGTTGCGAGGCGACAGCGCCATGCGGAGCTCCGCGACAGAAAGTATTTGCAAAGCAAACTATACAAACAGGAACCACTTGTAGAGCCCGAATATGGAGCTTCCTGTAAGAATCCATAGAAGGGAGAAAGTCCACTGAAAAGCAGCACAACCACCATAAAGATGCTGGAGAAACTGACCTGGTAGAACAAGATTTCTTTTCAATATCCAGAAAAGATCTGCCAATAATGATTTCAACTGCTGAGAGGAGCTTTAATAAGCCTCCAAAACACGGAACTATCATAGAACCTGACCTAGCTGAGGTTCAGGAGTCTTCACCTAGAGGCAAACATGTGCAGGGGGTCAAACTGTGGTAACTCCTTTAGCACTTTAGAGAATTATTTGGATTGCAGGAGCATGTGCAAGACAACGGGATTCACTTTTATTCACCATATAATAGTCCTAGCCTGGATGACATTCTAGAACAAAATTTCAATAAGACTATTTTTTTTTAAGAATGGAGACATGTTGATAAGTCAGTTTTCCCTACGCTTCCTGAACCACTGCTATCCGGTGGGAAAATTTGAAGAATTTCCGCAGATACCTAAACTCATTTCCATTGTATCCACTATGGCATCTTCTTGGTCTCAAGCAGCGGAAGCTTTCCGTGAGACAAAAAAAGTAGACATTTTTAAAAGTTCCTATGCTGCATCTACCTTTCCAGTCTGGACTAGAACTTTTGCAGTTCACGTCACTCAAGACATTATAGAAATACTTCCAATTACTTTTTGATTGCTTGCAAGCGAGAGCTGATCCTACAGTCATCCAAGAGAATATGGAGTTGCTGACCCTATTCCTGTCAGACACAGCATTTGATTTTTTATTGTCTTCTGCAACCTTGTTTGGAGCATCATTCGCGGGAAAAAAAAGGTTTCTATGGTTGAAATTGTGGAACTTAAATGCCGACTAAAGAACTCTGATTCACTGTTTATCATTTATAGGTCGGTCTCATTGTTCAGCCCAAACCCCACTGAATAATTTACTCCAGAAGACTGTGGAGGAGAAAAAATTCTCCAACCTTTCCGAGCTCCGTCTTCTAAAAAGTCTTTTATCCAACTGCAAAATCCACAGGGTGTACAAGAACCTTGTTCCTTTTGTGACTGGGACTAAGGTTTTGGGGTCATGCTTGCTGGAAAATTAAGACTCCGGCCTCAGCAATTGCATTCCCCTAAAGAATGACTATACCAGAATGGAGGCAAAGGTGTGGGGCGGGGGATAGTAGTAAACAGTTTCTATCCAAACACAAAACCCTTGTTCAAGGCAGAAGGGTGTTGGCTATTATCCAAGATGTTTATTCTGTAAAGGTTAAAAAGTCCTCATCCAGAGCTTCGGTTCTGAGGAACCACCCTTCCTCACTCAGAAATCCAGAGACAAACTAGTTTTTCTACAAGGTGTAGAACCAGTCCTAAATAAAAAAGCAGTTGGGCCAGTCCTTCATTCACAAAGACATTTAGGAGTATGTTGCATTTTATTTCTAGTGAGAATGCCAAAGTCTACTACAGTATCCTCACACACCAACCAAGGACTAGTTAAGAGTTCATGGATTGATGGCATGCCACAACAGCAGTCATTTTTTGGGCCCGTCATCAACTGAAGACTCAACTTCAGCACCTCACATCCAGTGGTCGCCAGTGAAGAAAAGTTATGAGCATGTGATTCCTACAACAATATAAATATATCCTTTTCTGCAGTGGTAGATGAGTCTAGAAAATCTCTGAATAGTGGTGCCATTAGTGGCTCCTGTACCTCTCATATTAACCACAAAGGCCAATCACTGGGGCGAGAAAAACCTTGGAGGGTATAGAGTTGAAAAGCAGTTGGTCTCCCTCAGAAAGTCTCCAATGCTCCAACTGTAGGGAACTTTCCGCAATTCTGAGGGCTCTTTAGGGTTTATTTTATTTCCTTAAAAGAAGAGCAGTAATGGTCCGCACGGACAACTGAGTCACCAAAAATGATGAGAATAAGCGGGGGGGGGGGGACAAAAAGCCCATCTTGGCTCAGATAGATTACTCTATTTTGTGCATTGTCAAAACTCATCTATTGTTTCTAAACGCACTATATTTCAGAGGAAGAGAGAATTTGTGAATTGAGAAACTTCTCCCATCAGTGTCTTATCATCTGAGCCAAGGGGAATTACTACTGATAAAAGACTGCTGAGATAAGAGGCTTTTATCTCAGTGAAGTTGGTGTCCGGAAGTGTAGGGGATACATTTCCTAGCTCTACCATGGCTTCCAGGAATGCTGTGTGCATTCGCCCCATTCCATTTCTCCTGGGGGTGTTATAGAAGATTCAGGGGTAGCGAGGCAGCAATAGTAACCCTCGTAGCCCCGTTCTGGACACGCTGACCTTGGTTTCAATACCTTTATCAAAAGAAAATAAAGACACCCTTGCAAAGCTTTCTAGACTCATCTCCCCTCTAGTTTCCTCCTCCCAGCAGACTCTGTTCTGCCTTCACCTCAAGGCGTGGAGGTTGAGCTATAACAGCAAGACTACTTTTGAGAGGTAGTCATTTGTAATCAATCTTCTTGGAAACCATCCACGTATGAATGTTCTGTTCAACACTGAAGACATGTTGAAAACTGGTGCAAAAAAGGGAGTGTTGAAACCCGATTTAGTGACCCCTTTCAAGGTCTAGAATTTTTATGGGAAGGGTTTCTCAAAGGATTGAGTGCTTCTAACTTACCATCACAGTGGGTAACAATATGTATCTTTTGTAAAACATAAGTTAAACTATCTAACATAGTTCCATGGCTGTCCAGGTTGCTTAGGAGCTTCAGTTTACAAAACAAATGGTAGTTCCTAGCCCTCTACATTCTTAGAACCTTCTTACAGTTTAGAGAAAACGTCAGTGCCCATCATTTGAGCCATTAAGAGTCATCTTGCCCTCCTTGCCTTTCAGCGGAAATTGTATTCCTTGTGGCCCTAACATCTGCTAGGTTGGAACTAAGTACTGTTGAGGATTCCTACTTCTAGTACTATTTACTATTCCAGATATGATAGTACTACTTTTATGTCCTGGATTTTCTCCAAAAGCCACATCTCAGTTCTATATTTGATAAGTAATTGCCGTACCAGTTTTTGATTCTCATTCTTTTTACACTATACTTTTGTCTTTTAATGATGAGAAGCGCTCTCATCATACATTTAAAGTGCTACGTACTTCTGCTATTTAAATTCTGTTTTTAACCTTTGAACCAGCTATACTGAGGAGGTGGGTGAGTCATACCATTGCTCTGGTTATGATCCTTGGGGGGGAGGGGTGTGGGGGGGGGGGGGGAGACAGTTCCTACAAACTTGCAAGGTTGTTCCACGATGGAAGTGGCTACTTTCTGGGCCGAGACAAATGGAATTCCCTTAGAAGAAATCCACAGAGCAGGTACATTGGCTATTTCTCATACATGTGTAACTTACCACTAATCTCCCCCACCCTGAGACTTAGGGGCAGATTTATGAGGCCCTTGCGCCACGTTTACGCCGCTGTTGCGTCACGCAAGGCGGCGTAAACGTGGCGCATCCCTACGAACGATTTACAACGTGACGCATCTGGGCAGATGCGTCACGTTGTAAAGCCCTGCGCCGCTTGTGGGCGTTCCGGCGCAGGGTGGGCGTTCCGGGGCAGGTGCGCCTCGCAAAAGTGGCTGAGTGAAATCTATGAGATTTCACTCAGTCACTTTTAAGCCAATGCTGCGTCAAAAGCCTGGGCCTGCTTGAAGCGAATATATGACTTTACCACGAATACAAATACTCCGCATGGCATTACCACGCGAATTTTACTTCGCAAGTGGCTGTACCACGCAGCTTTTTAGAACGCAAGTTCTAAACTCGCATTTCAAAAACGTTACGTTCACCAGCTCTTACTTCCATCCTCAATCGAAATATGCGTTAAAACACGTCTACCAAAACTAAAAAAGGACTTCAATTATGACGTACTTCCCACTTCTTCGGTGCGGCTCTTTTCTTTTTTTATTGACACTTTAGTGCGTTTTTTTATTGTATGTAGCCTGCTCGTTTTTTGTTTTTTATGGGGGGGGAGACCCCCCCTACCCCCCAAGGCCACGCAGAACTTACATGCTGGACGACCAAAAGGAATACCACTTGCGTGGTAAAGACGGTCGTTGAAGGCTCCCTCGTTGAAGAGACGTTTGCGGGGTAAGTGGATCGTTGAAAACGTCATGCGTGGAAAAGACTTTGTTGTAAATGATGTTTCCCGCTTGAAGCAGGCGTAGGTCTTGACGCAGCATTGTTAAAATGGGGCACCCCCGAGCCTTGCTGGAACTCCAGCAATGCGACACATTTCCGGCACAGATGCGTGACGCATCTGTGCCGTTTTTGCACCATGGTGCGCCGCATTATAAATGCGGCGCACCATGGCTGGCGGAGCTGTGGCGCACTGTGGCGCATGTTAACTGGCGCATCCCTGGGGATGCGCCAGTTAACATAAATCTGCCCCTTAGTCTTTCTTGTGATACTCCTCATACTTGCCTCTCGCCCATCCATATTTCCTTCAGCACGAGGAGGCTCCAGTTATTAACTGAAGGGAGGAGGGAGGATACAGCAAAGGTATAGTCTTTTGAGGAGCTCGGTTTAAATTACGGTTCGGTTGCTAGTGACGAGGGCCTGTGTGACGATCTTTTTGGTATTGATTGGGATCCATCTGAAGATTCTGCCGAGCATGCAAAGGGTGTTGAAGCAGGAGGAGGTGCATGGGTTGGGGGGGAGCAGAGAAAGACTAAAAAACAATGCTAAGCATTTCTTTCTTCTAAAATAAAACTTAAAAGGATGTCTGTCAGGGGTTGGGGCCTCCTCATACAGTAAGGCTGTGACAAGGAAGACTAGGTCAAATGATAATGACGATTACTGTTAAGTAATAAGACATGAACCAATGTCCAGCAGAAACCATCTGCCACTGATAAACTGACATTCTTCCAGAAAGGTGTGTCAGACAAAACAGGTTCTACCACGTTTGTGCACTGTGAGCAATGGAAACAAAGACATTTTCTTCTAAGTTGACAAGAACGAAATATAGACTTGTACATGGATAAATATTATTAGACTGGTTGTCTTTCTCTGTGAGGAGAGCAAATCTCTAGTTGCCTATGAACTCACTCATAATCGTATAGTAAAAAAAGTCACTTTAATGTTACTTCTTAGCTATGTACAATTTCATGTTGTAAATTAACACCTATGAAAAAGTAAAGAGTGAGAAAATGTCTCCTGCTCAGACATAGAGGACATGTGGTAGCTGCTATAGAACGTAGCTGATGCATGATGATGTGACTGCGGTTGACAACCATATTTTGAACTAGTGATGCCACAAGTCACCAACTAAAAAGTCTATAAAACACATATTTTCTCAAACTACTGAGAACACAAACACATTTAAAAAAAAATTGGTGAACAAAAAAAAAGACACCAGAATTACAATTAGAGACTGTCGCTGTATAACTAGTTTTCATGACAGAGTTTATTTCAATATAAATGTGTCATGCCTTGTTTATCTCTGTGATAAAACCGAGGGAACCTCTGGGGTGACTCTGCAGCTCTCGGGGAACATGAACTTTCCTACGCTGCCCATTTGGAGAGCTAAGAAACAACGGACTTTGGCAGTGACCTTCTGAGGGGAGGTCATTGGCTGCCCTTTGCTGCTCTTCCAAGGGCACGAGGATACGCATACGCCCATAGAGTTCCATAACGGTTGTTTGAAAACGACACACTGATAGGTCTAAGGAACCTCACCCCCACCTCCCATGATACTGCCAACCGTCCCACACGCCGACAGACCCCCATGGCTCGCCAGTAACTCTGTGCCCTCTAACAGCCCCTAACTCACCCAAGTACCGCACCCACGTGTCCCTGTAGAGGTCCTTCTGTGCTGGGGGGCTGCCGTGTGAGTCTTGAGCATGTGGCCCCATGCTGCAGGCGACTGTGCGCCAGGGGTGCCTCTGTCCTTCAGCTGCGCCGCTCTGGTACAGACTGGCTGGCAGCATAGACTCAAAGGGGGCGGCAGTCTGCCAGAATACGAGGACAGCTAAGGGATCGTCAACAAATTACACATATCCTCGTGCCAAAAAATATAGCTTAAACGTGTTTCCCACGTGTGTGAGAACCTAGCATTTTTAAAAACGCTAGTTTGTGTTTTTCAGAACACACCGTTAAAGGAATAGTAGGCATGCGGAAGGGCCGGGTTGTTATTGAGCAGCGATAACTGGATACATAGCGGCCAAGGTTGCAGATTGCTATGTGTGATAGGTTCATACTTTTTTTTGTGTGCAGATTTATATAGCGCGAACTCCACCCAAAGGTATGTGGAGCGCTTTACATGAGAACCAGCACTGAGCAGCCTTGGCGCAACAGTGAGCCCCAAGCCTGCGGGAGCAGCATGCGCACGCCACGGGTGGCGTCACGTGCTGCCAGCTGCTACACTTAACAGTTTTAGGCAATACTTCAGTGACAGCTGCGACACTATGCATATGCATGACAATACATGCCAGTGCGGTAATGTGGAGTGCCACACTGAAATGCGTTCGTTAGTGTAATGCCTGATGCGTGGTACTTGGCAGGACTGGACGCTGCTGGTTGCTAGTGGACACGTGTTCCTGCAACTTGGATCTGCAAGTTCACGATAGAAGAAATTTCAGGGTGATTCCTCATTCACTCATTGTCCTCACGACATAGAATAGCAAATAGTCAGAGTCAATTTTTTTTTTGGGGGGGGGGGGGGCCCAGGGGGTGTTTAGGAAAAAAAATAAGGGGGGGGCTAGTGCTTCCAGCAATAGGCATGGAGTGGATGGGTGGAGATACAGGGACTTTAAGAAGGGGTGAATAAAACAACAAGGCCTCATTAACAAGCAAATGGTCTTTTATAGACCTGTGAAGTACTCGGGTGCGGCTGTGTGTGTGCCTGGGAAGCTATCTCAGCCCAGGCTGCCACACACAACAGGGTGGCTGAAGCCCTTTGAGCCCAATTGGCATTGCACCTCCCCAATAGTGCTACAATTTTGGCATTAGCAGTGTTCTCGCATGCAGCAGAACTGCTGCTTTTATCTTCCCCATACCCTGTCAGGTAGTATATCAGTTATGTCCTGGGCACAAGTCCTAGAAAAAAGAAGTGGAGGGACTAACCAGGTTAAGCAGCGGGTAATGAACCTGGGGTTACCAGTCTACATAGGGTAGCTTGGCACTAACTAGAAAATACTATTCCAAAGGCAAAAGTGTTAAGCCTGCGTCACACCCTTATAGTAACTCAGCGTCCATCCATCCCAAAATAACACTACACCAGTTTTGGAAAAATACGGGCTGTTTTATAAAAGAATTCTGTATACTCTTGTTTATCTCAACTGACAGTTTTGTCCCTTTTTACATTAATTATTTCTCCCCCACTCAATTTCAGCAATACATTGTTTCTTAACTCAAGGGTTATTACACAGCAAAATGGATTCTATAATACAGACATTACTGGGGTTACACTGCCTTGGCACAGTAAGAAGCAGAGTCTGTCGCCTACAAAGGAAAAAGGGATTTCTATATGGGTCCAGTGGGTGAAGCAAATACTCCAACCTGCTTCACTAGGTTACATCAAGTGATTGCCAAAGAGAACTCAAAGAAATCTTTTCCTTCCACCACTGTAAAAGACAGGTCAAGCAATAGACTCAAATGGGTTTAAAGGTCTTTCTCCCGCCTTGTCACTCCGTGCTTCCAGTCAGATAATTGGGGTAAGAGTCTCCCTTCCGGGACCTTTTGTTGATAGACCCCAGATCCCCAACAGATCCCAGTTCCCTTCTTGTAGTTTAGTGTACTGGGGTCTGCCCGTTGACACTGCACA
Organism: Lissotriton vulgaris; assembly: GCF_964263255.1. Lineage (NCBI taxonomy): Eukaryota > Metazoa > Chordata > Amphibia > Caudata > Salamandridae > Lissotriton > Lissotriton vulgaris. Next base: position 260,468,730 of record NC_141699.1, read on the forward strand.
AGCCCAGGGGACCAGCTCTCACCTACAGGCTCCTTCTCCCCAGCAGCGCCTCCCTCGGGGTCAGGCCGAATGTCACCCAAGCCGGCACCGAGGGGAGGTCGCACTGCATCCATTGCATTTGCAACTAGGTGCGAGGTTGCAGATAGCTTCTAGCCTGAATACTCGAACAAAAGGATGCCTGATGGCCCCCTAACTTCAGCCTTTGTTTTGTGCTCAGCTGGAATTTAAAGTTACAAAGCCCCCTTGTTGCCTGCACATTGCTGCTTGAAAAGAAAGCAGACAATGTGCAGGTGCTGCTGAATGTGTCATGGTGTCGTAAAATGACACTGGGACGAGTTCAGGATATTTCATTGGGGCCCAACATCTTGGCAAGGTGGGTTGCGGCCACCCTGTCAAAATAGTGGGTGGATGCGGTCTACCCACCTGTACCCCTGACTTGTACCCTGGTTATGCCTCTCTTTCTGGGTCAATAGATTGTTCTTTATGACATTTGCTAAGCATGTGCTTATTATGTTAAAACATGTGCATGAATCGGTATAGTGGCAATCAAATAAAATGTAAAAAACCTGTATTTCGCTTGTTCAGAAATCAGACATCTTTTCAGAATCTTAAGGCACCTGCACTTTGTACATTTCAGTTCAATCGATATGTGATTATTATGAATTTTCTGTGATTCTGAAAAGATGATAGTGTTGTCACTGTTGGGCGAGATGTTTGAACCTCCACTGCATCTGTCTTACTGATGCATCTCATCCCAGCGTGGCCAGGGTAAACCTATGCAGCTCGTCTAGATTGCAGATGCACTCAGAAATGGGCTCACCAAATCAGACAAAGAGCCTTGTGCACAGTGTCATTGAAACTAGGGGTGCATGAGGTGCTGCATCCCCCCCATAACTCTTGAGAGTTTAGATGGTGAATGAGCAAAAAAAGGCCCATTCAAAACCATTTCTTCTGCAGCATTTTTGTGTGAAAAAGAAAAAATACTGTCAAATGTCCACTGTGTCTTTAGTGAGCTGACATCTGACATTTTTGAACAGTACTACCACCCAAATAAGTATTGGCAAAGACAATAGGTCTCGCAAAAAGGGAGAGCTTGTGGATTTCTCAATTTCGTTTAGCCATGTTATACCGCAGCACAGCTACTTTGCAACATGGCTAAAAGTTAGAAAAAAATCCCTATGACATGACCAGCACTCAAAACACAGAGTGCCCATGGGTCTAAAATTAGTAAACCTTAGTATGACATGAACCAACACAATAGACAAGATAAGGGTGTAAAGAAAGTGCCCTATAGGTACAACCAGTGAAATAAGAATACCTCTTAGTGAATCAGGATACCCATCAGTCACTGTCCGATACCGCCCTAGTCATCATCTGGGCTTCCGTACACCTCTCACACCGTGGAACATAATGGGCCGTATGAGAGGACTGGATGTATATGTCCAACAACTCAATTATGAAAAACGGGAAACGTGAGGAGGTGTGGGGACAAGGTATCAAAGTATGAGTGAAAAGTAACTTGCAGTGCGTAGAAGTATGTGGAATGATCAGTGCATTAAAATTTGGTGAATGAGAGCAACATGAGTTTATTATTATCCCTCAGTTGCCCAAGGTTAAAAACAGTGCAAAGAGTGGCAGTTTCAACAAATATCTGCCAATGAAATCTATGTGGTCTACATGTTTCAGAAAAAATGGACACCCTTGTCCTCTGCCTTCGCCAGGACCTTAGAAAATGATTGCTACTGCAATAAGTGAAGAAATTAAGAAGGAATAAAAATAAAGAACCATTTCACCTGGAATCCTAGGTTTTCTGGTTACACCTCCTGTCAGTGGATTTCGCAGCCACTGCTAATTAACAGGAGGGTTCGGCCTCACCTCACCTGGCTGCAGCTCATGGGAATGAAGCACCACTTTCTCCGTCGGTACTCCTGACGGTCTGCTGAGCCATCTCGGGGAGGTGACCTCGGCTCAGCAGAGGTGTCCATTTTTTCTGAAACATGTTGACCACATAGATTTCATTAGCAGATATTTGTTGAAACTGCCACTCTTTGCACTGTTTTTAACCTTGGGCAACTGAGGGATAATAATAAACTCATGATGCTCTCATTCACCCAATTTTTAATGCACTGATCATTCCACACACTTCTACGCGCTGCAATTTACTTTTCACTCATCATTTGATACCTTGTCCCCACACCTCCTCACGTTTCCCGGGTTTCATAATTGAGTTGTTGGACATATACATCCAGCCCTCTCATATGGCCCGTTATGTTCCACGGTGTGAGAGGTGTACGGAAGCCCAGATGATGACTAGGGTGGTATCGGACAGTGACTGATGGATATCCTGATTCACTAAGAGGTATTCTTATTTCACTAGTTGTACCTATAGGGTACTTTCTTTACACTCCTATATAGTCTATTGTGTTGGTTCATGTCGTACTAAGGTTTGCTAATTTTAGACCCATGGGTACTCTTTGTTTTCTGTGTTGAATGTTGGGGGCTGTGTCCATGCTAGGTCTGAAAACATGCCCTAGGTCCCTTCTTTATCGGTTTGTGTTCATGACCTGCACTGACCGTAAGGAGCAGAGATCCGTTCTCTTAAAATAAGATCATTCTCGTCCTTTAAATGTTTTTAAATTATTTTACGTCCAAACTAAAGTTTGCTGTGTTGGTCTCACATGAAGACAGTGCTTAAAAGGTCTTGCAGAGCATGGAGTGCAGCACTGTCTTCTTCTTTGTAGCATCTTGAAACCCGTCGGTGAGACACTGGGGTGTTTTTTCTGTCGGGACTGGAGAGGCCATGTAATAAAGGTGGAGGAGTTGGGGTGGGAGGTGCAAGTAACAACTGGGGAGAGGGGTGGGAGGACCAGACAAGCAACAAGGCGCAAGGGGGTTTGGTCTCTCTCCCGCATTGAAAGGCAAGGGTACAGGTCATTAGAACCTGAGGTGAAAAAGGATATTAACAAAAAAAAAAAGAAAAACAATGCACAAGGGGAGTGGCTGGGCAGGGTAATCAACAGTGTGGGAGGGGGTAGAAAGGGGGTGGAATTATAGAAAAAAGACTTCAGAAAGTGGCGAGCAGTGGAAGGACTCTGGGCAAGGGAAGAAATACAGGATGTTTCAGGGTAGGGGCAAGCACACAAAGAAGAACTGAAGCTGGCACTAATTGACCAAAGTGAAACAAGGAAGTAAGAGTGACGATGAAGCCAAACAATGGTAAGCAAAGGGTACGCTCTAATGCCCATGTAAGTAAACAAATGTCTCAACAAGTGGCAGTGCATGTGCTGTCTCAGGTGAGACGTATTATATAGAGTGGGGGGATGCTGAATGGCACAAAACAACCAAAAGTGCCTCCAAAACATTTAAGGGTCCTAGGTTGCAGGCAGGTGAGAGTGTTAAAGGAATGGGCAGAGATGTGCCCTCTCTGAGGGAAAACTGCCTTTACCACAAAGCGAAGTACTTGTACCTTTAATACGCACTACTTTACCATGTAGATAAGTATTTGTTTTTTAAAATAACTTACATTTTATGTTATTTAAAAAAAGCAATTTTAGGGTTTAGGGATGGGTAGAGGTAAAGGGAGGTGAGAGGAATTTAGGTTTCAGGGCTGGGTAGAGGTAAAGGTAGGTGAGAGTGACTTGAGGGTTGAGGGGTGGGTAGAGCTAAAGGGAGATGAGGGAGACTTGAAGATTCGGGGTCGGTACAAGTATGGGGAGGTGAAGGTGACTCGGTGGCTTTGGTGGGTAGAGGAAAAAGAAGGTAAAGGTGACTTGTGAGCTTCACGGTGGGTAGAAGTAAAGAGAGGTGAGGGTGACTTCAGGGCTCGGTGGTGAGTAGAGGTAAAGGGAGGTGAGGGTGACTAGAGGGTTCAGAGTTGGTTAGAGGAAAACAGAGTTGAGGGTGACTTGAGGGTTCATGGGTGTTCAGGTGTAAAGGGAAGTATAAGAAAACAGGGCTTTTTGCAGATGCCCCTACTATTTGCCCCCAGATGGACTACTAGATGCTGGGTTTCGACACTGATAGTGCACCGAAGCCTGTGACCCAAGCCCCAGTGCGAATGCTGTTTCCCCAAAACTGTTATGTGCGAATTGGTAACCCCAATTGGCCGGGACTTTACCCCCCTTATAAGTCCCAAAGTACATGATACTTGGAGCACCATATAGGTGGTAACGGGATCGCCAAGGTTGCAGCACAGTTGTGGTAAGTAATTGGCAGGCTAAAAGCTCCTTTTTAAAGTATTTTGTTAATAAATGATAGATCGCCACAATTGACAGCACATGCGTTGTCTCAAGAGAATCCTAAACATCATTCCAGCACCACCACTTGTATCAATCCCCATCTTGCCTTCTTGCTGCTATTCAGCTGATGTGTACACCAAAACGAGTCTGTGTTAGCACTTGCCAACACCACACACTAGTGGCAGGAGATCTTTGCAAACGCTTTGACTTCCTGACTTTGCACTCGTTTGTGTGGTGCCGCCGCTGTAAGCAGAAGGGTAAAATTGCCTTCAAGGGACTTATTCAGTCTATATTTGTTAGTTGAAATTATTCTAGAAAGGATCAATGGATCATCCTTGGGGTGAATTAATCAAAACTGATCAATTTATATTATCAACATATAACATATAAACAAAGACACAAGGTGTATACGAAAAGGTTTTTATCAAATAGTTCATTAAATCAACTTCATATACAGATAAATAAACAAATAAGATTTTAGGACTGTGGGTACACATATAAATAAATTGCTAAGTGACTCAACAGAACCTAAAAAACACCTATCCCAAAACACATTGAGTAAAACAAAGAGGGGGATGAGATGTATTGTCGACGTTTCGGTTTCTTAATAATGATTTGATGAAACCATCCTCAGGACCATTATCAGTGCTGATCTGTATAGAAATATTGTAATCTAGTAGATGTGGAAAGCACTCATCAAGGCTGGATATGAAGTCAAATCTTCACTCCCATGCATGAATATTATAACGCAGAAATCGCCCGGTGTCACTCGTGCGGAGTCTTATCTGCTTTTTAGACACAGTCTGAAATAATTGTGACCAGTATGAATTTTAAACAGGTCAGTAAACAGTCATTTGTCCTGCAGCGCCTAGGATTCTGGCGAAGTGGAATCACAAACACGTCCCGTCTGAGATGAAGCCAGACGGGACGTGTAAGCAGTCCCTCCTTAAAGAAGTTTCAGTGATGTCTTCCTCTGACCAGTAATAAGCACGTACGCCATGGGCCCTGGTGCAAGCAGGGAAAATGGCCCATTTGATTGCTGTTGGGGTAAAATGAAGCACTGTCAGGGTTCAGTGGCCCCTCAGGACTCTGGGTCCCGGTGCCTCTGCACCCGTTGCACTAATGGTACCTACGTCCCTGCCTCTGACTTCATTCAGGTAGGATGACCACCTGTCATTGAGGCAAATTCTGGGCAGTGACTGTGAAAACGTGGAACAAAGGGTCAAAATAAAGGAAAAAATTCAGGACAAATGGTCAATTATGCAGATACATCTGAATAGCTCAAACAGTATTATAAAAGAAAGTAAAAGACGGCCAATACAAGTACAAGTCAACGCTGGTTTATGTTCTTTGGTTTGTAAAATACATAACACTTCTGGCAAAACTGATCTGTAGGTAGACATATTTTAAGATTGGAAAACAAGCAAACATATGTACACTGCCATATGACTCAGTAGACTTTGACTCACCTGAAACCAGAAGTAAAAATCGTGGCTGCAAAGAGACACATGTGGTATTGTATCGTATGGTATTGTAATTGCATTTATATAGCGCTTACTACCCCTGACGAGGCATCAAAGCGCCTTTTCGGCAAGTAGCACGCTACTCCGGGACCCATAGACGATTAGTTTTGAATTAGTATAGTGAAACATGCAAGTACATTTTAAGTGGTGGATAGGTTAGTCAGTTTTTTGGTTTCGGAAGGATAGAAGAGGAAATAAAGGTTTGTATTTATATAGTGCTTGTTACCCCTGATGGGGTGTTGAAGCACGCTACTTCGGAAACCCATAAAGGATAAGTGGTGAGTTAGTATGGTGAAATATGAAAGTAATTTGAGTGGTGCATATTAGTCAGTTATTTGGAGTGAGAAGGATAGCGGAGGAATGAAAAGGAAGAAAGGTTTGCATTCATGTAGCACTTGTTGCCCTGATGGATGCTGAAGCGCTTTTCTGGCGAGTAGGAGGCTATTCCGGAACCCATAAAGGATTAGTGTTGAAAATTAGTATAGTGAAATATGAAGTAATTTGAGTGGTGGATGTGTTATTCAGTTATTTAGATAGACAAGGGTAGGTTGTGGGATAGAAGAGGGAAAGATGTCTGTATTTATATAGTGCTTGCTACCCTTTGATGGGGTTTTGAAGTGCTTTATTGGCGAGTAGCACGCTACTCTGGAACCCATAAGGATTACTGTTGAATAAGTATGGCGAAACATGAAAGTAATTTGAGTGGTGGATATGTTAGTCAGTTATATGGATTGAGAAGGGTTGGGGAATGGTAGAAAAGGGAAAAAGGTTTGCATTTATATAGCGCTGGTAACCCTGATGGGGTGTTGAACCCTTTATTGGTGAGTAGTGCGCTACTCTGGAACCCATAAAGGATTAGTGGCAAATTAGTATAGTGGAATATGGAATTTGAGAAGTGAACATGTTAGTCTGTTATTTTGATTGAAAAGATAGTGGAAGGACAGAAGAGTGAAAGATTTTTTTTTAGGTCATAGCAGTAGGAGGAGGCTTTTGAATGAGTAAAAATGGGCTTTTGAGGGGAAGAGTCAGAGGGAAGAGTTTAGAAAGATTTGTTTTGGGGATCGGTATAGTAAAAGAGGTGTCAGATGATGCAAGGAGGGGTAGAGTAGGAGAGAGTCTAGAAAGGGTTATTTTGGGAATTCGCTTTAAGGCCATATGTATCTCACACAAAATCCTCACGGGCGCCCGCCCTTTAATCTTAGCTAACTTGTTTCACCCCTATGTTCCCTCTCGTGCTTTGCGCTCGGCGGAGTTCCATTTAGCCTATGTGTCCCGGTGAGAAGAGCAAGAGCCAGAGGTCTCTCCTTCTGTGTGAAAGCTCCCACCCTCTGGAATACTCTGCCTCTATCTATCAGGTGGGATGTATGACGTTACTCCGCATACTTTTACTCCGCATACCGTTACAACGCGACTTTTACAACGCATACCATTACAACGCATAGCGCTTTGAGGTGCTGGATAGTGGTAAGTATAATTTACTATTCTAACTCCAGTCCCCGTGGACCCTAGGGAAGGTGTTGGATAGTAAATTATACTTATTCCCTATCCTAGAGCGCCCCCCAGCGCAATGCGTTGTAATGGTATGCGGAGTAAAAGTCGCGTTGTAATGGTAGTGCGGAGTAAAAGATGCGTTGTAACGGGTGTATACCATCAGGTGCATCCATGACCACTGGGTCTAATCTGGACCTCCCCTGCCGGCCTTTTCTTTTCCAAATCTAGCGCTGGGACACCGAGTTGCTGGGGCAGCCATGCGCTTTACAAATTCTCTAATATAACACAACATAACTAACCCTGGGCTTAGTTTGCGGAGTTGCACTACGCGGGACTCCGCTAAGTGCAAAAATAACTCTGCCGCACTACGCGGAGCTCTGCAAGCGGCGGAGTACAATAGAGAAATGCTGTTGGCATTGATTGCACAGTCGGGATGCTTGTTCGCACTGTGCAATCATTGCGAACGGCACCATGCACAGCGCAAGCAGTCCCTGCTTTCCTTTTTACTCATTTATCCAAAGAACAATGGTTCCTGTGGCATAACAATTTTTACAATGTATGATATTGAACAGCTTAAATTAGCAATATTAATTTGTAACAGATAAGGGTCTGGCAAGGAAAGAAGCACACATATACTAATTTATAAGAAAAACTTCTTATATTTCAACTTATGAAGATATTCATATTTATAATAGCGACATATATACAAAAAAATATATATACAAAAAAGTGCAGTGTGTCCACAGTGATTTTGTGAGCAAAAGCAGAACAAACAACAATAAGTGATCTGTACAGTTTTTCGTTATGGATATTTACAAAGGGAATGACCAAGCACAATAATAAAGCAATTACTATCAGTGACTATCTACAATCATAGATCACTGTGCTTAAAGGGTTCTTTCTCTATGGCGTCGACGGCGTTTCGACCTGCTTGATGGAGGTCTCGTCAGGACTAAACAGTGCGGGACATCTCGTGGTGTCTCTAATAAACGCAACCCATCCGTGATGAAGTAAATAAAATTGACTTACAGTATACCCAGCCGGGCACACTGTTACCAAACAGACGACCGGGGATATGCGATCGTGCTGACCCTTGTTCTGCGAGCAGGCATCTTCCTGTTTTCCCGCTGCGACTGTAGTGAAAATCACCTCTGTAACTGCGAGTACCACGCTATTCACAGTGTGCCCGGCTGGGTATACTGTAAGTCAATTTTATTTACTTCATCACGGATGGGTTGCGTTTATTAGAGACACCACGAGATGTCCCGCACTGTTTAGTCCTGACGAGACCTCCATCAAGCAGGTCGAAACGCCGTCGACGCCATAGGGAAAGAACCCTTTAAGCACAGTGATCTATGATTGTAGATAGTCACTGATAGTAATTGCTTTATTATTGTGCTTGGTCATTCCCTTTGTAAATATCCATAACGCAAAACTGTACAGATCACTTATTGTTGTTTGTTCTGTTTTTGCTCACAAAATCACTGGGGACACACTGCACTTTTTTGTATATATATTTATTTGTATATATGTCGCTGTTATAAATATGAATATCTTCATAAGTTGAAATATAAGAAGTTTTTCTTATAAATTAGTATATGTGTGCTTCTTTCCTTGCCAGACCCTTATCTGTTACAAATTAATATTGCTAATTTAAGCTGTTCAATATCATACATTGTAAAAATTGTTATGCCACAGGAACCATTGTTCTTTGGATAAATACATTGCCCTGGTTCCGCTGTGAGTAGGGTCCCCTTGTTTCCCCTTTTCCTTTTTACTCAAGCGGCAGCTTTCTCAACGCAAACGGGCAGTTTCTCAACGTGAGCTTTCACAAGCATACGCGACCACTCCCAATGAGAAACCTGCCCCCCCGCGTTGAGGAGGATGTTGATTTTTCACGCTCGCACTCGCCAACTTGATGTTCACGAACGAGAATAAGGATATATTTTGGTGGGAAGTTGATTTCCCTCGCTCACAGTCACCAACTTGACGTAGACAAACGCAAGCAAGGAAAAAATCTGCGGAACTTAGTGAGTTTCGCTTAATGCGGCGTGCGGAAAACTCCACAAACTACGCGAACGAAACGGAGTTCACAGCCCAGGGTTAAACATAACAATCCAACATACTCTTGTGAGCTTCTGACATAATTAAGCCCTGAGGAAGTTTAGAAGATAAGGCCAGACAAAACATGTGATGGCTAGAAGTCTTTTAAATGAAGAGAGCAGAAAAAAGCCTACTTCTTGGAAGAATCTTGACGAGATCCAGTTGATGTTCTTTAGTGTGCTTGCAAGAACTTTTTTGAATTGTATTTGGGTTATCCTTGAAAGTCGGGGGTATAAGTGTAGCCTTTCCCATTCCACCTGAACTTTTTGCAGTTTATTGTGGCATATTCAGGGAGATTATTTGTGATAAAATTACTCTGTCCGGATGTACCATGTTACAACGCATACCATTACGACTACCTACTGTTACAACGCGACCATTACAACGCATACCATTACAACGCATAGCGCTTTGAGGTGCTGGATAGTGGTAAGTATAATTTACTATTCTAACTCCAGTCCCCGTGGACACTAGGGAAGGTGTTGGATAGTAAATTATACTTATTCCCTATCCTAGAGCGCCCCCCAGCGCAATGCGTTGTAATGGTATGCGTTGTAAAAGTTGCGTTGTAACAGTAGGTAGTTGTAAAAGTTGCGTTGTAACAGGTGTATACCCTCTGTCCACCTGCATTACTTCCCATCAAAGAAATGGTTTGGCCAGATGGCAGTGAGTACTGCCTGCATAGAGGCATGGGGATTGGGTGTGCTGCCCCATTTTGGTGTCAGTGAGTAAAGGAACCTGAGTCTTCGAGAGACCCCACCTACTGGATAAGGGAATTTAAGATCTTCATTTCTACCTGAAAAGTTTGGGAGTTAATCAAGTGAGACAGAGCAATGTTTGTAAACAAAAACCTTCGATTGTATGCTCAGAAGCTAAGTCGCCAAGTCTCTACAGCTCAACCCTCTGAATGACGAATACGAGGGATTTTGCATTATACCCTGTTAATGCTGCAGAGACAGCACAGCCACTAATTTGCTTACAGTAAGCACTGAGATGAGTGGCAACCCATGTACTCAATTGCTGTAAACTAGTTAAGTTGCTACCTAAGACCATCCTATTTCAGAGCCGCCATCAACAGTTACCAACTAACTAGATTTTGCTCTTGGGTTTAATAATCACAAAGCTAGTATCTATGCATATTTTACAAAGTCACATGGTAACTTGGTTAAACTGTCCTTTGTGCCAGCATAGAGAATAACATCATCTGCAAAAAGTAATTTTGAGATTGGTATATCTCTTAGCACAGACCATAAACTAGTAACTCTCCCAAAATTAAAGTTTAGTTTGTTAATACATTCAAGGTGTGTGCAGCAACCCTGTCTATTTCCATAGTTTCCCACCCAGCCAGATTGCCCCTCTAGCCAGAGGCTGGTCATGCATCAGTTTCACTAATTCAAAAAGGTCATGAAAAATGCAGAGGCCAAGTATTGCTTGGAATAGTTTACCCCAGTGAACCACATCTAACCAGTCCTTAAAGTGAAGAAATGCAAAACAGAGTAAACTGTTCTAGACATAGCCATGGTTTTAAGGTAATAAAGTCCAATAGAATAATCTGTTTTGCCCATCCTTTTGAAAAAGCCCACTTGAACATCTCTCAAACCCTTTCATCAGCTCAATGATAAATATGTACTATTGAAAGCCTTGAATCTGAGACCAAGGGGCATATTACCAACGCTAAGCGATATTTGTCGCTAACGATGCTTAGCAACGAATATTTTAACGCTAAGCATCGCCAGAAATTATCGCAGATAAACCTTACTATTATCAAGGTTTATCGCAAAAGCGATAAAAATCGGTCGCAATGCATGAATATCGCTGAAATATATATTCATGCATTACCGAGCTAATGCTCTTAGCCATGTTATCCACCTGCCATTGGATAACATGGCTAAGAACAGCTCAGGGCATCTGTTAGCTTTTGGAGATATTCGCGCTTAGCGCGAATATTTCCAAATCCTTGATAATAGGAGAAATGTCGCTTAAGAACATTTCTCCTATTATTTTTCTCTGGAACGCCCCCTTTGCATCTCATTAGAGATGCAAGGGGAAGCGTAGAGAAAAAGGGTGCTAACATGCGAATTTGCGTGTTAGCACCCTGTTGCTGATAGGGAGATAATTTTATCTCTGCTTTCTTGGCTTTTAAAGCCAAAAAGCGGAGATAAATCCCTTGATAATATGCCCCCAAGTTCCCTGGAACTTTTGACCTCAATGCTTTGTTTACCTTTATATTACCGGTCATTTTTTTTAAGGTCAGAATATTTTATTAAAGAAATTTTCACATATATGAAACACAATACAAAAAATAATACCAAACTATAGAGTATAGAAAGCAAACTACAATATATAAGAGAAAGTACAATTGCAGTACCAACATTGTATAACAGTATAAGCCTAATATAAATAATAAAACACACATAAAAGGGCTATATTAAGCAAAGATTAATTATTGCAAAATGGAAAAAAGTATCCTAAATTGTAGGACATGTACCAATGTAGGAATGCAAACTAGACCACATACTAAACTTAGAAGAAGAAGAGTCCTTATGAGAGTGTGGATACAAACACTTCCCACGTCTCAGAAATATAATCCACTCCCACCATGCATTAACCGAAAGTGAAGTAGCATCTTTCCAATTACAAGTGATAGATTTGAGTGCAGTGGAAATAAGAAAATCGAATAATTTACAATCCATAGGGGATAAAATTGATTTAAAGAGTGAGGATTTGAGATTTAGAACCTGAAATTATAAAGCTGTTTGGATTTTAAGGATCTGTGTAATAAAGATGCCATATTTGTAACAAAAACGGATGTATGATAGGACAGTTAAAAAATAAATGTTGTAGATCACCAGTAACAGATTGACAGTGCCAACAATTTGGGGTATCTAGAAGTTTAGCTTTAAATAATTTGTCAGGAGTCCAGAAACATCGATAAAGTAAGTAAATATTAGATTGTTTAAGGTTGGCCGGAAGATAATTAGGCGTGTTGGAATTCCAGATGTCCTTCCAAGGTGTGTTGTGTATGTAGATTTAAGTGTGGGGACCATGTTTGAGTCAAATGTGCAAAGGGGGAATTTGAAGTGGTACGTTTTTTATATACTTTAAGATGCTGTATGTCCTGAACGGCTAAACACAGAAATACAAAATTCAATACCAGAAGACTGAGACATAGAAAGTAGTTGGGGGTAGGCATTAAGAATCGTATTACATAACAATGTATATTTAGGCAATTCAGACAATGGCAACTTATAAGTGTGAAACATATCATATTGGCAAATATCTGCAACAAAGAAAATACCAGTAACAATCCATAATTTCCAAAAATAAATATGTTTATGATATTGGAGTTTAGGATTGAACCAAAGAGAAACTTTTTCAGTGGAAGACAAAATAATAGAACATTTACTATCAAATGATAAAAAGGCAATTTCAGAGAGGGCAAGAATAGGAGACCACTTACCAAAAGAGCCATTGGACATGGTAAGAAAAGTAGTTGAAGGGTATGGAGTCAAAATATTTCTTTCTAGGAATAGCCATTTAGGTGCATTAGAGGAGGGAATAGTGTAGAACCATGAGGAACATTGAGCCACAAGGAATGTAATATGATATTTTTTTAAATCTGGGAGACCAACCCCACCTTCACATTTGGGCATTTGGAACGTCTTAAAACTAATGCATGCAGTCTTATTATTCCAGAGGAATTTAGTAAATGATTTATACATTTTAATATAAAAAGTGGACGGAAGGAGAAGGGCAACATAGACAATAAATATAGAATTTGTGGAGTTATAGACATTTTAATTGCTGCTATGCGTCCCCACCAGTTTAAATGAAGATTGGACCAACTATCAAGTTTCTCTTTGGTATTTGTTAAAATAACAGAGCAATTGGTATCAACTGTCTCTTTAACAGAACCGGTAAAAATTATCCCTAAATATTTGGTTTTTTTTGGAGACCAAATTAAGTGAGTATTCTCTAATATTGTAGAATTACAAAAGGCATTTAATGGTAAAAATCTGTCTTATTAGTATTTAAGGAGTAACCAGAAATCTGAGCATATTTATGAATAATATCAAGGATAATAGGTATAGATGTGGAAGGGTCAGAAACATATAACAATACATCATCAGCATATGCCGAGAGTTTAATGGTAGTTTCTTTCAAAACAACACCTGTTTAAGTATCACTATTACGAAGAGAATATAAGAGGGGTTCTATTGCCTCTAAACAACCGAAATGAAGTGGAAAACAAACCATTGACTACAATAGAGGCTGAGGGGGCTGAATACAAAGCCTTAGTCATATTATTAAAAATGGGACCAAAACAGAAAGCTTCTAAAGTTTTAAATAAAAATTGCCAATTAACCTTATCAAATGCCTTCCCTGCATCTAAGCAGGAAAACAACACTGGGTCTTGACTCTTACCCAGTAAGGCTAAGCCAAATGCAAAATGAAAACAACACAATTGCCAATGCTGGACTCTACTTAATCATTTCTAGTATGACCTAAATGAACGAAACATATCGGTCTGTTTTATGAATTACGTCATTAGTTTATTTATTCATTTAGTTCACTAGTCAGACTATTTTCTCTTTCAATAGCATGAAAATATTTTTGTGCATATACAAAACAATATAGAAAAATGTGCAAATTATCTCTGCATCTAAGGCCATTACACCAATAGGTCCACTAGCTTCTTTGGCAAGAGCTATGGCATGACAGAGCAAACGGGTATTATGAGCGGATTATCTACCTTTCATAAAACCAGTTTGATCAGATTGTATAATTTGGGGTCATAGGGGTGATAATCTATTCGCTAAAACGTTTGCATATATCTTATAGTCTTGATTGATTAGAGATATGGGCCGAAAATTGGAGACTAAAGTATGATATTTTTTAGGTTTGGGGAGAACAATTATTGTGGCTTCATTAAAAGATCCTCCCATCAAAGAAGTATGCTGAAATTCCGTAAAAAGGGAAAGTAAAAAAGAGGATAATTGGTCCTGATAGCACTTATAGAATTCGACCGGAATTCCGTCCAGGCCAGGAGTTATTTTGGAATTGAAAGCATTTATTGCTGAAAAAATGTATTTGATGTCAATAGGGTTCTCTAAAGTAGCTCTATCATTATCAGAAATCTGAGGCAATTGGCAGAAATGAAGGAATTCACTGATAACAGTAGTATTAGGTGTAAGAGGTTCATGATATAAAGAAGAGTAGAATGAAAGAAACTCCTTCAGTATGTCCTCAACCTCTGTCACCAATGTACCCTTATTCGTCTTGATGGCTGGAATTTGAACCCTTTCACGTTTGAGGCGTATATAATTAGCTAGCAAATGGCCCGATTTATTAGAAGTAAAATAAAGATTTGACTTTTCTTTTGAAATAAGTAAACCTGCTCTTTTGCTGAGCATACAATTATATTCGTAACAGTATTTCTGAAGTTGGGATTTATATTGTGTGACTCTCAATGTAATAAAAAGTTGTTGTACCTCTGCAATCTGAGTCTCCAATTCATTGAGACGAGTATAAAAATATTTATTTTCATGCGCCATAATAGAAATTGCAGCTCCAGGGATATATGACTTAATGGCATCCCAATGTATAATTTTAGAGGTGTCACACAATTTATTAATCAAAAAATATTTAGAAATAGTTGAAGCCATTTTTTTAGCATTGGTGAGATTAAGAACTTTTTCCGAGTTCCTTCTCCCTCTTTTATTAGAAATTGGAGGGTCGGAAATAGATAAAGAAAAATAAATCAAAGCATGGTCTGAAATCATGGTAGAGTGAATAACTGATTCACTAATCATGTGACATAAATTACGTGAGGATAATAAATAGTAAATTCTAGAAAAAGAAGAGTGAGCATTAAAATGAAAAGTAAAATCTTTGTCCATAGGGTGTTCCAGTCTCCAAAAATCAACCAATTTGGTAACGGAAAGAAAGGATTTCAAAGCAAAAAAAGCATTGTTAGGTCGGAATTTTAAAGCAGAAGACCGGTCCAACAAAGGATTCCTGATAAGATTGAAATCACCACCCATTATAAGGAATGCATTGCCAATTGTGAGTGCTTCAACAGAGACATAGGACCAAAAGGCAGGGTCATCAGAGGTAGGGGTATAAATATAAATCAAATTTGAGGTAAGTTTATCAATAGGAACTTGAGCAGCAACAAATCTTCCATCTGCGGTATGGTGATGTGACAGAATTTGTGCACAAGTTTTGTGTGAGAAAAATATTTCTACTCCATTTTTACGTTTTGCAGCAGGAGATGAAACTATAGACCCTACACAACCTCTAGACATAGTATGCAATATTTTGTCATTAACATGAGTTTGTTGAACAAAACAAATATCAATGTTAGATTTGTGTAAATATTCTAGCATTTTACGTCTCTTCACTAGATGTCTAAGATCCTTCACATTTAATGAAGCAGCAATTAACTTTTGTGGCCTAGACATACTTTCCTAAAGGGAAGAAAAATAACATGACAGAAAAGAGAACGAAAGATAGTAGCCCATACATAAAAGACAAAACAAGACAAACAACATGCAACGAGGTCAGACACCAAGACCTCATACCAATAGAACATTGGAGACGGAGGTGCGAAGTAAGAAAACCACCAATAATGTACACCTGCAAGGAAAAAGAAGAAAAACCTACACTATGGGAGCAGAAAAAAAAAGAATTATTATAGTCAGCCAGCAGAACCCGAATGTTGAGAGTCCATGAGAACAGGATGTTGATCCAGAAATCTTATTAAATCTGCAGGATCTGAGAAATACTTAGAAATGTCATTTTTCCAGATGCGCATGACCGCAGGGTCAAAAAGACCATATTTGTAGCCAGATTCTCACAAACGGGGACGTAAATCTGAGAATTGGCGTCGTGTTTGACATCTCTTTTGCAAAGTCCTGATGAATGAAGATTTTATTTCCTTCAATGAGGAGAGAAGGTATCTCTCGGACAGCCTTACAAATAATACGGAGATGATGATGTCGCAGGGCTTTAAAAATGATTTGTCGTGGCTTTGTTTGATGTGGTTTACGAAGTGAAGGTATTCTGTGGGCTTTATCAATCTAGAAGCGCTCGGGAAGTTAGTATTTAGTAGTTTAGGGAGACGATTTTTCATGAAAAGACGACAACTTTAACCTTCAAGTCCTTCAGGAACATTAAAAATGCGTAAATTGTACTGTCTATTTCTGTTTTCCAAGTCAAGTAGGGAACGGTGGAGAGAAGCAACCTGAGTAAAAACTGGAGCCATAGCTGTAATGGCTGCAGTATTATCACAAATCCTAATCTCATTGTCAGCAACTATCATCGATAAGGAAGCCATATCTCTATGTACATTTTTTATATCTGAGGAAATGGAGTCCTAATTTGTACGGATAGCCTGAATTTCCTCCAATATTTTTCCCAATGAGTCTATAGCTTTAGCTTTAGCAGGAGGAGTTGAGACAGCTTGTTTGCATTTATTTGGACCCATTTTGGACTCCATATTGATAAGCAGGGAGCAAACAGTAGTGAGAGGAAAAAATGGATAATACCACAAATAGCAAATGTGGTTTTCTGTGTCAGAAAATGATTTATATGGTAGAAAAAACAGCTCCTGATGTCACAAAGCGGTTCCACAATAAAGCTTAATAGGGAGTAAAAATGACCAAGGGTCCGATGTAGGTAAATTAATTTTACTGGTTCATAAATACCGATTGATACCGAATCGGTATTTATGAATCGGAAAACAGTATGTAAGTAAAAAATGGTAAAAAAATACAGATTCGGTATCATTCGGAATCGTGACTCGGTAAACACGAATGGGTAACGTGAATCGGTATCACCCATAAAACCCAATGGGTCTCAAGGCCCATAGGAATGAATGGGAAATACCGAATCTGTAAATACCGAATCGGACATTACAGATTCGGTATTTACCGAATCGGTAAAAGCCGATCTGGAAAATTCGAATGGAAGACATGTGAGCCAGTCAATCAATCAGGGACACCCACCACACCCCACAACAAAGCCAATGTAAAATCAACCAATCAGAGGCAAGTACCACACCCAGTACCTGGAGTTGGCCACACCCATGCAGGTGCAGAGCCACAGAACTGTTTGGAGAGCTGGAGGGGAGACAGAGGAGCAGGCTGCACTGAGGCCAGCAGAGCATCACCATGGAGTCCCAGGAAGCCCAGAAGGATGGTGGACAGAAAAAGGAAGATCAAATTCAGCCCAACTGAGCTGCAGGTGCTGGTGGAGGAGGTAGTGCAGCATTACAGCCAGCTTTTTGGGAGACAGTCCCTGCAAGTGGCAGAGTCAGTCAAAAGAACCACCTGGCTGGCCATCCAGAGCAAAGTTAATGCCCTTGGGATCACACACCGTGAAATAGAAGACATTAAAAAAGGTGGTATGATCTGAGGATCACCACCAAAAAGAAGATAGCCAGCCAGAGGAAAGAATCTTTAGCCACAGGTGGAGGCAAGAGCCGTGCACCAAGCCTCACAGAACTTGAGCAGATGGTGGAATCCACAATGGAGCCTGAAAGCATACACGGGATTGGGGATACTGACAGCTCAGCCAGAGCTGCAAGAAAGAAAGGTAAGATGCATGAACATGAATCCCCACCCATTCCCTGGGCCCTTCCCCAATGTGGGTTACACATGCACAATCCAGGACACATGTCAGTACTCACCAGCAATGCATCATGGTAGTCGTAGTCATAGGAACATTCATCAAAGCAGCCAACACAGAACACTGCATACCATGCCACACCCCCCATACACAAGCAGTTGCAGCTCAGGAAACTGTGTGATGTGAATATGTACAATGAAAACACACAGGTGATCATTGTCCATGTCTTCCCACAGGAGAGCCATCGCGCAGTGCAGCGCAGGGAGGGGAGGCAAGTGCAACAGCAACGGCTTCGAGGGAGAAGCCCACAGACAAAGCAGGACCCAGCACTGTCCCTGAGGACACTACCACAACGCAGGCACCCACAGCAATGGAGGAAGACACCACAGCACAGCCACTCTCACCCCTGCTGTTCGAGACACAGACTCCGGCAGTTCCTGAAGGTGCCACAACACCAAGCTCAGGGTCCTCTGTGCAATTGAGGCCAAGGACGCAGGACGTACCACCACTCAGGATCCTGGAGAGCTCTGATGATGAAGATGTGGAGGTACAGGCACCTAGCAATCCAGCAGTGAGTGGGAATGCAGGGCAACAGGGGCCATCAGGATCTAGGCGTGCAGGTGCTCGTGGTCGTAGGGCATGTGAGCAAGATGAGGGACAAGATATGCAGGGGGTGTTTGCCGGGTTGGAAAGCACAATGGTGAGGATCCAGCGCATGCAGGCCAAAGGGATCATGGCAGTGCACAGACAGGTGTGCATCCTCAACAGCAGGATGACAAACATTGATAGGGGCATAAGCGCCATGGCCCTAGGAATGGAGTCCATGGCCAAAGGAATGGAGTCCATGGCAGAGGGGGTGAGGGACATGGGTGTGCGCATGGGTTCACTCTGTGACAGGCTGGAGAGTGATCAGACAGAAAGGCGCAGGAACAGGCACGAAATTAAGCAGCTGAATAAATCCATCAACTGCCTGGCAACTGCAACCCCCCTGCTATGCCGCCGGTCTGTGAACATGCAGAATGATATAGTGCACTGCTGCAGTGACTTGTCCAGGGGGATGGGGAGGGTGACCTCTGCTATGGAGGTACTGCTGACACAGCAGACAGCCACTGCTGGTGACACGTGTGTCGTGGACACGGAGGAGTCCACAAGCAGGAGTGGTTCCAGCACGCCTGTACAGGATGTTCGCCAGAGCACCAGGCTACATACTGATGACCCTGGCACCACTGCGCAAGTTGGCCCACTGCCCCGTGGCTCCCAAAACATCATGCATAAATGCAAACATTGATACAGGATAGGTCACAGTGAAGTGAACTCTGGCCACCCAGTGTGAATAGTAGATTTTATTTGTTTCCTGTGTTCTTCATTATGTGGAGTCAGGCTGTGCAAATTAAACAGAGTGCTCCAAGTAGTAAACATGCCTGTGTATCATCAATATATTAGAAATATCTGTTTGTTATTTCTGCGCGTCTCAGTCTGCCATCTGTTGCTGGCGCTGCACCTGCTGCATTGTCATCGGCTTGTTCTTTCCCATCATCCATGTCCTCATGATATGTGAGTTCTACCTCATTGCCCTCCTTGGTGGCAAGATTATGCAGCATGGCGCAGGTCGCAATGATTTTACAACACATCAGTGGCGTGTACTGCCGTGCACCTCCACTCTTATGGAGGCACCTAAATCTGCTTTTCAGCAGTCCAAAAGTGTGTTCCACAACGCAACGTGTTGTTCTGTGTGCCACGTTGTAACACCTTTCGCTCCTTGTAGTTGGATTCAGGTAGGGTGTGAGTACAAATGAATGCAGGGCATACGCACTGTCACCTGGGTGGAAAATGAAATTTTATTTAGTCACATACTCATGATTGTTCCTTCTGCATTGATTATCAGGAAGTCTCACACATACTCACCTAGCAGATATCCATCCCCAAATTCACCAGCTACAAGGCGTCTGTATATCCCACTATTCGGAAATATGTAGGAGTCGTGGGTACTCCCTAGAAATTTTGCTACAATGTCCGTAATCATGTTGCCAGCGTTGCAGATCACCTGCACATTGATGGAATGCGTAGACTTCCGATTTCTGTATATGTGTTCAGTTGCTGCAGGTGGGCATAGTGGGATGTGCGTCCCATCGATGCAGCCTATGATGTGCGGGGACTGTGCAAGGTGATAGAAATCAGTTTTTGTTTTCGCTAGTTCAGCAGGTGTGTTAGGGAACTCTATGTGGTGTTCCATCCTCTGCATCATGGCATCAATGAATTTTCTGAAAAACCGTGAAAGGCAGCTCTGGGACACTCCACCTATCGCAGCAATCACATGCTGGTAGCTCCCAGAAGCAAGAAGATGTAGGCAGCACAACACCTGCACGTGGGGTGGGATGGCGTGTGCTCTTGGGGTTGGGTGTTCCAGATATGGGTGGAGGTCCCTGATCAAGTCCAGGATGGTTCTGGGGTGGAGTCTGTACCTTTGCAGGATTTCAGGTTCAGTCAGTTGGAAGAGGGTGATCCTCTGCCTATACACCTGCTCCTCCCTTTGCCAGACCCTCTCTCCTGCTGCCTGTATCCGTAGCCGCCTTGTAATGACATAGAAAGCCGCCATTGTGGTTGCAGTGTTACATTTTGGGGCCTTCTTTTATAGCCTCTACCTGGTTTCCACCTGCTTTTAATCCATGGTATTTACAGACTCTTAAATACCGATTTTCATGGAATTCGGTATTTTTTGAGTTTTCTACATCTCGATATGCCATTTTTACCATTTCTTATTTTCCGATTCGGTAAATAAGGAATCGGTAAGTTCTGAATCGGTAATTTACCATTTCTTATTTACCGATTCGGAAAATATGATTTCGGTATTTTCCGATTCGTGAAATACCGAATCGGAATTTTACCGATAGGTATTTCACGATTCGGTACATTTTGGGTCACATACATCTCGATTCTCTTATACTGGTCTGTAAGGGCGAAAATTACCGATTTTCGGCCGTTACCGACCGGTATTTGCCTACCTACATCGGGCCCCAAATCCCTTTAATCTTATGTAGAAATAAAAGTGGTGGCCAGCAATCCCTTTAAGAGATGAGAGGCTTTTGAAGAGAGGAGGTGCCCAGCAAGAAAAGCCCGCCTCCTCTGTGTAGAATCCACAAAAAAATCAGAGAGAAACAGGAGCCCTTCCTGAGGAGTAAAATGAAGAAGCCTACCGCTCTGCACACGGAGGCACCAGTCCTCTGAAATTCAGCCCACCGGTTCCAGGGGCATAAAGAGGCAACTGGGCAGAGAGAGAAGACTTGGTGCAGCCCTAATCGTTGTTAAATTTCATCGTTAGGCAGGTAGAAAGACAGAGCTCAATGCGCTGCGGCCATTTGGATCAAGTGCGCTGCCGTCACTCCATTATTATCGGTATTGAGGTGTTGGGATTCTCATGAAATAGTTTTTTTATTTGAGAAGTATTTCACATACTTGCACTGCATTTACAATGATACCACAATCGAAGAATAGCCTGCTTCCCAGCTCTATTTAGTAGCATTGTGTGTTTTTATTCTTTCAAAAGTACAGCACGAATCCACTGCTTTGCATTGCTATTTTTACCTGGTTATGTTTTATTTCATTCGTTTTTCTAGAGCCTACATACACTACAATTTTTTTGTGTTCATTGTGTAAGCTATGATACAGCACGGACCAGAATGTAAGACTTCAGTAGCTTTGAGGAAAATTATGAGAATATATGTCATTCGGTCAGACAATTCTGTTTATTTCAGAAAATGTTCCCATAAAACCATATACATTTTCATACATACAATCAACAATTCATATTAAGTAAACATTAGAAAATACAATGTATAAATCCTTGACGTTAAAAAAAAAGCATGTAAGGTATCACTAAAATCTGAACTCATCCTAAAACCAACTCGGTGGATAAAATAAAAATACCTTGGTTTAGGTGGGTTTAAGTATCTAACCCCTTTACTAAAAGGTGCTCACTTATAGGCGTTCCCTCCACCTTCTCATGCCTTTTGAAATATCTGATCTCTATCCATTAAAGGACTTTTTATCAGTTGCCAAGAAACCTAAGAAGTTTAGAATACCAATAATATCTGCTAAAATGGAATCCTCACCCTTTTCTAGACACCAGCTACTCCAAGATCCCCATCCTGATCAATATCCTTTAAAAGTTCCCTGGCCCATGATGCACTGATGACTGTGAATCATCCTTTGAAGGACCTGGCAAGTCTGCGCGTGGTCTGGGATCGCTTTCACACTACTAGGGTTAGTTTGCATGTATGCTTAGGCTGTGGATTTGGCACTGCAGGGTTTTTGGGAATTTCTGGAAAGGCTGGGAGTAGAACTGGATAATCCATTGATAGTTCAAATAAGATTGGATACCATATCTGAGCTCCCCAAAGTGTCATGGCCACCACCACCCTTGCAGCTGTAGGCGAATCCGAGCCAGACATCTAGAAATCATTGACAATGAGGAACCGCATACTGAGGCTACCTTGACAAGTCCTGAAGAAAGCATCCATAGTTATAGCTACCAGATCCGGTCTTCAGCTGAAGAAATTGGATGGAGGCAAAGAGTTCTACACTGAAAGGCCCCTCAGATCGCCTGATATTGCCTGAAAATTGTGACATCTAACTGGTATTTACTGCTGCCGTAAAGACTCCTCGAATACCAGTCTGCCATCACATTGACCTGACCAAGAAGATATTCCACTCTTCAAGAGATGTCTTGGTGAAGACAAACTCCCATAGTGCTTTGGCTAGCTACACCAGAGGCCTTGATCTTGTACCCCCTAGCATGTAGATATATCTGACCACAGTCAGATTGCCCATACATATGTGTATTGCACGCTTTACTCTTACGTTTGATAAACTTTGGATCACAAAGGAGCCTGCAAAAAGCATTAAACAATTTAAGTAAGTGAAGTGATGTCTTCTTCTCCAAACATCCTCTCCAGTCCAGGCAGTGCCACACCTTGCCTCCCAGCCCCTTAGACTGGCATATGACTCTAATGTTAGATCTGAAGAAGTAAGGAAGACAGCGTCACCGTTCCAAGCCTCCATGTGGTCTAGCTACCATTCTATTTTTTTCCTTGCTACTACGTCTAAAGAGATAAGCTGGGAATAGGTCAATCCTTTGTTCATATATTTCCTATTTACTCTCTGTGGAGCTCTGTAACATACGTGGGTCTGGGAATATCACCTAAATAAAGGAAGCCAGGAGACTAACTATCCTTGCATGAAGTCTAAGAGATATTAGAGGATACTTTAATATATACTTTAGCTCCTTCCTTGTGGCTCTTCATTTCAGCTACAGGAGATTTAGCACTCCTCTATCCAAGCATAATAAAAACCCTAAGAATTCAATAGTTTTTGAAGGCATTAAGTCCAACTTTTCCTGGTTTATGATAAAGCCTTTGAATTATGTCCACAGCTTCCTGCACCTGTGACACCAAGAGACATTTGTTCTGAACCATGAATATCATGTCATCCATTAAAAAATATCCATCCTTATAGCTCTTGACCTCAGGTAGGCTGCTACTGGTTTGACTACCTTCTTTAAGTACCATGGAGCTGTGGAGAGACCAAAGGTTAGGGATTTGAATTTGTATGTCTGAACATCCCCCTCCCATATAAGCTGGAGATATCGCCCGTGATGCTGATCAATGAGAACCATTAGGTAAGCATCTTTCAGATCTGTCCTCATGATCCAGTCCCCCAATAAACGAATATCACTTACGGATACCACTGTTTCCCTCTTGACATGTTGGTATGTTACAAATTGGCTTAGTCTTATAGATTTATCACTGTCCGGAATTTCTTGTTCTTTTTCTGTACTAAGAAAATATTGCTGAAAAACCCTTTGGGTGTAGTCTATACCTTTCTACTGCTCTTTTTCAAATGAATTCTATTACTTCCTTGGGGATTAATTCTACCTTCCCTGGGTGAAAATCATTGGAAAAAGTGCCCTTTGTTGTTAAGGGATGGAATAATAATCTATTTGGGACTCAAGGAACTCGAGAGATAGTTTGCCACTTCTAGAAAAGCTTGGCTAGCCTGCCACCAACTTTTGAAAAGGAAGGGTGAGAACTCTTATCATGGGCTCTCACTCCCCTTGCTTATTCACTGAATGGGCCAAATTGTCCTCTTCTTCAGGAAGAAGGGTGTACCGGAGAACCCAATCTGTCGATCAAAGTAGGGTCCGTTATGTCACTTGGCCAGCAAATCAATCCTTAAATCTGCCGGCCGTGGGAGAAACTCGGCCAGCAAAGGTCATAAGTGACAAATGGGCATTTGCCAAGGAAACAAACGCTTTGACATATTTGTCTTTTTCTTTTATGTAGGCTGCCTCAAACAAGGAAACCTGAGATGAGTATCCAACTTCTGACTCTGCCATGTTACCTAGCTTAGGGGCAATTCTAAGTAACAAGCTCTTGCTTCTCTCAATAGAGACCCCCTCACTGGCATTGCTTATAAAGCATATAGCTCTGTATGCCTAGTTAGATATTACATCAGGATGGGAACTTCTGAGATCTGTCTCCTGCTTTGTTGCACCTCGCATTAAGCTATGGGGCACCTTTAGCTCCTCCTTGTGAACAGAGCAGCATTCTTCATCCTTTGAAAGGTTATTTCAAGTCATTATATTTCTGTCAGCAGTACCATGAAGGTGTAGTATTTTGTTTTGGGATTGGGCAGGGGCTCCTTGTCATGGGGTGGCATCATCCGGCAGTGCCCATTAGTTAAAGGCTTTATAAATCCAAGGTGGCCAGCTCTCATGTGCTGTCTCTGCCAGACGGAGATGTACCTGCTCCTGTAATTTGTCAATGTCAAAATGTTTGCTGTTTTGTGATTTCTGAGATTATCCTGTTATGCTGTGAAGTTTTAGTGTTTTCTGCAATATCACAATGTTTCATAACTTTTCATTCATGTTGTGTGACATTAAGTCAATCTACGTCTTTTTGATGACACATTCAGGGCCTGATTCACAAAGAGCCTCTGTACTTGAGGCAGACGTACCACAGTCATGGGGGAGTCTCTGTACTCTGGAATACTCATTGCGGCGATTTTGCCCCAAATGGTGATACTCACCCACAACTGTGGGCCTCCCCCACGATTGTGGAGGCCCTTTGTGATTCAGGCCCTCAATCTCCCTGGCTGTCTTTCATTTGAGTAAGCACACCTTTGTGTGAGAGTGGGTGCGTTCTCCAGTTGAGGTTTTAGGATTTATTTTGGGGCTTGCGTCATTGTACGATATGATCTCACTATGTTAGTCAGATGTTACAGATGTGGTATGGACAGCAGAGTTAGCATCAAGTTAGTTGTCAAGCAAATCATTTTGACTGGGGACTAAAAGACCAAGCAATCTATATTGCTCGAGTGGCTAACTACAGTGGCAGCTGGTAGAGAATGGTGGTGGGTGAGGGGGCGTTTAGAAAAAAAAGACTAACCTGCTCAGCACTGGTCACCAGCCGTAGCCTTTTCTTTGTCCTCGCTGTTCTCCTGGCTCCCGGCAGCACCCTGGCTCCTCTAAGCCCATCACAACGCTGCTGTCACTATGACAGCAGAGTTGTGATTGGTCTGAGCGCCGTGGTTCGGCGCCCAGACGGGGACCGACTGCCTGTGCATGTTCTCCACCCAGGCTGTGTATTACTGCCCGGTGGAGAACATGCTAAATGCGCATGACGGTTTGGCCAACCCAAGACAGCCAACCAAACCGTCATGCGCCCTTAAGGTGCAGCAACCAATATTCCTACCTCTGATGTTACGGGAGCCCAGCCACCCCCCACTGCCGAAACCTACCTGCAAGATACTAAAAATAAAATGCTAATACCTTCTGTTATTATTTTATTTTTCCTTTTACACTGCTCCGAGAGCAGTGGGGCGACACTCCTCCACCATAGCAGAGGAGCTGCCACTGGTTAAATAGGTCTTACACACTCTGGATTCACAAAGCAAAGTTTTTCTTTGAGTAACAGATCTTTCAGATTCCGACCTTACAGAGACTGGACGGATGCCTCACTTTAAACGAAGACCTGACTCGACTCACAGGCTCACCTGCTTGACAGGAGCCCCAGGCAGTTGTCTTGAACAGGACAGTCTTGACTCTGTCACATAAAAAGATGGCAGATTACACAGCTACATTGCTGTGGCACACAAAGGCAAGTAGAAGGTACCCTTATAGTCGGATAGCCTCCTAAATACTGATAGGCAAGAGCAATCACAAGGTCAAACATCATCTAATAGTGCTATAAAAATGGAAATACATTCCTGCATTAAAAAGCAAACATTGTACACTTAACATTCCTGTTATGGATTCAATTTTAGATATATGTGATTAGCTATGAGACTTTCCATTCTGGTTTAATTTATGCTCATCTAATTTATTTATATCTAAAGAGGGGTGAATTATTCATTCACATACATTTAAAAATGTTCCAGAAATGTGGGCCTACTCATATATTGGTCAGTACCTATCCCAGACAGACCACACAGGAGTGGGGCTGGTGGTGGAGAGGCATGCAGGTAGCTGTAACCATATAGGACTCACACACTAGGACTGGTATAGTTCTCATTGCCTGCTTTCATGCATTGCCACTTGCTGTTTCAGAAATGACCGTTAAGCATTTCTAGTACATAAAGCTCTGCTAGAGCACCTCAAACATGACAAAAAATACCTTCTGATATGTTAGTACTCAGGCGATCGCATACACACAAACACATTTCCTCACCCAACATGGTCAGGTAGATTATTCTGCATCCCTGTCATTTTGCCATTAGGCTACAGTCTAGGGGGCTGCCTTCAGAAAGAGATGGTCTTCCAGAAACCAACCATGCCCCCATTCTAGTCCTGTTCTTTCTCAGTGTGGGGGTGTTTTGCCCCTTTTTCCCAGGGCTGAGGATAAGTGCAAGTCCGGCCCTCATCCTCGACCTGCATCAGGCCTTTGTCTACATAGATCGTCCCTTGCTGGATATGACAGTGCAGGATCAAGGTCTGTATAACTAGCCCACTGTGATACGTGCAACAGTTGGGTGTTGACTGCTCTCCTTTGATCTCTACATTAGTAATCTTGAGTCCCTAGGTGAATTCTACCTTGAAGGGTAGGCACTTGCAGATGACATACCCATTGCCAGAAACCCAAGGGCACTGAGCTCTGTTGCCTACACTTCAAACTTATTGTAACATGACAAGGCTGGCCATCAAGTAAAAGGTGATTGCAATGGTCTATAGGAAATAGCATTCAACAAGTTTGGCTCACTTTTTTCAATTTAGATCTTCATAAATAGTATAGGATGTACAATACTCATCACCATGTATTTGTGACAGGTGGCTGCGCCCCTTTGGTCTGCCATACATGATCCACTATGCAGTCACTGCCCCTCCGCTATGCTCTCCGTGGACAGCTTGCTGCCCATTCCCCTGACCCATTCCTATCTTCCCTCCATTGTCCGTGTGCATGCCACTATCCCCTCCCTTCCTACTGCTCTCTGTTAGAACCTGGATCTCTAGTTTGCAATGGTTTACACCCTGCCAAGGAAGGTACCCTTGCTCTAGTCAGGGCAAGTAAGGTACATACTAAGAATAACCCATGCTCACCCCCTTGGCAGCTTGGCAAGATCAGTCATGCTTATCCCAAGAGGCAATGTGTAAAGTATTTGTAAACGCACACACAGTAACAAAGTGAAAACACCTCAAAAGTACCCCACACGAGTTAAAAAAATATCCTATGTTTCTCTGATCAAACAAGACCAAAATGACAAAAATCCAACATACACTAATCAAGTTATGATGTTTTCAATATTAAGCAAAGTTCTAGTTCTAAGGAAACAATAGCTCCGACTGGGGCTATCGGGTCACCCCTGACCAGGACAAATCCACAAGTTCAGTCCAGCCGCAAGGACTGCAGGCTGGATACAGGAGTCTGGCAAATCCACTACCATACCTTGGATATGTCAAAACTCAATGATGATGTGAGGCGTAGGGTAGGTGAGGTGTAGCGAAAACAGGTGATGCATTGGTTCAATACTGCTGTGCAGGGTCGTTGGCATGTTAGTGCTCAGGGACGGCGCAGTGCCCAAAGGCGGTGAGGCGTCACTGTAGCACGTGAAGTGTCAGTTCCTGGAGGCTGTACAGGGTCGTTGAGCTGCTAATGCCTGGGGGAAATGCAAGGTGCAGAGGAGGTGATGCATCAGTTGCAGGTGCAATACTTCTGTTCCTTACGTCTGTGCAGAATGGATATTGAAGTTGGAGGGCAAGCCACGAAGCCTCGGTTTTGTGGCCTCGAGGTTGAACCACGGGGCCACAAATGTGGCATCAGAGTCAGAGCAGTGTGTCATGGACGTCGACGGTGCTCAGGACTCTCGCAGTGGCTGTTCTTCAGAGGCACGGCGACGGAGCCTGCATTGTAAGTCGCTGTCGTTGTGGCAAGCAGGGACCACAGCTTTGGTGCAGGCAGTGGCACGGTGTCAGAATTGCAGACAGGTGGCAGTTTCAAAGTCGCTCAGCATCGGTTTCTTATTGTAGCATGGCAACTTACTTCTAAGGGCCCAATAACTGGAATTGGCTCCACTTGGCAAGAAGGGCTCGCAGCAGATGAACCCGGGTATTACAGGAGGGAAGCTCAACTCAAGGCCTTGGAGAAGCATTAGAAAGCAGGATGTAGATCAAAATTTAGCCCTCTCACTCCCGGGACAGAAGCAGCAGGCAAACGCAGGAAAGAAAGCAGAAAACTGACAGTCTCTCTTGGCAGCACAACAGCCTTTCTTCCTGGCAGAATGTCCTCACTCCTGAAGTGTACTGAGAATATGGTGTCAGAAATCCAGTTCTCATACCCATTCTAACCTTTGAAGTAGGGAGACTTCAGAGAAAGGTTGTTGTAGTGCCAAAAACCCTGTCCTTCCTAGTTCTGGTTCCAGACACACTATAGGGATGGAGACTTCTTTGTGTGGGGACAGGCACAGCCCTAGTCTGGTGCAAGTGTCAGCGCCTCCCACCATTCTAGCTCAGGAGGCTTAATTAGCTGGGTTATGGGCCACCAGGATATGCGGGAAACACCTCAGCTCCCTTTGTGTATGACTGTCTAGAGTTAATTCACAAAGCCCAACTATCATCCAACCCAGACGTGTATTGTAGGGACAGGCAGAAGAACGGAATGGTTAAGTGAGAAAATGCTGATTTTCTAAAAGTAAAACCAAAGGGGGTGATGGACTGAGTGTTGAGTGTAGTTATATGTGAGCATATGTTCCTTTTTTCTAATTGAATAATTTTTCATTCAACATGGATAGATCCATAATTTCTTTGTATTATGATGGCAGAGTCTGTTACTCTATATTCCATCCATTTATTTCTCAATTAGTCCATTTCACTCTTTTTGTAGAATATATAAAACTTTATTGAACATGACAGAGACAGCCGACACATGTTTCACTCAATATGGCGAATAACGCCAGGGCTTTCTCAAGTCTATTCAAATTTTCTACATCATTCTATTGCTGAAATCCAGTTGATATCATTGTGCAATAAGTTAATAACGCATTTTAATTTAAAGAAGATGAGCGAATGTCCAAAAAAGTCCTCCATGTAATACAGTGTTGGCGATGGTCCCCCAGTCAACTGATCTGGGTTTAATCCAGCATCTTTCTTCAGCTCACTCCACCACCCCAGTTCAGACATGGCCATATGCAAATAGTCTGACCCTGTGCCTCTTGGGAACAGCCCAGCCCGAACTGCCAAGCCATGTCTTCCCTGGACCAGAAAAAAACATGCTGGGACCGGTTTCTGGCTAATCAGCCATCATGAGCCACGCTAGCTTGAATCTGGTGGCAAAGTGAGCAAGAGACTCACGTCTGGGCATACCCTGCCAACTTAGGGCAAACAAAGCAGGCCAGGTCTAAACTGGGGTGGCATAGTAAGCAAAATAATGATGGATTTAACCCAGATCTCTTGACTGGGGGTGAATGTTTTGATTTGTTCTGCATTCCGTCCATCAATCAGTCTTTTGCTTTCTCGCCCTAAATGCGCCAGGTATGCCCAGATGTGGGTCCTGTGCTCACTGTGCCACTGGAATCAAGCTATCCTGGCTGAAGAGGGGTGAAACCCCGAAACTGGTATTAGGATGCTTGTTTCCCGTCCAGTGAGTACCTGGCTTGGCAGTTCGGGCTGGACTGTTCCCATGAGGCACAGGGTCAAGACTGATTTGCATATGGCCAGGTCTAAACTGGAGTGGCATGGTGAGCAAAATAAGGATGGATTTAACCCAGATATCTTGACTGGGGGTGAATGGTTTGATTTGTTCTGCATTTTGTCCATCAATTGTGTGTCTTTTGATTTTCTAAAAGTGCCATTTTCAGACCTGCAATCCAAGAACCACCTCCACTAAAAGATGTATTCTTAAATTTTGGAAGTTGGAAGATACACTGGTATGATGTTACCAGGCAGCTCCAATGCTATGGGAGAGATAGACCTTGCTGTTGTGAAAACCAAGTTTAGCAGTTCTTCAATACCAGGACATATAAAACTCACAAGTACATGGTCTACCTCTTAAATACACTACCCCTTTCCCATGGGGCTACCAATGGACTGCCTTAGAGGCGCCTGACATGTAATAAAAGGGTATATTTGGGTGCACTTGCCAGGCCAAAATCGCAGATAAAAACTGTACACACAGGCACTGTGATGGCAGACCTGAGACAGGCATACAAGGCTACTCATGGAGGTGCCACACTCAGTGCTACAGGCCCACTAGGTAGCATTTAAGTTACCTGCCTGTATTAGGGATGTCAAGTAATTCAAATATGCCAATCACTGAGAAACCAATTACCATCATGTTTTACATACTGAACACTTGTACTTGCAAACTGGTCAGCAGTGGTCAAGTGCCCAGAATCCTAAAACCAGAATAAATGAAAGTCAGCACACAGTCAAAAAACAGGAGGTCGGAAGCAAAAAGAGTGGTGACATCATGCAAAAATATGCCAGTCCTAACACTCTACATGGTGCATTGTGTATCCATTGCATCCTTCTACCTGCCCTGCATGAACAGCTTGCTGCCTCAGCCCCTGTCCTCCTCCCACCTGACCTCTGTTGCCATGTGCAGGTCCCTGCCCTATTCCTCCTGCCCTCCATGGTTGGTTGTGCTTCCACTGCCTCTCCTGGCTGCCCCTTGTGTTCAGCCTACTGCCCTTGCCCCTTTTCCCTCCTGGTCTCTATTGTCCATGTACAAGTCTCTGCCCTCTGCTCTCCATGATCCATTGAGCTGCCACTTTCTCTTCCACCTGGTGTGTGTAGTCCATTGTACTTACGCTTCCCTCTCATACACTTTTTGTGGTCAGCTTGTTGCTCTTGTCCCCTTCCTGAGCCCTCAATTGTTTGAGTCTGTGCACCTGTGCCCTACCTCCTGGGTTCCATGGTTTGTTGTATTGCCACTGCCCCTCCTGTAGTGTTGTGTGAGAGAATGCTGCCTGTGTGCAGCCACAAGCAAAAAGAACAATTGATGGACAGAAGGTAGAACAATATCATACATTCACCCCAGTACAGAGATCTGGGCCTAAATCCATTGTTGATTTTGCTCCCCATGCCATTCCAATTTGAACCCAGTCATATGAAAATCAGTCTTGACCCTGCACCGAATTGGAACAGTCTAGCCCGAACTGCCAGGCCAGGTCGTCCCTGGACTGGAAACAAGCATCCTAGGATGGGTTTCACCCCTCATCAGCCGGGATAGCTTGACTCCAGTGGCATGGAGAGCACGGGACCCACTTCTGGGCATACCCGTCCCACTCGAGGTGACAAATGCAAAAAGAACAATTGATGGACAGAATGCATAACTATGTCATTAATTCACCCCAGTACAGAGATTTGGGCCTAAATCTATTGTTTGTTTGCTCCCCGTGCCATTCCAGTTTGAACCCAGCCATATGCAAATCAGTCTTGACCCTGCACCCAATGGGAACAGTCCAGCCCGAACAGCCAGGCCAGTTCCTCCCTGGACTGGAAACAAGCATCCTATGACCGGTTTCAGGGTTTCACCCCTCATTAGCCAGGATAGCTTGACTCCAGTGGCATGGAGAGCACAGGACCCACGTCTGCGCATACCCATCCCACTTGGGGTGACAAATTCAAAAAGAACAATTGATGGACAGAATGCAGAACAATGTCATACATTCACCCCAGTTCAGAGATCTCGGCCTAAATCCATCGTTTTTTTGCTTCCCATCCCATTTCAGTTTGAACCCAGCCATATGCAAATCAGTCTTGACCCTGCACCCAGTCAATTGTCAGTCAGTACATCTTTATTTCGGTTAATAAAAACCATAAAAGCAATACACTACAAAAGTTCATTATATACACATTATATACACATTAAAATTTGTACAGAAATAAGATATAAACATGATTACAGTTCAAACAATCTAAAACAGTTAAAATCCTTGATTCAAAGAGAAAAGAGACAACATCTATTTCATGAATATAAAGGCCCAACCCTATTTGAGGCAATCCTCATTCAGTTATGTGTCCTCCTGATAGTGAATTCATTAGGGTGAGTCTGATTTTATTTATACATGCTGCCGCTACCAAAAAACTGGCTACACTATGCGTAACCTGCATAG
Organism: Lissotriton vulgaris; assembly: GCF_964263255.1. NCBI lineage: Eukaryota > Metazoa > Chordata > Amphibia > Caudata > Salamandridae > Lissotriton > Lissotriton vulgaris. The sequence goes on from NC_141699.1 coordinate 260,501,317, forward strand.
AATCAAGCATTTGTAAATGTAGGAGGGCAGGCCTCACCTGGACGAATTTTAGTTCCTTAAGAACAGGGTATACATTTTTTTTACGGGCTACCAGAAAGTGCTCACAAAACATCACCAAGTGGAGCGTGTCCTGTGTAGAGAGACTATCACAGGTGCAGGGTGGAGTATCTTCAGGGGTCCCCCACTTCAGATAGGTGCCTAGTGTGAGGTGGATGAGGTTGAACCTGAATCTAACTAAAAGGAAACGATGGTAAGAGTTGGTCACGTACTTCAGATAGGGTTCCATGACTGGGGAGATCGTAAGTTGATAGATTGATTTTTTTTTTAAAGTAATTTTTATTGTAGACACACCTTACGCAGGCCAATAGTTACACATATTCAGTATCAATCAGAGTGCTACAGTCTGGTATACCATTGTCTCGTTTACACAGCCTGCAGGCCCACATCCCGGGGGCCGGGCGGCAACAAAGTCTCTGCACCCACATGCCTGGTTGTACTTCCACAGGATTATTGTCTCGGAGTTGTGTGTGTGCCTACTTTTACGTCCTCAACTAAGTAAACCCTGAACTCCCCCCCAACTCCCCCCCCCGGTTCGAAGAGTCTAACCCCCCCCCCTTCCCCCCCCCATCCCACCATCCGCACAGGAGCCTCTCGATGTTCTAATCTTGGACTTCAGGCTTTCCCTTCTACCGGTTCTCTTAACTCCTGATTATTGTGATGTGCTGCCCCCGGCCACGTCTAGGTCCTCCCCTTCATCCACCATTCCACTATCCCTGAGGCCCTGTACCATTACCTCCCAGGCCGTCGCTTGTTCTAGCGCTCGCTCATTAGCAGTTCTATGCGCTATCTGATATCTATGTGTGCTATCGCAGGCCGCCCACTTCAGAAATTCGTTGTACCACCTCTTATGCGTCGGGCCCGTCCTTGCCTTCCAGTTTCTAGTAATCTCACGCTTGGCTACCATCAATCCCATATCTATGAATTTACTTGAGAGCTTGTTTTTGGGGGTATGTGGGAACCAATGCAGGAGGCACGCCGCTGCGTCAAAGTCAACAGTCCGTCCCGTCACCTCGTTCATGGACTCACTCACGGCCCGCCAATAGTCCGACAGGGCCGGGCATGACCAGAGCATATGCACCAGCTCGGCTCCTTCTGCCGCGCAGCAGGGGCACCTCGCGTCGGTCGCGCCAAAGTATCTCAGGATTCTCCCAGGGGTCATGTACGCCCTGTGCAGTATATAATAATGGATAATTTGAAATCGAGCGTTCCTTGTGCTATTACGCGCCCTCCGCACCAGTTGTGCCCATGTCGTGTCCGGAATGGGCCTGCCCAGGTCAGTCTCCCACTTGAGTTTCGGCGCGTCGAGGGGCGGCAAATGCTCGTGGAGCATTCTGTTATATAAACAAGACACCGCTTTCACCGTTCCCGCCGCCATCATGGTGTATTGGCAAGCCATGGCCGTCTCCGGCTCCGCCAGTCCCAGTCCCCAGTGTTTCTGCATTGCCCTTATCACAGCTGCGTGAAGGAGATAACCCCCGCGCGGGAGGTCAAATCGTTCCTGGAGGGCTAGGAACTGGAGGAGCTCCCCGTTTTCGAAAAGATCCCCTACCACCTGTATTCCCGCCTCCTCCCACTGCTGCAGGCGGGACCAATCGCCTCCATGGGGCAGCGTAGTTAGTATGCCCAGTGGCATCTCCGGGGCGTAGGGGTGCTTAATCCCCGCTCGCTTCTGCGCCCGGTTCCAGCAGCGCCGAAATGTATCCTGTTCGAGGGATAAGCCCCGGGCGACAAGTTTCTGTCCCAGAGCGATGTAGGCTAGTATGTGTTGTGGCGTACCCCGCAGTCGCCCGTCTTCCGGGCCCCGGTAAACACGAGCCACCTCTTGCGTAAATATCTGCAACTGGGCAGCAAGGTAGTAGAGCTCATAATCTGGGAACGCCAAGCCCCCCTCATCTTTCGGGCGGGTGAGTGTCGCCAGCGCCACTCTACACCTGCCCGCCCCCCACAGGAAGGTAGTTAACTGGGATCTAAGTCGGCGGAAAAAGGAGCTGGGGATCCAGATCGGGAGCGTTCGAAAGTAGTACAGCAGCCGCGGCAGGGCCACCATCTTCAATAGAGCTATCCTACCAGCTATGGACAGTGGAAGCGTGGCCCAGAATGTCATGCTACCCTTCAGCCCCCTGACGCATCTCTCCACATTGCCCTCGAACAAAGCCGCCGCTGTGTGATAGACGTAAACTCCGAGGTAATGGAGGCAAGTCGGCTCCCAATTAAGTAGCGGTCGGTGTTCTGGGCGGGCCGCGCCCTCCCTTAATGGAAAAAGGCACGTTTTCGTCCAATTAACCCTCAATCCCGACAGGCCGCCAAATCGTCCCAGCAACTCCTCCGCACCATCGAGCTCTGTTGCGTCGTTGTCAAGGAACAACAGGAGATCATCGGCGTACAGCGAGATAAACTGTCGCCCATCTCTAGCTTGCACGCCTGCGAAGTATCGCCCCCTGCGGGCTTCCGCCGCCAACGGTTCAATCGCCAAGGCGAACAGTAATGGGGATAGGGAGCACCCCTGCCGGGTGCCTCTCTCCACTGGGTACTGTTGGGACACCAGGGATCCAACCCGCACTCTCGCCCCTGCCGCTGCATAAAGCACCTTCGTCCAACGAATATAGCCTACGCCCAGCCCGAAGCGCTCCATGACTGCATATAAATAATCCCACTCTAGACTATCGAACGCTTTTTCAATGTCGACCGAGAGGGCAAGTGGGGTTCCACTCCCCTCCCGTAAATCTTCCATGAGTCGGATAAGCCTTATAATATTTCGCGTCGTGTTTCGGGCAGGGTTAAAGCCATTCTGGTCCTCATGGACCAGAGTGGTCATGTGCGGCAAGAGTCTCGCCGCCAGTATAGAGCTTAGTATTTTATAGTCAGCTGTGAGCATTGAGAGCAGCCTATAGGATGCAGGACTGCTGCCTTCTCTGCCAGGTTTCAGTAGCGGAATGACTATCGCTTCCCGCATCGATTGGGGGAACCGACCCGTGGTTCCCGCTTCTTTGTACACAGCTAAAAGCCGCGGCGCTAAGGCGTCCACGTATTTGCCGTAAAATTCAATGGGCAAACCATCTATACCCGGCGTCTTATTGCGGGCCATGGACTTAATAGCTTTTCTAATCTCCCCCAAGTCGATGTCTCTCCCCAAATCCTTCGCTTGCTCGTCCTCTAAACACGGTAGGGTGAGGTCGCCCAGGAAAGCCTCTGCCTCCTCCCCCCGGTCGCCCGGGGTGCTACTATAAAGTTTCTCGTAGTATCTCTGAAAGCCTTCCACTATGGCCAACTGGGTGTAGGTCAGCCTTCCCCCCTCCTCGGCAATCTGCAAGATAGGGGAGCAGCGTTTCGTGGGGTTAGCAAGCCACGCCAACAGAGTGCCCGATCGGTCGCCTTCCACATGAGAACGCAGCGCGTATGCCCGATGATCGTAAGCCCGTAGCCTTTCCACTTCGACCGCCACCGCTTCCCATAAGTTGATAGATTGATCTCACCATAGGTTTCCTAAGTTCAACTTCCTCCCTTTCCAGCTCAGGTGAATTGAGGAAGTTACGCTTGATCCACCCTAAATCCTCATTCCTGAGGCCCTGTGGTGACAGATACATTTCTGGACGCCCCAGCCTCACGCATGCCGCTCTAACATACGCGAGCCAGGGTATTCTGTCTACTCTATCCAGGGCCAAACAATCCTTGAGGATTAGGTGGTTAAGTGTGATCTCTTCATTTAGCCAGGTTTTAACCCATCGTAATAAAGGGGCCATTTTTAAGTGATCAGAAATATACCCCAAGCCTACTTCACAGTGGATGGAATATGTGGGAGATGATTGAGGGAGTGACAGGAGGGATCGTATAAACTTATTTTCTATGATTTGGATCCCTGTTGTTGGAACATAACCCCATATATCAGCCCCATATGAGGCAATCGCAACGCATTTTGATTTATAAATGCGGATCATAGCCTCCATGGGTCTTGCACCCAGTCTTTTTGAGAAGTTCATAAGGGCTGTGGTAGATCTTGCAACCACGCTACCCTTAAGTTTCATCTGGGGTCCCCAATTCCCTCTTTCATCAAATAATACCCCTAAATAACAAAAGGAAGGTACCCTTGAGATTGGCGTTCCATTGCATCTAAATGTTTTGATCTTCGTGGTTTTCCTGCATAAACCAGCCACCATTACGTGGGATTTCGAGGTGTTGATTTTTAAGTCCAAGGCCTCCATGAAGGAGCCAAAATGATCTAACAATCTTTGTAATCCAGTACCAGTTCGAGCAAGTAGGACGGCGTCGTCCGCGTACAGGAGGACCGGTATAGCCGACCCTCCCATACGCGGCACGTCCAGGGTGGCCAGCTCTAAAGATTTACCCAAAGAGGTAATGTAGAGCGTAAATAGGAGAGGGGCCAGAATGCAGCCTTGTCTGACCCCTCTTCTAGATCTAAATTGCTCGGTACATCTGCCCTCCCTTGTTACCTTAACAGAGGCCAACAAGTTCTGGTAAAGATCATTTAAAAAATTAACCAACGTGATGTCCAAGCCCATATCCCGCAAAATGAACCATAATTTAGAACGATTAACCAAATCAAATGCGGAAGAAAGATCCATAAAACCCAAATATAAAAGCCCCTCCTTCACCACTGTGTACTTACTAATAATGAAATAATTCGACCGCCACCGCTTCCCATAAGTTGATAGATTGATCTCACCATAGGTTTCCTAAGTTGAACTTAAGTTCAAGGCCCCCTGATACACAAGGGATGCCTGGTTTCACCATGGGATGCCCAGGAGTGGACACCCCACAAGGAAAAGCCAGGAGGGGTTCCCTTGTGGTAGGAGTACAAGCGCCGGGATGCCTCCGGGTCACTGTTCGCGCTATACAAATACGCCACATTTACATTTACATAAAGGTTTAGGCATTGATCCATGGTCCCCCTATGTGCCCAAAAAAACGTACTGGAGATCAGAGAGAACCCCACTCCCCTCAAGCCAATCTCCCAATCTCTGTAAGATAACTCTGCCTAGGATCTTTACGGCAGAGTCCAGCAGGGAGATTGGCCTGTAGCAAGCGGGGTCCCCCCTGTTCCCTTTCTTGAAAATCGGAACAATAATAGAGGTAGACCAGGAGGATGGGGAGCCTACGGTGAGTATTGCGTTAAAGAAATTTGTTAGAATTTTGGACCAAAATTGTGGGTTCAAAATATAAAGGTCTGCAGGGACCCCATCCGGGCCGGGGGCCTTATGTTTGCTAGTATCTTTAATCGCCTTTTCCACCTCAGGGATGTTAAACTTAATGGACATATTGTTTCGAGGTAGTAGATCTAGGGGAGTAGTAGTCTCATTATCATAGATGTTTCTAAAGTGATTAAGCCAACTCTCGTCTTCAATTACACAGTCCATATCTGATTTCCCCTCCTAAGTTAAAAAAAAGACTGATTAATGATAGCCCAACATTTTTTGCTGTCTCTCAACACATCAACAGATTGTAGATGACCCCAAGCTTCTTCCTTAATTTGGTTCTTACGATTTGCAAGTGCCAGTTTGTATTCCTTACGAAGGTTCGCCACAATTAACCTATCCCTGGGTCCACATTTCAGCGCTTTAAGTAGGGCACTATGGGCGAGTGAGCACTTTTTGTCGAACCATTTAAACACCTTCTCATGATGCCCCAACTGCCGGGCCAGGTCCTCCCTGGACTGGAAACAAGCATCCTAGGACCGGTTTTGGGGTTTCACCCCTCATCAGCCAGGATAGCTTGACTCCAGTGGCATGGAGAGCAAGGAAACCCACGTCTGGGCATACCCGTCCCACTTGGGGTGACAAATGCAAAAAGAACAATTGATGGACTGTGAGTGTCTCTGTTCATCATCTACTTGTGTTTGCTTTGTTTGCCCTAAGTAGGCAGGGTATGCCCAGACGTGGGTCCCTTGCTCACTTTGCCACTGGATTCAAGCTAGCCCGCTGATGAGGGTGTTACCCTGAAACCGGTCCCAGGATGCTTGTTTCCGGTCCAGGGAGGACCTGCCCTGGCAGTTCGGGCTGGCCTGTTCCCATGAGGCACAGGGTCAAGGCTGATTTGCATATTTCTGGGTCTGAACTGGGGTGGCGAAGTGAGCTAAAGAACGATGATGGATTCAACCCAGATCTGTGACTGGGGGTGAGTGTCTAAAAAGTTTCAGCGCTCCGTCCGTCATCTACTTGTGCTTGCTTTGTTCGACCGTGTGCAGCCAAGCATTATTTGAGCTAAGCGATTCTTGGAGATGACATGTAAATGCACAAGTCGCAAGACATGTTCTGGTGGAAATAAATCACTTGGTCTTTGACACCTCCCTACTGCTCTCCATTGTGCCTAGTACTGCCGCTCCCCCTACCGCTTGCTGTTCTAACACCACTAAGGCAACATCTAATATTGGGGTGTAGTGAACATTTCAAAAGTGGAGTTCGAGGACCAATCTGCAGCTCTCATTATGTCATGCAACTGAAAACCTAACAGGTATGACTTGAAGCCATCGCTCCCTGTTGGAAGCCAGAGTCCCAGTCCCGCACTACTGTCACCAAGTGCGAGACCCGGGGCTCCCCACTCAACGTTAGGCCTAGTAAGGACACCATTTGAAATAGCCCTGCTCGCCCCCTTAGTAGCTTGGCACGAGCAGCCAGGCCTATCTCCAAGGCAAAGTGTTCTGTATGTGCAACCACACCCACAGCAACCCGCTGGTGACACCACAAATGGACTCCACACGAGTTTGATAAAAACGAGTATAAACTTTATACAAAAAGATACACGATCAGACCACACAATACATGAGCCAACATAGAATAAAGGGTACTATTCGTTCCGGCTGGCTTGTAGGTCCAAATCCCAACCACTGCTTTCAAAATATTATGCTAGTCGCAATGCTAGAATCACACATGTTGCAATAGTGCACTGCGTAATGATACAATCCTGGGCTGGGCAAAGGAGAAATATTACAATGCGTAACGATACACCTATGTACCTGCAATGGGAGAAATAATGCAATGCGTACCGCTACATTCATGTACTGCGCAATGAAGGAATAATTCAATGCGTCACACCCCAATCACGTACTTTGCAATGAAGAAATAATGCAATGAGGGCCTCTACAGTCATGTACTTTGCCATTAAAGAATAATGCAATGCGTAACTACAATCATGTACTTTGCAATGAAGAAATAATGCAGTGGGGGCCACTACACTCCTGTACTTGGCAAGGGAGAAATAATGCAATGCGTACCGCTACATTCATGTACTGCGCAATGAAGGAATAATTCAATGCGTCACACCCCAATCACGTACTTTGCAATGAAGAAATAATGCAATGAGGCCGCTACAGTCATGTACTTTGCCATTAAAGAATAATGCAATGCGTAACTACAATCATGTACTTTGCAATGAAGAAATAATGCAGTGGGGGCCACTACACTCCTGTACTTGGCAAGGGAGAAATAATGCAATGCGTAGCGCTACAATTGTGTACTTCGTTACACAAGAATAATGTCAGGCATCATAGGACAGTCCGGCAGTTCGTTAGCAGCAATATTGGCAATGTGTATTACGACAATCAGCCTCTTCGATAACAGTTGCCCCCCACACGGTTCAACAATGACACAGAGTACAGCCTTTACTCTGGCTCCTGCACTGCCACTCCTTACGCCAGTACGGGCCCCACTCTGAGCCAAAGGAAGGGCTCACATCATCAGAAGGACTGAGAGGCAGAGAGAGTGTCCCTCGGAGCCCACACCCCACCCAGGTAGTAATCTTGGTTACCTGGGGGTGTGACCCCACTCTCCTCTCCTCCTTCCGTGAACTGGGCCTTCCGTGCAGAACTCTCTCAATGGGCCTCAGCAGCTCTGCCTGGCAGCTCAGCCAGGGCTGCAGGTCAGGGCTGCGACTGTTAGGAAGGACTCAGGCGGCCGCAGGGCACACATACCCCACGCCCCTGAAATTACTTTTATACCAGGTGCACGTTCATCACCGCACCCTCCGGGTCTCTTCTGGCACGAAGCCACACACAAAACGCTCATGGGACTCCAGGTCGACTCCGAGTGCACGCTCACCAGGCACTCCTTCCTGCGGTCTCAGTTGTCACCAAGACACGCACACCGCGCTGCAGAGACTCACTTTCTTCCATTGCACAGGATGATCAGCCGATCACCTCCACAGTCCGCACACTGCTTCATTGAAACTTACTCTACCTCCGGTGTCCGATATCCAGGCGCTCTTCACCAACACCTTTGCCCGCACCACGACATGCTCACCATGTCCAAGCCTCACTTCTCCTCCGGTGCACTCAATGACCAGGTGCTCTTCACCAACCCCTTCGATACACCCTGACATGCACCCTGCGCATCTGAGACCCACTCCACTTCCGATGCACACGTTGGTCAGGTGCTCCTCACCACGCCTCCCGTGCACCACGACATGCACCATGCCTGTTCGAGACTCACTCCACCTCCGGTGCACACGCCGACCAGGCGCTCCTCACCAGCGCCTGCGGTGCACCACGGCATGCACCGTGTGCGTCCGAGTCTCACTTCAGCTTCGGTGCACACGCTGACCAGGCGCTCTTCACTAACGCCTGTGGTGCACCATGACACGCACCCAGCCCAATAAATGTAATCTGTATTACGACGATCAGCCTCTTCGATTACAGTTGTCTCCCACACGGTTCAACAATAAGCCAGAGTACAGCTTCTTACTCTGGCCCCTGTACTGACACTCCTTACATCAGTACGGGCCCCACTCTGAGCCGAAGCAAGGGCTTATGTCGTCAGAAGGACTGGCCGAGAGAGTGTCCCTCCGAGCCCACACCCCAGCCAGGTAGTAATCCTCATTACCTAGGGGCGCGACTCCACTATCTTCTCCTCCTTACGTGAACCTGGCCTTCCTTGCAGAACTCTATCAACGGGCCTCAGCAGCTCAGCCTGGCAGCTCAGCTCCTCCGGGGCTGCCGGTCCAGGCCGCGACTGTTAGGAAGGACTGAGGCGGCCACAGGGCACACGTACCCCACGCCCCTGAGATTACTTTTATTCCGGGTCTCTTCTGGCATGAAGCCACACACACAATGCTGATGGGACTCCACGTCGACTCTGAGTGCATGCTCACCAGGCACTCCTTCCTGTGGTCTAAGTTGTCACCAAGACACGCACACCGTGCTGCAGAGACTCACTGTCTTCCGGTGTACACGATGATCAGCCGATCACCTCCACAGTCCCAGGTTGCACCAAAGCACGCACACTGCTTCACTGAGTCTTATTTCAACTCCGGTGCCCGATATCCAGGCGTTTTTCACCAATGCCTTTGGCCGCACCACAACACGCTCGCCATGTCCGAGCCTCACTCTTCCTCTGGTGCACTCGATGACCAGGCGCTCTTCACCAACGCCTTCCATGCACCCCGACAAGCACCCTGCGCATGCGAGACTCACTCCACTTCCGATGCACACGTTGGTCAGGTGCTCCTCACCAACACCTCCTCTGCACCACTACACGCACCCTGTGCGTCCGAGTCTCACTCCACCTCCAGTGCAGACGCCGACCAGGTGCTCCTCACCAGCGCCTGCGGTGCACCACTACACGCACCCTGCGCGTCCGAATCTCACTTCAGCTTTGGTGCACACGCTGACCAGGCGCTCTTCACTAACGCCTGCGGTGCACCATGACACGCACCCAGCGAGTCCGAAACTCACTTCAACTGCGATGCCAAAGTTGGCCAGGTGCATCTCCAAGCACAGTCCCAACAGCTTCTTCCTTGGTTAGAACAGAAAACTGCAGACCAGCCCCAGATCACGAAGCAAGGGTTGGTCTTTCCCCAGCAGTCTCTTTAGTTGCTCCTTCCTTAGCAGAGGTTCCTCTTCAACACGAAATGGGTCCAAGCCTTTTCAGTCTCAATCCATTTCTGTTTCATTCCAACGTTTAGGGGTTTCAGCTCTCATAGTTATACCCCTTAATGTCTTTGAAGTTTGTTGTGCTCAGGGGTCCCTGACCTCTCCCTAAATCAATTCTGGGTGTCTCCCTCCCAGTGTTACCTTTTCCCTTTGATACTAGGGGTCTGGATCCTTAATCACTCAGCAGGAGATGGGTCAATTTGTTTATAGCACCAGCCCAGGCCTTTTCACCTCCCGGGCTTCTCCTCCCCCTACTCTTCAGATGCAGGGCAGCCTGGTGCCATCTTAACCCTGGGTCAAAACTTCTCCCAGCTCCTTTCACCTCTCAGATCCAGACAGTCAATCCCCATTCAGCAGAGACACACAGAAATGCTTAAAGCACAAAACTCAGCCACTTTCTAATAGAGTGGTTTCTGAACACACAGTGACAAAACCACTTTCACAGAAAGATGTGTTATGACACTGTGAGGTCATACATACTAAACTTCACACCTCCATTTTAAACTTATAGGAAACTAGGCTAACAAACACAACACCCAGCCTCACCTATTCTGTCCTACGGGCAGGATGGCCTTTCAGCAGTGAAAAACAAAATGGTGTGTTTTTCACTGTCAGGACATAACACACACCTTAGTATATGTCCTGCCTTTTACTTTCACTGCACCCTGCCCAGGGGTTACCGGGACCTACCAAAGGGGTGCCCACTGTGTATGAAAAAGGGAAAGTAACGCCTGGCAAGTGGTAGCACTAGTCAGGACAACGTTCTAACTTAGCAAACTGAGAGCAGGCCCTACACTGCAGGCCTGAGTTCCCTTCTCCGTGCAATTTTGCATTACTAGCCCTGGCACACACAGTGCACCTCTCTAGGGACTTTACTGGTAAGGCAAACATACCAATCATGGCCAACCAAATACCATTACACTTTACATAGGGAACACTTGTACTTTGACACTGATCAGCAGTGGCAAAGTACCCAAAGCATCTAAATTGGCAACTATATGTCAAGAAAAAGCTCTAGGGGAGAGCAAAAAGTTTAGGGAACTTTCGCCAAAAAGGCCATGTCCTACACTCCCCTTACTGAATGAGCGACAAATTTACTGGTGTCAATACCAACTTCCTCCATCAGTCATTTTACCCATCGAGCTAGACGGGCTGAAGATTCAGAGTTAAAAGTTTTCTGAAGGGAGATTAAAAGTTGACTGCCGATTGATTGCCTTAATTCTCTAGTACAGTCTTGGTATTCTTTCAGACCATGTCTAATGCATAGATTCTGATTGCAAGGGAAACTTGGATAGGTGTGGCCCTGCCGTTCAAGGCTGCCATACGGTCATGTCCCCGTTGAAGTTCTGATCTGGTCTCTGGGATCAAAATCACTACCTCTGAATAAGATATCCCTTGCTGAAGGTGTTGGTTCTTGAGGCGTTGGAGAGCTCTGTAGTGCAATGGGGTAGAGAAAATTGCCTGTATAGAGTATGCAAGAAAGCCCACTATACTGGACACAAGTCTCAAGGAGACCCTGTTTCTGCGAAAAGAAGATCAAATTCCCTCCTGAACCGCTTTCAGTTTTTGCTGTGGGAGCACTAGCAGCACTGTTGAGGGGTCAATCTGAAACCCTAGAAACTCCATACGTTGTTAGGGGGTAAGCATGGATATTTTCTTGTTCACTAGATAGCCAAGGTCTTGGAGTCTTACACCCCTGGTGTGCAAGTGTTCCACAACAGGGTGCAGCACATTGGTGAAGCACCAAGGGGCAGATAACAGACCAAAGGGAAGGTCTTTGAACTGGTACCACTGACCCTCCCAGAAGAATTGTAAGAATTTCTGGTGGGATGAGTAGACAAGGCTCGATAGGTACACGTCCTTCAGAACGAGACAAACCAGCCAACCCTTGTTTCTGAGGAGGTGGATTCCATCCATTTTGAAATGGCAATAGAGGATACAGCTGTTGAATTCACACAGGTTGATGACCAGATGTGAGCCTCCTCCCTTCTTGATTACCTTAAAGATATTACTGCAGAACCCTGAGGGGTCGAGACAAGCTTGAATAAATTGCCTCTTTTTGTAATCATTTGCAGATATCTTCCTGAATAAAGGTCTGATCTAGTTAGGAAAAATGGATAGGTTGTGGGGGCTTGGCTGGCAGTGAGTCTCATAGAACTTGATCTTGGAGCCTGATACGGTCTCCAATACCCAGGAATGATGCATTTTGGCTCTCCAGTTGGAGATGAAGAGTCCCATCCTGCCCTTCAAGATAACTGACAATGGATGAATGAGACTTACCTAGGGTGATTGTTCCAGCGTTTTAATTTCCTTAGGAGCAGAAGGAGCATCATTCATATAGGTAATACCCCTGCAGGCTTTGGCAAGATAGAAGATGTTTTGCACAGGATCAGCGCTTTTTGCATAGTTAAGGATTTGCTACATAATACATTATCTGCTACATAATCTGCATATTTTAGCCCAAAAACTTCTTTCTGTCTCAAATTAATCAAAGGTTACTAGATTTGCGGTGACCTGTGTTGTCACCCAGTAGAAAGCCCCCTGCAAAGATTACCTGGCAATCTATCAGCTGCTTATTACTGTATGTGGATGATAAAAGTACTAATATGGTGAAACCTTTGCCCAAACAGTATTAACATGTACAAAAATGACAAAATGATGCTGTAATACTTTCACAAAATGTACTGCATTATGTTGCATTATTTACTGTGTCTTGCCACATAATTTAGTAAATCCTGCCATATAATTTGGTCCTTCCCTGTTGTATAATTCCAGTGGCCCTGCTTATGACATCTAACATTACAACATTGATGACACCACTGCGCATGGCAATGGCGCCAGTTATAGTTAAGTCAGTTAATGTCTTAAAAGACATTTACAAGAATGTTTTTAAAGCTTTTTTAAAACACATCAAGGAAGTTTTGTGGTAGATATTCTTCATCGCTGGGAATCCAAGTCCATAACCCCTGAACTGTGAATCTGCAGTTTCCTCTCTAATGTAGCAATGTTCTTAAGGTTCTCAACAGCATTTGACTGCTTGACCTAAAATACGTAGTGACTCAGTTTTTCCCGGCAAAGTGGGACTATGCCCTTAAGTCATTTAATAAGAGGATCCAATTAAACTGTAATGTGTTTGGCTACCTACAATCAATGAAGAAGATGCTGTCTTGCCTTGATGTTGTCAGTTTTTCCTAGATTAAGCACCAACATTGCCACCATGTGTGCACATGTTCCACAGTGCGATCTGACCGTCTACTGCCTGGGGAAAGTGAATGGTGTAAAAAAGTTGAGATTCTTTTTGTTTCTTCTGATGGCTGTTTGTCGGCTCTAGAGTCAGAAATTATGGAGCCTAGGGGTGAGGAGCAAGGGAGTGCCTATAGATTAGGAGAACCCCGAAGACTGGATTTGTAAGTCGAGTCAGGGCTGGACTGGCCGTACCAGGAATCGGGCGTTTCCCCTTTAGGCTGGAGGACTGGGCCTGGTTTTGTTGTGATGGTGCCGGTTTTGTTACTGGGGTGGATTTTGCAGCAGTGCTGCAATATCGACCTCCAGTAACAAAAGCTGAAGCGCTTCACACTTGCTCCCTTTCCTCCCCCGAGGGTTGGTACAACAAAACTGCCAGGGCAGCTTTGAGTTCCCAGTCTGACCCTGAGTTGAGTACTTACCGATAAATGTACAAAACTGTTTTCCTTCCACTGGATTGCATTCCATTTCTGCCTTTTGCACTGAATGCCTATCTTTTACAATTGCTATGTTTTGCCACTTTTTGATTGACATTAACCAACTCTTGTAAAGTGCTTCTATTCCTTTACAACACAAAACTGTATTTGAAAAGTATTGCTATTCTTGAAACTGTTACTTACCGGCAACTGAGTTCCTCTTGATTCTAAAATAAAATAGCAAAGTAATAACTTTTTATACAAAACAATTGGTCTTGGGTTCAGTCTCTGAGTGTGTGTGTAATCATTTCTTGCCTGAGTGTGTACAGCAAATGCTTAACACAGCCCTCTGATAAGCCGAACTGCTCGACCACACTGCAAAAAATACAGCTTTTAGTATTATCTACTTAAGCCTCTGTAAACCTCTGGGGATCCACTGGACTCTGTGCACACTATACCTTACTTTGGTATAGTATATACAGAGCCAGCTTCCAACAAGGAGGAAATCAACTTGAGGGCCAGTCCACAGATACCGTACTGCTGAATCTTTCTGATAAGTGACTTGTGGAAGACTGTATCGAAAGCTGCAGAGAGGTCAAGGGGATGATTGCGGCCATTTCTCCTTGGTCGTGGATGCTTCTGATGTTATCGGTGGCCACAATGAAGGCTGTTTCTCCACTATGGTTGATGCGAAAGCCTGAATGAGAGCTGTCTAGGAGTTGATGAAGTTCTGAGTGGTCTGCAAGTTGGGTATTGATTGCTTTCTCAATTACTTTAGCTGGAAAAGGAAGAGCCTGTACCTGCTGAGGGTGTTGGGTCCCCTGATGGTTTCAATAGGGAGTTGACCTCTGCATTTTTCCAGCAATATGGGAAGGTGGCAGTGGTTAAGGAGGAGTTGATGACAGCGGTGAGCACGGGGAGATGATGGTTCTTCCAAGGTTGTATATGAAGTGAGCGCATGGATCTGAGGGGGCTCCTGAGTGGATGGTATTTATCAAGGCATTGATTTCTCCATTCGAGGGGGCTTTCAGTTGCTTAGCTGCTGTTTGAAAATGAAAGAGGTGTCCGGCTGGATGGAGGAGTTTGTTATCTGTATGCTGTTAGTCAAATGTGTTGTAATTCTTGGTAATTTTCAGTCTGAAGAATTTTGAGAGGTCGTTTGAGAGGTCGTAGGAGAGTGCTTGGAATGGAATGATGTCGTTGTTGGCAGCTGCTAGATTGGAAAACTCCTTGACAATGGTGAAGAGTTCTTTGCTTTTATTGGAGCTGGCTTCAAGACTGAGAGTTAGGACCTTTTTTCCTTGCGTCTCGTAGTTGTTGGTGGAAGAGGTTGAGGGAGGCTTTGTATGTGAATCTTGCAGTGGTGTTTTGGTGAGTCTCAATTTTCTCTCAAATTGTTTGCAGTGGTTCTTGGACTCCCTGAAGTCGTTTGTGTACCAGCTGGGTTGTTTGTTGTTTTTGTAGGTCTTGTTTCTGGAGGGAACGGTGTGGTTGGCGCAGTTGATGTGCCATTTATTGAAGAGTTTGGTGCTGACATTGAGGTTCCCGGTGTGGTTGGGTGGGCATTCCTGGTGGGTCTTGGTCCAATTTTCCTCAGATTTTTTTCCCAAATGTCTTGATGGTGCTTTGGGTTTTTCTGGTGGGTGACTTGGTAGGCGGGTATCTTGAAATGTATGATGCAGTTGTTGGATCATGTGAGCAGGGTCATGTGGAAGGTGGTGATCCTGCTGTTGGAGGAGAAAATAGGGTCAACTATGTGCCCTGCTGTGTGGATTGGTTCTTGGATCAGCTGGCCGAGACTGAAGTTAATGGTATCAAGGAGGGCTGTGGAGTTCAGGGCTGTGGTGTCTTCCAGGTGGAAATTGAGGTCTCCGAGGAGGATGTAGTTGGTTGATCTAATGCAGTGGGGAGCGATGAAGTTTGCAAAGCGATTGAGGAATTCTGCTCAGGGCCCACGGGACATTAGGAAAGGGTTCCCTTAAGGGTGATGTTGTAATCAATTCCTTTTTTGAATGGAGGTTGTGGAGGTTTGTGTCCAAGTCCGTGGAGAAGGTACAGTCAATTGAATGTTTGTAGATGATTGCGAGTCCTCTGCCTGGTTTGTGGGTTTGGCTCTGGTGTCCAGTTTTGTAGGCAGGCGGGATGGGTGTGGCGATGCCTGGGTTGAAGGCTTGGTTGAGCAATGTTTCAGTCAGGAATAGAAGGTTGGTGTGCTGCTTTGGAGGATGTCCCAGATTTTGGTGAAGTGTTTCCCCAGGGATTGGACGTTGAAGAGCATTGGGGACAGTTAGTGTGTGATGGTGTCAGGTCTGAGGTGTCGCAGGTGAAATCACAATGGTGTAGGAGAAAGGTCCTACTGTAGTGCTGGGCGATGCACAGCAGCAGCGTGTTTTCCGGTGTCAGTTGTTGAGATTGCGGAGGATGGCGGAGGAATAGTGGCAGCGTTCATTGGCTCTGGTGGCGGCAGCTGTGGTGTTGCGTTGAATGGTTGTGGGGCCAGGGTTTCTAGCGCTGGACGAGGTCTAAGTGCAGACGGGCACAGACAGGCTTGCCTTTGCTGCGGCCTGCATTAAGTAAATCCTGGGATGGGCGGGGCTTCTGCTGGCGGTAAAACGCTTTGTGTGAAAACCCAGGCAGCGGAGGTGTCACTTGGTCAAAAAAAGGCAACTGGATCAGGAGGCCACTGGCAAGTTAGGTTCCCAGGTGCTTACTAATGTGGTTGCGCTGCGGCCTGCATTAAGTAGGTCTTGGACTGGGCGGGGCTTCTGCTGGCAGGGAAAACAGTGAGATGGAATACCCGGGTGGGAAACCCAGGCAGCGGCTGTGTCACTTGGTCAAAAGGCAGCAACTGGATCTGTCTTGAACAAGCAGGAACGGGAGGCCACTGACAAGTAGGTGCCTACTAATGCGGTCATGCTGCAGCCTGCATTAAGTAGGTCCTGGGGTGGGCGGGGCTTCTGTTGGTGTGAAAAATGGTTAGCAGGAAAACCTGGGCGGGAAAACCCGGGCAGAGACACTAAGTTCTTGACTAATTTAATTTCATTTAGTTGGGAAAAAATTAGGTGAATATTTTGAATCTGGCATCAGTAGGACTCTACATAAAGAAGCTATTTATATGAAACGTAAATATTTAAGAATGTTTAGTAAATCTGTTCTTACTGAGGTTCATTTCCGAATTCAGAAAGGGTACTCTATCTGAGAGAATGGTGGTTAAAGGACATAGGGCCCGATGTAGGTAGCCCTTTACCGATCCAAATCGGCCGAAAATACCGATTTTCGGCCGTTTCCGATCGGTAAAGGGCTACCGAGATGTAGGGGCACATATTCGTTAATTTTACCGAATCGGTATCATTACCGAATCGGTAAATATACCGATTCGGTAATATGTACCGAATCGGTAAAATAATGACCGATTCGGTAATATTTACCGATTCGGTAAAATTACCGAAAATGCAATGTAGGTAGGCAATGTACCTTCTGCACATGGCTTACAGAATCGGTATTTTACCATGGAATACAAATCCATGGTAAAATACCGATTCCGGTGTGCATGCACATGTGTGCATGCACACCTATGTCATGTGACAGGCAGACCTGCCCTTAGGGCAGGTATGCCTGCCACATGGCACCTGTGCCTGTTTTGGGGGTGCCAGAGGGTGTCAAAGTGACACCCCCTGCACCCTTGTGAATTCTTTAATTACCGATTCGGTAAATACCGAATCGGTAATGCCTAATCATTCCCATGGGCTTTAAAGCCCATAGGAATGAATGGGCATTACCGATTCGGTATTTACCGAATCGGTAATTAAAGAATTGTTAAGGATTCGGTAACGAATCCAGATGTTGGGACCTACATACCATTTACCGATTTTGAAATACCGAATCGGTAGGATTCGGTATTTTAAAATCGGTAAATGGCATTTACCTACATCGGGCCCTTAGTTTGCTTGCCTCTCAATAAGACTGAGGCTGGATGACAACAACCTCAGAGTCAATGGTATTGTATGGGATGTTCCTGGAGAGATGAGTAAGATCAGCGATTAAGTCTTCAATGGAAGAGTTGTATTTTTCAAAAAGGAGATTAGTGCCTTAGAGGCAAGTAGGTGGACAAAGATCAACTTTTGAAAATGCTTCTATTGCGGATCTAATTATCACAGCCCTATATAGGCTCTATTTTGGTTTGAGAATGAGTAGCAGTAGTAAAGGGTGATAAGAAGGCGGTGATGAGGACATAATTAGATCTGGCCAAGATGATTGGGTTCAAGGTATGGAAACGATTTTGTTTGGCAATAACGAGGTTGAGGGTGGAGCCTTTACTATGGTATGGCTATGGGTGCTACAAAGTTGAAGGTGGTCACTAGGTGAGAGAAAAGTCTCCAGTGCAAAATTGACCCAGTCAGAGGAGATATTCTACAGGATAATTAAACAAGCATTGGAAATGCAATAGGTCTCACATTAGAAGAGTTGGAGCTATTGGTCTTGTAAATCTAATAATTTTTTAAGTTTTAATTTTGTTATTGTAAATGCCAATATTTATATAATTTGCAAATGTGACACCTATAGCATTATTTAACATTTGTTTGTGTCATTTGTAATAAAGCATATCAGTAGTAATAGCAAATCGAACTATCACTGTTTTGTCCGGCAGAAAGCACTTGAGTTGCAGAACGAATGTGCAAAAATAAAAAAAAGTTTAGGATGAAAGCCACATACATACGAACACATATAAAAATACAGCCCCAAACGTAGCTCACATTCATGTCTTCATATGCAATCAACTGGCCTTTAGCCAACTCACTCTTGGATCTTCTCGAGGCGGACAGACTAAGTCACATTACATTGATGCGCTTGAATTTACAGCGCTTGGAAATCTGCCATGAAACGCTATACGTTGTGGCCACCTGAAGCGCCACCTCACGCAGTTTGCAGCCCTTGTCCCTTCGCATGGATGTAGGTGGCATTCATAAACAACAAATACACGTCTATAAATAAACTTTTTTCACTACTATGCCCTTAGCTCCCTCGACTAAATAATTTAATTGTTCTGCTTTCCCTTGTATTTTGGACCTTACATTCTAATGAGACCAACAGTGTTCCCCGACGGAAGTCTTGCACCCCGAGGTTGTGACGACACAGACTCACAGCCGATCAAGTATGCGAAACTACATAAAGGGCTGGAAAAAACATTGAGGCGCGGAGGGCGTCTGGACTGCGGTGGGGCACAGAATGGGGGGGTCAGGATGACGCAGCGGGGGACCAATGTCGCGGTGGGATGGAGGTTGAATGGTAGAAGAAAAGTGCAGTTGCAAGGGAGCGGGAGGTTCAAGCGGGCAATGGTGGCATGACCTTGGTGGTTATGCAGATGGGTAACGTCATGCGAGGAGGAGGGCGGAAAGCGCGCCAGTGAACTCGGCAGCAGGGGCTTTGTCAATTTAACGTTATTGCTAAATACAGCGTTTGCCTTGAAGTTCTGATACAAACTTCACCAGTGTTGATAGAAATGCAGAGCACATTAGACCATATGCTGCACACTTCCAACAGTAGATAACATTGAATAATGGGCCAGTCTAAAGGTCATCGGGTCGGATTGCCTGTAAAGGAGGGAAGGATCGGGTTGGGGGGACTGTCCAGGAGAAGGTTGGGGCGGGGCAAGGTAAAAAGCGAGCAAGGGGTGGGAGAACGAAAGGGCGTTAAACAAGTTTAAAATAAAAAAAGTACACTGGGGGGAGGAGAACACAAGTTAAAACGAGACACGGCCTGGTGGCCGTGAAAGTTGCAGCAGAGGAAATGAAAAGTGGACGCGGGCGATCTCCCAGCACTGCATTTCTCGACATAGGAAGTACCCAACTACTGGTGGCCTGAGAAGCGTCCGTGAAGCAGGGGGCGAGGAGCCGAACCCTTTGATGTAGCTCACCGCCTGGTGGCTGTGAAAAAAAGCAATTAGAGGGGAGGAGAAGTGAGGCCAGCGCGCACTGCGCACGCTGGGGAAGCCTGAGGGAGGGAGGCTGATGGCTTTGATGTGGGGAAATGCACGTGCTTGTGTCCACGTGCACTGCATGAAATCGCCAGTTTAGTTAAACTCTGGATAAGCCCCTATAATCTCGCAAGCTCAATGCGCAAGCGCATTGACAGGCGAGACCTAAAAACTCCCAGGAGGATGGTGTGAAAGCAAAAAAGCAGGTAGAAGGGATTAGTTAAATAAAGTAATTTTAAAAAGTTCAGTTGTTCCCTGTAGGGTGGGAAATACAAATGTTTAAATTGTCTTGTCTAGAGATGTACAGTTGAGGAAGGCACAGTTTAAAGTAGGAGAGAGCGTAGAGTGAAGGAAGAAGGTTTTGTGAGGGACTACAATCTTAACTGTGAAATCATTGCGTGAGCACAAGCCTAGTCTAATCTGAAAGGGATAGTGTGGGTTGTTATCATGAAACGATAGGTAACATTGTTTTGGATATCGTGCAAAGCAAGTAGTCAGAACGTCTGAAAAATACATACACAGTTACCCGAACAAATATCGTAAAGACTCGGCCTGAAAGGTTAGGACAGTCATTCATATTACTCGCATGATATTTCTGAGATCTTACTGACACTTCACCGGTCCCAACAGTTTGCTCCCTAACATAACACCGGCGGCCTTACACACGGACTTAAAATATTCTGAAAGGTTGTCAGAGGCACCGCAGTATGTATAGCTGATGCAAATGTAATGCACACCGTCAGCTGTACTGCAGTATGTTGATGCAAATATCTGATGCCAATGTAATGTACAGTGACTAAATCTCTTGTCAATCCTATTCCTCTTCGGTTTCACCACTAATTTGTCTGTCCTTTCCCTCTTACATCTCTCACTCTCAAAAAACAAACAAAAGGGGCTAGTTATATACATCAATGTATAAACGACTATTATCCAATCTTGGCTAACCCTGTAACAGTGGTTGTGATTGTACTCTTGTAAAAGCAAATAAAATTGTTTTTTTTTTTTAAAGAAAGGGCTCCCTTAAGTGTCCTGATTTTCCATGCTAGTAGTCAGCACCAATCTGAGAAAGACCACAGACGTACGTACACACGATCTGCATTGCTGTGAGTAATGTTAACGTGAAGAATGTTGTACTAAGTAAGGTTTAGCTTGGACGCTGAAGGGTGTAATATCGCCGGTAATAAACTAAAAAGAATCAGCAACCAGCTGTGTCCATTTTCCATAATGAGTGTACGGCAGGTGTATATTTTATTTTGCAGGTGTAGAAGATCGCATGTGGGTGGCACACCTACAAACTGATCGTTCACTGCAACTTTTACCATTACACATACGTTCGCTCTTTTAAAAGCAAGTGTCTCTAGTCTTGCAGCTGCGAGGATTGTGTGTGACGGTCAGACTGATTCTGCAGCTGGGATAACTCACAGAGCGCCCCTAAGCAGAGGCTCGAGCTCCGCCTCCAGCCTCGTCTTACGTGTTGGGTCTGAGTGGTTTTATCGTTTAGCCAAACAGCAGCTTGCCGCTGTGTCACGTGACTAAACGACCGGTAAAGGCTCCAGGCTTAAAGTAGATTTTTCAGAGAATGAGCAGAAAGAATAAACACGGAAGCCGCTGAGCTGGGGTTTATTTTGAGAAGGTGAGGCTAATTTGCCGGGGGGGAAGAGCACACGAGTGATTCAGGGAAGGCAAGTGGACTAGATAGCTTCCGTTGGAAGTGACGTGATGTAAAAGTACTCCCTTCACCTCTACGAAATTTGGACTCGACTGCCGTTGCACCAAGTGATTATTTCTTAACTTTCAGGGAAGCCGGTGTTCGGGTTTTAGAACTCTAACGCAAACATTTGTAAGGCAGCGGTGGTGGTAGAACAGTAATCAGAGTGGGAGTGCTGCAATTGATGGTACGTCACCGAAGTCATAGGCATTGTTTTTAATATATTTATTTACTTATTAACAGACTTATGTCATTTAAAAAAGGCAATACGAAGATTTTGTTTATATTGATTAATATACATCATGTTTCTTAAAATCTCAATTCAGCATAAATTAATTTTTTGACACCAAAATACAGTTACATCTAAAATCTTCCACTGCTCATGAGATCAAAATAATCTAAAAACCATGAGCCGGAATTTATCTCCAGTATGATAAATTCCTTATTTTTTTGGTGCAAAATGCAATTATTTATTTACAAAGTATGCAAATGACCACTCCCTTAGGCATTGTGTAAAATCCAGCTGTCACATAAAGAACAAGTGCAGTAAATGCATTCAACAGGTGAGTGGGAATGTTGTGGTATGTGTTGTGGGGTCACTGTATTGGGACACTGACCAGGAACGAGGCAGCAGGGGTTGTTGCAGATCGCAGGGAGCTAGAGGTAGCGCTAAAAAACTGAGACACACTCTGGGCTATGGGCTATACTGACTGGGACCGGAAGCTACGATCGACCCCGGCCCGTTTATTTATGCCCTCTGGCCAGAGAGTGCAACATTGTGTGTGGGTGCTTCTGGGGTTTTGCCAGCCGGCAGAACAACTAGACTGCTACATCCCATCCCAAATTAGTTCTTAACAAAACATTTTCTTATTGGCTCAACTTTAAAACAAAGTTCAACACATGAAATTAGCAAGTCTCTGGCTAGGCCGAGGATTTGGCCGTAGGTTGTATGGCCACCGATTGTCCTCACTCTCCTCCCTAGGGATCTCCTCCCCATCAGCCTGCACGGGTGATGTTGGGCTGGCCGTTGGCGATCAGCTCGGACCAGCTTCCACCATACTCACGTCCGTACTTGGCGAGGGTTATCCTTCTACAGCTGGCGGTGCAGTCAATCAGGAGAGGAACTTGCTTGAACCACGATACGTTGCGGGTCACCACTTCACCACTTCTTTCAACAGTGATGGCTGTTCCTTTCGTTGGCTTGACTGTCCATGGTCCTGCTTCATACGGAGTCCGAAATTTCCCACCGGGTCGTCTGGTACGTATTAGCACCGAATCTCCGGGGACCAACATCCGGGAGCGAGCCTTCCGCCTCCGACTGGCCTTGTCATTGGTGGTTTGTCTTCTCTCTTGGGTCGCTTGCGGGTCATAAGGCTCAGAGATCCAAGTGTCCGCCATAGGCAACATATCCCGCCATGGACCGGTCAACATGAGAGACCAGGGCGAGCGTTGCGTGGTACAGTGCGGGGTGCCCCTTTATTCTCGCAGGAAGTGTTGAAGCGCTGCTTCAGGGTCTTTGTTTTCAGCCGTGGCGATGCATAGCACCTTGTTGATTGTTCGCATAAACCGCTCGACTTCCCCATTGGCTTGCGGCCACTGGGGAGTGATTCGGTGATGCATGATCCCAAGTTCTTCCAGGAATTCTTTAAAGTCATTCCCTTGGAATGGGGGTCCATTATCCGTCTTGAGGACCTTGGGCAGTCCGAACAATGCGAAGATCCTGGTTCGAATCGGCTGTACGTTGGCAAAGCTTGTCGACGGCACAACCTCCACGAGGGGGTACTTGGTGTAGCTGTCCACTATCACTACGGTTACCCTCCCATCAGGGAAACTTCCAAAATCGAGGCTCACCCAGGACCATGGTGATGGGGCAGGATCTTCTGTAATGACAGGAGCAGGAGCTTCTGACGTGCTGGTGAGCTGGCATGATCGGCAGTTGCGAACCACCGTGTCCTCGCTTTCCTCGAGGTTGGGGAACCATACTTTCTCCCTCATTCTCGACTTCATTCTTCTGGTTCCTTGATGGTCCTCATGGGCAAGGAGGGTAGCCTGTTCTTGTAGATCTTTTGGGATTACGATCCGAGCTTCTCGGAGTACTACACCCTTGTCTGTGAAGCTCAGCTCATCGTGTATCCTCCAGAATTGCCCCAGCCTATCTCTGTCTGCTTCATTCCATCCAAGAACGTCTCGGAGGAAACCATACCATGTTCCACTGCCTAGTGCTTGGACTACTCGTTGGAGCACAACATCAGTGTCCATGTTTGCCTTGATCTCATCGATCGACATGGTTCGCGGGCATGACCATTGCGAAAATATGTTGATGAAATCCTCGGTCGTCGACTCCTGTTCAACCTCAGATCCACTGATTCCTGCAGGGTGGCGAGAGAGAAAATCTGCAGGGTTTTTGGCCCTGGGCCGGTACACTAAGTCCATTTGGTATTGTTGCACCTGGATGGCCCATCGCTCTATCAGAGGTGTAGGATGCGGCGCCTTGCCCTTGAACAAAGGAATGAGGGGTTGGTGATCCGTCACCACTCGAAATGGGTGTCCACTTACATATAGATGAAAATGGTAACATGCCCATTTCACAGCTAGGGCTTCCCTTTCGATTTGGGAATATCGCGATTCCGTGGCAGTGAGGGCCTTGCTGGCAAACGACAACGGCGCCCATGTTCCAGGTTCCATCTCTTGTGTGAGTAGTGCCCCTAGCCCAACAGGGCTGGCGTCGACCGATATCTCGGTTGGTCTGGACGTGTCGAAATAAGCTATTGTGGTGCTGTCCAATAGGGCTGCCTTCACTTGCTTGAATGCTTTGATCTCAACAGAAGTCCATTTCCACAGGGTCTCCTTCTTCGTGAGGTTCCTCAGGGGCTCAGCGATGGTTGCCAGATTGGGAATGAACCTTGAGCAGTATGTGGCCATCCCTAGGAAACTTCAGACTTCAGCTGCACTGGTCGGAGCAGGAGCACCTTGAATGGCCTGTGACTTTCGGGAATCAACCTTCACTCCGTCTGAACTGAAAACTTAACCAAAGAAATCAATTGTCTTTTTGAAAAACTAGCACTTCTCTCTGTGTAGTGTTACACCATGCTCCGCAAGTCGCTGTAACGTGGCCCTGATCCATCAGTGGTGTTCCTCGATGGTTTTAGAGTGGATCAAAATGTCATCACTTACATTCAGTACGCCTTGAAACCCTGACAAGATTTCCTTTACAGCATTCTGGAAGATTTCTGCAGCTGAGGATACACCAAAACTAAGCCTCTTGTATTAGTGGAGCCCTAGATGTGTCGAGAAAGTTGTTGTGTATCTGCTCTCTTCCGCTAATTGTAGTTGGTGATAGCCGGCATTGAGATCCAGCTTTGAAAACCATTGTGAGCCGTTCAGGTCGGCAAGGATATCATCAACTGTCGGTGTGAGGTGTCTCTCCCTTTTGATTGCTCGATTCGGCATCCTCATGTCTATGCATATTCTGATCTTGCTAGGCTGCTTCGGTTTTTCAGCTATAACCATAGGCGACACCCACGGGGTAGGGCCCGACACCTTCTCAAACACCCCTTGCTCTTCCAGCTTTAGAAGCTCCTGTTCAACTAGCGGCCTCAAATGAAATGGAATCCTCCGGTGTCGCAGCGCTATTGGCTGTATAGCAGTGTCAATGTGGAGTTTGACGGGTGGCCTCTTGATCGTCCCTAAGCCGGTGAACAACTGTGGGAACAACTCCAATATGTCTTCGGTCTGGAGCATTTTCACCGCATTTGCAAATGCTATTAACTGCAGGTCTTCGGTGGTTTGACTTCCCACCAGTAGGTCCTCCTCTCGGTCGACCACATGGAATGTGTTTGTGACTACCTTGTCTTCCGCCTTCACATGTACTGTCATCTTTCCACGGAGTGGAAGTGGGGTCTGACTCCCATACGTCAGAATGCAGATTTTGGACGGAGTGAGTTTCGGCCTTGGGTTTAACTTCTTGTATTGCTGCAGTCCCATCACATTGACTGTGGCCCCTGTATCGATAAGGCCTGTGACTAACGATCCATCGATCTCGATGTTGCACTTGGGCTGTGGCCTCCCGACTTTTCTTGAGGTCGCTTGCAAACGACACGAAATAGCATTCTCCTTCGTCTTCCGTCGACGAATCATCCAGACCCTGATAACTGCGGGATGGCGTTTTCGCCGCTCGTATCCCCGGTGGTTCTTCAAGCGATAGATGCCTTACCGCCCCAGCTACGGACTTCTTCCCCATATTGTTCCTGCCTCGAAAACCTCCTCGGCACATGCTCGCGAAATGGTTAGGTATTCCTCATTTGGAGCACGTCTTTCCTCTGGCTGAGCAACCGTCCTGGTTGTGCTCCTCCCGACCACAGTATCCACATGAGGTGCTTCTTGGCGTCTTTGCAGGCCGTCTTCCACGTCCACTCCGCGTTGGTGTGCGGATGGCATCCACCCTCTCCGTCTTCTAGCACGCCTGCGCACTCGCCGACTGGTTGAGCGCGGCTTCCATGGCCGTCGACCGAACATCCGAGAGTTCATGGGATCGTGCAAGAATCTAAATCTCCTCCAGGGAGATGCGTGGCTGTCGGATTATGAGGGTCCTTAATGTTTTGTTGCGACATCCTTGGATCAGTTGCGCTGTAACTTCCTTCATCTGATCATCCTCTGGGCACATGCTCACCAGTTCTCTGAGCCTTCTGTGGAAAGCGTCCATTGACTCTCCTTCCCTCTGCCTGGACTGGCGGAATTTAAAACGTTCAACTTGCGGGTTCAACTGGGGTCGAAATGAGCATTGAGTGCCCTGACTGCCGCATCGTAGTCATTCGGGGGTCCAGTGTTTGGGAGATGTTTGAACAACTTATAGATCTCATCGCCTCCAAAGTGCAACAACAACAATCTCTTAACGGCCCCATCAGTTTCTCGTGTTGCGATGAAATAATTGTTTAAACGACCAATCCACACAGCCCACCTTGGTGCAGCAGTTGACGGCTCAATCAACTCGCTGAATGGAGGTAGTGCCTGGATTTGTGAGTGTGCTGGCGGTGGAGGCGGCTGAACTGGCGCTGCAGCCTGTTGCGGAGGCGCATTCTGTGCTGGTTGAACGGACATGGCTCACTCTGGCTAGTGGCAACGTGTGTGTGGATGTAGGAAGACTCCTTGTAACTTCCTTCTGCCCTTGATCTGAGCTGTCTGTCGCAATTGTTTGTTGACCAGCTGTTTAAACCGTGATGTTGAGGAACCTGTGTGTGTGACTGATTCTGCCCACTGTGATATTGCCCTTCTTCTCCTCTCACTGGCCTTTCCACACCCATTGTGCCTGCACTTAGTTAAAAATTTTTTGGTTTTCTCAATGCGTGTCATCTAGTGTGCTCAACTGACCATGTCCCCACACTTTCTTGACTTTGCCAGTGCTTGTTGGGTCGTTCTTCCTGCTTGTGGCCCCGGCGCGCTTGCACTCGCGCTGCTTCCGATTTTTATTCTGGCCTGCCCTCACTTGCTGCTCCGCCGGCTCACCGCAACGCGTGAAATAAAAAAAAAATTGATACTTGTATAGCGCACTACTCACCCGCAAGGGTCTCAAGGCGCTTGTACGAATACCACTGTGGAACCCATCCTGGCTTTCCCTGTGAGGCGTCCACTCCTGGGCACCCCCAAGGGGGAGGCCAGGCATCCTTAGCGTTGTGGCGGCCGTTGTGGAGATTAAGCAAGCTATTGCCCAGAGTTGCAGAGTGGGACTCCATGATTGGAATAGGCACCGAGGTGAGAATTATCAGGTCCGTGGAATTTTGAGCCCAAGACCCGCCGAGGCGGGAAATTGAACCCTGGTCCCGGGCTAGACCTCTGCATCAGGGTCTAATCATTGAGCCACACTTCTCCACAGGCGTGGCTGTCTTCCTGCACATGTGCGATACCAACCGGCTACTGCGCATGCGCGCACTGTCTCTCCGTGCTGTGGGCCTCACTGCGGGTGGTGACGATGCGCTGGGCGCTCCGGTGAGTTTTCGCCTCCTCTGTGCGCCGTCGCTCACCTATTTGTCGCGCTGACCTGGCCTCACGCTTGGCGTCTCTGCTCCGCTTCGCGAGTCGAGGCAGACTCCCTGTGTTAGTCGCCGCACCTCTCCGCCTCTGGGTGACGGGAGTTGCTGGGTTCAGGTTCCGGTGCCCAACACGAAACGAGCATCCCACCCTCGTCGCCAGTGTTGTGGGGTCACTGTATTGGGGACACTGACCAGGAACGAGGCAGCAGGGGTTGTCGCAGATTGCAGGGAGCTAGAGGTAGCGCTAAATAACGGAGACACACGCTGGGCTATACTCAGTAGGACTGGAAGCCACGAGCGAGCCCGGCCCGCTTGTTTATGCCCTCTGGCCACGCCTGGCCAGAGAGTGCAACATTGTGTGTGGGTGCTTCCGGGGTTCTGCCAGCCGGCAGAACAACTAGACTGCTACAGTATGTAACCAGTGGTGCATTTTCTGAGCACTTAGTTGCAAATATATTCTAAAGCATGGCATATTGGCTCACTCATTTACATTGGGCACATTTTCCATTAAAATGGCCACTGAATTCAAAATTTGCGAACATACGTGACAAGAATTTTCAATTCTATTAAGGACAAGGAGGCGAGGATTATGCTTGTTCAAAGCTTATCCACCACAACAGAAGCAATATGTGCAATAGGATTATAATAAAAAGTTTTAAACACAGAATCAGATGACCAATCGGCGGCCTTCATGATGTCCATCAAAGTCACCCCTATTGAAAATGCTTTAGAAGCCATAGCCCCTTGTGCAGAATGTGCACCAAAGATAGAGACGTCTATACCAGCCTCAGTCATGAGCCATCTGACCCAACGGGCCAAAGTAGCTGGGGTGACTGGAGAAAAAGGCTTCTGTAAAGCAATTAACAATTGACCTTGCATGTCCGGTCGAAAAGGAGCAGTACTCGCCTTATAATCCTTTACACATTGAACCACGCACAGTTTGGGATTATTGGGAAAAGATGGATAGGTGACAGAAGACTTATTACATTGACCCCCACATGCATCAAACTCCCGTTTTGCGATTCCAAATTTGCGATTTTTAGCGAATCGCAAATATGGAATCGCAAAACGGGATGCATCATTGAAAGTGGATAATATTTGCGATTCGGTAAAAATCGCAATTTTTACCGAATCGCAAATATTATGCGAATTCAAATGTGCGATTTCGCAATTCCCATTGATTCCTATGGGCCAAAAGGCCCATAGGAATCAATAGGAATTGCGAATTCGCAAATTGGAATTCGCAAAATGTTGATGCATTTCATGGGTGCAGGGGGGGGGTCCAAAGGACCCCCCCTTGCACCCCTGAAATGTTTTTTTAAATGGATGTTTCACACACACATGTCCTAAGGACATGTGTGTCTGTAACATGAAAGTGTCTAAAATGCTAATTTGAGCATTTTAAACATTTTTCGCAAATTACCGCGAGGTTCCCCCTCGTGGTAATTTGCACTTGCAATCTTCAAGATCGCAATTTTTTCAACAAATGATGCATTGCATTTAAGGAATCGCAAAATTGCGATTCCTTAAATGCAATCGCATTTTCCAAAAACGCAAAATTAGCGATTTTGGACAAAAAGCAATGATGCATCCCAAAAAGCATTTTTGGAATCGCAAACGGCCGATTTTAAGGAATCGCACCGTTTGCGATTCCAAAAATGCTTGATGCATGTGGGCACGAGTGCGTCTGGAAATAGCAAAAGTAACACCCTCCGGAGTGAAACTGCGACCTGCCAGGTCCAGTGCACGAACATCAGACACGCGTTTGCATGATATAAGACACAATAGCATAGTCAGGTTTGCTGAAAGCTGTTTGCGCGATAAAGAAAAATTGGAAGGCCAGGCCTCCAAGAAACGCAAAACAATGGAAACATCCCACAGGGCCACGTACTTCAGACAAGGTGGTTTCACTAGGCGAATACCCTTAAGCAACTTAGAAATCAAAGGATGTTCACCCGCAGGCTTGCCATCAATAAGGATTGACCCGCCGAGATGGCTGAACGGAAGTTATTAACCGTTCGATACGCAAGACCGGATGAGGCGATGGAAGCCAGAAAATTAACAATCAGAGAGACATCTGCTGAAGCGGGATCCACCTCCTGTTGAGCACACCAAACACACCATCGTTTTCAAGACCCTGCGTAACGTTTGTGTGTATTGGGTGACCAAGCCTCGCTGATAAATCTGGTAGCGTCTCGTGAAAGGCCTTGGACCTGCCACCGTTCCCTTAAAGTCTCCACACAACTAGGAGAAGATGGCCTGACTCGATCAGGGGATGAGGATTGCCGAGAGGGTCCAGCAAGACATTCCCCCGCTGGGGAAGAAGGAGCAGCACCGCACAACTCATTTCCAGGAGAACTTGGAACCAAGCTTGAGCCCTTCACAGAGGAGTGATCAGAATCCGCTCCGATTGATAGTCTTGCTCGAGCCAGGACCCTGGGGATCATCATAAACTGGGGAAAGGCGTAACACATGAGCGATGGCCAGGTCTGCAGAAATGCATCCGTGGCCAGGGCTTCTGGATCCGGTCTCCAGCTGAAAAACAGGGGAAGCTGAGTGTTAAGGCGAGATGCAAACAGGTCGATCTGACACTGATCCCAGAGAGCGGAACATGCGAGGGTGAAGTCTCCAATCGCTGAAGTCCCGAAGATGACGCGAGTTCCAGTCCGCAATCAGATTGTTGCGACCAGGAAGATATTCAGCAATAACTGGGATCTTCCGCTGAAGATGAAAGTGCCAGTAATCCTTGGCGATTTCCGCCAAAATCTTGGACTTCGTCCCGCCCAACTTGTTGACATACCGAACCGCTGAAACTTTGTCCATGCGGAGAAGAATGCAACAATTGGTCTGGCGGGGAGATAAACAATGGATCGCAAAGGACCCCGCTAGCAGCTACAGGCAATTTATATGGAGAGACAATTCCTCCTGAGACCACCGACCTCCCGTCGACAACGGACCGAAACGAGCCCCCCAACCCCACAGGCTGGCATCGGACTCTATCACCACCTCTGGGGAGGCTCTGAATAGGGCTCGCCCATTCCATGCTTCCATGTGGGCCAACCACCATTGCATCTCCCACCTCGCTTCCTCTGAAAGAGGAACCAGATCTGAATAGCGAAGGCCTTTCTGGAGATGACGGATCTTCAAACGTTGAAGTGCCCGGTAATAAAGGGGGCCCGGGAAAATAGCTTGAATCGAGGAAGCTAACAGACCGACAATTCGTGCTATAGACCTCAACGACACCCTCTGTTTGGATAAAACCAAATTCAACTCCCTCTTGATGGATCAAATCTTCTGATTGGGCAAGAGGAGTTGACAAGAGAGGGAATCGACTTGGAAACACAGAAATTCTATCAACTGAGAAGAAAGGAAGACTGACTTTGGAGGATTCACCAGAAAACCCAGAGACTGCAAGAGAGTGATGGACCACTCTAAGTGCGTCATTAACTTCAGAGGACAATCTGCCATGATCAGAATGTCGTCCAGATAAATAATCAGGCTAACTCCCCCGGCTCGCAAGGATTCCACGATGGGCCTCAGAAGCTTCGTGAAGCACCAAAGTGCCGACGAGAGGCTGAACAGGAGAACTTTGTATTCCAACCAATTCCCCTGCCATTGGAATTGCAGGAACCGACGGTGTGGACCGTAAATCGCGATTGACAGATACGCGTCCTTGAGGTCGAGACGGACCATCCAGTCCCCTTCTCGAAGAAGATCCCGCAAAAGATGGATGCCTTCCTTCTTGAAGTGACGATTAACCACCCCTCCTTTGAAGTCCCTGAGATTGAGTACCAACCGGGACCCGCCCCCTTTTTTTCGGAACCAGAAAAACCGTACTTGCAAAACCCTGAGGGTGGCGGGTAGTCTGAAGAATTGCCCCTTTCTTCAGAAGGGAATCTATTTCCTCTGAAATGAACTTTTGATCTTGAAGGGAAAACACCAGAGGAGTAGGAGGGTGGGATTGACATTGGGGATGGTAGAACTCTATCTTGTAACCCTGAACAGTCTCCAACACCCATGCATCGTTGGAGATCAGACGCCAGTTTGGGAGAAAAAATTGAATCCTGCCCCCTAAGACAACTTCCGAAACCGGGGTCAACCTCACCTGAAGTGTTGGAATCCTGATGTCCTCCCTGAGAGCCGCCGTAGCGTAGTGTCCTTTCTTATATTGTCCTCTCCCCTTGCGAGAGGGATAGAAGTTGGTTCTGTTATTGTAGCCGTTATTCTGACCACCTCTTTGGAACTGTAATCCACGTAGGAATTCTGGTTGGAGCCGCAGCCGAACGATCGTCCCCTGTGTAGTCCGGTCCTAGCAAATACCGGGCAAAAGGCTAGTCGTAGAGAAGCCTGAGCCTTATCCAGCCCACTAAAGGTTGCCATGAATTTTGTCAACTCCTTCAGGAAAGGCTGGCCAAACAACAAACCCTGAGCCAAGGGACCAGATTCGGACGAGGATAGTTCTGCCAACTTGGGATCCAATTTTAGAAGAATGGAGCGGCGCCGCTCAGAAGATATCGCACAATTAGCATTTCCTAATCGACAAATAGCCCTCTGGGATCATTCAATCAACTAGTCAGGGTCAACCAGAGAAGAGGACTCCTTGGCCTGAAACCCCAGGTCCAAGATTTTAGTAAGAGGACCCAGTAAATCCAACATCTTATCTTTGCAGGAACGCCACGCCCTATCAAAACCCTTTTTCGGGTCCTTGGCATATTTCTTAAGGAAGGTGACCATAGTAGGGTCAACCTCTGGAGTGTCAGCCAAGTCAGGGCGCGGACACTCAGACCGAAGGCGAGCTCGGACATCCTTTTCAAAAGGCTGACGAATATGCGCTTGAACATATTCAGCCACGGCTGGGGATGGAAGCCAGGAGGAGGATTTGGGATGAACAGTCAGAAGGCTCAAAAGTAAGAACTGGAGGATGCGATGGAGCATCAACATAATGCTCTTTACGAGCTTTCTTAGAAGGAGGAGGCCCATCCTGCTCTGAAGACGAAGACTGAGTCTCATCAGTATCAACCTGAATCTGTGACGTCGAGGCCCCCATAGAGGACTTACTGGAAGACCGGTCAGAGGACAACGTCTTCGCCAACTTCTGAAAATCAGACGCATGGGGATTACTGGGAGACTTCGAAACACGAGAGGACGGCAACCAACCCTGTTGTTGCGCATATTTTGAAAGATGACGCTTCAAAGGGGTAATTGCGCAAACAAGCACTTTGTTAACAGATTGTTGTACCCCTTAGTCCAAAGCCTCAACCAATTCCTGCTCCATAGAGCCAGAGGCATCATCCTCATAATAATAGTCGTCCTCCTCATAGTAATACTCCATAGTAACACAAAGGTTAACAATAATGCCCACGGAGGAGACTTGTATCAAAATGGCCAAAGGCACAATGCAGACCCAACCCCAAAGCAAGCCAACAGCACACAGGTGGAACCTGTGGCAACAAAAGTAATAGTGGAGGGAGGGCTTGCTAATTAAATGTCACTCGAGGCAAAGCCTATGAAAATTGTGCAGCCCAGACGATATTCTCTAAGGCTGGGCGTAATTCGGGGCCAAAATGCAGGCTGTGGGCTTATCAGGCAAGAAACGCCGGTGTCAAGAGATCTCTGTGTCAAAACCACAAAGAAAAACAACATAAATGGCCGCCGCACATGCGCGGTAATGGCTGCCTGCCAGTAAATATCGGGAAACACTCGCGCCCCATCCCCAAATCTCCCGCTCCACTTGAATTAAGGTGCGGGCGAGGTACGCCCGAACCGGGGAGGCGAAAGCGCGCTCCCCGCAACGCGGAACAAAGCGCCGAGCACAGCAAAATGAAAACCGGCAGCAAAGCAAGAAAGCAGGCGAGAAACAGGACACAGTAAAGCGCTAGCAAAGCGCGCACCAAAGCGGCAATACAGTAAGAACATAAAGCATCTACAAAGCCATGAAACACTGAAACAAGCAGTAATGGTAGAAAAGCACTTAACTGGCTGCGGAGCAGCAAAGAAAGAGGATTTGGTATTCTCTGAGTGACGTTTTATACTGGTGACTCTATGATCTGTCATGTTATACCCTCGTGTTCATGGGTACTGTAGTTTTTCTTTTTGCCTACTGTTTTGTAATTGGTTGCTGAGCATTTCTATTAAAAGAAATGAGAAAGCATAATCGGAGCCTCCTGTCCTGACATAGAATTTGCACAGACATACAGTTTTACTGATAACATTTATAAAGTGCACAAACAATAATTAGTGGAAATCGAGGGTCGGTGAATATTAGATTTGGATATCATCAAGTGTTTTGATTTGCGTTGACCCTACTAAAATCTTTGCTTCCTCCGCTCTTCAGATTTACAAAAAAAAATTGCTACATTTGGGCTTTGGTAACTGGTGATATATTCTGAAATATTTGTACAGTTAATTTACAGGTATTTACATTTTGTTGTGTTAGAAAAAAAGGAACACTTACAGCCTTTTCTTTTAGATTCTCTGTCCCCCATTTATATTGTCACACGGCTTACTGTTGTAAATAGCATGTCTTCTTTTTTCTGTTTTCCTTTCTCGCTTCCACCTGTTCTCTATATCCCTTCTTTGTCACCCTTTCCTTTTCCTGAGTCCTATAGTGGAACATTCCATCCTGAAAGCAGACTTAGAATGTTGTGAAGGGAATGTTTACCGTTGTATGGTGACAGTTGGATTTACTGTGAGAACGTAGTTGGAGACACTTGAATAAACCTGCTTTGTATCTTCTAAGTGTGTGGCATTTCATTATGGCATTTCTTTATACTCCTTTACAAAATCCTTTCACTTTGCAGTCAAAGAAAGAAAAGTTAACACCAATCTCCATTTTGAAAGAATAATCTAAAAAGTAAGACAACATAGCCTGACTTTTGACCTGTGTTTGACCAGCAAATGTACCAAGATGGAAATAAAATTTAAAAGAATCTTGATTGCTCGTTCAGGTTCTGCACTCAAGCATTTATATTTTGGAGGTGCTACAGCACACTCTGCCTACCTGCTTCCAGCACCTATGTTGTAAGGTGGCGGTGCGCTGTTTGAGTATCAAAGTCAAAATGTTGTGTTTTATTTACGACTTCTGCTCTTCTATGCTTCTTAGCTCTAACGGCTACAGGGAAAGTTAGCAAGGCCACACGGCCTGTTTACAAAGTTGTTGGGCTGAACTGCCCCCCCCTCCCCACTATGTTACGACCGTATCTGGTTATAAGGAGCAAATGAATTAATAATGAGAGGCAAAAATTGGTGAGGAAGGGACACAAAAACTGAAAAGAAGCTGTGTTTAATGCCAGAAACCTGAGGTGCACTGGACATAGAATAAGAGAAGACCGCAATGAATGAACCAGCCCCAAGACCAATAGGGTGAGCGAAAGCTAGGTGAGAAGTAAATATGTGTTGTAATTTTCTCCTGTTACTGTATTATCCCCTTTTCCATCATCTACACTTTCCTTTTATTTGAACCTTCCTCTGTCCTTACTTCTCCCTTTTCTTACCCCCCTCCCTCTTTCCCCTCGGTTGGCACAACTCTTCTGTTGGCCAAGAGGCTACCTTAAAATGTTGGTGTGAGAACCTCCTCTGGCGGAGCTGCTGCTGGACGTGGAACTGTGGAGGTGGAATAAAGACGTTTCTTAACTGAACCTGGTGTTTCCTTCGTCTTTGTAACACTGGCAACGAGTTTAACAGGGTAGCAAGCAGAAGGCATTAAAGAAGGAGAAAGAAAATAGAAAGAAAGTGGGTCCAATGAATGAATGACTAATGTCAATAGAGATAAAATAGAAAAAAGGAGAGTTAGAAACGAATACATGGGGAAGAAAGGACAATAGTGTTTCTTGATGGGTTGGTGGTGGTAGGATCGCACTGCATTGCCCAGGAATGTGATCTTGTCTTGAATTTCCCTATAAGCAAAGCAAACAGCTCAGTGTGTGATGGGCCTTTTCACTGAGTAGGAAACTGCAAGGGCAAGCTGCAATAGAAATGCTGATCAAACTGCTCCCTTTTCTATTATCTTTCCAACTGAAATTCTCAATGCCTAACCTTCACGAGGTGGTTCTTCTAATTTTTTAATGAATTTGTGTAAATATATTTTCCTTTTTAACCTTTCCCTTGTTCGGCAAAGACGCAATGGTTGAATGCCAAATAAAAATCTTTTGAAAAGTTTGATACCCTGTTTCTTCCACTAGATTGTTGAGGTCTGGAAATCGGACTTATCTCTCAGGTGAGCATTCATCTTCGATATCCTGTGATGGCTTGTGTGTGCAAGATGCCTTGTTCTACTGATATGTAAGTTCGATAATACAATCCGGTCTCTTCTCAAGACTAGACGGCATTCCAACTTGCATAACTCTTATCTGGCTCGCATTAACTCCTTCAAATTATTTTTAGTTGCTACCTCTTGATATTTCTTGCCCTTCAAGGAAGATTCTTTATTGACTGGATCTTACAGCTATCGTTTTTGTCTACGTTATTTGTTTTCCTTTGTTGTTTAAAAATGGGCTTTTGGGAACGAATGTTATACAGTTTGCTTCACCCGTTACTTAATATAGCTTTTCTTTTTTTTGCTTATGGTTTTGAGTGTCTACACTGGTAGTCTGTTGAACTGGTTGTTAACTCATAGCCAAAAATGCAATTCTTGCTGCTGTAGCACTGACTTTTCTATCCAATGTAGAGCTCTCCCTTGAAATAACAGGAACAGCACCTTGTAGTCTGTTTTCACTCTAAATTGATGTCTCATCTATTTATAAATATTGTGCCACTCTCTGTTAATGCATGGGTGCCACAGTCCAGTTCTTGAATAAAGATGGCAACAAACGCCAGGAGACTAATCTCCATCAAAAAACAAGGAAGAGAGAAACAGAGATTCATTCAGCTTCCAGAACCAGTGCTTAAATAATCAAGATGAATGAATCCCTTACGTTGAGTTCCAGAGTTTATTGGAAGTTTATGATGAAGACACTCAACCACACTATCACGGCTGCAGTATATCTTGGTTCTCTGCTTATTTGATTAAGTGGAGTGAATCATCATAGGATCTTGGCACCTGAGTGGCTCATTCTCCAGGTGTTCATCATACTCCACCAGGAGGGAGACTGTCTGGTGTGTGACAGTCTGCCTTTAATTGGATCGAGTCTTTCCTCACTGGCAGAGCACAAGCTGTTCGTTTGGGCCCTTTCACGGCAGCCAGGGCACCCACGACTTGCGGAGTCCCTCAGGGCTCCTCTCTCCCCCCCCCCTTTTATTCAATTTATACCTCCGGCACTGATCCACTCGCTCAAGAGTGTAACTATGTTGACGATTTGCAGATCATCTTCCCTCTCGATTCCCCCGATGCTGCTAATAGCTTTCAAGCGGTGATGATCCACATACAGCTGTGGATGAACCATAACCAATTAAAATTAAACCCAGGGAAAACGGAGCTTATCCTTCCTCGAAATAGCCCAGCATACTGGGTTCCCAGTTCTGGCCCAAGGAGCTGGGCCACCCCCCTGCCCCTGCAAGCTCGGTGAAGAGCCTGGGGGTGGTCATTGTTGCGGAGCTCTCTCTCAAGGCTCAAGTAGGGGCTGTGATCTCCTCTAGTATGTTCCAACTGCGTAAAATTCGCAAAATAGCCCATCTACTACCGCATGCGGCATTGGTCCAGGTTGTGATCGCCTTGGTACTATCCCTCCTCGATTTCTCGAATTCCCTATACCATGGACTCCCACAGTCACTGCTCCGCCGTCTTCAAATTGTACAAAACCAGGCTGCCAGACTTATCCATAAAACTCCAAAGTGGCAATCCGCGAAACCACTACTGCGCAAACTGCACTGGTTGCCAGTTGAACAAAGGGCGGCCTTCAAGATCGGCTGCCTGACCTTCAAGGCTCCACTGCAATAGTCCTGATTTCCTCAAAACATTGATCACGCAGCACCGCCCGGTGCGCAATCTCCGGTCGGCTCACCTTCACCTGCTGGTCGCCCCTACAGTAAAACTTAAAAAGTTCGGCGGCTGCAGGTTTGCCCACCTGGCCCCTAAACTATGGAATCCTCTTCCCCTGTCAGTCAAGTCAAGTTGCTCCCTACTGAATTTTAGGAAACTTCTGAAAACCCTGCTTTTCACTCAAACCGGTTAGCCTGCCCCTTGCAATCTCTACACTCTTTCTCTCAGCGCCATGAAACTTATGGTGTCAGTGCGCTCTACAAATTTCGCCTAAGATAAGATAAGCTTAAAAAAGTGGGCATGCTTAATTGGATGATTACAGGTCCAATGCACCTGGTGAATGGCCGGTCAACATGTTTCAGCCTGTGTCGGATGGCTTTCTTTAGGACCAGAGGATCCAGCTGTTGCAAACATTTCAGGGGCTGTGTATGTGCTATGACAGGTAAGAGGATTCCCTCACCCTATAAAGTCAACATGTTATATTTAATGCCTGTTGTGGACATGTGGAAATAGGGCAAAGAAGACGGCCACAGCACATGCCGTACAAATCCCACATGGCGGGATTACAAGCCACCGTGCCGGCTTCATGGAACTAAGACTCCCGCATAGATTCCAGCATTAGACCAAATTAAAGCCCTAGGGTTGGCATCCCCTGGCATTGAGAGTTTATGGGAAGGGGACACATGCACACCCCTCCTGAGCTCATTAATAATTCATACTGCTCTTGTCAACCTCTGGCCCGCCCTGGGAGTTTTTAAGGATCTTGCAACAAAGCTCCACGCGCTCCAGTTCTCGGCTGGTGTTCAAAAGTCAAATCCTTCTCTTGTCTGCCCTGTTTAGCCATTTCACACACACCTGTGCTTATTTTGCTTCTGGAGGTGGGCCCTTGCTACCTGGAGCCTTTTCCACAGACCGTCTGATCTCTTAGGTGGCACATTCTGTAAGGACTAGTTCCACTGGCTCCCTGCCCCATCTTTTCTCCTTTTTCTTGTTCTCTGGTGCACTTCGACCCTTGTTTGCGTGCAGAAGCCCTTTCTTCCTGCAACTAGTCCGAAATGGGTTTAAGGGGACCAGCTTCCCTAGTCCTGGAAAGAAAACCCTGATCCTGGGGCCAACTGTAGGTAGAGTCCTTAGTCCATTAGAGCCCCAGGGGGCTTGTCTTTCCAGTTGTCCATGCTACCACCACCGTCCAATTCCAGTGAATTTGAATTATTTTTTTCTTTTAATGTTCCAGTGTCCAGCTCCAATAAAAAGCACTCTCTCACCCTTGTGCACAAGTTTTTAAGTGGGGATGGAAGGTTCTAGATGTCAGACACCCCTGGCTGAATCACATTGGTAGCCAAGAAGATAGTATTTCAATCCAAATCCGCCACGGGCCGCTGTTGCATTACGAAGTTTGGAGCACTTGTGTTAGCATCTTACCAAGGTCTGCACACACGTTCTTCACTTCTCATAAAAGACGACAATACTATCATACAATTGAAATACTATCTTCTTGGCTACCAATGTGATTCATCTTAAAGCCCGTGACGTATGTCTTCATCTATGTCCTGATATAGGAATTTGATACTGGATACATTTGAAATATTACCTTCCTGACTACTGATGAGATTCACCTTAAAGCCCGTAACGTTGTCCGCATCTTTGTCCTGATATAGGAACCTTGATATTGGAAACTCTTGCTACTGTATTGCTACTGTATTGCGTTGCATCAGGATCTACCACCATCTTTGCCCTGACAAAGCTCCCATGGTTGGGGAGCAAAACGCGTTGGCTGTCCTAAACATGAAAAAATAAAGGAAAATATAATTTTTGATACAACGTGGTCCTGTCTTGCTTCATACTTGGTGCTGCCTCCACTCTTTTCCCAAAGTCTTCGTCTGGATTTCCAGTGGGACCAAACCACAGCAGGTCCTGGAGGTTGTCAGCACAACAAATACTGAACACTTTGAGGGACGTTGGAAAATAGAGGTGCTGGTTGCTTGATCCGCTGTGGAACACTAATATTATGTGTCCTACCTCCGGTCACTGTCTAACCCTGAAGAATCCCTCCTACGGGAGGCTACCTGTGATCAGTTACCGGGATGCCCCCTACCGTAGTATCATCCATGCAACCCTCACACATGTTAACGTGTAACCAGCCAAGTGCCTCTTACCCATGATGCATTGCAGCTGCCTACCTTAAAAGGCAGACCTTGGTGGTAAAAACACACAGTCCTTTTACTGTGGGTAAGACACCCCTTCTACCTCGAGTTGGTGAGGCTCACCAACTGTAATAAGTCAAAAACCAGGTGATCCAAAAGTGAAAAATTGTTCCGGATTAAATTGTCAGAATCCATTTCGCTACAATTATGTATGTCTGGTCGCTGATGTATGTGGAACAAGGTGATGTAGAGGCCTTCCTTGATCAGGAGCAAACTGGTGACAGCTGGTGTTTAGGTATGGCATGGACAACCACCTAACAGACCCACCAGTAGTTTAACACTTCCCATCTTTATAACCCACTTCAGAAGCCTCATATACATGCAGACTCTTACTGTGTATGGTTTTTATGGATTTATTAGGTGATTACGCTTGGCAAACACTACAGTGTAGGCTATTCCTCCATTTTAATAACCTTCTCAAGCTAGCCCATTTAGGATCCTACTTCTGTTCTGAAATGGAATGGCATCTGCTGTGTTATAGAGTCAGAGAATGCACCCTGGTGTCAATAAGCTGTCTTCACCAAGAGCCATTCTAGAGCTGCAAATTTAGGTTTGAAGAAATAAGTATGTCTTCCAGCTCACTGGTGTGTGTGTGTATATATATATATATATATATATATATATATATATATATATTCTCACAAAAACCTTTATTTAAGTACAATGTATGCACAGTACAATTATATAATTACCTGAAATGCAGAAAATTAGGCACATCAATACATTGCAGCACAACAGAGATACTTGCGTGTTCATGTGTCAATAGAGGCAACACAATGAAGAGGTATCGGGGACTCATTGGTAGGGGGCAAGAGCAAGTGCTCGGGGGGAACATCAAACACAAAGGGGGTGGGCAGGCCATGGAAAAAAAGGGACCAGCTTATGGACCAGCACCGGCAGCTGCCGCGGGCGGGGAGCCAACGGGGAGCGTGGGAGGGGTTGCTGATTGCTGAGAGTCACGGCTTGAGAGATAGGTGACAAGTGGGCCCCATATATTCAGTGGACGGGTTTTAGCTGGCAGGAGATCCCAGAACTCAGACAGCAGGGTATGGCAGGGAGATGCATCTTCAAGCCAGAGCTTTGAAGAACCTTGCCAGAACCAGCAGCATGGCCGTCAAACGGTGGGAGGCGTCCGGACAGAATTGAATGAAGACTAGGAGGCAGATCGTGGGGTCAGGTTGGAGCGGTGAAGAGGTGATTTCTGAGATAATTGCACAGACATCCTGCCAATATGCCGAGACTCGGGGGCATAACCAGGCGAGATGAGCAAAGTCAGCCGTGGGCGCGGAGCATTGCAGGCATCTGTCACTGGCCACAAGACCTAATCTGTGGAGCTGGGCAGGGGTGCGATATAGTCTGTGTATATATTTGAAGTGAATCAGACGCAAACAGTAATTGGGGGAAAGGCGCTTGGTCTGAGTGCAACAGTACAGCCAATCCGCTTGGGAGATCTCCATTCCCAAGTCCTCGCCCCACGCAATGCACGCTCGATCGGAGGAGATGGAGGAAGCCACAAGCGTGTTAGCATAGATCTTAGTGACCAATTTCTTTGGAGAGGGGGAAGCGTAGAGCATATTAAGAGGAGCCAATGATGGAGGGGGCTGGGGAAAAGTAGGATGAAGCTTTCTGCCGGTCGCTCGGAGCTGGTAAAAAATCAGTGTCCATGGGGCCAGCATTGGGAGCAAGCGAGAAAAAGGTCTCCCCAGGGTACAGATCCGAAATTGTGAGGAGGCCTAGGCGAGCAGCGTGTTTAGCCATCCCCGACGATTGGAGCGAAGGAAAAGCGGGGTGACGGGCGATGGGCATGGCATCTGCCGAGAGCAAATCCATGCCGTAAATCTTACGCATGCTATCCCAGGCCCAGCGCAAGGTCTCGACCGTATCGATCTCAGTACATAGAAGCTTCGCCGGGGCGAAGAGTGCAGTTGTGAGCGGCCACGGGGTAGCAAGGTCAGCCTCCACTGCCACATGGGGTTGGAACGGAGTAGGGTGGAGCTAGAAATGGAAAAAAACTGGCCTGAGCGCTAAGAGAATAGAGCCTAAAATCCGGGGCTCCCAGCCTGCACTCGACATTGGAAGGGTCAGAGTTTCGTAAGCAATCCTGGGTTGTCGTCCCGCCCAAACCAGAGTAATGAGCAGTGAGCAGACCTTGCGAAAAAAATGAGCAGTGGGAGGGCTGGGGATGTGGACAAAAAGATATAAGAATTTTGGGAGCACCGCCATCTTTGCGATCGCTATGCGCCCTGCAAGGGAGAGCGGAAGTCGGTTCCAGAGAGGGATCTTGGACTCAAACCAATCAACCGCGCAGCCGAAGTTGGCCTACCAGAGCTCATCTACATCCCTGCTAAACCAAACGCCCAGATATCTTGTTGCCTCTGAGGCCCACACAAAAGGATAGTCTCAATCAAACGGGGTATTGGCATCAATAAGAGGAAATAATACAGATTTGTTTCAGTTAACCTGGATACCGGAATAGCCACCAAAGCGTATCACCTCTCGGACAAGAGGACTGTGATTCTCCTGAGGGTGATTAACATAAAGGGTGATATCATCCGCATACATGGAGAATAGTAAAGCCCGCGCTGCGAAGCCAATGCCCTTCTGAGTATGATGCTACCGGAGTCGAGCCGCACGGGGCTCCATAGCTATAGCAAAGAGCATGGGGGAGAGTGAGCAGCCCTGTCGGGTGCCACGCCTGACAGAAATGGGTTCGGAGATCTGGCCGTTAAATCTGACTTAAGCCCAGATGAGGGAGGAGGTAGAATAAAAAGGCCACTCCAGGGTATAAAAAGCCTTAGTGGTATCGAGCAGGGAAGCCACTGCAGGAATAGCCGGGTTGATCTGATGCTGGACGGAGAAGATGGTCCATAGGTTATGAGAGGTGGCGCGGCCGCAAATGAAACTTGATTGGTCTGGGCGGGCAATGAATGGCATAAGTGGGAGTAGGCGGGAGGCAAGCTGCTTTGCAAAGATTTTATTATCCATGTTAATAAGTGAAAGGGGACGATAAGAATCCCTCAACTCAGGGGGCTTATCCAGCTTGAGAAGTAATGTTAAGAGTGCTTCGTGCAATGATGGGGGGAATTGACCCGATTCAAAGGATTCATTATACATAGCCGCAAGATGTGGAACCAGTAGAGGGGCAAATTCTTTGTAAAAAGATGCTGATAGGCCATCAGAGCCAGGAGCCTTGTCACCTGACATACTGTTTATGGCAGTGAAAATGTTCTCCTTCGAGAAGGGCTCGTCCAAATATTCCCGATGCGCATTTCCGGGCCAAAGGAGTTCAAGAGTGTCACAGCATTGGTCGAGAACATCACGGGATGAGACTGAACCGGCTGTATAGTGTAGAAAGCACAGAAGTGCACTTTGATGTCTTCAGGAGAGGTGGTGCGAGATGGCCACCATCTTGCAAGGCGGTGTTATACGATGCTGTGCGAGGCCAACTAAGGAGGTTAGCAAGAGTTTTACCGGGGCTGTCGCCCTCGCCAAAATGACGCGCCCTCGCCTCTCTTCAGAGAAAAGCCAGTTCCCTGTCTGCCTCGTCGGAAAAAGTAGGAAGCTTCTCACGTATCTGAGCAAGCGTGTTAATGCAGTGGTGGAAGCAAGCGTTGGTGCAGCCCAGGACTTGTTAATCATCCACCACACAGCAGAGGGGGCAGCAAAGGACGGTTGCCGGGCAGCTGGGCCGACAGGGGGAGAGATGGTTCGGTCAGGCTTTGGGCTGTAGGCAGCCGGGGGAGCGACACCAGCGCAGATCTCGGCCCAGCAGCGGCCCAGGAAGGCAGGAAAGGCTCCAAAAAGCGCCGCCGGAGCAGGTGTGTGGCGGTGATGTGAGTTCGTGCAACAATTCGTTCAGTGCCTGCAGGATTTTGTAGGACGTTGAGCTTAGCCGGCAGAGCCCACTCAGAATTTGGCCATTTTGCAGCCGGCTAAGCCATGCTTCTCCACTGGTTCATATATTGAGTGCAAATTGAATCGATATAAGAGCCTCTGCAGTACTGATCAGCATGTTGGTGTGAATTACTCTCACTGGGGCTAGTGATTTGCTGCCCCCGTAACATATAATTTTGAGTGTATGTTTGTGTTCCACCTTTGGACAAAGCCATAGTTGCTAGGCTCCGCTGTGTCTGAAAGGCAGTGATTTGTAGGCTCTGCAACTTCACCTTATATTTGGGGTTGGATTGGACTTAATTTTGCCAACAAGCCTCCAAATATTATGAGAATAATTTCTTCCCTTTCCACATCCCAATGGAGGAAATGCTGCAACCATGTCTAGTCATCCTGTTCTGTCACAGTCAGATCCTTTTGTCATAGGAGTTGTGCGGTGTCATTGAGCGAGGACATGTGGAGAAACACAATTTTAGGAAGTGGTTTGGGCATTTGCACCCCTATCACTTGTTGAGGCGAAGGGCATCGCTGTCTCACCTGAAACACTGTTTCTAAGCCATGGATAGGTAGTCAACTTCACCAAATTCACCATACATTCCACCACCCAGACAGAATGACGTGTAGACTTGATCTGTTTTGAAAGTCTGGGTTGGGCTGTGTTGTACTGTGGGTTTGCACAGCATCAACAAGGTCCCCGTTCCTCCACTGTTCCGGCCCGTGATTCACATATTTAAAGCACCTCAGATCGAGCTAGTTGAAAGAAAATAAAGTATTTGGTTTTGAAGTCTTATTATCCATCGGTCTTGAACACGTTGTAAAAGAGTTTTTGAAATAAGCTCTGTATAAGGTCCCTGGTTTATGGCAACAGTGTTGGCAGGAATGAAGAAAACTTGAGAACTTGGATTGTACTTAAAGTAGTACGATAATAAGCAAGATCTCTCACAGTCAATTCAAATGGGGTGATTGGTCTGTAGATCACGTGAGTGAAGTTGTAAATGCTTCTTACTGGCCTGTACTCTTACTTGTGTTTGGTTGTGTTGATTGTTTTATACACAAAGCACTGGGGTATCTAGGGGTCCCTATGATGCATAGTTGTTTCTTGGGTGTAAGAGTTATGGAATTTGCAGGACAGTCTGCGTTGGCTTGGACCATGTGCATGCCGCTAGTGGACTTGTAAGCTTTGGGGATGCACATAGCTTGATGGACTTTAATATGTTGACCCATTTCTTGAATTTAGGCTATTTTGTGGTTCTTGACTGCCAGGTATTCTTTGAAGATGTGTTTTTTGTGGTTTTGGCATCTAGGTGCCTTTTGCTTGTCTGAATGATCTGTCTAAACTCTGTCCTTGTTAAATTGCGTAAGAGTCCTTTTCACCTGTTTAGGCCATATATGTGCCTGTTCTTGATTGACTCCGTGTGGAAACTAGCTAAGTACATAAAACACACAAAAGTCGATGGGAAGAATGCTTACAAGTCTAACCACTGGCGCAAGAGAACGATGGGTTGGAATGCTACCCTGAGAAATTGCCAGTGATTAGAATTTTTGCAAGCATTACCCCAGCACCTTTTGTGTGTGTGTAATGTTAACTTGCAAGTTCAGCACTATGTATGGTTTTAGTGA
This sequence comes from Lissotriton vulgaris, assembly GCF_964263255.1. Classification (NCBI taxonomy): domain Eukaryota; kingdom Metazoa; phylum Chordata; class Amphibia; order Caudata; family Salamandridae; genus Lissotriton; species Lissotriton vulgaris. The sequence goes on from NC_141699.1 coordinate 260,546,252, forward strand.
TTGAAACTGTTTGCGCCTCATGGATGACTGCTAGCTTCATAGTTACCTGGGAGCTTTCATTTATTAGTTTCTGGAAGCATTTATTTATAAGGGTTTCATTGCAGCCATCTTATTTTGTGGCTGTCCGTGGCACTTGCTTATATTTGTTTTGGCTGCAAGTTGGGCAAATGCTTCAGTAAGCGCATTTGTTTTCCCCTCCTATTTGCTAGCTTTGAGCATGTCAAGTTAATTGCAAGAGCAAATCTGGCCTGGAAGCGTTTTTGACAGGCCTGTGGTTTGGCTGGGTTAATGCAGCAGTATTTTGTGCAGTCCTGATGTTTGCAAGATTCGATCTGAAATTGGGAAAAATGTGGTCTTTTGGTTTCATTCTAAGTCCCATAAGAATCTGATGAAGTTCACTGTATTCTGCTGCATAGAGCTCTCCACTCATGCTCGGAAGGCAACAAGTAGAGCTGGCTGTTATGTAACGGACTTGCTGCGAATATGTTTTGTACCAGCCATTACTTGGCATTTTGAGGCCCTATTTGTTGTTTGCTAGTTATCCTTGTAGCATTCCTGTCACAATGGGTGCATTTGAGCAGTAGGTCTAGTCATGAGACCTGAAGGCTGTCTGGACCAGATAGAAGGGTTGGCTTATCTGGGCTAATGTCATTAGGGTCATCATTTTGTCAGGTGAGTAGACCACTCTGGAGCAGGATGGAGGGAGATTTTCTCATCTTTGCTTCTTGAAACGTTCGAGGATGCATGTTGGAATTTTGGTAGCTCATGGTAGTAGTATCCAGATGGTATCTACCAAATTCGGTGAATTTGAGTGTTGTAACTATAATAGGGTTCTTTATGAGCTGGTCGTTTTATCAACTAGTTATAAGTGACCTGCATAAACAGTTCAGCTCCGTTTTTAACAAGGCCATGGTGGATTACACCCCACACACCAAGGATGGAGAGAAGAGACCAATAGGTTTAGTATGAGACAGTGTCATGATTATAGCTGTTCCACCCATAGTTTTCTAGCAGTGCGAGTGCTGGCTAGAAGTGTGGGTTGGTACAAACATAAGATTGCCGGCCGGACTTATGTCACACCCAAAATGTTGACCTAGTGCACCACAAATTGTTCAGTTGCTTGCAAGGTTTATAACTTATAAATAAAGGTTTCGTTTTCAGAAACGGCTCACAGATATATTTACAATAACTAAATGAGCTATCCAATGCTTAAAATAACTGCCCAGTGCAGGCATTTAGTAATATGGAAATCAACTATTATGGAAATAGGGGTTACCTTCACAAAATAGCATCTGCTCCGGAGACCCTTTCGTTACATTGCTAAAAAAAGACCTTTCACACATTCCTAGTTATAGGTTTCTGTTAAGTTTTTCATACTTTGAGATATAAAACATCGCCAGGAGTTAATGATGTTTACAGCTCTGCCTCTAGGTCTTTAATATAGCTTTATGGCACGCCACAGCAGGCTGAACCGGCCATTAAAGGCACGCTCCAGCGTTAAAGGCACAATGCGCCCAGCAGGGCAGGATGTTCTAATTAGAAAAACAAAGACCTCTGGGAGCCTGAGGGGATTGAATTTCCCCTAGGCTCTGAAGCCTTTGTTCAAAACTCTTGCTGTGGAAGTTCTACAGTTAACTGCCGCACACAGGGTCACAAATTTTAGCTGTTGAATATGTTATACTTAGCTTGTGTGACTTCCCTGCTGCTCAGCTAGTGTGGGTATTGGAATGCCTAATGTCATCATAGAATCTTGGGTGCCTGGCTGGTGTGTGGAGAGGCAGTTGATGGCAGGCAGGCTGAGTGGCAGGGAGGCCACTCCTGGTGGGGTTATTCTAATCTTGTACTCAAATACTTGGAACTTAATCTGGAACTAAGCCTAATTAAATCCAGCTTATTAAATGTACTTGGCTCAAGGACTTCGTTATTTACAACAGAACATTCACAGCAAGAACTGCTTTCCGTAGTTAAGCCAAGCCAGAGAAACTCAGGAGCTGAGCAGCATTCACCCCTCCCTCCTTCTGAAGCCCTAGTGAAAATGTGCTACAGGGGTGGGAAGGGTGAAATCTGCTTGTGTCCTTCTGCATGACCTCTGCCTTTCACTTTCCTCTTCCTGATTAGTATACTTAGTATACTGATTAGTATACTTTCAAGAGGCAGGGGAAACAGAAAGGCATGTTATTAGGACATTGAAATGTTGAGAGCAGCGGGCCTGTATAAGTTAATATAGCCCGCTGCAAGTTGACACTGGTGGAATTTAGGAAAGGAACATTCTGCACACTAACATACCCAGTAAGTCCATGGAAGCATACTAGATTCTACACATATAAATTAGACTGAAAAGACTAGGGATCAGACAAAACCGTGGGTAGGCAGCCATTGTTAGAGAACAGCAAGAGCAGAGCATCAGCTAACGTTTGGAAGTGGGAGTATTTTACTCTCTACTTTTGGAAGTTGGGACTCTGATATGAGCATTTTATGTGAGTGAAAAATAAAAGGTATGTAAACATTTGCTTTACCCATGCTTTCTATTTTTTTTTATAACCAACTTTATTGAAGGTGTCGCAGTTCACAAAAGTACAGTGTACATGCACAACAGTACAGAAGCCCAGCCGTCAATATTGCAAAACAATTCAGGATCAAATGACTATCCGTCAAAGCTACACCATTTCTCCCATTTTCGGCTGTGCTTTTGAGGGCAACCACAAGGCTAAAAAATCTTTTACTCTTGGTGCGCGCACCAGTCCACCCCCTTGCGTCAACACCTGACAATCTGCGGTTTTTGCAGTTTCAAAGTACGAGCTACATTCCGATAATCGACCAAACATGCCACCCCCAAAACGATTTTCTCAGCCCGGGGGCCCCAGATCTCCTTCACCAACCCCAACAGCATACTACGGGGTGTGAACTCCAGAGGGAGTCCCAAAACTGAGAAGAGTACATGCGCCCCCCCCCAAATGGCCTCATTGCCGGACATTCCCATGCTATATGTAAGAAATATGCAGCTGGGAGCGATCATCGCATACATTCTGCCTGAGTGTCTGGGAGCCAGTGCTTCAGGCGCCTTGTGGTGAGGTACGTCGCATGCACTGCAGGTAATTGAATTGAAGCATACACAGCTGCGATGAAATCACCAACTCACAGGGCTCCTTACTGTCCTTCCTCCATTCCGATTCATCAAGTTATCTCACCCAGGCTTCCCACCTCTGCCTATCCCCCTCGAGACCGTCCGGGACATGGATTTCGAGCAAGCAATAGAGCATTGAAATTGCTCCTTTAGCCAACTGCCCAAAGAAAACCTTCGCCTCAAGCGGACTAAACTCGGGTAGCGAATCTTCCGTGAGATCGTGGGCATGGTGTAGTTTAAGGTAATGAAAGAACTGTGAGTTGGTCAGGGAATATCTGGCCTTTGGGTCCTGAAAGGTCACAAATCTACCTCTCTTGTAGATGTCCCCCAAATAGGAAATTCAAATTCAGTCCTAGGGAATAAAGCCCTACAGGGTTGAGAACTGACTAAACTAAGTTCCCCACCAGACGGTAGTTCCAGCCAATGAGCCGGATAGCCGGTAAGGGAAACCTGCATGCAAGAAGGTAGGGTGGTGGGTAGCTGCACCCCATGCAGAAGATCAAGCAAACCATCTAGACTCCTCAAATGAATCGGCAGGCAGTGCCCCGGGTCAATTCACCCACCTGTGAACCAGTTGTTAATCAGTACAAGTGGGCTGCGAGGTAGTATAGGTAAATGTCCAATAGACCCAAATCACCATCAAATGGGGATCTGCACAGTGACTGAAAAACGACCTTGTGCCTACCACCCGTCTACACAAATTTGCTGCTCCTGGTGGTCAGGGGATGAAACCATTTGCGGGGGATGTGGCAGGGATAGTTACCAAGAGCATACAGGTAGTGCAGCAAGCACACCATCTTGAAGAGGGCGTTACGTCCCATGGGGTTCAATGGCAGGACTGCCCAGCGGCCCAGGTCTCATTCAAGCATAAGGCCCAGTCCCTGGAAGGAAGGGCCCAGGCTAGATCCGGGAGGGGGGACACATGGATCCCTAGAAACATAAAGGAATTGTGCCTGGTAGGAATGTCGAGGCATCTACCCGCCCTGAGGCATCTCCCTTCACCTCTACCAGACAGGTCTTACCTTCATGAATTCAGAGCCTGGACGCCTCGCCGTATAAACGAAGAAGCGCAACAGACCTCGGGGGCTGGAGTGCTGCAAATCTTTCAGAAACTAGGATATCGTCTGCATATAATGCTATGCGGTACCCCAACACCCCCCCCCCCCCCCACTCCCCCTCACTGCAGGCCCAAACCTGGGACTCGCAGCATATGTCGCGCCAGGGGCTCTATCACCAAGGCAAATAGTAATGGCGACAGCGGGTACCACTGGTGTGTGCGGCGTTTGATGTGAAACTGGGAAACACAGAAGACAAAACCCCATTTACATGGACCATGCCAGTCCGGGCATGATGAAGAATATGGACCATACGACAAAACCAGTCTCTCAGTCCCAGCCGCTGGAGGACTCTATGCATCAAATTCCATGACACTGTGTCAAAGACATTGGTAAAAATCAAGTAACAAAAGGGCCTGGGTACCATCTAGGTCCTGCACCCAGGATAAGTTTGCATGGACCCTCCACAAACAATGACACATGCTACGACCTGGCATGAATCCACATTGATCTGGATGGATCAGGTGTGGTAATACTTAACCCAACTATGCCACTAGAGCTTATGTATAAAACTTAATGTCAGTGTCAATGAGGGAAATCGGGCTGTAAATTGAACATTGCTCTCTAGGAAGACCCTGCTTGGGAGGGACTACAATTGCTGCACAATCTAAGTCGGGTGAAAAGGGCCCCTGCTGCAACGCAGCTGTATAGAAGTGCAGAAGATGGGGACATATGATGTCACGTAAGCACTTGTAGTATTCAATAGGATACCTGTCCGGGCCAGCTGTCTTCCAAGCTTGTAATCCCGACACCGGGGAGCTCACCTCCTGCAGCGTTAGGTCCTGGTCCAATTATCGAGCCAGAGCACTGGGTATAGATAACAGCAGTATGCTTTCCAGTAGAGGGTTCGCAACCTCTGCAGTGGTGGGGGATATCATAAATACAACCCCCAATAAAAATCAGCAAAAGTCTGAGCAATAGCTAGAAGCTCCTGCCGAAGGAATCCCAAATCACAGGGACCACCCGGTTTTAAATCCCAGGCGTCGCCAGCCAATACAGTAGTTTGCCCGACTTATCGCCGGTTGCATACACCCTCTGAGTTGACGCTTTCCAGCAGTGCTTGACTTCCTCAAGAGAGACCTGTAGCAGCTCCGTACGGACTATGGCCAAAAGATGATGAGTGCTTTCAGTGTCATGACAACGTAAGGCAGCTGCAATATTTAACCTTCGAGGTCAGTCAGCTGTGCCATATGGTGAACCTCCGCCTGACGTACATAGCCTTTAAGATGGCCTCTCAGAGAAGGCTTACTTGATGCCCAGAGCGTTGCTGCCGATCAGACAGAGCCTACATTAAGCTTGAAGAACTCCTGTAGTTCTTTGACGAAAGCAGCACACTTAGGGTTTGCAAATGCCAGGCACTGAATCTCCAAGCGGCGCGGAAGGTGGCCGGTTGGCTACCCCAAGGCAACAGATGCGGGGCGGGATCAGAAATACCACATGGGAGGTTACACAAAGATTGGACCGAAAAGAGATCCTGTACCCACTGCAGGTCAATACGGGACTCCGCTGCATGTGCCGCCAATTGGTTAGTGCAGGCCCACTGGGCAGAATGCCAGGAGCACAGTACATCACAGAGGCTTAGTAAGCTTGTCCACGATGACAGACTGACTGAGAGCCCCTACCCAGGTACAGGGCAATGGAGGCATCCGGATCGGAGATACCAAGCTTTCTTTTTAGATGGAAATTCATAACAGTTGAGAAAAAAAATAGAATATTTGTCTTCTTAAAACCTTCGTTCAGATCGAGGAGCAACAACAGTAAGGAGCCTCCATATAAATGCTGAGATCACTGACCAGGCCGTTTGACTAGAGCACTGCAGGTGGACACATGGGCACACGTCTCAGTCCTGCTAGTGCCCTGGGCAGAGGCGCAACTAGAGCCAAATTTCAGGGGGGCTAAGAAAAAAATTTGGGGTGGGCTGAATCTTTAAGCACTAGCCAGAGTGGAGCCGCAGGGACTCTTAGAAAGGGTGAAACAACAACAATGCCTCATTATTATGCAAATGGTCTTTTAAAGACCTGTGAAGTGCTTGGGTGCCCTGTGTGTGTGCCCGGGAAGCTGTTTCATCCCGGGCTGTCACACACGAATGGGGGGTGGGGGCTGAAGCCCTTGGAGTCCAATGGACGTTGCGCGCCTGGCCCTGGGGGATATCCATTAAAATCTGATTCTACCCGGTAATATTGGGTTTGGTTATTATAGTCTGCTACAAGCTTAGCTCCTCTAAATGTGGCAAAACATTTACTTTTTGGTGCTTTTTGCACTGAAATCCTTTTATCCCATTATTTACACCGTCCACACTAAGCCACCCCTCCTCGGTATATATCGACAGCTTTCTACTTGGGATATATACCCAAGGAAAATTGCAGGGTGCATATCAGTAATTACTAGGTGAACACCACTCATAATCTTGACACCTGTACAAACAGGTAGAAATTATCCATCTCTCTTGTTTTTAGAGCCTATATGTGTGTGTATGTATATGTATGTATATATATATATATATATATGTCCTCCACACACCCTTGCGCTCAAGAAGGCACTCAACAATGCTCTTATCAGTGATTGCCTTGGTGCTGCTCGCATTCCTTCTGCTCAAAAGTTCCAGACATGCTCGACGTGTTTTCGAGAAAGACGCCTCTTAATCATGAGCTTCACACAGATGCACAGAAAAACTCACCTGTTTCTTCACTCTCTTTTTATTGAATGAAACCGCCCTCAGTGGGCGTTGCTTACAGTAAGCACCCCATTTCATGATGGTCATTGCAGTCCAACAGGTAAGTTCAGTGTCCTTCCTATAGTAGGCTCCGTGCCCCCGTGTGGAATTAAAAGCATGTGAGTGTCCTTTAGTAGGTAGGAGCTTCTGAAAATGCATGCTTAATACTTAAACTCGTTGCTTTCCTCAGCCTTTCTACAACATCAGAAATGGTGCACCTCTTGTTAGCACGGCTCGGGCAGGCGCGCAAAATTTTGTCCTCCAGAAGGAACTCAACAAAGCTCTTATCAGTGATTGCCTTGGTGCCGCCCACATTCCTTCTGCTCAAAAGTTCAAGCCATGCTCGACAATCTCCTTCTACCTCCAATCTCTCTCTTTTACTTTCAGCAAGATCCAAATACCACAAGCACCTCTTCCATGAAAAAGCATCACATTTCAGATCCCTCCTTAACTCGGCCAAAAACAGACCCCAAAATTTTTTAGACCTCCTCAAAACCCCAAACTGCTCTCTTCAAACCATCACGCCATGAGGATTCGTCAAAGAAAGCAGCAGAATTCACTATATTCTTTGATGAAAAGGTCAAATCACTGGTGGATCAGGTCACCCACCCCCATTGAGGAGCAAAAATCCTTAGTCGCCTGGCAGAACTTTGCCGCCATCTCGGAAGATGACCTCAAATGCATCCTCGAAACCGAACCCTCCAAACGTTCTTCTGACCCCATCCCTAGTGTCATCGCCATTGATTTCTACACCCATACTCTCTTACTGGACCAGGCTAGTTAATCTTTTCCCCAGTCAAGGCTTCCTCCCTGGTGCCCTCAAAACAGGACAGGTTACCCCTGTTCTAAAAAAAAAAAAACCTCAGCAGATGCGAACGACCTCATCAACTTTCGCCCCATTACCAACCTTGCTTTTCTTTCCAAAATCACAGAAAAATGTGTTGCGAAACAATTTTCCCTACATATTATGGACAATAATCTCCTTGACGTGTTCAGTCTGGCTTCATTCAAAATTGCAGCACTGAAACAGCCCTGCTGCAAGTGATTGATGATGCGCTGCATATACTCGAATCTGGGGAATCGTGCCTTCTGATTCTTCTTGACCTCTCTGCAGCCTTTGACACTGTTAATCACAACACCCTCCTTAACACAGACAATGAGCTTGAAGGCACAGTGCTTAAATGGTTTGCCTCATTCCTGTTGGATAGATCCCAAATGATCAAAATAGCGAACAGTCTTTCTTCTCCATTAGCGGTAGGTCAAGGCATTCCTCAAGGGTCTATCCTTGTACCCACTGTGTTTAATCTCTATCTGGAACCATTAGGGAACCTCATAAGTAAATCTGGGATCCACTACCATCTCTATGTGGATGACACTCAAATCTACCTCAAGGTGACTTCCGCACACAATCTCTCACTACTCAACTTGCTCTCAACTCTATTCACAACTGGATGTTAGTTCACCAACTCATTCTCAATCCATCCAAAACTGAATTCCTCCTCTAATCTACCTCTCTCTCCCCTCCCTGTCAAATTGCCCTGACGAAGTTCCATCTGGAACGAAACGCGTTGGCTGATGTCCATGTTTTTATTTGAAACCTAAATAAAGAATCTATTTTGGGGGGAGGAGCCAAGATGGCGACCTGAACGGACGCGCTGTCCTCGGCTCCGCCGGCCCCTGATTCCCGCACCACGATCCTGTACGCCCGGCTATCCTATTTTGGTTCCAGAAGGTGCGGGATACGGAGCTGCAGCTGCTGGTGTGCCGCCGACCTCTCCACCCGCCCCGGGACCAACGCTGTGGACGGACGCGCCCCGGCCCGGGATCCAGCTTCTTCTTCAGCGCCCTGCTGCCCTCGCGCCCCCTCCTGCAGCTGCTCCGTGACCGGGAGAATTCGGCTGGACGGCGCTCCCCTCTGCATTCGCGACCGGTGCACTGCCGGCCGGCGGGAACCGCTGCATACCCCCAGGGCTGCGGGGTGCCGGATGGCTCGGGCGACTCACTAGCGGGACCTTTGTCTTTGGCCGCCATGTTCCTGCTTTGTGCTTCGAGTCCCTCCGCCTAGTGACGGCTGCCCTGCCTTACTCCGTGAGCCTCCCCACGCACTTGTAGACCCCCGGATGGTCCACTGAGACGGGCGGATCCTTGCCGGCCGGTGGGTGCCCGGTACCCGCCTGATCGCGTCCCGCTGATTTCCCCTGCCTCTCCCCGCACTGTGTCGGATGGGGAACAAGATGGCGCAGCGGACGGCTGGCCGCTGACTCGCAGGCTACACGGCTCCCCCACCACAACAGCGAGCGTCCCGGCGTTGTAGGGATCGGAACAACTCCTTCCCACAGGACCGCGACCATGGGGCCCCTCCAGCCCACATTCACCCTTGCTGACGTTGTTGTAGCCCTGGGCGAGTTGCGAATGGAAATAAGGGACAGCTGCGACGCACTGGGGGCACAACTTGACGCCTGTGCCCAAGACCCCAGCCTGAAACAGGGGCACTGCTCCCAACAAGACTCGGGACGGGAGTTGCTACAATCTGACGCCGCAACACTGTGTCGGGGGATTGCAGAGGATGATACTGTAGCCATCGTGGGAGCCGGTAAGGGTCTGTTGCCTTTTACTATTATCATCGAGGAAACAGTGTATCCCCCTTGCTCCACGCTGGACTGTGTGATGTGCGAGAGCTCATGGCCTGGGATCCCCGTGTGTTGCCCTCCTGCCTTATCGCCGGCTTGCCTGCCTTGGACTTGGACTGCTTTGCTCTGTGATCTGCACTGCTGGACCATGATAGAGCGGACTGTGGCCGAGGTGGATTCTTCTCCCGGGACCGGTCACCATTCTTCCCTCGATTGCGCACCTCCCCCCCCGCTTGAGCGGCCATCTTCCTTTGTCCTCCTGCACTACTTTGGACTAGTGAGCGGTGGGGGTGAGAGACTGAGTCCCAGGACTGGCCAGGGGTAGGGGACCCCCTTTTTCCTTGCTTGGTGTCCGGGCGGGTGTGAGAGGGTGAGGTGGACTCTGAACTTCGTTGGTCTTATGGAAGTTTGCGCATTGACTCGCTCCCCACTGTATTGCTCGCTGTATTTCTATTGATGTTACTGTTGGGGTGGGGATTGCTTATTGGACCGGCAGAGCTTGCGCGCATGTTTCATTGCTCCTCCTCCCAGATCTTTTCTTAGGGGCGTTTCGGGACAGGGGTCCTGTTTCCACTCCCTATGTCTTTGGAGTTTGCTCTTATTTTCCCCTTTCCTTTCACTTTTTCTTCTACCCCTCTTTTCTTCTCTTTCTAAATTTCGGGTTTACGGGGCGACAGACACTCTGCTAGGGGGGGATAGGCCATAGCCTCTGCATGTGTGTAGGGTGGGGGGTTACTTGTTAGTTGAGTTTTTATTTCTATGGTTCTTCTTTTTTGCCTTTTTATGATTTTCCCCTCTTTCTTAGGCCGTGTTAGGTATGCTGGGGGTTGGGTGGTGGTGTCATTTAAGGTGGGTTGTTGATTCAGCTTCCCGTGGTCTAACTATTTTGTGGCCATCCTCTGGTTGGGACTGGCATGTTGCTAATTGCTTTGCCGGACCTTGATATCCTTGTTTTGTCGAGTCCCGCCTACAGGGTCCTTGCCTTTTTCTCTTAGTTGTATTAAGTGTGGTGTAGTATGACCTGATCCTGATATTTGCACAGAAAAAAGACTTTGAAAATTAACCTGCATTGCTCCTTTGCCTAGGTATGACGGCGCTTTTCAGCCTGTTCCTGTATTGTAATTCTTGTCGTACCGCATTACCCTGGCACCGTATTGCATGCACCAGTGCTCACTGTGTGACCGTGGCCGGCCGGATGGTTGTGGCCCGTATTTGTACTGTCTCTGTGCACAATAAAGGTTTTCAAAAATAAAAAAAAAAAAAAAAAGAATCTATTTTGGACTATATACGGAATCCTTTGACTTCATCCTGGTGCACTTAGTCCTTTTCTTTTGAATACATATCTGGCTTCCAGTGGAGTAAAAGTGTGGCATACGCTGGATGCGTTTTCACAGACATTTTATAAATTGGTTTACTTAAGAAACTGAGGTGCTGAGCCTTTGGTCGGGCGCATTTTTTCTGATTATTAGCGTATATAAAGATATATTGTCATGTTCATAAATGCAAAGTTCCGATTATGGGGCGCACTGTTTGGAGTGGGAGAAAGTACCTCTAAAATTCATTGAATCTGAGAAATAAGGGTTCATTCTTGGGAAAGGGTTAAAAATACAAGTTGAACTTCAAGCAAGAGAGTAAAAACAGGAAGAGTTTCAAATATTTATTTTTTTATTATTGATCAGACGAATAAAAGATTTTGTTATAAATCTAGAGTTTCACATGACACTTCTTATTTTACAAAGACTACTCTGAGCAGAAAAGGCTGAGTGATCGAGGGAGGGCGTTTATGAGATGTGGCAATTGGAGCTTAGTGGTAACTGTGGATAGAAGCTGCAGCCTCGGGAACTGCAAATATTCACAAAATAACCCTTTTGCTTGTGCCAACATGCCTCTGGAGAATAAAGGCCCCTGCGCCATGCAGTGGGTACACCTACCTGCCACCCTGCTTACAGCATGGGGAAAGTCCCTTTTGTGGTCCTGCTGTTAGAAGTGCTGTACACATTTGCCTTGTAGGCATCACAACTGCTACTACAGTAATCAAACTCAACATATACATTAACACATTTGTTTGAAAGTGCTACTTAACAGCGTTGGATAAACAATCATTTAGGAACATCATTCCGAACACCCAAATTCCACCCAATCTTGAATCTGGCTGTGGAAAGCTGAGATGTGAACATGAGGAGCTTTGAAAGACTGAAAGGCAATGGCAAGAGAGGCTTCACGTGCTAGTGGGAATGAGAGAGCCCTGGGAGGTGGGAACAGAAGAGACTTAGGAGAGCTGAGCAGCTTGGCGGGGCTGACCTGGTAACGACCAGTATCTGGGATAGGAGAGCGGCCCTTCGGAGAACTGAATAGAGAGAATAAGAGAGCCTTGGTTGAGCTGATGAAGTGTAAAGCAAGAGACCTGTGAGAGCTGCAGGGCATTCATGGAACAAGCCTCGGAGATATTCGCAGGAGTAATGGCAGAGGCCTAAGACTGCTAAAAGGTGGGAACAAGCAAGGCCCAGAAGTGCTGAGCGGTGCGAATGAGAGAGGTCTGGTAAGGGAGAGTGCTGGGAATGGGAAAGGCCTTCTACAGCTGAGCAGTAGGAATTACAGAGGCCTTGTGGCTCTAAGTGACAGAAATGAGAGAAGCCTTTCAGAGAGTGAGAGCTTACACAAATGTCAAGGAGGGTAATGAAAGCAGACTAGAAGCACATCAGGGTAGGTACGAAAGACACTCAGCAGAGTCGAGTGACAGAAATGAGCAAGACACTTGAGCTTCAAGGATTGAGAAACCTTCAAGACCCGAGAACCTACAAGACCAGAATAGGTGGGGAATCAGGGTTAATCAGTAAGGCCAAGAGCACTTTCCATCTGGGTGCCGAGGTTCCGGATCTTTTCCTCGTAGTCTGGGTCGGGTAACAGCACCTCTACGGTGTAGCTTATCTTCTTGGAGTGTAGGTAGCTGTAGGTATTATCGAAACGTATGACATCTGCAATAAAACACAGAATAATAAGAAACGGACACAATGTTCCCCCATGTGCTCATTAACCCTCATTTACCATACGTTTTTAGGTCTGTCTCTGTCTCCACTCGCATGAGTAGCCTTCTTCACGGACCAAAGCTTGCATTTAAATTCCCCCTCATACCCAGTGTCACCATTTGACTTCCACTGCTGACCCATTCTCACAATCTGCATCCTCCCTGGACTCCATCTATGTCTCCTCTATAGACAAAATATCACCACCTACCTCCTCTATTCAGATTCAATCTTGCTATTTGCCTTCACAGACAAACGCTTACCACTGTGCCGCCGTCTCATTCTCTTATTATAAAACTCTTTTTATTGAAAAATGGAAGCTTCATACAGTATAAAGTTGAGAGAAAGTCTACAGTCATAACATGGCTATAGATCTTTCTTTCATTGCATATCAGAGCAGGCGTTTACCAGCAATTCAAGAGCGGCACCTTTGTGGCCCAATAACATTTAGAGTACACGCATTGGCCTCCTTTCCCCCACCCCCACCCCCCTTGGTGGCTGTCCCTCAGTCCTTCATTAATCCGTACCCCCTGTACTCTTGCCAGAACCGCCAGGCCCACCACACTCTCCCACTTTTTTGGACAGCCTTGGACTTTGTAGATCACTTGTTCCACCCTTTGGTACCAATCTAGTTCTGCTTCCCATACTGCAATCTCAAGGGGGAGGAGGAGGGGCACGGCTCCCCACGCCCTCCCTCTAATTTTCAATCTCATCGCCGGTCTCTTTCTGGCAATCTTTCATTCACAGCCCTCCTCCCCCTCAAATGCTGATCTCACTCACTTGCTTCTTTTTAGTAGTTGATCATCTCACCTTTCTCCTCTATAGCTACCTTACCCCCTCTTCGCTCCCAATGTGTAGTCTGTGACTCCCAAGACGATACCAGTCCCATCTGCTCAGCTGTGTAAACATCAGCTCAATTTGTAATTACTACACAATTCTCTTTGAACGTGTAGCTGTGATGTTCTGGTGTCAGGCCTAAGTTCTTAATTGAGCACTAAATGACTAAAAACATTCACTTATTCATACAATAGAGGCCAGCGCAACATTGCTTTGCAAGGCCTCTGCATGGCTTGTTTCCAGCCTAATTTCTGCTCTAATTGAGAGAACGAACACAAGTCGTCTTTCTAGTTGACCAGGTCCACGTCCCTGGCATCTTACCTACCATTTGGTCTACGTTCTTTTCTATGTTCTTGACTTGCTGCTAACAGTTTTTGTCTGTCTTCCTCCTATCTGATCTTCCTATGGCTGTACTCCGTGTCCCTCCATATATATACATGTTTTTTCTAATACTTTTCTTCCAGTTGAGCATCCTGCATACTGGACCTGGCCACCACTGCCTTTTCTTGTCTGCTTTGCCTAGCTGCATACTTGTTTTGTAAGAGCAGTTTACATTCTCTATTTCCTTGTCTGTGCCATTCTATACTTGTTAACCAGTTCCAGCAAGGGTAAACTCCTGTTGTGGGTGCTGCTCATTGCAAACACATGACAATAATGTCTCTTGAGTCTGGATGGCCTGCCCATTCACATTCTGAGGACAGCTATCTTCTACAGCATCTCATCTGTGAATATTATGTTGAATTATTTACACACAATTGTGAGATTCGACACATCTGTTCAGAGACTACCGAATAAACAAGGGTAAATTAATGAGGGGGAGGCATGTCTGAAATTTTAACAGAATTTAAATTAACAGCTTTCCTTTCTCAGGGATTCTGGAAGAGTGCCATACTCTTGCACCACTGACTTACAAAGAGGTACCACCTGTCTGATAGAGACTTCTAGCTGCAGATCCCTTACCATAGGATAATCTCCAGGCATCAGACTAGATCCAGAATTTTTTCGTGAGCAGTACACCTGTGCGTCTGTAGGTGATGTCAGCTCCACGTGGCATCGTCTGCACTGGAAGGGACGTGTCGGTAATAGGCGCCACCCTAATGCACTGGCGTCAGTTCTTTCCTTTCTGCACCAGTTAGCAAAAATCTGGAGAAGTGTTGCCCCCAGTCATTTTTTGACTGACCTTTTTCAACCCTTTTATCAAAGATTTTTGAGACTGTGTCTTCTGGTGTGGGAGGGATGTCCACAAGGAAAGCTGGGTCTAAGCCCTTTGCTGCCTGTCACCTCTAAATGTCGGTGACGGACCCACACCGTGTCTGTCTCTGGTGCCTCAAGTGTGACCATGAAGCAAAGACCTCCATAGATTGCCTTCCCCTGCACTCCAAGGCCTTGGAGGAGCAGTCCCTCAAGCTCCTTGCTACTCGATGTGTAATGTACCGACAGTCTCTATTTCAATCAAGCGGAAGGTCCTGTGCGGAAGGCCCCAGGAGGAAGGTCCTGGGATGGGATGCTGAGCTACTCCAAGCACTCGTCGTCACAGTTAGTCGCCCAGGAATTCGAGTAATTCCCACAAACGGAAGAAGAGCAACAAGTCGTAGAGGTCTTCTACTTTGCCCGGTCTGTCAAAGTCCTCTGACAAGACGAGGGAGCGTCTGCATTTGAGGCTTGGCTCCGCGGTTAAATCTGCCCCTGGACCATCCCAGCGCCTCCCTGAATTTACAGGAGCCAGAGTGACCCCTGCCTAACCGAGTGAATTTTATGAGGCAATGCACCTCCCATTTGGGCAGCCCATCACTGCTGGTGCGCCTTTGGGACCCACGGGCTCAGGAGGGGCCCCTTCTGGACTTCTGCCGGCGGGTTTGCACCCGGGGCAAGTTGGGCCCCTTGGATCCATGGATGGATTCAAAGTGTCGCTGGTTACGCCACCTCGACCTTCCCTGGCACCAGCTCCTCTGCCAACGCCCCTGGCACCGCCCTCTGTTGTGCAGTTTCCATACCCATCTGCAACTCCGATACGGAAACAGATGGGCGTCATCTGTCGCAGAATCTAGAACCAACTGGGGGCAGACCACACAGGCCAGTGTATCCTATTCCTTTGGGGTAGGACTTGGAGATGATTAGGAGGGGCCATTGGATCCTGACGAATACCGCCCCAGGTGTCACAGAGAGCACCTGGTGTGAGGTTCTGGCGGATGCCAGTGGATTGGATACCTCCCCAGATAGTGGCCTGGTTTCTCCTCCTACTGTGGCTACAGAGGACGGAGCCTTTTTCCCTATGGTGGTGAGGAGTGCGGCTGAGGTCCTAGACCTTCAGCTCCCCACTGTGGTTGTCAAGACAAATGTCTTGACTGTGGTGCTTCATCCAGGAGTCACCACATCCGAACTGCTTCTCCCATTTAACAAAGCCCTCAGGAACATCCTACTCTGGGCCTAGTCCAAGCCCTGCATAGGAGCTCCTGTGAATGGGTCGATTGCCCGCTGCCATGGCCCGTCACAGGGCACCCCAGTTTCTTCACAATACACTCCACCCCGGAAAGCTTGGTGCACCAAACCTCCACTTCCAATTTAAATCCTGGTGCATTCTCTTCCACTCTCCCAGACAGGGATTCCAAAAGGCTGGATACCTTGGGGATGAAGATGTCATCCTCCGCCAGATTGGCACGGCGAACGGTGAAAACTGTGTCCCTTTTGAGCTGATAATCCAACTCGCTCTGGTTGCACAGGTACTGCCTATTGTCTTGGAGGAGACCCAAGCTGTACTCTCTCAAGCTATTACTAACTGGAGAGAGGTAGCTAAGTTCACTATAGTATGTGGCCTGGATAGGACTGACTTGCTAGTTAGAACGGTTTCATTGTCAGTGGCCCTATGGTGCTACGCCTGGCTGAGGACGACTGGATTTTCTGGGGAGGCCCAGGCCAAACTTTTGGTGCTTTTGATGGCTCCTGACTCTTTGGTGACAAGGCGGAATCCACACTGCAACACTTCAAGGACAGCAGCACTATGGCCAGATCCTTGGGCTTTTCAATGGCCCCTCTCAATTCACTGTCCGTCTTCTCAGTCTTTGCGTGATCGAGGATGCAGCACCCACGGACCTCATGGGTCAAAAGCCAGGGGTCGAGCCAGTCCACCCCAGCTGCTGCAGCCTCCAAGACCCTTTAGTTTGTCCTCCGACCTTCACAGGCACCAGTGGGAGGCAGGATACACCATCACCTACAACACTGCAGGTCGATAACATCCGACCACTGAGAAGCCTTTGTCCTATCTATGCTTGCACCCACTCAATTTCTTCCTGAAAAAGGCAAAATTCTAAATGCTCATGCTCGCTCAAGTCCTGTCTGCCATGGACCCAGGAGGCTGGATGCTTGTGTTGGACTTGCAGGATGCATACTTCCACATTCATGTCCTGCTTGTCCACAGATGTTACCTGCCGTTCACGCTGAACCTCGAGCACTTTTAGTTTACCATGCTCACTTTTGGCCTTACCAGCGCTCCTCAGGTGTTCACTAAGGGGATGGTGGTGGCTGCTGCTCACCTGTGGAGATCAGGGGCTCCAGTCTTCCCCTATCTCAACGACTGGCTATTGAAAGCATGCTCGCCATAGGCAGTTGTGTCTCGCATCCAGACCTCTTGCACTCACTGGGGTTCAGTATCAATGTGCCGAAGTCACACCTGATCCCTTCTCACGTGTTCATTTTTACTGGAGCTATTCTGGACCCTGCAGTTTCAGGCTTATCCTCCCAAGCAGGGCCAGGTTATTTAGACTACCTCTGAGGCTGCTGGGCCACATGGCCTCCTGCATCCTGCTTGTGACACATGCACCTTGGCTTATGCGGGCTATGCAGTGGCACCTGATGCTACAATGGGCAAGTTTCAATGGATGCAGCATTAGGGGAGTCTCTCCGACATGGTCCAGATTTCGAAGGGCACTGCAAAAGATCTGCAGCGGTGGCTGACGAATCGTGATTGAATCAGCGGCAGATCCCTCTCTATTCCCCAACTAGATCTGATGGTAGTGACCGATGCATCAACTCTTGGGCTGGGGCACCCATCTGGGAGAGGTGGAGATCAGAGGACTCTGGTCTCCGGTGAAATTCGGACTCCACATCAACTTGTTGGAGCTCAGAGCAGTCCAGTTGACATTGAAAGCCTTTCTACCCTCCATCAAGGGAAGGCTAGTGCAGGTGTTAACAGACATCACTACTTCCATGTGGTACTGCAACAAACAGGGTGGGGTTGTGGACCCTCTGTCAAAAGGCCCTGCTCTCCTGGACATGGCTGGATTATCAGGTCAGGGCTCTCTGGATGCCAGAGTAGTGGAACTCAGCTGAAGATGCACTGCGGATCACAAGTGGCATCTCCAATCTGACGTGGGGCAAGATCTTTGAAGGGTTATTTGTCTGCTATCTTCCCTTTTTTGCGGCTGCATGACCTAGCCTTCCCTTTTCAAGTCCCTTATTGTAAATAGGTTCCTTAAGGTCTTCAGCACATATTCCTACTGCTCCCTTTTTGATGCCTCAATGGGACTTCAATTTGGTTATTACTTTTCTGATGTTTGTTCCCTTTGAGCTTCTTTATAAAAGTCCTCTTAGGCTCCTCACCATCAAGACTGCCTTTCTGTTGGCAAATACATCTGCCTGGCAGGTCAGTGAACTGCAGGTGCTGTCATCTCTGCCTCCGTACATTTCTTTTTACCTAGACAAACTGGTGCTTCTGCCTCAAGCGGCCTTGTTGCCAAAGGTAGGCACCCCTTTGCACGTAGGCCAGGTCATCACCGTGCCTACCTTTTCGGCTCCACCTCATCCCTCTAAGGAAGAGGAGAGACTTCACCAGCTGAACCCAACAACGAGCGTTGTTGTTCTACCTTGACTGCACACGACTGGTCCGTGTGGATGATCAACTCTTCATTAGGTGTGTCAGAGCCAAGAAAGGGAAGGTCGTACAGAAACTAACCATCACCCGATGGATTGTACTCTACATTAAGATCTACGATGCACTGGCCACGAAGCAACCCCTCATTCCACCAGAGGAAAGGCTACAACCACACCGTTAGCATGCAGAGTTCCGGTCCTAGACATCTGCCAGGTTGCAACTTGGGCTTCATTGCACACGTTCACCGAGTGCTACTGCTAGGACAGTCAAGTGCGTCGAGATGGGCACTTTGCCCGTTCAATCCTACAGGACTTTCTAGTCTAAATAGAGTTTGCAGACCCACCGCTGGAGGGGTATTGTTTCGGTATCTATTCTAAGGTAAGGACTGTGGCTAGAAGTCTCTATCAGATGAACAAGTTACTTACCTTTGGTAACGCCTTATCTGGTAGAGACTTTATCTAGCTGCAGAATCCATACCGACCCACCCATCCTCCCTTCTCTGCAAACAGATTTTTAGGTACAGGGCTGTTCCCTTTCCAGGGACCCAGTTTTTACACACCAGTGGTCCGTGATCTTCATAGCTGCACACTCCTGGTGTGGAAAGTAGTGAAAAGAAATTGACGTCCGCATTCTCTGGTGGTTCCTACATAAGCACCGCGCACATCAGTTACGGTACAGACGACGCCAAACGGAGCCGAATGATGCTACTTACCAGCGCACAGAGGTACTGCTCATGAAAAAGTTCCAGATCTAGTCTGATGTCTAGAGAGTCTCTACTGGAAAAGGTGTTACCCAAGGTAAGTAATTCTTTCATTAAGTTCAGCCCGAAAGATGAGTATTTTAAGATGCAGTTTTGATGCTCAGCGCAATGAACAATTAGGGAGATATTTTTGCAGATGGTTCCTCCTAAAAAAAGGGCACTGATGGTAAAATGTTTTCAGCACCATGGAATGCTCTGAAATGAATGTGTTGGCCGTAAAAATGACAAATGAAGAGACATTTCATGCTCACATTTTCTCTTACTCAAACTGTAACAGCAGCATTTTGACTATGGTGAAGTCTGTGGGTGGAGGTCCAAAAATCTTGTGAAAGCTAGTCTGGAAGACTAGCCTTAGGCATTCAATTCTGCTATATAGCGAGGCAATGAATTATGGGTGGAACATCTAGCAGAACTTCAAAGTAAAAAAATAATTTCTTCAGAGTAAAGGAAAGTTCATAGTCCACCACGATTCCTATATTCCTAACCACAGCAGATGGGTTGGAATATGCTTCTGTTGGCCGCAATCCAGTTCTCTATACTGAAGAACCTTTTGGCCCCACTGCGGTCCACATCGCCCACCCAACAGCTGTATACATTTGGATGGAAGGAGGAATATATATTGACAAAGGCTCCATGCCGAAACACGTAGATGCTTTTTACCGATATATTCTGGATGGACCCTTGTTGAGGGCCATTCTTTCCCATCGAAAAAGGCAAACGCTGAAACGCGTCTGGTCGCTGTGGCTTCCAAATAAATCTTTGAACTCGCCCCTGAGAGTGCTTTCCTTTCTTCTAAAAACGAGGCAAGTCGGAGCATATATATATATATATATATATATATATATATTATATTCCATATGTAAGCACCTGACACTTGGAGGCCCTCTCACATGGTGTTATTCTTTATTTCAGTGAAGCAGCATCAAAAGGAGTACAGTGAATACAGCAACCTCTTAGCCGAAGTTCCCGATGCGTTTCAGGCTCATCTTGCCTTTCTTCAAAGGGATGGCAATAGGGAGAGACAGCTCGCAGGTGTAACTTGTAGTGCTCATCACGAATAGTCCCGCCCAGTGGGCGTGCACTTGCGCTGCATTCTGGAAGTGGAAGTTTCTTGGCAATAAACCTACAGTAGGGCCAGCCGCCAGTCTCCTCACAATATTAAGAATCATACCACTCCCACTGAGGCTGAACTTAAATTGAAGCGCCGCGAATACGGCGCAAAATCACTCAGCCGCCTACTTGCTAAACCAGTGACCAAGGGCTCAGCAAGCCCGAAACGCGTATGGACATTTGAACATTGCTGCATGTCGGTGCAGATTTCCTTTGCCACCCGAGTGACAAAAAGGTCTTTCAACGCTGTTGAGTGGTGCCTCAATCTTAGGGCAGCGTCAAATGGAATATGTAGCAGCCCGACCCGGGACGCGAGGCACCCCGGCGCGTAACAGCTGCTCCTGCACGCCGTTCAAGAATCAAGCGGCGTCAAGTGGAACAGCGTTACCGTTCCCGAGGATGACATTGGCGGGGACTTGGTTTCGACAAATTTTTTATTTTTTTTATTTTGAGTTTTATATAGCGCGAACAAGATCTTTGCAGATAACAGAGCGCTTTACACAGGCAGGTGGAAGGGTAGGGGAACAAGGGGGGATAGTAGGGAGGTAGATCATCAAGTTCATGTACATAGCAAAAAACAAATTACGTATAGTACAGGTATGAGGTAGCACGGCCTAGTTGGAGCGTAGGCCATCAAAACGCTGTGAATAATACCGAAATCGATAAAAAACTGATATGAGGTAGTAAGGATCTAAGCACTTTAGACTAATATAAGTCCAGACACACGTACATAGGAATATATAGGCTGTATCATAACAGAATACTGATAATACTGTTCGCAATGTAAATCAAACAAATTGTTCAACTGTATTTAGCCATAAGGATACTTTTGACTTCTTTCTTAAAAAGAAGGGAGGAAGAGATGAGCCTCGTTTCAGGAGGAAGTGCGTTCCAGATCCTGGGCACCATTCCAGAGAAGGAGCGTTTGTAAGTTTTTTCCTTCCGGAATCTTCGCGGTTTCAACAGAAGATTGTTTGTGCTCCTGATAGCTCTGGACCCACCGGACATTGTCAGCTTATGAGTAAGGTAGCTGGGTGATTTCAGGTGTATAGCCTTGTGCGTCATGCAGGCAATTTTCAGCTGTATTCTGGCTTCAAGAGGCAGCCAGTTCAAGGATTTGAAGTCAGGGGAGATATGCGAATGCTTTTTTGATCCAGTGATGAGTCTTGCAGCCGCATTTAGTGACGCTCTGAGGGGTGCAGTTGTCGTTAGGGGGAGGCCACAGAGGGCCACGCTGCCGTAGTCTATGCGAGGGATGACTAGAGCTTGTACTGCTGTTTGGAAGTCTTTTGCTGGGAGGAAGGGTTTCAGTTTCCTCAAGGTATTTATTTTGAAGTTCGCCCCCTTAGTAGCCTTGCTGATATGCTGCTGCATGTTGAGGTTGGTGTCGAGTGTTATGCCTAGGGATTTTGCTGAGTCCACGATGGTCGGTTGGACATTGAGTGCTGTTAGGTGCTTAAGCCATGTTTGTGCGGAAGATATTTTCGTGGGAGGTGAGATTAGGAGGAACTCAGTCTTCATAGCATTGAGTTTGAGGTAGTTGTTGGCCAGCCAAGATTGGGTGCTTCTGATCGTTGAATTCAGACTCAGGATGTCTTTGGGGGATTGTAACTTGAGATATATTTGCGTGTCATCAGCGTACATGTGAAAGTGTACATTGGATGCTTGTAACAGAGTGGTGAGAGGTTCCATAACAAGGTTAAACAAAGTAGGGGATAGGCAGGAACCTTGCGGGACACCTAACGATACCGGTACTGGGGAAGACATCAGGTTTTTGCTCTTGAATTTTTGAGACCTGTTGTGTAGAAAGGAAGTGAACCAACGAAGCACAGACCCAGAGAAGCCCATTCTTGTCTTAAGGAGTTCGAGTAAGTTCTCATGTTTCACTGTGTCGAATGCTGAAGAGAGATCAAGAAGGATGAGCAGGCAGGTATTATTTTGATCTAAGATTTGGATGGCGTCGTCAATTATGTGAGTCATCGCGGTTTCAGTACTGTGCCCTGCTCGGAAGCCTGATTGGTGTGGGTTGAGGAGATCAAACTGTTCTATGTGCTTTGTCATTTGTAGTTGGACGCATTTTTCTAAAAGTTTGGCGAGAGTGGGAATGTTGGTAATCGGACGGTAGTTGTTTAGGTCCGTGGGGTCGGCTGTTGGTTTCTTCAATAAAGGTGTAACTTGTCCAACTTTGAGGGAGTCCGGGATGGTTCCTTGTTGTAGTGAGCTATTGATAATTTTAGTCCAGAGTGGGAGTAGCAAAGGGATGAAGTCTTTTACGGCGTTAGCAGGAAGAGGGTCAGTAAGGTGATTGGATGGTTTTAGGGTGCTGAGTATTCTGTCAATTTCTTCTTCAGAGTAGGTGTCAAAAGATGACCATGTCGCATTGTTTTTTAGTTTATTTGGTGTTGAGCAGTTGGGTATTGAGTAGAGGCTTGCGTCAATGAGGAGGTCGCTCCTTATATTGTCAGTTTTTTTGTTAAAGAAAGCTGAGAAATCTTCACAGGAAGGAGTAGTGCTCATGATGTCGACAGCTGGGAGTTGTTCCTTAGATTGAGATCGGATTAGCTCGAACAGTTTACTTGGACGGTTTTTTGCTTGGTCTAGCTGCATTCTGAAGAACTCTGACTTTGAGCGTTTTATTTTCCTGAAGTATGCATTTCTCTTTTTCCTCAGAGTTTTGAGATGCAATGTCGAGGGAACTGCTCTCCAGGTGCGCTCTGCCGTTCGCATAGCCCGTCTCTCTTCCTTGAGACTCCCGTTGTACCAGGGGTTGGATATCTTAGTGGATACTCTTTTCAGTTGCATTGGAGCGGCCTCATTGATTATTGAGGCCATGGAGTTGAGATAGTGGTCAGTTAGGTCCTGAACGTCAGTAGCATCGGTAGGGGGGAGTAGGAGATTGCAGCTGTTGGGGGGTAGAGAGTTTGGATTGAGTTTCCTCATGTCTCTTTTCCAGACTTTGGGCTTGGCGTATTGCACCGGGATGAGTTTTACTTTTTCCTTGATGAGGAATGTGATAATATGGTGGTCTGACCAGTCACAAGGTTGTATTGAGTCAAGTTGAGTGGTGCCTTCTTTGGAAATGACCAGGTCGAGGATAGAGCCTTTGTCATGTGTCGGGGTGTTGCAAATTTGAGTGAGGTCCGAAGCGGTAAAGAAACTTTTGAGGCTATTAACTACTGCGTCACCGCAGTCATTCCAATGGAGATTGTAGTCACCAAGGTAAAGTTGTGTGTTTTGCCGTCCTGCGTTGATTGATATTGTGTCCATGAGTTGTTGGGAGAAGACGATGTTGTCCTCCGGGGGGTGGTACATGATGTGTAGTGAACATACAGGTTTGTTCTCACTGGTGACATCAAGGCAGAAGTATTCACAGGAGGTAAGAGAAGGAGCGGTGACTTTGTTAATAGATAGGTTGCTCTTGTAAATGCAGGCGATTCCGCCACCTGTCTTGTTGTTGGACCTGTCAAGTCTAGAGATGCAGTAGTTGGGGGGGACTAGGATATCCATGATAGGATTGGAGGCTTCAGTTAACCATGTTTCAGTTAGTATGGCCAGGTCAAGGTTCCTAGACAAGATGAGGTCAGCGACCTCCGTCGCGTGTTTTTGGGCCGACCTACAGTTGAGAAGTGTGCATTTGAGTCTGGGGGTGCAAGGGGAGGTGGAGGGTTCCGTAGCGAGAGGGACTTTAGTGAGGTTGTTGGGAACAGAGCCTCTGTTGCTATGAGTGGGGTGCCTACTAGGGTTGGAGAGAATCGTAGAAATGGACATGTGCGTGGTGGTTAAGCTGTTTTGGGTTGCCGGGACATATGAGCTGAGTAGGGTGTGTATGTCGCGGTCCGAGAGAGTCTTGATTGCGCGCTGGGGGCGGTTGGCGGTATTGCGAGAGGGGATAGAGGTCCAATGTAAGGGGCGGTTAGGATGTGTCTTGATAGTAGGCTTAGGCCTGTTGGAGGTATTGCGAGAGGGGATAGAAGTCCCATGTAAGGGGTGCCTAGGATGTGGGGGGGAGTTGTTCATTCGTTGAAAAGTGGTCGTGAGGGGGGGTGCTTGCTGTGCGCGAGGAGTAACTCTTTGAGCGAGTGGAGCTCTTCTTTCACTTGGAGGAGGGTGGTCATGATTATATCCAGCGTGCCGTTGGGAGTGGGGTTAGAGTTATTGGAAGGGTAATCAGCGACAGGAGGGGTGAGGCAAATGCGGGACGAGTGGAGACTGATCGTTGTGGGGAGGCAAGTGTAGTAATGGGGAGTGAGCGTGGGGGGGAGATGTTGAGGGGGGAGTGGGGACCAGGAGTGGAGGGGGGGCTAAGGGTGGGGATTGAACTGTAGAAGGAAGAGTGGAGGCTTGAAGTGGCGGGGGGGAGATGTTGAGGGTGGGGTGTATGTCTGGCATGGGTTGAGTGCCGAGAATATGGGGGGCGCTGATGAGGGCGGAGTGAAGGCTAGGTGTGGCGGGAGTGCAGGGAGTGGGGGGGAGATGTCGAGGGGGGGTGTATGTCAGGATTTCTTTGAGTGGGGGTGGGGGGGAGATGTTGAGGGAGGGGTGTAGGTCTGGAATGGGTTGAGTGCCGAGACTGGAGGGTGCGCTGTTGAGTGAGGAGTGAGGGCTAGGAGTGGCGGGAGTGCAGGGAGTGAGTAGGGAGATGTTGAGGGAGGGGTGTATGACAGGATTTGTACGAGTGCAAAGAGTAGGGTGGGGGGTGTTGAGGGAGGAGTGGGGGCCAGGAGGGGGGGCGCAGGGAGTGGGGGGAGAGAGGACACGGCTGAGGGGAGAGCTAGGTGCGGCGCGGGTGTAGGGAGTGGCGGGGGTGGAAAGATTGGGGGGGTAATTGGGATGGCATAGAGTCGCGTTGTGAGGGTCAGAGGCGGTGGGTCGTTCTGAGACGTTAGTTGGAAGTGAGGAGTTCTGGTTCAGTTGGATTGGGGTATGTGTGGAGGGCCGCCGATTGGAGAGGTGCTCTTTGAAAGTGGGGAACAGGTTGTCGAGTAGTTCCAGGTTCCTGTCTGTGGCTTGAATTAGAACAATCCCGTTATTGTAAATAGTAATGGCTGTACTGCCAGGGAAGCGTTTGGATGGAGCGATGGAGAGTGATAGTCCATGAGCGGATTTCCTGATGGTGGAGACGTTGAGTAAGGCCTGGAAGGTTTTTCTCCATTGAGCTCTGCGTGCGGTGTGGAAGATGATATCAGTGTTCAGGGATCCATTTACCGGAGAGAAGTAGGTGTCAGCAAAGGGTCTTTCAGGGTGGGACCTCAGGAGGTTGTGTTGGTCAGCAAACCGACTTGAAGGCTTTTAAATTGAAGAAAGGTTTGGGGGCATACCACTATAGGTACAAACCACTGAGACCAGAGTGTAACAGAATCATGCCACGCCCACTGAGGCTGAACTTAAATGGAAGCGCTGCGAATACGGCGCGAAATCACTCAGCCGCCTACCTGCTAAACCAGTGACCAAGGGCTCAGCATGCCCGAAACGCGTATGGACATTTGAACATTGCTGCATGTCGGTGCCGATTTCCTTTGCCACCAAGTGAATAAAAGGTGTTTCAACGCTGATATGTGTGGTGCCTCAATATTAGGGCAGTGTCAAATGGAATATATATATGCACATGGTGTTTTAAAAGAATAAATAATTGAAAACCTACTGTTGCTGGGGTGCCGTGACTTTTGTACCATACGTGGAAAAACGAAGGAATCTGAAGCAATATATATTAAAAAAGGTTATTAAAATCTACCTTACCGACAGCCTGGGGTCCGTGTCTTCATTTCGCCGAGGTCGGAGGTTGTGAAGATAAGTGGTTTATATATATATATATATATATATATATATATATATATATATATATATATATATATATATATATATATCGTACTGGCGGTCGCCAGTAGCTAGTTATAGTTAGGCCCTAGTTTCCATAGGAAATCCGCAACATTCTATTTGGAATAACTTTGGCGCCGGTCAACAAATCTTTGCAAAATTCTCCAAGAAGATGGGGCCACGGAGCTGAGTTGCAGAGTGTTGTAAAAAGGGAGCGTGGCCTCTGAACACCTCTCTGCAACGCAGCTCCCTGGAGCATACCGGAGGTACCTGGTGGGCTAGTTGGCCCACAGGGGACCTCAGGATTGAAGAGGAATTAATTCCCCAACTTAAAACGCGCCACAGGGCGTGTTTGCACACATGTCACCTCAGGCCCCGCCCCCTTCTTTCACTATTGAGCAAAATATTCCTTTAAAATCAGCTGAACTACGAATTCCGATTTACTCACCTGTTATCACGAGAGACCTCAGTGCCGCAACTTTGAGCCTAGTACGGACCCTGAAAAGGAAATCTAAGCGTACTTACCAGTAACTTGTATTTCCTTCCATAGGAATCTATTGTGTGGTTTTCACCAGAAAAGTTTCTAAGTGTCTATTTTTGAAACGTACAAATATTCCTCTAAAATCCGCCGAACTCTTAATTCCGATTTACTCACCTGTTATCAGGAGAGACCTCAGTGCTGCATCTTTCAGCCCACTACTGATTCTGAAAAGTAATTCTAACCGTACTTACAGTAACTTGAATTTCCTTCCATAGGCTTACATTGACTGGTTTCACTTGGCAATTCTTCTAAGTGTGGAGTTTTGGAACTTTAAAAAATTCCTCCAAAATCAACCGAACTACGAATTCCAATTTACTCACCTGTTATCAGGAGAGACCTCAGTGCTGAATCTTTCAGCTACTACTGATCCTGAAACGTAATTCTAACCGTACTTACAGTAACTTGAATTTCCTTCCATAGGCTAACATTGACTGGTTTCACTTGGAAATTCTTCTGTGTGTGGAGTTTTGGAACTTGAAAAAATTCCTTTAAAATCAGCCAAACTACAAATTCCGATTTACTCACCTGTTATCAGGAGAGACCGCAGTGCTACATGTTTCAGCCCACTACTGATCCTGAAAAGTAATTCTAACCATACTTCCCAGTAACTTGAATTTCCTTCCATAGGATATCATTGCCTGCTATACAATATATATACATTAAAAAAATATAAAATTAAATAAACAAATATTACAATTTCAATATTTTTAAAAACATTTTTTTCAATTTATATTAAAAATATGTAATGTAATTTAAAAAATAAAATATCTAAAAATAAATAGTTAAAAACAATGTAGTAAATCAGTATAAAAAAATATAACAATTAATACATTTAAAAATTATCATTTACAAAACCTTTGAAATTCACTGAAAAAACCATAGGTTTCAGCCACGTTATAGATAGGAATTAGCATTTAAAAAACCTTAGAAATTCACTGAAAAAACCATAGGTTTCAGCCACAGTATAGTTAGGAATTAGCATTTAAAAAACCTTAGAAATTCACTGAAAAACCCATAGGCTTCACACATGTTATAGTTGGCTGGACATTTCACTCATACAAAGCCATTGAAATTCCCCCGTTATAGTTAGTTCAGCTAACTATAACTCGTGCGCCCGCAATGCACTGCTGATGACGTCACATATTACATCACTCATGACATGGTCAGTGACGTCACTCATGACATCACTCATGACATCCTTGTGAAAGAGTGGCAGACCTCCTCTCACCATAATATAACCTTTGATACACACACTCAAAAATTAAATTTTCAAATAAATGGAGACACCAATACCAGTTACAACAACCTATTCAGTAATTCCAACATCTACATACACATCCACTCATTCACCAACAGTTCTATATAGTGACTCATACATGTACTCACTCATCATATGCACTCATACACCTAGAAATCCTGTTACACACCGACACTCATCCATACAGTTACTCACACAGATACTCACACATGCAAATAAACTATCAAACATCCATTTACTTGCATATACAGCTCTACACACACCACTACACTTACTTCTGCAGAAACATACACATACTTACTCTCTTAAACAATCACTTATAGAAACACATACTTATTTATACAGGAACTCTTCCAATCTCTCACTCTCACATATTCTCACTTATATACATCAATACTCACATATACTAGTTTAAAACATATGTAGTTACTCATAAAGATATTATTGAGACGTCATTCACTCACTAACACACCCATACACACACTCATCCACCCATACAGTCCTGCACACATGCTGTCTTCAAAACACATACAAACAGTGAGTCAGTCAATCATGCATCTATGCGCTAAGTAATACCCCCCACCAAACCATACAGACACTCATACTGATACTCAAAAAAACAACTAAAAACCCATATAGACACTCATGTAGCTACTCACCAACCCATGCAGCCACTCATACACAAAGTGAGACACTGATACAGATATTTACATATTTAAACATTACTCACTAATACATGTATTCACTAAGATACACTTAATAAGTCAGCTATACAATCAATTTTACAAAACAAACCCATCCATTTAGACACTTACTTACCAATTTATTCTTCCATCGACCTTTAGATATACATGTATAAAAAATATTTATTTTTCAGAAAGACACACATTCACTGGATGATGTCATCAGTGATGTCATTTGAGATGTCATCAGTGATGTCACTGACCATGTCATGAATGATATATTATGTAACGTCATCAGAAGTGCATTGCGGGCGCACGAGTTATAGTTAGCTGAACTAACTGTAACGGGGGAATTTCAATGGTTTTGTATGAGTGAAATGTCCAGCTAACTATAACCTGTGTGAAACCTATGGTTTTTTCAGTGAAAAAAATAAATAATATATATATATATATATATATATATATATATATATATATATATATATATATATATATAGATATAGATATATATTCCGGATAACTCTTCCCACTTAGCCCAATTCCTCCAGGCAAAGAAAGAGCGCGGACCACTGTGGCTAGTCAGCTGCAGTTAATTCAGACTCCATAGTTAGTGCAGCAGCCATGACGCGTTTCGTCCCTCACAGGGGACTTGATCACATGACGCGCTTCTGGCTTGACAGTTGGTTTAAATATGTTTTTAGCTTTTTTACTGCTTACACCATGTGACAAATCATTAAAGTGACAGTGCAATGTTAAAACATCAATCTACTCTTTCATAGTGCCAACCTGGGGCCATGATTACTGCATAAATGCGTGACGGCAACTAATAATCGGACAGAGAAATTACATCAATGTACACATATAACCATACTCCATATTTATAAATAAATATACATATATAAATATAAATCTCTTATCAAAATTATGAGAACATCTTGGACAATGTAAAACTAGTATTTGTGTTACACTGATGTCACCACTATCATGGTTTGTTCCTGTAGTTAATACTAGTTTTCATCATGGTATAAATACCATTAGTTGCTCCATGTATATTCATCATGAATAAGCTTGATGTTTGTTCAGAGCCAAGTGCAATACATTTAAAGTGCAATAGTCATACAACTGTGCAAAACCAAATAAATAACTAAAAGGAAAAGGGCATTTTGCAGCTGCTATGTTGCCTATACATTTTCAGTGATGGCATGAAGATTTAGAGGGAAAGACAAAAATTGAACAGTGAAAACCTTATACTGTTTTTGATATAAATACCTAAAGAGAGATGGGAATTTTAAAACAAGATATTAAATCAATACCAAATAGAGTTTTATATATAACAGGGATTCTAAAACTCTGCAAAATTATGTATTAATAAATATATAAATAAATACATAAATATTTCAAAATAAATATGACACATTTCTGTTTCTGAATTTTGCATGACGTGTGTCCTCTATGTAGCTAAACAATATAATTGCATCCATTGTACTAAAACCCATTTAGTATATCTGATGTCCATACGGGTACACATTTCATTGCTGAACAGTATAAATATATATTCTAATTCACAACCTGGACCAAGTTGTAAAAATAAATATATAAATAAATGAACATCCATAAAAGCCACCTTAAAAATTTCGTGTTTGCTATAAAATTCAATTCATGAGTAAACTAGGCTCAGTATTCATTCTTTCTTAGTTATATATCAAGGCTGGTTAACAGTTCCTCCGTGGCATTTAAACCCCCTGGATGTTTAGTATTGAGGTTTAAAATATACGTCATCTCAAGTCTACGAAGTGCTTTTGTACGGTCCCCACCCCTCTTTGGTATTGGGACTGAGTCCAATAGATAATATTGTAGCCCCTTCGGACTGCCTTCATGTTTTTCATTAAAGTGACGTGCCACCGGATAGGAAGGATCATTGTTCTTGATCGCACGGATGTGTTGTAACACCCTTTTGTGGCTTTGTAGAACAGTGCTTCCTACATATTTTAATTTACAGGGGCATTCCAATACATACATTACATGATCAGATTTGCAATTCAGTACTTTATCAATGGCAATTTCCTTGTCACTCAAAGGGGTTTTGTATTTGGTCATGGACACTGCGTGCTGACAGGCTTTGCATGTTTTACATTTAAAAAATCCTACCTGTTGTGATAAACATGTATTTTTAATTGGTGGTCCGCACGGGTCATTCTTTACCAAAATATCCCTCATGGACTTACCCCGGCGATATGTAATTGCCGGTTGCCGTGGAACTCTAGAGCCAATAATGGGATCTTGTTTTATTAGGTGCCAATTTTTCTTCATTATTTTCCTTACTGCACCTTCCTGTTGATTACATTTTAAAATGAATCTGAACTTGTCCAGTGACTTGTTGTTGCTTGACTCATTATGTTTGATTCACACCAGATTCTCTCTAGATTCCTGCTTGCTTTTTAAGAGGGCTTTATCCAGACATTTCTTACTATATCCCCTCTCTTGGAATCTTTTTATGCATTCGCCCTGGGCTAGTGTAAGGTCCTGCTCATTACTACATATGCGTTTTAAACGCAGTAATTCACCATACAGGATGCTTTGAATTTGGTGCTCAGGATGGGCACTGCTAGCATGTAAGATAGCATTTCCCGCTGTGGGTTTTCTGTGCAAGCAAGTCTCAAGGTTACCTTGTTTAATATAGACTTCCATGTCCAAAAAATTCACTGAGTTTTCACTGATGTGGCCACTAAAATTGAGATTAAGTTGATTTACATTAATCTCAGCGATTCATTTTTCTGCCTAGTCTTTAGTGCCTTGCTATACCAGGAAGAGGTCGTCAATAAACCTCCACCAGGTCCTAATGTGTTTGGACATGGTCTCTTCGTGTCCCTCCATGAGAACCAGCTCCTCCCACCAGCCCATATGCAAACAAGCATAGCTGGAGGAGAAGCTGGCTCCCATGGCGACACCTCTGGCTTGCTGATAATAAGCATTTTGAAACAAAAAGATATTGTTGGTTAGGCAATTTTCTACCATGTTCAATAACATGTTGGTATGCTCACCGTATTCAGGACCCCTGCGTGCCAGATAATATTGGATAATTAAACAACAGGGGGTGGTGATGAACAGAGTTTCTGAATAAAGCAGAATACTCTCACCCAGTCAAGAGATCAGGGCTTGATCCAACACCGTTTTTTAGCTCACTGCACCATCCCAGCTCAGAACCTGGCTATATGCAAATTAGTCTGTCCCTGGCCCAGTGCATCATGGGAACAGGGCAGTCCAAACTACCAAGCCAATTCTTTCACTGGGAAGGAAACAAGCTTCCGGGGACCGGTTTCTGGCATTACAGCCGTCTTCGGCCCGGATTGCTTGAATCCTGATGGTGCAATGAGCAAGGGACTCACGTCTGAGTATACCCTTCCACGCTTATGGTGGACAAAATAATTAAACAACAGGGGGTGGTGATGGACAGAGTTTCTGAATAAAGCAGAATACTCTCACCCAGTCAAGAGATCAGGGCTTGATCCAACACCGTTTTTTAGGTCACTGCACCATCCCAGCTCAGAACCTGGCTATATGCAAATTAGTCTGTCCCTGGCCCAGTGCATCATGGGAACAGGGCAGACCAAACTACCAAGCCAATTCTTTCACTGGGAAGGATACAAGCTTCCGGGGACCGGTTTCTGGCATTACAGCCGTCTTCGGCCCGGCTTGCTTGAATCCTGATGGTGCAATGAGCAAGGGACTCACGTCTGAGTATACCCTTCCACGCTTATGGTGGACAAAATAATTAAACAACAGGGGGTGGTGATGGACAGAGTTTCTGAATAAAGCAGAATACTCTCACCCAGTCAAGAGATCAGGGCTTGATCCAACACCGTTTTTTAGCTCACTGCACCATCCCAGCTCAGAACCTGGCTATATGCAAATTAGTCTGTCCCTGGCCCAGTGCATCATGGGAACAGGGCAGACCAAACTACCAGCCAATTCTTTCACTAGGAAGGAAACAAGCTTCCGGGGGACCGGTTTCTGGCATTACAGCCGTCTTCGGCCCGGCTTGCTTGAATCCTGATGGTGCAATGAGCAAGGGACTCACGTCTGAGTATACCCTTCCACGCTTATGG
This sequence comes from Lissotriton vulgaris, assembly GCF_964263255.1. Taxonomy (NCBI): domain Eukaryota; kingdom Metazoa; phylum Chordata; class Amphibia; order Caudata; family Salamandridae; genus Lissotriton; species Lissotriton vulgaris. Next base: position 260,578,833 of record NC_141699.1, read on the forward strand.
TGGACAAAATAATTAAACAACAGGGGGTGGTGATGGACAGAGTTTCTGAATAAAGCAGAATACTCTCACCCAGTCAAGAGATCAGGGCTTGATCCAACACCGTTTTTTAGCTCACTGCACCATCCCAGCTCAGAACCTGGCTATATGCAAATTAGTCTGTCCCTGGCCCAGTGCATCATGGGAACAGGGCAGACCAAACTACCAAGCCAATTCTTTCACTGGGAAGGAAACAAGCTTCCGGGGACCGGTTTCTGGCATTACAGCCGTCTTCGGCCCGGCTTGCTTGAATCCTGATGGTGCAATGAGCAAGGGACTCACGTCTGAGTATACCCTTCCACGCTTATGGTGGACAAAATAATTAAACAACAGGGGGTGGTGATGGACAGAGTTTCTGAATAAAGCAGAATACTCTCACCCAGTCAAGAGATCAGGGCTTGATCCAACACCGTTTTTTAGCTCACTGCACCATCCCAGCTCAGAACCTGGCTATATGCAAATTAGTCTGTCCCTGGCCCAGTGCATCATGGGAACAGGGCAGACCAAACTACCAGCCAATTCTTTCACTGGGAAGGAAACAAGCTTCCGGGGACCGGTTTCTGGCATTACAGCCGTCTTCGGCCCGGCTTGCTTGAATCCTGATGGTGCAATGAGCAAGGGACTCACGTCTGAGTATACCCTTCCACGCTTATGGTGGACAAAATAATTAAACAACAGGGGGTGGTGCAGTGAGCTAAAAAACTGTGTTGGATTAAGCCCTGATCTCTTGACTGGGTGAGAGTATTCTGCTTAATTCAGAAACTCTGTCCATCACCACCCCCTGTTGTTTAATTATTTTGTCCACCATAAGCGTGGAAGGGTATACTCAGACGTGAGTCCCTAGCTCATTGCACCATCAGGATTCAAGCAAGCCGGGCCGAAGACGGCTGAAATGCCAGAAACCGGTCCCCGGTAGCTTGTTTCCTTCCCAGTGAAAGAATTGGCTTGGTAGTTTGGTTTGCCCTGTTCCCATGATACACTGGGCCAGGGACAGACTAATTTGCATATAGCCAGGTTCTGAGCTGGGATGGTGCAGTGAGCTAAAAAACGGTGTTGGATTAAGCCCTGATCTCTTGACTGGGTGAGAGTATTCTGCTTAATTCAGAAACTCTGTCCATCACCACCCCCTGTTGTTTAATTAGATAATATTGGATGGCTCTGAGACCATCTCTATGTCTGATTGACATGTATAACAATGTCACATCCAGTGTAATCAGTAAGTAATCATCATGCCACTTAAAATCAAAAAATTTTTGCAAAAAATCCCAAGTGTCTCTTATGTACAATTTTTGAGATTGAACAAATAGTTGGAGAAAAAAGTCAATATAAATTGAAGTCCTTTCAAAGATATTTCGAGCTGAAATTATGGACCTACCTGGGGGGTTTGCTGCATCTTTATGGATCTTGGGGATGAAATATAAAATCGGTGTTACTAGGTTATTGTTCCTCAAATATTTATATTCATCCATTGATACTAATCCAGTACTCCTCCAGGCTGATAACTTCAAGTTGTAGACTCCATTTACTGTCATTAAAGCTTATTTGTTGCAGCGATTGTAACAGTCCATGTCGTTTAGCTGCTTCATGACCTCGTTGATATAATCTTCACGTTTCCATAGGACTACATTGCCCCCTTAGTCCATTCTCCTTATGACTATATCATGATCCTTTTTAAGTTTGGTTATTAGTTCATGAAATTGGAGCTCCTTTACATTTTTTCGATGGTTTTTGTCAACAGCGCTGGTGTTTTGAATTTTCCTATATACATTTTACAAATCATGCACCACTTGATCTTGAAAGCTGTCAATTGTGTCCTTTAGCATCATGGGATAGAAAGTCAGAGGGTGGCTTGAAAGGTGTATGTTCAATTGCTTGTACAGTGAAAGGGGACAAAGGTGTTTCTTGTCTAGTGGAGGAGGTGTCTCCTTCCTCCAATAGAGCTTCCAATACGGACTCCAGTTGTTTGTCTGGTTCATTGTTGCCTGCGCCTGTATCATTTTGAGATTGCAAGGCAGAATTATCATTTGTTGATGGTGGCTTTGTAATTTTAGACCAATTCGTTTGTTTAAAATACTTTTGCAATTTTAACTTCCCCACACTCTTATAAATATCAACTCTCGTGGTTGCATAATTGAAGGAATTGTCGGGACAATAAGAGAGTCCCAAAGATAAGAGTTGTTCTTCTGCCTTGTTCAAAACAACCTCAGTTAGATTGATCACTGTTTTGGGTGTTGATTCAGCAGGTTCAGTATTTACTTGCACCAAAAATATTTCTGTTGCCGTTTCAGTTGCCTTTTGCTGCTGTTTTCTACTGCACCTGCTTGCCTTGCGCCTCTCCCTGCGCTTTCTGCTTCTGTTACTGCAGGGTTGCCCTGTGATTTCCATGGGCGTAATGTTTGCAGGCGCTCTTGTCATAAAAAATCCACCTCTTCTGTAAGTGAACATTTTCTAGCTCCCTCTTTCCTGGTTCCCCTACGATTCACCTGTTCCTGTTCACTGTCTGCTGTGGAGCTTGCATCAGATGCTGATGTTAAATCCGTTTGCATACTTGAGATCATACTTTCTATACTTTTTTTCGTTTGATGCCTTGTACCAGCTTTGTCTGCTTTCAAATGTTCAAATTTGCGGGCAAATGTAAATATTCTACCGCATTCGTAGTCACAACGATCTCTATGGAATTTAAACGCCTTACATTCGCGAATAATATTCTCTTCTTTTTTCAACCTTTTTTTCATGTCATTTTTTATTTTCTCCAATAGTTCAGTTTCACCTATTTCCTCAAGTTCTTTATTTAGTTTGTCTATCACCTCTGATAATCTTTACCAGGATAAATAATAGTTTGCGCGAAGACTCTAAATTGGTCTCAGCCCACTCGCGCATCATGTCACGATCGGGTGCCTCGTAACTTGGGGCCAATAAGATTCTTAATTCCCGCCGTACACGACCCACATCTATGTAACGCTGCAGGGATTTTGCCTCCCACCACTTTTTCTGCTCTGCTCTCATTGCTTTTTCTAGGAGCTTACTTTTTTCTTTTATCCCGGTATTTGATGTAGTTGTTGTTGCCTTCTGGGTAATTGAGTCTGTACTCGATATGTTCTCATCACAGAACATATCAGCTGCTGCCTGCTCTCTTTCCATCAGTGCGTCGGGTGCCATTGCACTTTCTTTCTGGAGTTATGTTGTGAATTTCAGTTTAGTTCCTGACCACCGGAGGAACCGCGTAATTCAACAAGTGCGGGTATTCGTTCCTCCGTTGTGATAAGACGCCACAACTCCGCTCCCAGCTTTTGCTCCGACCATCACTTCTCGGAAGTCGCCTGCTCTCCCCACGCTGATACCTCAGCGCAACGCGTGTCAGCAGACCCGCACCCGCCTGCCTGAGCAGCGGAGGCGTCACAAGCTTCAGTTCCGGTAAAGCACAGTCCTCCTGGGGGGATAATTGCAAGGTAATTCTATTTCAGGACAGGAGGCTCCGATTATGCTATACTCATTTCTTTATTAGAAATGCCCAGCAGCCAATAAAACACATAAAAAAAACACAATACCCATGAACACTTGGGTAACAACCATAGAGTCTGCAGTATATAAGGCCAGGTAGATAGTCACACTTCCTATTTCTTTGCTGCTCCGCAGCTAGTTAAGTGCATTACTATTATCTACTTACGATTTTGCTGTGTTTTTGCTTGTCTTTCTACTTAGCGCTTTGCTTGCGCTTTGTGCCGTGCTGTGCTTCGCGTTCACTCGCGTCTGTGCCGCTTTTCCCCTTCTTTTCTTTATTGCGGCGTTGCCCGGCTGGGAGCGTGTGTACATCTCCCTTTCGGTCCGGGGGCTTTGTGCCCGTGTCCTTTGCCTGTGGAGTGGGAGTTGGGGGTTGTGGAGGACTCGCGCTGCCTGCGCGAGCTCCTCTCTTCATTTTGAGGCAGCCGGTGTCCGCGCATGCGCGGTGGCGATATCTAGCGCTCCGTGTGTCTGACTGAAACCGGAGCTTCAGAGAAGGACGTCCCTTGAGACTAGCACACCAACAGCCTCAAATTTAACCCCAGTTTGACGCCGGTTGCTGGAAAAAGCTTCCGGCTGGAGAATTTGGCATAGGCTCTGCCTAGAGTGCTTTTTTGTAAGACGGCAAGCCCTCCCTCCACCTTTTAAATATTTTTGAGGCAGTTTTCTGCTTTTCCTTGGCTTGCTGTGGGGTTTTTGTCACTCCCCCTGACTTTTGCATTCGGCAAACTTTATATTCAGTCATCTTGTGGGCAGAATTACACTGTTGGTGTACAATGAGTGAATATTACTATGAAGATGACAATGACTACGACGAAGAGGCCTCTGAGTCTCTTGAGCAAGATTTGGTGGAAGCCCTTGATAGGGGTGTACAGCATTCCATGAATAAAGCACTGGTTCGTGCGATAACTCCTCTGAAGAGACATTTGACTCAATATGCTCAACAGCAGGGTTGGGTTCCTGCATCGCGTAAGTCTTCCGGTTCCCCAGGGAATCCCCATGCCTCAGACTTTCAGCGGTTAGCCAAGTCTCTGTCCGCTGCCAAGTCCAAATCTGCAGCAGCTGAAGCTGATAGTGATGAACAACTCTCCTCATCTTCTTCAGATCACGTTCCACCACCTCCAAAGAAGAGGAAGTGCGAAGAGCATTTTGTGGATGCCCCTACTCATCCTCCAGTCCTCACCTTTGATCCCGCAGACATTGTCCACCCCAATTCAACGGCTTGGCTCCCATCCCCGAAGGTGGTGGAGTATGTGCAACACCACATTTGTCAGCCTTTTGAGAAAGAGGTCCGTGCACGTCTCTGTTCGGAGTGCCCTAGGCCGGATCTGGCAGACAACTTGGCAGATACACCAGAGGTGGATCCCACCATGGTGACTCCTCTTCGTAAGTTTGCAAAAGATCCGAAGAAGGGTCTGGACTGTTCCTGGCGTTCGTGCCAGGACAAGGTCCTTGGTATGCTGGGCCTGCTTACAAAGATTTTGGATCTTGGCTTCAGGGCCAACGAGTCATCTGCGCTGGTGGATCCGGATGAGCTTATCGAGTGGGCTCAGAGGGCGATTTGCCAACTTGGCAACGCCAATTACGTCCTCTCCAGTGAGAGGCGTAGGTCTATCCTCCTGAAACTCGACCCAAAACTGGCAGAGCTTTCCACCTCTGAGTCGGGTCCTGCAGCTCAGGGCTTGCTTTTTGGTCAGCCATTTTGAAAGAACTGACCCAGTTTGTCAATACCTTTAGTGGATTAGACAAAGCCCAGACCTCGCTCCGACAAGCTTTTCGTCCGGTTTTCAGCAAGGCCGGACGAAACAGGGGACGCTCGTTCGGCCGTGGTCAACAACAACCCAATCAGAAAGGGGTACCTGTCCCACAGAGGAGGGAATACAGATTCCGGCTACTCCCAAAGATCAAACTTCTATCCCTCTAGGAAGGGTCGCGGACAGTACAGAAAGGGACGTTCCGGTGGAAACTCCGGTGGATATCAAGATTCCGCAACTTCAGGTGAGCCTGATTCCTGCATGCAGTGTTGTTCTGGGGGGCAGGATTCGTTTTTTCCTAGACAATTGGCGCTTGATCTCCAGCGATGCATGGGTGCTGGAGACGGTCCAGGGGTACAAACTAGAGTTTTATCAGCCCCAGCGTCAATCCAATCGTCCCTCTCCTCTTTGTTTTTCCCAAAGGGATCAGGAGTTCATCACCGAGGAACTAAAGTCACTTCTCTTAAAGGGGGCGATTGTTCCAACCGTGCGTCATCCACAGGGGTACGTCAGCACGGTCTTCCTTGTGGAGAAGAAGGGTGGGGGCTCAGGATTGGTGCTCAATCTAAAGGAGTTCAACGGAGGAGGGGTCTACAGACACTTCAAGATGGAGGGAATCCATCTGTTGCGGGATCTTCTGCGCGAGAAGGACTGGATGGTTCGTCTAGACCTCAAGGACGCTTACTTGTCCATTCCCATCTTCCGCCCGCTTCGCCGCTTCCTCCAGTTCCACTGGCAGGGGACTTGGTAAGAGTATCAAGTTCTCCCGTTCGGCCTCTCGTCCGCACCTTGGTGCTTCACGAAACTGTTGAGGCCGGTCGTGGAGTCTCTTCGCAGTCGGGGAGTTCGGTTGATCATTTATTTGGACGGCATCCTCCTTCTGGCGGATTGTCCACTCAAGCTGATGTCTCATCTGGAGTGGACCATAGAGCTCTTGCAATCCCTCGGCTTTCTGGTGAACGCTCAAAAGTCTGTGTTGCGCCCGACTCAGGTGATAGACTTCTTGGGTTTCAAAGTCAACTCTCTTACATGTCAGCTTCTATTACCCAATCAGAAGATTCGGTATATCAAGAGGGAATTGACTTCCATTATTACGAAACCGACTGTGTCATTGAGGTCGTTAGCACGTGTCGTCGGTCTCTTGGCTTCTTCCCTTCAGGCGATCTTCCCGGCCCGCTGCACTACTGAGCTTTGCAGTGCCTGAAGATTCGTCATCTCCAGAACGGCCTCAGATATTCGGATCAAATTCCTCTATCGGAGGACGCGAGGTCGGAGATGCAATGGTGGCTGGATCATATGGAGGCTTGGAATGGTTGAGCCCTGTTCGGGTCCACGCCAGAGGTGGTGATCGAGTCGGATGGCAGTCGTTGGGGCTGGGGGGCCCGGTGCGGTCCGGTCTCAACAGGGGGTCGGTGGTCTCCCCAAGAGCACTCCCTCCACATCAACTGTCTGGAGCTCCTGGCGGGCTCCTTTGCGATTTGTTGCCTCTCTCCCCTTCAGTTCAACTGCTGTATACTTCTCCGCATGGACAACGTGTCAGCAGTCCGCTATGTCAACAAACTGGGGGGGACTCGGTCGAGATTACTGGCGGAGATTGCCAAGAATTTTTGGCACTTTTGTCTGCAACAAAAGATCACAGTTATTGCAGAATATCTCCCTGGTTGCAACAATCTCATTGCAGATTGGAACTCGAGGCATCTGAGGGACTTCAGCGATTGGAGACTTCATCCTCGCTTGTTCCGTCATCTCCTCCGGTCCTGGGGACAATGTCAAATAGACCTATTTGCTTCCCGCCTCAACACTCAGCTCCCACTACTCTTCAGTTGGAGGCCGGATCCGGAAGCCCTAGCCACGGATGCCTTTCTCCAACCGTGGCCGACAGCGCTGTGTTATGCATTCCCCCCGTTCATGATGATTCCCAGGGTCCTAGCTTACACGAAGCGCTACCAAGCGGAGTTGATCTTGATTGCTCCTCTGTGGAGGGCTCAAACATGGTTCCTGGTTCTCCTGGAAATGGCTTGTGCAGTGCCGTTCTTTCTTCCCCAGAAGTGGAATCTCCTGCTAGATCCTCTTCAGAATCCGCATCCCCTGATTCTATCAGGCTCTCTCCTTCTTCTGGAGTGGCGGATTTCGGGGAACGCTGGTCGGTCCCAGGCCTTTCTGCGGACGCTTCCAGATTCATCAGTGACGCCTGGCCTCCTGGTACCCACAAACGCTACAGAGGCTCTTGGAAGCGTTGGAGTGACTGGTGTGTTCAACGGAAAGTTGATCCAACATCGGCTGATGTTTCTGTGATGGTCAATTTTTTGGCCTTGCTTGCTTCGTCTGGTTTGGCGTATCGCACGGTGAACAACTTCCGTTCTGCGATCTCTGCGGGTTACCTCCACGTGGACGGTAAACCGGCGGGTGAACATCCTTTAGTGGCTAAATTGCTCAAAGGTATCCTTCTTGCAAATCCTCCACGTCCTAAATACGTTTCATTATGGGACGTGTCTATTGTTTTGCGTTTTCTGGAGGCTTGGCCGGTCTATTCTTTACCCGTAAACAGTTGTCAGCCAAACTGACTATGTTGTTGTGTCTAGTTTCCTGCAAGCGGGTGTTGGATGTACGTGCTTTAGATCTAGCCGGGCGCAGTTTTACTCCTGAGGCGTCACGTTTCGTCTCTCTAGGCGTACCAAGACCAATACTGCGTTTATTTCTTATCCGTCCTTCCCTGCACATCCTAACCTTTGTGTCGTTCAATGTCTCAAAGATTACGAAGTAAGTACTTCTTCTTGTCGTTCTGATATGCAGGGTCAATTGTTGATTGCTTTGCAGAAGCCCTTTCGCCCCGTTACCCCGGCTACTTTGGCTCGGTGGGTACGTTGGCTCATGGCGGAAGCTGGAATTGATGTGTCTGTGTTTGGGGCTCATTCTGCACGAGGGGCTATGGCTTCTAAAGCTTTCTCGTTGGGTGTCACTTTGTTTGATATTATGAAGGCCGCTGATTGGTCCTCTGGTTCTGTTTTTAAAACCTTCTACTTTAAGCCTATTGCTCATGTTGCTTCTGTTGTGGTGGATCAGCTTTAAACAAGCATAATCGGAGCCTCATGTCCTGAAATAGAATTCAAAATTTGCAAACATAAGTGACAAGAATTTTCAATTCTATTAAGGACAAGGAGGCGAGGATTATCCCACCCATTGTTGTATACATTATTATTACTGTAAGCATGTTCAAGATTTCCTTGATGTTGACATGATGCAATGATTTTGTTTTTCTACCCACCCTTCTTTTTAGGATCATATTGCACAGACTGTGTATTACGGCTTTCTGTCTCTTTTCAGGATCTGATCCCAAGTGACAATTCTTCGTGGAGGCCTGGATTTCCCTGCCTGCTCCTTTGAGGATTGTGGTTCCTGTCTTCTGCTTTGTTGGCATTTGGAAATTTCCTTGGCTGTCCTGGATTGGAGATGGTGTTTTACCTTAACTGTCTTTCCATGTTAATTTTTACTGGTTATTTGAACAAGCTTTTCTCACCAAAGAAAGAGGAAGTGTGACTATCTACCTGGCCGTATATACTGCAGACTCTATGGTTGTTACCCAAGTGTTCATGGGTATTGTGGTTTTTTATGTGTTTTATTGGCTGCTGGGCATTTCTAATAAAGAAATGAGTATAGCATAGTCCTCGCCTCCTTGTCCTTAATAGAATTGAAAATTCTTGTCACGTATGTTTGCAAATGTTGAATCCTCCCGGATGCCGAATAGACGTTTGCTGCTAAATCAGTTCTCATTTGGCACAATTAGCCCGAACTTGCAGAGGGGTCCGCGTTTGAGATCGGAGGAGAGGAACCGATCTCGTCATATTCCGGATAACTTTTCCCGCTTAGCCCAATTCCTCCAAGCAAAGAAAGAGCACGGACCACTGTGGCTAGTCAGCTGCAGTTTATTCAGACTCCATAGTTAGTGCAGCAGCCATGAAGCGTTGCGTCCCTCACAGGGGACGTGATCACATTACGCGCAGGCTTGACAGTTGGTTTAAACCAGTGACCAAGGGCTCAGTCTTAGGGCAGCGTCAAATGAAATATATATATATATATATATATATATATTATATGTATATATATATTATATATGTGTGTATATATATTATATATGTGTGTATATATATATATATATGTGTGTATATATATTATATATGTGTGTATATATATATATATATATATATATATATATATGTATATATATATATATGTATATATATATATATATATATATATAATATGTGTGTGGATTGTTGATTTCAACTAAAGAAAACATCTTGCCTGAAAGACTGCAGTGTCTGCGTCTCCTTCTTTGCCGCATGCAGGTTGCGGGAGTTGTTATATATATATTTCATTCTCCAGAAACACAGCTCAAGCATTCAGACCCGTAGCGCCTCTGCTCCTGGTGCGAAAATCCTCGGCAGAGCCTCGCCGAATAATGTCTCCAACAACTTCCTCTTGATGAGAAAAATGAAAACGCACTCACAGGAAATAGCGTTTCCCCAATTTTTTAATTCTCCAAAGCATCTCCCAGGTCACACAAACCGACGAGTTTCGTTATCCCCTGATAACTTGCTCACGGCTCAACCGAGGAAGGAAGTTGTTGGATATATATATATATATATATATACGCACATACAGTCCCGTTTATCAAAAATAGGAAGAAGGTCAGTCCGATCACTATGAAGAATAAATATGCAAAAGGAGTGAAGAACTGAATGACAAATTGCTCAAGATAGAAATAGTTTCCAAGTGAATGGTCTTGGGGGATTCCATCCTTCACAGACCTTACAGTAGATTCGTAATAAGGCACATATTTCATGCATCAAAAATTAAAGAATTTAATTCAGGTCAATGACATATGTTGGATATCAGCCTTAGGAAAAGTCTGGAGAAGCAGGGGATGTTGATGATTTTAAAGGTAGAAGAAAGATCGCAACAATCTATCACTACCCGACTCATAGTTTGAGGTCTTCCAGGTTCTCTGTGCTCATGCCTGATTAGAAATTAGTTTGGTGGAGGATTTGTGTGTGTTATTTTCACTTGTCCCATTTTACTCTCACAGCTTGCGCTGGAAGCACTGTTGGGTACATGATGGGCCATCCAACCGCAAGTGTGAGTGTTTAGTATTTGTTATGCCGCTGTACAGCAAAAAAAGGAATCCACATCAGATGATTAGCCATTATACAGCAAACGTGGGTGTGTAGTACATGTTGTGCCACCACAGCTATCATTTGGCACAATCTCCCTTTGGTCCCAAGTTGCATCTATGAAGCACATTTTGAGAAGCTCTGTTAATCGGCAACCAAATCGAGTTCAGTTGTGCCTATCCTGACCTAATGTCTGAAATCACAAATCAAACAATTTTGATTGCAATATAGGAAGAAGAGAAGGATAGGGATGAAAATATAATAAAATCACCATATAAATGTTTCCCTTCCGATATAAAACATCTCTAATCCCATATCTTTAAATAATAGATACATTATCAGCATGACCTATTTGTTTTTTGGACGCTTCATTTACCCAAGGAGTACACATTCTATTTATCCCAAGGGTATATGAAGGATTGGGGACGTAATCGGCTGCTTGTCTTTCTTCACATTTGTATACATTTGTTCTGTTGCCAAAGACTAAAGCAGGTAGAACACCTGATCTTTCTCTAATGTAAAATTGCCCCTACAATAGCTTTCAGTGCATAGCAAAAGTGTTTTTTCATATTTGCGTATGTGTGGAGATGGGACTGGCTTTATCAATAAGCAAATAAAGACACTCACATAAGATAGCACATTAGCATACCGAGGGGGCGTGACCAAAATAACACCCGGGTAGCAACGGCCTTACACAGGTCTCTCAATAGAATGTGTTTGGGGGTGGGGAACTTGTGGGAGAGTTCTTCACTAATCCCTACCACACTTGAGCTTTATTTCTCAACCCATGAGCCTATGGTGATAGGCTGCAGATGGTGCAAGGACAACTGGAGGTCGGAGAGTGGCAGAACAAGACTGTGACCCATAGATATGCTGCAGCCCGCCTGCTAGAGATTGTTAAACGGTCTGCCATAATGAAGTAGCGTGATCATTTTTCTATGTGGAATGTATAAAGAGGTGCCCGCCACAATGCCAAATTCTTCAAAAAGGCACAAAAGGAGGAGATAAACTGCACGCCCATCACCCTTCCCCCATTGGGCCCGGTAGCAAACAGGTTTTTGGTGGAAGGAGATGTGTACCATTTGACTCTGGAATCTCTTGCAGAGTACTACCCATATGGTTTAACTCTTCAGTTAATGAAACACGCCATAGAATAAAACAAAACGCCTCCCCTTTCATGTCTAATTTTAATGTGCGAACAAAGCAAACACAAGGAGACAGAGCTACAGAGCTTTGTCCAGGCACTGGAAAACCGAGTACAGTAGGTAAAGGAGACCACCCAGGCCCCTCCTGACAAAGGGGAAAAGGCTTCAAAACGACATTAAGGAGCTGCAAGAGGGCTTGGAAAGTATGGCCCAGGCCCTATGTTGGGGATTTCTCAAGGGTGCAAATACTCAGACCAATGTGACTTTCTGTCTGCTTGGATAGCAGAGGGATTTTGGATACCTGTATCTGCAAAAAGGTGAAGCTTCAGCTGCAAAACTGCCAATCCTTCAACAGAGAAACTGATCTTGTAAACTGAAGTAATGACCATATTTTAGAAGCAGCAACAAGTAGAGGGAAGATTTTATTGGAAGGCAGCCCTGTTCATTTTTTCCATGACACCTGCAGGATAATAGAGAAAAAGAGGAGACCGTTCATGCTGCATCACTGTGAATTTGAATCCAGGTATATGCAGTCGAGGATTCTCTGCTTTAGAGTGCATTTGAAACTTGTGGTCTCCTGAACGTCTTGCAGCGGATGATGCCGCCCAATTGTAGATCACCTGCTTAATCGACCTTTATATGAAACTTGCTGGGGCGTCTTGCCTCATGGTGAACTCCATGCTATCTGAGGGACTGCATAAAGTGAAAGAGCTTGGAGGCCCCTTGCCAGCCTGAATTAGCCTCACTTGCGTTTGACAACTTCAAAAGTGAACTTTGGATAATGTTGCCTACTGCTGGAACCACAATTTCCCCATAAGCTCTTGAAATTGACTTATTCTACTTCTCTTCTCTTTCCTGCTTCCAGCCCACTCTCTGCCCCTTCTTCAGTCTCACCTACTGTGGTTATCCTTTTACCTTTCCCCTTTTTTTTCTCATCTTTTCTTTTTTATCGATCAATCAGGATTTATAAAGTGCTTGGGGAGGCTGTTCCAGATCTTTGCTGCAATGTGGGAGAAGTACTGTACTTCTGTAGATGTGGGGAGGACGGGCAAGTGAAGGGAGGCGGAGCGTACTCTTCTTGGCACTTAGTGGAAGTTCCGTCGGTGGTTAAAATATGCGTTGGTTGTGTAGAGCCTTGTGTGCGCGGGTCAGCAGATTGAATTAGCATCTCTTCTGTAAGGGAAGCCAGTGGAGTTTCTTGAGGTGGGGTGTTATGTGGGTTCGTTGGGGAAGACCGAGGATGAATCTGGCTGCGGTGTACTGTATGGTCTGAAGTCTCTGTAGAAGGTTGATGGCAATTCCTATGTAGAGGGCATTGCCTTAGTCCAGTCGATTAGGGATGAGGGCCTGTGTCACGGTGTGTCTCGTGTGTAGGGGTAGCTGCTTACAGATCTTTCTTGCGTAGCATGCGCAGAGTGAGGAAGCAGGCAGAGGAGAGACAGTGTTGATCTGTGATTTCATGGTGAGCTTTTTGTCAATGAAAATTCTGAGATTTCTGGAGTGGTTGGAGAGAGTGGGTGCTGGTCCTAGGTCTGATGTCCATCAGGAGTTGTTCCACATGTGGCTGTTTTTGCCAAAGACCAATACATTTGTCTTGTCTGTGTTCAGCTGCAGGTGGTTGTTCTTCATCCAGTCGGAGACGATTCTCATGCATCTGTGGAAGATGGTTCTGGTGGTGGTGGGGTCATTGGTGAGGGAGAGGTTGAGTTGTGTGTCGCCTGTGTAGGAAATTATGTTGACAGTGCGATCTGTCGATGTTGGCCAGCAGGGTCATATATGCATTGAAGAGCATGGGGCTGAGGGAAGAGCCCTGGGGGACACTGCAGGTGATCTCCTTGGGTTTAGAAGTGGATCCTCTGGGTTCTTCAAGTGGCGAAGGAGGTGATCCATCTGAGTGTGTCCCCTTGGATGCTGATGTGGTTGTCTTTCGATCAGTTTGTGGTTGGATAATATATCAAAAGCTGCCGAGTGGTCGAGGATTATTAAAGCTGCTGTTTCTCACTAGTCGAGAAGGGTTCGGATGTCGTCTGTGGCTGCGATCAGGGCGGTTTCAGTGCTGTACTTGCTGTGGATGCTGGATTGGAGGCATCGAATGGATGGTTCTGCTCCAGATGTGTCATGAGTTGATATATGATTTCTGTCTCTCTCTAAGCTGGAGCCCTTCAGAACCTTATCTGTAACTCTGTTTCTCAAGTGTAGGCATCTTTCAAATGTCCTGTCCCAGAGGTAGCTCCCATTCTAATAGTATCACAAAGGAATTTGTTCTTCAGGTCGAAGTGTTTCACCTCAGTAACTCGGGGTTATTGAAACTACTACTGTGTCTCCTGAAGACAGTAACATTTCAAGACTAGACATCAGCTAACTGTAAAGACCTTCTTCCATAGGTCTCCATCAACAGCAAATGTAAGGCAAATTAAAAAACCATTCTACCTCAGTGTTTATCTAGAAGTTTGAATCCATTTCAGCCCAACCTTTTGCATTATCAATACTAGAAATACGGTAATCTGGACATAAGCACACAACATCTAAAGTACATCTTTCAGTTGTATCGAGATTTCTCTGGGTGCCTATCAGTCTCTAGGGGCTACTGAGGCCAGCAGAGAATTCATCGAGTTTTTTCAGGACCATCCTGCCCACTTGCCCACCAATTACTAGATTGGGACTTGTTACTGTTTTATTACAATTAATGAGGAGCTTATTTGGATCGATCCCTAGGACAAGTGTCATGTGTTTCAATGGAAAACAAGTGCTTCTCCCATTAACATCAGCTAGGTGAAGCATTCGCTTTAAAGAGCCATTTCTTTATTTCAATAAAGACATGGTTATACTATGCACAAACCTACATCTCATACCAATAGTGTCATCTGACTTCCATCTTAATGAGCCAGTTTTACTCAAGGCTTTCTTTCAACACCATTCAGATGCAGTTCATAGAGCTCTAAATTGTCTTGATGTTAGGAGATAAATACTTAGAACAAAAGACTTCAGCAAATCAGAACAGCGGTTCCCTTAATTTTCAAACCCTCTTAAGGAATACATTTTATCTAAGCAAGGAATTTCAAGATGGATTGAAGCAGTCATCCAATTCTGTCTTTACCAAAGGAGGAAGACCACTGACTAGTTCAGCCATGGCACATTCTGGAGAAGTTTAGCAGTGCTCTACACAGAGGAGCCTCTGTCGTACATTTGGTGAGCTGTCACATGGAAAAATTGCCACACAGCTATCTGGCATTTCTGTCTAGCGGCACTATCAGATGGTGAAACAGCAGTGGAATAAGCAATTCTTTAGAATCTGTTTTAATAAGGTGAGCCTATTTTTTTGTGGGACACTGTGCACAAGTGCATGTTGAGTGTGCTTGTTACTGCTTACTAATCATAGTATGAGAGATCTAATGCTGGAGAAGGAACAGGTTACCATCAAGTACCTATAGTTCTTCAGCATTGGTATATTTCATAGATTCACATGTATCACTACTCCTTCACCTTTAGAGGCCACTTATGGTTATATCCCTTGTGTATATTGTATTAGAAATCTAAGATGAGATTTCCACTGCGGGCGGTGAATAGAGGACATTCATATCACTTGCTTGAGTTCAGGTTCTTTTCAATGTGGTGAGTGTGCTACTTGAGTGGCAGTGGTTAAGATACTGTGAATTGATATGGCTATTCCAAGGTTACAGTGGGTCTTCCACCTTGACAATGGGGAATGAATTCAGCATGTGAATTTGAAAAATTCTTTACCAGCTATAATAATAATAATACTGTAATGCAATTTAAGTTTTAATAATTATTAATAATTATGAATGGTCGGTAACTCCGACCATTCAAAATGTGATTTTCATGTGTTGGATGGTTGATGTTTGCTATTGGTTTGTGGTCTTATATATAGAAGGATTTCAATCCCTGGCCTGCTTTTGGGAGTTGCTCATTGTGAGTAGTTGCAGTAGGAGCACTAGTTCATCTTGAGGTGATGCCTCTTTTATTATTGGCTACAGTGATTGGTCTCACTGGTGTTTTTCACATGTTTTTGTTTTACGGGTGAGCTTGTTTCACGTCTTGTAATAATTGGTGGCGTACTTCCTCATGTATATTATAGTATTTTCATTTTTATCTGTATATATCGATATTGTTTGCTATTGTTTGAATTTTTAGGATATATTGTATACTAAGGGTCTTCTATATACGTGAAAAGCGTGACACTTTGTCCTGAGGATCGTCTAAAGTACTTTTTAGATGCCTGCAGGCCGAAAAGTCAACTGATTGAAAACCACAGTTGCCAAATTGAGAGGCTTTCAAACCTCTTTCAAGAAAATATTTTTCTATAGACTGTGACATAAGGAGAACGCAGCGGTTGGGTGGTCCCTGGTCTGGCACGTATCACCAATTAGACTTTAAAAGAAGTTTGGCGATTTTTTTCGGACAGTAGGATAGTGAGATTTCTCTTTCCCCTAACTATATGAATTTATTATGATCCAATAAATTACAACTTGTATAGTTATATAAAGAAGTATGCCTACTATAACAATGTGTTATGCATAATCTAGTAGATGTTGTTCTGCTACTTTTAGCATTCTATATTCTGACAGCATGCCCTGAAACAAGTAACTAAGTCTAATGTTCTGCTTTAGGAGACAATTTGTGTTTTGTATGTTCGTACCCAATCTCCTGTGGGATTATTGGGTTTCCCTATCATGTTGTACTTGCTTTGAATGGGAGGTGCAGAAATATGCTCAGTCCTAAAAATATGGCATACAGGAGCATTTCTGTGTTTTTTTTCTCTACACTTTCTGGAGACGGGGAAATACAGGGGAGTTCAAACAGAACAGCACTGCCAAGGATAGGCATACAACAATTACGTTTATGTGAGTTGAATAGATATGTACATGGCCCTCGATAGCACACAAATTGTTTCTAATTTCGAATTTTCTAGGATTGGTGTCAGTGTCTGCACGCTGAGGGCACTTGCGGTGTCTGTACGCTGAAGACGCTAGTACCTCCACATGCAGAGGGCGCTTGGCAGTGTCTTCGCACACTGAAGCCTCTTCGGAGTGTCTCCATATGCACAGGGCACTAGTTTGCTTGGTATTATCTGCACACAGCGGATGCTTTGCAGCGTCTTTTGTTTTTCCATTCTCAACATCAACCCAGCCCTAAACGGTGAGCATGGAGGTGTTGTAGCTTTTGTTAACATTGATTTCCTTGATGTTGCCAGGAATGCCATTCACACCATAACTTCTCCTTTTGGATATTTCGCTTTAAGATTCCTCTGAGTGAGACGTGACAACTAGTAGAGGGAGCAGCCTTTCTTTACTCATGTGATCTTTCTCCAGAAAGGGATTCCTGCCTTTCGTTTTGGCCATGCAGGCTAATCTACTCATCCTCTCTCAAGGTGGCATAGGAAAGGAAGCTGCAATGATGATGACATCTTCTGGGATTGAGATTCTGGCTGGCATAGGCATAGGATACCGATCCAGTGGGGGCCTGTTTTAGCTATTCTTCTGCCACATTCTGATCATTCCACAAAAAGAAAAGTCATTATTAAGGCCCGGGTGGTAAATTCCGTTCCGCTCGCGGAATTTGGGTAATTTTGCATTCTGCGGAGAACGTTGAATTGCCAAATATTCAACATCCGCGGCTTCATAGAATTTTGTGCTTGTCAGCGCTTTCAAAATGCGTGTTCGTGAGATATTTCTCCCCGAGCACGCAAACCGCGTTTGCGAACAGGAAAAAAGCATCGCAAACTGGCAGAATAAGCAATTCCACGCGTTTGCTGAACTTTTGTGTGCTCGCTTAGATTTTTTACCATTTCGCTGAGCTTTGCGTAGCATGACTACGCAAATTCTGCCCACCAAAAATGAATTCTTTTTCTTTCTTGGGAAAAAACTAAATAAATACTCAGTCCTAAAGGTCGTAGAGTGAACCAATTTTTATAAGGTTCTGAAAGGTTTTTATGAGGGATAAAAATGTTTTAAAACAGCCAAGCACAATGCTCCAAGATCCTATCTAAAGGAGCCATAAAAAGAGCTGTATTTTAAAGTAAATTAACTAAATTGGCAATGTAGCCCGTTTCGGCTGCTAAGTTATACAATTGTGTATTTCCTAGCCTTTCTGAACTAACGCAAATATGTTACACAAACGTGTCTTTGGAAAAAGCGCTCTGGGATCTCCGTATGTGGGTGCGTCTATTCAGTGTGTATGATTGTCGATGGAGGGCCCTGCTGTACCTGCTGCTTAGCCAGTGTGAGTGTGGTGTAGAATGTTGGTGTAGACTGGTGTGGATGATGCTGCGGAATGTTGGGTGTGTGAAGTTGGCAGTTGGATAATTAGTGTTGAGCAGCAGGAAGGCTGCTCCTGGTGGGGCTCTCTGTACCTTTTATCTGGAACCATCTATTTGAATAAATACTATCTTAAGTAACCCTGGAACCAGATCCTCGTTTCATTACAACAGGCCCCCAAGGAGAATACAAACAAGGCCAGAACATTTCCAACCTTGATCAGCCACAAGAGCTAAGTACAACCTCAGCTTTATGGCACAGCGAACTCCGGACTCGCATCTGGGGGTGCCTGTATCCTACTTGATAGGGGTCCAGGACTGATTTGCACTTGTGTTATCTTATGGAAGGGAAATGACCCTGGCATTTACAGTGGCTGTTTTATTTCAAGTACTCCATTCATGACTTTTTTGTTATTCTCATAGACAAGGCATCGCAACACTGATGTATCCCTTTGCCTCCATGACAATCAGAGGGTACAAGTGTAATATATAGATGAGAAAAGGCTAAAAGTAAATTGTGGAACTGCATTAACTTACAGACGCCAGGGTCATTGCAGATGAGGGAGCCATCTTCTGGTACTAGATGTGCATTGTACCGGTCAGTTGTGACCACCTCAATCATATCTACTGCTTTCTGACGCTCGCCTGCCTTCGTTTTCCTGTAGACTCCAAAGCCAATGTCCTCCGAGTCTGACTTAAACTGCCACCTGGGGACGAAACACACATTGGTGAGACAGGCTACTTTCACGTTTGGGAGCAAAACACTGTGTATAGTCAAACTAACAACTCTGCTAAAGGGGAGGAATATACCTAGGCAAGCCGTATCAACAAGCCACTGTGAAGCAACACTAGGTGGCAGAATAAAAACAACCTCTCTTATGTGGGTAAAAACAAACTGGGGCAAGCCACACTAACAACGCTCTTATTGGAGAGCAGCACACCAGGGAAAATCACACTAGCAAATATCTCCTGGACAGCATCATACCGGGGTGTGAAAAAACAACTCGTATGTGTTGGGGACTCACCAGGGTAAGTAATACCAGCAACGCACCTAGGGAACAACAGCCATGTGAAAGTCAAACCAACAACTCAGATGTGATAGAGCACGCCTAACTAATAACATTAGTCTGGGGGAGCAGCACACAGGGGTAAGGAAAAAGTACAACTTTAACTGGACGAAAGATATACCAGAGTTAGGAAAAAACAACATCTACATGACACAAGATGCTTTTAAATCTCGAAGCACCACAGCTGGGGACAAAAAGCCTCTCTCCTGGAGAGCAATACACTGAGGCGGGTGCACGATTTTACAACGCATGCAAATACCACGCATGTTTTATTTTTAAACAAAAACGATTGCATTTTCAGTAAAACGGTACAGTGTATCTGAATATTAATGCTGCATTCAGACAGTATCGGGCATACAATTGAGCACTGACAAAGCATATAGAGGGTGTACAATCTACCTTTTTTGTGCACTACATATTAATGACCCCATTCTCCCAAGCCCCCCCCTACAAAAAAAAGTATGTCATATGTTACTAGGTGTGAATTGGAGGCCGGAGCGGGCGTACTGAATATGTAAGTGCGTATACAATGCATAGTGAGGGGATTGGGGCAACAGGGATGTCCAGCGCACAGGTGACTGGTCTTGACGTATTATTGTTCATCAGGTGAGGCTGTATATAGTGCTTTAAATCCTTCCAACATAATATCCCATTCGAGTGAGAGTTGTTTTTGCGTAATCCTCTGAATTCTTCTCTAAGTATAGCCTCACTTTCTGCCAAGCCCCATCGCTCAAATTCTGTTCACCAGTGTTCAATTCTAGGGAGTCTTGAGGATACCTGTTGAGCCAAGAATAAGGCCAAGTTGGCAAACCCGATTGTGGTCGTGGAACTCTTGAGTCTACGACGTAAACTTAGTAACATTGTGCAGGTGTGTTCCATTGATCAAGACCAGAGACGGCAGTCAGGGCAGAGGCTACACCCGTCCAGTATCGATATATTACAGGGGGTGACCAAAGCAGATGGAGGAGATCAGCATCCAAAGCTTTACATCTTGGGCACTCGGAAGAGAGT
Source organism: Lissotriton vulgaris (assembly GCF_964263255.1). Classification (NCBI taxonomy): domain Eukaryota; kingdom Metazoa; phylum Chordata; class Amphibia; order Caudata; family Salamandridae; genus Lissotriton; species Lissotriton vulgaris. Next base: position 260,598,792 of record NC_141699.1, read on the forward strand.
GTAGTAAAAGCAATATTTATTCTGTGTGGTGTTAAATATGCCCTATGTAAGATAGAGACTTGTATGAGCTTAAACCTTGCATTGCAGGAGACCTTTTTTGGGTATTCTAATTTGTGGGCCCACTTCTTATCCAAGAATTCACAAATCCGGTAAGTTTCCCATTTAAGCCTAATGGGGGTAAGGAAGACTTTGAGATGCTCCCTATTGCCATGATAGAACCAGTGCACAAGGTGTCTGCCATGTTCCATGGTATATAATCTTCAAGGGATTAGGTGCTGGAGGCAAAAGCTTCTTGTAGGCCGGAAGATCTCTGGAGTGCATAGCCAATAAACCTTTGACATGTCAATTTGCAGCGATTCACAGGCGTTTGGACCCAGCGGCTCCAACAAGGGATACTGTCCAAATTGTAAGGAAGACCGGTCGGGCCTCTGGGGAGCCACAGGTCCACCACCAGTGTTGTTGAGCCTCGGAAAGTCTGTAGGACGACAGGAGCAGCAGATCAGTCAGTTTCGATGCAGTGCCTACAGATGCAGAGGGGTGACTCCTTCATTCCAAGGTAGATAACTTTGTATGTCCTTGGTGCCCACAGGTCCCTGGAGAGCATGAGAGAAGCACAGACCGAATACTTGCAGAACAGCGCGACTAGGCACAGCAAGAGTCTTCCTTGATGTAGTCTCTGTTCCAGGCGAAGTGTCCAGATGGTCGAAGAGTATTTTGGTGTCTGAGGTTAGTCTTGTTCTACGATGAATCTGAGGACCCACCCACAGGTGAGCCCTCAAATGCCCAACTACTGGTTGGAATAACTCGGAGATCCCTCCCAAGTGAGGGGCTGGGCAGAGGGGAGGATACTCCCATGTCCTTTGTCCAGTTTCACGCCAGAGCAGTAACCAAGGTTTCCTGAACTGGCTCAAACCTGTTTATGCAAGGAGGGCACCAGATGTGCTCTTCAGTGCAGTCTGGTGGTGCTGGAAAGTGTCCCCACCCCAGCCCAATACACTAAGCCCTGTCTGGGTAGTGGTCACACCTCCCTGTCAAGGAAACCTATTGTTCTACCTTCCCCTGTTCAAGCTGTGCTCAGCAGCAGGAGGGTCCTCTAAGGGGCCTCCCAGTACCTGGGATCATACTTCCAGCACCAGAATCAGTGTTGAAGTATGATTTCAACCTGTTTGATTTCAAACATGACCAGGTTCGGTGCAGCCATTATATAGTCAGACATCTAGTAATGACTGATGTTCACTACATACCTAAAAATGGCTGACTGTACTTACAAATCCTGGAGAATCAACTCTGGTGTTTGTAGTGGTGTCCTGCTCACACAGGGGAACCCTCACACTTGTAATTAAGCACCCTGCCTACCACAGGGGTGACTTATAGGTTTTATCTGTTGTGAGAGGTGCAAGCACCTTTTCACATGGGTTGTAATGGCAGGCCTGTAGCCAGAGTTTAAGTGGACTCCTATGGGTTGCACAAAACATGCTGTAGCCCATGGGAGACCGCTGATGTACCTATGCCCTGGGTATCTTAGTGCCATGTACTAGGAACTTTTAAGGGTAGACCAGTAGCCAATTCTGGATGTATCAGAGTACTTACCAGAGCCAATTTAGGGTAGAGAGCACAGTTGCTGGGGTCCTGATTAGCAGGATCCCAGCAGACTACAGTCAAAACACATTGACACCAGGCAAAAAGTGGGGGTTGCAATGAAAGCAGATCCTACTTTCCTACACACAAACGTATGGACATGAGACTAACCTTGCCCAGTTGAGTCTTCATTTTCTAAGTGGAAATGTCTGGTGAGTCCATCTGCGTTGGCATGGGTACTCCCAGGTCTATGTTCCACTGAAAAGGCCATTCCCTGTAGGGAAATGGACCACCACACACGTTTTTTTTCTTTTTCCCTTCAGCTGTTTAAGCCATAAGAGGGGCGTATGGCCTGTCTGAACAATGAAGTGAGAGCCATACAGGTATTGCCTCAACTTCAAGGTCCAGACCACAGCAAAGGCCTCCCTCTCAACAGCTGACCAATACTTCTCCCTGGGGGTCAACCTTCTGCTTATAAAAGTTACTGGTTGATCCTGGCCCTCTGCATTAAGCTGTGATACTACTGCACCTATCCCTATCTCTGAAGCATCTGTCTGGACAATGAATGGTTTGGAGTAGTCAGGACTTTTCAGAATTGGAGCAGAGCACATCGCTTGCTTCAGGTCATCAAATGCCCTGTGACTGCTAACTGTCCACTGAACCTGCTTAGGCATCCTTTTGGATGTGAGATCATTAAGGGGTGTCACTAGGGATCCATAGCCCTTAACAAACCTCCTGTAGTACCCAGTCAGGCCCAAGAAAGGTCTGACCTGAGTCTGGGTAGTGGGAGCAATCCAGTCCATGATGGTCTACATTTTGCTCTCCAGTGGTTGAACTTTGCCTCCACCTACAAGGTGGCCTAAGTACACATCCTTCCTATGCCCTATCTGGCACTTTGTGACCTTGATAGTGAGGCCTGTCTTTTGCAGTACATTTTTGAGGAGGGCCAGGTAATCCTCCCAGGTGGCGCTAAAGACAGCTATATCATCTAGATATGCTGCACTATAGGCTTTCAGACCTGTTAAGACTTTATTCACCAGCCTCTGAAATGTAGCAGATGTATTTTATAAACGAAAAGGCATTACAATAAATTGATAATGCCCACTGCGGGTTGAAAATGCTGTGTTTGGTTTACTCCAGCATCTTTTGGACCTCTCTCCTGATGCAATATCTGACATGGGCAGGCTGTCTGTAAATTGTGCTCGTTACAGACAGGCTGTCACCTGTGTCCACTTCATGGGTATACCAGGTGGTTTGACTGGGTGTCTGAGAAAAGAGACCAGGAAACTGATTGAAAACATGTCTGCAATCAGCCTGCTGTTGATTAGCGATTCTGTCTGCCAAGACTACTACTTCAACTGATCCATCAACAGGGTTGTGAGAGAGGAGATCAGGGAGAGCGTCTCTCTCTTCCTCCTGTCCCTCATCAGTGGCCATGAGCAAGCTCATATCAACCTTGTCAACAAAAGGTTTCAGATGATTCACATGAAGTACTGTGTGGGGACTTCTTGGTGTATCTAGGTCAACTAAGTAGGTGACCTCACCTTTCTTTTTCAATTAGTGTGAGGGCCACTCCACTTGTCTTGGAGAGCTGTTGTGGCCCCATGCTCCAACACACATACTTTCTGTCCTGGCTGATAAACTGCCAGTACAGCCTCTTGGTCATGCCAAGCTTTCTGAAGCTCCTCTTCCCTGGCCATAAGTTCACTAGTGTTGCCACCATGAGGATTCTAATCCAAAATTCTTCCGAGCCCTCTGGACTTCTAGGGATTCCTTATCTAGGGCCAACTGTTCCTTCTTGATTCTGAGCATGGCTCTCTCACGTTTGAGCAGGTGGTATTCCCTTTCTAAAGACTCCTCCCTCTTGCTATAGATGGAGGTCCCTATTGTAGTGGCAGAGGAGGTTGAATTAACTGAGGAGGACCTTCACCTCCCCTTAACCCTTTGTTTTCTCCCAGGAGGAATAGGGGGTCCTAACTCCCTCGAGGCCCTCCCTCTGTGTCACTAGAACTATATCCTGAGGGACTAGAGTTTTCCAGTAAGTAGACTCCGCCTTGACATGCCCCGAAGCAGATTCATGGGTGTTGGACACTCCTGGCTCGTCTTCTGGGGCATGACCAGCCATATCTAAGTTATCCTTCCCATCTGACCTTTTTTCTTGGTAGCAATAACTGTTCCCCAAAGTTTACTTCACTGTTAATACGTAACTCTCCAAATGTTTCTTGTAAATAAATCATCATAGTCTTGAGCAAGTCCTCCATGCCTTCAATCATTGTTTCAATTAAATGCTCAATATTTTGGTTCACGAAGCATATTTGCTAGTTTTGAGCATTTTATAGTATTTGTGCGCCTCTCATCTAACAACGTTTTTGTGCTTTTAGTGCATCCCATGCACTGCTCATTTGTGACCTTCCACTGACTGTATTCATTTGTAAGCTTCACACTCAAACACTATGTTTCTGGTGTTCATCATTAACACCTCATATCTGAGCTTTGCCACACATCTCATTCTGCTTATCTCACTATACCTATCTTCTGTGAGCATCTCATCCGTGTCTCTCACAGCAGGCTTTTTTACATTGGTAAGCATCTCTCTTCCAAACAAACACTGTTCATCTAATTTTTGTGAGCATCTCACACAAGGCTAATTCTTATTGCAAATTTATCTCATAGGACTTATTATACTTTTGTGCAAGATAATGTGTTTGAGTGCACTCTACACTCAAATCATCCATATGCAATAACGCTTCTGATAGATTAGACAACAAAAGTTTCTGTATTGGGCTGTATACTTTGCGATGCATTCTGGGTTTCTCCACCCTCCAGCCTCAGGAATGCAGGCGATAAACTTTCAGTGTTTGAGAAACTATTCTACGCTCTCCTTCTTGTGCACTGTTAGAACAGGGGTATCCAAATGGGGTTCCGACTGACTTTCATACTTAAACAGACACATAGAATCATATACCATACTATTCAACCTGCCAGCCTTAGGGTGGCCTTATACCACATTTTTTGCCTACTTACCTCCTCTTTTTGCTGATTCTTTTTGTTGGCCTTATGACTCTGAGCACTTTGCCACTGCTGACCAATGCTGAAGTGCATGTGCTTCTCCCCTAAAAATGGTAACATTGGTGTATACACAACTAGCATATTTAATTTACTTCTAAGGCACTGGTACAGTGGTATACCATATACATAGTGCATGGAAATTAAATGCTACTAGTGGGTCTGCAGCACTGATTGTGCCATCCACACAAGTAGCCCTTTAAACATGTCTCAGGCCTGCCACTACAGAGCCTGTGTGTGCAATTTTACTGCCATGTCAGATTGGTTTTAAAAATCTCTTGCAAAGCCTTAAACTTCCCTTTTATTACACATACGTCACACCTAAGGTATTTCCTAGGTAGCCCATAGGGCAGGGTGCTTTCTTACTAAAAGGTAGGACATGTATGTTTCAGTTTTGCATGTCCTTGTAGTGAAAAACACCTCCATTCGTTTTTCACTACTGTGAGGCCTACTCATAGATTAACATTGGGAATTCCTTAATATTCTCTTTTAAGTTGGAATTCCTGGTTAGAAAGGAGTAGCTGTGTCATGTTTTATATCCTTGGAATCGCAATGATAAATCCTCTTTACTGGTTAGGTTGGATTTCACATTAGTATTCTAGATATGCCACATTTAGTAAGTGGACATTTCTCTGCTCTTACAGCTCTGTGTGCCTGCAGCCTGTCTGCAATGCACTCCAATAATAGTTCAATTGCATTTTGAGGTTTTGGAATATTGTGAAGAGCATTAAGTTTACTCTTCCTATTTTTGTGTCCCACATCTGCTTGATGTATGAAGATGTAAGATTCAAAAACATGTTTTTTCACATTTGGTCTACTTGCTTTGTGAATGCAAATAACAATTAAAGCATACTTGCAAACTGTGACTTCATGCCAGCCAGATAGGATGGGTGTCCCTAGCGGCACAAATTTGGCGGGTGTCCCTAGCGACACAAATTTTAATTGTGCACGTGATGATGCAGGTACCGATTCGGATGAAGACGAAGTCTTCGACAACCCCTATGATGAATTTATCCTCGATTTAAACGATCAAGATCTTAATGATCTGGATTTCAATATCCAGTCTCTGAAGTTGACTCTTCCCCTACTGATAAAGATGCCATTTTTGACCCCTTGGGTGGCGAGATGTTCTCCCCCCTCAACATTTCCCACCCCAATAGTTCTAAATGGTTCCCCCAGGACCACGTCTCTAAATTCATTACTAGATGGCTGAGAAACTCTCTCGAGAGGGAGACTCGCAATACCCTCAGATCTGAATGCCCAAGACCATGCATCGAAGACACCAAATCTCGATCCTGACCTTATTAAATGTTTGTTTAAATTGGGCAAGGACCCCAGAAAAGGCCTTGAGAGAGCTCTCAAAAGTTGTCAATATCGTCTTCTTGACGTTCTCGGCCCCCTTACTAAGATTCTTGACTTGGCCGAAGAATCTTATATTTCTAATTCACCCCTTGACGCTAACCTGATTAGAGGCTGGAGCCAAAGGGCAATCGTCTTGCTTGGAAATGCTAATTCAGGCCTCAACATTGAAAGGAGGAAGACCATCCTCAATAAAATTAACCCCAAATTGGGCGACCTGGCTAAGAAGGAGCCTTCAAAAAAACCCAGTGGGCTCCTCTTCAGCGAGGATATGATAAAGACTATAGGGAAGTACGTTTCCACCTTCACTGCCCTAGACAAGGCCCAGAACAACATGAGGCGTGTCTTTTAATAGTAACTTTTTTGGACAGGCCGGAAAAAGGGGCCGTTTTTCTGGCCGTGGAAATTACCGTCCCTACTTATCCACAAGAGGCAGAGGAGCTGCTGGCAGAGGTTTCTAGCCTACCAACCGGCAGTTTTACCCCCAGAGAGGAAGCGGTTCTTCACAACAGAGGTTTCTCCTCCCGAGGAACTCCCAACAACAACCCTCCAAGTAAGTCCTCTCTCCTCTCCCCCTCCCAGGGTCGGGGGAAGACTCAAACACTTCTACCATGTTTGGAAATCCTTGACTCAAGACCTGTGGGTTCTCGACACAGTTCAGGGTTACAAAATAGATTATGTGGAACTTCCATCTCAAACACATACACCCAATCCCTTGGTTCTTCCGATAGAACATCAGGAAATTGTCAAGGAAGAAATTTGTTCTATGCTCCAAAAAGGCGCCATTATCGAAGTTCCTTTCTCCCAAAAGAGATTTGTCAGCACTCTCTTCTTGGTCCAAAAGAAGGAAAAAGGTTGGAGACCAGCCATAAACCTACGAGAAGTAAACAAATACTTAGTGTACAGACATTTCAAAACGGAGGACATTCACCTCCTCAGAGACCTTCTTCTTCAAGGGGAATGGCTGGTCAAACTAGATCTTACTATCCCCATGGCGGAAGAACATCAACCATTCCTTCAATTCATTTGGGACAATCACCTGTTTCAGTTCCAAGCCCTCCCCTTCGGACTGTCATCCGCCCCTTGGTGTTTCACCAAGATTATGAGATCAATCGTCTCTCTCCTGAGAGCAAAAGGGGTTATTCTCATTATCTATCTAGACGATATTCTCATCATGTCCCAACTTCACTCTCAACTCTTGCAAGACCTCAAGACCAACATGACTCTTTTTTTATTTTAATTTTTTATTATTTTTTATTATTTATTGCAAGCAGGTCAGATTACATACAGCATTCAATTGGTACACCATAATAAAGAGAAATAATACATTTTGTCATATAAGTTAGAACATCCAAGAGCATAAATTAAATAATAGATTAAACATTCAATATCAAAAGCAATAGAGACCAGGTTATACAGAAAAAAAGGTGTATCAGTCAGTAAGAACCACACAGTTAAACAAAACACACCAGCCATCAGGCGCTTGACTACGCTAGTTCTCCCTGAATCCACTTCAGAATTGGCGCCCATATTTTCCCTCCTAAGGCTTTTTTTCGGCCCTTTTGTTCTATAGATTGCAAATTCTAGGTTATACATAGCTAGTAAACGAGCCTTCCAGGTGCAAAAAGATGGTGGATCTGGGCTAATTCATTCTTGAGTTATACAAGCCTGCAAAATTGCCATAGAAATAAAAATCAGATTTCTCTTTTCATCTGTCATTAAAGCAGAGGACGTTCCTATCAGTACTACCTCCGCAGTTAATTTTACTGGGGACCCAAACAATACGAAAAGAAAAGATTCACTTGCACACAATAAAGAAGATAGATGTGGGCAACAAAAGAACATATGAGCTGCATCAGCAGCGAACAACCCACATCTACTACATGATGTACCCCCTGCTGTTCCCCACTTTGGGATTTTTGCTGGTGGTGTAATAAAGATCAAAGAGGGCCATATAATGTTGTGTGCGGGTTCTACCGGTCAAGAGAATAGAGTTGGCCATAGAGATTGAATCCTCTATCATAATATTCTCAGACCCCAGCTTCTCAACCGATCTATTTTGCACCGTTAATAAATCATCAGGACATATTGATATTAGTAAATTATAGAAAAAAACAATCTTTTTTTTGCTATATAAGCTGTCAATTAGAGGAATCTTGTGTAACCCAGAGCATTCCAGAGGCGTTAAAGTATTAAGAAAACTATGTAGCTGGATGTATTTAAAATAATCAGAAGTTGTAAGATTAAACTTCAATTTGAGATCTAAAAAGGATATCATATGATTATCTTGCCAAATATCCCCAAGACAGTTAATACCACAATTGCGCCATCTCAGCATTATAAAATCTCTAGAAATAGCAGGAAAAATGTGTAATGATGTCAAAGGGGTATATCTCAATATTTTTAGAATCCCTACATGACGCTTTATTAGCTTCCAGGCCCAGAACGCTGCTTTTAAGGTCTTGAATTTTGTTTTCTTATAGTAGCTGGGTTCTACATTTTTTAACAGACAACCACGCGCCTCAACCCCTTGCGCAAACTCATATATAGATGGAGCATGTGATTCTAAAAGTTGGGCTTTAACGCCTATTATTAGAGGGGTAATGAACTGCAATAGAGACGCCAGATAATAAAACAAGAAATGTGGGATTCCCCAACCCCCTCTTGTCTTCGGAAGAATCATCTTGCTATATGCTCTAGGCTGGCGTTTGTAGCCCCATACAAATCTAGTAGCCATCCTCTCCAATTGTTTGAAAAAGGTAATAGGAAACTCGAGAGGCACCGTTCTAAATAAGTATAAAAATTTCGGGAGTATTAGCATTTTTAATACATTATTCCTCCCGTATAAAGACAGATGGAGATGGTCAATCCGCTCCAGTGTAGAATTACCCTTTTTGAGAACGGGATTAAAATTAAGTTCTGGGATAGCTGAGACCGGGGTGGTGATCTTGATTCCTAAATATGTTGCCACCGAGACTATATTAAGATGCGCAGGGGGGTACTGGCCAACAAATAGTATTTGAGTCTTGGATATGTTCAATTTGTACCCAGAGAAAGCACCAAACTGAGTTGCAATCTCTTCGATCTTTGGGATTGCTTTTGCGATATCTGTGGTGATCACCACCACATCGTCCGCATAGGCCAATGCTCTATACCTGGTGCCCGCCACCTCCACTGGGGATATGTCCTTCGCTTGATTCAACTCGTTAAGAAAGATGTCAATATAGATAGCAAAAAGAAGTGGTGAGGACGGGCACCCTTGCCTTGTACCGCGATGGATAGAGAACAGGGAAGACATATTTGCTCCGAATTTGATACAGGAAGTTGGTGAATCATACAGAGCTTTCAATGACTCTATCATACGTGGACCAAACCCTTTCATAGCAAGCAGATCCCAAAGATACGGCGAGGCCACCCTGTCGAATGCCTTCTCGGCATATATACCCCTATAGGCGTATTAGTACCCTGTGCCCAGTCCATAAGAGCAATAACCCTTCGGACATGATCCGTGGTATCTCGATTGGGAATGAACCCATGTTGCCAACGTGACACTATAGAAGAAATTATCCCTGCAATTCGCGAGGCTAAAATCTTTGAGATTACTTTACTGTCAGCGTTTATGAGCGAAATCGGCCTATAAGAAGCTGGATTTAGAGGAGGCTTATCTTTTTTGAGGAACGCCATTATAATTCAATGCCTCCAAGAGGCTGGAGTTACTCCTTTCTGTGCTTCCAGAAAGGTGGACAACAGATCTTGTTTTAATATATGTCTAAATAGCCTATAGAACTCCAAAGGGATACAGTCAGGACCCATTGCTTTGTTAGCGGCAAGAGAGAACAGGGCCATCTCAATTTCCTCCCATGTAATATCGGCGTCCAAAATCTCAGTTTGTACGACAGATAGTTTCGAGGTGTTAACTAATGAAATAAAATTCAAAATAGAAGCCCTAGAATAAACTAGAGTATCTTGCTCCTACAGGTTAGCATAAAACTGCCTAAAAACCTCCATGATTTCCTCAGGGTTATTATGGACCTGGCCTGTCTCATCTTGTATTGCATTAATGGTGTTAAATACCTCTTTTTGCTTTATCTTCTTCGCCAAGATCCTGCCCGAGTTTTCCCCCATTTCGTAAATCTGTGACCTAAAGACTTCAACCTGATCCGCCAGTTTGGTCGCAAATATCTCGTATAACCTTGCTTTGTGAATAGCTAGAGTGTTTTTAATATGTTCCGCATCTTGTGATAACATAATGGCATTAACTAACTTCTCCTCCCATTCCTGTACCGCCTTATAATATGAGTCAAGTTTATTCCGAACTTCCTTTTGCTTCTTGATCGAATAAGATAAAGTCTCCCCGCGCACCCCAGCTTTAAAAGCGTCCCAGACATTTTGAACCGAGGCGCTTCCTCTATAAAACTCAAAACAATCCCTAATCCAATTGCCCATGTATTCTATATAGGACGGGTCTGCCAGGAGTTTCCGCTCGAATGACCAGGGTCTTACTTCTGCCATACATCCCGCCTCTATCTTAACCTCTATCAGGATCGGATTGTGGTCTGAAATTATTCGAGGAAAAATCCCAAATGAAGTGATATTGTCTAGTCCAACAGGAATAAAAAAATAATCCAAGCGGACAAACTTCTGGTGCGGGGCAGAAAAAAATGTAAAACCGGGTGAGGAAGAATTTTTAACAAACCCCACATCACAGAGACCATAGTCCACCACTAAGCCTCTCAAAGCCTTATAAGTCTTTTTTTTGAGACCTGGGTAAGTTAAATCGCCCCGTATATCGAAGCCGCCATCCAGATGGATATTTAAATCTCCAGAGATTATGGGCGATGGCCAATCAGCCAGCTCTAAACTTAAAAAATTCAAAATGTCGGGATCGTCAGAATTTGAAGCATAAATTGAGCAAATTGTCCAAACTTTGTCATTAATGCTAATCTCAAGAATCACCCATCTGCCATACTGGTCTACTTTAATACGTTTAAGGCACCCCAGTCCTCTTCTCATAAGAATCGCCACTCCCTTTGTAGTGGTGCCTTGTTGAGTGCACCCCAACACATGCAGACCCAACTCGTTAAATAGGTGCCTATCCTTCCAGGTAAGATGCGTCTCCTGGAGGCATAATAAATCTATCTTCATGCTCTGTATTATTTGTGCACAAACCCCCCTTTTCTTTTTGTTAAGTCCACATATATTCCATGAACAAATCCTCAATTTTCCCATCTTGGTAATTTATTCAGTCACAGAAACATGGTCTCCCCCTAATATACATATATTAATCTGAATCTCCTCTTTAGGATAGAAAAAGAAAAGCTTTTTATATATCATCAACAAACTCATATTCATGTTCAACTTCACATCACACCATAAATTGCTCTTGGTTCCAATTTTTCTGACCTTGCTTGCCCCCCCCTCAACCCCCCACCAACTTCCCAGTACCACCCTGCCCCTCCCTCCCCCCTGCAGCCCCTCCCTCCCCCCGCAGCCCCTCCCCAAAAAGGGCAAAGGGACTGAATAGTCCCTAACATTGATGATGTGATGAGAAGCATCTAGTGCCTCGCGGGTCGCTTCCCATTGCATTGCACATTTACATTTTCACTTTATGACGTAAACGATAAGTAGAGAAAAATAAGTTCCATTCTTTTTCACTAGAAGAAGAGAACGAACACTTAAAAAACCATAGCAGATATCAGAGAAAACGTGAGTAACGATTATAATGAGGCTAATAAGTCTTTAGCCGTCCCCTCAGATGTTAGATAGTGTGATCTCTCTTTATATATTACTTTCAACTTTGAGGGGTTAAGATGAAAGGCCTGGGCACCCTTAGCCTGAAAAAGTGGGATTAATTGACGAAATTGCCAGCGCTGTTGAACAGTGGCATGGCAGTAGTCAGGGCGAACAAAAAACTCCAGGCCTTTCCCCCTACGTTTCCGATCCGGTCTGGCCAAATCATAAAGCGCCTCTCTGGCCAAAAAGTTGTTTAAGCAAATCAGTATGGCCCTTTGTTTAACATTTGCATCCTGTCTAGTGTTCTTTTGAAAAGGGAATCTATGGGCCCTTTGGAGCTCCACGTCCCATTTCCAGTGGGAGAGTTTTGGAAAAGCTTCTAAAAACAGTTCGCTAACAAATTGCCTGATATTCCCCCCCTCGCTTCCCTCGGGTATGCCCAAAATTTGCAGGTTGTTACGCCTAGATCTATTTTCCAGATCAACCAGCTTCCAGTCAATCTCATCCCTTAAGCCTTCCAAAGATGATAGCTGTGATTTTTGCTGAGTCATAGTGTCTTCCATCACCGAAATCCTACCTTCGGCCTCCACAACTCTAGCGGTGATTTCATTGCAAGATTTGGCCACACGCCTTAGGTTATTTTGCAGCCTACGGACTGCACCTTGAGTGTGCAAATTCTCTGCTCTTGTCTCCTCCCTATGCTAGAGCATGACCTGATACAATGTACCCAAAGTGATTTCCGGAGTCTGTGGCCCGTCTATTACATCTGCGGGTGTGGTTGTTGGTGAACAAACATCATCGCCTTGTAATGTGAGGACCGTAGTTTACTCCCCGGCCCACTCCGGCCTGCCATTCTCCTCGCCCGCTGAACTCCGTGATTCCTGTGTCAAGTTATTCGCACTGTTAGCACTCACATCATCCCTCCATTCTTCACCTCAGTCTAAACTCTCTGACTCCAGTGCATTGGACAGATCGGACATAGAGTAGAAGTTCCCTGCTGAATCAATGGAATCTGTGTCCCCGATGGGGTCGGTGCCTCCTGTATGTTACTTCCCACTAGTAAAGCCTCTGGTATATTGTCAGTATTACCAGGACATAAAGAGGCAGGAATCTGAGTGGATGGGCTATTCTGAGGCATAGTTGCAATGTCCCAAGCAATCAGATTGTCATCGGATACTAGACTAGTCTTATCAACCTGCTGATTTTTTTTCTTAAACATCCCCGGTATTTTGGGGATTGCACCAGATCTACAGACCCCGGAATCCCCCATTACTGCCTGTATTGTCGAAATTGGAGTGGAATCACTAACTTCGGCAGGGAGAGAGCTTGAACTTGGCCATATATTTGGAGCTGATAATTGCTTCTTAGTAGCCATTATATAACCTAAGCTTGAATTAGCACTGCCTGTGTTTTGCCCAGACTCCACAGCTGCCTCTGTCGCTGTCACTGTCGCCGCTCTCGTATTCGGCTTCTGGCTCTTAGATGCTTTGGTAGAAGTGGGATTCTTGGGAGCCATCCTGTTTCGAGAGCTCCTTCCCCGATGGTGGTGAGGCCAAGGCTGAGACAGAGGGTGAGATCGAGAGCGCAAGCCTTTGGACGTCTCTTGATGGTATCCTGCAAGCCCCCTTTCAGTACCCTGCTCCGCAGTCCAACTCCGAAGACTTATAGAGAGTCTCGGTTTCATTGTAAATCGGGAAAAATCCATCCTTACCCCCTCAAAATCTTTAGAATTCCTTGGTTTCACCATAGACACTTCAAAATTCCTCCTCCTTCTTCCCAACAAGAAAATAGCCAAGATTCGGAAAGAGATCAGATTTTTTTCTAAAACAACAATCCCTTACCCTTTGAGAATTGGCCAGACTTCTGGGTCTTTTCTCTTCCTCCATTCAGGCCATCTTTCCCGGTCCCCTCAACTATCGTGCCCTTCAGAGAGTGAAGGCCAAAGCACTCAGATCCGGTCTTTGGTACGGAGACCTTGTAATTTTAGATCAACAAGCAAGGTCGGAACTCTCTTGATGGCTGGACAATTTGGATGCATGGAATGGAAGAGCTATCTTCGGGTTGACACCGGATTTTGTCCTGGAGCCGGACGCCAGTCGTCATGGTTGGGGTGCCCGCCTTCTCGGCCAGGACACAGGCGGCGTCTGGTCTCATTCCGAATCCTCCCACCATATAAACTTTTTAGAGCTAACTGCTGGCCTTTATGCCCTGATGAGTTTCAAACACTCTCTTCAGGGCAGGTCTGTTGTTCTGAAGATGGACAACATCTCTGCAGTCTCTTGTATCAACCGCCTTGGTGGAACAAGGTCAGCAGACCTCTCCGATTTGGCCAGGAAACTCTGGATGTTCTGTTTAAAACACAAAATTTCTCTGAGGGCAGAATATCTCCCCGGGAAATCGAATTTTTCCGCAGATTGGAACTCGAGATTTCTCCAAGATTTCAGCGATTGAAACTCGACGTGAACGTTTTCAATTCTCTGTCTCTTTTTTGGGGCCCATTCGATGTGGACCTCTTTGCCAGCAGATTGACTTTCCAACTTCCCCAGTATTTCAGCTGGATGCCAGACCCGGGTGCTCTTGCAGTGAACGCCTTTCTCCAGCCATGGTCCCTTCTTCACCCTTACGCCTTTCTCCCCTTTGCCATGATTCAGAGGGTTCTTCAAAAAGCGAGACAGGATCAGTGCTCCCTTGTTCTGATTACTCCTTTCTGGCCCTCTCAGGCGTGGTTCCCCACAACTCTGGAACTTTCGTGCGACATTCCCTTCCTGATTCCTGCAACAAAAGGTCTGGTTCTAAACGCAAACGGAGAAGATCACCACTTGTTTCTTTCAGGGAGTTTGAACCTTCTTGCCTGGAAAGTGTCAGGCAATCTAACGAGTTGTCTGGACTTTCGTCATCTGCTCTCACTCTCCTCATAGAATCCTGGGCACCAGGAACTCACTACAGATATAATAACATCTGGAGAAAATGGTTTCGTCGGTGCATGGAGAGGAACTTGGATCCCGTGGAGGCTCCTATCGTCAATATAGTTAATTTTCTTGTTGAACTATTCGACAATGGCCTCTCCTATAGGTCGATTAGTTGTTATAGATCTGCCATTTCCGCCGGACATTCCCTTGTTAACTGTAAGACGGTAGGTAATAATGTTATTATCTGTAGAGTTTTAAAGAGTATTAGACTAAGAAGACCTCCTAGGCCTAAATACCAATCTGTGTGGGACGTTAAACTTATGCTTGACCTTTTTGCTCTTGGCCTGATAATTCTCTTCTTAACAGGAAATGTCTTTCCATTAAACTTGCTTCTCTTTTATGTTTAATTTCTTGCCGTAGAGTTTCCAATGTGAAATCTCTAGATATTTCTAATAGATGCTTTGACATGTTTGGTGTTAAGTTTGAAATCCTTAGGAGAACGAAAACCATGTCAGATTGAATTTTTTTCCCTCGTTTTGACTACTGCAAAAAACTTTGTGTTGTTGATTGTATGAAAGAATACGATTCCAGAATGAAAGACCTTCGCCCTCCTGATGCCAATCAACTTCTCATTTCTTTTGTCAAACCTTTTAAACCTATCTCATCCTCTTCTATTGCCAGATGGGTTACATTAGCTATGAACCTTGCTGGTATTGACCTTTCCAAATTTCAAGCTCATTCTCTCAGAGGTGCTATGGCTAGCAAGTCCTTCTGGTCTGGTGGTAAGTTAGATGTTATCCTTAAAGCTGCTGATTGGTCCAATGCCTCTACTTTTGCTCATCATTATTGTAAACCTATTGAACATATGCCCGACGTTGTTCTTCAAGGCTACCAACATGCATAGTGTAGCCTCCTGTCTTGTAATGAAATTGCGATTCTCCTATTAACATGACCAGAGAATCATTAAAGACACGGAGGCTAACATTATCCCTCCCTTCCCTCCCTTGGACGGAGTATCTATCTTATGCTTTTTTGACTATTTGCACTTCATATGATATTGTTATTTGGTCATGTTCATGTTTACAATTTGCTTTTTTCTTTGCAAGATTCTGTCAACCTTTTAATTTTTCACTTTTATTTTCAGATAATTCGACCTAATGGATCTTCATGGATTTGCCTTCATTTGCTTCCTTGGAATTCACCTTCTTCATCGCTTTCTGGTCCAAGTTGCACCTTTATTTTGCTGACTTTCTCCTTGCTTCATTGCATTTAAAAGAGGCAGCTCTACTCTTGCTCATGCCTTATATTGTTGCTATGTTGTCACCACATTCTAGTTCTTATCTTTATGATGTAAGCGGCTGTTTGTGAGTTGCATTAAAAGATTAAGGCATACTGTTAGCCTCCGTGTCTTTAATGAAATCCAGATTCTCTGGTCATGTTAATAGGAGAATCGCAATTTCACATTACTATTCTAGATATGCCACATTTAGTAAGTGGACATTTCTCTTACAGCTCTGTGTGCCTGCAGCCTGTCTGCAATGCACTCCAATAATAGTTCAATTGCATTTTGAGGTTTTAGAATATTGTGAAGAGCATTAAGTTTACTCTTCCTATTTCTTTGTCCCACATCTGCTTGATGTATGAAGATGTAAGATTCAAAAACATGTTTTTTTCACATTTGGTCTACTTGCTTTGTGAATGCAAATAGCAATTAAAGCATACTTGCAAACTGTAACTTCATGCTAGCCTTTATCAATGTTTCACTACAAAACTATGCAATTGTATTCAGTTAACGGAGCATACGGCTCTCATACAATGGGTGATTTGTATTGGGTCATTGGAAAGTTCAAAAGGATGTCCTTGTCCCCCCTAGAAATGTAGTGTCTCCTACGGCCCTGGTGCTCTTGTATTGTGGACAGTTCTGTCAACAGTGCTTGTTGAACTCTTTGATCAATAGTAATACACACCCACCTGTAAGTACACCTTATTTGCATTCCTCTCCTGACATGCCTATTTATGTTTAGAATATTTGGAGATATGTGAGCCTACGGTTTCAGCATACACTCTATTTTGTAAAACCACAAGCTGTAGCTTCCATGTAGATATGCGAGGTCTCTCAGCTCCCCACTCCAAGCAGAGGACCAAGGGTCCATGTGCGAGAGGGTGCGAGCAAGATAATTACTAAATGATAGAAAAAAACAATCAAAAGGGGGAGAGATATAAACCTAAGGGAGTGAACTTAATGATTTGCTGGTCTCTTTGTGTGCCAGTTTTCAACCCGAAACTCTGAACCAATATTGACCACTGGTGGTGGTAAGTGATCACCACTATGCTGTAGTATCAGGTGGCATCATCATTGGGTTTCGAACCTAGGTACTTGCTTCCCTAGGTGAGGACCGGCTCCTCTCGAGAAAAAGTACCAGTGGGATATGTATGGGTGAAAAATTTCTAGAAATTCACCTTTAATATGAAGTGCAGTATACAGGGGTGAGATTAAAAATTGTGATGTCAATCAGACGTGTAAATTGTCTTTAACATCGCTAGTGTACTGAGACAGTTTTGGCCCTTGTTGCCCAGAAGGGTCTAGGCCTTCGTCGGGACCGGTGTTGGAGATCAACAGATTCCTTGTTGTGACTTGTAAGTGTACTTCAAGCATGGGTGTATTCTGCTGAGAGAATAGGACGAAAGTAATTAGATAGTCAAAAAACAAAACTAGATTGCGGGAGGTGTAGAGGAACATCACCAGCGTCCGCAGAAGCCACAGAGGAAGCAAGCGGCTCCTGCTTTGCTCCGGAGCCTGGAAAAAACAGATCCTGAGAGGCTAGCCCATCAGTAGGTGCAGCAGGTGCTCCCACCCCACAGAGTCGGCCCGGTGTGGCATAGACCGGGTGCGGCCTATGGGTGGTGGGAGCGCCGATAACGGCGCTTCGGACACCGGTGGTGCAGTGGTTACTTTTTTCAGGCAGCTGTAGTGTCAGCACCAATGTCAATTGCAGCCGCTCCACGGCAGAAGTGGCGGCCTCCATACTGCCCCCGAACCTGACCCCTGTGACTAGAGCAAATTTGGAGGAACCCAAGCTATCAGAAGGCGCTCCACTCCCACAGTGCAGACCGGGGGCATATTGTGGGATGTGGGAGAGCCCGACACGCTGCCTCAGGCCTGGGTAGTGAGGAGGCATTAGTCCTGACTTACCTCAACTTCCCCTCAGATCGTGATTTCGGTGGCTTGTGAACCAGGAGGATTAAGATGGACCCAGAGGCCTACCCTGTGAGGAGGGAGAGATAGGGATGTGTAGTGGTTTGGTTGGGTTCTCATTCCTGGAGATTCACCACCCCATCTCTGGCCCCAATGGAGACCTGAATTACATCTTTCTTCAGCAACAAGGTGAGGAGGCATTTGTTTTTGTTTAATCTAAGTTTCCTCTCAGCACCCATGTGCCCAACTTTAAGGGAACTCTATCCAACGGGAGTGAGCTTGAGAAGTCAGTGCCTGTTTTCCTTCAAACTCATGAAATATTTTTTTTAAACCTCATGGGTTTTAAAGTGGCTGGTAACGTGAGCCCAGGAATATTTAAAATCTATATGTTTAACTGAAAACAACTATAAAGTGACTGGCACT